>NC_080201.1:16710479-18087979 GCF_030028045.1 Hippopotamus amphibius kiboko | reverse complement strand
AGGAGAGATGGTGGGGCAGGTTCCCAGCCCTCGCCCCTCACGCTCACGAGCCTCCTCCACCACAAGACAAAAACGAACCAAAGCTGCTCCGACCTCAGGCGCGGGGCCACGGGGAGGCCCACGAGGAGTCAGTCAGCAACTCTCCGGGACAGATGGTCTTGAGGGCGGTGTGGACAGGTCCCATCAACTCCCCAGGCCCCCTCACGCCTCGGTTCCTTCCTTCCCCAATAAAACAAAAGCGAATCCAGCAGTACCGACCTCAGAGAGGCGGGAGGGCGGTCGGCGCCCGGCAGCGCACCCAGCTCCTCCGGGCTCCTCACGGCTTCGGCTTGCAGGCGATGGCTCTCGCGGCGGCGACGGCGGCGGCGACCGCGGCTCTCCGGTCCCGAGCCTCCCTCGGACTCAGCACCTGGAGCGGCGAACAGCTCCGCGCCTCATTCCACTGACCCCGCCTCCTCCGCGCCGCCGTAGCCAATGGCGACCCGGGCCCCGCCCAGGAGGCCGCCCATTGGGGGGGAGCCACCCCCGCTCCCTTCGGCCCCGCCTGCACCTTCTTCTGTCTCTCTTGCAAGACCACATCCCCGAGAGACCGCCGGATTTTTCGTACAGCCTTCTGGAACTTGTAGTCCTTTAAGGACGCGGAGTGAGCGCGTGTCTCGGGCAGGTAACGAGAGGTGGACTGCATTTCCCAGGGTGCACTGACGAAACCGAGGCGCTGAGGAGGGCGGGAGAACTGTTTCTATAGCAAAGGCGGCTGAGGGGGGTGGCTGACGGAGAAATGAGGCAGGCTGCGGGACCCTCGAAGGATTGTGCGTGACTTCGGGCAGCCTCTTGGGAGGCCGTTTCCATTTTTTTTTCACCTCGGGCCCCACACCGGGACTCTAGGCCTCAGTTTTCTTGTCTGGAAAAAAAGGCGTGGAGTCGTCTCCCCGCCCACACTCCGAGGTGTCAGGGCAAAGCGAGGGCGAGTCCCCGTGGTTTGCCCAGCAAAGGTGAGAGAGGACGGAGATCTGCGACTTGAGAGTGAAATGGGCGCACTCTGAACTTTATCCCTTTGTTTCTGCTTCTGTCTTGTCATAGAGGAACGCTTTACTTTCGGTCATTTTCCTTGGGCCATCAAGGCCTCCCCATTCCGGGTTCTGTCCTCCACGCCACCCTCCAAATCGCAGCGTCTCCCACAGTAGCCAGAGGGCGCTTCTCCTGCTTAAAACCCTTCACCAGGCTTCCCATCTCCTCCGGAATTAAACCCAAACTCCTCAATACCAATCTAAAGGCCCTTCGAGATCTGGATTCCACCTTCTTGCAACACTCTGAACTTATTTGGAAGCTGGGAAGCCTTAAGCATCCGTTCTCTCCTGTGGGTCCCTCCACCCTGCACTCAGCTAACTGCTCACATTCCTCAAGCCCCAGCCTAGATGCTACCTTCTCAAGCCTTCCCAGATGCCCAGCTCCTTATGAGGTACTTCACCTTTGTTTGAGCAGCACTTTCTACTTCCCCTATTATACTTGCATGTTTGAGTATCTATTTTCCACATTAGATTATAAGATCCACAGAGCAGGGACCGTGTCTGTATTATTCACATTTACAGTCCAGTGCCTATAGTGTCTGACACATAGTAGGTACTCAACAGACATTTGTTGAATTGAAAATGAATGTACTGTAATTGAATTTCACTCACATCTCCATGATCTTGATCTCCTAAGGTTAGGTATTTCCCATTGCTGAAAGTGTTCAACTAGAGAGATGCCACCCCCTTGGAGAAATGTTTATGTTATTCGCACAATGGATTGAAATTTTGTCTGAGTGCTTTGAGGGCCTTTCCAATCCTGTGACGCAAGGGAGTGATAGATTCATGCCTATAATTCCTTGGAAGTCCTGTCAATTCTCCTCTAAATGTCATCAGTTCTTCATGTTCCTGTATTTCTAGCTGTTGGCCCTTCTTTCTATGCCTAAACACCCTACCTCCCACTCCCTTTCTGGGAAAGATCTTCTGCTCCTTTCACTTATGAAGTAAAGGCAGTCTGAGATCCCTGCCCTTCTTTCAGCCCTCTGCTCAGCATCATAGGGCCCTGGTGGTGATATCCCACCTTGCTAGGTAGCATCTTTTCTGATTCTTTCTCCATTTAGGGCCCTGTTGGCCAGATGGTCTAATTAATCCCACACATGCTTCATACGTCACGACATCCAGATATTTTGGATATATTTTAGCTAAAGCATTCTTGAAAGAATGCCTTAATAAACAGGAATAGTTAATTCATGGCCAAAGAAGTAACCAGGGGGGCTATTACCCTGAACCTGATTCAAACCAAAAAGATAGAGCCTGAGAAAGCAACTCTACCATCCTTGTGTTAATGACATCCAGGGAGGGAAGGCTAGAATAGGGGAAGGAGTCAAATGGATTGCATTAAGAGAAGAACTAACAGGACTTCTCAGAGGCATGGCAGAGGGGCTTTGATCCTGGCTAAACCGTGAGGAAAGGGCTTTGGAGCTGGGTGGACAAATTGGAGGGAGGGGCTCATTACTGAAGATGAGAAAACTGTAAGGAGGAAGGAAGAAATGGGATTTGTGCTGACACAGAGTGCCTAATTCTGTGGATGCAGTGAGAGCAGAAGTCGTTAGGAAAGCAGGAAGAGGGAAGATTATACCACAGGGTGGGCATCAGCAGAGTATCAGCAGAGGGCTACCAAAGAAGACCACTTGGAGCAACAGCTGAAATTCTAGAGGTCAGTTTAGTCCTTCAGGAGTAGTGCTCGTTTTCAGGAAATTGTTGTAAGTAGGGTAAAAGTCAGGGTTCCACAATTCTCCCAGAGAGCAGGGACTAAAATAGCATCGGCCCAGCCAAGCAGAGTCAGGAAACCTGGATTCTAATTCTGACTTTGCCTCTGATTAGATGTATGACCCTGGGCTGGACCTGTTTCTTCAGTTGTAAAATGCTATTTATTGGTGGTAGGGAGCAGCTAATAAGGTGGAGGTGGGGGAATTCAAACCCATTTACTAGGTGTGACTTTGTACAAACTACCTTCTCAGATCTGCAGTTTGCTTATTTGACAGTGTTGTAATGGGGAAATGAGATGCCTTAGGTAAAGCACTTCATAAATATTAAGCACTTAATGAACATTTGTCTTTTTCCACATTCTTCATCTTGGATTATCAGTAGTTGGTTTGATTGTGAGTAAATAGGCAGGAGGTAATGTTCTGGGTAATCTGGGTTCAAATCCCCATTCTCTCTCTTATTAGTTGTATGATTTTGGTCAGGCATATGCTCAATATATTTATTTTGTCTTTTTTTAAGGAGTGGTTTTACAGCAGAGAATTGTGTGAGAAAGGAATTCTGGATGCTTATAAACTAGAGTTGCAAAGGATTCCAGGAGAACACTGAGATAGCCTCCTACCTTGTTAGAGAGGCAAAAGTTCTCAGTGAAGTTCCATAGGTCTTCTAATTCAGTAACGAGGGGATTAACCAGAACGCTGAATCTCAGATGTGGGGCTGGAGTGATTAATCAGGGCTGGCTCTTGAAGAGCCTAGTATATCAGGCTGAGAAATGTAACCTTATTCTAATGATAATGAAGGTTTTTAAGAAGATGTGCATTTTGAAAAGGTCTAGGGCCTGTGTGGAGAATGACCAGGAGAAGATGAGGGTTAGATATAGGTTGGAAGCTGCTGCAGTGATCAAGCATGGCGTCCATGAAGATGGAAAAAAGGGGTAGATCTTAGATGTATTAAGGAGGTAAATATTCAGGGAATTCCCTGGCGATCCAGTGGTTAGGATTCAGTGCTTTCACTGCTGTGGGCCTGGGTTTGATCACTGGTTAGAGAACTAAGATCCCACAAGCTGCACAGTGTGGCAAAAAAAAAAAAGAAAGAAAGAAAGAAAGAAAGAAATATTAAGAGGACTTTATGGGTGATGAGCTCATGAGCTGAGGGTGTGGAGGAGAATGGGACAAGTAGAGGAAGGGGATCCCAGAAGTAAAGGTGAGAATAGAGAGAAGGAAAACCAAAGAATGGTGTGCCACAGAAGCCAAAGGGAGGAGGTGAGGTGACATGCTGTAGAACAGTCTAGTAAGCCAAAGTCTGAACAAGTGAACAGCAAATTTAACAACAAAAAGGTCACTGGCAATCTTGGAGAGAGTAGGTTGAGTGGAGCAGCAGGGGCAGAAGTCTGAGTGTGCGGGAAGTGGATGTAGATAACTCTTGTTAGTGGTTTTGAAGCGGAGGAGAGAGAAAACCAGAAAGGATATAGAGTTGGGAGACAGTTTTAAGTTGGGAGAGATTAGGACATTTAAAAATGCTCATGGGGAAAAGCCAGTATGTGGACGGTTGAGGATACAGGAAAGAGAAGGACTGAAGGATGAAGTGAAGGCAGCAGGAGGATGGGAAGTGGTGGGGTTCAGAGTGAGCCTCAGTGGGGAGAAGGGAAAGGAAGGAGTTGGAGATGCAGGTAGGTCAGCAGTTTGGCAGGTAGGTAGTTGGGAGGTGGGCTCAGGAAACAGAGGGAGTTCACACCTGATGGCCATTACGTCTCGTGATGAGAGGCAAGGGTATCTGCTCAGTGTGAGGAAACTTGGGGAAAGAGGAAAATATTCAAGATGGCTGCTATGGAAAAGAGGAGAGAAAGCTAATAGCAACCCACAGAGGCTGCGGGGCAGTGGTGAGGGACTGCTGAGGCTGGAGGCCATGGGTTTGTGGGGTACTCATCTAGGAGGTATGGGCTTTCTTCAGCATCCCACCAGCCCTGAGATAGGCATGGTGAAGGCTACTGGTGGGGCTGATCCAGGGCTGGGCTTTGCTGGACAAGGGAGACAATTCTTCAAGGAAGTTGGAGCTGCTGACAAGAGAGGTGGAAGAGGTAGTCCACCAAGAGGAAGCAGGGGAAGCCAGAATAGAGTGGAAAGATGGGAGGGGTGGAGTTCTCAGCGGAGTAAAGACTAGATGTGATGGGTGGGAGGGAAGAGCAGGGAGGGCAAGCATGCTGGTCAGAGGTAGAGGAGCTATGGACAGGGGCAGGGTGGCTGGAGTGCACAGAGGAGGTCATGGGTTTGAAAGGCAAATTTGTTAGATGAGTCATTGGCAGGTCTTCCAGGAAGATGACTGCTTTGAAGGAGAGAGGAAGTCTGGGAGCCCTGTGCCAAACTTACATTGAGTGAGAAGATAAAAGATGATGGCAAGGAGAAGGGATAGGGTGCAGAGCCCTCTGACATGAGTGTCACAGTAATCAAGATGTGGGGGAGCTAAGAAGGAGCCCTTTTACCCAGGGCAGGAGAGGTAAGGAGGAAGAAAAGCAATAAGGTTTCTCATATATTTTCACAGACGTATCATCTCAACATCATCTACACATGATCAGTTTTATACACACCTACAACGCAGAATGTCTAGGGATAAAGTTAACCAAACCAAAAAACAATTTGACATTTCATGATGAAGTTGTATCAACCAAGTTCAATGGTAGTGATTCCTGCATTTATATTGTGGTATAGTTTGTACTTTTAAGTATGTGCCTATCAACTAGAAAATGTGTTGAAGAATTTTGCAAATTTCATTTCTTAGCAACGATTTGTTTTCTCAGTTTAGAACATAAATTAGAGAACTTGTGTTGATTTTTTTCAAATGTAGAGTTTAGAGCTTAATTCATGCCTTTGAAATGCCATGAATTTGAAATGTAGCCATTTTCCTTTCTGCATCCTTGCAAAGAATTACAAGGATTTTATTAGTCTTTCAGGTAATCTTGCCAGCACATGCAGACTTTCCACAAGGGTCTCCTGTCAGTAATGTTGGATTGTGAGTGATGCTGCAGCAGTGTTCTGCATGAGATATTTGAGATGCGTCAAATAAGCAGCCAACTTTAGGATTTCCCAAACAGGAGCTCAGTTTACAATTAAGGGACTCGGTATGGAATATGAAATGTGCATCTACATGTTAATTGAGAAAATTTACCTCCATAATTTCTAAAGAAAAAAGGACAAAATCAGTTAATTTCTCTGAACCATCTGTCTTTTTTTTTTTTAAGTGATGTTTAAAAATACTTTTGTGTTGGGGAATTCCCTGGTGGTCCAGTGGTTAGGACTTGGTGCTTTCACTGTATAAGGGCCCGGGTTCAATTCCTGGTCCAGGAACTAAGATCCCATGTGGTGCAACCAAAAAAAAACAAACAACTTTTGTATGTTTGATATGTCTTTGTAATCTTGAAACAGGCCTGCTGTTCCAGCCCCCTTAAGCAGGGGGTGCTCAGAAAATATTTTGTGTCAACTCATGAATGTTATGATCATCTGTCCATTGTTTAAAATTCTTCCTTTCATCTTAAACTTTCATAAAATATTCTTATAAAAGGAGTGATTCCTTTTAAACATGAGTCAGATCATGTCACACCTCTGTACAAATGCCTCCAGTGGCTTCTTTATCTCTTTGAGCGCAAGCCCTACAGTCTTTATGGTAGCTTACAGGGCCACATACACTCTGACTCCTGTAGCTTCTCTGCCTCACATCATAGGCTCCCTCTGCTTCAGCTCATTGACCTCCATGCTATTCTTTGATTACATCAAGTACACTCTGGCTTCAGAGCCTTTGCATGTGCCATTCCTCTGCTTGAAAGATCTCCCCTAGGTATCCCCATGGACATCCCATATAAAATGGTAGCCTTTCCCTCCCCCTTTCCTGCTTTTTTCCCCTATAGCATTTACTACCACCTGACATATTATACATTCTTTTACTTATCTGTTTATTGTCTGTCTCTTCCACACTCTCATTCCTCCATTAACCCACTAGAATGAACTCTCCTTTAGGGTAGAGACTGTGTCTATTTTGTTTACCGCTCTACTCACAGCATGTGTCACAGCATCTGATACATAACAGGTACTTGGAAAAACATGGTGAGTGAATAACGCATCATCCCTAGTACATGACCCTAACATCTATTTTTATTTTTTCATACAGTCCACATGTAGGACACATGTATATAATCTTTCATATTCTGGAAATCATAGATTAGATATAATTTTGAGTTCTGCTTGTTTCTTTCAGCATGTGATAAACATTTTCCCTTGCTAGGATTGAATTCTTTTGTTCAATTGTTCATTCACTCATTCATTCATCAAATATCTAATGAGGCGTTTCTATATTCCAGACAGTGCTGGGACTACAATGCAGGACTTGCCCTCGAGGAACAGAGAATCTTTATAAACACCATCTGTAATGATTGCCTAATATTCCATCAAACACCATACAATACTTAAACTCTCTTCTATTTGACTTTTTTTTTTTTTTTACTGATAATGATGTAATGAATACCTCCAAGTATATAGCAATTACCCTTTACAAATTATTCTTTAAGGTAGATTCCCAAGTGAACAGTTATTGGGGTAATGGGTTAAATATACTTTTGGTTTTTTGATACCATCTGCCACATTGATTTCAAAAAGGGGTGGTACCCATTTTACCCAATAGCCAGCACAGATGTTCCAGCTTTATCACAACCTCTCCAGTATTGGACGTTACTTTTCAGTTTTGGCTAATATAATGTATAAAATGACCTTTCCTTTTATTTTTGCGTGTAATTGATGTCTAGTAAGAGTGCACATTTTTGGTTTTCTTCTTTTGTGATTGTTTAGTTCAGTGGGTCCCTAGGAGGCTCTTGGAGGGTCATTGTCCTACCTTGTAGATTATGCCCAAAGTTTAGCACACAGTGTTGGCTAATAGCATCTTAGAGTTGGAAGGGAGTGCATTCATCATCTAGTTCAACTAAAATTTATGATAGATGGCTTTCTAGCCTCTGTTTGTATACCCCTGGCAATGGGGACCTCATCATCTCATGAGGAAACCTGTCTTGTTTTTGCCCTGTTCTACAGGCGTTGACATGGCATGCAGTCCCTGTGGCTCCCATGTGGCCCCATTTCTTCCCTCTGAAGCAGCAGAGCCCACACACCAGGTGTTACGGAACCTCCCTACATTGACTGCCCATCTCTGCAAATATGTGGCCAGACCAGAATGGTCAGCCCCAGGTAAGGCTGGCAGGCCCAGAGGCCAAGACACTGTCTCCCTCACAAGTCCGCAGTGGCCATGTCAGCAGACTCTTTAGCTGGGTTCATATGAAGCTCAAGGTCAGCTGAGAATCTAAGACCTTCTTTATGTGACCTGAAGCCAAACCTAGTTCCTTTTATCCCACACTTCTGTGGTTGATCTTTACAAACCTGAAAGCAAGACTTCGCTTTTTTCCCTGTTTTATTTCAATGTATTGGTAGAGAAGCTGCCCTGATCAACTCCTGCTGTCTGAAATGGGGGTAACAAGAGTCATTCTGACAACTTTATGTGCTGGTGGGATGATTGAATGAGATGCAGAGTTGGACATCTGTCACTCATTTTGGTTACCTGGAAGCTGAGCCTCCTTCCTGTGCTTGAGGAATTCCACGCCTCATGAGGTGGAGCCATTTTGCTTGGCAGCTAAGGCCTGGGCGTTGGCCTCAGGCTCAGGTTCCCCCAGTCAGACAAGCCCCACACCTCCATGCCACCCCTCACCAATTTTGTATTGGAAGCCAGTGACAGCAAAGGAGCCCGGTCTGCTTCACAACTCTTTTAGTGACTTGATGGGTGCAATCTCAGTTTCCAGCGAGAGCAGTTTTACGAGCACCATCCAGCATCAGGGTGTCTGTGGTATAAGTGGCAGGGCCAGTGTGCTAGACTCTGCAGTCATGATGATGTCTCTTAGACCATTGCCGAGTGGGGTTTGGGGCATTGTTTCTGACAGTGTGCTTCCAAGTCTGAGTCTCAACAGTCACGGAGATTTTGTGAGCTAGGTACAGGATATGAAAAGTGCATTGAAAAACGCTAAGCACCGCATACATACAAGGTATTATTGTTTGGGATTTTGATACTTAAGTAGTGGGCGTGAGGGGAGTTGGGGGAGATAGGCCTGAGCTCTGTACCTGGTGAGAGTTCAGACAGGTCTAGACATGCCTGGAACTCTGGCTGGTGGGAAGGTATGATGGCAGGAAATTGTGGGTGAGACACTGGCTCAACAGTTAAAGGCTGACCACTGACTCCAAGGCTGTTGGAATGGAGATGGCATTGTCAGAGGGCCTGCTGGGCATACCCAAGTGGACTGGCTACAAGGAGGTAGGCCTAAGCTATAAAGCAGGTCATGTGTGGCTATACAGCTGCCCCTGGGGAATCCTCACTGGGGTGGAAGAGGAAACCTGTCTGAATATGCCCTCCACCACTGCAACCACAGGAGGGATTATGAGTAGGTTGGGTTTCCATCCTGTGCTGCCTTCAGGCTGCCCTTCGTCCCACTGAGCTGTGGCTTGGAGCTCTCCGGCCCTGCCTGGCCGTGCCTCCAGAGTCCTGCCTCACAGGCTGCTATCTGAGACCAGCAGCCCTGGATGACCCAGAGTGGGGCTGAGGCTGGTACTGCTACTGTGGTCATTAATGGGCCCTTGGGAGCTTTGTCACGTTGAGTACAGCCTCTCTGGAGACTTCCTATTTTGAATCCCAGATCACTCCCAGATCAGCCTGGCTCGATGTGTGTATGGGGGTGGTGCTTCTGCCCTAGGGCATAGCCTGAACACTGAACACTGGTACGGGCCTGATCCCTGCCTTTGCCCAGTACCCTGGTGCACCTCCAGGGAGGACAAAGATCACGATGTGTGTAAATCAGCCAGAGGTCACGTATTGGGCCTGGACCATGGTCATATCAGAAATGTGGTAGCATTGTTCAGTGGGATCTCATAGGTAACTGTAGGTTCTATCCTTGCCATAGCTAGTGATTTCTGTGATGTTGATATTATAACTATAGATTTTAACCCTCTTGCCAAATATGATTGTATGTAATACTGTTTTGACATCAAATAAGATAAAATCCACTATAAAACCAGCATAGAATATAAGTTCTTAAACATCATCTGATTTAGGTATAGCTTTTCAGTGTGTAGGTTACTTTGTGTCAGGCAGTACCCTGGCACTTTACATGCTGCTTCTTATTAAATCTTCACCAAAATTCCATGAACTAAGTACCATTATAATTCCCATTTTATAGACAAGAAAACTGAGACCCATAGAGGTTATGGGACTAGCTCAAGGTCACACAGTCAGTAAGTGGCAGAGCTGAGCTGGTCATTCATTAGCAGAGCCTGAGAATTGCCTTTCCTTCACCCCATTCTACTGTGGGGCAGCTCTGGCTGTTGAAATGTTTTCTTTTACATGGAGCTAAAATCTCCCTAAGTCAGTCTTATTCCTGTTTCTGCTTATCCCGGTAGCCCACTGTGGCAGTTCCTGGTCTCCCAGTGTTCTGACTCAGTTCTCTACTCCATTCATGGTTGGGGTACTTCATCTTCTTCCTCTGGGAATATCTGAACCATTTTGTATCAGCTAAGTCCTTAGGACAATCACTGCAGAAGGATCGTGGCTGGGTAGCTCTCTAATTCTCCAGTTACTTTGACTCTAAAGGTACTGGGATCCAGTCTGTCCCATTCCTAAAGGGGTTGTGTCAAGAGAGTCAACCTAGCCACTGGCCTACAACCAGTCTACAAAGGGACTTTGTAGAAAGTTCTCCTTCCCTGAGAAAAATGGCAGGAAAACATTCAAAACAGCAGAAACAGTATTAATACTATGCTAAGGATTTTGTTGCTTCTGTCTCCCTGACGGGAATACAGGCTTCCTGAGGATAGGTATTTTTGCTAGTTTTGTTTACTGCTGTATACCCAGTTCCTAGAATGGTGCCTGGAACACATTCACATATTTGTTGAATGAATTACTAATACAGTTCCACATCCAGTGTCACCTCCTTAGGTTACTAAGTTGTTTTGGAGAATAATGTGATCTCCCCAGCCCATGGCTTTGAAATACCTCACCAGTAGTTTTTCTGCCTTTATTGTGATTTTGATTCACAACCATATGTAAAGTACATTGGGTAAATAATCCTGCCTCAAAAATAATTTCTTTTGATCTGGTGAACCTAAGTGTAAACTGGAATTTGGTTCAGCTTGCTGAAGAGCAAGGAGGAGTTACTGGATTTCTAGTCTCCTATCCTATGGAAAAACATTCTGTGACTTTCTGCTTTGAATTTTGAGCTTGAATTTAGAATGTAAATCTACCAGGAAATGGCTAAGTGAGAGGAATGTTAGTCTTTACATTTTTTCCCATTCTCTATACACAAAAAATACATCTCGTCAAAAATGAGAAAATACAGGTAAGCAAAATGATGAAATTAGAAACCACTTATATTCTCACCACTTATATTTTTCTGTTTATATCAAATGTTAAATTAGCCGATATCTGACATGGTGACTGACTCATTGAAGGAGCTACATGTTTATGATGAGAAGGTGAACGTGGGAGATCTCGTTTCCAGCACAGGTTGACCTGTGCTAAGAGGTGCCCACAGACCTGAGTCCAGCAAGGCATAGGAAGTGAAGGTAAATGAATGGAGTCACCTCCAGTTTACATCCCAAAATCTGACCTTGGAGGGTGACCCTAGAAGTGCAGGAAGCTAGACTGAGAAGTAAGTGAGGAAAACGACTTTGACCTGGCTGAACATCCAGATTTGGCCTACAGCAAATTTCACAAAGTTTTCCTAGAAGTGGGAGTATCTTCTCCAGAGAACTGAAGTTGAGGTAATCTTGTAAGAGTTGGCCTAAGGCTGACTCTCAGAAAGACAGGCTGTGCAAGCAAGGCTCTGGGGACAGTGAACACAGTGACCATGAGGGCTCACTGTGTAACTGGCTGGTTTTCTCTGGACCAGTTCTCCTCCACCCTGATTTCTGGAGAGGGACCATGTCACTTCTGGTTCATGACTCACTGCAGGAAAATGTGAAGATCTGTGTGACTTGGACCTGAGGTCATGTCCTTGGGCAACTTAGCACCTGTAAGCTCCCCTGTATGGGATTCCTAGGAAGCCTGGGGCATGGGCCAAGCGACTCACATTTTTCTTTAAAGTTAATGCAAATTTTGCATTCTTCTCCACGATATTTGTCTTAATATTAAAATAATATTTTTAAAAATCTTTAAGTGAAGTTGATGTTCTAGGGTGCTAGGTGCACAGGCACTTTGTGTAGATGTTACTTGAATGAATGAATGTTGTTCACTCCCATCCCTGGGATGCTCTTGTTCAGGTTGTGACAAGTCTGAAAAGGCATGATGGGGCCACCAGGCTGGGAGATAAAGAAGTTAACACTCACTGGGCACCACCCATATGCCAGGTAAGGCGCCAGGTGTTTTTCCTACACAGCTTCAGTTTAGTCCTCATAATCCCACCAGGGTCCCTATTCTATAGGCAAGTAATCAAAGAATCAAAGAAATTAGGTAACTTTCTCAAGGTTTGGAATGAGGCAGAACCAAGATGAAAATCATGATCTGTCTGGGCCTCTGCTCTCTCCATATACCACATAGCCCACTGAGGCCAGTTCACCCATCAATTTCTCGGAGAGTGCATGGGGAATGCGGCCCATGGCTGTGTCCTGGGGGCATGAAAGAAACTCCACATGTTCTATCTTCCTGTACTCAAGGCTGAAAGCATAGGGGTCATAGGACTTGACTGTGGGCAGGGGAAGGCAGCACCTCTGGGAGTCTGGAGCACATCCTCTCATTCCTAAGCCGATCAAGTTGGGGCACCCTGGGATGCTCGATGAGGAAAAGGGCACACTTGCTGTGTCACTTCAGGATAGCAACCATTCAGGATGGTTGTTGGCATTTGTAGTTCATTTAATCTTTTGAACTTTGCTCCTAGTCTGTTATGGCTCAAGTTCAAGTTTCGCTGTCTCCACTCAACTATGAGTTGAGTGTCCCCAGCTGAGGGACCCACCATGGCTTTGTGGAACTCTCTAAAAGCACAAATTACAAGGTTCCAGATTATTCACAGATGTTGGGGGTGGTTGTTAACATGGTTATTCAGTGAGGGCATTGCAGTCCCTGAGGCAGATGTGGCCATTTCACCTCCCAACAAGAGCCCATGATGTCTTTCTCCTCCTCTTGAAGTTAGCCTCACAGCACCTTCAACCCTTACTTCCAAAACTCCTTCCCTGGGACACAAGGCAGGTGGTGGTGGGCCAGGGGGGTGGGGGGAGTGGTGTTGTTTTGGGGGGAAGAGTGAGGACTTGAGCCTGGAGAGCTGGATTCCTTAAGGCAATTATACGTGGTTGCAAAAAGTAAATACAGTGTGAACCCACAGCACACAGGCTTAGAGAAAGAGCTGGAAGACTTGTTCCTGGGTGTTAACTAGCAGTGGTGTCTCTGGGAGGGAGTCCACACATCCTTTAGTTCTTTTACCTGTCTGCATTTTTAACTTTTCTGACATGAACATGCACTGTTTTTCTAATAAGAAAAAAGAGAACTATAAACAAGTCCTATTGTTGTATATTTAGCTAATTCTGATTTTTTATGTGTATAAACAGTGCAGAGCAGAAATAATTGCCTGAAAATAAGTTTAAAATTGTAAAGCACAAAAAAGTAGACTGCATCTCTAAATTCTGAAAAGCTGACAAAATTGCTTAAAGATGTTTAAGAGGGTTATAAAACTGCCGCAGTGGTCAGCAGCAGGTCCCTATTCAAAAAGCAATGACTTAGACGTAATAGTTTTCAACCCAGTCATTCTTTCAATAATGGTTCATCAGGTTGACCAACATACTACATTTTAGAAACTTGTAAACTTCTGTTTTTAAGCACCTTTCGCACCAGTCACTGCACAGGGGTTGGGAAGTAAAGACAAGAATCTCATCTGGTTGTTACCTCTGAGTTTGTGGAGTGGGCCTGAGGCCCAGAGACGTAGGCTGGCAAGGTCATGTGCCCATAGAAGTCATAGAAGCAAGGTGGGATGCAGATTGCTACTTCAGTGTTGAAAACATCAACGCCATTCATTCAAGTGGCTCTTTTATTTAATGTCTTTTAAGTTACAACAACAGACTGTTGTCTCTTATGAAAAAGAAACTGGGGAAGTCTCTTTTGTCTGCCCACCCCAGCTGTTCCCAGAGCTGCTGTCACCTAACCAGCACTCTCGGCGGCCTTAAGCCCCATGTCCAGCTGCACACTCTCTGCCTACCCCCGCCTGGAATAATCCAGCCTTCCATCTTCTCTGTGGGGCTTCAGAGCTGTCAAGCTCTACTGAGACAAAAGAAGATTAGCACCACCACAGAGATGTGGTTTCCAGCTCAGCCGGCTCTTTGCCAGTCCTTTGATTTATACCTGGCCAGAAACTAATTTCATTCCCCATGGTGGCTCTTCCCTGCTTGTCCAGCTCTCCTTAAACTGTCCACCCTACTTCTGTCTCTGTCTCCAGTGACTGTAACGTCTGCCACCCTGGGAGAGTGGAGTATATCAGGTTCTCAGCTCCTTGCTTCCTTGCTTCTAGCAAGATCCACATGACATTTCCAAGACCAACCTTCCTTTTAGGTTCTCCCTCCCACCCTCTCTTGCCTTTTCCAGAACCCAGTTCAATAAATTACCCTCTTTCTCTGATTCTCTAATCCTTCCCTTTTCTTTCCTTCACCCTACAAGCATAATTCTTTCCTATTCTAGAAAACCTTAACTTTACTTTCTCTTCCCTGGCACCTCCCCCTCTGTCCTTTGAACAAACATCTTGAAAGTAGCCCACATTTTGTGCCTCCATTTCCTTGGCTTCTTTTATTCCCCACTAAGTCTGGATTCTACCCCCATCATTCTAACAATACTGCCCTTGCTAAGGCCACCAGAGTTTTAATTGTCAAGTTATTAATGACTTCTTTTCACCCGAACTGACCTACCTCTGTGATATGTGGTCAGTTTCTGTAATGCCTCCTTAAACTCATGTGATTTCATTGGCTTTTCTTGTCTCCTGATGCTTCCTAGCTGTTTGCTCTGACCGCCCTTCATCTACCAATCCTTAACTACTGGTGTGCCCCCAATTTTGTCCTTGGCCCTGCTGCCCAGGCTTACTGCCTCAGCTTCTTCCCACGAGCTTTTTAGTGAGAAGGGATTTGGCTGCAACCAGCGGCTGCCCAGCAGAGTACTTACTGTAGTACCAGAAACTATTAGATCTCTCTGAGCTCCAACACAGCACATTAACTTTGACCCAGAAGATTTAATTTCTAATAATGGAAATTCGGGCATTGGACCACCCTTGGTGGATTTGATGCAGCCCAGTCTTGTATGTGATTCTCATGTTCACCATATAGGACCATCCCCTTCATGCTCCAGGACTCGGCCAACTTGGGGGACGTAAGGCATGGCTCATGAAAGCTATGTGCCCACAGGGCTGCTCCATGTTACATTCCAGAGTCTTCCATGTTGACACATGAGCGCTAATTCATTTGGCTTCATTGCTCTAAAGTATTCTACTGCCTGGATATACTACCATACCTGTTCTGCTGAGGAGTATTAAGATTGTTCCTAGTTTTTTGATATTTCCCATAATGTTGCAGTAACACTCTCATACTTGTCTCCCTTGTACACATGCAAAATTTCTCTAGGGTATGCATGCATCTTGAAATTTACTAGTGAACGCCAAGTGGCTTCCCAAAGATTGCACCAACGTACACTCCTACCAGCATGCATCACAGTCCCCAACATTTTAATTAACTAATTATTTACTTATTTGTTTATTTTGGCTGCCTCGAGTCTTAGTTGCAGCACGTGGAGATCTTCACTGAGGAATGTGGCATCTTTTGTTGTGGTGCTCATGTTTTCTCTTCTCTAGTTGTGGTGTGCAGGCTCCAGGGCACATGGGCTCTGTAGTTGTGGTGTGTGGGTTCCAGAGCACGTGGGCTCTGTAGTTGGGGTGCACGAGCTTAGTAGTTTTGGCACGTGGGCTTAGTTGCCCTGCAGCGTGTGGAATCTTAGTTCCCCAACCAGGGATCAAACCCGTATCCCCTGCACTGGAAGACAGATTCTTTACCATTGGACCACCAGGGACATCCCCCCAACATTTTAAACCAAACTTAAAGATGAAAGCCCCACCTGCCTCAGTCTTGGGAGTCCTCTCTCTTAAACCCCACTAAGAGAAGTCCCCATGCTCTACAGTGAAGCTATTTCCAGCTTTTCCAGGATTAGAAATTTCTGCTAGGAGTGCCTGCTGCCAGGGCCAGCTACGTAATTTGTGGGAGGTGTTTAAAAAGCAGGAAAAAGCTTTTTTCTTTTTGCCACAGTTTCTCTCTCAACCTGTAACAGTGTTTTTAATTTGTTGTTTAATCTTTAATGTTGTGCTTCATTAGGCACAGGGTTATGCACAGCTCAAGTGCAGCCCCTCATAGTGCCTAGGGCCGTGGCTCACCACACGGCACACACACCCAACCGTGGCCCCTCCTGCGCCTGTGCCCAGACCCCTACCAGTGCAGACGTGGCTACTGGGCAGGAGTGGTGGGCAGGCGGCGGGGTCCTGTCCCAGGGAGGCATGACCTCGGGTGAATCAAGGCGCCCAGCTCCTGGCGCATGGTCTGCTGTCCCATCAGACTTCAATTACAAAACACAAAGATAAAATTATTAAGGATTTAGAGATGATGACCTCAGAGTATTAAATCTGGAGTGCAGAGCCCCATTTCAACTGCACTGGTCACTCACCCACAAAGCCAGCCTGCCTGCCACATCCCTCAGACCCAGGTGCCCAAGATCCTGTCGCCTGCCCTGTTCTGGATTAGTGAAGGACCCAGTGTGAGTGTGTTGAGTTTTATTAGCATAGGCATCATGGTTTCTATGAAAAGATCCCACAGTTGTCAAGTTTGTGTCTGTTTGGAGCTTGTGTTCCTCTCTTTGTTCCTCAGTGGCTTCAGCCACGCGACCTGATTCTTCTCTTGGTTCTCTGTTTCTCAGTGTAGCTGTATTTTTGTTCACAACATTTGCAGATGTGTTGCTTAGGCTCCAGGTACTAAAATAATGTTTAAAACTATATGATGGAAAAGTATGGAAGCTCTTTCTGGAGACCAAGTCAGCTACAACTCTGGCTCACCCAGTGTGTGGCTCCTAGTGAAATATAAAGTCAACGTGATAATCATCAGTGGAAGTGAGGCAATTTTGACTAACAGAACTACACTGCAACCCAAACAATAATAAGGCATGGTAAGAAATAGCGTAAAAGCTAGTTTTGAAATATTTCTGAACAAATTTGTGTTTAAAATTGTAAGACTGTTTTCTCAACAAATATTATTTAGAATAGAAAAGTTAATTCCATATTCTCTTAAATATGAGTAGAAAGCACTGAAATTGGATTTGGATCACAGTGGAAGATTTGAAAAGAGTTCTGGGATTTCTTGAGGTTGAGCAGTTAAAGACTTAGTAGAAGAAATCCTTTTTGTGTGTGTTAATATTCTTACTGTTTTAAAATAAATATTTGCCCTCAAAAAGGCATTTCCAAAAATAAATCTAGTTGCACTTTTGTTTCTTTTTTTTTTTTTTAATTGTTTAGGCTAACATAGTTTTTTACTATTCCTATCCACTAAAATTTTCCAAAATACTGGATTTCCAAAATTCAACTGGTGGTAGAGTTTGCTAGGAAAAAATAATAGATTGTAAAGGAAGCAACAAGGAACACCCAAACTTCTGTTTATTCATAACATGACTACACATTTTTACAGCCATTCATTAACTGTTTCACCCAGAGCCTGGAGGGTCAGGGTCTGAATTTGTCTTCTGGTAAACTGAGAACAACAGAGCAGCTGCTTCCCTGCCTGGAGATGAGGCGATAGGTGGTTAGAAGGAGAGCGAGGAGGAAAGTTACATTTGTGGGGTGTTTGTTTTATGACACTTGTTTAACACATATCCTTACTTAATCCTCACAACTGAGCCACTTGGCAGTGGGGAAACTGAGGCACAGAGCAGTACAGTCACTTGGCCATGGCCACAGAGTGGAGAAGCCACAGAAGCCTTCGAGCTCAAACACCCTGTCCCTGTCAAGAACAGCAGTGAGCCTAGTGGTGCTGAGCCCTGTGGTCTGCAGGAGGAAGCCGAGTGCTCTCTGAGGGTACACACGCTTCTGGTCTGCTTCTCCTTTCTCTGTTCTCCTTTCAGCTATTCTTGGTCCCTCAGGGTCACAAGGAGAGAAGCTGGTGCTTTCAGAGGCAGGCCCCTGAAGTGCTCTGCAGCGGCGGGGCTGTCCACAAGACATAGAGGTTTAGAGAAGTTCAGTTTCTCTGATGGGGGAAGATGAGCGGTCCAGAGAGACTTTACCAGGAAATCGGGCTAGTGAAAGTGAGTTGTGCTCAGTGGATGAGGCTCCCCCCTGCAGCCTGACACAGGACAAGGAGGGTTTTGCAAATCAGGAACCTGAAGCCAGGAGAGAAGTGATCTGACCAGGATCCCACAGCAAATCGTGGCAGAACCTGGCTCAGTGCTGGGCTTCTCGCTGTCTTCACCCTGGTCAGCACGTGCCACGCCGCTGCCAGTGGTTGGAAATGGCGCTCGTAGCCGATGTTGGCATCTCAGCATCATTCCCATCCATTAGGAGCCTTGGAGCCACATTCTTCTTGGGAGTTGATTATATGTTTCCAAAACTGAATTAACTCTTTGATCCTTGCTTGAGATCCTGGGATCTTGAATTGTAATATGTGTTTCATGTCTTGTCCCAACTCCACTCCAGATATTGGATGATGAACAGATGGGAGCAATTATCTGAAATTCCTCAGGGCAAGCTTTACTAACTGTATCTGTGTGGCCTGCAGGAGCTAAGAAAACTTCCTGAAGTACCATATCCTTGGAGTACCATGTCCTGGGGAGAATCTAGCTTGGGCTGCAAGGTGAGCAAGCTAGCACTCTCTGCAGAGCACCCCAGGGCGAAGCTGTCTTGATTTCTGTGGGTCTTCCTCCTCTGGCCTGTCCCATCTATCTGGTGTACTTTGCCCAGCAGTGTCTCTGAGATGCTGCAGGACAAGAACACAGTGAGCCCACCTGAGAAAGATGCCCAGTTTGACAGCTGTCCCCAGCCACTTGCTCTTTTCCCTCAGTCTCTCAGATTCCTGGCCTCAAGCCCAGCTTAGCAGCTCTCAGCACCTCAACTCAGCTCCTGGGATCTCCAGGAGGCTTCCAACCTCAGTCGTGACAGCCCCCTCAAGCCCGTCTCTTGAATCTTGAACTGAACCTGCCTGCAGCTCATGCCTGTCCCCATCCAGCTCCTGAGAAGCCCCTGGTTTCTTACCCCAAATCCCTGCACTTTACCACGCCTCCTTGTTCCGTCCAGACCATTCTCCATCAAGCGGGGTCAGGGAAAGCCCTGTAGGGCACGACCCGCCAACCTGATACGTTGGCAGGTGGGTGTGAGATGAGGTCAGAGTTGGATCAGGTAGGAGACAAAATAGCCAGAGGATGGAGAGGGCAGCTGGATATGGGGCTACTCAGGAATCAGGCCAAGGAAGTCCAACTCTGATGTGCGTCCACAGAGCGAGTGTAGACTGGACACAGGTAACACAGCCAGGAAGTCCAAAGCCTGAGAAAGGTGGCATGGAGGGAAGTGGTAAGTGAAAAGCAGAGACTGGAGACCAGCTGCAGCAGCTGAGGGCCTCTGGCTCTGGTGCATCTCTGCTGGGAACGTGTGGGAGATGCAGCCATGGGTCTACAGTCCTGACTGTCTGTCCCTTAGGCTGTGATACATGGCACTGCCCCATCCTTTACTGTCACCTCTATGCCAACTTGGACCTCTCCTCTCCTTCCATCTCTCAGGTCCATCTCCTGAAACTCTCTGCTCACTTGCTCACTCCTTGCTATTTTCCCACAAGCCCAGGTTTGGCTCCCAGCCCAAGCTGCTGGACCTCTGACCCCAGGTGGTGCAGGAGCTGCCCTGCTAAGACCAGGAGCAGCGCCTGAAGCCTTCAGGAGAGGCCCTGGTGTGGCTGTGACTTTCTTCAGACGCTCTTGGTGCTCAGCCAAACTTGGCTGCTCACTGAACTTGACCAGGATACACACACACACGCACACACACACACACCTGTTTGCTTTTGATGGAGGTGTTGGCTGCTTCTACCCTGTGTCTGACCCTGCCCTGCCTTGTCCTGAGTTCTCTCTCCCTTCACTCAGGGATGGAGTTCTAGAGTTCTACCCGGGCTGCACTGGCGCCTATCCTGGCCAGCCCCGTTCTAGCTTCATGATCTCTCAGAGCTAACGTTGCAGGGCTGAGGCTGTGGAAACCATGTGGATAGGGGCGTCATCCATCTTGTTAACCACTGACTCCTCAGTGCCAGCACGTAGTAGGTGCCCGATGAATATTTGTACACGGGCCTGAGTTCTAAATAGGGAGGTGGGTGGTCTCAGGGTCAGGGCCCTGATGTCCCTTCACCCTCTGCTGCTTAGATGCACATCTGTGTGTGGTGCATGTTAAACGCCAGGTGTGCCTGGGGCATCCATGTCTTAGAACCCTGCTTCCTTCTCCATCTGACTCTGCAGCTGACTGGAGTGCCCTGCTTGTTCACACCCTTGTGAACATATGCCAGTGGGGAAAAGAACTCTCCTGGGAAAATGTGTTCTGTTGAAATACAAGTGCTATGGGGAAACAGGTGCTGTGCCAATGTGAGCCTTGTGCAGGTGCTTGGTCAGGAGAGAGGTCACTCAGTTTTGCCTTGCTCACCAGGGTGGTCATTCTGGGCACGTGCTTTCAATTGAAATTCACCAGGAGTTTTTGCTGGGTTACTTGACAAGGTGTTGAGTTGTCGCCTGGTGTCTCGTGGGTGAGAGATCTAGAAAGCAGGCCTTTCTCACCATTTGGGGGGCTGAGCTCTCAGGAGTGTCTGGAGGATGGGGGTTGCTCCCATGTTCTGAGTCTACAGAAACTGGGTTGAGGGGAGACCGTAGATGCTGGCCTGAGCTAGAGAGCAGAACAAAGTCTGTGGCATCCATGAAGGTCAGTGGAGCCTAGAGAGGAAGCTCAGACTGTTTGCGGTGCACGCACCCTCCCCCCAGTACCTCCCATTGCAGTCTGGCCCTTCTCAAAGTCAAGGTGAACTTCCCCAGGAAATGAAACCACAGAAGAACCTAGAAGAGAGGACATCCTGCTTCTCAGGCTCGCCTGAAAATCCACCTGCTGGCAGTTTCTGTTGATGCCTGTGAAAGAGTGTGTGATTTAAAAGAATGCACAGGACACTGTCCCATCAGGTCAGTGTCACCAAATATAAGAAATATATATTTGGTCTTTGTCCCCGGTTCCAAGCACAGAGCTTCTGAAACCCTTGTAACTTCCTGAGTGATAGGGGTAAGAGGAATATTTTTGGTTATTTGTATAAGCCCTGCAACCAAAGCTGAGTTTATACTAATGAGATGACTCTTGGAGGATGGGACCTGGTTGCCAGAGGAACCAACCATGGGATTAGAGGATTGGAACTTTTAGACCCACCTTTCCCTCCAACCTCTGAGGAGGGGAGAGGGGCTGGGCATTTAGTTAACCACCAGTGACCAATGATTTCATCAGTCATGCCTGTGTAAGGAGCCTCCATAAAAACCTTCAATGAAGGGATTCAGAGAGCTTTGCGGCTGGTGAACACATTGAGGTGCTGGGAGGGTGATGTGCCCAGAGAGGGCGTGGAAGCTCCGTGCCCCTTCCCCACACTTTGCTTTTTGGATCTCTTCTATTTGGCTGTTTCTGAGTTGCAGCCTTTATAATAAACCGGTAAGAGTAAATGTAGTGTTCCCCTGAGTTCTGTGAGCCATGTAGCAAATTATGGAACCTGAAGAGGGGGTCATGGGAACCCCTAATTTGTAGCCAAGTCAGAAGTGTGGGTAACCTGGGGACCCACTACTTGTGATTGGTGTCTGAAATGGGGGCAATCTTGTGGGACTGAGCCCTTTCTCTTTGGGGTCTGTGCTAATTCCAGGTTGTTAGTGTCAGAATTGCTTAATGTGAGGGAAAACCCCACGCATTTGGTGTCAGAAGTGTTGTGAGTAGAGGACGCAGTTTTCCTTTGGTCATGTGGGAAATAACCCCAACACATATGTCCATTTTGTGGTTGGCTTTTTGAATCACGCTTCGCTTTAGTGAGGCTAATGCTGTCCAGAAAAATCCACAAGGGGTGAGGGAGGGTCATAGCTGTTGGCAGGACTGACAACAGGGTTGAGAATTGCATTCTCAGCCTAGCTTATACTTTGGTTTACGCAAACGTATGGGAACCACTGCCACTGCAGGCGCTTGTGGTGCTTGAATGCAATAGAAATTAACTCCTTCATGCAGAGTCGAGTGGCCCTCAGAAAGTCAAGGCCTGCTGACATGAAGGGAAAGAGCTAAGAATTTGGCTCAGCAAGGTCATCAGTCTCTGGGTGCCTCAACCAGAATGGCAATCTGTCCAGCAGACCATAGAGATTTCAATCAGGATGGTGTAGTTAAGATTGGAATCTGGGTTCAGCCAATTGCTGGAGGAGTCCTTTGCACATAGCATTGGCTTCCTGGCTCCAGAATTATTTCACGATTCATTATAGATTATGTAATAACCATCTTGTCTGACAGCCCTGACCTGAAGGGTAAGCCCCGGTGGTTCAGTTCCTTCAGGAGCCAGACGTGGCTCAGCATCGCACCTCTGCCTTATCCAGTTCTGCGGTACTGTTAGGAGTATTCCCTGAGTGAGTTGCTACACATCCTACACACAGTGCAAGAATGACAGCAGTCCACATGCTCTACTCGGTTGGGTGGACTCCTCCAGGATCCTCATGTCATCACCACTGGTCCAGTGATAGGCCAGCCCTTCTGCTGCTCCCCATGGAGCCTGCTCCATCACTGTCATCTTCCTCTTCCTCAACAGGAGAGGCTGGACACAGAAGGCACTGCCCTGCCTTTGAGACACCTGGAACAACTAGGGGAGACGCAGCTGTGTAGGTAAAGAACACCTGGATGGCAGAGGAGACATAATTCTGTAGATAAACCCCACACCCACACCTGCACCCAACCAGGAGAGCAGAGGAGTGACTGGTCTCCACCAAGGGACCAAGGGCTGCCACATTCCCTCCTCTCCTTCTTTTGAACAGCTTTATTGACGTATAATTGATGTACAGTAAACTGCACATGTTTAAAGTATACAATTTGATGGGTTGGACGTATGTCTACCCCTGTGAAGCTCATCACCACAGTCAAGACAAAGAACACATTCATCACTCATTTCCTTGTGCCCCTTTGAAATCCCTCCTCCTGCCCCTCCTGCCATACTTGGCCAACCACTGATCTGCTATCAGTCACTATAGATCAGTTTACTTTTTCTAGAATTGGATGTATGTGGAATCATACCGTGTGTGCACTTTTTTGTCTGCCTTCTTTCACTCAACATTGTTACTTTAGGATTTATCTATGTTGTTGCATATATGAATAGTTTGTCCCTTTTTGTTGCTGAGTAATATTCCATCATATGAATATGCCACAGTTTGTTTATCCATTGGTCTGTTGATGGACATTTGAGTTGTTTCTAGCTTGAGGCTACTAGAAATATAGCTTCTATGAATGTTCATATATAAGTATTTGTGTAAATATATGCTTTTGTGATTCTTGGGCATGGAATGGCTGGCTCATATGTTTACTTTAAAAAAAAAAACTTCCTGGGCTTCCTAGGTGGCGCAGTGGTTAAGAATCTGCCTGCCAGTGTAGGGGACACGGGTTCGATCCCTGCTCCAGGAAGATCCCCTATGCTGCGGAGCAACTAAGCCCGTGCGCCACAACTATTGAGCCCATGTGCTGCAACTGCTGAAGCCCATGCGCCTAGAGCCCATGCTCCGAAACAAGAGAAGCCACGGCAGTGAGGAGCCCGTGCACCACAACGAAGAGTAGCCCCCGTTCACCGCAACTAAAAGAAAGCCTGTGCACAGCAAAAAAGACCCAACACAGCCAATAAAATAAATAAATAAATTTATTAGAAAACAAAACAAAAAAACACCTGCCAAACTTTTTTCCAAAATGGTTGAATTATTCCCATCAGCAGTTTATGAGATTCGTAGTTTCTCCATATCCTTGGCAGCACTTAGTATGGTTGCCCTTTTAAGTGTT
Source organism: Hippopotamus amphibius kiboko (assembly GCF_030028045.1). NCBI lineage: Eukaryota > Metazoa > Chordata > Mammalia > Artiodactyla > Hippopotamidae > Hippopotamus > Hippopotamus amphibius. The sequence continues at coordinate 18,064,093 of NC_080201.1, read as the reverse complement.
AGCCGTTCTAGTGGATGTGTCATGGTATCTTACTGTGGTCTGAATTTGATTTCCCTAATAACTAATGATGTTGAGCATGTTTTTCATGTGTTAACTTGCTGTCCATATATTTTCTTTAGTGAAGTGTCTCTTCTTTGTGCATTTTAAAAGCTGGATTGTTTATATTAATATAATATGTAAAATAATTGCACTATTATATAACGTATTTTGTATTATATGTTATATATTATACATTAAAATAATATATAATATATATAATAAAATATTTTTAGAATATTTTATATAATATATAATATATTTACAAACTATCCACCAAAGGTTTTGTATTTCAAATATATATTCAAATACATTATATTCCTTCTGAGAATTTATTGACAGTTTCTGTGGTAAAATGGAACCAGGTAACAGCTATGTCAAAACATCAAGAAGGAGACTAAAGTTTATACTTGCTTATTTAAAAAAAAGTATATATATATATATATATACACCAAAAAATATGCCTTTTGGTGGATATACAGTTTGCAAATATTTTGTAGCAGTGGTTTTTTTTTGTTTTGTTTTGGGTTTTTTTTTGGCTGTATTAGGTCTTTGCTGCTGCTCAGGCTTTTCTCTGGTTGTAGCAAGCGGGGGCTACTCTTTGTTGCAGTGCACGGGCTTCTCAGTGCAGTGGCTTCTCTTGTTGCAGAGCATGGGCTCTAGGTGCTCGGGCTTCAGTAGTTGTGGCACACAGGCTCAGTAGTTGTGGCTTGTGGGCTCTAGAGAGCAGGCTCAGCAGTTGTGGCACATGGGCTTAGTTGCTCCACGGCATGTGGGACCTTCCCAGACCAGGGATCGAACGCGTGTCCCCTGCATTGGCAGGCAGATTCTTAACCACTGCACCACCAGGAAAGTCCTGTAGCAGTGTATTTTGAAGCACAAAAGTTTTAAATCTTGATGATTTTTATCTTTTAGAGCTTGTGCTTTTTGTGTACTATTTAGGAAATCTTTGCCAAATCCAAGGCCACAAAGGATTTCTCCTGTATTTTTTTCTAGTCATTTTATAGTGACTATAAAATTTAATTCTTACATTTAAGTCAATGATCCATTTAAATTTTTGTATATGGTGTGAGGTAAGGGTCTAGGTTCAGCCATTTTCTTCCAAGATTCCTGGTGCCCTGCGCTAGTATTCTGTCCTCTCCCCACCACACCTCCATTTCCACGTCTTCATGAAGCCTCCATCCTGTTTCTGATGTCTCCTAAGCTATTCAGCTTCTAATCTGCTCACATTCAAGCACTTGTTGGGGACAGAGACACCATCCCCCTTCCCCCTGCTCTGGATGCCCTGGAGCACCCCCATCTGGCAGTGATCATAGAGGCAAAATCAGAACAGCAACCTTTTGAGACCATTCCACTCTTTTTTTAAAATAAATAAATTTATTTATTTATTTATTTATTTATTGGCTACATTGGGTCTTCGTTGCTGTGCACAGGTTTTCTGTATTTGTGGGGAGCAAGGGCTACTCTTTGTTGTGGTGCACAGACTTCTCATTGCGGTGGCTTCTCTTGTTGCAGAGCATGGGCTCTGGGCACAGTGCACAGGCTTCAGTAATTGTGGCACATGGGCTCAGTAGTTGTGGCTCACGGGCTGTAGAGCGCAGGCTCAGTATTTGTAGCACACAGGCTTAGTCGCTCTGCGGCATGTGGGATCTTCCCAGACCAGGGATCAAACTTGTGTCCCCTGCATTGGTAGGCAGATTCTTTTTTTTCTTATAAATTAAAAAAAATTTTTTTAATTTTTTGGCTGTGTTGGGTCTTCATTGCTGTGCGCAGGCTTTCTCTAGTTGTGGTAAGCAAGAGCTACTCTGTCTCGGCGCACAGTCTTCTCATTGTGGTGGCTTCTCCTCTGGAGCTCGGACTCTAGGCTTGAGGGCTTCAGTAGTTGTTGCACATGGGCTCAGTAGTTGTGATGCACCGGCTTTGTTGCTCCGGGACATGTGGGATCTTCCAGACCAGGGCTCGAACCATGTCCCCAGCATTGGCAGGTGGATTCTTAACCACTGCACCACCAGGGAAGTCCAAGGCCATTCCACTCTTGATGGACAATAAGTGCTGGGGACGATTTGCCCTCCCAGATATTTATCTCTTATAGTGGCAGCCAGAGGGTCTGGCTCCCCACTGGGAGAGATAACCGGACTCTTAGAGTTCTAAAAATCAACTGGAATCTCAACTAGCCTGACATCCTTGTTGGCATTTGCAGAAAACCATGTGCTTGGAAGGTAGGCAGCTTTCCTGAGTGGGAGCAGGTATTGTTATCTTCATACCAGAAGTGAGCAAACTGAAGTTTCATAAGATTCAGTGACCTGCCCAAGGTTACCCAACTGGCTCATCACAATGTGCCTTAACTCCTAGGTCCAGAAAAGAACCACACTCAGACTTCCTACTCCCAGGCCAGCAGTTCCCACCCTGTAAATGCTGCAAGTTGCATGTGGAACTTTCCTGCCAACAAGACAAACTGCAGCCCCACGTTCTTTTATGGTTTCAAAGAAAAGCAATAGCAATGAATGAAGGATCTAAAAGGGTGTATTTAAGGTCTTGGGTGCAAACCAAAGAAAGATTTGGGAGAGGCTGGTTTACCCTTTTTCAAGTGGATCTAGGCTTTATTTTTTTTTCTTTTACCTTTTGTTGGGTCTGGAAAGGGAGTGTTCCTTCAGGGTTCAGGAGTCAGCTCACAGCATGGAGCCTGTGGGAGAAAGAAGGTAGGGGCTGGCTGGTGTACCTTCCTCAGTGCTATACGCATCAGGCCCTCCACAATGCCTCACTGTCCCCATCAAGACCCAAGTTTCTCAGCCTGGTGTTCTCAGCCTGGCGCATTTCCAACCTCAGCCTCTTTTCCCCAACCTTTTCTTTCTTCAGCCCTCTGTCCACCTAGCTAGGCTAGTCACCTCAGGGACACCCACACCCTTTACCTGGTCCACACCCTTCTTCCTGTTCCTCAGCTTTGCACATAGGAGTACCCCTGCACTCGGTCCCCTGAGAATCAGCTCAGGTCCCAGATTCTCTCAGCTGGACGGGCCTGTTGCTGCCCTGGCACCCTCAGGCCTGGCTACCCTCACATGTGCTAAGCCTGTCTCTGAGTCTCAGTCTTCTAGAACCTCGTCCCTTATGGCCTGAAACTGGTAATTAGGCCTCATCTCATTTTCCTCTGCATAGCTTTCTTGTGTGTCTTATCTTCCCACCTAGATTGTAAGCTCCTCCTGGGCTTGGACAGGTCTGATCCTTCCTCATTCCATTGTATCTCGCCGCACCTGGACTTGAATTGATATGGATTGCTTCGATTTGATTTGCTTGGGTCTGAGTCTTAGAAGGAAGGTGGGAGGTTTGCCAGCTGTAGTTTATACTTTTCCTATGAATTCTGGAAAGGAAACAGGCTATGGTGGCACAGAGATGCAGACTGCTCTCAGGGCTGGAGTTCATCTCTTCAGGTGAGAGAAATGAGGGGCCATGCAAGAGAGGTCCTGAGCTCAGAAACAGCCCTTACATCACCAGGAGTATTCCTGCCCACAGAAATTTCTCCATTGCTTCACACACAGGGATGGCAGGAAAGCTCTTCGTGCCAAGCTCCAGGAGAACGTGCCCCATCCTTCAAGCTGTGCTGCTTGGGAAAGGATCTGCTTGTGTGCAGCTTCTACCTGTCTGCTTGCACTGGATTTAAAGAATTCAGAAAACATGCACACCATGCACTGCAGAGGGTACTTTGGGGGCTGAAGGACAAGCCAAGCATGGTCCTGGTTCTTAGTAAACTCACTGCCCAGCAGGGCAGGTGGCACGTTAACACCCTTAAGCATGGTGCAAGTCCTTGCTAGTCACTAAAGGCAGGAGGTGTTTCCTGGTGAGGAGACAGGATGAGAGTTCCGGAAGATTAGGGCTTGGAGAAGGAAATCACAGGAGGAGGGATCTGCATGAACGAAGGCACGGAGTTAGGGTCATACAGGATCAGAGGATAGGACTGAGTTGCCTGAGTGTAGGCTGAGTCGGGAGCTTGGGACCAGTCAGTACATATCCTTGAAAGCCAAGAGACAGAAGGTAGAATGGTGGTTGCCAGGGACTTGGGAGAGGGGGAAGGGGAGTTGTTGTTTAACAGTACAGAGTTTCAGCTTCGTAAGATGAAGTGTTTTGCAGATGGATGGTGGTGATGGTTGCATAACAATGTGACTGCACTTAATACCACTGAATTGAACATATAAATATGGTCAGATGGTATATTTTATGTTATATGTATTTTACCACACACACACACACACACACACACACACACAATCCTTGAAAGCCGCTTAATGTTTTAAGGGCACGACCTCTGAATTAGATAAACAGACCTAGGTTGGGTAACCTTGGCTTCATAATTGGGTAACCTTGAGCAAGTTAGTTCATTTCTCAAAGCCTCAGTTTCCTCATCAGTAAAACTGGGATGATATCAAAACCAATTTGTGGAGTAGCTATGAAGAATAAATGAGGATGTGGTCGTGGTGTGCACAGTATGTGCCTACCCACAGTCATACAGTAAGCACTCAACAGATGATCATTGTTAATGCTATGTGCTGAGTCTCTTGCCTTAGGGAGCCCAACATTGATGAGGAGTCATTGCAAGGGGCAGGATGTGAAGCCTAGTGGTGCTCAGACACGTGCAGTAGACAAGTAATGCTGGGGGCTGTGTCAGGAGGTAGTGGGGATACTCCGGGGATGGAGGATGACTTTCCAAAGCTGTGTGGAGCCAGAAATGAGGCCCAGCTTCACAACACACACACACACACACACACACACACACACACTGTGATCTTGAATCCACTATCCTATTTTGTGCTTCCTATTTTTTCTCATAATTTTTGTGTTTATTTCTCTTTTGGATTGATTATGCCTTATTATTGTCTTTTATTTCTCTGCTATTAATTGAAAGTTATACACTGTGTTTCTTTTTCTTTTTCCTTTTGGATTTCTTGGAAATTACCACATGCATACTTATCAAGATCTAAAATTAGTCAATCACTTTACTTTCCTCTTTGCAAAATGTAAAATCTTAAAACATCTTAACTCTGTCTACCCACTCCTGACTGTTACATTATTGTAATGTACTTTAATTCTATCTGGTTTTATTGTGACCTCACAAGACCTTATAATTCCTGTTAGATTATACAGCCAGTGTTTGTTCAGCTTTACCCACATATTTACCACTTTTTTGGGCTCTTCATACCTTCTAACATCTAGCATCTGATTCCATCTGGGATCATTTTTTTTTCTGCCTAACATACATTTAAAAAAATTTTTTTGGGGGTAGAGTTGATTTACAGTGTTGTGTTTATTTCAGGTATACAGCAAAGTGAATCAGTTGTACATATGCATATATCCACTCTTTTTTAGATTCTTTTCCCATGTAGGTCATTACAGAGTATTGAGTAGAGTTCCCTGTGCTGTACAGTAGGTCCTTATTAGTTATCTATTTTATATGTAGTAGTGTGTATATGTCAACCCCAGTCTCCCAACTTACCCCCCCCACTTCTTACCCCCGGTAACAATAAATTTATTTTCTACATCTGTAGCTCTATTTCTGTTTTGAAAGTTCACTTGTAGCCTTTTTCAGACTAACATACATCCTTTACAATATCCTTTAATGAGAGTTCCTTGGTTATACATTCTCTCAGGTTTTGTTTATCTGAAAATGTGTTTTTGTGTTCATTCACAGAAGATATTTTCACTGGATAAGGAATTCTGGCTTGTCAGGTCCCTTCCACTCCCAGCTTCTATTGTTGCCATTGATACATCAGCTGTAATCTAAGCACACTGACTTTTTCTTTGGTGTTCTCTCTCTCTCTCTCTTTCTCTTTTGTATGTTCTGCAATTTACTGTATGTGGTTAAGGATGTATTTCTTTCTTTTCCTCTTCTTTTTTTCAGTCCTGCTTGGAATTTCTTGGGATAATTAACATCTGTGAATGATGTCTCTTATCAGTTCTGGAAAATTCTCAGTCAGGATCTCAAGTATTGCCTCTCTCCATTTTCTTTCTCCTCTCCTCGCAGAACTCCAACTAATGATAGGCCACTCTCTTCCATGTCTCTTAAGTTTTATTCCATATTTTCTATCTTTTGGTCTCTCTGTGCTGTTTTCTATTGCTTATTTCTAATCCACCTGCCAGTTCACAAGTTGTCTCTTTAGCTAAGTCTAATCTGCCACTGCATTTTATTTTAAATTTTTTATTGTAGTTTATTAACAATGTTGTATTAGTGTACAGCAAAGTGATTCAGTTATACATACATATATCTACTTTTTTCCACTGCATTTTAAAATCTTGGGTATGTTATTTTTCATTTCTGGAAGTTCCATTTGCTTCTTTCTCAAATTGATTAGGTCACTCTTTATAGTTTTTACTTCCTGCAGATATTTTCAAGCTTGTCTTCTATTTTATTAAGCATAGTGAGCATGATTGGTTTATAATCTATACTCAATAATTCCACTATCTGAAGTTGTTGCACATCTGTGTCTGCTGTCTGTTGTCTCTGCTGGTTCTTGTTCATTGTTTCCTTGTGTGCTTGGTTATTTTTGGCTTGTGTACTGCTCAAAATTTATTTGAAATTTTATTGGTGGGTATTTGCTGAAAACTGGGATGAAGATGCCTTCTCCCAGAGAGGATTTGCCTTCTGCCAGTGCCTCAGGGAAATAGCAATCCAGGAATGCTTTGAAGTTAATTCCTGACTTGAGGCTTTTTGAACCACTCAATGATATGAATTTGGCCTGTTGTTCTGTATGGAGGCTAGCTTGTGGTTACAACTTCACAGGGACATACCCTCCCCACTTCTTTTGCATTCCCCTGGACGTGAGGTACCTAGAAGCAAGTTGCCAGCTTAATCTAAGAGGGTCTCCTGGTATATTTTCCACTCGTGACAGGCCCTGAGTGTTGACATTTGTCCACATGCCCCTCAAGGCCGTTCAAACTGAGATTCACATATACCTGTATCTGAAAACACCCACAGTGCCAAAATGACTGTGGCACTCCTTAATTTTCTCGGTTCTTGCCTCTTCTTTGATTTTGACCTTATTCCTTTCTCTCTTGCCAGTTATTCTATGCTTTTAAAAAGGATTTTTCATGTTTCATCTAGTATTTTGGGTTGTTTTCGGCAATGGTATTCCCTAAAACAGAAGTTGGAGAATCTTCTCATATTGTGTGATTTTTAAAAATTGAAGTATAGTCTACTTACAATATTGTATTAGTTTCAGATGAACAACATAGTGATTCAGTATTTTTATAGATTATACTCCATTTAAAGTGATATAACCATTTAATATAATGGTTATATTTACCTGTGCTGCACAATATATTCATACTGTGTGATTTTGAATAAATGACTTCCCCTCTCTGGGTGTCAGTCTTACTGACATCATAGGGTGGTTGGGAGGATTAAATGAGAAAATGAAGATAAAGGCACAATGCTCTGCACATAGTGCTTGTTCTTGGCACATTAAATAGCTGTTCCCTTTCCTCTTACTTCCTGGTGAGGCTGGATCTTTAGGACAAAGCAGGAGCCCAGTCATTCAGTCTGAGGCCCAAGCTCCTCCTTCAACCTCTGAGGTACCAGCTAAAGTTTGACCCCACACACGGAGGCCTGTAGTACAACCAAGCTGGGCTGGGGGCCAGTGACAGGGGACACCCCTGACCACCAGCTTCAGTGCTGGGGAGCATGAAGGGCTCCCGGGGAAGTCTGAGTCCATGGCCTCAGCAGCTGCCCCAGAAGTGATACCCATCAGGCCTGTTAAGGGTGTTTGGCTGCACATAGTTTGGGGTGACTTGACTTATAAACCAAGCCTCTGGAGAAAAAAAAATTCCATCTGGGTCTAGAAGGCCACTGGTAAGCATTTATTCACAGAGGAATCAGTTTTCTGGAGCCAGGAGGTCAGGAGTATACTTCTCTACCCTGAGGAGCTGGAACAAGAGAACCTGTATGACCCCTGGGGGCCATACACGCTCTTCCCAGAATCATTTCTGACCCCTCCACCCACCTCCATCACCGTTCTCCACCCTGCCACTGCCCCACCCCACCACCAGTGTCAGCCCTAGCCACCACAGCTCTCCCTGACACCAGAGGGTTTCAGTGCATTTCAAAGGTCATAGAGACTGCTTTCTGTGGATAATATTTTCTCCCCAAAGAGAATTCCTGAAATGCAGAGTCAGATGACACTGCAGTATCCTGTCCCCTCAGCCCCATTTGGTGTTGATTAGGGAACCTCCTGTCCTTCCCTGAGCTTAACCTCAGTCATTTCGGTCCCCAGGACCCTTACACCAGTTCTCTGGAAGGTGAGGTCTGGCTGGGCAAGTTGGGCAGGCTGGAAACATCCACTCTGACAGCATGCATTGCAGAGTCCCAGCCCAGAGAGACCCTTCTAGATTTGAGAGCCAGGTGGGGTAGGGAGCAGGTTGGAGACCATTGCATTGGCTACAGAGCAGCCTGGGTCTGGAAGAATGAAAAGTCGCATGATGCTAACTCATTACAGAATACTTTATATGATGAAGTCACTTTCTTATCAAATGCAGCACTTTTTGCCATTTTACCTGTATACATGCATAAAATAGCTTTTTAAACAAGCTTATCCAGCTTAAAAAAAAAAAAAAAAAAGGTATACCCAAAGAAAACCATAATCCCAAAAGAAACTTGTACCATAATGTTTACTGCAGCACTATTTACAATAGCCAGGACATGGAAGCAACCTAAATGCCCATCAACAAATGAATGGATAAAGAAGATGTGGCATATATATACAATGGAATATTACTCAGCTATAAAAAGGGATGAGATGGAGCTATATGTAATGAGGTGGATGGAACTACAGTCTGTCATACAGAGTGAAGTAAGTCAGAAAGAGAAAGACAAATATTGTATGCTAACTCATATATACGGAATCTAAAAATGGTACTGATGAACTCAGTGACAAGAACAAGGACGCAGATACAGAGAATGGACTGGAGAACTCGAGGTTTGGGGGGGGTGGTGAAGGGGAAGCTGAGACGAAGCGAGAGAGTAGCACAGACATATATATACTACCAACTGTAAAATAGATAGCCAGGGGGAAGTTGTTGTATAACAAAGGGAGTCCAACTCGAGGATGGAAGATGCCTTAGAGGACTGGGGCGGGGAGGGTGGGGGGGACTTGAGGCGGGGGGAGTCAAGGAAGGGAGGGAATACGAGGATATGTGTATAAAAACAGATGATTGAGGCTTCCTAGGTGGCGCAGTGGTTGGGAATCCACCTGCCAATGGAGGGGACACAGGTTCGGTCCCTGCTCCAGGAGGATCCCACGTGCCGCGGAGCAACTAAGCCCGTGTGCCAAAAACAAAACAAAACAAAACAAAAAAAAACAGATGATTGAACTTGGTGTACCCCCCAAAAAATAATAAATAAATAAATAAAATTTTTAAAAAAAGGTACAGGCCCTTACAAAATGGAAAATGAGATTCAAATGTGGATAAAATATATCAATTAAGGAGCCCAGGGCTCTGCAGTTTATACCCTTTAGAGAAGGCAACATTCTCGGAAGGTTTGGCTATATCTTGATTATCCAATGGGGAATTGGAGTGTCTTCAGAGGAGAACACTACTAAGGGCTTTTAACATGAGCTGTCTCCAAGAAATTCCCTACAGAGGCAGAGGGAGGAGAATTAGGCCAGCACAAGACTCAGTCACCCATTCTTGTATCAAGAGGCAAACATCACTGCATCTTTTTTTTTTTTAATCTGGGAATTTCTCTGGAATTCTTTGAACTCCCATAATAAAGTTTATCATTCTTTCAAGGCGCTTCTTATCTCACATCATAAGATGTTTTTCGGAGATTTGCTCATGTTGTTTCCTTGGCCTGCGCTGCCCTTTCACCCTTTACCTACTGGCAAACCTCTGTTTATTACTCAGAGACTGTTCAAGCAGCACATCCCCACAAAGCTGGCCCTGACCATTGACACTCCCAATAGAAAGACCAGCTCATCTAATTCTGCTGGAGAGTGAGCTGTGAATGAGAATGACATAAAACAAGTGCTATTCCTGCCTTCCTTCCTGGTACACCTGTTCTGGAACATTTTTTGATCAGTTCACAGAGCACTTGGAATTGCTTTGGCCTCTTGGTTCCCCCACTGGGCTCTAAGCCCCTTATGAACAGGGCTGAGTGCCCCCCACCTCTCACGCCTACTCTCTGCATCCCTAGGGACACTCACTGGACCAGGCTCGGTAGGCTGTGTGGGGTCACTGAGTGTCTGACTGCAGACTGCAGCCTCCATGAGGTAGGGTATTCATCTGTCTTCCCCGAGGCATCTAGTACAGGGCCCCATGTGCAGCAGTACCCTAAAAATACTTGTGAGATGAAAGAGAGTGAATTGCAGACCCTTTGCAATGGAAGATGCTGAGGTGCTGAGGGTCTTAGCAACTTTCCTAAGCCAAAGTGTGTGGACTTAAGAATGAGTTTCTAGGACCTTACTTGGTGATGCCACCTTGAGAAACTTTCAAGCAATGCAACATTAGAAGGCCCATCTCCAAGGGAGGTGCCACAGAAAACCTTCAAGGACAGGCTGACCTTTAATGAGCCCTTTGGTGGGAAACCAGTTACTAAACCAGCTAGGACGGGACCTAAGAAAAAGCAGCTCACAGCTGGTTCTGCTGAAGGGTAGACAGTGGGAGCAGTTCCCAGCAAGACACTAGGGTTCTGAAAGAAGTGTGGCATTTATGATCATCTGCCTGTGGCATCAGGAGTGAGACTGACCAGAGCTGGACAGCAGCATTTCTGCCTCTAGCCCAGGTATGTTACCCTGGGCAGTGCCTCAGGCTCTTGACTGTCCTTCCTCCCAAATATGCTGCTCAAGTGCAGGAATTTTGGCCCCAGGCACACATGTGTCTCTAGTTGCCAGCCTAGAAGCTTGTGGGGCATCATTTCTGGGTATTTAGTCTCCCAGATTTGAACCCTGAAGACTGAATTCCCCCAGGCCTTCTATACTCAGCCTCTGCACTGCTCCCTGATTGATCAGGACAAGTGGGAGCTCTCCTCTGCCTGCATGGCCTGGCTCCCAACACAAAGACTAGCTAGCTTATCTTAGGCTGATGCTAAACAGAAAAGCCAAGGCTGCAGGGCTATGTGGAAAAGGAATCGCCCCTGCACAGTGTCCAACCAGAGACTCCCTCAGCACCCCTGCACCACTGCGGTGGAGGTCAGGACTGTCCAGGCAGTCACCCAAAGCATCGGGAACTCCTGTGGTTCCCTTTGCAGTGTTTCTCTCTTGCTGTGTCCAGAAGTCACTGTGGAGCCTGCCACCCATCCTGTTCCTCTGAGCCACGGACGGCAGATGGAGTTTCTTGTGTTTTCCACCAGACCTGGGGAGTGCAGAGTCACAAACAGACTTTGGAACCTCCCGATGAACCCTGTGAGACCTGTGTGGAGGGGAGGCAGAGCCAGTCCTTCTCTGCCAAGGCTTCTTGCGCTCCCCTGTAATGGGGGAGGAGACACACCCACCCAACCCCACCTGCCTGAGGCGATGGCTAAACCCTGAGCCGTGCAGTCTTCCCTCTTCCCTCTCCTTGGAGGCTGTACCTTCTGCCCCACTCTCCCACCTTTTAGCTCCTTAGTTCTGAACCTCTCACACTCCACCCCTTGCTGACCTACCTCACCTTTTGGGGCAGGTGGAATCTGCTGAGGAAAGCCTCATGGTTGCCTGTGTGCCTTGTGCTAGCAAGACAAGGAAGGACATGACACTGTTCCTAGCCTGGAGGAGCCCACAGTCTGCTGTGACAGACAAATGCTGATGACAGATTGTGTACCTGGACTGTGGGGTACAGAGGAAGGAGCTCTTCATTGTGACCCGCTTTCCCAGACAGGGCACAGCTGAGCAGGGCTTGACACAGGAGTAGGATTTCTCTGTGTGGAGGAGGCAGGAGGTGGCCCAGTTGCTGGAGGGGACAGTGTGCTCAAAGCCATGGGGGCATGGCACGTTCCAGGAGCCATGACTGACTGCTTGCTGTGCAAGAGAGAAACAAGGGAAGAGGCTAGAGAGGGTGGCTGGCCTTGCAGACCAAGCCGAGTGGTGATTCTGTCCTGAAGGCTGCAGTGAGGGTCCAAGGAGACTCCACCTGTTTCTTCTCTTTTAAAAATAGCTTTATTAAAAAAAAAAAAAAAAAGTATTTAGTGACAATTGTGGTGATGGCCCCCTGATGATCTGCCAAAAAATTGGATTCTACAGCAAGTTTCTATATCTGCCATTCAGCAGGAAATTACTCATTTTATATTATGCTCTTGTAACTGATGTTTTTGGAATTATTTGTTGTAGTTAGCCAAGTTTGTAAATTGAATTCTGCAACATATCTTCTGATGTTATGAAAAATAAAATCTTTTGAGCTGAAAAAAAAATAGCTTTATTAAGGTGTGATTGATATATATAAACAACATACTTAAAGTGTGCAATCCAGTGAGCTTTAATGTATACGTGCATGTAACATATATATGTGTACACCTGTGAAACCATCCCCACAAGCAAGGTAATAGCACATCCATCTACTCCAAAAGTTTCCTTGTGTCACTTTGTCAACCCTTTACCCCAACCCCACTGTTTCCAGGCAGCCACCCATCTGCTACTCTCTGTCATTACAGATTAGGTTGTACTTTTCTGAATTTTGTATAAATGAACTCATCCGGTATGTACTACTTTAGTTTCTTGTTCTTATCACTCAGCATATTTGTTTTGCAATTCATCCATGTTGTATATATTAATAATTAATTCCTTTGCATTGCTAAGGAATATCCCATTGTGTGGATTACACCACAATTTGTTTATTTCTTCACCTGTTGTTGGACATTTGGGTCATTTCTAGTTTAGAGCTACTATGAATGTCTGCATGCAAGTGTTTGAGCAAGTAGCTAGGAATGGAATGGCTGGGTCATATGATAGGTGTATGTTTAACTTTTTAAAAAATTACCAAACTATTTTCCAAGTGGTTGTTCCATTTCACATTCCCATCAAAAATGTATGAATTTTCCACATACCCTTTCTTGACTGGCTATGAACTATAGGGTGAACCTTTAGAACTGAGCCTCCATTGGATTTGCCTAGCTGGTGACTACAGCTGAAGCCGCAAGACATGCACTTCTTGGGCCCTGGACAGGGAATGAGGGGTCTCCTGGAAATCCTTCCAGAAGATGGTGTCAGACTTGGCGTCATCTTAGGAGGCTTGTCAATGATACTGCCCCAGGACCTGAGGATAATGAACTAAAGCACCTCTAGCTCAGCACTTGAGAAAATTCCTCTGGACCCAAAGAGCCACAGTCCAACAGTTACAGCCCAATTTCCACAGAAACTAATTTTTGTCAATTGTGGGAGAGGTCTGGTCCCTGGCTCAGAGACCTATTCCGGAGAAGTGACCCCCTGGCCATACTTCCCTAGGAAGAGCCAAAAAACTGAAGGCCCTAGAGCCCTGGGGACCACCCAGGTCAAGGCTGCTGATCTAGGTCCACTCGCAGCAGGAGGGAGCTGTGGAGCAGCATCCAGGGCTAGAGGGCAAAGCTGATGTCCATGTGCCTCTGGTCATCGCTGGGGCCTAGCCTTTCTGAATCCTGGTGTTTGTATGGTGTGAGTGAGCCTGGCCAGAGATTGTAGTGGGCTGTTCATTCATTCATTCATCAACATTAATTACTGCCTCTTTGGAACCAGAGATGACTCAGGCAGGTTGGGGTCAGGTTGTGAAACCCTCCAGTCCCTGCCAAGGGATGTGGATGGTATTTATGGGCGGGGCACAAATGCTGATTAGACCAGGTTTGTGTTTTGAAAGGGACCCTAGCAGCCAGTGCGGAGAATGGATTTGAGCATGGACAGACCATGGGCAGGAAGGTTATTAGGAAGAGGCGAGGGGGGATCTGAGCGTGTTGTGGTGGTGAGAGGACAAGGGAGGGACACGTAGGGATGAGGGAGAGAGGAGTCAGCACCACCCCATGGCCACCAGCTCTTTCTTCTCATGGCTTCAATGACACTGCTCTTTCCTGGCTCCTACCAAACGCTGAATGCATACAAAATAAATGGAGAGATAGTTGGAGGGATAGAGGGATGGCTATTTGGCTCAGGAGTGAACCAAGGCACACATCTCCCTACCCACCCATCCATCACCTCCTGCCTAAGCAGTCATCCTTCACTGAGGTGAAGGTGGGGACCACAGGTGTCCTCCCAGTCCATCAGAATGTTAGTGATTCATATTTGACAGCTCTCAGCATGGACTGACTCTTGGAGGCTCAGTTAGTCACCTGTGAAACAAAGGCCCTGCAATCCCTTCTTGAGAGAATTCCTAAGGCAGTGAAGGACCATAACTTTGAACTTGTGGGAAGGAAAGGCCTCAGTTTCCCATGGAGACCCCATCCTGGGGGGCAGGAGGGAAAGAGAGGAGAAGCCAGAGCCTGGTGGGGAGGGCAAAGGTCTTAGCTTGATGCCTGCCAAGGAGTTGGGTCTCAGCTGCAATCACTGAGCCTTGATGTCATGTGACCTTTTTCTGGTCACTCACAGTGAGTACAGCGCTGTCCGGGCAGGTTTCTGTCATTTAGACTGACCTGCCGAAAACTCCATCCACAGGTGACCTCAGAATGGCATTCATCATAACCAGAGTTCACCTTCAAAATAGTGTGTGTGGGCAGGAGGCAGGGAGGAGAGATAAGAGGGGCTGTGGGCAGGGGCCAAATCAAGAGTCTTGAGTTCTAATCCCCTGCGCCACCTCCACTGGGCGACCATAGGAGACAAATCACTTCACCTCTCTGAGCCAATCTGGACCCTGTGAGGGTTTAGGCACTGGGCGCAGACCCTCTGAACTGATTTTGAGAAGAGGGATCAAAGGTGTTCACTCCTGCTTCTCCTGCCCAGGCTGCAGCTTGTGGACTGGTTGATGCTGAGGGTTGACAGGGAGTGAATCCTAGTTTATCAGAGCTGGGAGGGCGCTTCGAGGTGTCCACTCAATCCTTTGTTTGATGTTAGATAAAACAGAGGCCTGGGACTTCCCTGGCAGTCAAGTGGTTAAAACTCTGTGCTTCCACTGTGGGGGGCGGGATTTGATCCCTGGTTGGGGGACTAAGATCCTGCATGTGGCATGAGACACAGCCAAAAAAAAAAAAGAAAAAGAAAAAAAGAAAGAAAAAAGAAACAGAGGCCCAGAGAGGGTGGAAGAGGAGTCAAGGCCCTGGCCAGATATGGCCAAGCTTGTCTGCTTGGGCTCCGAGGAATCCCAGGAGCCCTCCGTGTTTAGCACTGTGGGCTGCAGTACACCAGTGGTCACTGGCTCAGAACCGGCCTGTTCCCTACCCTGTGGTACCACCAGCAGGGCCAGCCTGCCCTTGCGCATTGAACCATTGAGAGAAGAGAGCCTGCCCAGTCAGGCCTACTGGGTGAATGTAGCCTTCCTGTCCACCGACTATTGCAGTGGTAGAAGCAGCAGGAGTGAGGAAAGTGGTCCAGGCACAGACAACAAAAGTGAGGCGCCCCAGGGCAGGGTGGGGGCAGGAGAGGCTCAGTGCCAGGAGATAAAGCTTGTGCTGAGCCGTGCCACAGAGCAGGAGCCTGATGGTGGTGTTATTCTCAGTCTAGGGCGGCACTCCCCTGGTTCGATGGTAAAGACCAGAGCCAGGCACTGAATGGTAGTGCCAGCCTGAGAAACCCAGGAAGGAGGTCTGGTGATGAGGTGTTTGGCCACAGGCCAGATGGTACAGGCTGGGCATCTCTGGAATCAGGGCATGAATTCCTACCAATGACTCAGGAACTTTGGAGGAGAGGGCAACCTGTCAATCTCCACAGCACTTCCAGGGGGCCCTCCTGGGGTGGCTGCCAACCTTCCTTGAGTGAGTAAGGAGGAATGCGGAGGAACTGGGCAGGGCATGCCCCCAGGGAGGGAGGCTGTGATCTTTGTGCTGTGTTTGTGCAGCAAACCCTCCCTAGGCCTCCTGGTGCCACCTGGGAGCTGCAGCTGTGGGGTACACAGTCCAGAGTGACATGGCTCTGCCCCAAGGCATGAGTCACACCCGCAAAGCTTCCTCTGGGCTTCTCTCTGTGTCCTGCAGGCCTTGCCTGCTCAGCAGAGAAGAGAGGGCCCTGGTTGCTTGCTGAATGACTGATGGAAGGGGAGGAGCAAGTGGCCAGACAGATGGGCCCTTAGCCCCTAGGCCTTCCACCAATTGGCATGGGAGGGAGGGTGACACAGCCAGTTTGGAAAACACTTTGGCATCTTCTTATAAAGTTAAGCATGAACTTACCATACGACCCAGAAATCCCAATTCCTAGAGATTTAGCCAAGGGAAATTAAATTAGGTTCACACAAAAACCTGTATGCAACCATTTATAGTGGCCTTATTCATAATTGCCCCAAATTGCAGACAGTTCAAATGTCCTTCAGCTGGCAAATGGGTAAGCAAACTGTGGTACATCCATACAGTGGGATGCTACTCAGCAATGAAAGGAGATCAGCTACTGATGTGAGCGACTGTAGAGATCAATCTCAAATGTGTTATGCTCATTGAAAGAAGCCAGACTCAAAGGCTCCATACTGTTGACTCCATTTACATTTTGGAGAAAGCAAAATTATAGGGACAGAAAACAGATTAGTGGTTGCTGGGGCCTAGGGCTGGGGGGTGGGATGGGACTGTTGCCTGCAGAGTGGCACAGGGGAACCTTTTGGGGTGATGGAAATATTTTATACATTGGTTGTGGTGGTGATCACATGACTATGCATTTATCAAAATTCATAGAACTGTGTACTACGAAGGGTGGATTTTACTGTATGTAAATGGTACTTTATTAAACCTGACTTAAATCTAACACACACACACACACACACACACACACACACACACACATTAATCACAGCCGCTGTTTCTGAGCACCTACTAGGTGCTGTGCCAGGGACTCTGTGTGTTTTCTCATCCGTCCACTCACTTGATCACTCACTCAGCAAGCATCCATTGAGTGCCTCCACCAGGTGCAACACAATGTCTGGTCAATCCTCCCTGACACCTTCAAGCCATGCAGCTCCCCAAGCTGTGTACAGAAGCCAGCAGGAAGATGTGGCTAGAGCCCAACCCCAGAAGCCTGCAGGTAAGCTTGAAAGTTCTCTGTGGGTGCACTTCTATTGGGAGAGAAAATCCTAGCTTTGTCAGCCTCTCAAGGAAGTCTGCAACCCAGACAGAGAGACCAGGGTGACAGAACAAAGAATGATAACCTTGCTCCCTCTCTCTGGTGCTGGCCCTGCACAGGACGGCAGGCCATGCCTCTCCCAGCTCTGAGCACAGAGCCTGCGCTGGTGTGGATTGTGGAGGCTCTGGGCCAACTTCTGTGTTCAGCTTTCTTGCTGGATGGCTGGTCCTCTGCTTGGGAGCATGACTGTGTCTGCCCAGCTCAGATGGGAGTGGCCCTGGCTTCTCTTGTGAGAATCCAAATGTGGGACCCCCCTGAATAAAGCCAGTGGGGGGTACACAATGCACAAGAACATTGTACAGCAGGAGAAATGAGCAAAGCAGAGCAGCCCAGACCAACACAGCTCCATCTCAAAGACACAATATGGAATGGAGGACAAATGACAAGATGGACCATATCTGACACCATTTTAGTATGTTGTAAAGACACAAAATAGTACCATGCAGTGTTATGGTTATAAACTTAGGTCATAAAAATATAAAAACATGAACAAGAATGATACATATTAACTTCACAAACTGGATTAGCTCTAGGGAAGACAAAAGCAGAAAGACAAAAAAAGTAAATTGGCAAGAGGCTAACAAACACATTTAACAAATCAGAGATATATGAGTTAAATAAAGGGACTGTGTTGCATATTGTTTTCTCTACTTTTGGCTTAAATATTTCATAAATAAGCAAGCCAGAATGAACCTTGAAAACATTACACTAAGTGAAATAAGCAAGACACAAAAAGACAATTATTATATATGGTTCCACTTATACGAGGTACTTAGAGTAGAAATTCATAGAGGAAGAAAGTAAAATAGTGGTTACAGTGGGGCTGGGAGGGAGGAGAATGGGGAGTTATTGTCTAATGGGTATAGAGTTTCAATTTGGAAAGATGAAAAAGTTCCAGAGATGGATGGTGGTGATGGTTACACTACAGTGTGAATGTACTTGATGCCACTGAACTGAATGCTTAAAAATGGTTAAAATGGTAAATTTTATGTTATGCATATTTTATCACAATAAAAATAAATAAAAACAAGCCAGAATAGGCAAATCTACAGAGACACAAAGTAGATTAGTGGTTGCCTAGGGCTAGGGAGGATGCTGGGAAAATGGGGGTCATGGCTAAGGGGCATGGTTTTCCTTTTGTGGTAATGAAAATGTGGTCATGAAAATGTTCTAAAATTGATTGTGGTCATAGATGCACAACTGCGAATATACTAGAAAACACTGGATTGAACACTTTCAATGGGTGAAGTATATGGTAAGTGACATATTTCAATAAAGCTGTTGTGGGATTTTTGTTGTTGTTTTTCGGGGTTTTTTGGTCACACTGCACAGCTTGTAGGATCTTAATTCCCCAACCAGGGATTGAACCCGGGCCCTGGCATTGAAAGCATGGAGTCGTTACCCCTGGACCCTCATGGAATTCCCAAAGTTCTTGTTTTTTAGAAAGCCAGAAGGAGGGAAATCCTTTCTGTATCAGTTACTCTAGTGGAAGCTGTGGTCTGTCTAATCTAAACCCAGCTCTGACACGAGTGTCACGAAGTCATCAGGAACCCAGAGCTCCTCTACCCTGCCACCCCGTGACATGGGAGGGGGAACCCTGCCAGCCCAGCTCCCAGGGCTGGAGCTCTTGCCACATCCATGGGGTTGTAGGATGGAAGCAGTCATAGCCTCTGCAGAATGAGGTTAATGAGAATCTGCTCCAGGCTCCAGGGGTTTTGAGTGTTAATTAATACTTGCAAGGCTCTCAGTGATTGTGAAATCAGAGGTTCTGTAAATCTGCACAGCAGTAGCCTTATTAGTGCCAGTGCATTACGCAGGAGAAAGAAGCCAGCCTTCCTATCACTGACTTAGCTCCCTGGAGAGGCTGGTCCCAGGGTGTTGAGACCAGGCCAAAGCTGTCTCTCATGGCCCCTTGTCTTGCTTTCCAGGCCACACCCAGGGTCCAAGTGGTCTGGACTGGTCCAGGGCTCCAGGGTGGCCACCCTGAGCACCATGGCCAGGCTCCTGATGAGGGGTCTTCAGAGGGCAACCAGGCAGGTCCCCCACAGCAGTCTTGGCAGTTGCCCCTCCAGGCCTAAAGAAGGTAGAGCATTTCCTTTTCTACAAATCTTGAGACACTGGTGAGGATACCAGCCACCTTCCCAGGCAGCCATCCTTTCTGGGTTCAATGTGCCCCCTAGGATTGAGCATAGCCCTGAGTGGAGGACTGACTCTGCCCTCAGCCCAGGGCAGCCTGTGGGTGTGGAACCATTCCATGTTGTCTTAGCTCAGGTCTTTGCTGTCCAGGACTCCTTCCTGGCCCCCTCAAGCACCTGCCCCTGGTGGGCCCTGGGTTCTCCCAAGCCCGCGTGGCGCAGCCTCTCTCCTCCTTTGTTCTGGTGCTATCCTCCCAGGGATGGATCCTCAGGCTCAGGTGATCCTTTGGGCCACCCACCCAAGAGCACCTCACACCAGCCTCCGGGGCCCCTGTTTATACTAGGCATCTTGATGCCAAACAGGACCGTCCCCACCTGGCAGAGCCTCACTGCCCTCAGACACTGTGACCACAAACCCATTTGTAACCACTGGGATGATTCTCTGGCCAGGGAGATGGGAGGTAGAGGAAGGCATGGGCCAGGAGCCAGGATCTGTGGCCCTGGGTGCCTTCAAAGACTGGGGACCTTTGAACTTAGGTACCCTAGAGGCCCATGAACTTGAAGATTTGCAGCCTAGGGTACCCATGGCCCTAGATGCCTTCAACCCAGGGGCGCCATAGCACCCAGTACCTGCTGACCCTGGGCCCCTGGGCCAGCTTCTAGTATGTGAACCTCTCTCACCACCCCCTTTGATGGGTACCTGCTACATGCACTGCTATTAGGACATGGCACAGCCTTCCCTCCATGTGGGATCCTGTTTCTGAGGACCTGTTTCCCAGCTCCTCTAAGTGCGTTGCATCCTAATGGGTGCAATTTGTAACTCCTGCCAGGTAGCTCTGAGGATCATGAACATCCTCTCTCGTCAGCCGTCCCTCCCTTCTGCTCTCCCTCCTGGCTCCCTGTCATCCACTACCATAGCCAGTATATTACTTATCTCTTTCCTTATCCAGGGCCTGTCAAACCAGATGGGGCTGAGGCCAAAGCCAGATGGCCTTCTGTCAGAGACCCCTCTCCAAGCTGACGTAGGTCTCTTCCCCCAGCCCCCCTGGGGAGCAGTGTCAGGCTGCAGTTAGACCTACAGGCACTAGAGACAGCTTCCTGGGTTCAAACTCTGTCTCTACCTCTTACCTGCTGTGTAACTGGGCAAGTTGTTTAACCTCTCTGTGCATCAAAATAAGGCAATCATAATACTAGGGCACAGAGTTCTTGTGAGGATTAAATGAGATCATGTGTGGGGAGTGCTGGGCCAAGCATACAGTAAATACCCAGGAAAGGTCAGCTGTCAAGGGTGCTGAACCAGCTACTTCTGAATCTCCTTGCACATCCATCGTCCATGTCTGAGAATGTGTCCTGAGAGAGTGGCCAAGACTTCATCTTGTCGAAGTCAAGGTGACCCCTGTCCACAACCTGCCCCCAGATCTGCCCTCAGCCTCCCACCCCAGCAGAGGAAATGCTGCACACTATAGATGGATGCCAAACTCCCTCCCCCAAAGTGTGTCTGTGCAACATGCCCCGTAGGTGCCCCCCTACCCCCACCCAGCTGCCTCCCAGGGCCTGAAGCAGGACAGAGGGGCTGCTTAATGAGAGGGTGCAGGCCTCTACCTAATCAGAACATCCCAGAGGCATCTTGGAGAGGTTAGATTTCTTCTATTTATGGTTAAACTTCTTTGCCATTATGGACCATCTCTAATTGAGGAGCTCTTTTATTATGTTTTCTTTATGTTCTCTTCATGTGGATGAGTGGAAAAATAAATGAAAGGGAAAATTGTGGCGTGTGGTTAGGAAAAACTGCCAGGGAGAATGGCAGACTTCATGTTAACTGCCTTGGTGGTATGGCTGAGGTGTCCTAGGGCGTCAGAACAAGACGTGGCCTTTCTCTGGCGTGGTTATGGGGTGTTCATGGGGCAGGGCACCCGCCCCTATAGGAACTGGTTGGAGCTTGAACCCTTACTTTGCCATTGGCTCTCTGGCCGCCCTTGGGTAGGTCCTACTTCTGCAGGCCTCACTACCTTACCTTTAAAATGGGGTAACAGGCTGGCTCAGCTTCCTGATTGGCTGGGATGCACAGTCCCCTTAGAGATGCCAAAGGACAGCTTAGCAGCAAGAGCAGGAGAGGCTGAGGGCCAGTTCTGGCCTGCCCTAGGGCCCAAGACCCCTGTCCCTATGCCTTTTGGAGCCAAGGGAACCACTGCCCCTACCCCCTTTTTTGTAGTTAGCGCTTCCACTGGAGGAGAGGAGCCCAGAGTGACCAGGCCAAGATGAGAAGAGCAATCCTATCTAGAATAGGAACTGTCCGGCAGCCCCCCATGGAGAGGCAGGAGTTAAGGTGGTCATAGTGAGTCACTGAGTTGCAGCCACAGAGCTCCCTGTGCACGAGTCCATTTTAGGAGGGTGGCCTGGTATTTCTCACTGCGGAGCAAGGCTTGGCTTATTTTAAGCTGGGTGGAACAAAGGGCTTGGTGTCTCTGTGGTCTGTGGTCTGTGCACGTGGCGAGGCTGTGGTGGGAGGGACACCCGTGGGCCCAGCTCTCAGCCCTCATCTGACCTCCTGTGGGTCATGCCTGCAGGGGTGCCCATTCTCCACCCCAAGGTCTGGACTGACTCCCCTCAGGCCAAGTAGACAGGGAAGGTCCAACCACAGGCCCCTGCCTGAGGCTCTTGAGCAAGTCAAGGCAGTTGCTAGGGGAATAGGAGCATCTTGTGAGGTGGGAAAGCTGGGAAGAGGATACAGGCAGGGGAGGGCTCAGGAGGGGATTTGGAGGAGTGAGTGCGGGTGGGCACACTGTTGTTATACTGGAGCCAGACCAGTTACCAGATATTGTGTGATCTTGGGCAAGTTACAGAATCTCTCTGTTTCTCTGTTTACTCATCTGTAAAATGTGAATAATAACAGTAACTTATACCGAGGACCACTGAGAAAGTTAAATGAGTTAAGTGGGAAACGTTTAGAACCCTATCTGGCACTTTGCAGTCTGCTGTGACTCAAACCTGCCCCAGCCCTGCTCTGTTCCTCTGTAAGTAGAGAATGGGACAGTTGGTCACCTGCAGCCCTCCTCTCCCTGTGAGTGGCAGGAAAGGAAGGATCCCCATCTCAGGGCTGGCAGTGAGGCCAGTCCTGGATGTTTCAGGGAAGACCCAGCCTGGGGCTGCATGCAGTAGATGCTCAACTCCTCGCACAAGGCCTCAGTGACTCATTGCTGTAGCAAGGGACTCTAGGACCAATATAGCATGTGCTGCCAGTTTCATTTCCTTAATTTCTCATAGTCCACCCCCTCCTTGCCAGTCTCACCTCCTTTGACCTTGTTCAGGACCCTAGACATCCGTTCTGACCCCTCCAGACCACCCCCACGCTCAGAATGAACTTTAGAACATATGAATCAGAACATGGCACTCCCTGCCTACAACCATCTATGGCTCCCCACTGTCCTCAGGCTACGGTTCAGATTACTTGACCTGATCGGTTAGACCAGTGTGATCTGTCTCTGCCTGCTACTCACCACTGTTCCCACAACTGTCCCCAGCACATGCCATATAAGAGCTGCATGGAATGAATTGTTCCCTGGACATGCGTTGTACTTTCCTTCTCCAACTTTCCTGTATGCAGTTTATAAAATGAGCTGGATTTGGCCTCCGTAAACCCCTCCTTCTCCCTAGTCTCACCTCTACCTATTGGAAAAACTCTCAAGCACACTCCAGATCTTTTCCAGCAACCCTCACATAATCAAATATCTATCCTATTTAAACTTCTTCCTACCTACCACAGAAGCCTGCAGTGGGGACAGGAGGTTGTGGTGTGCCTGTTCACCTCTTCAAGTGGCTGCTCGTGACCTATAGCAGCCTCTTTCTGCCACTGCCCCTCACCTGGAAGCAAGCTCTCTTGGGCAGGATCCCTTTATGATGACCCCAGGCCAGCTCCCTTCTGTTGGGGATTTGGGGGGTGAGTGTGGAGCCCACACTCTAGGCATCTGTAAGCCACTGTGAGAAGTTTGGATGTTCACATTCTAAGAATGTGGAGACTCCCCCAGAGGGTTTGAAGCAGGGCATTGAAATGATAGATGTCTACTGCTCCAGTCCAGGCAAAAGATGATGGTCTTTTTCCTGGATGGGAGCTAGGGAGGACCCGGGAGCTGGCTAGCTTGAAGGTGGAGCTGATGGATTGCTGCTGATTTGAGGGGCATTGAAAGTAGAAGAGTCCAGTGTTTCGGGTGAGTAACTGGGTGAACAGAGGTGCCAGTCATTGAAAAGGGGAAGTCTGGGGTGGAGCAGGTTGAAGGGAACAGAAATCAAGGGATCAGTCTTGGTCCTTTTGGCACATTTGAGATGCCTGTCGGGTACCAAACAGAACTGTCAGGAGGCAGATAGATAAATGCAAGGTCTCCACCAACCCATATGGTGCCTTTGTGCAAATGAGAGAAGGGCATCCTTTCCTTCAGGCAAATGTAGCTTCCTGCCAGGGCACATGCCTGGGTGAGCAGAGCACAGCTGGACAACAGCCCCATGAGTCCCCTTGGCCATCCACCCTTGTGCAGCAAACAAAGTACAGAACTCTGCGTGGTAGCCCTGAATGTGCAGGTCTGGAGCTCAGGGGAGCATCTGGGACTGAGGAAAAGCCACGGTTTATGGGATGCTTATTTGGATGCTGTGTGGGAAAGCAACTCCCCAGCCAAAGGGGGGAGGAAGGACCAGTGGCGTGCGTAGGTGGGCTGAGAGCCCTTCCTCTCCAGGGCCAGAGCTTTCCTTCTCTTCCTGCAGGGAAGACGCTGCTGCTTCCCTACAGGGCAGCGTAGCTGTGGGCCCCTCTGTCTTGTCTTCTCCAGGTTCATCCTGGGGAGTGGCACACAGGTGGGGGGTGAGGAAGCCTTGTTCTCTCTCTCCTCTCACTTTCCATCCTTGACGCAGGTATGCTGGCCTGTGTCACCATGCTGATGTCCGTAGTGTCTTCCAAGGGGGTCCACAAACAGGCTAAGCACTAAGTTGGTGGGAGGGACATTCAGAGTGCTCCTGGGCACCCAACAGGGGAGGAGCAGGAGTAGCTGACAGGCCACAGAGGCCGTGATGGCAGGAGAAGCGAACAGCCAAGTGTTTGATAGAGGGGTGGTTGGCGTCAAACTGCCTGGGTTCAAAGCCCAAGGCCAGTTCTTACCAGCTGGGTGACCTCCGCAAGTCCATCAGCAGCTTTGAGCCTCAGTTTATTCTATAAAATGAGGATGATAATAGTATCCACCTCATAAGGCTGTGGTGAGAAATGGAGTTCTTTCACATAAAGCACTTAGCACAGTACTTCAAATTGTAAACACCCACCCCATCAATATATTAGCTTATATGGTGTATTCTAGAAGAGCCCTTCCCAGTGGAATCCCAACATCCCCTACTAGTTGCTGACCTGACCAAAGCAGGGAGGACAGGAAGTGGCAAGTGGCCTTGCTGAGCTGGTAAAGCTCGAAGCTGCTTCCTGCCTCCCCATATTGGGCCCTCGAGGGCTCACAACCCCAGAGCTGCCCAGAGCCATGTGGAGGTCAAGCTTGAGTCATGGCACCCGAATGGGAGACTCTCCCGTTTGCAAACAATTCCAGGGAGGGCGATTTCACACCTCCTCCAGACTGGTCCAGAATTGCACAGACCCCAGTTTCTATGTTTTCCTGTGGTTGCACGAGGCCTGATCTTACGGGTGAGTCCTTTGCTATCTTCAGAGCAAACGGGAAGTTAGCTCGGCGTGGGAGCCTTTATTATGCCACCCCCAGGCCTTCTCTTCCGCCTCTATGGGGTCCTAAGCCCCTTTAAGAATCTGATGAGTGCCTTAGACTCTTTTTCCAGAAAAAAACAGTCTCCTAAATGCATATGCTCACAAATTAAATTTTGCAAGATTTCTCATCTTTTAGGAAAGGTCCCTGCTTTAACTTGGTGATTAAGCTGGCAGGTTCTGAAGTTGAATTTCTTGGGTTTCGATGCTGCTTCTTTTATTCACTGGCTGTGAGACCTTCAACAAGTCATGTAACATCTCTGAAGCTTGGTTTTCTTATCTTTAACGGGGAAACAGCAATAGTGGCTCCTTCATAAGGTTTTGGGAGGGTTAAATGTAGGGTGACTAACATCCCATTTGGGACTTTTCCATTTTTATACCAAAAGTCCCACTTTCAGGGAAATCCGTCCATAGTGGACAAACCAGGACAGTTGGGCACCCTAATAAATGACACAATGCCCAGAAAGCAGTTATCGCAGTGCACACAGTTCACCCAGTTTCCATCACTCTCAGCGGATACTCCTGGGCTTTTTCCTAATTAATCCATCTGATAGGAATGTTGCCCTGGGGATCAGAAGTCCAGGACTCGGTCCCTATCCTGCTTTATTGGCTCCCTGGGCAAACCTCCAGCCTCCCTGGGCCTCAGTTTGTTCACCCATCAAACAAGGGAGATGAACTTGAGAGTCACTGGGGATTCTTCCCACTAAAGCCTATGAGATTTATTCAGGGATGCTCTCCCAGGGTCTGGTAAGGCAGCCTTGAACGTGGATGGCATCAGGTATGCACTTGCCTGCTTGACATGTCAGTGAGAAGAGCCCACGTGTGTTCTAGCAACACTGTCTACCCAGGGAGCAGCCCACATTGGAAATTTCCTTGGCACCTCTTCCCAGACGCAGCTTCTCATTCAGGCTGAGAAAAGGTGGGAGAACACAGAAACCCTTTTCAGTGTGACTGAGAATTAGGCAGCTCAGCATTTCAGAGTCAGCACCTAGAACAGAACTTGAAACATGGTCGGTGCCCAGCACACATTTGCAAGGTGTACCCTGCAGTCTGGGTAGTGAAATATTTACATGCCAGGCACATACAGTTCTGTCGGTAAAAGCTCTCCCTCCTCCTAGCCATCTCAGAAGCGAGGGCTGTGGAGAAGCGCATGTGTCACTCTGGGCCCTGGGCCCCCAGCCAGCCGGCTTCATTGATCCCAGGGCTGACTTAGTTCATTGACTCACCCAGAGCCAACTGCACCAAGCAAGGGGGAAGTTGGCGTCCTTGTTTCTCCCTCCCTTTGATCTCTTCCTCCCACTCATACTGGTGGAGCACCTGGTTGGCCAGTCAGTGTTCTAGGCACCAGGGACACAAGACAGGCAAGGATCCTACTTGGAAAGCTCTTTATTGAGGTGCACAGAGAAAGAAGTTCATCTTCACTTCTCAGACAGATAAGGTGAGGGGACTCAATTACAAGGTACCCAGAGAAATGGACATTTGCTGCTGTGGGCCTCTGGCATCCATTCTCTCCCTTCCCTTGGCACCCGATTCCACATTTTACTTGGATGCCTGTCCTTCCCCCGGCAGCCTGTGGACACCCCAGCCTCCCCCAGCTGCAGGGATGGGCTTTGAGTGAGTGAAGCCAATGAACACACCCGTCCACCTGGCCACAGTGATTGGCTGAGGGGTGGACCTCAGACCCAAGCTGGGTCAACCAGACCAGGGAAACTTTCAAAGGGCCCCTGAGACATGTTTTCTTGATCATCTGGAGAAAGACCTACAGACTCTTCTGGATGATCAGAGCACAGACATGGGGGACATGGGTTTGGAGCAGCTTTGACCCATTTGCAGCCTTGAGTGTGGCCAGGCTGGGGATGAGCTCCAGAACCAGAGGCAGGCAGGCCTGAGAGAATTCCAGAATGGTAGAGCCAGTGCCTGCTCGGCTGGAACCTCAGCCACCTCTGGACTCTGAGGTTACATAAGCCAACTCACTCTATTGTAGTTTAGGTTGGGTTTTCTGAAAACTCCAACTGAGAGCACGTTAGCCAATCTCACTAAAGAGGAATTTCCAGTCAGGTTGCAAGGTGAAGACTGAGGCTGCCTGGTTCAGGGGAAGGAGGACCAGGCAGCTGGTTGGTAACCCATTCAGGGAGCAACAGCCTTGCACCCACAGCCCAGGAGAGGTGGGGAAGGGCCTCAATGCGGACAGAGGAGCCAAGGGGCACCAGGTCTGGTGAGGGGAGGGCTGGTTGCCAAGGTCCCTCACCCCCAGCCTGGCTGAGGCTCCCTCCGTTCAACTCCACCTGACTGGTAAATGCAGAGTGCAGTCCACTTAAAGAAATCAAAGCAGCTGCCACTTCAAAGCAGGAAAGATGTGTGTAGGTGGGTGGGGAGGAGGTGGGTAATTATGCAGGGAAAGTAGTTTTCTTGATATTCTTCTGGAAATGTGCGTGGAGCAGAGAGAGCAGCAGGAGAGATGACAGGAAAGGGGTAATGTATTAATAGAGAGTGTGCATTGTGCCTCTCCAAAGGGCCATAGGGCGTGCAGCGCTTCCCATGCTTATCCGATCACAGCACCCTTTTTTGGGCAGCATCTGAGACTCCCCGGGACACTCCTGGATGTGGGACTTCATCCATGGGTTGACTAAAGGATTTCTTGGGGATGACTGAGTCCTCCTCTTGTGTGTGTTTGTACAACACACTGGCTCTTCCTCGTGACCAGAGGGGCTGGGTGCCATTTGCGTTCCACATCTGGACTTTTCATGCTCTGGGGAAAGAAAAAGGAACTCAAGTCTAGCAGGGGTGGGGGCTGCAATGTGCTAGGGAAAGCCAGAGCTCCACAAGCCATCGTCTTGCCCCCTTAGGGATCTGCCCACTGATTCCACATACCCAGAATGCCTTGGGCGGCAGAGGGACGTCACCACTTTGATAAGCAGTTCTGAGTTTGTGAACGTTGGATGCGGATAATTATCCAGCTGTGAGTAAGCTGAACATTTCTTAGGGCTATTTCTGCATAATTATAAATATTTGAGGATATTAAACTCCCAGGTTACGCATTGAGGGTATTATTTGAGCAATGTTTGGCTGCAGAGCTGGAAACGCAAACATCTTTTCATTCTTCCCTCCTGGAGCACTTAGATTATTTAATGGGATTCAAAAGAAAAAGTTTCAGTTGAGGAGAAAAACCTGGACGCAAAGTCAGCAGCTAATATTTCGAAATAGCTCTAAATCAAAAAAAGAGGGATGTGACCACTTTACTTAATTGTGATGGGTTTGTGATGCATTTTCTCTATGGGTTTGGAAAGCAATTACCCTCAAACAAGTACTTGTGCCTCTATTGTGATAAAATGTTTGCTCTAATGGGGCCAAGTTGACAAGCAGTGGGCCTTTTAAAGCACTGAATGCTTCCGGGAGCTTTCTTACATGTGAGGCTTCTTGGTGTGCGCTGAGAGCCCAGGGCCCCCTCCCTCTAAGGACCTGTCCTGGTGCAGGGTGTTCTTAATAGGAGATGGGTCCTGCAAAGCAGCAGCTGAGGTCTGGAGCACCAGCGAGGCCTGTGCCCGTCCTGGCTTTATCCAGAGGCCCTGTGACACTTTGGGGCCTGCCCAGCCTCCCCCCCTCACACCCTCGACAACCCCATCTTGCCCTCCCATCAGTGAAGTCTCATATCTCCTCACCTGCTCTCTGTCTGCAATCCTCCCACCACAGGGACCATCCCCATAGAAACATGCTTGCCTCTCCTTCCATCTCCTGCTTTGTTAACCTGCCCCCACCCACCAGAGCTTCCCCACAGCCCCTGGGCGTTGCCGCTCATTCTCCAGCCCCACCCCCAATGCCCCTGGAAACTATGGCTCCTGTGCCCTTAAACAAAGCCCTTAGCCTTTGAGGCTCCTTCATGCTGTCTGCCCACTTCCCAGCCATTGCTCTGGGCCCTGACTCACCCTTTCCCACTTCAAAGACCTGCCTTCATCTTGGGTAACTTTAATGAAGTGTGAATAACCCATCCCACCGTTCAGGTCACAAGCTTCCTTGATGCCCCTCCCCTTTCTGCCACATCCAGGCTGTCGTGTTCACACTGGACCCTGTACAGCCTTGGTCACACCCAGCACTCCGTGTCTCTCTCATCTTCTGCCCGTCCCCGCCCCCCACCAGGAGGTCTCTGGTCAGCAGCCCTGAGGATTGTGTCCTCTCATTTCCCCAGCTGAGACCCTGTGGCCATCACTACCTCCCTCTCAGGCCCCTGAAGCCCATCATCTCCATCCCTCACTCCCAGGTGCTGCCATCTAAGGCCCCTGCCTGGACAGGGAGCTGCTGCCTGGTGATCCTACTAGCCAGCCTGGCGGGAAACCCCGCCCCGGATTCCTCTCCCACTTCCCCCCACCCCACTCCCTCCCCTGCTTCCGTCCCTAGTTCCTCAGGGTCACACCGAGACGCCCATGAAGACGTGTTAATGTACAAATTCTTCAGAGTAAAATAACCAGGGCTTCCTTTTGCTTGATATACGGGCAGCCCGTAGGGGTCGTCTTCAGAGACCCTCGGGCCGGCAGCCGGGCTTGCTTCCACAGGGGCGCGGTGGGCGGTGAAACCATCCAACGTCGGTTTGGAAGCTCGAGGTATCACACACAAAGGTTGGTCGAAGCGGGGCCCTATCCGGGAGGCTGCGCTGCCCGGACCACGCGTTTAGCCGCCCGCGCCGGGCCCCGCTCCAGCTCACTATCCTTGGGTGGGGGAGCGGGAAGAGGATCTGGGACCAGAGGGACCAACCAACGTGGACCCAGGTGTTAGCGCCATCCGAAATTCTCTGTCCCGGCGCCCGCAGGATCCGGGCGCCCCCTGGAGGCCATGCGGGCCCCGGATGCGCAGCATACAGTCAGGAGGGCGCAGGCGTGAACAACTTGCCCGTCAACTGGAAGAGTACCCCCATAAAAATGGGCAAAGGACAGGAAGAGAGGCACTTGAAATGAAACACAAACGCCCAATAAAACATTAAGCTGATGTTTACATAGGCAGGATCTGTTGCAAGCCCTTATGTGCATCAACTTCTTTAAATCTCTCAACAGTGCTACTTGGTAGTATTCCCATTCCATGGATGAGTAAACTGAGGCACAGGAGGCCAAGTGACTTGCTCATGGTTATACAGTAAGTGGCAGGGCCAGTGTCTGGCCCTGCAGCCTGACAGCAGAGTCTTAGGGTTTTACTCAGTGCACCAGACTGATTCTCAACATATGAAAAATATACACTATGTCTAAAAACCAAAGTATAAATTAAAACCATTCATTAAATTAAGTTATTTTACAAGTATTTATTGGATGCCTGTTATGAGCCAGGCCCTATTCTGGCTGCAGGGAAAAAGATACTAAAACACACAAAACATTAAGCTTACATTCCAACAGGGAGAGACAGACAGTAAACATGAAGTCATGTTCTATGGCAGGTGGGATAGTGAATGGGGAAAAATAGCAGGGGAAGAGGGGACGGGAGGGCTATTTAAATCAGGTGTCAGGTGGACTTCTTTGAGAAGATGACACTTGAGCTGAGACCTAAAGAAAGAGAAGCCTCGTGCTTACCAGTGCGAGGAGCATTCCAGGCAGGGGGCAAGTCCTTGAGGCCAGTTCTGAAGGTACTGTCTGTGTGGATTGGAGGTGGTGGGCTCCCATCACCAGTGCCCAGGGCCATGCGAGATATTCATGGAGGACTTGCCTGCTAACCATTAAGTGAGGCTAATACCTGTTTTTGCCCTGGGCATTTGCTCACTTCCCTGCAACCAGTCCCATGTCACAGCTGTCCTCATGAGTCTCAGCACAGCGGGGGGTGATCTGGGGAAGTGGAAGGGAAGCCCTCCACTTGGGTGGAGATAAGTAACCCAGATTCTGGCCCTCTGCACTGGGATGGCAGCAGAAGTCGGCCATCATATCTGAACATACTATTGATCTGTACACCTCCTAACCTCTCCCTTTCCTCCTTTCACGTCTGCACCAGCTGCTAATCACCTCATTGCTGGACTTCTTCATTCGTGTTCCCAAGCTCGCTCACCTGTTTTGTGCCATGGCACATCGTGTATCTCTGGATTGGTGGCTTTGGGTCATGGTCCCCTCCTGGTCTAATCAGTGGGGCCAAAAAGGGAGGGCACTAAAGGGGCCTGCACAAGGCTGTCTCTCCTGCCAGTGCCCTGGGTGATGCAGGCACCACTCTCAGACTGTTTGCTGGAGTCCCAGATTCATTCATTGTTCTCATCTGTTTACTCATACTTGAGTTTCATTTGCTGACCTTTGTTACTGTTGCCTAGAGGTCTTTTAAGGATCTTTAAAAACTCCTTAGCCACCCAGCCTGGTTCCCTGTGGAGGCTCCTACCCAGATGCCTGGCAGAGGGAGGGTCGTTCATAGTAAAACAGTAAGTCATTTCCTCCTCCCTCTTTAGTCTCACCTCTCATCAAACAAGGGAGGAGGAACCATATTTAATAAACATCATCCACTAGATTAGATCAGCAGTCTCCAAACATTGCAATTCTTTCAGAAAGAGTATCTCTCTTGCTCTCACAGAAGAGCATGTGGTCAAGAGGAAATTGAATAAAGTTCTTTAATCAGCCGCAGTAGTATTTGAATCATTTAATTTAGGATCTGATGACCACAAATTATTTTTTAGGCCAATTTTAGCCAACCAGGAGAGCTGGCCCAGTCTGACCTATGCTTAATAAATCATCTTCTTGCCTGATTGTAGAAAGTTTTGGGAAGAGATTTTTCAGGGACTTTTCAAACATAATCAAAAACAATCTCCCATGCTGTGTATGCCTGCAGGAGTCCTTGGCCATGCTCCCTTCACATGGCCCTGTGGCTGTAGAGTTAGCCCTCGGGCTGGAGGGAGCCAGGCACACGAGTCAGGGAGCTGTCACCCCCGCAGCCTGTGCTTTTTATTCCTGGCTGCAGGTTCTCATGGCCAGGAAAACAAGTCAAATCAAATTAGATGCCAGATACACGCTGCTTAGTGCAGCTCACCCTCTACTGCCTCAGACTCTTTAACACCTGCTGAAACTCCCTTACTGGAAAATATGAAAGAGGAGCTTCTGATTCAAAATAACACCCACTGGACTCCCCAATGTGGCCTCTACCAGAGTCACGTTACATCACCTATGAAGTCCCAGTAAAGGGTGAAATGCAAGACCCCTCCTTCAGGACCAGTCTGATGTTAGCTGCATATTAGCCCCTGGTAGACATCTCCTCTGACCCACCAGGCAGATGTGGTTGGGCTGAGAAAAACCCATGGGACTTCACTCTGTCCCTACTGCAAGCAACAGTCACATGTGTGCACAAGGGGCTTGATTTTAGGCCAGGCTTCCCATTTTTCTCCATCAATTCCGAGGAAACACTATGGCAGGAAGGAGGCTAGGAGATCAAGGCAGGGCTGGTGGCCTTCTGGGGAATACGTAGCATTCTTGGAGACATAGTACTGACAAGTAAGTGGCATTAAGAAAGGAGGAATCTGGTACGGGTCAGTGCATGCAGGGAATTGTAAATTTTTCGTGAAATCCAGTTTTTTAGAGTTTCTTAGTTGGAGATGTATTGATGTGAGAATAGAACCATCAACAGCCAAAGTTACAAGGGGGAGTGTGTCCCTGCAGGGATCCGGGGAAATCCTGGCCTGGAGCCAAATGTGAGAGCCCTCCAGGCCTCCTGGGAATTGTCCCATCACAGGCAGCAGCTCCCTGGGGCTGGACCTGGGGCTGTTCACCCATCTTCTGGCTTTGGGCACTTCCTTCTCTGCAGATGAGCCCTTGGGTCCTGCTCCCCCTAAAACTTGAACTCACACAAGCATGACTCTGGGTTCACTAATTCTAGTCATGACACTTGGCCCAGTAGTTTGAGAGCCACTATTAACCAAGGAGCCCTTCTGGCTCCTTCGTGGGGGTCTCCAGGGGACAGAGTGGTTCGTGTACTCTTATCAAGGTCCTGGGCAGCCAGGGCCCCTGTCCTATAGGTGTTTGTCAGGAGACCCCACCCAGAACCTCCTCGGAGGGCATCTGAACAACAGCTGCCCATACTTAAGAATGGGGGTGTGTATGGAGATTTGGGGGACGGCTGCAGAAGCCCTTCATCCCCTATTGGCACCACCATTGCTTGCACCCCCACCAGGCCTGGCTTTTCCAATTAAACTTTGACTCTGCCACTTACTCCTGTGTACCCTTGAGCCCTGTTCTGAATTTCTGATCCTCAAAAGTAGAACAGGGCTAACAAGAGCCCTTCCCTTCGAGGGTTGTGAAAATTGAGATGAGTTCGAGGGCATAAACTATTTCAGAAATAATAAAGATAATAGATCTTTTTAACCTAGATGCAACCAGAGATCAATAGAAAATGTAGATAACTGTAGCCTGGAGATATGATCTTGCTCTAGAAAGATGAATGTGTTTTGAATTGACACAAGAATGAAGTACATTTCATTAAAGAAAAAATTAAGTACGGTAATTTATGCGTAGCCCTACAAACATGACTCATAAAATAGAACTAACTCTAAAACAATTTATCTTTGTCTCTCTTTGTCCTTTAAATGTACTCATGGAGCTACCTTTTCCCTAGCCCCTGGATGAAATCTAAGCTAAATCGCCTTCTGACCCCTTCTTCACCCCTTGGCTGATGTCTTTTTGTTCCTCCAGGAGGCTTTCTTGATCAGGCTGTAAGACAACCCCATGCTGGCTCTCTCCTGTCAGCGGCTACCTCTCATCCTCTGGAAACTGTTGCTCATCCTTTGCCCTCCTGATCTCTGGGCATGCAGGCAGATCCCGACATGGCTGCTCTCCTAGCTGTACTGCAAAGCTATCTGGCTAGCCTGTCTCCTGCCATCAAGATTTCTCTGGCAAGAGCCGCCCCAGTGTGTCCCTAAAGCTCCAAAGGACATGTCTTGAGCTATCTGCATGGTCTCACAGAAGCTCCTTACCCCACGCTTGAGGTGAGGAGAAAGCATCCTTCACCATCCCTCTGGGAAGGGGAGATTCACAGCACCAACTCTCCAGATATGCGCCCAGAGCCCAGCACACTGCAGATGGCCAGTGAATGGGAGCTATCCCGGGCTCCTGATCCTGCCTCCCAGGGCCGAGGCAGGGGCTCTGTGGTCACTGGGCCTTGACTGCCCCTATTCTGAGCAGTTCTAAGCCCAAGTCCTAAGGGCAATCCCAGGTCCCGAAGTGACACAGTTATCGAGAAGAGAAACTGGGATTCCACTCCAAGCCAAAATTGCCTTCCTGGTCGTTGCCAACTGTCTCCAGGGAAAAGAATACTCCCCACCCCTACATTATGAGGGTAGGTGGACAGGTGAGAAGAAAGGTGTCCCAGCCAGCCACAGACATGTTGGATGTGGCAGTGTCCCAAGCAGGCACCAAACAGCCCCAACCTTGGCTGCCCTGCTGGGTATTTGATCCTGTTAAGGACTTCCTCAGGGAACCCAGTGAGAGATGAATTATGAGGCCCCTGACTCAGAGTGACCAAAGGGGTTTCAGGAGATGCCAGGCTTGGAGGCAGAATGAAAACCATGCCCCAGGAAACAGAAGAAGAGAAAGCTGGCAGGAGGAAGGCAATAGGTGTGGGAGGGAGGACCTGAGTCAGAGTTGCCTTGGGGACAAACCTAGGGTCTGAGGGTCAGCCCAGAAGCCCTGGGGCAGAGTTATAAGTCCTGTATTCAGCGTGGCCCTGGAGGAGACAGATGGTCTGGAAGGCAGTGCCCTAAGAATGTCCACACCAGCAAGCCTATCTCAGATGATTAAATGGCAGCAGATAAATTTAACTAAACGTGAGTAATGGGAACACAAAGGGGAAGCGAAGAGAAATAGAATATTTTAGCAACATAAGGAAATGAGAAGAAAATGACTTTGCAATGAAATGTCAAACTTCTGTGCCTGGAGGGGATGTAATCTGGTCATTGCAGGCTCAGGGGAGCGGGGGAGTCTGTGGGTATTTCAAGCAAATTTTAATTCACTTTAATTTAATAACATATGGCCAAATGCTTTGGGGACAGTGTCAGAAGATAGAACTGGGAGTCAGAGAGTGCCAGCTCTGGTAACTGGGCTGTTTCTTGTTGTTTTACAAGGAGAAGCTGTACTTAAATTCATTCACCCATCCATCCATTCATTCAGGGAGTGAATCTTGAAACCTGAGGATTAAGAAAACAAAAGACACAGTCCTGCCTGCCCCTGATCCCAGGAGATCCTGGTCAGTTGGGGAGACAGACAAGTGAACAAAAAATTACAATGTAGGGACACATTCTGGACCTAATGCTTGATGCTCATTAGAAGTTTGTAGAATGAATGCATAATTGAAAGGTTGGTTCTGAAAAGGCACCAAAAAGGAGTGAACATCAAGGTGGGTCTTGAAAGATGGGTTCCCCAGCTAGGCATGTAAGTCAAGGGCAATCCAGATAGAAGGGACGGCATGTGACAAGGTAGAGTGGACCACATGTAGCAAAGGGGTGCTGGTTACAATCATGGGGCTGGAGGAGAATGCCCAGGGAGAGGGGACAGGATGAGAAGAGGAAGAGGACAAGGAAGAGACACAGGATCCATGGACCGTGATGAGGAATAGCATCCTCAGGAAGGCAGACGCTGTGAAGACCTCCCAGTCCGCTGTTACTGTCACTGAAATTTCTACTCCAGCCCATGTGCCTGTTCATCCCTGGAGCTTCAACTCAGACATTGCATCCCCCAAGAAGTTTTTCTTTCTGGCTCAGGCAGGGATGAGGCCCCCTTCCCCACGGATGCTCCGAGCACACCCTGTACCACCAACTTTGTCACTGCCCATCCCCAGCCCCATATTGGATTAGTTTGTCTGTATGCCTGCCCATCCCCCAACTGAGGCTGCCATGCCCAGCTCTGGTGATGCCCTCCCCACAATGGTGCCTCCCTGGATCCTGGCCAGGTTGTCCTGTCTATGGGATCCCATCCTAAGGATGGACAAAGTCCATCTGGAAAAGCAGCTTCAGAAGCTGAGGTCTGAATTAAGGGCGTTGGCAGGGTGGGGTGGGGTCTGGCCGAGGGAAGAGTGTTTTAGTTCATATCATATCGAACTGTTGCACTTTCTAGAGGGATTCTGGAAGTGCCCTGGGTAAGAGCCCTTCTTAAGTCCCCAGGACCGTGGCTGGAGGGGTGGGTGGTTAGGGCTATTGGGCCTGGGCAACAAAGCCAAAGAAACATGGCCCCAGAGCAGAGAAGCCGGAATGGTTGGACAGGCAGGTTGGAGAGCAGGCCTGTTGAAGCCAAGGCTCAGGACAGGGCCTAAGAGAGGGGCCTGTAAGAGAGCCACCTCCCTAGACCAGCGTAACACGCAGGCCAAGAAAAAAAAAAAAAAATGACAGAGCTGTAGGTGTCCAGATGTCCGCTAGGGGGCAACAGAGGCTAAGCCAACTGACGGGTTGCCATGGTAACTGCGGAACCCGCCGCTGCATTATCCCTAGACCCGGTCAGGACGGTGGGGAGAATTCCCAAGCAGGGTGTCGCGAATATTCGTGGGTGTGTGGCCATCAGCTCCAGGCAAAGGCCCAGGCAGGAACGAAAGACCAGGTGATTTCCACCTTCATGTTTTCTCACCTCCACTCGGGTCACACTTTTGCTGGTTGAGCCAGACATAGCAGTTGTGGAAGAAAAATGAAATGGGGTTTTGGATCAGCCAAATCAGATCCTTCATTTTAAAGATGAAACAGAAACCCAGAGAGGGAAAGAAGACCACACAACAGCACTCCTGTAAATAAAGCTGAAGAGAAAATGGGGGGAGGGGGAGGGAAGAAAATGATGCAAATGACCAAAGACAAATCTGGCAATGTGTTCGATTTTTTTAATTACCATTTTTGAATTCAAAATGTTTTAAACCCCGCGTTTAAATGTGTGCGTGCGTGTGTAATGCTACAATGTAACTTAAGAATCTCCTTTAGCTGATCACATGCATCTTTTCCTTCCTGTACCATTTTCTTCCTTCTCCAATTAGTGTCTTTCCTTCTCTGGGCTTCTATTGCTTCTATAAAATGAAGAAGCTGGCTTAGCTGATCTCAAAGCCTATCACTCTCTATAGTAAAGCAAAGCCTTCATTTCATGAACTCAGACCAGTTAACTGGGCACACCAATAGGTAAGGACTTCTTGGAGTGAGAGCCTGCTTGGCAGTCAGATGTCTCTGTAACTGGGCCCCTGACAGGCTAGCCCAGGTCCCTTGGGTTCATGTATCTGGTTGCAATGTTGGAGGACATTAGCCATGAACAAAAATTACCTCCATGAGAATATTTGAGAGTTAATTAACTTGCAAGTTTGTTTTAAAAACTCAAAGACATTAAGAAATAGCCTCTGGACGTTCATCATGAAAGCAATGATGGGGGGGAAGCTCTCAAATCCAAACATAGTTAATTCAATAAATATGATGTGAGAATAATCTTATTTCATTTCTCGTCCTTCATTCTTTCTCTACCCTCCTTCTCTATCCTGTTCTTGGCTCATTTTGTCTACTTTCTGATCTCTAAGCAAAGCCCTCAGATGCCATTTGCATCTTGGAGGGCCCAGTGGGATAAATCTCCCCACATAACCAACCATATCCCAAGGTCACTGAACATCCTGGTCTCAGTGGGCACAGAGGTATCTGAGGGGAAAGCCTTCCTTAAGTAGACATTTTTCATGATTCCAAGCCCATAACAGGATTCTGGGATCAAACAAACTAGGCCACAGGGTCAGGACAAAGATGGGTTGCTAGGGTGCTCCTAGGGCCCATCCAACTTACAAATGAGGAGACTTGATAAATAAGGAGGCAAGTGACTGGCCTGAGGAAGGCCTGTCTGGGAGAACCAGGTGGCTGAGCCAGGAGCCAAAATGAGGTCTCCTGACTCCTGGTCCTTGTTACTTTCAGGGACTACATTGCCCCTGAGGTGACACCACTTGATTATGGCCTGAGTCACCACAGCAGGGATGAACCAAGAGTCTGTGGGTCCCTTCAGCTTGGCTCGGGGTGGCAGGAGACCACCAGGGAGGTTTTGTGAGGCAATCTCACAACTGAGCAGCAGGGGCTCAGAAAGTTTGGGCAGCAGGTGCTCAGTGAACTTCTGAATCGAAAACAGTTTTGGGGGCTTGTGGAGGCTTCAAGCTTGACTTGAGGGTGGGCTGGCATGGTCAGTAATGATCAAGAAACTGACCAAGATCAAAGCTTATCAGATGTCACCATGGGGTGTCTGTGACAAGGGCCCAGATGCTTATAACTCGCCGTGTGTTTCCGGGGGACTGAGTCTAGCTTTTCCCTTTTCTACCTTCCCTACCCCATATGTCTGAGTAAAGAACTTTCATTAGACTGAACCAGAGATTAACTGGTACATCCATACAATATGATAGTACTCAGCAACAAAAAGGAATCAACTATTGATACACACAACCACTTAGATGGACTTCAAGGGCATTATTCTGAGTGGGAAAAGTGGGCAAATCTCAAAAGGCCACATACTGTATTATTCCATTTACATAACATTCTAGAAATTACAAAAGTATAGAGATGGAGAACAGACCAGTGGTTGTCATGGATTAGAGAAGGGAGAAAGGCAGGTATCACTATGACAGCACAGGGAGTTCTTTTGTGGTGGTAGTAGATTTGTCTTGAATGTGGTGATGATTATATTTGATTCTATACGTACGATAAAATGCCATAGAATTATACACTAGGACATTAAAAAACATGCAAAATAGGTAAAAATCTAAGTAAGGTCTGTAGACTTGCTCATTGTATTGTGCCAGTATCACTTTCCTTGTTCTGATAATGTGTTACAGTTATATAAAATGTCATTATGGGGGAAGCTGGGTAGTGGGTACATGGAACCTCTCTGTACTACTGTTTGTATCTTCTTATGAGTCTATAATTAACTCAAAATAAGAATTTTAATAAAAACTGTACTAGTGAGTAGCTTTATTCTGTTTTGAATGTTTTGAGTTTGGAGGTGGTTAGTGCAATGTATTATCTAGGACTCTAGTTACAAGAGTCAGAGAAGCCATTTTGTCCATAGGACAAAAAGGACATTATTGGTGCATGTGATCAAACTATGGAACAGCAGGGACAGAGCTGCACATCGTCCACTAATGCAAGAATCACACAGACAAGATTCTCTTTCTCATTTTCTCTGTCATCGTCATCCCCCTTTCCCATCCCCTTCTCCAATCCCCCATCTCCCATCCCTTCTTAGAGGAGGGAGAACTTCTCCCAAGGAAAGGGGGTGCTATTACTGAGATATGAGGGAAGGGATGTTGGGCAGAGCGGGGAAAATATGTCCACTACAACATATTAAATGGGTTAGCATATTTTAAAAAATTTATTCATTTAATTACTCATTTATTTAGGCTGCGCCAGGTCTTAGTTGCGGCTTTCAGACTCTTAGTTGTGGCATGTGGAATTCTTCGTTGTGGCATGCAGGCTTCTTCGTTGCTGCATGCGAACTCTTAGTTGCGCCATGAGGACTTCTTAATTGTGGCACGCATGTGGGATCTAGTTCCTGACCAGGGATTGAACCCAGGAGGCCCCCTGCATTGGGAACGTGGAGTCTTACCCACTGGACCACCAGGGAGGTCCATAACATATTAATTAATGAAAACTTAGCTCCTGAATCTATTGGAATTAAGGAAATAATTTGGTGGTACAGTTTAAAGTGCCCGTGTGGTGGCCTGCATGCACAGTGATCATCAGGTGAGTCTCAGTGCCAGCCAGGCTCTGGCTTGAAGACTAGTGGGTCCACAGAGGGGCATAAGAGCTCTGAGGAGAAACTGTGCTGAGCCTACAGTATCAGAGGCAGGCGGAAGATCCCATTGGAGGGCCCTTGGGAAAGGATCACCAGGAACTCAATTGTAACATGGGAGGATATATGCACAGGGTGAAGAGCATGCCTGAAACAGAGGCCCAGGATCTGACACTTGGTAGCTGAGTGACCTTGGCAAGTTTCTTAACTTCTCTGAAACTGTTTCCTCACTTGTAAAGTTGGGATGAGAATATCTACTTCATAAGTTGTTAAATTCAGTTGAGGTAGTGTATGTAAAGCACCTAGCCAGGTGGAAACTGCCAGCATCTGCGTTATTGTTATGCGGATAACTTTACAGCAATAGAGAGCTGTAGGGGCAGGCGGTGGCGCTCGAGCCCAGCGCTCTGCCGAAGGACGCCCTGGAAGCTCCAGATTGAAGCAGGTTCTTGGTCATATCTGAAGAGGAGCACCGGAGCTCTGAGACTCGCTTCCCCTGAGTCCGACTGGAAGCTCAGCCAAAGACCTCGCAGTGGAGGGCTGAAGCTACGCAGCCCCCACCCAGCACCCCCGTCTTGTCCTCCTGGCTCGAGTATGCACGGAAGACAGGAGACCCGAGTTTCCTGTTGCTCCAGGAATCGCTGGTTCTCTGACCTAACAGGGTCGGATTTGGGCGAGCTACTTTCTCCGGGTCCCTCTCCTCTCATTAGTTTTCGTGGAACCCAGAGGGTGGAACAATTTAATGAACATTTTAAAGTGACTGGAACTTGGATGTTCTTGTGTTATGGGAGAGGCCCCAGCCAGAAACCTGCACCCCCGGCGGGCCGAGTGAGGAGCTGAAGATCAAATCCACGTGGGCATTAAAGATAGAGCAGGTGACACAGAAAGCATTTCGCCCCTGCCCTGGCTGAGACAAAGTCCTCCTGAGTCTCGCATCTTCTGCTCCTCAAACAGAGGGGCAGCCTTCTGCCCACCAGCTTGCGGGGTGTGAAGAGGCTTTAGGGTGCCACTAGGGCACCTTGAGGCCCCCGCCGATCTTCCTGGCCCGGCCCCGCGCGGCGGGAACTTGGACCCCGACCTTCAGCGGAAGAGCCGGGCCGGGTAGGGCCGCGCTTCTCTTGCGGGGTGCCTGGATCCTCCCGTCCAGAGGGCGGACCTCCAGCGGAAGGAAGGGGGCCGCACCTGGGACTCAGCTGCTCGAGGCTGGTCCCGGATTCCCCACGGACCATCCCCCCATTCCTCAGCGGGTTCGGCTTCCTCCCCACGGCTCAGAGCCCCGTGGAACCTCCGGAGAGGCAGTCAGCTGAAAGACACCAGTTACGTCGCCCACTTCTGGTGCACCCAGGTCTTAGGTGAGCTGGTTTGGGAGGAGGGTTAGAGGCAGCTCTGGTTTGGGGCGGCATTTCAGAACTGTGTGTGCATCCGTCTGTGAAAGTCTATGCAGAAATCCAAGCCAACCACCAGAGCAGTGGGAATCAAAGGGCTTTGCCCAGCCCCGCTCCAAATCTCCAGTTGGTCCCTTCTCAAGTTTTATAAATAATCCTTGAAATGGACAGTTGAAAAAATTTAAATCTTAGGTTAAAAATGAATAAACTTTTCTTTGCACCATTTTGCTATTCTACTGCTCTTGAGTGTCGAAGACGTGGGCACACTCAGCTCCAGCGCAACGCTGGTCTCCCTCCTGTCTCTCAGAGATCCCTTTTGAGCCCTGGACCTTGTGATGAGTGACTTCTCTATACACACCTCATTCTTTCAAAGGTAATCTGTCTTTTCTCTCACTGCTTTTAAGAGCTTCTTTGCTGTTTTTCGGTTTCCCTATGATATGTCTCAGTGTAAATTTCTTTTTATTTATCTGGCTGGGGATGTTGGTACTCCAGAATCTGTAAGTTTGTATCTTTCATCTGTTCTGAAAATTCTCAGGTTTACCTTTATGTTTTCAGATATTACCTCAGTACCTTTCTTCTGGAACTCAGTTAGATATATTATAGTGTAGTTCTTTTTTTCATCTTTTCTTTCTCCTTTCATGGATAATTTTGTGAAGTCTAGCTTCTGTTCACTGTTCACTGGTTTTCTCTCCTCCAGCTATGCCTAATGTGTTAACTCTGTGTGTGAAATTTTAAATTTAACCTACTGTAGTTTTTCATTTATAAAAATTCTATTCAATTCTTATTCAGTTCTGCTTCATAATATTTTAAAAATCTTGATATCTACTCATATACTTAACTCCTGCTTGAGTTTATTAAAATAACTTTTGAAACATATTAGACATATGATTGTAAATTCTGTGTTTGAGAACTCCCTCTATTTGAGGTTGTTATAAATCTGATTATACAATTTTTCCTACTGTTTGTCATTCATGGTTCCTTCTTTCCTAGTTGTTTTGTGATTCAAGAGTGTGAGCTCATATTTCTTAAAAAGGTAGTTTCCTCCAGGCCGGATTTGTGTTTGCTTCTGCCAGATGCCTGGAAGCACCATTAACCTGGGACCAATATACACTTAATTTTTAGCTTGCAGTTTTTTAGAGCACCCAGGGACTGTGAATTCAGGTTGCAAATACACACAGGGAGCAGCTTGTGGTTACAAATTCTCAGGGGAGATATTTTCCACCTCTTCCACTCATTGCCAAGGTTTGAAACAGACAATTTACCTTGCAGTCTCCACCAGGAGAGTGTTCACCCTTGAAGTCCCAATTTGAATTGGGGTGTGTGTGTGTGTGTGTGTGTGTGTGTGTGTGTGTGTGTGTCCTATTAGATACCCTACTTTGGATGGGATTTGAGTTCCATCAACCTGGCCCCTGTGCTTACAGGACCATGAAAAATAAAGCTCTTTTGCCTCATTTGCCAAATGACTTCCAGGTGAAAACTTGTTTTCAGTGGTCAGCCTACCACTCTGTCATCGATTTTGCTTCATTTTTGGCTCTGTGTATTCCTTACCAATTTTCTAACTCACCAACCCATTTTAAAAGATTTTAAAAATATTTCATCCAGCATTAAAGTTATGTAGCCACACTGGCAGAAATGGAAGTGCATTTGTGAGTTCTTTAGAGGAAACCCACTAATACCAGACTTGGAAGATCTGGCCCTGCTTCCACCTCTTCTAACCTCTTCAGCTTCTTCTCATACCCAATTAATTCCACAGCCTCTAACTGTTGTGAGCAGCACCCATCCCTCACTCCCCTTGGGGGCTAAAAGCCCAGTCGTTTTCCACTGCATCCACTTACACAAATAATGAAAATGCAGGCTGCTCTCCTTAAACTCAGCCTGTTCTCTAATTCCTCTATCCCTTGCTTTGGGGAGGCCTGGGGGTAGTTTATAAACCCTCCCCTTCTCCTGGGTGCTCTCAATGTTTTCTTTCTCACATGCATCTTGGAGTGAGGCTAGAACCTCGCATTTTCCACTAGGTGGAGGGCTTGCTATTGTGAAGAATTCTTCCTTTTCTTTCCCATCCTAGTCTCTTTATACAACCTGGGAAAGAGGGGTGGAGTTGAGGTGATGGTTATAGAAGCAGGGCAAATTTAGTACTTGGACCCCTTTTGTAAGACCTGAGGGTGTCTAGCCCCCAATTTTTCTAATCTTTCTTCCAGTTTTATTGAGAAATAATTGACATACAGCACAGTATGATTACGGTATACAGCATAATAGTTGGACTGACATACATCATGAAATGATCATCACAATAAGTTTAGTGACCATCCATCATTTTGTATAGATGCAGAATGAAAGAAATAGAACTACCAACTGTAAAATAGATAGCCAGTGGGAAGTTGTTGTATAACAAAGGGAGTTCAACTCGAGGA
The DNA here is from genome assembly GCF_030028045.1 of Hippopotamus amphibius kiboko. Classification (NCBI taxonomy): domain Eukaryota; kingdom Metazoa; phylum Chordata; class Mammalia; order Artiodactyla; family Hippopotamidae; genus Hippopotamus; species Hippopotamus amphibius. Next base: position 18,020,519 of record NC_080201.1, on the reverse strand, counting down.
TGGAAGATGCCTTATAGGAGTGGGATGGGGAGGGTGGGGGGGAGTCGAGGGAGGGAGGGAATACGGGGATATGTGTATAAAAACAGATGATTGAACTTGGTGTACCCCCCCAAAAATAATAAATAAATAAATAAATAAAAAGAAAGAAATAGAAAAAAATTTTTCTGATGAGAGCTCAGGATTTACTCTCTTAACAATTTTCGTATATAACATACAGCAGTGTTAATTATACGGCTCATGTTGTACATTACATCCCCAGTACTTACTTATACCTGGAAGTTTGTATCTTCTGACTGCCTTCATCCAATTTCCCCTCCCCCTCCCCCCTGCCTCTGGCAACTACAAATATGATCTCTTTTTCTATGAATTTGTTGGTTTGTTTGTTTCCTGGGTTTTGAAGTATAATTGAGCTACAACACTGTGTTAGTTCCTGTTACACAACATAGTGATTTTTCTCTGTGCATTTCTAATGCTCAGCACACGTCTAGTTACAATACACCAACCACAAAGATATTACTTTGTTGTTGACTGTATTCCCCACACCATACCTTTCAGACCCGCGGCTCATTTATTTTGGGACTGAAAGTTTGTACCTTTAATCTTGCTCACCTATTTCTTCCCCCCACCCCTTCTCCTCTGGTAACCATCTGTTTGTTCTCTGTATCTATAACTGCTTCTGTTTGTCCATTTGTTTTGTTTTTCAGATTCTACATACAAGTGAAATCATACAGCATTTGTCTTTCTCTGACTTCGTTCACTTAGCATAGTATCCTCTAGGTCCATCCATGTTGTCAAAAATGGTAAGATTTCATTCTTTTCTATGGCTAATATTTTATTGTGTATATACCGCATCTTTATCCATTCCTCTATTCATGGGCACTTGCGTTGCTTCCATATCTTGGCTATTGTAAATAATGCTGCAATGAACAGAGGGGTACATATATCTTTCCTAGTTAGTGTTTTTGTTTTCCTCGGATAAATACCCAGGAATGAAATTGTTGGATCATGGTAGTTCTGTTTTTAATATTTTGAAAAATCTCCAACTGTTTTTCATAGTGGCTGCAGCACTGTACGTTCCCACCAACAGTGCATGAGGGTTCCCTTTTGTCAGTATCCTCACTAACATTTATTTGTTGTCTTTTTTATAGTAGCCATTATGACAGGTGTGAGATGATATCTCATTGTGGTTTTCATTTTCATTTCCTTGATGATTAGTGAAGTTGAGCATCTTTTCATGTGTCTGTTGGCCATCTGTACGTCTTCTTTGGAAAAATGTCTATTCAGATCCTCTGCCCACTTTTTAAATTTGGTTGTTTGGTTTTTTGATGTTGAGTTGTATGAGTTCTCTGTATATTTTGGATATTAACCTCATTGGATGTATTATTTACAAGTCTCTTCTCCCATTCAGTAAGTGGTCTTTTTATTTTATTGGTATTTCCTTCACTGGACAAAAATTTTTTAGTTTGATATAGCCCCTTTTGTTTATTTTTGCTTTGTTTCCTTTGCCCGGGAAGACGTATCTGCAAAAATAAATATTACTAAGCCCTATGTCAAAGAGAGTACTGCCAATGTTTTCTTCTAGGAGTTTTATGATTTCAGGTTTTACATTTAAGCCTTTAATCCATTTTGAATTTATTTTTGTGCATGGTATGAGAGAGAATCTGGTTTAATTCTTTTGCATGTAGCTGTCTAGTTTTCCAAACACTATTTATTAAAGAAGCTACCTTTTCCCCATTGTATATTCTTGTCTCCTTTGTCATAGATTAATTGCCCATGTAAGTGTGGTTAATTTCTGGGCCCTCTATTCTGTTCTGTTGATGTACATGTCTTTTTTTGTGCCAATACTGTTTTGAAATCAGGGATTATGATACCTCCAGCTTTGTTCTTCTTTCCCAAGATTCTTTTGGCCATTCGGGGTCTTTTGTGTTTCCATACAAATTTTAGAATTATTTTTTCTAGTTCTGTGAAAAACACCATTTTGTCTCTCTTTTGAATGCATAAGAATTTAATTTCAGCTCTGAGTCCTGGTTACCAATTCTGGGACAACAGGAAAAATTCCTCTTATCCCCTCATAGTAGTAAATGACTCTATTGCTGCTGCTGATCTAATGGTTCCCATCACACACAAAGTAAAATCCACACTCCTTATCACAGCTTCTAAGACCTTGCTCCATCAAACCCCAGCCTACATTTCCTACTTCTGCAGTCACTCACTCTCCCTCCGCCTCACTCTGCTACAGCTACATTAGGCTTAAGTTTCTAAAACACATTATTTGTTTCCATTCTGGGGCTTTGGCACCCTCAGTTCCTTCAGCCTGGAATTCTTTTCTCCCTCATGTTCCTGCAGTTGCCTCTTTAAGTCTCAGTCTACTGCCTCAGAGAGGCCTCCTTAGACCACTCATAAATATTTCTGAATGATGGTTTCCATTTGTTCCAGAGCATTATATTCAGGTGGCAGTGGTGGAAAGCATTATTATTTTTTTAATGTCTATCTTTTTTTTTTTTTTTGGTTTTGTTTTGCTGTTGTTTTTAAATGGTTTGTTTGTTTACTTATTTATTTTTGGCTGCATTGGGTCTTTGTTGCTGCGAGTGGGCTTTCTCTAGTTGCCGAGAGCAGGATCTACTCTTCGTTTCGGTGCGTGGGCTTCTCATTGCTGTGTCTTCTCTTGTTGCAGAGCACGGGCTCTAGGCGCATGGGCTTCAGTAGTTGTGGCACGTGGCTCAATAGTTGCGGCTCTTGGGCTTTAAAGTGCAGGCTCAGTAGTTGTGGCACACAGGCTTAGTTGCTCTGCGACATGTGGGATCGTCCCAGGCCAGGGCTGGAACCTGTGTCCCCTGCATTGGCAGGTGGATTATTAACCACTACGCCACCAGGGAAGTCCATAAAGTCTATCCTCTTGATAAAGCATGTAACAAAGTGAAACTGATAGGTATGGTTTCGGGGGGCTCAGAAGAGCCCAGTCCTTTATGTCTCAGTGCAGAAAGAATTCAGCCAGAGGCAAAGTGATGGATAAGAAGTGATTTATTAGAATAGGATGCTTGTGAGGCTTTTAAGTGGGTGAACGAGAAGGTGCCTCACCCTGAGAACTTAGTGGGCAATGGTTTTATAATAAAAGGAAAGTGGGGAGGGGGAAAAGACCACTTTCTTCTTAATTCTTGAGTAGAAGTCAGGTTTCCATCATCAGCTCCTCCTCCAGGCTGGGCAGGGTAGTTTTTTTGTCCCTACGTGGTCAAGCCAAGACTATAAAAATTATTTCAGGTCTCTGTACAATTAGCACCCTTCCATAATTTGTTGTTTTTTATGTGTACAGAGAGCATGTTCTAGGGATTATTAACTCACTGAGCTCACTGGGCAGGATATGGATCTCATGCCACCATTGTTATTTTGTTTTGGGGCATGTCTCCTGCTTCTGTCACATGGTTTTGTTGCTAGGCAAGCCTGCTTGGTTTTGTGGTTAAGTAAACCTGCTTTCTTGAGTGATCATTAACCTACAGGGGTCTCCCATACTTTTTTTTTTTATTATTGACAATACCCTAGTGGGATTAACTATTTAATTACCTAATTTGTCCTTTAATTTAATTACCTTTACTTTGTCCCTATCAAAAAGAACATTTACTTGCAACAATTTTCTACCATGTGAATATGTGATACTCTAATGTTTAAAAAAAAATCAAGTCTAAGTCTAGGAAGTTTTTAGACTGATTATTTGTATGTATAAAACATAATTACGTAAATCTAATTCTTTGTGTTGAAGTTTTCCATTATTTATTTATTTCCCCAAGTACAAAATCCTGAGCAATGGGATTCATCTGAAGGTGGATTTGGGCGGGGGGGGGGGTGTTCTTTCTTTTTTTTCCTTTCTGTAGTATCAACTATTTCATCAAGTATCTTAGTCCTAGTACTCAATATATGTGGGCTGGGAAAGCAGTGTCCACACCTTCCATAGTGACCCACGGGTGAAGACAGCATAGAGGAGGCAACATTGCCCCACTCCCTTCACTGTCATATGCCTATAGCTGAAGTCAGTACGTGAAATTATTTTGTTGTTATGTTTACGTTTTTCTGGTCGGCCTCGTCCACAGGAGTGCATGCTCGCTCCCAGAAAGCAGGATCTTTCCTGCCCGATTTACCGTTGTATCCCGCCCCTAGCAACGCGCCCCTGACACAGAGAAGGCTCTCAGTGACTGTTACTGGAATAAGCGGACGCAGGAGTACCCAAGCCCCCCTCTCCAACCCGTTCGGCCCCGATATCGGTCCCCACCCGGGCGCCTCGGGAAGCGCCGCGTCCTCCGGGGCAGCCTCGGTGGGACCCACGCGCGGGGAGCTCTGGGAAGTGTAGTCGCGCGCCCGCCACGGCCCGGCGACCGCGGGAGCAAGGCTCCGCGTGCGCAGGCGCACTTCCGGCTCTACCCCGCCGCTGCGGCCATTGTCCGGTCCCGGGGCGGCTAATGCCGCTTTGGGCCGTCCCTCGCACTTCAGAATTGCAGAGGACTGAGCCTGCAGCCCGGGCGGGAGGAGCGGGCCCGAGCCCTAGGTGGGCCTGAGGTCGCGAAATCCGGAGCCCTCAGGAGGCGGCGATTCCGAGCGCGCGGGTTGGGGCGGCCCCTCCCACGGGCTTGGCGAGTGTGCGCGCGGCCGCGCCCACCGTCCCGCGGGTGGGACTGGGCGTGGCCGGAGGAGGTTGTCCAGGAGGCGGCGAGCTTTTAATTTGGGGGAGGCAGGCCCAGGCGGGCCGGCTCACCTTCCCACCGTCTCTCCCCTGGAGAAGTGGCTGAGGGGCTGAGGCAAGGCCCGGCCGGGCGGGGCGCGGTGGGGTCGACGGTTACAGCCGGGCTGAGTGGGCCCTCTGCTCTCTCCCCAGACCCTGTCTGGGAGCCGGGCTCCGCAACGCTGGAATGGCCCCCAGGCCTCCGACAGCCAGGCCCCAGGTGAGCAGCCCGTCCCTACCCCGGGGCGTATTTGAAGCAGTCATTGTTCTCCGCTTGAGCGACTCCCCTTCCTGGCCTCCCCCTCGGAGCCTCCTGGCCGTGTGAAACCAGGGTGTTCAGAGCAGAGGGGAGCGGGCTTCCCCAAAGCAGGGCTGCGCTGTGGGGAGGAGGGGACCAGGACGGGGTAGTCTTGTGGGAAGATTTAAGAGTGGATGTGTTGGGAAGTGTCAGTGTTGAGAATCCTGAGTGCCAAGCCAATTCCTTGAACTCTGTCAATTAGGAATCTAGAGGGTGGGGTGACAGGATAGAAAACTGTAGAGGGGAAAGTGACTGTGAGTGGAGAGAAGAGCCCCAGCTTCTGACCCAGGGGCCATAGGGAGACCTTAAGGGGCCAAAAAGCCTGGTTTGGACTTGCCTAGGAAGAGGCTAGAGATGGGCTCTTCCCCTGCAAGGAGGGAAACAACAAGGAAGGACTTGTCCCATAGCTTTTCATGTTAATTTCTGCTTTAACAGAGGTATAATAATGCACATCCCCAGACGTCCGGCCTTCAACTTAATTAATATGACACTGATTTGTGAACCCATTTATTCTTGTAGAGAGGAGGCATTTTCTAGAAGCATCACAACTCTGAGGTTACCCGTTCATTTATAAAGAGCCTATCCGTGAAAATATAACAAAGTTCAGATGGTATTTAATCCACAGTTTACAATTAAGGAAAAATCACAGATTCCAGTTGCTAGGGTGTGAGACGATCAAATCAGATAAAAATACTAAAGTTCTTTAAAAGCAGTTTACATTGAGTTAAACACAATATATAATGCCTTTATATTTTTTTACTTATTGTTATATGTTTATGTTCTATAGCGGTGAGCCTTAAGGAGTAAGACAAGTGACAATACTAGAACAAAACAGTTACTTGTTTTGAGGAGAGCCAGAGAAAATCACTGTCATCAGCACCTTTCCATGTAGAGTGTTTCCTCAGTAGGTTGTGAGAATTCCGATCACTTAACACCCTTAACACCTCATGGGGGTGATGATCATTTCCACTTGGTGGGAGGGAGGGTTGCCTTTTGATGGTGAAAATGGATCTTTGTTCTGAGCAGTGAACTTTAGGGACCTCTTTTAACTGCACTTTTAGAGCTGTCTTCCCTAAAGTACTCTGTTTTGGTTTTATTCTTATGGAATAGCCTGACAGTGTTCACTTGAGTTACCTAACTCAGGCTGCAGATGATGACTAGGGACAGAGGACAGGACAGAACAGAACCCTGGCCCTACAAATGGGGCTTTTAGGCAGAAATTTCCCTTTGGCAGTGGTTCCCTTTCTCTGAGCAGGGCCCTCAGAGGAATGCAAAAAGATGAGTAGTTGAGTCATGTGACTACTTATCCAGGAAGTTGATTGAGTGGGGGAAGACAGCCTCATGCAGAAGTATAGCACTAGAAAGGTGGTGTCAAGTGTTGCTGCAGAGATCCAGGGACTGCTGTGAGTGCAGAAGGGAGAGAAAATTCTGCCTATGGGAAAGAGTCAGTGGAACTGTCACCTTTGAATAGGAATAGAGTCTAAGCAGGTGAAAATGAAGGGGGTGGGACTAGAGCTGATTGACTGTTTTTCAGGGATTGGGAGGCAGGAAGATGAGGGGCCTATACCCGAAACCATTGTCCTGTGTGACAGTGGGTTTGGGCCGCAGGCACTGGGTAGATGAGAACACAAGGGAATTTGGATCTTTTTCTTTTTCGCCTTGGTAATTTGTTCATACATTCATTCAGCGGGTAGTCATTAAACTCCTGTGATGTATTAAGACACTTTTCTAGGTGATTGGAATACATAAGTGAACAAAATTTATAATGGTCTCTGCTTTCATGGAGCTTATATCTTAGAAGGAGGAGACAGAAAAACTCAGTAAGTAAGGAAATTATATGATGGCCTAAAAGCCATCAGTACCCCAGAAAAAAGATTAAGGGTAAAGAAAGGTAAGGGGGATTGAATAGGGAAGTGGGGGCTTTGTGATAGGAGTGCAGTTTAAATAGGGCGGCCAGGGTAAAACCTTATCCTTATTGAGATGATACCATCTGAGCAGATTTGAAGGAAGTGTGGGAGTTAGCAGTGTTCAGTTCTGGGAGAGAGTGCTCTGGGTAGAGGGAACAGTGGAATGCATGTCTGGTGTGTTCAAGGAGCTGCAAGGGGAGGCTTTTGTAGCTTGAGCCAATGTTTTTGAGCAGGGAACTGTACACTTTCTTAGTTTTAAAGATTGCTGTGAATGATGTGCAGGAGCAAGAGTTTGAAAGTTGGGGCTCCTGTGAGACTTTCTCCCAGGACTTGGCTAACAAATAACTGAAGTGGCCCCACAGTGGGAGGGGAATGGGAGCAGAGATGGGCTGGGCAGGATACCCCCAAAATCCTTGGGATCTATGGATTGTTAGTAACTATAACTGTGTAAACACTATGCGTTTTTTTTTCCATTATATGTGTACTGTGGTTTTAGTTAGGATTTTGAAAAGGTGTTTACCATTCTTAAAGTTGAAGCCACCAGAAAAGTAAGAAATGGGGAAAGTTTTATAAGAAAAAGCTGCTTATGGAGACCAGGTTTCTTGGTGTTCTATCTTGAAGGGGAGGAGATACAGAGGGACCAGGCCCTGGTCTCTGTTGACTTCAGATCCCAAGAAAACTCTGTGGTTCGGTCATCAGGATGAATAGACCCAGCAAAAGCTGGCTTAGGTCACTGAAACTCAGGCAAGATGCTCCAGGGAAACCAAGCCACCTGCTGAACCAGGTCAGAATGTTTGTGCTTAGGGATATTCAAGCTCCCTCTGTGCGGTGGTCCCCTTTCTTAACCTCTTCCTGAGCTGACTGATGCTTCTTTTTAAGCTTCAGCTCAGATGCTACTTCCCCTGGGTAAGGTCAAATGCCTCTCCTGTACATTTGCGTAGCACCTGTGCACACGTGTCATAGTACCATCTTATGTCATATGCAGTGGTGTGCTTACCCATCCATCTCCGTACTGGGCTTTCTGCTTTCTTAGAGCAGGGCCATCTGACTCCTTTCATCCTTTGCTCCAAAGTACGCAGCAGTAAGTGGATATCACATAAGCAAACATTAATAACCACTTAGCCCCAAGCAGTAATTTTATACTTTCTGCATTTTCTGCTCCTCACATAGCAAAAATGTAATTTTTCCAGTTGCAGTGATGCTAATTTTCTGATGAAGCAATTGCATGAAACAGTGTGACTTTCACTGAACAGTTTTAAGAACTTTGTTTTTAAGACAACGTTGGGATGTCAAAACCTATTCCTTTGACGTATTTCAAAAATATGATTCTTTTCCTGACTTTTCTATGCCTTGTACTACTTTTATTAAAATATATTTTATTAAAGTATATGAGCACACATAAAATATAGACTTTTTAGTAGAAAAAAGTTGTTTATGAGCCCTCTTCTTTGGCACTTCTGTATTTGTTCTCATGAATTTCCTTCTTTTCTCTCTATGCATGTTTTTCCCTTAAACATTTTCAATTATAACATTTTAAATTTCATATAATTTTATGAAGATTTTTCCTTTATTTTTTAAGTCACTTTTAGTGGCTGTATTATATTGCTTTCTATGATATACCAAAATTTATTTAACCATTTCTCATAGGACATTCAGGTTGCTTCTAAAGTTTCTACTATTACAAATAATACTGGCATAAAATCCCACTGGTTACAATAGATAATTTTTTTTAAAATATTTTATTTATTTATTTGGCTGCATCAGGTGTTAGTTTTGGCACATGGGCTCCAGAGCACCTGGGCTCAGTAGCCCCATGGCATGTGGGATCTCAGTTCCCCAACCGGGGATTGAACCCACATCTCCTGCTTTGCAGGATGGATTCTTTACTTCTGGACCACGGGGGATGTCCCATACAATAGACAGATAATTAAAACAAATTTTTTTTTACATCTGTGTTCTTAAGTGAAGCAACCCTCAGAGCAAGAGAGAGAGAGAGAGAGAGAGATCTTTGGCAGGTTTTGGTGGCATGCTTATTCTTGATTTGTAGAAACATTCAGATTGCTTTTCATCTTTTTCTGTCGTTTGATAGAATTTACCTATGAAACATTTAGATCCAGGATTTTTATAGAGAGGATGACTTGGGAACTATTTTCTCTATTTCTTCCTCAATTATTTTCTCTCCTTTTTTGTGTCAGCATTGGTGATTTAGGATTTTAAAATTATCCACTTCACTAAGATCCTTCACATTTCTTAACACACTGCTGGGTATTTTACTGGTTTATCCCATTATTTTTAAATTGATTTATTTTTTATTTCTTCTTTTAGAAGATTTAAAAACAGAGGTTTTTCTGTTCGGCCTGTGTTTAAGAAGGGCCAGCTTTTAGATTTGGCTATTAATGCCATCGTTTTGCCATTTGCCCCTGCTTTTTTTATAATCCAAGAATAGAATTCACTAATCTATAATTTTTTTTTAAAAATCCTCAAAATGACTTCTCATTTTTCTTCAGAAAGAATTACCCAGACTCTGTTCATTCACTCAGCAGACATTCTTGGAATGCCTGCTCTGTGCCAGGTGGTGTTCTTAACCAGGGTCACACTTCAGAACCAGTCAGGAGAAGGTACCTGCTTCCTGTGGGGTGGCAGTAAAGCTTCAGTGAGAAAATTTAGTGAGAGGGTACATGGCATGCGGTGAGTGCTCAATAAATATTAATTGTTGCTTTTTTGTAATGAATCACATGAGGAGCTTTTAAATGTTGCCTGATAGGGTACTTCATGCATGGCAAATTTTTCTAAATGACCCATGTGATTCTGGAAAATTCCTATATGCTTAGTTTTGGAAATACTGAAATGAAAAGGAGTTTGAGAAATTGTTTAAGGAGAAAAACATGAAAATATAGCTATAGTTCTGAAATGGAGACGTGGACCAAATACCAAAGGTGGCTGGGAGAAGATGAGGGATCTGGAAGAGCTTCAGAAGGGAAGGGACCATTGAATAGATTCTAGAAGGATGGCATGGAATTTTTCCTGTAGAGCTGAGGGAAGAAAGTAACATGATGGTCAGAATAGGAGGTGCAAAGGCAAGGAAACGTGAAAGAATGATGTAATCAGGGCAGAGAGTCCACTTATCTGAACATGGGATGTATGGCAGGAGGCAAATTTTAAGAGAAAGATGATTCAGTCACCTAGAGAGAATGGCCTGAGGTAGAGATCTAGAACAAATTAGAACAATGTTGTCCAAAACAAATATAAGCTACACGAATAATTTTATATTTTCTAGTAGCCACAATGTAGAAAGAAACGGGTGAAATTAATTTTAGTAATGCATACTGTTTAACCTAATATAGCCAAAATCTTATCATTTCTACATGAATCAATATTTTTTAATTATTAATGACGTTTTACATTTTTTTTGGCACTAAGTCTTTGAAATCCAGTGTGTTTTACTCTTACCTGCATGTCCTCATTTGGACTAGCCACGTTACAAGCTCAGTATTCACATGTGGCTAGTGGCTAACAAATTAGACAGCATAGATCGAGACCATTAGGCCATTGCGTGGCCTAATAGCATTGTTGGCAAGGGAGGATTTGAACTGGGTTTGAAGGAAGGAGGGAGGAACTGAATATAGGAGACATTTTTGAGGCTCTTCTAGGGCATAAAGGAAAAATGAAGAGTCAGGGGTGAGGTCCAGATTTTCAGTTGGAATGCTGTAGATGACGATGCCATTAGCCTCAGTAGGGCGTCTGTGTATATGTGTGAAGGCTAACAGTAATCATAATTACTTCTCTCTGTACTCGCTTGTTAAGGATGCTGTTAACTCTCCACTTACCAAACTGTTATTGTGTGGTATCAGAGAGCACCAAGTACTTGAGTGAAAACACCACACTGTATCCTAGTAAATTTAACGTGTTCTAATTGGATAAACTAATTTGGTCGTAGAGGGATAGTTTTTATATTAGTATAATTGTATATAATATAAATATTATATTTAATAGTATATTAAATATAGTAAATGTTGCATATGGCATAAATATAATATTTTAAAATATATAACATAGATTATTTTTACTTATCAGCTGCCAGGCTCTGGTTTTTAGCTTTGCAAAGTTTCAAAACTACAAAATTTCCTGAGTTATAGTTTAGGGGATTTTTCTTGCAGGGTTGGTATATGGTAGAGTTGGAGGAGCGTATCTCTTTGTAGTTGTGCATGTTCTACCCTTCTGCTCTTAAAACTCTTACTTCTTCAGGGAATCCATGTTATAGATGAGAAAATTGCATCTCCAGGAGGTCTGTGATTTGCCCAAGGATATTACACACTTATTAGTTGTGGAACTTTTTAGGGGCCCATGAAATTGAGTCTTCTCAACTTAGTATGTACTGTTTCCAGTTCTTTGCTTTCGGCTCCATCTTTTGGCCAAGGTCCTCTTTAGGTCAGGATGAGGTAGGGAAACATTTACTACTTCTTGTTAATTTTTGAAAGGTATTGACTATGAGGTCCAGTTATATCTGGAAGAAGGATAAGCCATGTTTATAGGACGTCACTGGATCATTTTATTACAGTCTGAGGTGTGCCCTGCATTGGGAATGCCCTGAAGTTGATCTGATTCAGAGTGGCTGACTCACACCAAGGCTCTCAGAGTACATTTTACCCATTTAATTTTGCAAACTCTTGACTGTCTGTTATGTACCAAAATGGTTCTGGCCTCTGGAGATCTGAAGGTGCCTGAGACAAGGTCTTGACCCTCTAGAAGCACAGTGAACAATAGGTAACAGTCACCATAATGTAGAGTCTTATGGGCTGTGCTGAAGAGAGGCCCAGGGAGGGCAGCTGTGGCTAGGTGCGGGCTTAGCCCAGACCTGAGGAAGAAATGGGGCCCTCAAGGAGAGAACTTGACTGAGTCTTGGTGGGAGAATAAGTGTTAACCAGGCAGAGGAGGGAAGGCCAAGCATCTTGAAGCAGCACTTGCAGAAGAGGAAGAGATCGTTTTATTTCAAGGAGGTGTAAGTGTTCCCCACACTGAATCATGATGTACGAGGGGAGGAGAAGCCAGAACTGAGGCTGAGGAAGTAAGGTGAGGACTAGGTTAGGAAGGGCTCAGAAGCTCATGCTAAGGAGTCTAATTTTAATCTCATGGAAAATTTATTAAATATTAATGGAGCACTCACTATGTGTCAGGCCTCTTCTAGCCAGTGGAGATTCAGCCACAAAAAAAATAGGTAATATTCCTACTCTTCTGAAGTTTACATTCTGCTGTGGGATGCAGACTGTATACAAATAAAAATATGACATGTTAGGTGTAAGAGCTATGAAAAAGGAAAAGAACAGAGGGTGACAATGCAGGTTTGAGGGGTGCTATTTTATATGGCATGGTCAGGGGAGGTTGCTCTGGTGAGGTGACATTTGAACAAAAATCTGAAGGAAGGGAGTGGGGAGCCACATGCGTATCTTCAGGAAGAGGCTTCCAGGTCAGGGAACAAGCAGAGCAAAGACCTCAAGGCAGAAACATGTGTAGTGTGTTCCAGGAGTTGTAAGGAGGGCAGGGTGAGTAAAGGTAAGAGAGCAATAGGTTGGGATGAGGTTCAAAATGAAGTTGAGGAGATAGTAGGGGCTCAGATTGTGAGGGGCTGTGTAGCTACTGTAGAGACTTTGGCTTTTACATAGGATGAATTGGGGTGCCATTAGAGGCTTTTAAGCAAAGGAATGACTTGCTCTGAAAGGTTTTAACAAGATGAGTCTAGTTGTATGGAAAACAGACTTGGGAGGGGTGGGGCTTGGGTGGAAAAGAAGAGACAAGGTAGGAGATTGTAGCAGTGGTCCAGGTAAGAGGTGATGGTAGCATGGACTAGGTTGAGGACAGTAAGGATAGGGAAAAGTGGGAAGAAATTAAAGGTTTGTATGCATGATCAGATTTGTGTTTTAGAGAAATGACTCTGATAGTACATAGGAAAGAGTTGGTGGGACCGTGAGTAGCAGAACAGAGGTTAGTTGTCCTGCTAGCGCAAGAAATGAGTGACCTGGACTGGACATTTGTTTGCTGGTCAGCACATTCTTTACCATTAGTTCAACCTATTTGGGGAAGCAGAATAAAGTCAGGAGGCCACTTGTTAAATACAGGGAACCAGTTAAGCAAAGGAGTCCAGGTTGGTTGCCAGCTCTGTGTTCCTAAACCAAAGGGGCTGTATGTTTAGAGGACAGAATAGGAATAGAAAGGTGTTACTTCTCACAACCTAACTTAAAATGTCTGCCTTGGTCAAAACCTTTTCCCTGCTGGCCATGTGCATCCAAGTCTAGCCTCCCTTCTCTAACTTTTCAGTCCCTGAACTTAAGGCCCAGTGCATAGCCTACCTTGAAACTTCTCTCCTGTACCCAGTTTACCCTGCCCAGAACCCTGGTAGCACCTCACTGTACTATGTATTGTCTCATATCGTGCTCTAATAAATAACGCAATTTAAAATAAACCGAAACCTATTCAAGGACTGCAGTGTTTTTCATTTGCATTCTTATTCTGCCACAGTTCATATGGTAAAGCCAGGCACCTAGTAAATATCTAGTGCCTTTTTTTGTTCTTTTTAAGCATCTAGTGTCGTCTTTCCTGGCACAGTCAGATCCCTGACCTCTGTCAGAAAAATCTACCACATTTCACCCCTTTGCTCTTCTTGTGGGGACACAGCTGCATTGTTGAGCAGAAATGTGATACCGAGGAGCCATTGTGTATAGATGTGGTCATGAACCTCGCTCAGTAGGAGATGGGGCCACTGCCCTTTTCTCTAAAATTCAGGTCTCAACTATGTCCTTAAGACTCAACTCAGTCAGGAAACAGATATTTAGTGTTGGGTCAGGTACTTGCTGGACATTGGTGTTTTACGGTTTAAGAAAAAGAAAAAGTACAGTCCCTGCCCTCATGATGCTCACCATCTAACTAGGAAAACAAGCATTAAAGAGATTATTAGGTCTATTCGAATAGTTGTGGATGTGCACAGTGGCTTAAAGCACATAATATGGGGATTGACCTTCCATTGGGGATCAGAAGACCTCACTGAAGACCTGCTATCCTACACCTGAAGTATGGAATTAGGAAGGGAAAGACGGATGGGAAGGTGGGGAGAGAATGATACCTTCCAGGAAACTGAGAAGTCCAATTCATCTGTATCTAAGCATACAGGAGGAGGGCATGGAATAAGGCAGAAGCCTCCATGTAACTTTCCCTCACTGCTCCAGCGAACTCATGGCTCTGCTTTCAGTGTCTTTTCATACTGATTGTCTTTACATACTTTATTATGTACTTCTTGAGGCAGAAATCTAACCAGGACCAAAGGAGATATTTCAAGTCGGGCATGGTGATAGGTGTCTCATGGCTTAACAAGGCCTGGTGAGGCAAGACAGAAATCAACCCGTGAGCATCAGAACTGACTATTCGGAGGCACGAGGGTCCTCAGCCAGCCTAGTTTCAGTAGGTGGTGACGCAAATGTGATTGGAGTGGCGTAAAGCATGAAAAGAGTATGTATTGCAGTAATGTTTGTAATAGCAAAATACTGGAACTAATCCAAATATTTAATAATAGGAACTGGTTCATTTATACATTTACCAAGTTGTTTTTAAGCATCCACTATGTGCTGGGCATCAGTCTGGGCACTGGGGGGGGACATATAGCTGTGAATAAGGTGGGTTAAGTCCCTATTCTCACGGAGCTTGCTGTCAGAGAGACAGAAAAGCTAACAAGAAATCTCAGATAATGATCAGAAGTACAAGCATCCTTTTTCATCTGAATCTATTTGGTTCCTGAGTTCAGGTGGCAGGAATTTGGACAGTGAGAGTACCTGTGCTAGGAGAAAAATTAAGCATGCTAATATGGTGCATAGTAAATTAGAGGGAGGTGCTAAAACGCCTTTTCTGAGACGGCAGTGCTGGATGTGAGACCTAATGACTAGTGACTGGTTGTCAACCACGTGGCAATCCCAAGGCCCAAGGTGGGAACGAGCTTGATATATTCAGGGATTGGCAAGGTCTGCATGGCCAGAGCCCAGTGAGTGATGGGGGAGTTTGAATTTTGTTCTAGTGGGGTGCTGTGGGTTTTAGGCAATGGGTGTGTTATGGTACAACTGTACTCTGGAGTGCTATGAAGCAATTCAAAATAATAAGGTGAAATTATACATAGCATTAAGGGAAGACTTCCAAGATACATAGCTAAATGTAAAAAACAGGATGTAGAACAATTTGTATGATATTTCACAAAACAAGACTTTGTGTGTGTGTGTGTGTGTGTGTGTGTGTGAGAGAGAGAGAGAGAGAGACAGACATGGAAAGGGACTGTTAAGTGTGTACACCAAGCTGTTAACAATGGTTATTTGTAGGGAGTTTAGTGGGATTGGTGATGGGGGTGAAGGAGGGCTGTCACTTTTTATTCCCTGCTGTATTTGGGTTTTGTAACAAAGAAAGTTCATGGGCAGTGGGAATTGGTGATTTGTATAGAAAGGCTTGGCTTTGAAGGGAGCAAGAAGAAAGCTAAGTAGTCTTACAGGATTGCAGGATATACCGTCCCTCATGACTTTCCTTTAGATTCTCTATAAAATTACGTAACAACTAGTATATATAACCCAGCATTGCCCCCTCAGGATATCAAACATGTGACCACCATTTCTGATAGACCCTACAGTAGGTTCCCCATATTGCCATGGGAACATTTCTGGGGTTGATCCCTACTTGAGCAGGAATGTGTTCCTACAGGAATCAGTGACATTTAAGGATGTGGCTGTGAACTTCACCCAGGAAGAATGGCACCACGTGGATCCTGCTCAGAGGCGCTTGTACAGGGATGTGATGCTGGAGAACTATAGCCACTTGGTTTCTCTTGGTAAGGACCACATCTCATTGTCTATGTATTGATGGGTTTTTCCTTTCTCAGTTGCTAGGGTTGTGGGACTCATAGTTTGGGTGACTGTGAGTAGAGTGTTTAGGGTTAGAGCTTGTTCATCTTGTTGGGACCCAGCTTTATGGGTTTCTGAGCCTGCTCTTTAGATAAAATGTTTTTCTTTTGCAGGACTGGAAATAGGCCATTTGATTGCATGACTCCTCAAGTTGCACCTTTTTTTCCCTTCAGAGTTCCTGAGGATCAAGGCCTAGTACTGACTTGTAGAGGGGTCTTTATCTACTTGCACAAACAACCAAATCTTGTGTATTTACCCATGAGCAGGATATCAAGTTTCCAAGCCAGAGGTGATCTTCAGATTGGAGCAAGGAGAAGAGCCATGGATAGCAGAGGGAGAAATCCAAAGACCTTTCTGTCCAGGTAAATGAGGGAGAATCAAGCATGTAGGACACTGGCACAGCCGAGGGAGAGGGAAGCGCCTTCACATTGCTGCCTTGGGAGCTCCTAGACCTGTAGAAGAGGCTGCACCGTCTCCTGGATGACACCTCTGTATGTCTCCCTTCTCCATTAGGGTGTCTTGCTGCTGGTAGGTCTTGAAGGAAGAGGTATCCCTTTTTCCTTTCTGAAAGTAACCCTTTGTCCTATACTCAGAATACCATCTCTCCCTATCCTGTAACCCTACTTCTGGGTTATTTTCTCCTCTGGTGTCGTCATTCTACCTTTGTTATTTAGAAATCTCTTTTCTTACTCATTCAGACATTCATTGAACTTCCATGTCTCCTTGTTTTGTCTTGCTGCTTTCACTGTCAGGTGCCCCAGACTTGTAGGAAATACCCATAACCTTGATTCTCCCTCCCTCCTGACTTCTTTCCCTGACTGCACTCCTGTACCACCTATCTGGGGAGCAACACCGTCTTCCACCGTCTTTCACTCCTGCCCATTTGATTCATTTCCTCCCTCCACAGTTCTTGGAGCATCATCCTCTCCTGGTTTCCTCACTTGTTCAGTGCTTCTTGGCTTTAGGTCCTTGGCTTTTCTTGCTTTTCCCTCTAAGTGAATCTGCCTTAAGGAGCCTGACTTCCAGCTTCCTCTCCTTTCTTTTTATATTACCTCCCTGTAAAAGGCTGCCTGCCTTCTGGTAGTTGCAGCTGTTGTTGTGTGCTGTAGACTCAGAACCATCTTTACTTGTACCCTGGTCACTTTTTTTTCTTCTCACAGGACCCCTCTACTTGCAAGTCCCACACAGTTCTTATTAAAGGTGTAAAATCTAAGTTAATCATCTTGCATCCCCAGTCAGCACATTCTGCTACATTACCCATTATTCATTTCTCCCCTTACTCATTAGAAATTACCAGGTTTCTAGTCCTTCAGACCAGACACCATAGTCAGTGTAGTCTTTTTCTTTCAACCCAAGCTATTTTCCTCCTTTGAGAAGTATCTTAGATTTTCCTGTCTTTTAACTTGGACTAGTGACATCCTAAACCAAGCCCCAGACTTAGATTACTATAATTCCCAGTTGAAATTGCTCACTCTATTTTATCTTTTTTGTAATCCATATTGGATTTTTTAAATCGTAGTTTTTTTAAGATGTAATACACACACCATAAAATTTACCTTTTTAAAGTGTGCATTTCAGTGGTGGTTTTGCACATATACAGAGTTGTGCAGCCATTACCACTGTCTAGTTAAGCAGAACATGTTCAACACCCCAAAAAGAAATATTACACCCATTAGCAGTCACTTTCCATTCCCCATTCCCCCCAGCTCCTGGCAACTATTAATCTACTTTTATCTCTGGATTTGCCTATTCTGGATATTTTCTGTAAATGGAATCAAAATATGCAGCCCTTTGTGACTAACTTCTTTCACTTAGCATAATGTTTTCAAGGATCATTCATGTAGCATTGCTGAGTAGTATTCCATCGTATGGATCACATTTTGTGCATCTATTCTTCACTTCATGGACCATATTGGATTTTAATGCCTTATCTTCATAGACCACCCACCTCTGAAAGAACCTTTCTGTTACTCTCTGTACCTCATTATAGGAAGCAGAAACTCCCTTGATTTAAAGGTCTTCATCATACCTTCCAGCATTATCTTTCTATTCCTGCTAAAAAAAAGCTCCACCTAGGTTGAACTTCTTTTTGATGTTCTCTATAAGAAGCATACACTTTCCCTCATTAGATAATACTTTCTGCCTATCCAAAGCCATCTATTCTTTAAGTTCAAGGTCTGTCTAATCCATAAAACCTAATATATGCTAATATATTTGTTTCTTCCCTGATCACAAATACTATTTATATCATCTCCACCACACAGATTCAGATTTAATATATGCCATCTGATGGGTTTTTTTCTTTTAGTTGTCAAAAGATTGTCTTGTTTTTATTCTTAGATTTTTAAGCCTCCTGGCAAGTCTTTTTATTATATTTCTAAATATTTTCTATTTGTGTTGCAGAGCATATAGAAGGCAGTCAGAAAATTACTTGATTGATTGTTATGGAATCTTGCTGGGGAGAGAACTTTCTCATTCATTCATTTCAACAAACATTTCTTGAATGTCCTACTGAGAAGGATTCTAAAAGGAATACAAAGCATTCTCTGTCCTCAGGAATTTAGAATTGAGTCTTGTTCCAGGGTAAGGAATTTGGGGGTTTAGGGCTCCTTAGTTACTATTTTTTTCCCCACCTAATATTGTACTATGAAACTTTTCAAACGTTCAAGTAGTTGAAAAAATTACACAGTGAACACCATATACCTACCAGCATGATGCTATAGTTGTTAACATGTAGTTATATTTGCTTTATCACATATCTCTTCATCTATCTATCTGTCTTACTTTTGATGCATTTCCTATTGAGTTGCAGACATGAGTACATTTTACCCCTACATGCTTCAGCATGTATATCATTGATAGAGTTCAGTATTTGTTCAGTTCTTTTTGTTAGAAAATATTATATACAGTGAAATATACACCTTTTTAAAAATTAATTAATTTTTATTTTTGTTTTTTGAGGTGCACCAAGTTCAATCATCTGTATTTATACACATATCCCCGTATTCCCTCCCTCCCTCGACTCCCCCCCACCCTCCCCATCCCAGTCCTCTAAGGCATCATCCATCCTTGAGTTGAACTCCCTTTGTTATACAGCAACTTCCCACTGGCTATCTATTTTACAGTTGGTAGTATATATATGTCTATGCTACTCTCTCACTTTGTCTCAGCTTCCTCTTTACCCCCCGCCTCCCCAAACCTCGAGTTCTCCAGTCCATTCTCTGCATCTGCGTCCTTGTTCTTGTCTTGTCACTGAGTTCATCATTACCATCTTCAGATTCCATATATATGAGTTAGCATACAGTATTTGTCTTTCTCTTTCTGACTTACTTCACTCTGTATGACAGACTCTAGGTCTATCCACCTCATTACATATAGCTCCATCTCATTCCTTTGTATAGCTGAGTAATATTCCATTGTATATATATGCCACATCTTCTTTATCCATTCATTTGCTGATGGGCATTTAGGTTGCTTCCATGTCCTGGCTATTGTAAATAGTGTTGCAATAAACATTATGGTACATGTTTCTTTTGGGATTATGGTTTTCTCTGGGTATAAATATACACCTCTTATATGTACCATCCATTTGATTTTGACAAATGCATTCTCCCATCTAACCCAAACTTCTACTGATATGAAACATCTCCATCATTCCAGAAACCTCCTTCCCGTTAGTTTTTAAAAGGCTACCATTCTTAGAACCTAGACATTAATTACTTTTCTGCTATTATTATTCTGAGGTTAAACAGAGGTTTAGAGATCAATTTTTTAAGCATATTAAAATAAATTGTTTTTGGTTAAGAGAGGTGATTAATGTAGAATCAGAACTCAAATAGACTAAAACCACAGCTCCGATTTTAAGGGCAAGGATGTTTGCCTCCTGAAATATTACTTTTTTTTTCTGCTTGGTATAGCCCTTGATCTCCAGTTATGTCAAAGAATTATTTCAGTTAGATCACTCTTGCAGATTTTCTCTGCAGGGTTTGAAGATCTGAAGCCTCAGAGGTGACTTTAAGGAGATTATGGAATGCATGTATTAGGAAGATAGATTCTGTGGCAGTTTGTAAAATGGCTGGGAGGCATGGATAGCAGATAGGTCTGTGCAAGATGGACTGTGATCCTATTCTATTTGTATCTATGCCTAACTCTCTCATGCTCACCTATTCCCTTATTCCCTAACAAGCCCTCCTACATGGGTTTCCTCATTCTGGATTTATCCTTCACTCTGGATATGCAGTCTGCACTGTCTGTCACCTCACTCCACTCTTCCTTTCTCCATTTTGGGTCTTCTCCTGAAGCTACAGGACTAATTTCAAAGCAGAGTGATGTATAATTTATATCTCTTTCACTTCCTCATTCCTACTGTAGCAGTTTGTTTTAACAGGAGGGAATAGGGGACTTTTGCACTTTGGATGTCTTTCAGACTGGAAGACCAGGCCTGAAGCCAAATCTTCAAATCTGCAGCAGAGCATACTTGAAGTATCCCTTAGCACAGATGATCTCTCACATGCCACGTTAGAAGACACTTGGGATGTTAGTGACCAGTTAGAAAGGCACAAGGAAAACTGGAAGAGACATTTGGGGCCAGATGCATCCACCCAGAAGGAAATTATCACACCAGGGGAAGCTTGTGAGCAAAGTAAATTTGTTGAAAATTCTAGATTGAACACAGACCTGGTTACACAACTGAACAGTCCTCCAAGGTCTAATGAATGTGACACATTTGGAAGCAATTTGGGACACAATTCAGACTTAGTCAATCAGAATAATATCCTTGCAAAAAAGAAACCTTATAAATGTAATAAATGTAGAAAAGCCTTTATTCATAGGTCATCGCTGACTAAACATGAGAAAACTCATAAAGGAGATGGAGCTTTCCCCAATGGTACAGATCAGGGAATTTATCCTGGAAAGAAACACCATGAATGTACTGACTGTGGGAAAACCTTCCTTTGGAAGACACAACTTACTGAGCATCAGAGAATTCACACTGGGGAGAAACCCTTTGAATGTAATGTATGTGGAAAAGCCTTCAGGCATAGCTCATCCCTCGGTCAGCATGAGAATGCTCATACTGGAGAGAAACCCTATCAGTGCAGTCTCTGTGGGAAAGCCTTCCAGCGCAGCTCCTCCCTTGTTCAACACCAGAGAATTCACACTGGAGAGAAACCCTATCGATGTAATTTGTGTGGTAGGTCGTTTAGGCATGGCACATCCCTCACTCAGCATGAGGTCACACATAGTGGAGAGAAACCCTTCCAATGTAAGGAATGTGGGAAAGCCTTTAGTCGATGTTCTTCCCTTGTCCAGCATGAGAGGACTCATACAGGAGAGAAACCTTTTGAATGTAGCATATGTGGGAGGGCTTTTGGTCAGAGTCCATCCCTTTATAAACATATGAGGATTCATAAGAGAGGCAAACCTTACCAAAGCAATAACTACAGCATGGATTTCAAGCACAGCTCATCTCTTAATCAAGATGAAAACACTCTCACTGAAATGAAATCCTATCATTGCAATGACTGTGGGGAAGACTTCAGTCACATTACAGACTTCTCTGACCATCAGAGGATCCACACTGGAGAAAACCCCTATGATTGTGAGCAGGCCTTCAGTCAACAACCTGTTTCTCATCCTGGCGAGAAACCCTATCAGTGTAATGTGTGTGGGAAAGCTTTCAAAAGGAGTACGAGTTTCATAGAGCATCACAGAATTCATACTGGAGAAAAACCCTATGAATGTAATGAATGTGGAGAAGCCTTCAGTCGACGCTCATCACTGACTCAACATGAGAGAACCCACACTGGAGAGAAACCCTATGAATGTATTGACTGTGGGAAAGCCTTCAGTCAGAGTTCATCCCTCATTCAGCATGAGAGAACTCATACTGGAGAAAAACCCTATGAATGTAATGAATGTGGGCGAGCCTTCCGAAAGAAAACCAATCTACATGATCATCAGAGAATCCATACTGGAGAAAAACCCTATGCTTGTAAGGAATGTGGGAAAAACTTCAGTCGAAGCTCAGCTCTTACTAAACATCAGAGAATTCATACACGAAATAAACTCTAGGAAGCTTGACATTAAGGAATGTGCTGAAAGCTTTAGCTAAAATATTGTTCTTATTCAGTATCAGAGGATTCTTACTGGAGAGAAAGCTTGAGAATGTAAGGAATTTGTGTGCACACGCGTGTGTGTGTGCACATGTGCATGTGCACACTTGTGCATGTTGTGTGTGGAGAAAACTGTGCTAATGTATTTTTTTTAATAAATAAAAGCCACATTCTCTGGGACTTCCCTGGTGGTCCAGTGGTTAAGACTCTGTGCTTCCACTGCAGGGGGCATGGGTTCAATCCCTGGGCGGGATGATCCTGTATGCCACGAGGCATGGCCAAAAAAGGAGAAAAAAAATAAATAAACCAGGAAGAAAAAAAAGCCACATTCTCAGATTTGATTACACACATGTGTAAAAACAACTACAAACATCTTATATAACCTGTTAGAAATGATATGCCTATATATTGGACTTTGTAAACCTTTTGAGTATATGTTTGCAGGAGATCACCAACTTTCAACAATTTAACTTGTAACTCTCACTGTTTACAGCCTTTTTTTTTTTAAATAAATAAAACTCCCAGTTATGACCAAAACTCATTTTTAAATTGCTTGACAACTGCATTCAACTTCAGCTCTTACATTAAATTTACCATGGAAACCAGTTTCACCTCCAGGAATTCACCATTCAAAGGATTAGATCAACTGGTGTAACCACTTCATTGTACAGATAAAGAAACTGAAAGCCAAAGATATGAAGTGGTTTTCACAGCGTGATACAGTTTGTAGTGGCAAAACTGGGTGGAAAATGTAGGTTTCCTGGATCTTTGTCCCCATGGTCTTGCCACTGAAAAGATATTTTGGAATTCAGGGCTTTAAAATAAGCTTTTAAATAAATCAGATGCACAGATATTTAATGAGCACTCAGGAGTTGAATACTTTGGGAATTCATAAAAGCATAAGAAGCAGCAAGACATATGCAAATTTGTCACAAACCTATTTAAAGCAGCTTTTGTTGGAAGCTTACAAACCAAAATGTTAACAGAAATTGTAAATAGTTGAGCTACTAATGACTTCTTTCCTTTTCCCATGTATCATACTTCAGCTAACACGTCAGTTTCATAGAATTATGAAGTCTTCCTACTGTGCTTTTCATGATCCTCCCATGAAAAAGCACTGCCCCAAGCTTCCTATATTGATTTGATCAATGGGAAAACAACACAGAACTAAGAGGAAAAAAATTTCCCCAAATTAGTTTTACTGTAGATATACTTCTTGAAATATAAATCCAATTATCCATTGCCATAAAGTTTGCCTTTAAGTCAGTTTGGAGTATCATGTAGTGGATCATTTTGTGTGCCAAGGAAATTTTCACTATTAAAAAATTAACTTTTTTGGCTCTTTGGTGCTTTTCCATCACTAAAGCATGATGTAAGCTTTAATAGCCCACTCTAGTCCTTAATGTCCCCTAAAGCCTGGCATGGGCTGTTCTAAAGGAATATCCAAAATCTTTGTTCATTCATTGGCACCAGTAGTGCAGATAAATTTGGAAGCAGCTGTGGAAATTGACATCTTTTGTGAAAGATCCTCTGTTCTCCCCAAGATAAGCAAATTTTCCAACCCTAATGAATCCTGGGGAGGAGTGATATGGGGTGGTGTCAATGGTGAACCTTTCCTACTGGCTTCTTTGCATGCCAGGTAACAGGATCCATCATTTTTGTCTCATCCTGGACAACATGAGGCAGCTTCCAAACATCCTTCATAATTCTCTACAGGAAAGATGTGCATGGGGCCTGAAATGTGGGATGTGTAGCCCAGTGAGTTTATCACATGTGGAGCAAGATGGGATACTCTATAGCAGATCTGCCCTTCCAAGACTTTAACCATTCAAAAATACCTTGTTGATGTTCCACGCTTAGCATACACACAATGCCAAGACCATGCCTGTGTTGTCTGATACATAGTTTGACAATGGGTAATTCTGCTTGGGACCTCCTCTACTGATTGGCTAGGATGCCTCAGGACTCATTTTGCTGTTGATTGGGGATCCCCATAGTGGACTGTTTGCAAGAATGGCATGAATTATAACTGGTTGAGTGCTACGCAACTGTTGGAAGTTTATAAAGACTTAGTTCCAGAAGATCTAAAGGAAACCACTGGTTTGTGTGTGGAGCCTGGCCTAGATCCAACCAATCTCTGAATCTCAGCACATCATCATTGGCAGGGAGGGCAGCCAGGATGTATGTATGACTGATTGAGCAGAGGATTCTCTAGTCCCTGCAAACCATTCACCACGCACTTATGAACACCCAGCTTATAGGCCATATGAAATACATCCTTGTAACATCGTTGTATTATTTCAATAAATAGCCTTCTTAGTTGAATGGGAGTCAGTTTGTCTTTTTCCATTTTCAGAACTTGGCTAAGATTAAAGAGTGGTGCATCAAGGAAGAGGGATTAACTGCTAAACTCTTCACAGCCAGGTGAGTTAATAATAGCATTTATTGATTGCTTACTACCTGAAGGATGTTGTGCTAAGTACTTTATAGCCATCATTTCATTTAATCCTTACAGCTCCACTAAAAGGTCTTGTGGTGTCTTGTCTTTGCCCAGCTTTTTTCCCCCCTTCCTCTTCTAACAATCCCTGCTGTACTGACCACAGGAACACAAGTCAGGACATCCTGGGGCTCAGTGATAGTTCCAAAGACAACTGAGCCAATCGGAGTCCTTTGACAGAATTTTTTCAAAATAGGCTTAGCAAGGATACTTTAATTGAGGTTGCTAGGCTAGTAAGGTGAAGGCCGAAAGTTGCCTGGAGGCTGATTCCTTACCCAGAGAGGGGAGGTCTGTTGTAGGAGAGGATGCAGCCACCATGATGGTGTTCTCATTTCTCATTCCTGAGGTCCTTGGACTGGGCTTAATTTCTGAAGCTCTTGGGATTCAGCGGCCCACTATTAGTCGAATGATTCCCCCTTTGTTATATTTCTATTGCTTGCATTAAAGAAACTTAATGCATGTATTATATCTTTGTTTTATAATGGGGAGAAAAGCCCAGAAAAGTAAAGCACTGCCCATGGCAGATTCAGACTTGGAACCCAGAACTGCCTGGCTGCAAAGGCATAGCTCTTAACCTCTAAACTTCATGTCTCCAGAGCCATGTTATATTTGAGGAGATGCATATAACACAGTGTTGTTTGGGGGTGAATGGAGGAAGGGATATGCTCAAAGGTTAGGTGGGAGACCAAGTGGAAACAAAATGATGAAGTGCCTTGGAATGTTTTTCTTGACTATTTCAGTAAATTAAATCCCACAGATTCATCCACAACTCTCACATCTAATATGTGTCATTTGCATTTGCCTATACTGTAGATAAAATCTTGTATCATACTTAAATAAACTTTCTTACAAGTATTTTCCATGTTGCTACACAGTCTCATCCCGTTAACAAACCCCCTACTGTTGCAATAATATTTGGATAGTTTGGGGCATTGGTATTATAATAATGACATTGAATCCTTGTATCTTTTTAAGCATCCCCACCGTTTTTTTCTGTAGAATTTTTTCTTAAAATATCCAGAGTGAGATAAATATCCAAAATGGGATTACTGGGTCAGCATGTAAAGGTAAGTATAACCAGGTGTGAGATTCATACAAGAATAAATTAGATGTAATAGTTCAGGAGTAATAGTCTCAAAATTGCAAAAGTCAAACAGGAGAAAGCCAATCTCCCACTCCTGGTGCCTGGGTGTGTGTAGGGAAGAGCCCCAGGGCAGGCATTATGTCCACCGGAGTATCTGTCACTTCTCTGTGTCATCGTGGAAGATAAGAAAGCAATTCTGCCGTTATTAGGCATATTGATGCTGGTGAGGCTCAGTTCTTTATAGCTGCAGTGGGCTTTTATAAATACTAAAATAGTTAATTCCTATCTGTTAAAAATGCAGATGGTGGGCTTCCTAGGTGGCGCAGTGGCTAAGAATCCGCCTGCCAATGCAGAGGTCACGGGTTCGATCCCAGCTCCAGGAAGATCCCACATGCCGCGGAGCAACTAAGCCCGTGTGCCAGAAAAAAAAAAAAAAAAAATGCAGATGGCACATCAGGGAAGGTTTTAGTGACTGCCTAGCTGAATTGGTCTCCTTTTAAATTTTCATCGATTATTGTAATGCCCTTCTCCTTACCACTATTTGTATTTTTGATTATTTGGTTTTCTCCCCATCCTACAGTAGGTGGTGAGTTCCAGGAAGGCAGAGTCCACATCTATTTTGCTAACTTTTTTTTGTTCCCCTGCTTATCATAGTGCCAAGCACATGATAGATATATAGTCTTGTTAATAGTACAGTGGAGATGCATCGATGGACAAAGAAGACTGGCTTTTCAAAATGAAAAGATGCTCAGTCTTGAACTCAGAATACTGCAAAAGAAAGCAGTGAGATACAATTTCATATCCATTAGGCTGGCAAAAAAATTAGAAGTCTGGCAGGGGGAGAATGAGAACTTTTATACACTGCCAGTGAGAGGGTTAATTAGTATAATCATTTGGGGGAATAAATTGGTAATATCCAGTAAAATTGAAGCTAAGCATACTTTATGACCCAGCGATTCCACTTCTAGATACATGTGGTAGAGTAGAAGTACTCCCATGTGAGCACAAAGATGTGTACAAGGATGATTATTGCAGCAGTGTTTGAAATAGTAAATATATGGACACAACACAAATGCCAAACAGTAAGTGAATGGGTTAGTGAATCGTGGCATATTCCTACTTAATATAATACAGTACTTCAATAAAGGAACCAGAGCATCTGGCAAAAAACAAAAACCAAAAAAACCATTCTAGCTCTCCTATTCCACTCCTGTACACATGCAGCTAAATGTGGCTGGAGAAAAAAACAGCCACAGTGACCAATCCCACTTTAAATTCCTGACTGCTAACCTCAGGCATTTGTTTCCCTAGTCCAGTCATTGTCCCAGTCTCCTAAGGTACTGTTTTATAGCTTCTGTCTTCTCAACTTCCAGCACTTCACCCCAGGCTTCACTCAGCTGGTGACCTTGTTTCCTAGTTAACAGGAAAATAAAAGCAATCAGAAGAGAACAACTCACCTATGTGCATCTTGTCCATGTGCTTTTCCTTTTTTTCCTGCTTCTGTGGTTGATACTTTGTTCTCTTATCTAAGACCAGCTTCTCTCTGGTGTATCACATCCTTTTCATAAACTGTAACATCATTCCTACAATTGCCCTTTTCTGCATCTTTTTTTTCTTGTCTACCAAAGTTTTCCTAACAGCATAATAATGTGGTTTTTCTCATCTTAAATATATACTTGTAAATATACGTAAATATTATATACAAACACACAGCATCCCCCTCCACCTGCCACTTCATTTCCTACTTCACTTAATAGGAATATTCCTCAGTAGAGGTGTCTAATACTCATTGTCTCAAATTCCTCTCCTTCCAATCTCTCTTGCACCCCCACCCAAAATTAGGTCTTTGTTTCTGTTTTTGTCAAAGGACACTGATGGACTCCATGTGGCTAAATCCAGTAGTATTTTTTCAGCCCTTTTACTTGATCTGTCAGCATTATTTGTTACAGTTGATCACTTCTGAACCCTTGGCTTCCAGGTTATCACACGTAGATTTCCTTATACTTTATTGACAGCTACTTCTCCCAAGTCCTTTATCTTCTCTTGCTCTAGATACAGGAATTCTTCTAGGGCTCCATCTTTGGACCTCTTTTCTTTTTCTATAGTCACCCCCACTGGCGCTCTCATCCAGTCTCAAGGCTTTAAATATCTGCTTGAAAATTTTATCTCCAGCCCGTGATTCCATACTCATAACCAACTGCCTACTTGACATCTCCACTTGGATTTCTAACAGACATCTCAAATTTGATATGTCCAGAGATGAACAAACTCATGATCTCACCCTCCCACCCTCATCATAAACATGTTCCTCCCTCAGTCCTCCCATCTGGGAAAAGGCAACCCCATCCTGACAGTTGCTCAAGCCCCAAACTGTGGAACCATTCTTGATTCCTTTTCTTTCACACCCCACATCCAAGTTTCATAAAGTTCTGTCTGCTAACTTGCAGGATATATGAGGATGGCCATTTCTTGTTGCCTCTACCATCCTAGCCCAAGTCACCATCATCATCTACGGTCCAGACATTTGCAATAAATAGCCTCCTAATTGGTTTCCCTGCTTCCATCCGTGCCTCTCTATGTTCGAAGTTCAGCAGCCAGAGCGACACGGTAAAAGCCTAAGATTGTGTCACTCATCTTCTCAAAGCCCTCTAATAGTTCTGCACTTCATAAATAAAGACTAAAGTAAAAGCCTTACATAGTACTGCCACCACCTGTCTCCCTCCTGTATTATCTGTCTGACTCAACACATCTTCTTTCCTGAGCACTATACTCTGGCTCCACTGACCTCTCTGCAGTAATTTAAACACCCATGGCAAGCTTCCACATCAGAGCCTTTGCATTTGCTATTCACTCTTCCTGGAATCCTCTGCCCCTAAATATCATCTGGTTTGGTTCTTCACCTCCTGTAGATCTTTGTCCAATGAACCCTTCCTTGACTATCTTATTGAAATAGCAATCCCTGGGAATTCCCTGGTGGTCCAGTGGTTAGGACTTCGCATTTCACTGCCCAGGGCATGGGTTCAGTCCCTGGTCAGGGAACTAAGATCCCACAAGCCGCACAGCATGGCAAAAAAAAAAAAAAAAAAAAAAGCAATCCCCTGCATGGCATCCTCCACCTCCCTTCCCAGCTTCATTTTCTCCATAATACCTTCCACCACCTGACATTCTAAATATTTTACGTGTTTATTATATGTCCTTCTCAAGAAGGTAAGCTCTATGAGAGTAGAGATTGGGGGGGGGGTGTAAATATTTTTAAGAACTTTTATTGAGATATAATTGACATACAATAAACTGCATATATTTAAAGAGTACAATATGATTTTTTTATTAGTCATGTATATATGGCAATCCCAATCTCCCATTTCATCCCACTCCAAGGTGGGGGTATAAATTTTATCAAAGCATAATATAAAGTACAAAAATAGCAAGTGAACAGCTTGATGATTGAGAGCAACAACTTATGTATCTTGGTCAGTGCCCTGTACCCAGTATAGGAGATACTCAAATGTTTAATGAATGGTTGAACTGGGTATACGTGTACTAACAAGGCTAACATTGAAAACAATTGAAAATAAAGTTGCAAAGGGATTACATACAGTGTGATTAAACTTTTAAAAATCTCTCACCTATTTTTTTTTATCAACTCATATGAAGTAAATGTAGGAAAGTATTAAAATATCAGCTTCAGGATGGTTTCCTCTGTAGCTAGAGGGGAAAGGGATGGAAAGGGATAAAAGACAAACTTTCATATTTTTTTAAATAAAAAAGCAAATCCATCAAAATATTAATATTTGTTTAAAAAGGGTGATGCATATTTGTTGCATGTGCCTCTGTGAATGTTAAACTCTTTTACAGTTAGACTGCCTCCCTGCTCTTATCTGGTCCCTCTTCGCACAAAGCACCTGCTTGGTTCCCCTGGGTACCCTCAGCTTGTCTGACCCGTACATCCAGCATGCCTGAAGGATTTAGGAGGAGGAGTAATGGGCATTCATGCTTCCAAGGGTGAGAAGCTGATCCAAGCCCAAGAAAGGGGTGGTTTGGGTAGTATCAAAATCAAGCAAAGTAGTTCCCACTCTCCAGAAGTGCCATTTGAGAGAATAATTTAAAAAGGGGGGCAGGGGGAGGAAAGAACTAATTTTTGCTAGCAAATTGTAGTGAAAGCCCTATAATTTTGGAAAAACACTTTTCTTTTGGACATTTTAATGGATAAAGGAGCCAAAAAATTTGGGCCGGATATACAGATGGTATTTTATTCTGCTATGACCAGATAAGTATTAGTTGTAATAATTAATGAGGTGTTTGTTTTACTATGTGCATTAAGAAACTAGCAAGTACCAAGTGTTCTAGAATTTTAATACTCATTTTCAAGAGTTGAGTTGTCACAGGGTTTTGGCATGGACTTTTCTGTTAGCTTAGAGTTGCTGATAAAGCCTGAAAGATGGAAAATGTCATGTTCCCCTACATTCTAAAGGGTACCACAGGAACTGGGCACATGATACCAACGGATTCACTAGGAAGTGTAAGTTTCACAACCACCCACTTTTAGGCCCCCACGGACATGTAACCGTGCAGCAGGGTTAGATCCAGAGGAGAGGATCCTTGTGGTCATAGGGTGAGGCCCCTGTTCCTCCTCATGGTGCAGGGGGAATCAGGCACCAAGAGAATGACTGGAGATATCGGGGGCATCTGAAATCGCTGGAGCTTGATGTCTTTATCCCCCACAAAACCCCAGGCCCACTTTGGGGCTACTACCCGAGTTCTTAGGTGAGCTTGCATGTGCACTTGAAGAGTGTGTATTCGGTGGTAAGGAAGTGGGGGAGGAATCTAACACAGACAGGTGCCTGCAACTGTCTGGAGATTTCGGAATGGAGGGATGTGCTGCTGGAGTAACCCCTACCAGTAGAGTGTGAAGCCCTCTGAGGGTCTGCCTCTGTGTTGTGTCTAGGAAAAAAGGACAGGTCTACTCTCTCCGATTTCTTTGCCGTCAGAGATCACGAGACACGTATTTCAGTGGAGCCGGGGTAGGGTGACAAGGACCATTGAGCTCATTCTCATGGGGGCGCTAACCAGACTGGAAGCTGGGACTGTGCTCGCAAACAGGGACTATGTTTATCCTGTCCCTGAGCTCCCCAGAGGGAAGAAAGCAGAGGGTGGGCAGGAGCCATAGGGCTGTGTCCCAGGGGCTGCCCCACCAAACTAGCGGGTGACCCACTTGGAGAGGGAGTGGAGGTGAGGACTGAAATAGGCCACCCTTCTTTGAATGAATACAGTGGGCTGGGGTGAAGCTGCATGTAGCCCCCAGTCCGGTGCACATCCGCCCGTGAGGAGGCCGCCTGTCGAGGCAGGCCACTGGCCTTCGGCCCAAGAGGATTAACACAGCTGACCAGCACCTTCCTTCTTAGCCCTTGCCCCACCCGTGCGGGCCGGGCATGGGGGCATCTAAGAATCAGGTATGAATTTGGAGTTTTGAACTGGTCTACACTAAGTTTTAAAACTAAGTAAGCACAAAATTGCTTTTTCTCAGGTCATGAGCTCCTAAAGGGAATTTGATAGCCTGGCGAGGTCGAGAAAGCCATTTAAGATGGTGACATGAGACAGATTAGGTTTATACCACCAAATTTAGAATTAATAACAGGAAGATCTGGGTGTGTCTTTTAAAGAGGTGTCAAAGGAAGCCTGCTTGGACTTCCCTGGCGGTCCAGTGGTTAAGACTCCACGGTTCCACTGCACGGGGACAGGGGTTCAAAACCTGGTCAGGGAACTAAGATCCTTCATGTGGCGGGGCAAAAAAAAAGAAAGAAAAAAAAAACAATAAAAAAGTAAGCCCACTTGCGTCCCCCAACACTGTAGAAGCGCTGGGTAGGGGGTGTAGTCCACCCAGTGCTGGCCACCCGCGTGCGAGGTACGGCCTTCCAGGTCTCCTGACGCGCGGCGCGGCTGGAGACTACATTTCCCGAAAGCCTTGGTGGTGGTGCACTTCTGCTTCCGGTTTGACGTATTCCGCCGTCGAGGGGCGCGCTTACGGGAAAGGAACGTGTCTTGGGCTCCATGCTCAGTTTGCATCTTCGCAGGGGTGTGTGCACGCTGCTTGGTGTTCGCTCCCTTTTGAGAAAGTACAGAGGAGGCAAGAGCTTGGGCGCCCGCACGATATTTGCGCTGCGCCCGGCTCCCGGGGGCAGGCTACGCTTCTCCCGCCGCCACCAACCACGCATGCCCCATGGGTAGAACACCCCAGACCCCGACCCTGCGCTCTTTCCCCGCGCTCTGCCCAGTGGCCGGAAACGGCCATCTCCTATCACGTGATCTACTGGACAGTTTGGGAAGACATTGAATCACATGAGGTAGTCTAGGTAAGTGGAGAAACTTAAGGTAACAATATCTCCCCTCTCTGAAAAAAGTGTGGCTTTTCCTGAGGAACTGTAAGTTTCTGCTCCCCCGAAACACAGTAATAAAACCAGAAACACCATCTCCTCTTCCTCTCTTCCCTTCTGCTCCCTTCTTCAGGACAGGATGGGTCATGTTAGGTAGGCTGGAGGGAGAATAATGAAGCCTTGAGTGAAGGGTCACACTTATGGTAGTGGTAATTAGGACCAGCTCTTCCATGGAAAATAACTTAAGCTGGATGAAACGTTAAAAAAAGAAAAGCATTCCAAAGAGCTAATAGGAGAGTGAAGAATTAGGGATCAGAGTCTAGGAGAAGGAAGAGACTTAATCCCAACACTCAAAACTGCTTTTGCCTAAAGGCATTTGCTGGTGGAAAGAGACACCTGTGAAAGCCACCTGTAAAGTTGGTGGACTTGCAGTATAAGGGGTACAAGTGTAAAAGTGTTGAAAGCTGGGAGTCTGAATAATCACCCCACATTTGAACTGGGACCCCAAATGAAGACACCCTCAAGAAAATGTTAAACTGGAGATAAGCCCTGACATAGACATATCTCCCAAATTCAGGTTGTCCTGGAGGTGTAGAGCTCCTCAGCCTTCAAACTCTGTAACATTGACCTAGTGGTGCGCCCAGGTGCCTGACAAAAGCAAATAAAAATGATCCTTAGATAAAGGTATTATCATCTTAGACATCAAAGTAGTCACACGCACTTCTTTTTTAGTAACTTCCAGCACATTCTCAAAGATAACCAGATACACAAGGAAATAAGCAATCGTGAAAGAGAACAGGCAGAAATAATAAACAGACACAAACACTTCAGATATTGGAATTATTAGAGAAAGAGTATAAAATAGCAATTCTTAGTATTTTTAAAGAGATAAAAGACAAGATCAAAATATCTACAAAAACAAAGCTTTAAAAATTGACATAGCAGTTTTGAGAAGATAACCAAATAGAATTTTTTTAAGCTAATTTTAAAAAACAACAGCTATGTGTTTGACAGCAAATTAAACATAAAAGAGAGAATTAATGAACTGGAATATAGGTGAGAAGAAATTGTCCAGAAACTAATACACAGAGACAATGAGATGGAATGTACAGAAGACAAACACCTTAAGCCATTGGGTAGAAAGCCCAACATAAATTTAATCAAATTCCCAGAAGGAAAATACAGAACAAGCTATATGAAAAACATACCAAGCTACAGATTCAAGAAGTCCAATGAAACTCTAAGAGGATAAATAAAAATAAGTCCACAATAGATACATCATGGTGAAACAATAGAATATAAAAAGTAAATAAAATCTTAAAAGCAATTAGAGAAAAAGATCAATTAACTTCAAGAAGTAAAAAAAAAAAAAAGAAATAGTTTCTGTGGAAGCCATATGAATGTGGAATGAAATCTTCATTGTGCTTAAAATATCTGTCAACCGGAACTCTGTGTGTAGCAAAAATCTTTCAGGAACGGGTGTATATAGTAAAAATCTTTCAGGAATGGAAACACAAGTATTTTTTATACAGCTAAAAACAGTCACTACTTCTTGCTCTCTGAGTTATCTGGAGCAAACTTCTTTTAAATGGGGCTATCTTGGGGCTTATGTGAGGATTGAGTTAATATCTGTAAAACACTTTGCTCTCTGCCCACTCGTAGTTGGTATTCTTTAAAATGTTTGGTCCCAAGGTGAACAAGCAGGGATTGTGGGGGTGCTGCCCTTGGGGGGAACTCTTCCCCAGCACGTCCTGGTGGGAGCGAGTGCTGCAGGGTCCTGCCCATCTCCCGGCCGGGACTCCGCATGCATGCCAGTGGCCACCAGAGTGCAGTGCCACACCGCAGAGGG
This sequence comes from Hippopotamus amphibius kiboko, assembly GCF_030028045.1. NCBI lineage: Eukaryota > Metazoa > Chordata > Mammalia > Artiodactyla > Hippopotamidae > Hippopotamus > Hippopotamus amphibius. The sequence continues at coordinate 17,986,765 of NC_080201.1, read as the reverse complement.
TGCCGTTAGGCTGCAGAACGTGGACCAGGCGAGCCTGTTGCCGGTTCCTCTCCTTCTCTTTCTTCTTTCCCTTCCTGCCTTTAAAAGGATGCTGGAATTTCACCGCATCTGAATAACTAGATACTGGCTCTCAGGGCCTCCATGCACAAGGGATGCACCTGAGGGGAAGAGATGTGGAGCCCAGGCAACCCTGCCATAATAATGTGGGAGGGGCTCACTACTTCCGTGGGCAAAGTGGGTTTCTTTCCCACAACTTTTTCTTTAAAAAAATTTCAAACCAACAGAAACATTTTTAAAACTGTACAATCAACAAACATTCATATATCTTTCATCTGGATTCACTGTCAGTGCAATTTGCCAGATTATTTACACACACACAACATTTCATTTTGTTTTTGGCTGAACCATTTGAGACCTACTTGCAGACATCCTGACACTTTACCCCTAAATACTTCAGTCTGTATCTCCTAACATCAAGGACATTCTTGCACGCAGCCACAATACCACTATCACGCCTAAGACGCTCAACATTGATAAAGCTAAATACAATTAAAGGATATACAGTTCTACATTTAAATTTCCCCCTTATTCCAGTTCTGTCCGGTATAGCTGTAGATTTGTTTGGTTTGTGATCCAGGACCTGATCAATGTTTGCCTCATTTTTTCTTTCATGACATTTTTGAAGAGTCCAGGAAAGTTGTCTTGTAGAAGATGCCACAATCTGAATCTGTCCCCTATTTATTCTTTGTGATTAGATTCAAGAAAGTCACTTTTGGGTAAACACTGCATAGGCCATGTTATTTTTTTCCCATTACATCATATCAGGAGGCCCATCACGTAGGCCTGGACTATATTAGTGACACTGAGTTTGATCACTGGGCTACATGTGACAGTTTCCTGTCATAAACAGTGCTCATTAAACATTAACTCCCCATTTCCCCCTCTCCCCAGCCCTTGGCAATTATACTGCCATTATACTTTCTGTCTTTATGATTTTGACTACTCTAAATACCTCATATAAATGGAATCATACAGTATTTTTCTTTTTGTGAGTTGCTTATTTCACTTAGCATAATGTCTTCAAGGTTTATCCATGTTATAGCATATTACAGAATTTCCTTCCTTTTTAAGGCCAAATAATATTCCATAGTATGTAAATATATGCCACATTTTAGTAATCTGTTTATCAGTCAGACACTTGGGTTGCTCCCATGTTTTAGCTATTGTAAATAATGCTGCTATGAACATCAGTGTACAAATCTCTCCTCAAGACTCTGCTTTTAATTCATTTGGGTATATACCCAGAAGTAGAATTGCTGGCTCTTATGGTAATTCTATTTTTAATTTTTTGAGGAACTTCCATACTGCTTTCTATAGCGACTGAACCATTTTACATTCCTACCAACAGTACCCAAGGGTTCCAGTTTCTCCACATCCTTGTCAACACTTGATATCTTCTGTTTTGGTAGTAGCCATCCTAATGGATTTGAGGTGGTATCTTGTAGTTTTGATTTACATTTCCCTAATGATCCGTAATGTTGAGTATCTTTTCATGTGCTTATTGCCATTCATAAGTCTCCTTTGAGAAAATGTCTATTCAAATCTTTTGCCCGTTTTTGAATCAGGTTGTTTTTTCATTATTGAGTTTTAGGAGTTCTCTGTGTATTCTGGATGTTAATCCTTTATCAGATATATGCATATATATTTGTATGTATATATGCATGTATATATGTGTAATGTACATATAAATATTTAAAACCTTAAAAACAGTACTAGAGATTGCTTATGGATACATGAATATGGAGTAAAAATATAAAGCTGTGTATAGGAATGATTACTATATTCAGTGAGTGACGTTTGGGGCAGAGGATAGGGATAAGGTCAGGTGCACAGGAAGCTTCAGCCATAGCTGATGAGTTTTGTTTATTAGAGTGGGTCATGGTTAAATGGGTGTTCATTATGTTGTTTTCCCTTTTTGTGTGTACACCTGAGATTATTTCACAAAATTTAAAAAAACAAAATGTAGTTTCTTAAAAAAAAAAATTTACTGAGCAACTACTAGTTTCAAAAAGCTTAATATTCATTATCTACTTTAATCCTCACCTCATCCCTTTAATCACTTGCCACCACTCTGCCCTTTGTATACTCCACTCCAGTCACATTGGCCCCCCTACTACCTTTTTGAAAAGCTGGGTATCATCCTGTTTCAACCTTTATACTTGCTGTTCCCTCCACCTGGTCAGGACTGACCTCTAAATGAAAGCAAATGTTCCCTATAACTCCCTTCAGGAATCGGTATTCACCTACTTGATGGAGGTGAAAGGCTTGTAATAAGATAAAAGGACTGGGTGTTTGCCACACTTCTCTCTTTAGTCAGTGAAAAACCATTGAAAAGAAATCTAAAAATAATCATCTGTTCTGGCAAGAGAGTGTGGAGTAAAGCCTGGAAATTAGGGTTGGTGTCAAAAGAGATGTGAAAACCGCAATAGCCCACTCGCTGTGCCAGACACTGTACTTGGCACTTTACAAGCACAACCCATTTAATCTTTCCTCAGACACCATGAGGCATGTGCTACTAACAGCCTTGTTCTCACAGAGGAAGAAACTGAGGCTTAGAAGGAAGCAACTTGCCCAAGGAAGATATGTAGCTTTTAAGTGGTATGACTGGGATTCAAATCCACATCTGCCCAGCTCCAGAGTTTGTGATGAACATTTTTGAGGACTGGAATTTGTACAACTGCATTTTTCAATTAAAAAGAAAAAAAAAAGTACCACAGTCCTTTGATTCTCAGGCACATGTTTTCCCACATTTTAACATCTCTGAAATCAAAATATCTTATATCTGTCAACCTGTGTATGTGTGACATCTTCAGATAAAGAATGAACATCAAAACTTGCAGAGTAGTTGTCAAAAGCCTAAAATAAAATCTTGGGACTACAGTGGAGCATCTTCTACCAGCACTGTGGGTAGATGTGTGGGAAACATGGACACTGATAACTGAGTCCAACAGAGTCCAACTCTGAATGTGAAGAAGTTCTAGGAATACGCTAATCATTTTATTTCACACATACTTTCCTTTTTATATATGCATGAGTGATATGACAGAAGTTTATGTTTGTCTCAAGAAGCTCTTCAATAAGTAAAACATAAATTTTATGTTTAAAAAAGCATTGTGTTGCAGGATATTTTATACTATCTTATTTATTTCTCAAGTCTCTGCCATATTTTTTAACTCCTCAGAAGGATTTCTAAAGAACATTTTCTATTTTGGGTGTATGCCATCTCTTTTATTGAAAAATGTATAATTTATATTTAATCACAATTTCAAATTATTTGAAGCATTCATGCTTGGGAGCTTTTCTATAGTTCATATTCTTATAGATTTTAAAAGTACTGAATAGTGGCAGATGACAGGAATTCATCAAGTATTTATGAAATAAGTGAATGAATACATGTAGAAAATTATTTTCCTTAAATATAATTATCTTCTGAATAACATTATTAATTGAAGCCCTAGTATTTAGTATTGGAATTACTTTGAATTGCAAAATCATGAATAAGATCACATAGTATAAAATTTTTAAAAAGCATTGTGTCAGTTTATATTATAGAAGCTTAAATAGTCAGTGGGAAGTTGTTGTATAACAAAGGGAGTCCAACTCGAGGATGGAAGATGCCTTAGAGGACTGGGGCGGGGAGGGTGGGGGGGACTGGAGGCGGGGGGGGAGTCAAGGAAGGGAGGGAATATGGGGATATGTGTATAAAAACAGATGATTGAACCTGGTGTACCCCCCAAAAAAAATTAAAAAAAAAAGCTTATATGTTTATAAAATATAAATTTTACATTTAAAAAACCACTGTCATAGTTTAATTGGCAGTATTTTTTCCCATGATAAAATTATGACATCTTACAATCATTTGTATCTGAGTTAATGCAATATGGTAATATGGGCACAAGGTAGACGATTAGACAGTATAAAGTGGTACACAGTACAAATTACGCATGCCTCCCACCTACCCCCAAAACTTCCTTTTAGAAATTGTCATTTGTATTTTTAACCCTATCAGAGATATTCTAGCAAAACTGTATATACATAGAATATCTGTTTCTCTTCTTTTCTTTCTTAGTTTTTTCTTTTTATTTATTTATTTATTTTTTAGCCGCGGCTTAGTTCCCGGACCAGAGGTTGAACCCGCACCCCCTGCAGTGCAAGTGCGGAGTCTTTTAACTACTGGACCGCTAGGAAAGTCCGACTGAGATTCATTTCTAAATATCCAACTAATGATGCTTTCATGGCCCACACAATCTATCAAACATTCTCCAGAAGCTCAGGATTCTTCAACAACAAAATTAAAAGATCAACACATAGAGCATCACCTAGGCTCTAGCAATCCTGACAAATGCCTGAAGGAAGTGGTCCAGGAAAGGAGCGGTGAGACTCTAAAACGTGATCTGAGAGCAAGACTAAACATTACCTCATTCTCCAACTGGGAGTGCACACTTGAACGGAGCTACATGGAGCTGACCAGTTGTATTTAAGGCAGAACTAAGGTCTCCTTTGCATTTTGTGCGTGAGATTTCTGGGGGTCGAAGTGGTGAAGAGGAGGATAAATACCTCGACCATTCTAAAGACTCAAGAAATGTTCACAGTCTAAAGGAGTCTCTGAAAGTCAGGCCCGCACAACTCCTGTGTCAAAATTATCTCGAAAAATGGTTTTTAAAAATGCAGAATTCCGGGTCCTATTCCATAGCTCCACAATTCCAATAGTTTGGGGCGGGGGGAGGGCTAGGAATCTGCACGTTGGCAAACACCTCTTTCTCTATTGCATGCTAAGCTTGCAAATCACACACTCAACTACGGTAGTGACGGTGGGGCTGATGGGGCAGGAAGAACCGAGAGCTTCTCAAGGGGAGGAAGCGGCAGGGCTGGTCGGGCATCTGTCAACTACTCCCTTTAACCCCCGCCCGCCGCCGCCCATATACGCGCTCGGGTCTGGGTCGCGCCTTAATCGCCTCCCTTCAGGGTGAGGAAGCTGCCGGCTGAGCAGGCGCGTTCGGCCCGGCCCAGCCAAGAGTGCTTCTCAGGCGCCCCTTCCCTCTCCAGGGATCTCCGGAGTAGCCCCCGCCCGGCCCCGGCACAAGGCGCACAAGGGAACCGGCGAGCTCCGCGGGGCGCCGACCCACAGCAGGCCGCGCCCGCTCCAACTCCACCTCCCCTCATCCCATCCCCGTCCCCACGCCCCTTCCCGGGCTCGCCACTCCCGGCGCTCGGCTTTCTCGGCCCCGGCCCCACGTGCGCGCGCCCTGCCCGGGAAGTGCTCGCGGCGGCGGCGGGAGGTTCGGTTGTCGCCCGTTGGCCGCGCGGCGCCGCGCTCGGCGGCCGCCATTGCAGGTCAGGCCGCGGGCAGGGAGCGCGGGAGGCCGTGGGGAGCGAGGGCCGAGCCGGGAACGGGGAAGAGGGGGCGAGGGAGCGGGAAGCTAGGGAGCTGGGGCCGGGCGGGGCGCGCGGCTGGAGGAGAAGAATGGCGAGCCGAGGGGCGGGGAGCGGCGGGCGGGGGAGGGGAGGCCGGGAAGGGGGAGGGGAGCGGGGAGGGCCGCGCGGAGGTGGCGGCGACCCGGCGGGGCCCCCGGGGAGCAGGGCCGGGAATTGTGGAGCAGGGAGCGGTGTGGAGTCGCGAGGCGGAGGGAAGGAAGGGAGCGAGCAGGGCGGAGCGGGAGAAGGGCGGAAAGAGTGGCCGAGCGCGGGCGGAGGACGGAGAAGGGGGCGGCGCGGGCCGGAACCTCGAGGTATGTGCGGAAAGGGGCTCTTGCCTGGGTGCGGAGGGAGCCCGGCGCGCGATGCTTGCGAGAGTGGGGTGGCACTGGAACCTAGAAAGTAGCGGGAACATCAGATAGGGGGCTTAGCGGGGTGGGGGTGGGGGTAAGGACTGTGAGGTTCCTTCGAGGGGACATTTTAAATCGTAGGGGCGAAGCTGCCGGGAGTGGGAATAGGGAGGGTGATTGGAAGGAAGAGACAGCCTGGAGAGGGATCCAGCTGCTTTTGTGGGCGGAGTGAGAGACGGGAGGAGAGTGGGGTGGAGTCGGGTCCTGCAGGTGCGAAGTACTTAAGGATTGAGGGGGGGACTAGAGAACGATTTGGAAAATGAGGGTGGTAGAGGAATAACGTTTATTGGGGGGAGGGTGAACGGTTTGGAAGGAGTATTCCGGGGGTGGGGAGTGGAGAAAGGCAGTTAAAAGAATAGTTTCCTCGGGAGGTAGGAGAAAGGGTTAAGCAGCTTGGTAAGAGGTTGTAGAGAAAGTCGGGGGATAATTTGGAGGGGGTGGAGAAGAGAGGGGAAGCGGATGGAGAAGTCCCAGAAAGTGGGCGGGGCTAGAAATAGGAAGTGTTTGTAGCTCAAATTGGAGGGAGAGGGGTGGGGGGAGAGGTTAGAGAAGATGGGGTCTGGTGGGAGGGCAGTCCGGTATAGAGGGAGACCTCAAGCAGAGCTATGAAGGAAGGGGCTTTGGGGAAGATAGGGCCACAGCAGTAAGAGGACAAAGGGTAGATGGGACCGCAGAGTAGCAGAAGATGGAGAAAACTGGAGTAACTCAGATCGACTGAAGCCATCTTTTCTACCTATTGTCTACAGATACCAGTAATTGATTCCCTCTATCATGGGAATCTTAAAATGTGATGGGAAAAAAAAAAGTTTGGCCAAAAAGTTCATTTGGTTTTTTCTGTAAGATGACTCTAGTAGGGCTTAGCTATCTTTAAATTCATTCGAAACAGTTTTGTTAGATTGTATTGTGACAGCTGTCATAGCGTGCATGTAGAAAAAAACATCAAAATTGGTGAATTTTTGTGTAGCCTTTTTAATATTGAAGATGGAAGAAAACATTTTCGGCTATTATGCTTTATTATTTCAAGAAAGGTAAAAACTCAACTGAAATGCAAAAAACGATTTGTGTAGTGTATGGAGAAGGTGCTGTGACTGATCGAAGATGTCAGAAGTTTCATGCTGGAGATTTCTTTCTGGACCATGCGCCATGGTTGGGCAGACCAGTTGAAGTTGATAGCAAGCAAATCGAGAGATTAATTGAGAACAATCAGCTTTACACCACACGGGAGATAGCTGACATACTCAAAGTATCCAAATCAAGTGTTGAAAATCATTTGCACCAGCTTGGTTATGTTAATCGCTTTGGTGTTTGGGTTCTGCTTAAGTTAAACGAAAAAAAACTTCTTGACAGTATTTCTGCATGTGATTCTCTACTTAAACATAAGGAAAATGTTCCTGTTTTAAAACAAATTGTGGCGGGTGATGAAAAGTGGGTACTGTACAATGATGTGGAATGGAAGAGATTGCCGGACAAGGGAAATGAACCACCACCAGCCACACCAAAAGCCGATCTTCATCCAAAGAAGGTGATGTTGTGTGTATGGTGGGATTGGAAGGGAGTCCTCTATTATGAGCTCCTTCCTGAAAACCAAACGATTGATTCCAACAAGTACTGCTCCCAATTAGACCAACTGAAAGCAGCACTTGACGAAAAGCATCCGGAATTAGTCAACAGAGAACACGTACCATCAGGATACCACAAGACCACATGTTTCTTTGATGACCAGGCAAAAACTGTTACAGTTTGGTTGGGAAGTTCTGATTTATCAGCTGTATTCACCAGACATTGCACCTTCGGATTTCCATTTATTTCGGTCTTTACAAAATTCCCTTAATGGAAAAATTTTACTGGAAGACAGTAAAAGGCACCTGGAACAGTTCTTTGCTCAAAAAGATAAAAAGTTTTGGGAAGATGGAATTATGAAGTTGCCTGAAAAATGGCAGAAGGTAGTGGAACAAAATGCTGAATACGTTGTTCAATAAAGTTCTTGGTGAAAATGAAAAAAGTGTCTTATTTTTACTTAAAAACCAAAGGAACTTTTCGGCCAACTCAATATTATCCAGTTTATAGATAGGTAAACTAAGCTCAGAGGAGTGAAATAATTTGCCCAAGGTCATGTACCTAATAATGGTGGAGTCAGTTCCATCTCACACTCAGAATAAAACCCAAGTTCTTTTGACAAAGAGCTGCAAGGACCTCTCTGATCTGAACCCTACCTGCCTCCCTAATCACCTCAAACACGAGTTTATTCCTACCTCAGGGCCTTTACACCTGTCTTTTCTCCAAAACTTCTCTTCACTGGGCTGGCTCTTCTTACCCTCCAGGTCTCAGTTCAAATACAAGACTTCCCTGATAACACAATGACTTTTTGTCTCTTTAACTCAGTTTACATATTGTATTCTTTGTTTACTGTCTAACATCTGTTCCCACTACTCCCACCCCTCATGAGGACAGGGGCTTTGTCTGCTTTGTTCACTGCTGTATCCCTAGTACTGGCACCTAGTAGGTGCTCAGTAAGTATTTGCTGAATGAATGAATGACTTTACAGGGAGGTAAAACAGTTGACAACAATCTCAGTTCTCTGGGCATCTTGAAATAACAATTTTTGCATGGTGAGCTTATGAAGATTAAAAGAAATAAAAGAATTCACAAGGCCTAGAGCCACAGGATATATTTTTAAACAAATGAGAGTTTTAATTCTGCCACCACTCACAGGCTGGACCTGGGGGTGTTCACAGGGCTCTGCGTGCTGAGAGCCCTTTGTCTCTAGGGAAGGAGGAACCCTGGCAGGAGGGGCGAGCAATCCATCAGCACCACTATTTAGGTAATAACGAGGCCTTTTATTCTCAGGCTTGTTCTGCTGGTCCCCACACCCCTTCCTCCAGGCAAAAATCTCTAACCAGGAACTGGAGCTCTCTGAAGACCCTGCAGGTCAACCATCAATTAAATAAGATGTGTTAGGCAGAGAGCAGTACTTGAGGGAGGCCGAGTTCTTGTTATCTTGGACAAGGAAACTGTTTTCTTAATCTCTCTCCCTTTTTGGGGGGCGGGGGGGAGTAGCGTGGAGGCTTGAGTAAAAGAGTCGAATTAATCATCTCAGTTCCCAGCCTACTCCCCTAGTTGGTTTGTGCAAAGCTTCTCTCTGTTTTTATTAATTCACTCATTCATTTCTTTTTATCCCTATCCTCCACTTCCATTACCCTCCTCCCCCATCCTGTTTAATAAATACCTTTGAATTTGTATGTAGCTTTGTCAGATGTATAGTGTTGTCTCCTGTGAATGTGAATTTAATTTTTTTAAGAACTTTTACTGTGATACGATTGACATACAATAAACTGCATATATTTAGTGTACAATTTGATTCTTTTTTCTTATTAATAATATATATATGGCAATCCCAATCTCTCAATTCATCCCACTGAGTTTAATTATTTAATTAAAAAGGATCTACTGTAGGGGGCTTCCTAGGTGGCGCAGTGGTTGAGAATCTGCCTGCCAGTGCAGAGGACACGAGTTCGATCCCTGCTCCAGGAAGATCTCACATGCCGTGGAGCAACTAAGCTCCTGCGCCCAAAAAAAAAAAAAAAAAAAAAAAGGATCTACTGTAGAACACATTCTGATTCTTACTGTGGTAGCCAGTAAGAAACTCCTGGTATTCATCTCTTTGAGCAATCCCCTCTGGCACTGAATAGAGCTGACCCTACTCAACAAATAGGATATTGCAAAGATAACACTGTGCAAATTCCAGGGCTGGGAATGAAAGACATCACAGTATCCTCTTTGCTGTCTCATTGATCACCCACTCTAGGGGAAGCCGGCTACCATGCTGTGAGGACACTCAAGCAGCCCTATGGAGTGGTCTAAGAGGAACTGAGGCCTCCTGCCAACAGTTAGTGCCAACTTGCCAGCCATGTAAGTGAGCCTTTTTGAATGATCCTTCCGCCCCAGTCAGACTTCAGATGACTACAGCCCTAGCAACATATTAATTGCAACCTCATGACAGATCCCAAGCCAAAGCCACTGAGTTAAGCCACTCCCAAATTCCTGACCCACGGGAGATAATAATGGGGATAATAAATGTTTATCTAATTTTAGTGTGTCACGACATATTCTTTTTTTTCTCTACCACTTAAAAATGTAAAAATCATTCTCAGCTTGAGCCAAGCTGTACAAAAACAGGTGATGTGTCCCATTGGGCCCACAGACCTTTGTTTATGGAGCGGCAGTCTATTTCATTGTTTTAAGTTGCTGCATAATTGTTCCATAATGTGCCTTCACCATATTTTGTGTATCTACTCCTAGTGGGGGGTATTCAGTTTGTCTCCTACTCTCAGCTACCGCAGACACAGCTGTGTGGGAAGGTCCCTGGGATATTTGTCCAGGAGTGGAATTCCTGGGTTTCAGGGTCTTAGTCTACACTCAGCAGTGGCACATGAGAGTCCCATTTTCCCCACACCTTACCGATGCTTGGTGTTACTCAACTTCCTAATGTTTGCTAGTCTGTGACTTGGTTTCTCCTCTTTGTTTGGCTTGCATTTTCCTGATAACTAATGAGTTTGAACATCTCTTTGCCTAGTAGCACACATTTAGATTTCCTCTCTAAATTGACTATTCATGTTTTCACCCATTTTTCTATTAGAAGTCTTTGACTTTTTCTTATTGGGAAGACTTTCCCTTCCCAGGCCTCAGTTTCACCATGGTGCACCACAGGTACCTACAGGGCTCTCCTGAGATGCCGTCCTTGTTTCTGAAATTCCTACAGCCATGTTTCAAATAGTAAGAATGTGGCTTGGGGTTGAGTTTTTACATATGTTATCTCATTTAAGAAACCAAGGTTTTATTTGGGAATTATAACACACTTCTGGGTTCAGAGAGGTTGATGACCAGCTCAGGGCCGCACAGGGGAATCATGGGGTTGAGCAGATGCCTAACCTCATTAGGAAGAGCTGGGAGTGCAGATGGCAGCAAACAGCATTTCTCTTCAGTCAAGTTAGAAATGATGTTTCTAAATGATAAAAGGAGACAAGGCACTAGAAAACATGGGGCCTTCTTTCGAGATCAGACGAGATCAGGCGCGTTCAGGTGGTATGGCTGTAGACCATGGGGCCTTCTTTTCCAAGCTGGTGGAAGTGAACTAGTTGTAAACTTTTCTTAGGGGCAGTTTGATGGTTATATGCCAAAAGCCTGAAACACCTGCACACCTTTTGACTCAGCAAATTCCCTAGGAATTTGTCCTGAAGCAGTAATTGGTCAAAGACAAGGGAGAAAGTGTTCGGTGGTGGGGAAACAAAAATCACACTTAAGTATCCCACTTCAGAAGATGGAATACTACATATGCATATGCTATCTTAAGAAAGATGTTCTAGGGAATTCCCTGGCAGTCCAGTGGTTAGAATTCTGTGCTTTCACTGCCAAGGGCCTGGGTTGAATCCCTGGTGGGGGAACTAAGATCCCACAAGCCATGTACGGCGAGGCCAAAAAAAAGAAAGAAAGATGTTCTATAGAAGGATTTCTAATGCATGCAGAGATGTTGTTAATTCAGTTAAGGTGAGGGGAGGGGTCCATTATAAAATGGTAGATACAGAATGGTCTCATTTTTGTAGGGAAAAAATATCTATGAAGGAAATCACTGGGAAAATGCAGTGATGTATCGAGTGCTTGCTATGGGCCATGCACTGTTTTTATTTTTATTTATTTATTTACTTTTATGTATGTATATTTATTTTTGACTGCATTGGGTCTTTGTTACTGCATGAGGGCTTTCTCTAGTTGCGGCGAGCGGGAGCTACTCTTCGTTGCAGTGTGCGGGCTTCTCGTTGCAGTGGCTTCTCTTGTTGCAGAGCATGAGCTCAGTAGTTGTAGCTTGCAGGCTGTAGAGCGCAGGCTCAGTAGTTGTGGCGCACGGGCTTCGGTGCTCTGCGGCATGTGGGATCCTCCTGGCCCAGGGATTGAACCTTTGTCCCCTGCATTGGCAGGTAGATTCTTAACCACTGCACCACCAGGGAAGTCCCCATGCACTGTTTTTAGTGCTTTTTATAGCCTCATTTAGTTGTCACACAACTCTTTGAGTAGGTACTGTTATTATTTTCATATTACAGGTGAACAAACTGAGGTCAGGGAGGTGAAATGAGCTGCCAGAGGTCACACAGATGGTGAGTGATGAAGCCAGGATTTGAACCCCGGTGCTGACTCTAGAGCCACCCAAAATAGTCCCCATGGTCACCTCCATGTTTACGTCTGAGGAGTGAGACCAAGGTGATCCTTAATTTCCTTTATCTGTATGTCCTGATTTTTCTACAATTAATATTTTTTCTACAATTAATATTTTAATATTTTTAAAAGCCCTCTTGTAGTGGTTGGTGCCTTTGAAAGTATGAAGAGGAGGAGTTGTGGGGGAAGGTGTTGTGTGGAGAAAAATCAGGACTGAGATGAAGCTTGGCTCACCTCAAACCCTACCCAAGCCCCAAACCCCCTCTCTTTTCATTCTCAAAAATCAAGGAAATCAAAGGTCCTATATATCTGCTGTGTGACCTTGGACCCATTTCCTTACCCTTTTGGAGCCCTTTTCCAGGTATGTCACATGGACCAAATTTCTGGTGAAGCCTCCCTGTCCTCCTCCCCGCCCCCTGCCCTCCCAGCACCCTGAGTGAGATATAGGGAGGGACAGGCTTGCTCCGTGGTTCTGGGAAAGAAAGGAGAGAAAAGGACAGGGAGGGGCACAGGGGCAGAGAGGGGGAGCGGCTGGGTAAGTGCTGGAGGCACAGCAGGGAGGGACAGGGCTAGGGAGGGGTCCCCTCCTGTCAGCTCCTCTCCCCTAGGGCTTTGAGGAGTGCTTTACTCGGTCTCTGAATGTAAATATGGGAAAGTCTGTGGTGCAGTGAGCACGGGACAGGGAGTTGGAAGACCTGGGTTCCACTCACACCTCACCATTGGTTACCTGTGCCCTAGTCGGTCCCTCCTCTGAGCCTTGGCTTTCTCAGCCATTGACGGGACAAATCCCTGTCTGGTTGTGACAGCGTGAGGAAAGGTGCTTTGTGAGAGGCTAAACCACTGTGTGCTATGTCGGAGGTCAACAAACTCTGGCATTACTTCTGTGGTTCCTTTTTAACAGCTTTATTGAGATGTAGTTCAGATATCACACAATTCACCCATTGAAAGTGTACACTTCAGATTTTAGTATATTCACAGAGTTATTACCCTCCCCAGCTCCAGTCCCCTCAGCCCCTCAGCCCCAGGCAGCAACGCCTCTGCTTTCTGTCTCCAGAGACATTTCATATCCATGGAATCATACATATGCCACCTTTGTCTGGCTCCCTTCACTTAGCAGCTTTTCAAGGCTCATCCATATTGTAGCACATATAAAACTTCGGTTCCTTTTTACGGCCGGACAATATTTCCTTGTATGGGCATACCACATTTTGTTTATCCATTCATCAGTTGATGGACATTTGTGTTTTTCTTCTACTTTTTGGCTGTTATCAATAGCTATAAACTTTGATGTACCCATGTTGTGTGGACTTGTGTTTTCATTTCTTTGCGGTGTATACTTAGGAGTAGAATTGCTGAGTTAAATAGTAATTATGTTTAACATTTTGAGGCAACACCTGTTTTTATATACTCCAGGAACTAAGAATGGTTTTTATGTTCTTAAATGGTAGGGAAAAAATCAAAAGAAGAGTAATATCTTATAACATGTGAAAATTACACAGAAAGATTTCAGGGTCCACAAAGAAAGTTTCACTGGACAGCTGCTTTCATTCGTTTGTGTATTGTCTGTGGTGCTTTTGTGCTACAACGGCAGAGTTGGGTAGTGTGACAGACCATTAGGCCTGCAAAGCCTAAAGTGTTTACCATCTGATCTTTTATAGAAAATGTTTGTCGACCCCTGAACTGTGTGTTGGTGTTATTAACTGTTGTTTGGTGGAGGTAGCTTGGGTGTGTACTGCCTTGATGGGAACAGGACGTAGGTTGCCGGGTCCTGGCCTAGGAGCATAAAGGGATGAGAGCTCATATCTAGCCCCATTTTTTGGATTGAGAAACTGAGTCCTGCAGGAGGGCTCAGGCTCATGCAAACTGAGGGGGCAGTGAGGGCGTAGCCTTCTTCTAATCCTTGGCAACCTCCTCTACTACAGCTAAGAAGACCCAGTTGTGAATAATTCATGGCTAGTGTTTGCAGAGCACTCCATCTTGTCAGAGCACTTTGATCATCATTAATTAGTCAGAACCTGGCTCTGGCTGTTGCCTAATAAAACAAAAACGTAAGTGGCTTTGATGTTCCTGTTCCTAAAACTGGAAGCTTCCATCACCATTGCAAGATTTTGCACCCACAGATTCCTGCTCTCTGCCCATCACCCCATCACCTCTCAAAGATCTACTATTTTGGCCTGAAAGTCAGGTTTCCTGAAGGAAGGAGGGCAGTCCCAGGGTTGGAGCCCAGTCCTCATACCTGGGTGTCTTCTGAGAAGTCATGTCCCCTCTCTGCCCCTCAGTGTCTTTGTAGAGAAGATACAAGTAATGATGCCGATCTCTGGGGTTGTTTATATTTGTTTGTATTTGTAAAAGTGTTCTGAAAGGAACCCTTATACACTGCTGGTGCGAAGGTAAAATGGCACAGCCATTGAGGGACTCTCCCAGCTCCTCAAGTGACTAAATGTAGAGTTACCATATGACCCAGCAATTCCATTCCTACGTATATACCCCAGAGAAACAAAAACGTGTCCATACAAAATCTTGTACACAAATGTCCAAAGCAGCATTACTCAGAATAGCCAAAGAGTATAGAAACAACCCAAATGTCCATCAGCTGATGGATGGACAAATAAAATGTGGCATATCTATATAATGGAATATTATTTGGCCGCAAAAAAGCAAAGAAGTATTGATACATGCTACAAAACGGATGAAAACATTACATTAAGTGAGAGAAGCCAGACACAAAAGGCCACATATTGTATGATAGCATTTATGCAAAATGTCTGGAATAGGCAAATCCACAGAGTCAGAAAGTAGATGAGTGGTTGCCAGGGGCTGTGGAGGGAGTGGAGAGTGACTGTAAATGGATACGAGGTTTCTTTTTGGGGTGATGGAAATGTCCTAAAATTGAACGTGGTGATGGTTACACAACTCTGTTGAATATATTAAAAAACATTGAATTGCAGACTTAAAATGGATGAATTTTATGGTATGTAAATTATACCCCCATAACACTGGTTTTTAAAAGTGCTCTGAAAACTGTAAAGTGGTGAACATAGTGATATTCACATGCATAATGGATGACCTGTCATAATGGATGGAGCTGAGTGTTCTGGCCTGTCAGTTTAGGGTAGTTCCTAAGACTTTTGAAATTGGAAACACCTGGATGTCTTCCTTTACTTGTTCTCAAGCCAGTCATTTAACTCTGAGCCTCAGTTTGCCCATCTGTAGAATTGGGACAGTAATCTCTGTCTCTTAGGATTGTTGTGACAATTAAATGTTCTCTTAGGAGCATGCTGAGCTTGGTACTTGACACCTAGTAGATACTTAGTGAATGATGATGACTGTTTCCACATGGAGTTACCCAACTCCATCCCGGGGTCCATGCTCTTCCACTTTCCTCAGAATCTACTGTTTTCAAATCTTGCCTGCTCATAAGAATTACCTGGAGCATCTTTTAAAAATACAGATTCCAAGGCCCCACTTCGGACCCACTGATAAGAATCTGTATTTTTAAAAACTCTCCAGATGAGTCCTATAATCAGGCAAGTTTGGGAACAGAGCTGGTCCAACTTGGAAACATTTTGCTTCTTACTTATACCCTTCCACAAACCCTTATCTTCCATTGTTTGCTGTTTCACCCTGACTTGCTATTCTTTGCCAAAGTTCCCTCTGTTTAAGGGCTCATGCTCTTGACTTCAATAATAACACCCAGCATGAGAGTTTATAATTTCTTTATACTTTAATTCAGGGCAAAGATTGATAACATTAATAATAAGAGCAGTAGTGAACCTACATGTGCTTGGTGCTCTGCAGGGATTTCCCAGGCACTTTTTGTCCTCATAGCAGCCTTGTGAGTGGGTTTAAATAAGTTAAATAACTTACCCAAGGCTTTCAGGAGAGAAAGTGGCAGAGTCAAAATTGAGTATATTTATATAAAGCACAAAATTAGGCAAAACTAATCTCTGTTTTAAAAGCCAAGGTAGTGATTACCCTTGGGTCAGGGGTTAGGGACTGGTGGAGGTCACAAAGATGCTCCGGGGGCAGGTCACGTTTTGTCCCTTATTCTGGGTATTGGTAGCACGTGTGTTCATTGTCACTTAAGATCTGCTTACTTTTCTGTATTTGTGTTATACTTCAGTGAAAAGGTTAAAAACATAGCAGTAGTATATGATGCTAATTTTTAAAATATGTATGTATACATTTGCATAGAAAAAAAGAATAAAAGGAACCTAAATCGAGGGACATTTTAAAAATAACTGGCCTTGATCATAAAAAATGTCAAGGTCAAGAAAGAGAAGAAGCAATAAGGATATACTGTGTAGCACAGGGAGTTATACCCATTATCTTAAAATAACCTATAATGGAATATAATCTGCAAAAATATTGAATCACTATGTCATACACCTGAAGCTAACACATTATCATAAATCAAATATACTTCATTTGTAAAAAGAAAGAAAGACAGAGACAGACACTGTTCCAGTTTAAAGGAGGCTAAAGTGATAGGACAGCTACATGCAACATAGGATCCTGGTTTAGATCCTGGACTGGGGAAAAAATTGTGTACAACCACACGTGTGCACGCACATACACGGCTTATTGATAAATTTAAATATGGACTATAGGTTAGACAATAGTATTGTTACAATGTTAAATATCCTGAGTTTGCTGTTTGTACTGTGGTTATGGATGGGCATGTCTTTGTTCTTAGGAAATACACGCTGAAGCATTTAGGGGTTGAAGAGCATGACGTCTCCAATTTAATGTCAAATTGTTCAGAAAAATGCGTACACACATATAAATAATTATGTGAAGAGAGAAAATGAGACAGCAGATGGTAAACAACTGGTTGATATAGACAAGGGGCTTCTGAGAGTGTCTTGCACTAGTCTTTCAACCTTTCTTTAAGTTTGAAGTTAACAGTTGTCCCTTGGTATCCACAGGGGATTGGTTCCAGATACCAAAATCCACAGATGTTCCAGTCTCTTACATAAAATGGTGTGGTGTTTGCATATAACCTATTCACAACCTCCTATATACTTTAAGACATTTCTAGATTATTTATAATGCCTAATACAATGTACATGCCATGTAAATAGTTGCTGGGCACGTGGCGAATTCAAGTTTTGCTTTTGGAACTTTCTGGACTTTTTCAAATATTCTCAATCCATGGCTGGTTGAATTGTTGGATGGGGAACCCATGGATGTGGAGGGCCGACTATATATCAAAATTACAAATTACAAAAAAAGGGTGGGAAAGGAAAGACAGCCACATAACTTTCACTGTTCTGGGAATAGTACTAAAAATAAAATTGGAGAAAGACAAGTACTAATTTTTCAAATAGCCTTTAAAAAAGTAATAAAGTAGTGGTACAGTTTCCAGGAAGTGAAAGAAAATGGAGGGGACTGTACCACGTGTCAGCTGTGCCCAGGTGATGCTGTGCCCCGCTGGTGACATGCAAGACTTCAGGCACTAGGTAGCCTGGATTTGAATCCAGACCCTGCTCCTGTTTCTGCCCCTCCCCTATGCAGAGGGGCTAGCAGTGCCTGCTCATGTGGTTGTCACATGAATCATGGGAGTATGAAGCGTTTGTGACAGTGTGGGCACCCCCTGAGGCTCATGTAAATATCAGCCGTAATAGCTGGTTGGTGGGATTATAGGTGAAAAAGTCTCTGTATTTTACTTTGGTTCTGTTTTGCTGTTATTGACGTTAACATTATATTACTCTCTGGTATATGAGAGAATGATTTGCTGTTTGTGTGTGTTGTTAAATGATCACCACAATACGTCTGGTTGATGTTCATCACCACACATAGTTACACAGTTTCTTCTTGTGATGAGAAGTTTTAAGATCTACTCTTAGCAACGTTCAAATGTGAGCTACAGTATTACTAACTATAGTCATCATGCTGTGTATTACATCCCATGACTTATGTAGTTTATCACTGGAAGTTTGTTCCTTTTGACCCCCTTCACCCATTTCGCCCACCCCCACACCTCTGGCAATCATCGATCTGTTCTCTGTATCTGTGAGTTTGGGTTTTTTTGTTTTGTTTTGTTTTTAAATTTCACATGTAAGTAAATCGTTATTTCCCATGTTATTTGTCTTTCTGTGTCTGACATTTCACTTCGCATAATGTCCTCGGTGCCCTCATTTTTAAACTGTCAACACACAGTAATTTTGTAAGCAGAGCAACAACAAAACAGCAAATAAAAATGTCATTAACATTATTTTTTAAGGGATAAGGGGACACCCTTCCGATGGCTCAACTTTTCCCTCTTGGACCTCCCTCGATCTCTCCTCCCCTACATCCTCCTCCTCAGCCCCCTCCCCTCTGCCCACCAGACTGCATTCCTCACTTCTTTTCCCAACGAACTGTAATTAAGCTCCTACTCTGTAATTGCCATTTCATGGTTCCCCGTCTGAAATCCTGCTCCCGCTTGGCCTGGTTTCCATCTCGTTCTCTGCCTTGGGAAGCAGAGGCAGGATTCAGCAGAGCCCAGGATGAGCCTTGTGCTCTGAGGATGGTATGAGCTCTGGTTGTTGAATATTCACTCTGTGAGTGCCAGGCACGCTGGGTGTGCTCAGCCCCTTCCCTGCATTACCTCCTTTGAGCGTCACAACAACCGTATGAGGAGACTGAAGCTCGGGAAAGTGACATAAATCACCCAAAGGCCTCACAGATAGTTGGTGGAGCTGGCGTTTCAATTCACTTTGATCTGGCCTCAAAACTGGAAGGTGATACTGCTACTTCCTCAGCTGACAAGTATATTCTGAACTCCCCACACCAAACATCAATGCTCTAGTGGTAGTTTTATATCAAAATTGGCCATGCTCACCCTTTATAATATGACTTTGCAGCTCCTCCATCTAAAAGGTGGAGCCTATTTCCCTAGGCCTTGAACCTGGACCAGCCTTGCTTTGGCTAATAGAATGCAGCAGAAGTGATGATGGACCACACCGAGGCCCCGAGAAGCCTTGTATGCTTCTGCTCTTTCTCTTGGCACACTGGCTGGTCCATGAAAACGAGCCCAGGCTAGACTGCTGGAGCATCATGGCCCAGTCACCCCTGCTGCCCAGCCAAAAGCTAGCCAACAGCCAGACGTGAATGAGACCGTCCTAGACCTGCCAGCCACCCGCTTGCTAACTATAGATATATGAATGAGCCCAGGTGAGATTAGCCAAGCTTGCTCAGAGCAGCAGAACCGCCCGTCTGGCCCACAGACTCATAAGCAATTGTTTCAAGCCACTGAGTTTCGGGATCGTCTATTATACAGTAATAGCTAAGTAATACAGCCCATTAAAGAGGAGACAAGGTGGGAGGCTGTTGAGATGACTCCAGTGTTCTAGAGGAAAGAATTCTGACTTAGCAAATACCTATTTAATGTTTACTGTGTGCTAAGCATTTTAATTTAATCCACAACAACTTTATGAGGTAGGTACTTCTATTGTCCCCATTCTAACAGATGAAGAGACTAAAGCAGAGTGGTAAAGAATTTGCTCAGAATCTTACATCTAGTAAATGGCAGGCATTCCACCAATTAACAAGTCAGGATGTGGGAAGCAGGAAGTGGAGTCCAGAAAGCTACCTTGTGAACCCACTGGGGGCAGAACACAGGCATTCAGAAACCTGATGACGGAGGTAGTACCCCACTGAGTTCAGTCAGAGGGTGGTACTCTGGGGAAATTGTTGCTTAAAGAAACAGAACTATAATACTAATTCAATTTATAAATATTGGTTTATTCCTTAAACCTTATTTATATTTATTAAATAAATAAGAATCAGACCAAAAGGTACAGAGTTAGATGCTTTGTTAGCATTCTGCAGAGAAACAGAACCAATAGGATGTGAATATACAGAGAAAGAGATTTATCTTAAGGAGTTGGCTCACTCAATTGCAGAGGCTTTGTGAATCTAAAATCTGATGAGGGAGGCCAGTTAGGTAAGGACCCAGGAAAGAGTTGCAGTTCGAATCCAAAGGCAGTCTGCTGACAAACGAGGAAGAACCAGTGTTGCAGATGAAGCCCAAAGGCAGTCTGCTGGCAGAATTCCTTCTTGCTCGGGTGAGGTCAGCCATTTGTTCTCTTCGGGCTTTCAACTGATTGGGTGATGCCTACCCACATTATGGAGGACAATCTGCTTTACTCAGGGTCCACCAATTTAAATGTAAATCTCATCCAAAAACAGCCTCACAGAAACACTGAGAACAATGTTTGGCCAAATGCCTGGGCACTGTGGCCCAGCCAAGTTGACACATAGCTGTAACCAGCACAGATGCCAAGGGAGGTGGTTAATGCCACTGAGAAGCAAAGTCAGAGCTAGCAGAGAAGTGACCTCTGGATTGGCCACATGGAGGTTGTTGGAGACCAGAATGGATTCACTGCAGTGGATAAGTCCAGATTAGCCAGTGGGGGCTGAAGAAAAAAGGAGAGAGGAGGGACGACAGTGTGTGGGCAGAAGCTCTCTTGTGGAGGGAAAGCATGGCCTGAAGCAGTAGCTCGAGGAAAAAGTGGGGGTTAAGGTGGGCTACTTAGTTTGCTTTTTCTAATGCAGATACTAGAACAGTGTATTTTTCAGATTGTAGGTTTTGATCCTTTATTGGGTCACTTCAGTGAGTGATAACCAGTGCTTAAAAAAAAAAAAGCACAGAAAAGAAGCAATAGAACACATCACACATATTGATAAGAGTAAGCATTGTTTCATGAAACGTTTGTGTCCTGACTTCTAACACCATAGGCTAGTTTTGGGTCCTTTCACTTAGCATTATGTCCACGAGGTTCATCCATGTTGCTCCATGTCGCTGCAGCCCATTCATTACGGTGCAGTGTTCCATTGGGTGAATGTATCAATTGATTTCCGTCTATTCTACTGTTGATGCCCTTGAGGAGGATGCAGTCTTGGCAATGGCACAATAAAGGAAAGCAATAACGGACAGCAGGTGCTTTTTCAGTGTTGTTATCTAAGTCTCCAGGCCCTACCCACCTGGGGGTAAAGAGTTTCCATGATGTGTGCAGGACACAGAGTAAAGATGATTTGGGTGAGAGGAGAGGAGGACATGACCAGAAAGGTGGATGCTTTCCCAAGTTCTCATAGTTTCTTGGGATACCTTTATGCTCCTGTTACCATGCATGACAGAAAATATCTGTTCATTGTCTGCCTCCCCACTAGGTGGTGGAGGAGACTAAGTCTTAGTCATTGCCAAATCCCCATCCCTGTGCCAAGCCTGAGGATGGCACACAGTGGGCCCTGGGGAAATGCTTGTTGAACTGGACTAGGTTTGGGGCTGTTCAAGAGAGACCCTCATTGCCAGGCTAAAGAGTTTGGACTCAGTACTCAAAGGCATTGAGTCTAATGCCATTGAAGGTTTTTGAGCATGAGGAGGTTATATTCTATAGAGTGTTTTAGAAAAAGTAACCTGAGCAGCTGTGGGGAGGAGGGCATTTTGGAGAGAGGGAAACTGGGTGGGGCAGGGAAGGAGGCTGGTTATAGAAAGGACAGTTAAGAAGCTCTTGCAGAAATGAATAATGCCCTGAATTAGGGTCTTGGGGGAGGGAATAGAAAGGAAAAGAACAACTTGGGCCACATTTTTCTTTTCAAAATATGGAATATGATCTCATTTTTATAAAACCATGCATTATTTGTTCACCTTAAAATATAATATATGCAAAGAATCTTCTAAATCACCAGGCTTGACACTAGTCAGCTGAAGAGGCTTCTGGGGAAATGGTATTGTGTATGTGTGTGTTTTAATAAAACCATGAATTATTTTTCATCCTTACAGAAAACCCTGTGAGGATATTGTTAGCTCCACTTTACAGATGGAGAAACTGAAGCTCAGAGAGAGTTTGAATCACTTGCTTAAGGTCACACAACCAGGACTCTTCCCACTCCAGCAGGCCTTCCCCAGAGACACTCTGAAGGAATAATCAAGGAGCCTTCATGATTAATTGGATGGGGGAGAGGAGGTGGGAACCAAAAGAGGAAGGGATTAAAAATGACTAGGACACTTTGAGCCTGACCAAGTGAAAAATAATCAGCAAGTCAGGAATGAATGCTGGGTTACTGTGGGAAGGTTTAAGCCAAAGGAATGAATATCTAATGATGGAATTTGGTGCATCAGATCAGGGCTCAAAGGAAAGTCCATAAGTGCACTCCTTGCTAGCTGGCCCTGCCACTGAGCACCTGCAGCCCCTTAGCAACTGGACAGTTTAAAGACAAAAAAGGCGCCCTTGGCAACTTTGAGCGGGCGGTGTGGTGAGGCTGGGGCTGAGGCACCAGTTTGTGCCCATGAGGGAAGGGGGGCCGTGGGTCCAGGGGCCGCGCTTGCACACAGCCTGTGCCTTCGGGTTAAACCTTTCCTCATTCTGTGCCACCTAGTGCCGCGTGGGCTCCGGCGCGACGCCCTGATGGACCAGCCCAGATTGTAGATGTTATTGTTGGGAAAGACGAAAAAGGCAGAAAGATCCCAGAATATCTGATCCATTTTAATGGCTGGAGCAGAAGCTGAGATAGATGGGCAGCTGAAGATCATATCCTTTGTGACACAGATGAAAATTGGAGATTACAGCGTAAACTGGCAAGAAAAGCTGTAGCTCGCCTGAGAAGCACAGGAAGAAAGAGGAAGCGCTGCAGGTTGCCTGGTGTCAACTCTGTCTTAAAAGCCTCCCTGCTGAAGAAAAAGATGAAAAGGATGAAAAGTCAATAAGCAGTTCCGCTGATGGCAGTAGTGAAGAAGAGAACGAAGAAATAAGTGAGGAAAGTGATATTGAAGGAAAGACTGAAGTGAAGGAAGAACCAGAGCTACGTGCAAAAAAGAAAATGGAAGAAAGAGCAATAACGATAGAAATCCCTGAAGTTCTGAAGAAGAAGCTTGAGGATGATTGTTACTATATCAACAGGAGGAAACGGTTAGTGAAACTTCCGTGCCAGACCAACATCATAACTATTTTGGAATCGTATGTGAAGCATTTTGCTATCAATGCAGGCTTTTCAGCCGAAGAGAAGCCTCGTCACCATCACACTATGCCACACGCCAACATGAATGTACGTTATATCCCAGCAGAAAAGAACGTGGACCTTTGTAAGGAGATGGTGGATGGATTAAGAATAACTTTTGATTACACTCTCCCATTGGTTTTGCTCCATCCGTATGAACAAGTTCAGTATAAAAAGGTGACTTCGTCCAAATTTTTTCTTCTGATTAAGGAAATCACCGCAAACACTCATGGGAACCAGGAGGCGCTCTCTCCAAGCCCACCTTTGTTGAATCTGTCCGCACCACAGCCCACAGCGAGTCAGCCAACCGCAGGCGAGCCAGCCACCCCCAAAAGGCGCAAAGCTGAGCGGGAAGCCTTGCAGTCCCGGAGGCGGTCCGCACGCCAGTCTGCCAGCTGCGACGGGCCGTCTGAGAGCAGCGCCTCGCCTCAGCCCAAGCGCCGGCAGCAGGACACATCCGCCGGCGTGCCCGAGCTGCTCCTGCACCTGGAAAAGAAGACACCTGTTCACAGCAGATCATCCTCGCCTGCTCCTCTGACCCCTAGCAAGGAAGGGAGTCCGGTGTTTGCTGGCTTTGAAGGCAGAAGAGCTACTGAAATAAATGAGGTTCTCTCCTGGAAACTCGTGCCTGACAGTTACCTCCCAGGTGACCAGCCACCTCCACCCTCTTCCATTTATGGGTCGCAACACTTGCTGAGATTATTTGTGAAACTTCCAGAAATCCTTGGAAAGATGTCCCTTTCTGAGAAGAATCTGAAGGCTTTACTGAAGCACTTTGATCTCTTTCTGAGGTTTTTAGCAGAATACCGTGACGACTTCTTCCCGGAGTCTGCCTATGTTGCTGCCTGTGAGGCGCACTACAGCACGAAGAACCCCAGGGCGACTTATTAAGGCTTTGTTGGTTTTGGAAGAACAGCTTCTCTGTCTAGCGTTGTGCTCTCGGTTCCCAGTAAACAACTAGGGAGTTGG
Source organism: Hippopotamus amphibius kiboko (assembly GCF_030028045.1). NCBI lineage: Eukaryota > Metazoa > Chordata > Mammalia > Artiodactyla > Hippopotamidae > Hippopotamus > Hippopotamus amphibius. The sequence continues at coordinate 17,962,721 of NC_080201.1, read as the reverse complement.
TGGGCCTTCTTTACAGACAGAGTGAATGCTACACCCACCATGGGGCGCTGTGGCAGAGGCGGGCACATTTGTTTGAGTTGCTTACCTACTGTAGTTATTTCTGTTAAGAATTACTTCCTAGGTGCCTGAACAGCCTCTAGCATCTGACCCTTGGCACAGTACATGTCATCTGTGATGGCAGGAAAAGAGACGCCATCTCATTTCTCTGTGAACAGTGAAAGGTTCATGACAGTGTGCATAGGTTGGGCTATTTCAGTAGACAGAGTTACTTGTTAGCAATAACCACATTTTTTAGTTATTTGTTAGCATTGAACAAAATTATTTTGCAAACCATTTTCATTCTTGTGATGGGGCTGAGCAACTCTGTTCAACAAATTTTAGTTTTGCTTGGAAACTGAAAACTAGTCCCAGAATATTTTAGAGGGAGTTGATATTGATGGCAAAAGAAAATTTGCAGCTATACATTTGCTTGTTACAGTTCATTTTCTATAAAGCTTTATTTTTGGTGATCTAAATAAAGCATTGCCTAAATGTTTCAGATTTTATAGCTACACTTGGTTGTGTAATGTTATGGTTCCCTTTCTGTAAAATGTTATTTTTGGTGATCCCAAATAAATCATTACCCATCTTGTTGGAAAGAAAAAAATAATAACAAAGAGAAAAAAAATTTCAGCCCCACACTTCCAGGCAAATGCTGTATTCCTGGGAGTGCTTGGGTCCTTCTGCCTCAGCAGCTTGTACTTTTTGTGGCTCTATGTGGCCTGATTGATTGACCAGGCTTAAAAGGCCTGCTGATGAATTTGAGATCTCAGGCTTCCAGCCTCTATAGGTCATCAGCAAAGACCAAAAGGCTGACATGAATATGAGGTTATTATTCAGCTGAGAAGACACTATAAACCACAAGAATGCAAGCCCAGCAGGCAGGAATGGCTGCCCAGCTCACTAGGCACACCGTGTCCTCATGCATCCATCTAGTGTGATTCATAATTAAATCTGCAGCAGGCAGGAAGCAATATAGAATTTCATGTAAACCCCGTGTGGAAGAAGCACTTTGAATACAATTTAATGTTCAAGTTCTAGAATTCCAGTACTTGAAATGCTTGTGGCATTTCAAGATGAGGTTGTTCCTTCTTACCCTTTAATGGGACCACCTCTGGGGAGGGAGATGACACAAAGGGAAAAAAGTTGTTGGGTCACTAGGTGTATTAGTCAGGGTTCTCCAGAGAAACAGAACCAATAGGATAGATATAGGTGTATAAAATGAGACTTACTATGGCAGATTGGCTCACATGATTACAGAGGCTGAGAAGTCCCATGCACAACCTGCTGTCTGCAAACTGGAGGCTCAGGAAAGCCAGAGATGTAGTTCCAGTCCAAACCCAAAGGCCTAAGAAGGGGAGGAGGGGGAGGGGCAATGATATAAGTCTTAGTCCAAGTCCAAAGGCCAAGAACCAGGAGTGCAGGTGTTCAAGGGCAGGAGAAGATGGATGTACCAGCTCAAGCAGAAAGCAAATTTACTCTTTCTCTGCCTTTTTGTTCTACTTAGGCCCTCAATGGATTTGATAATGTCTGCCAGCATTGGGGAAGGCAATCTTTTTCACTCAGTCTACTGATTGAAATGCTAATCTCTTCCAGAAACACCTAGAAGTAATGTTTTAGCAGCTATCTGGGCATCCCTTAGCCCAGTCATGTTGACACAAAATTAACCATCACACTAAGTAAGGTGTAGGTTTGGAAAACTGTGGCACTGAATATGCCATATGTTCAGGCCCCATGTATGTTTCCAGTTAAATATATCATGAAAAAAAAAGAAAAAAGAGCCAGCATGTGGCCAAATGATCTAAAGAATTCACCAAAGGAAACTCAAATCGTATGTGACTATACTACAGGCTAACCATGTTGCACAGCTGCAGGGGGCAGCACTCCCATTGAATTCTGTTCACAGAGATGCATGTTGTAATAGTCTGTAAGAGAGGGTGCTCAACCTTTCCAAAAATAAGAGAAATGCTAATTAAAACAATAAGGTAATGTTTTTCGTTTATTGAATTGGCAAAGCTCAAACAGTTCTTAAGATCCTGTGTTCCTGGGAGTGTGATTTGGTACCATCTCTACAGAGGGTATAAGTGAATACTGTGGATTGGCTCTCTCAACCTGGGTCATTTCACCCTCTTCTAGTTGGTGATGTAGGAAAGCTGAATCCTACACTTCCCAGATTCCCCTGCCCTTAGGGTTCCACCTGCAGTGAATGAGAATTCCTGTTGCTTCACATCCTTGTCAGCATTTGGTGTTATCAGCATTCTGGAAATTGGCCATTCTTAATAGGTATGTAGCGATATTTCATTGTTGTTTTAACTTGCATTTCCCTCATGACATATGATGTGGAGCATCTTCATATGCTTGTTTTCCGTCTGTATATCTTCTTAGATCTTTTGCACATTTCTTAATTGGGCATTTGTTTTCTTGTTGAATTTTAAGAGTTCTTTGTATATTTTGGATAGCAGTCCTTTATCGGATAAGTCTTTTGCAAATACAGTCTGTGACTTCTTTTCATTTTTTTGAAGATGCCTTCCACAGAGCAGAAGTTTTTAATTTTAATGAAGTCCAGCTAATCAGTTCTTTCTTTCATGGATCATGCTTTTGGTGTTATATCTAAAAAGTCATTGCCAAACCCAAGGTCATCTAGATGTTCTCATATGTTATCTTCTACTAGTTTTATAGTTTTGCATTTTACCTTAAGGTCTGTGATCCATTTTGAGTTAATTTTTTAGAGAGTGTAAGGTCTGTGTCTATATTCTTTTCTTTCTTTCTTTCTTTTTTAATGTGGATGTTCAGTTGTTCTAGCATCATTTGTTGAAAAGACTATTACTTTCTCCATTGTATCGCTTTTGCTTCCTTGTCAAAGATTGGTTGACTATACTTATGTGGGTGTATTTCTGGGCTCTCTATTCTGTTGATCTATTTGTCTGTGCTTTTGCTAATACCACACCATGTTGATTACTGTAGGTTAATATTAAGTCTTTTTTTTTAAATAAATTTATTTATTGGCTGCATTGGGTCTTTGCTGCTGCACACTGCTTTCTCTAGTTGCAGTGAGCGGGGCCTACTCTTCCTTGTGGTGTGTGGGCTCCTCATTGCAGTGGCTTCTCTTATTGTGGAGCATGGGCTCTAGGTGCATGGGCTTCAGTATTTGTGGCACATGGGCTCGATAGTTGTGGCTCACGGGCTCTAGAGTGCAGGCTCAATAGTTGTGGCACATGGGCTTGGTTGCTCCACGGCATGTGGGCTCTTCCTGAAGCAGGGATTGAACCCATGTCCCCTGCATTGGCAGGCGGATTCTTAACCACTGCGCCACCTAGGAAGTCCCAATATTAAGTTTTGAAGTTGGGTAGTGTCAGTCCTCCAACTTTGTTCTTCTCCTTCAATATTATATTGGCCATTCTGGGTCTTTAGCCTCTCCATATAAACTTTAGAGCCAGTTTGTTAGTATTCACAAAATAACTTGCTGGGACTTTGATTAGGGTTGCATTGAATCTACAGATCAAGTTGGGAAGAACGGACACCTTGACAATCTTGAGTCTTCCTATCCATGAACATGGAATTTCTCTCCATTTGTTTACTTCTTAGATTTCTTTCATCAGAATTTTGTAGCTTTCCTCATTTAGACCTTGTACATGTTTTGTTAGATTCATACCTAAGTATTTCATTTTGGTGAGTGCTAATGTAAATGGTATTGTGTTTTTAATTTCAAATTCCACTTGTTCATTGCTGATATACAGGAAAGTGATTGACTTTTTAAAAAATAATAACCTTGTGCCCTGCAACCTTGCTGCAATCATTTATTACTCCAGAATTTTTTTGTTTGATTCTTTCTGATCTTCTACATAGATGATAATGTCAACTGTAAACAAAGTTTTATTTCTTCCTTCCCAATCTGTATCTTTTTTATTTCCTTTTTTTTTTTTTTTGTCTTATTGCATTATTTAGGACTTCCAGTAAGATGTTAAAAAGCAGTGGTAAGAGGGGACATTGTTCCTGATTTTAGTGGGAAAACCTCAAGTTTCTTAACATGAAGCATGATATTAATTTCACGTGATTTGTAGATATTGTTTTTTTAGTTGAAAATGTTCCCCACTATTCCTAGTTTACAGAGAATTTTTTTCATGAGTGGATGTTGAGTTTTGTCAAATGCTTTTTCTGCATCTATTCATATTATCATATGATTTTTCTTCTTTGGCCTGTTTGTGTGATGGATTATATTAATTGATGTTTGATTGTGAACCAGCCTTGTATGCCTGGGAGAAATCCCAGTTGGTCATGACATGTAATTTTTATACATTATTGGATTCAATTTGCTGATGTTTTGTTGAGGATTTTTGCATCTGTGTTCATAAGAGACATTGTTCTGTACTTTTCTTGTAATGTCTTTGTTTGGTTTTGATATTAGATTAATGCTGGCCTCATAGAATGAGTTAGGAAGTATTCTCTCTGCTTCTATCTTCTGAAAGAGATTGTAGTGAATTTGGTATAATTTGGTCCTTAAATGTTTGGTAGAATTCACTAGTGATTCCATCTGGGTCTGATGGTTTCTGTTTTGAAAGGTTATTAATCATTTACTCAATTTCTTTAATTGATATGGGGCTATTCAGATTGTCTACTTATTCTTGTGTGAGTTTTGACAGGTGGTATCTTTCAGGAAATTGGTCCATTTCATCTAGGTTATCATATTTGTGGGCATAGAGTTGTTCATAGCACTCCTTGACTGATTGATTGATTGATTGATTTTTTAAAACATTTTTAAATTATTTATTTTATTGGCTGTGTTGGGTCTTTTTTTGCTGTGCGTGGGCTTTCTTTAGTTACTGTGAGTGGGGACTACTCTACGTTTTGGTGCGCGGGCTCCTCATTGCTGTGGCTTCTCTTGTTGTGGAGCACGGGCTCTTGGCATGTGGGCTTCAGTAGTTGCAGCACATGGGCTCAATAGTTGCAACTCACGGGCTCTAAAGCGCAGGCTCAATAATTGTGGTGCACGGGCTTAGTTGCTCCACAGCATGTGGGATCTTCCTGGAGCAGGGATCAAACCCGTGTCCCCTGCATTGGCAGGCGGATTCTTAACCACTGAGCCACCTGGGAAGCCCCTCCTTGATTTATTTTTAATTACCTGGGGATCTGTAGTGATGGCCCCTCTTTCATTTCTAATATTAGAAATTTGTATCCTCTCTTTTTTTTTCTTTAATCTAACTTGAGGCTTATTGATTTTATTGATCTTTTCAAAGAACCAGCTTTTAGTTTTGTTGATTTTCTCTATTGATTTCCAATTTTCAAATTCATTGATTTCTGCCCTACTTTTTATTATTTCTTTTCTTCCCCTGATTTTGGATTTAATTTTCTCTTAGGGACTTCCCTGGTGGTCCAGTGGTTAAGACTCCATGCTTCCACTGTGGGAAGCATGGGTTCGATCCCTGGTCAGGAAACTAAGATCCCGCATCCCACGTGGCATGGGCAAAACAAAATGAAACAATAATTTTCCTTTGTTTTTCTGGCTTCCTATGGTGAAAGCTTAGGTGATTGAATTTAAATCTTCTTTTCTAATATATGATTCAGTGCTATAAGTTTCCCTTTAAGCACAAATTTTGCTGCATTCTACAAATTTTGATGAGTTGTGTTTTCATTTTCACTTAGTTCAAAATGTTTTAAAATTTATCTTGAATTTTGACCTGTGTGTTATTTAGAAGTGTGTTGTTTTATCTCTAAGTACTTGGGGATTTTCCAGCTATCTCTCTGTTACTGATTTCTTGTTTAATTCCATGGAGTCTGAAAGCAGACACTGTATGATTTCTATCCTTTTAATTTTAGTAAGATGTGTTTTATGGCCCAGAATGTGGTTTGTCTTGGTAAATGTTTCATATGAGCTTGAGAAGAATATATATTTTGCTGTTGTTGGATGAAGTAGTCTATAGATGTTTATCATATTGATAGTGATTGATGGTGTTGTTGACTTTGTAACTATGTCCTTACTGATTTTCTGCCTGCTGGACCTGTCTATTTCTGATAGAGGAGTGTTGAAGTCTCCAGCTATAATAGTAGATTCATCTATTTCTCCTTACAGTTCTATCAGTTTTTGCCTCACATATCTTGATGCTTGATGCTTAGGCATCTATATGGTAAGGATTGTTATATCTTCTTGGAGAATTGACCCCTTTATCATAATGCCATGCCCCTCTTTATCCCTGATAACTTTCCTTGCTCTGAAGTCCGAAATAAATATAGCTACCCCTGCTCTCTTTTGATTAGTGTTCGTATGGTATATCTTTCTCCATCCATTTACTTTAATCTGAATGTGTCTTTGCGTTTAAAGTGGGTTTCTTGGGCTTCCCTGGTGGTGCAGTGGTTAAGAATCTGCCTGCCAATGCAGGGGACACGGGTTCTATCCCTGGTCCGGGAAGATCCCACATGCCTCGGAGCAACTAAGCCCATGCGCCACAACTACTGAGCCTGCGCTCTGGAGCCTGCTAGCCACAACTACTGAGGCTGAGTGCTGCAACTACTGAAGCCCATGTGCCTAGAGCCCATGCTCCACAACGAAGAGTAGCCCCCACTTGCCGCAACTAGAGAAAGCCTGCGCACAGCAATGAACACCCAATGCAGCCAAAAATAAATAAGTAAAATAAATAAATAAAGTGGGTTTCTTGTAGACAGCATATAGCTAGGTGTACTGGCAACAAATTCTCTCAATTTTTGTCTGAGAAAATCTTTATTTCTCCTTCCCTTTTGAAGGATAATTTCACAAGATACAGAATTCTGAGTTGGTGGAATTTTTCTCTCAACACTTCAGCAATTTCACTCCATTCTCTTCTTGTTTGAGTGGTTTCTGGGGTGAGGTCAGATTTGATTCTTTTCTTTGATCCTCTGTAAGTGACTTTTTTTCCCCTTCTGTCTTCTTTTGGGATTTTTTTCTTTATTTTTGACTTCCTGTAGTTTGAAAATGATATGCCTAGGTGCATATCACCTCCTTTTAGGGATGCAGGGGTGGCATTTATCCTGTTTGGTGTTCTCTGACTTTACTGGATCTGTGGTTTGGTATCTGACATTAATTTGGGAGAAATTCTCCATCATTATTGTTTCAAATATTATCTGTTCCTTTTTCTCCTCATCTCTTTCTGATATTCCCATTACAGATGTGTGACACCTTTTGTAGTTGTCCCACAGTTCTTGGATATTATGTTCTGTTTTCTCATTGTTTGATTTTCAGTTTTGGAGGTTACTAGTGGAATATCTTCAGGCTCAAGGATTCTTTCCTCAGTTGTGTCCAGTCTACTAATAAGCCTACTAAAGGCATTCTTCATTTTTGTTACAGTGTTTTTGTTTTTTCTTTTATTTATTTATTTATTTATTTATTTATTTATTTATTTATTTATTTTTGGCTGCATTAGGTCTTCGTTGCTGGGTGCAGCCTTTCTCTAACTGCAGCAAGTGGGGGCTACTTTTCATTGTGGTGTGAGGGCTTCTCATTGCTGTGGCTTCTCTTGTTGCAGAGCACGAGCCCTAGAGTGAGTGGGCTTCAGTAGTTGTGGTGCATGGGCTCAGTAATTGTAGCTCTCAGGCTCTAGAGGGCAGGCTCAGTAGTTGTGGTGCATGGGCTTAGTTGCTCCGTGGCATGTGGGATCTTCCTGGACTGGGGCTCGAACCCGTGTCCCCTGCATTGGCAGGCAGATTCTTAAGCACTGCGCCACCAGGGAAGTCCCTGTTACTGTGTTTTTGATCTCCAGCATTTCTTTTTGGCTCTTTCTTAGAATTTCCAGCTCTCTGTTTATGTTGCCCATCTCTTGCATGTTGTCTACTTTATCCATTAAAACCCTTAGCAATTAATCATAATTGTTGTAAATTCCTGGTCTGATAATTCCAACATCCCTGTCATCTCTGAGTCTGAGTCTGATTCTGATTCTTGCTTTGTCTCTTCAAACGGTGTTTTTGCCTTTTAGTTTGAAAGAGAGATGTGTATATCTCCAGACGTGATATATTGGGTAAAAGGAACTTCTGTAACTAGGTTAAGTAATAAGCTGGTAAGGTGTGGGGGTTGGAGAAGCGTTCTGTAGTCCCACAATTAGGTCTCGGTCTTTTCATGAGCCAGTACACCTGGACTGTGACCTTCACGTGCTTCTCAGTTGCTCCCCCCTCAGCTGGCACGTGACGCTTAGGGTGCACTGCAGTTGGGTATTTCCCTGCTCCCACGTGGAAGGCAGAAAGTGGCTGGAGTTGGGTATTTATTTTTTATCATAATACTTTCTAAAAGTAAAATAACCCTCAACACCTCCCCCCTCCCCAAATTCGGAGAGTCCTTTTCTGTTTTCTTATTTTCCTCTCTCTCTTATTTTCTCCTCCATGAGAATCAGCTTAGGCGCTTTGGCAGGGTTGTGGTTGGACTGATCTCAGTTTCTCCCTGCTGAAGTTTCTGTGAAATGAGAGGAAAAGGCCTCAGCAAATCCCCCAGCACTGGTTTGTGCGAGGAGAGTGTATTAGCCAGGCTTTCTCAGGCAGCAAGGCAGCATCCTGCCTGCCCAGACGACCGTGTGGGAGCAGTGAGGGTTTATTGCCAGGATGGATGGAGAAGTGTGGAAGAGCCAGAAACTGCTCCCCGGGCTGGGGTAGCCCGCAGGTGGCACGGAGCCCTGAGCTCCACCGCAGCATCACCGGGGCCATCTCAGCCCAGCTGCCCTACCTTCTTCTCTGACATCTGTGCTTCCTCAGGGAGCCACTGAGGCTGCTCCTCCTCTCCTCAGTCACGTCAGTGCTGAGAGGATCTCAACCCACTGCTTGAGCTGCCGTGTTGTCTCACGACCCCACCATGACCACTCGGGCCATGACTGACTGAACCGGGAGTGGACAACAGAACCAGGGGGACACCAGCTCTCAGGCTGCGTTGAGCCAATCGTGTTCCCTGTCCTGGAAATTTAGGACCTGGAGATGAAGTCAATTAGATGACAATGCAACACACGTGAAATGAAAGGCTGTGGTGTGTCGGAGGTTTGGAGGCCATGGTGGGTGGGGTGAGGGAGAGGGGAGGGGCGGCGAGAGGAGAGACAAGCACGAGAGAGAGCCTGGTGGCCCTGGGGGCACAGCCTTGGTTCTTGACTTTCTGGTTCTGGTTCCTTATAGTCAGCCTTATCATCTTCTCTCATTGGACTCCCCAGAGCAAACCTCTTTTTATTCGAGCTGACTTTGATTCTGATTTCATCAGACTGTACCATCCTCTTCCTCCCCTTACGGCAGACATCTATTGACACTGGGTCACTCCATTGACAGTGGGTCACTCCTCTTTCCTTGAAGGTTTTTAACTTCCGGATTACTGTCCTCCTCTCCAACACCAAGAATCATAGGTTTTTAGTCATTCCAGTATTAACAAAGAGGATGACCCTTGAAAACATCAGGCTAAGTGAAAAAAGCCAGTCACAGAAGACCACATATTATAAGATTCCATTGATATAAAATGTCCAGAGGCAAGTCCATAGATACTATAAGCAGAGTAGTGGTTGCCCAGGGCTGGGGAAAGTGGGGAGATAGAAATTGATGGCCAAAGGATATGGGTTTCTTTGGGGAGTAATAAACATGTTTGAAAATTGATTTTAGTGATGGATTGGCACAACTCTGTGAATATGCTAAAAACCATTGAATTGTACACTTTCAATGGGTGAATTATACGCCATGTGAAGTATATCTCAGTAAAGCTGTTTTTAAAAACTGCTCAATTCCCTCATCTGTTTTCCCCCAATAAACATGTCCTCTACCTCACCTCAGCCACTACTCCCATGGCCATAGCCTTGACCTTATCGTTACAATAATTTCAGCCGCTCCATAATCTCAGTTTCAAGCATCCTGCTCACTAATTGCTACGTCCAACTCCAGCCCACTCTTCCGCTGTTCCTATTCCAGCAATTCTTTGACCCTTTTGGGACCTGCAATCTCTTTATCCCACTACCTTTGCATTGTCATGTCCTCAATTCCCTCTTTGTGTGGCTTGAATTTACATGGTCCAGCATTACTGTCATTCTTTTAGGTACATCCTCAACTTCTTTGCCCCTCTTCTGTATTCACTTGGAAAAAAAAAATTATTAAATCCAACTCTTAGGCCCTGTACCTGCACCCACGCAGCTGAATAGGGCTGAAGGAAACTGAAACCCATGTTGCCTGATTTTGAATGCCTGATCATTAACTTCAGATGGCCCCCGGGGTTGTTTGGCAATCTTCCTGTATTTCTTAGACCATTCACCCTCCCACTCTCCTAGAAGGTTATTTCATACCTTTTTTCTTTCTGTTCTAATTTACAACACTTCCTCCGCCCCCTGTGTTCACTCTCAGCTGATGACTTCATTAGAGGAGAAATTCCACGAGCTCCCACACCCGCACGCATACGCCTGTGCCCTGCCTTCATTCCGGTAACCATGACTGTTCTGTCTGTGCTCCTTTTTGAAGGCCAGTCCCTTACTCAGCACTAGATCCCAACTCCTTTCCCACTCAGCCCATTGTATTCATACTCCTTCCCCAACCTGCTCCTGCATCATGAGTCTGCTCCACCCACTGAATTTTCCCAGAAACCTTCAGTCTTGCTGTAATGTGTCAATGTTAAAAAAATTAAAACCTATCTTGGGGATGGATAGTTAGATAGAGGGACATATATGTGATAAAGCAAGTACAGTATATGAAAATGTAGCAGAAGAATCCAGGTGGTGGTCCATGTGTTCAGTGTATAAAATTCTTTCACCTTTTTGGTGTTTGAAATTTTTCATTAATAAAATGTTGGTGAACAATTCCTATCTTGACCCTACCTCTCTCTCTTGCCGTTGTCTCATTTCTCTGCTCCCTTTGGCAGGGGAACTCCTGAAAAGCTTGTCTGAACATGTGTCTCCATGTGTCCCATCCTTTCTCTTACCAACTCCAATCAAGCTTTTGCCCCAGTAGTCCACGGAATGTCTCTTATAAAGCTCACTGGTGATTTCCGCTGTAGGAAACTGAATGGTCATTTATCAGTCCTAATCTTGCTCAATCTGTCAGCTGCAGAATTTGACTCCATTGATACTCTTTGCTCCTACAAAACTTTCTTTCCTTAATTGCAGAATGGCACTCTCTCCTCCATTTCCTCTTACCTCCTTAGTCGACTTTGTTGGTCTGTCCTCATCTGTCCAACCTCTTAAAGTTGAAATGCATCAGGGCTGAGTTCCTAAAACATTTTCTCAATCTACACTCCCTCTCTTGGTTATTTCCTGCGGTGTCAGATATAATTACCATAGGATTGTTACCAAATTTATACCATCCCTAGCCTGAACCCTTCTCCTGTATTCCAGACTCATGTATCCAACTGCCTACTCAACATCTCCACCCAGATGTGTAAGAGGTATCTCAGACTTAATGTGCCCACAAACCAATTCCTCATCGTAGTAATTGTTATAATAATAGTCCCAGTGAATCACACCTCCCTTGTGCCCATGCCTGTTTGCAATGTGAGCAGTAATTTCTTCACACACCCCCCCCCACCCCTGAACCTGGGCTGGCCTTGTATCTTGCTTTTATCAGTAGAAAGTGATGGGAGTGTGACTTCCAAAACCTAGGACATAAGAGGCTTTGCAGCTTTTACTCTCCCACTCTGGAACCCTGAGGCCACCATGGCAAAGAAGTTCAGGCTAGCCTTACTAAAAATGAGAGCCCACGGGGAGAGCTGAGTGAGGCATCCCAGCCAGCAGCTGGCCCTGGCTCCAGCCATGTAGGGGAGGCCACCTTGGACCTTCCAGCCCCAAACGGGCTATCAGATAACTCAACCTCTTGACTGATCCTAGCAAGATCAGCAGAAGAGCCACCAGATTCAACCCATATAGTCAAGAGAAATCATAAATCGTTGTTAAATTACTAAGTTTGGGCTTTTTTTTTTTTTTTCTTGCAATAGATAACTGGAACATCAATCTTCCCACTATACCTTCTCCTTCGCAGCCTTCGTTTCTGTAAATGTCACCTACATTCTTCCAGTTGCTCAGGCCAAAATATTTGGAGTTCCTTGACTCCTCTCTTCTTCTCACACTCGCATCTAATCCTTCAGCAAATTATATATCAGTACCGTCAACATATACCCAGACTCCTATACTTACCACCTCCATTGCTACCACACTGGGCCAAACTTCATCATCTCTTGCCTGGATTACTGCAGGGGCCTCTACCCTGGTCTCTCTGCTTCCATCCCAGCTCCTCTCCACTGTGTTCGCCAGCCAGCAATGATCGATCCTTTTAGTTTCAGTCAAATCCCATCACTCCTCTGCTCAAAAGACTCCAGGGACTTCACATTTCACTCAGAGTAAAAGTTAAAATCTTTGCTATGGCCTCAAGACCCCACGTAATTTGGCCCTCTTCTCTCTCCCGTATCTATAATCTCAATTTCTGCTTCTCTTCCCCTTGTTCACCCGTTTCAGCCACTGTAGCCTCTTTGCTGTCCCTTAAATACACAAAGTGCCTTCCTATCTCAAGGTCTTTGCACTTACTCTCCCCTCGTGTAAAATGGTCTCCCCCAGAGACTCACATGACTCACTTCATGTGTCTGCTCAGATGTCACTTTATTGAAGAAGGCTTCCCTGGTCATCTAGAGCCCACTACTCCATCCCTACCCAAACCCCGAGCTCCGTCAGTTTCTAGGTCTCTTACCCTTCTTTGGACTCCTCCACAGCACTCAACACGACATGACATATTACATTTTTATTTGGTTTTTATCTGTTTTCTCCCACTAGAATATAAACTCCATGAGGACCCAGACTTCATCTGCTTATTCACTTCAGGGTCTCCTGTGCCCATTACCCATCAAATAGGAGGTGTTTGATATAGTTTTGCTGAATAAATGAAAGCAGAAGTATATTGTATTAGTTTTCTATCGCTGCCATAACAAATGACTACAAACGTGGTGACTTAGAATAAATTTATTATTTTATAGTTCAGGAAGTCAGAAGTCAAAAACATGTCTCACTGGGCTAAAATCACAGTGTTGGCAGGGCTGCATCCTTGCCAGGGAAGCTGTCAGGAAAAACTCATCTCCTCACTTTGTCCAGCTCCTAGAGGCTGCCCACTTTCTTTGAGTGATGACTCTCTTCCGTCCTCAAAGCCCGTGATGATTGATTGAGTCTTCCTCACAGGGCATCATTCTGACAGCTTCCATCATTGCATCTCCTTCTCCATCTCTGGCCCTCCCTCTTTCATGAATAAAGACCCTTGTGATGACATTGTGCTGACTCAGATAATCCAAAAGAGTCTTACCTTCTCAACATCCTTAATTTAATCACATCTGCAAAGTCCCTTTTGCCTTAGAAAGTAACATAGTCACAGGTTCCAGAGATTAGGATGTAAACATCTTTGGAGGGGTCATTATCCCACCTACCACAGGTATTTACTGAGAAACTAATGAGGCTTAAATTCAAGCCCACTGACACAAGCCCCTCCTAAGACCCAGGAAAAGGTTCCTAGTGATCTGTTCACATGGTCATATGTTGTTGTTGTTTTTTGAACATTTATAAAAGTAAAATATTTTAACTGTAATTGGTTGTTTTCTGTTTCTTTCCGCTCTGATTTCCCCTCTGTTGTACTGTTCCTGCAGTTGGGTGGCATTGGCATAGACCTGGGAATTTGGGGATTTAGTCACTAAGAGGAAGTTGAGTTGAGTTTAGTGAGGTATGTTTATGTGGTTTGTAGTAACTTCCAGGTATGGTTAAGTTAGTGTTAGCCTTCCTGGTACAGTAACGGTTTCAGAAACACCACAGCTGCCCAATGTTGCAATGTAAGATTGCAAGGCCAGAGGTCCTATGGTGATATGAACAAATCCTACGGCATCTGGCACCAGAAGTATGTGGTGGTAGACAAAACAAGCTTTCAAATGTAGAGAAGCAGAAGCTAGTCTGTGGGAAATTCTTCCATTCATCAGATGTATAAAATAGTAAGCAGACAATTTTAGTTCTCATCACTGTCTAGCCAAAACAGAAGTGCTTTCCTGTCAAAAATATACTCAGTAATGTAGTATGTAGTAGATCATTTGCAAAGATGTTCACAGTAATTCTTCCCGTCCCAGTACAAATGCCTTTTGTCATGTGACATTGTTGCTCTTCCCCTCAAGATATGGAGACTGTCCCTATCTCTTGAATGTGGGCTGGCCTTGTGACTTGCTTTGACTAAGTGATGTGTGAGTTTCAAGCCGAGGCCTTGCAGGGACTTCCCTGGTGGCACAGTGATTAAGACTCTGCGATCCCAAAGCAGGGGGCCTGGGGTCAATCCCTGGTCAAAGAACTAGATCCCACACGCGTGCTGCAATTAAAAGTTCACATGCCACAACTAAGGAAACTGCATGCTGCAACTAAGGAGCCAGGAAGCCGCAACTAAGGAGCCCACCTGCTGCAACTAAGACCTGGTGCAACTAACTAACTAAATAAATAAAGAGAACTTGCAACTTCTGTTCTTAACCTTTGCTATATAAAGAAGCTCTCTCATTGCTGTATGAAGAAGCCCAACCAGCTTTCCTGAGGATGAGAGACCTTACAGAGAGAGGAACCCAACCAGGAGCCAACACCAACCTCCAGACATATGAGCGAGGCCATCTCAGTCCATCCGGCCTCAGTCCAGCCACAGGATGGCTATTGCTGCATGACTGATCCCAGGTGAGACTAGCAGGAGGACCATCCAGCTAGATCCCAGCCTGTATGCTGACCCACAGAATCATAAGTGAATAAAATATTTGTTGTTTTTAAGAACTGGATTTTGGGGTGGTTTGTTACACAATGATAATTAACCAATACACAGTGTATACAAACAAATACACCATACATTTCTCTTTTTTGTGGGGCTCTGGTGAAATAAAATTTATCAGAGAGTTTCTATGTTTAAATCTCTTGCTATTTGACATAAAAGACAGACATTGATGAAAATAACCTAAAATTTATAACATGCATATGAGGACATCAGTGTTCAACCGGTTAATGAGTATCATCAACTCAAGAATTAGTCACTCAGCTTGGGCTGCAGCAGGTCAGTGGCCAGGGCGGCCTCCATGGTTATCTATGGATTTTCTTCAGGGCACATGATGTGAGCGCTGGTACGTTAGTGGGGGAAGACAAAAATGGAAACAAATACTGGGGAGACAACACGCAGTTTCTTGGCTGTCACCAGTGGGTCATGCATGCTACTGAAAGGAATGGCAAAAACGCATTCTGGGATGTGGACGGAAGCATGGTACCCCGAATGCTGTCGTTGACTTCACTGCATGACTGATGATCCTCCAACAACAAAACCACCTCCTGCCTGTGCATTCATTTGGACAAACTGTAAGTTCACCGTGGGTGGCCCTCCACAACAATGCGCACCTCATCCCACCACTAGAATGAAGATTCAGGAATGGGTCCCACCTTCAACACCTTACAAGTAAAGACAGTGAAAAAACGATTTAAACATGTAAAATATGGGGCTTTTTGTGTAATTGCACTTTTAGTGCTTACTATTAACTTGATTAAAATTGTTTGATTAAAAAAAAAAAAACAAAGGTTAGTCACTGCATAAGAAAATGCAGAGTGCCCTGAAATTATTCAGCTTACATGTGAAAGAAATTTGGTAGTTTTCCCAAATTTGACAATCTAAAATTTTACTCATTTTTTAATTATAAAAATGCATTTAAGAAATTTTAATGTATGTAAAATAACAAAACGTCACTCATCAAAAACGAGAAGGAAACTCAGGAGAGAATATTATAAAATCATATGAAGACTGAAGAGTTTGCAGCCAAAAAATGCATGAAAAAAAAGGGTATCAGAGGAAGGTGTCAATACCATCCATGAATAAAAATAATATTTTCTGAATGTTTGTGGTTTGTGGTACTTATCACTGTTTTAAAATTTGTGGTTTGTAGTGACTTATTTTCCATTCTAAATAAATACTAATTTAGGTATCTAATATTTTACTTGTAGTTTTGTGAGTTTTTTTTCCTTAAGGGGGCCTCCGCAATTTCAGCCCCCTGAAACCTGGATCTGCCTGTGAATGATGAATGAGCCCGAGGTCTAGTCCACAGAAATTTATGCAGAAAGAACCCCAGGGCCTCTTCCTCGGAAGGAAGCTCTGGATGTGACAGTCTTAGTCACTCCTGTGTACCTGGCATGCCCAGAGGAGAGGCAGATGATAAACACAGATGTGAGGCTTTTCGAATGTCAATGTTAACCCAAAGTGCAGCTTGAAAGGAAGTTTCAGACACTCCCTCCAGGTAGGAGATTAGTTGGCCTGAGAATTTGGGGCAGGGAGCAAAGAGCCGGAGAGTGTCCCCAAGACCTATTGGCATCAGGAGAGAGAAATAGAGGAAAGGGAGCAACCTGGGATGGGCTGATTCAACCACACAACTTGGTTAAATATCTACTGACATCTGCTACATGCCTGGCACTGTGCCAGACTCTGGAACCAAATGCTCAAAAATCTCTGCCCTCCTTGCACTGACATGGCAGGGGTGGGGATGGCAGAGTCAGAGAAGGAAAGAACAATAAACATTTTTAGAGAGGTATGTATGTTACATTAGGAAGTGGGAAGTGCAAGGGTGAAAAATAAAGGGAGGTGAGGCTTAGTTGCTCCTCAGCATGTGGGATCTTCCCAGACCAG
The DNA here is from genome assembly GCF_030028045.1 of Hippopotamus amphibius kiboko. Lineage (NCBI taxonomy): Eukaryota > Metazoa > Chordata > Mammalia > Artiodactyla > Hippopotamidae > Hippopotamus > Hippopotamus amphibius. The sequence goes on along the minus strand of NC_080201.1, from coordinate 17,946,077 downwards.
GAATGGAACCCATTTCCCCTACACTAGCAGAAGGATTCTTAACCACTGTGCCACCAGGGACATTCCTATTAATTTATTTTTAAACCTTTTATTTTATTTTACTGGCTGTGCCACACAGCTTGCAGGATCCTTGTTCCCCAACCAGGGATTCAAACCCAGACCTCAGCAATGAAAGCACAGAGCCCCAACCACTGGACCACCAGGGAATTCCCTGAATCGTGCACTTTAAATTGGGAAATTGTATGGCAGATGAATTATATCTCAAAGCCGTGTTTTGTTAAAAAGCTTTTTTGAAAATGCCCACACTAATTTCCCTAAGGGAGCTGTTACTGCAGAACACCTCATGTGAGCAAGTGTCATGGCCTGACATTGAGACCAATCAGACCACAAATGACTCCAGCCAATCACACTTGGCAGTGCTCAGTCACGCGCTGGTCACAGGGAACTGTCGGTACTTAATACTGATCATGGGAGTTTGGGCTGACAAAGCTAGTTAATTACCCATAGCATGTACGGCAGTGGTTAAGGGCACAAGCTCTGCAATGGAGCAAACTGATTTTGAACCTCAGCTCTGTCTTATGACCATAAGCAAGTTAGCCTCTCTCAGCCTCAGTTTCCTCATCTGTAAATGAGATGATAATATCTACCCCATAGGGAGGTTAAGGGGATTAAATGCAATACTTTTGTAGAACAGTTAGTTAGTACAGTGCCTAGAACTAGGTAGAGGATCAGTAAATGATAGCTGGAATTATTGTTAATAATGTAAAAAGAGCACAGGGCCTGGCATGTAGAAAGCACTCAAAATGCAGAATGATTAAAGTTATACCTTTCACAGAAAAAAATGTTTATGAGGCAGAGTAAACTTTACAGACAAGGACAGAAAATTTGAATTCTGTTGTTTAAGGACAAAAGTAGGTGACTTTGGGAGACTGCTTCTTGCCCCCCACCTGGCTTTCACCTGGCTCCTCTGCAGCAAATACACAGCCTAAAGCATTGGCTTTGCCATGGCGCCTCTTGGCCACCCCCACCATGTCACTAATGAGCAAACCCAAGCTTCCAGAGGCTCCTAGGAGAACATTCAACTAAGAAACTGGAGTTTTTGATGAGGACCCCGGACAGGAAATGCCATTGCCCCTCCAAAGCATAACCTAAGACAGGGAGCTAGAAAAGGAACTCAGAGCAGAAAATAACTGCAATTGGTTATCCCAGGAATGCAGGGGCATTTCAACATCAAAAAGTCTATGTAATATACCACATTGTATGGTTAAAGGAGAAAAATCACAATGCCTGCATGAAAAAGTAGGTAATAAAATTCATACTTATTTATGATTAAACATTAGTAGACCAGAACTAAAGGGAAATTCGTATTCTTGATGTATCTCCCCATATGAAACAAAACTTAATGGTGAAACAATAGAACTATTCCCAAACCAGGAACAAGGGAAGAATGCTATCATTCTTACTATTTGATATTGTAATGGTAGCAACTGATTTTCAATAAGGGTCCCAAGACCACTCAATGGGGGAAGAATAGTCTTTTCCAAAAATGGTACTGGGACAACAGAATATCTAAAAGAATGAAGCTGAACTCTTAGCTCACACCATCTACAAAAACGAAATCAAAATGGATTGAAAACCTAAATGTAAGAGCTAAAACTGTAAAACTCTTAGACGAAAACATAGGTGTAAATCTTCATGACTTTGGCTTAGGCAGCAATTTCTTAGATATGACACCAAAAGCATGAGCAACCAAAGAAAAAATAAATTGGACTTCATCAAGATAAAAAGTTTTGTGCTTTAAAGGACACTATTGTGAAAATGAAAAGACATCCCATGGAATGGGAGAAAAATATTTGAACATCATATATCTTATTAGGGTCTAGTATCCAGAATATATAAAGAACTCTTACAACTCAACAATAAAAAGACAAATACCCATTTTAAAAATGGACAAAGGACTCGAATAGACTTTTCTCCAAAGAAGACATGCAAGCCCATGAAAAGATGCTCAACATCACTAGTCATTAGGGGAATGCAAATCAATATCTGAATGAGATACCACTTCACACCCACTAGGATGGCTATTTTTAAAAATGGCTAATTTTTTCAAAATGGAAAATAACAAGTGTTGGCAAAGAAATGGAGAACATATGGGCACCTTATCTTTGACAAAGGAGGCAAGAATATACAATGGAAAAAAGACAGCCTCTTCAATAAGTGGTACTGGGAAAATTGGACAGCTACATGTAAAAGAATGAAATTAGAATATTTCCTAACACCATACACAAAAATAAACTCAAAATGGATTAAAGACTTAAATGTAAGGCCAGACGGTATAAAACTCTTAGAGGAAAACATAGGCAGAACACTCTATGACATACATCAAAGCAAGATCCTTTTTGACCTACCTCCTAGAATACTGGAAATAAAATCAAAAATAAACAAATGGGACCTGATGAAACTTAAAAGCTTTTGCACAGCAAAAGAAACCGTAAACAAGACAAGAAGACAGCCCTTAGAATGGGAGAAAATATTTGCCAACGAAGCAATTGACAAAGGATTAATCTCCAAAATATACAAGCAGCTCATGCTGCTTAATACCAAAAAAGCAAATAACCCAATCCACAAATGGGTGGAAGACCTAAATAGACATTTCTCCAAAGAAGGCATGCAGATAGCTAACAAACACATGAAAAGATACTCAACATCACTAATTAGAGAAATGCAAGTCAAAGCCACAATGAGGTATCACCTCACTCCGGTCAGAGTGGCCATGATCAAAAAATCTAGAAACAATAAATGTTGGAGAGGGTGTGGAGAAAAGGGAACCCTCCTGCACTGTTGGTGGGAATGTGATTTGGTACAGCCACTATGGAAAACAGTATAGAGGTTCCTTAAAAAACTAAAAATGGGACCTACATGTAAGGCCAGACACTATAAAACTCCTAGAGGAAAACATAGGCAGAACACTCTATGACATCCATCAAAGCAACATCCTTTTTGACCCACCTCCTAGAATCAGGGAAATAAAATCAAGAATAAACGAATGGGACCTCATGAAACTTAAAAGCTTTTGCACAGCAAAAGAAACCATAAACAAGACTAAAAGGCAACCCTCAGAATGGGAAAAAATAATTGCCTATGAAACAACGGACAAAGGATTAACCTCCAAAATATACAAGCAGCTCATGAAGCTTAATACCAAAAAAGCAAATAACCCGATCCACAAATGGGCAGAAGACCTAAACAGACATTTCTCCAAAGAAGACATACAGATGGCCAACAAACACATGAAAAGATGCTCAACATCACTAATCATCAGAGAAATGCAAGTCAAAGCCACAATGAGGTATCACCTCACACCAGTCAGAATGGCCATCATCACAAAGTCTGGAAACCACAAATGTTGGAGAGGGTGTGGAGAAAAGGGAACTCTCCTGCACTGTTGGTGGGACTGTAAGTTGGTACAGCCACTATGGAAAACAATATGGAGGTTCCTTAAAAAACTACAAATAGAACTACCATATGATCCAGTAATCCCACTCCTGGGCATATACCCAAAGAAAACCATAATCCCAAAAGAAACTTGTACCATCATGTTTATTGCAACACTATTTACAATAGCCAGGACATGGAAGCAACCTAAATGCCCATCAACAAATGAATGGATACAGAACATGTGGCATATATATACAATGGAATATTACTCAGCTATAAAAAGGGATGAGATAGAGCTATATGTAATGAGGTGGATAGAACTACAATCTGTCATACAGAGTGAAGTAAGTCAGGAAGAGAAGGACAAATATTGTATGCTAACTCACATATACGGAATCTAAAAATGGTACTGATGAACTCAGTGACAAGAACAAGGATGCAGATACAGAGAATGGACTGGAGAACTCGAGGTATGGGAGGGGGCGGGGGATGAAGGGGAAACTGAGACGAAGCGAGAGAGTAGCACAGACATATATATACTACCAACTGTAAAACAGTCAGTGGGAAGTTGTATAACAAAGGGAGTCCAACTCGAGGATGGAAGATGCCTTAGAGGACTGGGGCAGGGAGGGTGGGGGGGACTCGAGGTGGGGGGAGTCAAGGAAGGGAGGGAATACGGGGATATGTGTATAAAAACAGATGATTGGGGCTTCCTAGGTGGCGCAGTGGTTAAGAATCCGCCTGCCAATGCAGAGGTCACGGGTTCGATCCCAGCTCCAGGAAGATCCCACATGCCGCGGAGCAACTAAGCCCGTGTGCCAAAAAAAATAAAAAAATAAAAAAAATAAAATAAAATAAAAACAGATGATTGAATCTGGTGTACCCCCCCCAAAAAAAAATAAAAAAAAAACTAAAAATGGAACTACCATATGACTCAGAAATCCCACTACTGGGCATATACCCAAAGAAAACCATAATCCAAAAAGAAACATGTACCACAATGTTCATCGCAGCACTATTTACAATAGCCAGGACATGGAAGCAACATAAATGCCCATCAACAGATGAATGGATAAAGAAGATGTGGCACATATATACAATGGACTATTACTCAGCCACAAAAAGAAATGAAATTGAGTTATACATACAGAGTGAAGTAAGCCAGAAAGAGAAAAACAAGTACCAATATGCTAACTCATATATGGAATCCAAAAGAATGGTACTGATGAACCCAGTGACAGGGCAAGAATAAAGATGCAGATGTAGAGAACAGACTTAAGGACATGGCGGGGGGTGGGGGGTGAAGGGGAAGCTGGAATGAAGTGAAAGAGTAGCATCAACATATATACACTACCAAATGTAAAATAGATAGCTAGTGGGAAGCTGCCACATAACACAGGGAGATCAACTCGATGATGGGTGATGACTTAGAGGGCTGGGATATGGAGGGTGGGAGGGAGTCACGGGAGGGAGGGGATATGGGGATACATGTATAGATACAGCTGATTTACTTTGTTGCACGGCAAAAACTGGCACAACAGTGTATAGCAATTACATTCCAGTTAAAGAAAAGAAATGGAGAAATTAGAAACTTCATTCATTGCTGGTAGAAATATAAAATAGTCCAGCCACTGTGGAAAATGGTTTGGCAGTTCATCAAAAAGTTACACATAGAATTACCATATGACCCAGCAGTTCCATTCTGAGGTATATAAGAGAACTGAAAATGTGTTTTACAAAAACTTGTGCATGAATGTTCATAGCAGCATTGTTCATAGTAGCCCAAAAGCAGAAACAACACAGATGTCCAGCAGCTGATGAGTGGTTAGGCAAAATGTGGTTAATCAACACAATGGGATATTATTCAGCCAAAAAAAAGGAATGATGTCTTGATACATGCTCCCATGTGAATGACCTTTGAAGACATAATGCTGAGTTTAAGAAGCCAGACACAAAAGACCACATATTACATAATTCTATTTATATGAAATGTCCAAAATAGTTAAATGCATAAGTACTTGTCAGAGGCTGAGGTGGGGGGAAAGGGGACTGACTGCAGTTGGGTTAGGGATTTCTTTTTAGGTTAATAAAAATGCTCTGGAATTAGATAATAGTAATGGTTACACAGCCTGAAAGCTCTTGAATTCACCACTTAAAAATGGTGAATTTTATGGTATGTGAATTATATATCAATAAAAATACTCCTTGACTAGTTAAAAAACTGAAGTTGACTTTGTTGTACCGCAAAAACTGGTACAACAGTGTAAAGCAATTATATTCCAATAAAGGGCTTAAAAAAACAAACAAAAAACCCCAAAAAAACTGAAGTTGAAAAATCCATTTCCAGCAGTTCCACTTCTTGATACACAATCTAGAAACACACACACTCCCTATGCACCAGGAATACATATAAGGGTGGTTACTTTAGTGGATTAAAAATGACCACAAATTCTGTGCTGTCCCTCTTATCAAAAGATGGGGTCTCTTTTCCCACCCTTTGAATTTGAGCTGGTCTCGTGACTCACTTTACCCAATAGAATGCAACAGAAGTGACTGTTGCCAAGTTCTGAGCTAGGCCTCAGAGGACCTTCTGCTGTTACTTTCTTGGAACATTTCCACCATCACATGACAAGGTCTGGCTGGAAAGAGAGAGCCAGACATCCCAGCTGAGGCTCCAGATGTGTGAGTGAGGCCATCGTGGGCCATCCAGCCAAGCTGCCAGCTGACCACAGCCACTGAATGAATCCAGCTAAGATCAGAAGAACCATCTTGTCAACCCAAGGAATCATGAGAAATAACAGTCATTGCTTTAAGCCACTACATTTTAGGGATGGTTGTCTACCCAGGAATGGTTAACTGATACAATACCGAGGCCTTGTTTGCACGATCGAAAACTAGGAAGCAACCCAAGTGCAGGCTGGATAGTATAGGGGGTAAGAGCCTGAACTTTGGCCTCAAACTTGGGCCCCAAATCCCACCTTGCAACTTACCAGCTATGTGATGCTGAGAAACGTATTTGACTTATCCCTATGTCCTCCTAGGTCCTTGTAAGAATTCAAGGGGTTAATATACAGAGAGGACTTGGAATAGTTTCTGGTAGGGAGGCATGCTACCAAGTGTTGGCTGTTGGTATTGGCTATTGGTATGCTCACCGACTAAATGTGGTTTATATATGTGTTGGAGGCGATAAAGGAGTAAATTTCCTGTGTTGGAGGCGATAAAGGAGTAAATTTCCAGGACTATTCTTAAAAAATATATGATTGTATTGGAAAAAGCAAGTCATAGTACTATAACATTTACGTAAAAGTATTTTTAAAATACAGGGAGGAGGACATAAATACGCCTCAGAGCGTTTTCGCCTTTGAAGGCAAAGATGGGAATGGCTAAGTAGAAATCAAGAAGGGTTTTTGCTTTAATCACAATGTTCCTTTTTTCTTATTATACAAGAAAGGACACTAGTTGTATAACTTTTAAAAAGCTATGCATAGGAAAAAGACTAGAAGTGAAGAAGTTAAAACGCCAACGTTGGTTAATTTGGTTTGGTGAGAATATGATTGTTTTCTTCTTCCTGGTTTTTTACCACCTCCTCTCCACCCCCACCCCCACCCAAATTCCTTTATTCATTTAATTACAGTGGTTCCGAATACTTCCTTTTCTGCAGCATCCACTTGGGGACCTGATCTTCCTGGGCCAGTCCCAACACCTGCCTTGTCACAGGCAGGCTCAGCCCGGTGTGTAAAGCACCTGGCACTGCTATCCAGGGCCTCCCGGCTTGGGCCCACCCAGGCCCACAGGTGGCTGTATTCTTGCCAAAGCTTCAGAGCTCAGGCTTTGATCCTTCACGTGCTTGAAGAACAACTCCTTAGTTTCACTCATCTGAATTTAAGGGGGCTCCCCTTCCTCCAGCTCCCCCAGCAAGGAGCCCTAGCCTCCTCCTGCAAGCAGCTGAGGGGAAACCATGGAGAGGGGTGTTTGCACAGGAGGTGTCTCGAGAAGGGGAAGCACAACAGAGGCACACGCCAGAGGCGGTTTCCTTCCACGGCAGATGCTGAATGGAGGACTTTATCAGGCTCTCTAAATTTTTAAAGACTTGTTGGTGATGTTTTGTCTTGCTGTCACCGTTTTATTGAGGAGGGCAGACAAATCGGCTTTAGTGTCCTCAGCTATTGTGTATGAGGGTGTGAAAGTAAAGGCTGCTGCAGGGCATATAAAATACAGGTTAGTGGGGGATGGGGGAAATTGGGAATCAAGAGAACTGTTTGCCTCTCTAACAGAATTGTTCCTGGATTCTTCTGTTTGGACACTTCTGTCTTCTCAGGCCTGGGTTTTACATCCAGAGGGACATCCTGATGTTCTTTCTGGTTTTGATGAACAGGTTCTGGATTAGACACTCTGGAAATCTAAAGTTCAGATAAGACTGTTTTTTTGTTTTTGTTTTAAACAAACACTTTTTATTTTAAACAAACACTTTATTATTTTAGTTTTGCTTGAGCTTTTTTTTTTTTAAATTATTTTTTTAATATATTTATTGGCTGCATTGGGTGTTCGTTGCTGCACACGGGCTTTCTCTAGTTGCTGAGAGCGGGGGCCACTCTTCATTGTGCTGTGCAGTCTCCTCATTGTAGTGACTTCTCTTGTTGCGGAGCACGGGCTCTAGGTGCGTGGGCTTCAATAGTTGCGGCACAAGGGCTCAACAGTTGTGGTACACGGGCTTAGTTTCTCTGTGGCATGTGGGATCTTCCCAGAGCAGGGCTTGAACCTGTGTCCGCTGCACTGGCAGGCAGATTCTTAACCACTGGAAGTCCTGGTTTTTGTTTTTTATAAATATTTATTATTTATTTATTTATTTTGGTTGTGCTGGGTCTTAGTTGCAGCACGTGGGATCTCTGTTGCGGCGTGTGGACTTCTTAGTCGTGGCATGCGTGTGGGATCTAGTTCCCCGACCAGGGATTGAACCCAGGCCCCTTGCATTGGGAGTGCGGAGTCTTACCCACTGGACCATCAGGGAAGTCCCAAGACTGGTTTTTAACTCACAAATAAGACACCCTCTTTATAGAAAACTAACAGAAAATATATACATATTGAATAGATAAGCCAAAAAGAAAGAAAGAGACCACCTACTATGTCCTAGCACCCTGAGAGGCATTTGGTACATAACAGGAGACGCTAACTGTAAATTCCATGAGGACACAGCCTTTGTTATCCTTAAAGCCTGACACTAGCCTTGATGGAAAATTCTGTATCTTGAGCTGGGTGGTGATTACACTGGTATATACATGTGTAAAAATTCATCAAGATCTACATTTAAGATTTGTGCACTCAACTAAGTGCAAGTTATATCTTAATAAGAAAAAGAAATGTTCTAAGACATTTTCCCCAGAGTTTAGGTCTGGTAGTAGGTGGTTTTAAATCACATAGAGAAACAATTATTTTCCTTTCAATTCTCCTGCAGTCCTTCGAGGAGAAAGTCTCCCTTTGACATTGATTTGTTTTTGATACCTAACACGTCATGATTTCCCTTTTTAAACAGAGTTGGTCCCAGCCTCAGCCCCCAGCAGGCAATAATAACCAGGTAGAATTTAATGACGTTGTGTTTTATTTTCATCGTACTAATTTTTAAATCAGTTACCTTCTAGTCATGGCGAGTGGTATTGGTTCCCCATGTGATGTACTGTAGTAATATTGCTTTTTAAAGTAAATGTTCAAAGTGAATTTATTTAAATTAGAAGTGAGTTGATTTTAAGAAAAAATTTAAGTATAGAGTACCCATGATATAAGGACAGGGCAAAAACAAAGATGACTCTTGAATGACTGAAGTTTGGAGAAAATGGCTCTAGTAAATGCCATTAAAATAACGACAACAACCCTCACTCAACTCCATATGCATCTGCAGCTATACCCCATTTTCCTATTCCTGTTGAAAGAAAACTTCAAAAGAATTGTCAATACTATACATGCTTCCTCACCTCTTACTCTTCTGTCTAATCCAGTCTGGTTTTGAGGTTGATTATCCAGTGAAACTGTTCTCCCAATGACCTCAAACAGCCAAATTCAATGGATGTATCTCTGACCACATCCTTCACGGCCTCCCAGCAGCAATTCCTCTTTTCAATCTTCCGGTTTTCCTTTGACAGGTCTTAGTCCCTCCTTCTCCACCCAGACTTCAAATGTCAGGATAATCCAGTACCTTTAAGGATCATATTTGGAGATACCCATATTAGTTTCTCCAACCCAGCCTAACCTCTTAGCACCAGATACAAATAGCCCATGGCCACCTCGACATCTGCACCCGGCTGGCTCCCAGCCCCTCCACCTTCACAGTCCAGATGGAACTCTGGTTCTCCTGCACCTGATTCTATCTCCATAAGCGGCACCGCTGTCTATCCAAGTCCCAAGCCTAAGAGAAAGCCTTGATTCCTCCTTTCTTCAATCTCAAAATTAGTCTATCAGCAAATCTAGTCAATTTTACCCTGAAGCTCTATCAAGAATCTGACCATTTTCCTCTATCTCCTCTGCAGTAGGCCTAGCCAGGTCCATCGTCTCTCATCTGGACATAGCACCAGCCTCCTCTCTTGTCCCTTACTTTCATTCCTCCTGCCCCCAATTCATTTTCATACAGCAGCCAGAAGGATTGTTAGAAAATATAAATCAGGCCATATTCCTCTTCTGCTTAAAATTCTTCAACAGCTTCCTTTTTATCCTGGAATAAAAGACCACTTTCTGTGGCTGTAGAACCCTGTATGATCTGTGACTCTCACCTGTTTCTCTAGTCTCACCTCATCTCCCTTTCTCTAAGTACTCCCTCTGCTTCAGCCACAGTGACTTCTCCTCTGTCCCTGGTTTCTAGAAGTTGCCTACCTCAGGACGTTTGCATATGCTGTTCCCTCTTCCTGGAATACTTTCTCCCAGCTTTTCCATGACTGGCTCCTTATCAGCCTTGGTCTAGAGCATCTGCCCTGACCATTCTATCAAAAATGAGCTTCCCCAGTAACTATCTTATTGCTATATTTTTTTCCTTCTTAGCATTTTCAATAGTCTATAATTATCTTGTTTGTTTACTTCTCTATGTTTTTATTACAAAGTCCATGAAATCAAGGATCTTATCTATATGATTCACCATTGCATCCTCCATGCTCAGAATAGCATCTGACACATAATAGGCCTACAATAAATATATCTCGAATGTAATGAATGGAGAAAGGAGTGGGACCTAGACCAAGCAGGACCTTGACAGAGCAGCAGGGAGGCATTTAGGGATTTTAATGGAGATCCAAACTGATCAGACTTGGCAGTTGTAAACAATCAGTCTGACAGTAGTGGGGAAAACAGATTGGAGGGTGACTAAGGAAAGCTACTGCAGTAGTCCAGGAGAAAGATGACAGGGTTAAATGGAATAAGATGTACAAAGCACTTAACCATATGGAAAGGGGGGTGGGGGGGCGGGTTGTGGTTAATATTACAGTAACAGGCAGTAATATAGCAGGTAAGCAAGGACCGCTTGATTTTTTTTTTTTTTTTTTCTGCATCGGGTCTTTGTTGCTACGTGCGGGCTTTCCCTAGTTGCGGCGAGCGAGGGCTACTCTTTGTTGTGGTGCGCAGGCCTCTCATTGCAGTGGCTTCTCTTGTTGCGGAGCACGAGCTCTAGGCCCATGGGCTTGAGTAGCTGCGGCATGCAGGCACAGTAGTTGTGGCTCGCGGGTTCTAGAGTGCAGGTTGAGTAGTGGTGGCGCACCGGCTTGTTGCTCCGGGGCAAATTCTCACTAGCATTGTACGAGCATGTGTTTATATCAGGAAGAATCCCCTGCATTGGCAGGCGGATTCTTAACCACTGGGAAACCGGGGAAGTCCCTGCTTGAATTTAATGACAGTAAAGTCAAGAGTCCAGAGACAGAGGGACTTGTGTATCCCCTGGAATCTTTGAATCTCTAATCTGCTCCCGTGATAAATGCTAGAATTTCTTATCCTTATGGAGTTAATTTGCCCTCTGTTCTGGTAATTTATTCTGCATTCATATATGCATTCTTCTACCTGTGTTCCTTCTTATCACCATCAGCTGGGAGGGAAGAATTTCACAGAGAGCTGCTAACACTTCTCATTAGCTGTGTGACCGGGTAAGTCAACTAGTCTCTCTGAAACTCAATTTCATTTTCTATAAAATGAGGACTCTGATATCTCTTCTGTCCATTGTGAGGATCAATGAATAACTGTACAGAAAATATTTTCACAATGCAAGAATAATTATTAGTTATTTCATTCAGTAAATATTTATTAAGCACCTACTGTGTACCAGGCACTGTTTGTTGGTGCTGGGAATACAGCAGTGCCACTGAGGGAAAGGCAACAGCAGAAGTCCATTCAGCTTCTGGACATTTTGGATTTTGATTGTATTTTCCAAATTGGCAGATCACCTTGGGCCTCTGTTGAAAAATATAGGTTCTTGGCCTGACCACAGTCTTGGTCAGAATGGGAGAGGTAGAATGAGGGGAGGGTTAACTATCTCCCTGACGTTATTCAGAAAGGATTGAAAATAAGAGATTAAGTGGATTAAACTGCCTCCCTTTATCATTTTCCCAAATACTGATCAACCACTCAGCAATCCTGCATACACAGCTGTTTATATACTGAATTTTCCAAAACATTTCTAATAAGAAGTACCTTCAGATGGCTTCTGGGGAGAGCAAGTCCAAACATCAGAACCAGCCACGTGACCTTGAAGGAGAAGACAGCGGAAGTAGCGGAAAACACTGTCCTTGGTGGTGTTTTGTCTGCCACAGAGCTTGCTGTACAACTGATCTGGATCTTGGTCTCCTCATCACCAGAATGAGGTCTGGGTTTTCTGAATACCAGTTCATGGAGGGGTGCAGGGTTAGTTAAATCAGAATAACCTAAGGAGCTTATTAAATCTCCAGATTCCTTGGCCTCACAGACTGGTGAGTCTGATTCAGTAGGGCTAGGACAGCATCAATCACCTCCTCTATTTCTAATTAGCTTCCTGGGCAATTAATTTTTGATACACATCCAGATTTGGTATCTCACTAGGGTAGATCACACTCTCTGTGCCTCAGTTTTCTTGTCTGTAAAATATAATCATTCTGCAGGTAGAATTAAATAAGTTAATTTACGTAATGTACTTAGAACAGTGTCTGTCCATAGTGAGTACTGAGTAAGTTTTAATTATTCTGTCCATCAAGGTCCAATCAGGAAGACAAACCACTGGGAGTATTTATTATTATTATTATTATTATTATTATTATTATAACTTTATTTTATTTATTTATTTTTATTTTTGGCTGCATCAGGTCTTAGTTACGGCATACCTTCTCTCTAGTTGTGGCGTGTGGGTTTTCTCTTCTCTAGTTGTAGCACACGGGCTCTCTAGTTGAGGCACACAGGCTCAGTAGTTGTGGCACACAGACTTAGTTGCCCCGCAGCATGTGGGATCTTAATTCACTGACCAAGGGTCGAACCCGTGTCCCCTGCATTGGAAGGCAGATTCTTTACCACTGGACCACCAGGGAAGTCCCCACTGGGAGTATTCAAAGCAGAAGGAACTTAATGCAGAGGTGATGGCTAGGCTGAGAAGCCAAACGAGACAGTGATACAACCTAGTGATTAGGCAGCAAAAAGTCATTCACTGCTTAGCAGGAGGAAAAGAGGGAAATGGTGGTGTTTCTGGAGCCCAAAGTCTGGCAGAACCTGGACCAACAGCGGAAGCTGTAGCTGTAGATTTAGATACAGCCATTATCAAGACAGCTGAAGGAGGAGGAATACCCTGGCTTTTCCCCATCCTCTAGTCTCTCAGTAGTGCCTCCCATTGGCTGAACCCAGCAGGAAGTCATCTCTCAAGTGAGCCTGGGAAACTTTATCTGCAGGAGTCATCCCTGCCTTTCAGGGGAAGGATGAAGAATGGCTCTGAGGAGAGATTATTATTATTTTTATTTTCTTTAAGGTCTTTTTGGGCCTTATGGTTCTCAAAGTCTCTAAACTTTAGTCAACCACAGGCATTCAGGGCTTTGTGAGTGCTTATTGATTAATTGATTCTGTGCCTTCAGTATACACACATACATAAATGCTTGGCCTCTGATCTCTGGAAACTGACAGCTCAGGCCTTGGCAAAAATTCACCAGTGCTGAAGGCAGCAGAGCCCCACCCAAGATTCAGGGAAAGGGAAGGAATGTGGATCAGGTTTCTGGTTGAGGATAGCTGCCTCAGCACCTTTAAGGATTCAGAAGTGATGGATGGGAAAGCTGGCCAGAGACATCGCTAGGCAGAAAGCAGGGTCTCAGAAAGCCCAGGAACAGACGTAAAGAAGTAAGACTGCGGAAGCATTTGTGGAGGGCACTGGGCAGGGGAGGGGAGGAGCAGGAAATAGGGCCTCACCCCGTTTTAAGGATACTTCCTAGAAAAGACTGAAAAACACCCACGTGTCTTTGGGACATATCCCTGTACGTGTGCAATGTGGGAGTGAAACTCTGGGAATTTTGCTACCAAAAATAGACAGGAAAGCTCCTTCTAAATATTTCTGGGAGGACCCAGCATTTAACCTTGGACCAGAGGCAAATATGTTTATTTTAAGAGTTTCTTAAAAGAAAAGATCGAATATTGTGGAATTCTTCCTAATATACCATAGACCTGCTCCCCAAATTCATTCTTCCAGCAAACGTTGTTAAATAGCAGGTTGGCAGCTGATTCAGGCAATGAGTTTTGGAGTGAGACAGAACTGGGTTGCAGTGTGGCTTTACCTCTGTCCTAGCTTTGTGGTCTTGGGCAAGGGATTTAACCTCAGTTTCCTCATCTGTGAAAAGGGAATAAGTAATACGAACTAGCATGTCGAGTTAGGAGGATTAGAATGAGATCATGCCTGAAAATAATACTTAGAGTCTGAATCCAGAGCGTGCTCAGGAAGTGGTAGTAGTTCATCATAATGTGACTTGTATTATTTGTACACTTTGCAAAACACTTTCCCCTCTATTAGCTCATACTTAGGTTTCACATCAGCTCTTGTGTCTACTCTGCATCTAGCACCCTTCCAGATGCTTAACAGTTATTATCTACCTATTTTAGTATCTATTTTATGCCAGGCTGTCCTGCGTACTGGGAATACAGCAATGAACAAAGCAGACAAAAGTCCCTGCCTCTCGGGGAGGATACACTCAGTGAGGAGAGAGCGACAATAAATGCAATTTCATGAATACTTATGTTTACTATGTTCCAAAGTGCTTTACAAATATTAAGTCATAACCTATGAGGAAGGTATTATTATGCTTACCCCATCTTACAGATGAGGATACTGAGGCCCAAGGGAGTTGCAAGTCACTTGGCCGAGGTCTCACAGCTAGGAAGAGCTGGATTGATGATTCAAAGCCACACACTGTGATTCCGGAGTCTTTACTCTTAATCATTACTTCTCAAAAAAAAATATATATATATACACACACACACATATATACTAATAGATTATCGCACCCTATAAATTAGGGTGTGATAAGTGCTATGAAAAAATAAAGCAGGGTAAAGAGGGGAAGAGGGTGATGGGAGAGGGCTCTCTATGCAGGGGGATCAGGGAAGGCCTCTCAGAGGAGCCACATCTGAGCAGAGACCTGAAGAGACTTCACTCGAGGAAGAGAGGCCGGTGGACATCTGGGGAAGGGCGATCCAGGCAGAGGGAAGCACTGTGCAAAGGCCCACACTTTGTGTGTTTGGAGAACCACAGGGAGGCCAGCACTGGAAAAGCAAAGTGAGCAAGTGGTAGAAGATGAGTCAGAGTGAAAGACGGCTCAGCCGGATGCAATTGCCTTTGGCTGAGATGGAAAGATTGTGAGAAGAGGAGGTTTGCAGGGGAAGGTCAGTTCAGTTTGGGATAATTCTCACCATCACCCACCCAATAGGAATTACTCATTCCAGAGGACTTTGAGAGATGAAATAGCCCACCCCAGATCACCCAGGCAGTTGTTTTCAGAGGCAAGATTCAGATGTAGGTCTGCCAACCATAACTTAAATGCCTCAGGCCTTTGGCTGGTAGGGTGATGTGGGGAAATCTGCAGAGGTGATATTCTGATCATCCTGACCCCTGACCCCAGGCGCTTTCAAGGAGGTGGGGAAGAGGTAGTGGAGAGTGACGCAGAAGAACACTCAGAGGAAGGTAACAGTGCCAGAGATCCCACAAGGCGGTAAGTAGCACGTATTTAAATGTGAAATGCAGACAGGAAGCACAGGGAAAGTACACTTCTTTTTGAAAGAGCAAAATGAGTGAAAGAGTCCCAGCCTTGTCTGGGTGGAAGGCATCAGGGACAGGATGAACATCTGTGCTGAAAAAAGCCATGCTCTGGCAGAGATGGGAAGACCCCAGTCTTTCCTGGGCAAGTCTTTCTCCACAAATTGATGCTTTTTCATTGTGACAAAGATATAACCAGGCTGGATGTCTCCCCTGGACCCATGTCTCTAACCACAGCCTCCTCAACATTGCCACTACTGGGCACCTCTAAACATGCCCCAATTTGAAGTCCTGATCCTCCCCCAATCCCAAACTTGCTCTACCTGCAATGAGATTCCAAGAAGCCAACCCTGAGACAATGATTCATGTGCATGAATGACATTAAATATGGAAGGGCTCCTAGGAGAAACTGGTGAGGGAATGGAGAAGCGAGATAAAGAGGGCAAGAAGCCAAGCAAGGGTGTGATGCCAGACCAAGCCCCTGGAGGGCAGCTTCAGCCTGATCCAGTAGGGGAACCTTGGATGTAAGTTACCCCTGGGCGTTTGGAGGGGTGGGCAGGCAGATGCTTGGCTTCCACACCCCAGCAGCAGTTGGTCATTGGCTAAGGATGGGAAAGTGAACTTCCTTGAAAGGGTAAAGGGACCCCAGTAGCTGAAGGGCAAGCCTCTGGCTCTTCACAAATGCAGGCTGCTGGGAGCATCAGCACACAGAAGCCAAAGAAGGGGAGTTCAGAAACCAACAAAAGGACCCCAGGGGATCTGATCAGTGCCCTGACAGGGTCCACCACATGTGCCTTACCCATCTCAGGAAATGGCATTGCCGTAGTGCTGATTGCTCAGGCCCCAAATCCTGGAGTCATCCTTGACCTGCTCTGTCTCACACCCCCCATCCAATCCTTTAGCCAATCTCATTGGCAATACCTTCAAAATATACCCAGAGACTGGTCACTTTTTTTAAAACTTTAAAAAATTGTGAGGGCTTCCTAGGTGGTGCTGTGGTTAAGAATCTGCCTGCCAATGCAGGGGACACGGGTTCGACCCCTGCTCCAGGAAGATCCCACATGCCTCGGAGCAACTAAGCCCATGTGTCACAACTATTGAGCTCATGTGCGGCAACTACTGAAGCCCACACGCCTAGAGCCTGTGCTCCACAACAAGAGAAGCCACGGCAATGAGGAGCCCACACACCACAACAAAGAGTAACCCCACTCACCACAACTAGAGAAAGCCCGTGTGCAGCCATGAAGACCCAAAACAGCCAATAAATAAATTTTAAAAAAATTGTGATAAAGTACACATAACATACAGTTCAGTGGCGTTAAGTACATTCACCATCACCATTTTGTGCAACCATCACCATCATGCATCCACAGAACTCTTTCGTCTTGCAAAACTGAAACTGTACCTATTACACATTTTGTTTATCCATTCATTTGTCAATGGTTGCGTCTACCTCTTGACTGTTGTGAATAATGCTGCTATTAACACGGATGTATTATACAAATATCTGTTACAGTCCCTACACTCAGTTCTTTTGGATATATACCTAGAAGTGGAATTGCTGGATCATAAGGCAATTCTATTTTTAATTTTTTTTAGTAATTGCTTTACTGTTTTCCATAGTGGCTGCACCATTTTACATTCCCACCAACAGTGCACAAGTGTTTCAATTTCTGCACATCCTCACCAACACTTTTTATTTTGTATGTTTGTTTGTTTCTTTTAATGTGATCATTTCTTACCCCTTCCACGATGACCACCCTGAACCAAGCCATTTCAGTTTTTGCCTGGCTGATTGCAGTGGAATCCCAACTGACCTCACTGCTTCTGCCCTAATCTCCTGTAGTCTTCTCAACACCACTCCTCCACTCACAGCATCCAGTGCATTCCTCCCTCCCCACTCAGAGTAAAAGGCAAGGTTCTTACAATAGCATATGAGGCTCTACAAGATGTGCTCCTCTCCCTCCCCAATCTGACTCATTTCCTACTTGCTCACTCCACTCCAGCCACACTGGCTTTTTTTTTTTTTTTTCCCTGTTCCAAGTAATCTTCTGTCTAAGGACCTTTGCCTTATTTCCTCTGCTTGGAATACT
This sequence comes from Hippopotamus amphibius kiboko, assembly GCF_030028045.1. Taxonomy (NCBI): domain Eukaryota; kingdom Metazoa; phylum Chordata; class Mammalia; order Artiodactyla; family Hippopotamidae; genus Hippopotamus; species Hippopotamus amphibius. Next base: position 17,928,332 of record NC_080201.1, on the reverse strand, counting down.
CTTTCTTCAGATATCCTTAGTGTTATTTGCTCCCTCACTTCCTTCAGGTTTTATTCATTTCTCAAGGAAGCCCCTGGGCCTTCCATCGCTCATCAGCTCCTTCTCCATTTTCTGCCTTTCTCCTCCCTACCCTATGCCTGGGAGGATGGCCCCTACAGACCCCACCACTTGGGCTTTCTTGCCCTCAGGCTTCTGGGTAGGTTTGGTCCATAGGAGGCAGTGCCAGAAGATGAACGGTGAGAGGAGAGAGATGTTGGGTTATTTTCCCCCCACATCCTCCCTGCTCTGCTCTGGGCAGTGGCCTGTCCCTCCTGGGCCACAGCCAGGTTTTGGAGGGATGGTTCTCTGCTCTCCAGCTCCCCCCTCCCCCCCCCAACCTGCCACTCCCAATGATGCCATTTCCTCCCTTTGCCCTGCAGTCCTCCAAGTTGTAACTGCCCTTCTGCTGCTGCTCATCACCGCGTCTTCTGCACCCCTGTTGGTCCCTAACCCTGCCCATTCCTCTAGTCCCTTCACTAAGACTTGAACCATCGGAGCTGGATTTTGTCTCCCGCTGGACCCTGACACCTCCTAGATCACATTATTTACAATTTCCAACCCTATCTTCTGTCCTGTGACTTGGCACTTCCCATTCTGTTCTTCTGCATAGCACATATTATCTAACTTGCTGTATATTATTTATTTTCTTTGATCCCTCACACTCTGGGATGGAAGGTCCAAAGATGCAGGGATGTTTGCTTCGTTTACTGTTGTATCTCCAGTGCTTGGCACATAGCAGGCTATCAGCAAATATCTCTTAAATGAGTGAATGAACGAACGACCGACTAGGGGAGCTACAGAGAAGACAGCGGTGTGGTCCAAGGTGCAGGCAGAAGAGCTGATTCTCAATTTCTCTTCTCCCCTCCCCTCTCCCGCCCGGAATGCTGAGTGCCCTGGAAAGAGGCGGAAATGAGCGTGCTCAACAGCCCTCCAGCCGGGTGTTTACTTAATTAGGGCCTGTATCCCGACGCTCGTTGGTGTTTAACTGTCCGCCTAATGGCTTCATCTGGTTCCGGGCGGGCGCAGGGGAACCTGCGAGACGAGGATAGGCGGGGCCTCCTCGAAAAGCCTCTGCGCGGGTATCTAACCTCCCCTCCAGCGTGGAAAGCGCCCCCTGCGGGAGAGCGAGGCGAGGGGGCTGGAGCTCAGCAGGCAGCCGGGGCTTCTCCTGCGCTTCGTGCATCCCCAAACCCTGGCTGCCGGGACCACAGGCCGGATAACCGAGCGCTCCCGATTCCAGATGCCAATTGCTCGCCTTACCATCAGCCGTGAAATTGAAGGATTACAGCGTTTCTCATTCTCTTAGTTTGGGAAAAGTGGAGAGGAGGAGAGAAACGGCTCGTGAGACGGAGGCGGGGGCGGAGGACAAATGAGCTGGATCCTAAAGCAATAATACCAGGCAACAGTTGGGCACTTGCTCTGTGCCAGGTGCTGAGTTTAGCATTTTAAACGTGTTAATTTAATCCTAGTCTATATTAATTCATTAAATCCTAGTACTATAGAGGGCAGATATCATAATAGCCCCACTAGCATGCGGAACTGAGGCTCAGAGGTGCTATTTCACTAGTCTGAGGTCACAGCGCTAATAAGCGGTGGAATCCGGCTTTGAACGCGGGCGGTGCGGCCCCAGAGCCCATGCTCGGCTAGAAAGAGGACTCCCACGGTCACAACGCAAACCGTCCTCCTCTTAGCCTCAGGCCTGGTGGTGGGAAGGACAGTCAGGCTTCCACGTTAGCCCTTGAGGGCCAAAAACATCTATAATTAGAGACTCCAGTCTCCTCAAACCCCTAAATCTGAGATGAGGAGGAGGAAGGAAGGGGTTGAGGAGTCAGCCTGAAATTCTCAAGACAGCTAGGGAAGGCGGAGAGGCCTCACGGAACGAGAGGTTGGGACTGGCCGGGAAAGCTCAGCTCGGTGGGGAGAGGGCCTGCCGTGTGGAGCGACTAAGTCTCAAGACCGTTTCAGGGCCCAGGGCTCACCTGCCTGCCGCCAGGGGTAAAGCGCTGTGGGTTTGAAGTAAAGGAACGAATCCCAGCTCCGCCGCATGTCTCCCAGGAAGGATGCAGAAGAGCTGTTTCGTAGGGAGGCTCACTGGAAGGCTGCTTCGCGCAGCAAGCAGTTTTTACTTAGATTATATTCAGTATTTTGGACCAATAAAAACAGTCGCAATTATTAAAATGCCTTTATTTGCACTTTACATAAAGTTGAGAAATTGTTAATTATTTACATCTTACGTGGTGGGGGGGGGGGGGGGTGCGGAGCTTGCTGGAGACGACGAGGCTAATAACCAGCCTTTCACCTCGCACCTTTTGGCGTCACCACGGCTTCGAACCCTGGAACCTTCTCACCCAGCCTCCATTTGTTCGGCTGTGCCAGGGAAGTAATGAGTTTTCCGCAAGTTGTAGCAGATTCTGTAACGCGGTCCCTCGGGACCTCACTGCCAGTTTTAAACCCTCAGAGTCCTGGGAGCAGGCTGACGTGGGAGGTGGGGAAAGAGGTACGCTGCCCCCGCCCCCCGCGCTGTAGCCGGGTGTGGGGCGGACACACCCGGCCTCCGTCAAAGCTTTCGATAACAGAGAGCCTCGCGGGAGCATGAATGGGGCGCCTCTGTCTCTAGCCGGGTTCAGATGCAACTCCACTTTTTTCCTCCACTGTAGCCGCAAGGCACAGAAACAATTTTCTTCGTGTGCTGAGGGCACTGAGTGGGTGGATTGTCTTTTTTTTTCCCCCTCGAACCCAGAATCTGCGAGACAGGGCCTGGGTCTCTGCCGGAAGTAACTCCAGAAAAGCCGAGAGAAGGCAGGAGGGGCACGCGAGAGGATGGGAAGGGGGGGTTTCGGGGGTGCCTCCGCCGCGCCAGCCCCGGCCCCACCTGCGAGGGGGCGGGACCTTGAGGCGCTGGACCAATCAGCACCTACCTGCGCTCACCTGGCCCCCTCCCGCTGGCTCCCGCGAGCCGCGGTTCTCAAAGCGGCGCGCTGAGCCTAGCGGAGCGCTAGCCCGCCGTCGCGGCAGCTCCTCAGCCCTCTCTCTCCAGCCATGCGGCTCCCTAGTGGGCCTCTCGCGTCCCTCCTCATCCGCTTCTTACTCCTGCTCCAGGTACTCCATTCCCTCGCCCTGACCCAGGCCCGGACGTTCCTCGGAGGGCGGGCAGGGTCCGAACGCAGCGGTGGCGTCGGGGAGAGCGCGGGGCTGGGCTCCTTGGGGCCAAGGTTGTCCGGGAAAGCCTGTGAGGACTCCCCGGGATGGGTATGCAGGGCTGGGCACGCCCATAACCCAGCCTCCCTCTTTCCCCTCTTCCCTCAGGCGCAGGTTTACTGGCTGCCGCGCGCGGCCTCCGAGCCGTGCCGGGCAGGCTTGGGGGAAGCTGAAGTGACCTTGGAGGCGCGAGGCGCGGAGCTGGAGCCGGGCCAGGCGCGCGGGAACGGTAAGACCCCCCCCCCCCGCCCGGGGGCCCGCCTGGCGGAACTGCGGGGCAGGGGCCACACGTGGGGTAACCCGGCTGCGGCGGGGGCTCCTGGCGCCGCCTCAGGTGTGTGGGAGGCGCAGAAAGCATCCTGGGGGATGGGATGGGGGTGGGCGTCTGGAGGGAAAGGCCGGAGAGCGTAGCGTTCTCTGAAGTCCAGCCCCTCCTTGCCTCTCTGCGGCGGCTTACCTTGACCCCCTCTTTTGGGGTGCGGGGCGGCAGAGCTCCTCCCCCAGCCCAGACGTGGGAAGCTCTCCCCTGCTGGCCCCAGCGGAGGAATGCGCCTTCCACATTCCTCCCCAACCCCCGCGCAGGTGCGGGGATGAGCTGTGCCCCGGGCAGCCCCCTTCGCCCCTCTCGGGCCCCTTTTGTGTACCGTGCTTTGTGTCTCCGACAGACAGACCGGGTCTGTTTCTCTTCTTCGCGCTCCCTTCCCCCGCCCCCCTTCTTCCCCAGCAGCTGGAATGCACTCTTAACCCTGCCCTTCCCGGAGGGCCTGCGCCCCTGCAGGCTGCCTGGAAATGGGGCCTGGCACACCTGAACTGGGGCCATCACGCACTGGGGACATCCCCAGCCCCCAGTGTCTTGGGACTGGAATGTTAGGGTACTTGGGGGAGTGGGCGTTCAGAAGCCAGGTCTTGAGCTGTAGGGGCGTGGATGGGAACCAAAGCACACTTTTGATCTCACAAGTACTTGCTCCCCCACCTCCTTAAGTTTAAAAACTTGAGAGTGGGGGTCACTGGTGCGCAGAACCAGTGTGTTATGAGACTCGGGCCGCTGACAACTGATGGGGGCCTCTTTCCCTCCATCCAGGACAGTGGGGGGTTCCTCCAGTAGATCAAACCCAGGTTCTGAAACAGAGGTCTATCCCAGGATCTTTGGGTGGGGTTCCAGATCCTTAACCTGTGAAATTGTTTAAGAGTTTGTGTATGCATTTTTCTGGGTAGGAGATTTATAGTTTAAAATTTTCAAAGCAATTTAAAAACCGATGCTACCTAGCACTTTTCTAATGCCTCCGTCAGCATACCCCTCACCGCAGGTACAAATTCCCACAGCCTGAATGTGGGAGTGAGCTGCCTGGGGAACAGAATGGCTCTCCTTTGTTTCTCCAAAAGAGGATTGGGGGCCTTGAGTTCTGTGGAAGCCTTTTTTTCTTCTTTTTTCCCCCAAATTACTCTGCAGATTGACAAAACAATTAACACCCAGGCTAGGCCAAGCTCCTTAAACTCTTGGCTGTAGGCAGCTGAGGAGAGGCATTAAGAGGCCATGCCTCATAAACTTTAAATTCTTGCACATGGGTTTATTACTGACTGGCTAACAAAGTGCAACTCAGCCAACCTGTAAAAATGTTAACTTGGGCAGGGCCCCAAATGCAATTCCGGCTCCCTGAGGAAGCTTTATTGCTAACCAGACTTCTGCCAAATCCTTACCCCCTCCCCCTCATTGTCAAGTTCTATGGCTACAGTCTGAGAACTACAGTCAGAGAGTGGGCTGTGGCTTTGAGTGTTGTCTGGGCCTTATCTTTCTTACTGAAGCAAGAAATATCAGATTAACTGTCACTTCACTAAGCTTGAGGTTGTTGGGGGGAAGCGGTGATCAGGTTTTCGATTTCATGGTCCGGTTGGCAAGTGCTTCTCGGTGACGTCAGGTATTTTAAACCTTTTGAGAAAATTCTGCTTTCTCAGATGTCTGGTTTATGGTTGTGAAAATGGTGGGTTCATGCCAGGAGCACACCTGGCTTATAAAACAAAAGGTGGGTTAATGTGCTTGGCTAACCTTGAGCGGAGCTCCCTGCAACGTGCCTGTGCCAAGTTCTTAGAGCAGTCTTCCCGTGAAATGGGATTCGGCCTTCTCTTTAAGTACAAGCAAGTTTCTGGGCCCAATTTATCCCAATAAATTGGGACTCCCCAGCAAAAAAATAGTGGTGTTTCTCCCATTAGTCCTCAGCAGCTGACACCTTTTCTACCTCCCTGCCTCCGCTCCAGCTCCCTATCCTCCAAACACAGGAGCCTCAGCCTGGAACCAGCCACGTGGAAAGGGGTGTCCTGAGGGTACATGCAAACTCTCAAGTTCGGCCAAGCAGACGACAATTTCCCTGCAGCGAAGGAACAACTGCCCCTGTTGTTCGCCCCTGGGTTATGAATTTCACAGGTGTCTATGAAGTTGAGCTCAAAGAAATTATCTGGTATAATTAATACCTTGTTTGTATGTGCACTTTCCTCTTCAAAGTATGTGCACAACTCTGAGCTTGCCCGATCCTCTTGACATTCTCTTGAAGCTGGTGAGGTACATTTAAACAACTTGAGCTCTTAATCCCAGAGCTGGGACTTCAGAAACCCTGTAGGCCAGCCCTGCTGGAGGTTTTGGAGATGGAGAAACACAGGAACAGCTTAATGGATTCAATTCCCTAGGCTAAACTCATGAGCTTCCTTGAGGGTCATGGACATGACTTTTACCTCTAGGCTTATGCCCAGGACCTGGTGCTTAATTGGTCCCAGTAGGTATTTGCATGAATTATGATAATCTTGTGAGGTTCTGCCTATTTTACAGATGAAACCTCAGTGGTTGTGGCTTGACCAAAGTCAACACTGCAGTGACCAGATGGGACTTGAATGGAAGTTTCTGACTCCCAAGTTCCCCAGCTTTTTTTTTTTTTTACCACCAGAAAGTGGGAAGTGGATGAAATGAAGTGGAGTGTTGGAGCACCAAAGCCCACCAATAGCAACCCCCTACTGCAAGAGCGCTTAGTCATTTATTCCTTTTCATCCTAGGGTTTTCTGGAAACATTCCTGCAGAGGAAAGCAGCTTGAATACATTCTCTGAGTGTCCTAGTGATGGGGACTTGGGTGAGGTGAGGCCCGGCTTGCCTAGACCAAGAGTGAGAGGTAAATCTGGAAGGAGGTAGAGCAGGAATGTTCCCCCACCTCACCCCCACAGTCTGGGGTCTGCCTTCCTTCAAGTGTGGTCTAGAAGCAAAGACAAAGGAGAGGCGGGAGGAAGGAGCTTGCATGGTATCAGTACAGTGATTAAAAGTGAGTGACCTAAAGTGGTCTATATATCCTTCATGGCGAACAGCTGAGAAGCAGCTTAATTACAGTAAAAGAAATCCAGTACTTTATTATGGCCCTCCACAGGTTCAGCTCACCCGTAGCACTTGGGTAAGATTAAAGCTAACCCTCAGTAGCTTTGGTAGGAAACTTCAAAGTTCAGTAATAAATCTGACTGAGCAGGAGTTAACTCCAAAATGGTTTTGCTTATTTCAACTTGTGTAAAAATCACCTTTTGTTTTGGAGCTCCCATTCTGGGCTGTGCTCTCTATTTACATTTTATTTTTTTAGTAAACATATATTTAGCATCTGCACGTATCAGGCACTATTCTAGAACTGCGGCTAAAACAATGAACAAAACTAAGACCCTGCCCTGGGGCGGCTGACCATCTAATATTAGTTATTTTTTATGCTTATGCGTGCCTCGCCACGCAGGTGGTGGCAACTTCCCCTCAGCTGTAAAATGAGGGTAAGAAACTTGGCATGAGGTCACTGGGGCAGTCAGCAGTAAGGCCAGGGTTTACACCCAGGGCATTCCACGGTGCCCAATAAATCCGCCTCTGTGGAATGAATGTTTGGGAACTGGGGCTTCCAGCCCACCCAGCTACCTTCCTGGCTCAGCAGCTGAGTAGGGTTGGTTGCCAAAGGCTGACGTACATCACTGTTAGCTGGTGCCTGGGGAACAGGTCTCAAACCTCTAGTCTCCCTTCTCACCTCCTCACATGGCACTGTGTTCCTAGGTTACCCATGCACGGTGCCCTCACCTCCCTGCTGCATGAGGAAGGCATGGCTCACCTTGAGCAGTGAGTCTCTAGGAAACGACAGCTCTGCGAAGCATTTGGAGGATGATGGAGGAGGAAGAGGGAGAGAAGGGCCTGTCTCCCCAGATCAGTGGAGGCTTCAGTCCTGAGGCTGAACAGTCTCCCTTCAAAGAACCACTGTTAATTGAAGAATAGCATGTGTGGAAGAAAGGGCCCAGATGCTAAGTGTACATACAGCTCAATGAACCTCACACACTTAAAACCCCTGTGTGCCTAGCACACACATCAAGGAGCAGCATTATCAGCACCTCAGATGCCGCTTCCCTCCCATCTCTACCCTCCCCCAAGAAAACCACTATCTGGACCTCAAATACCGTAGGCTGATTCCCTTATAGTTGAACTTTATGTAAAAGACTCATCCAGAATGTCCTCTTGGATCTGGCTTCTTTCACTGCACGTTGTGAGATGTAGTTCTGGGTGTTGTTGTGGTTGATGGTCATTCTTCTACAGTTTCCATCATGTGACCATCCACACTTCTGCTGTTGATGGGCGTTTGAGGAGTTTCCATTTTTTGGCTATTACAGCTAGTGCTGCCGTGAACACCATCGTGCAAGTGAAATTATAGGTGGATCGGTTAGGTACATACCTGGGAGCATAATTGCTGGGTTAACTGAGGATTACCTGGGGATCTCAGTACTGTGGCCGAGTACTGAGAAGTCAGCTTTTCTCTGTCTTGAAGTAGCTGAGTCTCTTCTGGATTCTACCATCCCCCTCTCCCAACAGTCTCCTTACCAGACCCATACCTTCTGGATTCTCACTTCCCACCTGGCCCTGTGCTAAGAGACAGTAGTTCTTTATTATGTACTTGGTCACATCCTTTGTTTGGGGGTAGAAATTCTTCCCTTTATTTGTCCTTCAGCTAATGCTTGTTACTTTCCCCCAAAGTAGAAAGGGAATCTGGAAAGGGCCCTGAACATCTCAGGTGAGAACTTCTTCCTGGGTGGAGATTTTTATCCTGGCCGATGTGGGTGGGCCGCAGCCTCCTCACATGCCCAAGGTGGTCGAGTCCAGCTCCTCCCTCATTATAGACGTAGTGAGGTATCTGAGACTCAGGGTCAAGCTGACTGGTCATCTAGCCCACAAACATCTGAGTACCTACCAGGTCCTCAGAGTTCAGGGGTGAGCAAGGCCCACAGCTCCTTAACCTCAGTGAGCTCCCTGACTACAGGAGGAAGCAAATCAGTCGCCAGGCCATTTTAATAGTGAATCCTTCATTCAGCAAATATCTACTGAGCATCTACCAAGGACAAGGCACTGTTCTTGGTGCTGGGGTACATTAGTGAGCAAAGCATGCACAAAACCCAGGCTTTGTGGGCCATTCACCTGCTAGTGGAGGGAGATGGACAAAATAAGTAATATATACATGTACTCAAGTGGGAGGAAAAATATAGAATCACATAGGAAGGGCTGCTGACATGTTCTTGGAGGTGGGGCGGGGGGGCACCTGGAGGAAGTGATGTCCAAGCCAGAGGCTGGGGAAGGGGTTAGGACATGAGAGGTGGCAGGGAGTGTTCCTGCCAAGGGAACAGCATATGGGGTCCAGGAACTTAAATACGTTTAGTCTGGCTGGACCGTGGAGTGTAAGGTGGGTAGCAGCAGAAGGGAAGTAGGCAGGGTCCGGTCCAGCTCAGAGCTTCTTTCACCCCGTAAGACAGGCAGCATGGGGAAGGCAGGAGATGTGGCTGAAGTTCCAGTTGTGCCCTCATGAAGGCCAGTGTCCCTGAAGTCTCCTCTGGATCCAGGACCCTGGGGCCCACCTCCAGCATCCCTTCTCAACTCCCGACTTTTCTTCCCGACCTGAAGATGTGGTCAGCCTCAACTGAATAATCCTCCTCGTTTCATTTAGTTACCTGCCATTACCAGGCAGTAGGGCCAGCGAGGAAGGGCTTTCAAACAAAATGAAACAAAACAAAAAAATCAGGAAAAAAAACACAACCTAAATACCATTTACTGGAGAGCTTACTGAGTTCCAAAAACTACACTATGTACTTTATGTTATAAGCCCCTTTAATCCTCCTAAAAGCCCCTTGAGGCCAGTGGAATTGGCCCCATTTCACTGGATAGGAAACCTAGGCTTTTAACTTTGTAACTTTTCCAAGGTCACTCAGCTAGCAAATTGTGGAGTTAGGGCTTAAACCAGGTTGGACTCCTACCTGTGAGGTACTAACCATTTGGGAGTCAGCGTTGTGAATCCTCTGGCCTCAGCCAAGCCGAAGAATATGGGAAATAGTTAACGTCTGACCCAAGACCTTTAAATTCCTGTTCCCTCCACAGGCCGCTGTTAATCACCAGGATCTGGAGTGATGGGGAAGGGATGTGGAGGGGATACTTCCATCCAGGACCCCAGCCTCCCTTTTAGGATGTAGGGGAATAGGGAGGGTTCAGAAACCAGGCCCGATAGCTGACAGTGCTCTCACTGTCAATTTTCAGCAGAGAATCTACGTCTGGCTGTTCATCTTCTTCCTCTCCTCACCCCCCTCCAGCATCGAGGACCTCCCCCAGCCCTGCCCTGAGTGGGGGAGCTTGGTATACTCTGCCCCCCATCTCCTCTCCCAGCCAAATTTGGGCACACACGTGGTTGTGGGTTACCTAGAGCATCAGTAGCCTGCAACTTCCTCAAGGTGACAAAATCCCCTCCAGGCTGCAGCTGCCACGGTCCTGATGAACTTCAGGGTACTGTGGTCCTGCTGCTCGCTCAGCGAACCAAAATGCCTTATCCTGGGAAGGAAAGCCACATGAACACTTTCCTTCCTCCCTTTACCCCGCCTGTGAGCGCGTAGCTCCGGCTCTGTCACTGATAACTGAGGAGAGGACTTGGAGCCAGGGCCACACAGCAGGAGGTGGGAGGGCTGGGGGCTGCTTTCCCCTCATGAGAGCCTCTCTGGGCTATCCCGAACCCTAGAAGGAGGAGAGAGCTGTTCTCCCTCAGGACTCTGAGGTACCTTAGGCGCAAGATAGGGAGATGGGGCTGGGGAGGCACAATCCCAGGCTTTCCTCTTCCTCCTCAACCTCAGTAACCCCACTTTTGCTTGTTTAAGAGCACACAAGGTTAGTTTGAAATTAAATCTCTCTTCCCAAGAAGGCTCAAACCTGTGTTGGAGACTAGAAGTAGGTTGATCTTGCCCAGGGGGTCCGACCTCAGGGTCTCACATTAACTTTAAGGAGTCTTTGCGCCCCAGGAATTGTGTACATGTGTGTTTTTCTGAGAAGATTCTTCCCCCAAATTTGGGAACCCCACTCTCTCCCACCCTCCAGTCCAGGTTCATTTCAGAAGTTCTTCAGACTCTTGTCAAACCCAGCAGTGAGGACAGGCCTGATGGTATACATCTGGGCCCAGGCAAGGGAAAACGGCTTCTAGGTCTGAGGCAAGTTACTCCGGTCCCAGCTCCTCGGCCTTGTTGCTCTAACTCCCCTGTGTGGGAGATGCCTCCTTGGCCCTGGACGTGAGGAAGTGCACTGCTGGTTGGTCAGACAGAGGGCAGGGCTGGAGGGCTTAGCTACCATCCTGGGTGTCTTGCTTAAGGCTGCCTGCCTTCTCACAACGAGCCCCGTCTTGTTGTAGCTTCAGGCAGAGAGAAAAGGCAGCTACTTGTGGGTTCCCCACACACAAGCCAGAACAAGATGCCAGGCCCACACCCTGCCCTCTCCTCGTGGAGTCAGCTTCAGCCGGGGCTTCCCACCAGGGCTTCGAGACCTGCTCTTTTCTTATCTTTCATGGTCTTCTGCTTCCAGAATTCTCCTGTGTTCCCCAACTGGACCTCAACCACACTCCAACTGGTTTACCCCTGCCTTTGAGTCCATAGTTTGCCAGCTTGGCTGACCATCAGGATTGCCTAGGGAGCTTTTAATTTCTATCACACCCCCTTTCATATATACTATTTTATATGGTTTGTGTAGAGTTGGGCTCATTGCTTGGGATTTCACATTAATACGTGAATATTTGTTCACTGTAAAGACAATATTTTTCAATAAAATAACAGCATGTGCTATGTGACAGGTACAGCTCTTAGCATTTTACCCATGTTACCTTCTTTAATCACCACACCATCCCTTGAAGTAGGTACGATTACTATCCCCGTTTCACAGATGAGGAATCCGAGGTCAGAGAGGTTAAGTAATTTGCCCAAGATCATGCAAATAGTAAATAGCAGAGCTTGGATTCAAATCTCAGCTGCCTGAGCTTTAACCATGGAACTCCAGCATCTCAATAGAAGCAAATCAGAAATAAATGTGTGAGAGTTCTTCTCGTCCTCAGTGCTGCCTCAGTAGGATAAGCACAGTTAATAGTTTAATGTGCGTCCTTGTAGACCTTTTTCTTGGCAAAGAACTTATGTATGCACACAGGAATTTTTAAAACAAGGATTGGACTATATCAGACTTATAAACGTTATTCTACGACTTTTTAAACTTACTGAATCACAGGCATCTTTCCAGACTGGTAAGTACACATCTATCTTGCTTTTAACAGCTCCATAGTCTTCTACATGGTAGATATACCATGATTTATTTAGCTAACCCCCTAATTTTATCTTTTACAGATGTGGAAGTAGGGAGGAGTTAATGTAAAAATTGTGAAGTGTTTGGATTTTTAGAAATCCGACTATCAGGAATCACCTTATTAGGAAAGACTGTTGTAGAAAGATGATTGAATGAATTGCTCCTCTTACCCCCATTCAGATAAATTAAACTTTTATGTTTGAATAATACCTTCAAGACAGGCTTTGCAGTAAGCTTATTTAGTAAGGTTACTATAACGTTTAAAATCATGAGTTTTCACAGTGACCATTGTTTTAAGACAATTATCTGAATGTTTCAAAAACATTGGAAATCAAAAATTTTTTTAATTTAAATCACACAACTCAGAAGTGAACTATCAAATGTATTAGCACTTGCATTATTTTCCTCGGGTGTTGAAAGCTTGAGAATGTGACATTCAGTCAAAGCAAAAATGCATTTTTTCCTCAAGTTTCTCTTTAGATTTCAAAATCTAGTTAGCAAGCATTTTGAGGAATAAAAGTTTTTCCATTCTTAAAGAGAATGCTAATTTCTGATGGGTTTATAGGTTTTTTCCTTAAACCCAAATATTGCTGCAATAAACAGTCTTGGACAGAGTGGTCACAATGATGTAAAAGATGTATCCTTGAAAACCTCAAATAATTCATAATTCCTATGATTCAAGACTTATTTCTCTTATGAACATATGTGAAGTGTATGTGTGTGGAATAAGGGAGCTAGATGCTTACAATTCACTAGTCTGTCTAATTTTGAAGTAATGTGACTTGTTACACTTTTTCTTAATTTGGGAGATTTGCATTTCTTCAAACTTTGCATACAAAGTAAGATTTTAATATAGTACCATTTCAAATTTTGACAATTGAAGTTTGCATAAAATATAACTGTATTATAATGTATAGAGTGTCTGAGTTGGAGTTCCAGAGCCACTGTGCCTGGGTTAAATCTGTTTGTCTACTTACTAGCTGTTGAAACTTAGGTAAATTTGCTTAACCTCTATGCCTCAGTTTCCTCATCTGTAAAATGGGGGTAATAGTGGGGATCTTGTAAGGCTGTAGTGAGGATTAAATGAGTTAGTGTATGAAAAAGCATGTAGTAAATAGTTGGTGTTAGTGGTGGTAATAATAGCAGTGTTGTTACAGCTAGAATACTTAGTATACTTTTATCTTTAGAATGTGTTCCTAGAAGCAAAATCTCTGGGTCAAAGGACTTTCATAGTTCATGCAACCTACTTTGTATCAGGCACTGTGCTAAGTGTTGGGATATAGTGACAAGTAGATTTGAACACAGTCTTTGCCTTTGAGCATTATAGAGACTAGTAAGGGAGATAGGCAATTAGATAATAGCAAGTAAACATATCATTACAAGTTAGGAGAGTTTTTAACAGGGGAAATGGATCTACTTTGGGAGGGTTGAGGGAAAGTTTCCCTGAGAAAGTAACTTTCAAATTGAGATCTGAAAGATGTTGGGTAGAATTGGAATGGCAATGTAGGGAGATGCTATTCTAGACAGAAGGAGCAGCATGTGCAAAGGCCCTGTGGTAAGGGGTTATGATGTATTTAAGAGGAGGACCATCGTGGCTAGACAGTGGAGATAGGGATTGGGCACGTTATAGATTTTGGGTTTTATCCTGAGAACAATGGCACATCATTGATGAGTTTCAAACAAGGAAGTGATCTTATTTTCTCAAATGTATCATCTGTTGCACTTTTTAAAAATCCTTTTTTTTTAATGGTGAATTTCTTACTCATTTAGGCTAAAAGTGATGTAGTAAGTATTAAGGTGGGGGAGGTAGGGATGGAGAGGCATGAATCTTGGTGATTGGAAAGAAGAGTGAGGGAGAAATAGTCGAGAAAGAGGATGCTAGATAACCATATGCTAGGCGCTGTGCTAAATATTAACTCATTTAACTGAGGTAGGTATTACTAGCATCATTCCCACTTAATAGGTATGGAAGCATACTTGCCCAAAATCTGTCACTGGAACCAAAATTTGAGTCTGGGTACTCTAGACACAAACTCTGGGCTGTTTCTGAGGCCCAGATTTTGGGTTTGTGTAGCTGAGTGCATGATGTGCTATTCCCCAGGAGAGACACTGGAAAAGGGCCACATTTAGGCCAAGAGTAAAGAAGATGATGAATTTGCTTTTTGACATAATGATTTTAAGATTATGGATTATGCCTTTAAAGCATCCAGGGGGAGATATTGAAAAGACAGATAGGTATGTTGGTCAGAGGAAGGATCTGGACATTTGAAATTTTAATACATATTCTGAAGTGCCCTCAAAAATCCATACCAACTTATGGGCTTATGAGAAATAAAGGTGAGAATCAGGAACTTTAAAAAATCAACAAACCGTCTTCCCTAGATCCACCTCCAGGAACTGATTCAGTAGAAGTGATGGGTGGGCTGGAAGCAGGGAATTTGGATTTTTTAAAAGTCCTCCAGGTGATTTTATCAATTGTATTTGGGAACCATTTCTCTGTGATATCATGAAGGCCATTGTGAAAAGCTAAATGTATCTCTTTTAGAGAGGATCTAAAAGAACAAACCCGTGAAATGTGAATGAAAGCATAGCATTTCCGCGTCCCCCACTCCTTGGCCCCACAGCTTACAGGGATCTTGGTTCCCTGAGCAGGGATTGAACCTGGGCTACAGCAATGAAAGCACCAAGTCCTAACCACTGGACTGTCAGGGAATTCCTGAAAGCATGACATTTTGAATTTAACTTTCAATGCTTGTCTCAATGGCAGTTGATCCTTTTTTTTTCTTTTCCTTAATTTTCTGCTTACCTTACATTCTGAATGATCTTTACCTTCTTGTTCTTTTGTTTTGCTTTTTAAATCACTGTCCCTGGTTTTGAATACTTAATTGTGCTTTTAAAGCACATCTTATTTGGTGCTAACCAGAGCTGGGGTGTGTGTGTGTGTGTGTGTGTTCCCATTTTAGAAATTGGAAATTAATAAGGGCTTCTATTTGTTGAGTGCTTACTGTTAACAGCTTAAATATGAAGTGACTTGCCCAAGGCTGCAGGGCCTTTACCCACCAGACCCTTAACTGGTATCCCAGAGGTCCCAGCCTGATCGCTAGGATCTCTGCTCCATTCTCGAGGGTGGGAATCATTGACAGCACACCTAACACTGAGCTTCGAGTCAGCTGTATTTGGAACTCCCAGAGTGCTGTGGAGTATAGCTCAGCGTGCGTTTCTCTCTGGGGATCATTAGGGAGGACCCAGCTCCCTAGGGTGAGGAAGAACCTGAATAGTGCAGATGCTTCCGAAGAGCTTTTTTGCAGAGAGGCAAAACTCCCCTAGAAAGAACTGCTTTCTCCTCAGCAACATGGGATTACCATATAACTTCACTAGTGGGGGCGCTGGGGCGGGGGAGGAGGAATCACATCTCATTCTGATTGCAGCTCAAGTACATGTTTACTATGGAAAAACTGGAAGAGAAGCAGAATGGAGGTCTACCACCCATAAAGGACCTTAGTCATTTAAAATGAACATTTTCAATAGATCTTCTGGGTCCGTTTCCCTAACGAAGTCGTCCTTGAGGATATCTGATCTGAGGGAGAGGGTCGGAGTCCCACTGCTTCATTGCCCCACAGCTCGCCCTCCTGCCTTGCTTTCCTAACAATCCAGCTTCATACTCTATCAATACTTCAGTGGATCAGGGGAGGGCTACAGGCTGAGGGCCTCAAATGCCCCATCAGCGCCATCTGCAGGAAGATCCAGGTCCAGGGTGAACGGTGCGTAGATGGGGGTCGTCTGCCGGGGTGGCCACACTCCCCCAGGGTCATGCTCTTGCCCAGGAGCTGTCATCTTTGTAAAGCTGCTCCTTACTCCAGGGGCCACTTGAGAATGCTTTCCACCAAGCGCTGCAGCTCCAACACTGTGCTTGATTCCTTAGCGTCCTCCAAGGTGGTGATCTTGTGGTGACGGATATTCACGAACATTTCCAGGGAGGTGGGTCCACTTGCGCTGCTCTCTGCTTTTGGGAATCAGTCTGGCTCCTCTGAGGATGCCAAACGGCTGCGGCAGGACACGTGGGGTGCTTTACCTCCCAGCATGCCTCCGGATAGCCCCTTGGCGTCCCAGCATGCCTGGCGGGCACCCCATGTCCCACCCCCGCCCCCCAGCATGCCTTGCGGCCTCTGCCCATTGGCCTCCTCAGCCCAGATTCTGCTCACCCTCCACCATCTTGGACTTCTTTTTATTTGTTTATTTTTTTAATTTTTTTTTTAGCTCTTCATTGGAATATAATTGCTTTACACTCTTGTACCAGCTTATGAGGTACACTAAAGTCAATCAGCTGTGTTTATACACAGCCCCATATCCCCTCCCTCCCGCAACTCCCCCCCACCCTCCCGGTCCCGGCCCTCTAAGGCATCACCCATCATCAAGTTGATCTCCCTTTGTTAGACAGCAGCTTACCACTGGATAACTGTTTTACAGTTGGTAGTATATATATATGTCTGTGCTACTCTCTCACTTCGTCCCAGCTTCCCCTTTGCCCCCCCCGCCCCCCCAATCCCATGTCCTCCAGTCCATTCTCTGCAACTGCATCCTTATTCTTGTCCTGTCACTGGGTTCATCAGTACCTTTTTTTTTTTTTTTTTTTTTTATTCCGTATGTATGAGTTAGCATACAGTATTTGTTTTTCTCTTTCTGGCTTACTTCACTCTGTATGACACACTCAGGTTCTATCCAGCTCATTACATATAGCTCCATTTCATTCCTTCTTATAGCTGAGTAATATTCCATTGTATATATATGCCACATCTTTTTTATCCATTCATTTATCGATGGGCATTTAGGTTGCTTCCATGTCCTGGCTATTGTAAATAGTGCTGCAGTAAACATTACGGTACATGTTTCTTTTTGGATTATGGTTTTCTCTGGGTATATGCCCAGTAGTGGGATTACTGGATCATATGGTAGTTCTATGTGTAGTTTTTTTTTTTTTTTGGGGGGGGGGGTTACACCAGGTTCAATCAACTGTTTTTATGTATGTGTAGTTTTTTAAGGAACCTCCAAACTGTTTTCCATAGTGGCTGTACCAACTTACAGTCCCACCAACAGTGCAGGAGAATTCCCTTTTCTCCACACCCTCTCCAACATTTGTTGTTTCTAGATTTTTTGATGATAGTCATTCTGACCAGTGTGAGGTGATACCTCAGTGTGGCTTTGACTTGCATTTCTCTGATGATTAGTGATGTTGAGCATCTTTTCATGTGTTTGTTGGCCATCTGTATGTCTTCTTTGGAGAAATGTCTATTTAGGTCTTCCACCCATTTGTGGATTGGGTTATTTGCTTTTTTGGTATGAAGCTGCATGAGCTGCTTGTATATTTTGGAGATTAATCCTTTGTCCATTGCTTCGTTGGCAAGTATTTTCTCCCATTCTGAGGGTTGCCCTCTTGTCTTGTTTATGGTTTCTTTCGCTGTGCAAACTTTTAAGTTTCATGAGGTCCCATTTGTTTATTCTTGATTTTATTTCCATTGTTCTAGGAGGTGGGTCAAAAAGGATCTTGCTTTGATATATGTCATAGAGTGTTCTGCCTATGTTTTCCTCTAGGAGTTTTATAGTGTCTGGCCTTACATTCATCTTGGACTTCTTTGGCCTGGAAAGTCACTGGTTCTGGGGAGAGATAGTCTGCCTTCCTGGTGCTGGGGCTTTACCCACCAATGCCCCCTTTTTTCTTTTTAAAGATATTAATATTTTATGTTATAATTGTCAGGCTCAGGCTATAAACTATAAATGGCTGTTTTGTGACCCTTTTCCTCTGAGCAGAGCACTGTTTTTTGTTGATAGTTTTTCACAGTATTTAAGGCCATAGATGAGACATTTGAGTGACTGTAGCATGCGTAATTAAGTATTCTGGTGAAAGTTAAGTTGTTGAGACTTTTTTTTTCTTTAAACACTAAGCCACAGTCATGAACATCCGTGCAGGTATGGTTTTGTCACATCTCAGATGATTTCCTGGAACAATTCTTTTGTGAAAGGACTTAAGGCTTAATTGCTCAGAAGTTTGTGTCAATTTATTCCCCCCCCCCCCCCAACAATATATAGCAGCATCCATTCCCCGAGTATTTCACAGCACTTGTCCTTTTAATTTGTATTTCTTAGCCCGTGAACTTTTTTCTACGGGTAGTTTTACTCAGGGAAATGCCAGAATCTTCTTTCAAGGCAATGCCACATACTTTCCCCTTGCACCTTCTTATCCCAGTCCCTTCACAGAAAGTAGTGATAGCTACAAGGACAAGATTGTTTGCTTTATAAGGTAGATGTACCTCTAAACCAAGCTAGAATGTAAACATCTTTGGCAGTCTCTCCCTCATTCCCCAACAAGATGCCTTTTGGCCACAACACTTTCAAAGTGATGTTACTCTTCCCTACTCATCAAAATGCCCAAAGATCAACAGGGAAACTGGCCAAGACTGATCCTTTGAAGGACATTTACCCCAGAGAGATGGGTGGTTTTATTTTGCCAGAACATCCAGTAAGGTTGGACATTGGGACTACATAGCACCTCTGTGTCATGGCTGAGAAGACAAGCTTCTGACATTCAGGGGTGTTCCCTTGAGAGTTTGGAAGTGTCTAGGCAATTCCAACCTGAAAGCAGACCTGGAATGGGTTCTCAGCCTAGGATCCATTGATTCTTAGAAGTCTATTTTAAAAATCTTTCTTCTTTCAACAGCTCTAGTACTCCAGGGACTCAACCCTTCTTGCCCAAGTTTTATAGTGGCGCCAGCTCAGGATCTGAGGCCAGGCTTGGCAGAATGGTCTTTAGAGAGGAGCTTTGAGCACAGGCCAGGGACTCCTGATTCCATTGGATATTTCTATCTAGTGCAGATACACAAAGTTCTGATTAAAAAAAAAAATTATCTAGAAGCAATCTCAGGTTACTAACTCCTTTCCCCAACAGTATTGTAGGGATTGTGTGTTCAGGCTCAGTGCTAAAACCTATCAATTTATATTGGTACAAATACCTACCTCTTCATCAGGTTCATCGACTTTATGATTCAGAACCTCTGTGAGAGAAACTGAGTTTAAAGCAGTCAAATGATTTTAAGGTCCTAGGTGGGTGTGGAAGTAAGAGCTATGTTTAGGTCTCTGTTTTTCAGCCTTAGGATCTGAACTGTTGCCCCATGTGCTCATCAGCGCTCACCAACTTGCCCCAGAAAGAGTTTGACACAAGCCCATTCATGCCTCCATGACTTGGCCAAGATTTGTGGCCTTGTGGAGCTAGGCTGCAGTCAGGAACGGGAATCAGCTTACTTTACTAGCTGTCAGAAGGCAGGGTAGAAGCGGGGTGAGTGATGGTGAGACCTGGTTTCGGGTCAATTTCATTTTGAAACCAGTGATACAAGCCTGTGGTTCCAGGAAGCATCTGGGAGGAAGTTGTCATGCTCTGCCCCAGGGCTTACCGTTTACCAGCCTCTGTGTGACTCATGGCTTACAGAGAATACTGCTCCTGTTTCTACAGGTGCCTCAGCAGGTTTCCCTGGGCAGGGTAGCTTGACTGTGAGATGTCCATCCTCTGCCTCTCCCAGTAAACCATGGAGCACCCCCTACAAAACAGTCCTCTCCAAATGCTGACTGAGCCAGCTCCCTGTGATGCTCTTTGGTCTTGTGTGCCCCTTCTTCCTTCGGTGCTTCAGCCCTGAGGTGAAGCCCATGGCTGTAACTAACCCCACGCCCACTTTCAGAGATGGTTTATCTATAGTGTAGAGAGAGGCCTGGACTTGGAGTCAGAAACCGAGGTTAATTGTGAGTAGACTAAAGGTCCCTTTTCTTGAGGGCTTACTCTGGGGCAGACGTGGTGCTCAGTGCGGTGCAAACATTATCCCACTTGTTCCTCCCAAAAATGTTATGAGGTAGGTATTATTCCCATTCTCCAGATGAGAAAACGGCCTCTGTATGTTCACACAGTATGTGAACCCAAGTCTTTTGACTGCAAATCCCATGTTCTTCATCACTATCTGCCTTTGCTTCTAGGATTTGAAATCCGGTCCTGCTGCTTCCAAGTTGTGGGGCTTCGTATACTATGCTGTCCTCTCTGAAGCCGCTTCCTGAGGCACTTCAACCTCAGGGCAGTCCCTTGTTTCCTGAGTTGTCAGAATAGGGGAGTAGTATCCACCTTGCGGGTTATTTTTTGAGGACTTGGATAGGAAAACACTCAGCCGGGTGTCTCAGCCAGAGTGGGTCTTTGAAGCTCGTTCCTGCCTGCCTGACTCATGCCCCCTTGTTGTATTCTGCATCCAGCTGAACATGGGTGAGAGCTGATGGGGCTAGGCCCACTGGTGCTGCTGGAGTGTGCTGCCCGAGTGGGAGGCATATACGCTTGGTGTACGTGACTGTTGACTTCTTGATTGTTGGCACTGTCCCCTCTCAGAATAGATGGATAGCCCAGATCCTATGCTACAAATGTTTGGGACCATAAAACAATGGAAATGTGCCAGCAAACAGGGTAGTAAAGTGTACTGTACATTCCTAGGGGGCAGATTTTGTAGACAGCAGGAAGAGGGTTTGTGGGTTTCTGGCAGCTTTTAGAGTTTGGGGGATTAAGACGTCTGAGTAATAGGGGAGCCAATCTATTAGCCCCCTGCTGGGTAACTTGGTAGGAGAGGATTGGAGAGTTCATTGAGAGTCTCTTATTAAGTGAAAAACCTGATAGGCTTATCTGGCCAGCCCTTCTGCTAGCTGAAGACCTTCCCTTAGGTAGAGGGCAGTTTTAAGAATGGGAAACGTGATGGTTAATCTTTTTTTATCAGTGTTTGAACAGCTAATGCATTCACGTGGGTCAGAATTCAGAAGGGTACACAGTAAAAAGTCTCTTTCTTGTTACTTAGCTACTGGCTTCTCCACCCATCAACCCAGTTTTTTGGGTCACCTTCCAGAAGTATTTATTTTAAAATACAAATGTTAGCATAGACTACATTGCTCCGTGTCTTTTTTTTTTTTAATTAACAACATGTCTTAGAGATCTTTCCATATCAATACATAGGGTTTTCCTTATCTTTTATAGCTTTTTTATGGCTGTACAGTGTTCTCTTGTATAGATGGTATCATAACACAAAGTTAATCTCTCATTGATGGACATTTACATTGTCTGGACTTTTGCTATTACAATCAATTCATTATTGATTGGTTTGGTAGATAGCTGTGGAAAGGTGATTTTGGGCAGGAGGCAGTATCCTATAAGAACTTAAAGGTACTTGAAGATATACATTTTTGTTGCCTGATGCATCCCTAGTATTTAGAAGAATGTTGAGCACTTAGGAAACACTCTAGTTCTTGAATGAATGCTGTGTTGAAGAACCTGACTTTAGAATATGACCACCCTGGGTTCTAATTCTAATTCCACTCACTAGCTGTATGATGTTGGGCAAGCCATCTCACCTCTGAACCCCCATTTCCTCATGTGGTGTAAGAGTCCAGATGAAGTTCTGGGGTTTACAAATTTGTGTTTTGTGGTTTTATCCTATTTGATAGTCAAGATGACTCTGTGAAGTCTAACTTTCATCTTCCAAATGAGAAAACCTAAATTCCTAATAAGTTAATTCAAGTTCCACATCAACATGCTGATGGTTCCAACTAACAGAGTTTTTAGGGACCTTTGTATGTGTCCTTAACATAGCTTTAAGCAACACTGACTCACCTAGTGTGTTTGGATATTCTCTTTTAAGCTTTTCTTTCTCTTTTTTAAATAAATTTATTTATTTATTGCCTGAGCTGGGTCTTCGTTGCTGCACGTGGGCTCTCTCTAGTTACGGCTAGCGGGGGCTACTCTTTGTTGCGGTGCGCTTTAAGCTTTTCTTATTCTTCTTTTTACATCAAGAAGAAGGTGTGTTTGGTCCTACTATTCTTGAATACATTTTTTTCATAACATGCTTCTCCCCCTTCAAACCAAAGGAAGGCAGGCCTCAGACTCAAAGCTTCAACAAACATGGGAATTCCTTGGCGGTCCAGTGGTCAGGACTCCGTGCTTTTACTACTGAGGGCGCAGGTTCAGTCCCTGGCTGGGGAACTAAGATCCCACAAGCCACGCAGCGGGGCCAAAAAGAAAAGAAAAACAAAAAACAAAAAAGCCAAAAACTTCAGCAAACAATCGATTGATTCTGAGGCCCAGAGAATTCAAGTGCCGTTCCCAGGATCACCCATCAAGTTAAGGTCAGTGCCTGCACAAGAATGGGATCTCCATCTCCATTAATAGTATTAATAGCAGCCTTGGCCGTAATGCATCCTATTTGTCAGTTCTTTACATTTATTCTCCTCTAATTCTCACAGCTACCTGTAAGAGAGTTACTGTTATTATCCCCAAGTCTAGTACTTTTCTCCAAATATCACACTGCCTCGCTGGGCATCTAAAAATCAATCTTTGCTCTTTCAATAGACAGCAGGTAATGGGGGTTACAGAGGACATAAGAAAACAAACTCTCAGATGTATCAAAAAGATGATATAACCATAGTGGTTAAAAAAAATGACTCAGTCTAGACAGGTCTAGGTACCACTTCTGGCTCTTCCATTTCCTAGCTTTGTAACTTTAGTGAATTCGTTTAACCTCTCATTTTCCCAATTTGGAAAATAGGCATTAAAATCTACTTTATAGGGTGCTTGGTGAAGATTAAATGAGAAAGTATGTAAATGTTAGCTGTTTGTAATAGTAATTCATGACGGGAGGGATTCCCGCCTTTTGAGGTGGACGCCTGTTGTGTTTGTTTGCTAGGGCAGCTGTGACAAAGGAACACGGACTGCGGACTGCGGGGCTTAAACACAGACATTTATGTTCTCACAATTCAGGAGGCTAGACGTCCAAGACCAAGGTGTCAGCAGGGTTGGTTTCTTTTGAGGCCTCTCTTCTTAGCTTGCAGATGGCTGTCTCCTCCCTGTGTGTGTTCATGGTCTTCTCTCTGTAATCGTCTGTGTCCAAATTTCCTCCTCTTCTTATCAGGACACTGTCATACTGGATTAGAGCCCACCCTAATGACCTCATTTTAATTTAATCACCTCTTTAAAGGCCCTTTTTCCAAATGTAGTCACATTTTGAGGTACTGGGGGTTAGGACTTCAACATATGAATTTGAGTGGGGGGCACAAATCATGTTAAGGGATTCATGTTAAGAGAAAACTTGGACCTACAGAAAAATAAGGAAAATAAGTTGCTGGTAACCCCAGTCATTGGGAAGCTTCATTTCTTCCCAGTCTTTTTTTTTTTTTTTTTTCCCACTGAGCATAGTTACATATACTACATATGCATTTCTACATTCTGCTTACTTTGTCTTCATAGCATAAGAACTTCTGTAGATAATTTAAAAACTCTACTATAACTATCATTTTGCATAGCTGGATAAAAAATCCATGGAGTGAGTACCCCATAGATTATTTCACTTTTGCCTTATATTAAGATGATTTAAACTTTGTCACATATCATTCCTGGTCTTTTTAGCCCAAAGGCAAAGCAGGATTCCTCAGAAGATGAGACTACAAAGCTGTGTGCTGGAGGTAAAGGGCAAGGTCGCCCTGGGGATCTCCCTGCCCCTGGGACCCTTTGGAGCTCACTCAGGCCTAGATGCCTCTTTCCCCTCCTCCCACTGGCCAAGCAAGCGTGGGGATGTCGTCAAGGAGGCAGGGCTGGTTTCTAAGCAATCATCTCTTTCTCACGAGCACCTGCCAGCCTTCCACGAAGGTGCCTGCCTCTGTGTGTGACCGCTCCAGCTCCGGGGCGCTGAAGGCAGCTCTGTATGCTTTCAAGGCCCCCATCGTCCTCCCCTTCCACTCACTAACCCCTTTCCTCAAAAGATGGCCAGTGTCTTAAGTTCTTTCACCCAGGTTAGTGTTACCTGTTTTTGAACTTCACGCTGATGGAATCATACGTGTGTCCTCTCTTGTATCTGGCTCTGTCACTCAACCATGTTTGTAACATTCATTCATGTTGTTGTATGTCCTTGTTGACTCATTTCATCATGTGAATATTCCACCATATTTCTATTCATTCTACCTTGATGGACATTTGGGCTGTTTCCAGTGAATATTATAATACTTATCTTTTGGTGAATGTATCTTTGTTGGGTCTATACCTCAGAGTAAAATTGCTGGGTCTTGGGGAATATATATATTTAACTTCAATAAATACTGCCCAACAGTTTTCCAAAGTGACTATCCCATTTTACACTCCCATGTCAGGCTTCCACTTTTCTTTTTATTGAGGTAAAATAGGCATAACATAAAATTGACCATTTTAATCATTTTAAAGTAAACAGTTTGGTGGCATTAAGTACATTCAGATTGTTGTGCAACCATCACCATTGCCCATGTCCAGAACTTTTTCATCATTCCAAACAGAAACTCCTATTCTACTTTCTATCTATGAATTTGGGTATTCTGGGTACCTCGTGTAAGTGCAGTCATACGGTATTTGCCCTTTTGTGATTGGCTTATTTTACTTAGCATAACATTTCCAAGATTCAACCATGTTGCAGCATGTGCCAAAACTGTATTCCTTATAAAGGCTGAATAATAGTCCATTGTATGTAGAGACCACATTGTGTTTATCTATTCATCTCTTGATGGACACTTGTGCTGTTTCCAGATTTTGGCTATTGTGAATAATGATACTATGAAAATATGTGTACAAGTATCTGTTTGAGTTCCTACTTTTAGTTCTTTTGGTTATAGACCTACAAATAGAATTGCTGGATCATATGGCAATTTTATGTTTACCTTCTGGGGAGCCACCAAACTGTTTTTCACAGTGGCTGCACCATTTCACATTCCCAGTGCAGGAGGGTTCCTCTGTCTTTACATCGTCCCAACACTTGTTATTTACCTTCTTTTTTTTTTTTTTTTTTTAGCACCCTAGTAGGTATAAAGTGGTATCTCACTGTGATTTTGATTTGTATTTCCCTAATGACTAATGATATTGAGGATCTTTTCATATGTGTATTGGCCATTTTTATACTTTATTTGAAGAGATGTCTTTTCAACTCCTTTGCCTTTTTATTTATTTATCTTTTTAGTTGGGTTGTTTTTTGTTGTTCTCGAGTTTTAAGAATTCGTTATATAGTCTGGATATTATTTGGAATTCTACTTTTTTATGTTATACTCTTACACACTTTGAATACTTCATCATGTTCGCATTACTTTTGTAGTTTAAAAACCTTCATCTGTTACCCTTCCTTTTTTTAGGGAAGGATTTTTTTTAAACAGTTATTATTGGCATCAGGAACTAAAGGACAATTTTTCAAAAACGGACAGTTGGGAGACCTCACCCTGACCTTTCCATGGCACAGCACTGTCTCTCTGGTCCTTGTTGTGCTGCAGGCTAGTAACCTGATGAATGCTGGCGTCTGGGCCAGTGTTAAAGGAACCCCTGGATCAGAGCATGTTGCTGACAGGCTCAGGTGTAGCCCCTGGCAGGTTTCCTGACTCCATGCTTTGGCCACAGGGAAGGGTGGGTAAGAACATTGGTTGTGAATACTCTCTAGCATATCCCTTGGAGTCAGGCTGCTACCTGGCTTCTGAACTTCGGTTTTCTCATCTTTGCAAAGGGGCTAATGCCGACCTCGGCAGCGTAGTTGTAAAGATGAAATGGGCCCAGTCTCCAGCTTAGCAAAATGGTAGTTATTAACTCCGAGTGTTTGTTTAAAGGATGGCCAAGCAGGGAGGTTTCAGAAGGAGCATGACAAACTGAAACAACAGAGGTTATCCAGAATGATCTGTGTGGGTGAAGGTGTAGCAGGATGCGTATTGCGCGTATGTAGACTCATAGCCTTCAGAAATGCTTAAAATCTTCTGCCTCCAGCTGTGACCTTGGGTCAACTCTATGTCTCGTGAGACTCCGTGGGGTTAATGTCGCTGAATATCTATGATCTTGGTTCTTTGGCTCACAAACCACAAAGTGGTCTGCCCTCTTGAGTCGTAACTCAGAAGCCCATCTGAAACTCATATTTGATCACACTGCCGGTCAGAGGAAGTAAGCCACGTCTCCTTCTTCCGTGGCTTGGAACAGTCCTTGATCCAGTCAGGGGGCTGTTGTCAGGTCTTGGTTTTTCACGGGGTAGCTTCCAGAAGCCCCCTCCTTCCTAATCCCCTTTTCCTCCCTTCCCCACAGTAGTTTTCATGGACTGCCCTGGGCAAGAGTTGGCCCTGCTGACTGATGACTTCACTGTCCTGAACGACAAAACAGTCCAGGTAAAACACCATGTCCACCTTCAGGAAAGAAGAAAGACATTTTCCATGGATGCCCAGCTTGCTTCTGGCCAGGATTCCAAGGTTGCCATGGCTGCTGTGAGCCACGTTACCCCTGCAGAGGACGCGGAGTTAGCCCTCAGTTGCCCGTAGCTTTTGGAGGGTAACTAAGCAGAGTAGTGCTTGCAGCTGCCCAGTAGGGGGCGCCAGAGTCAGGCCAGTGGAGCCCAGAGCTGCCTTGTGAGTCATGGCCCAGTGCCCTTGCGCCCTTGAATTCCCTGTCCCACCTCCCTTTCCTTCTTTCCCATATTATGCTGGTAAACCCCAAGTGAAGGTGATCCCAACACAGGACTGCCAATCCCATGAGCCTCTGGGAAGATCGGCCTGAGACTGTTGGCTACGTTTCTTTGTTACGTTTAATTTAATTTTTTGAACAGCTAATATATCCACATGGTTCAAAAATTTTAAATGTTAAAAAGTTATAGAACCTCCTCTTTTTTCTCCCCATCTGTCTAATGCCCTCTCCACCCCCACAAGAGAAGACACAGGTAATCCTATTACCAATATCTTTCCTTCTAGGGTTTATTTATGTATTTCTTCTATATTTGTATGTATTATACATAGGTATAAAGTCGACTTTTCCCTCCTCTTTTATGCAAAAACTAACATACTGTTCACGTGTCTGCACCTTTTTGCACTGAAAAATACACAGATAACCACTGTTATTAGTTTCTCTAGTATGCCCCAGACTTTGTGTATAAGCGGATATGAATATATGCCTTATGTTCCTACCCTTTTACACGAAAGATGGAACAGTGCCTGGCACATATTAAGCCCTATGTAAGTGTTAAATAAAATACTAAACTACGTTAAGCTGTTCTGCACCTTGTTCTTTTTCACTGAAGTATTGATATATATCAAAGGTCTTTCCATGGTCAGCACAGAGGGAGCTTCCTCATTCCTCATTTTTCAAACTGTGTGCAGTTTCCACTAGATGAACGTATTGATATTATAGTATATTTAATTGGGCCTTCTCTATAAGTGAACACTTAGATTATTTCCAAGTTTTCTTTTGCAATAAACACATCTGGGCCTCTCTCCTCGCCCTGAGCTCCTGTAGGTGAGAGGATGTTGGGTGTGTCCCAGTTGTTGGCACACCTGGGTTAAGGGGTCTTCTCTCCTTGCAGGAAAAGAAAGCACTGAAGATCTCCCCATCTAAACGTATCTTGCGAAGACGCAAGAGAGATTGGGTGGTCCCGCCAATATCTGTCCCTGAGAATGGCAAGGGTCCCTTCCCCCAGAAGCTGCATCAGGTATGACTGTGCCTTCTCCCTTGGAGTCATTGGTGGCTGCAGGGACCCTCATTCAAAGGCCCGAGTATGAGGTTTCTTGCTGCTGAGCCCTGGGGCCTACAGAGGGAAAGCCTCTGTGATGAGAGCAGTTTCTTTTTTTTCTTTTCTTTTCTTTTTTTCCTCTTTTTGGGGAGAGAGGTGCTATTTTATTTTATTATTTCCTTATTTGGCTTGTCAGGTCTTAGTTGTGGCATGTGGGATCTTCATTGTGGCACGTGGGCTTCTCTCTAGTTGTGGCACTCGGGCTCCAGAGTGTGCAGACTCAGTAGTTGCGGTGCACAGGCTTAGTTGCCCCACAGCATGTGGGATCTTATTTCCCTGACCAGGGATCGAACCCACATCCCCTGCATTGGAAGGCGGATTCTTTTTTTTTAATAAATTTTTTAAATTGATGAAGTAATTAATTTATTTTGGTTGCATTGGGTCTTCATTGCTACACATTGGCTTTCTCTAGTTGTGGCAAGTGGGAGCTACTCTTCGTTGCGGTGCTTGGGCTTCTCTTGTTGCGGAGCATGAACTCTAGGTGCAGGGGCTTCAGTAGTTGCGACCTGTGGGCTCAGTAGTTGTAGCTCATGGGCTCTAGAGCTCAGGCTTAGTAGTTGTGGCACACAGGTTTAGTTGCTCTGCAGCATGTGGGATCGTCCTGGAGCAGGGATCGAACCCATGTCCCCTACATTGGCAGGCGGATTCTTAACCACTGCCCGACCGGGGAAATCCCAGAAGGCAGATTCTTAACCACTGGACCACCAGGGACATCCCTGGGAGCAGTTTCTGATCAGGCAATGCCTCTCCACCTCTCCTCACAGAGGATTCTTTGCTACAATCGTGAGATGTTTGTCATTTTGTCAGCTGCCATTATCTTTTACTTCCAGCTCAAATCTAATAAAGACAGAGGCACTAAGATTTTCTACAGCATCACAGGGCCTGGGGCAGACAGCCCCCCTGAGGGTGTCTTCACCATAGAGAAGGAAACGGGCTGGCTGTTGTTGAATAAGCCACTGGACCGGGAGAAGATTGCCGAGTATGAGGCAAGTAACCTTGAGCATCCACCAAGAAGCAGGGCCCCAGGGAGGGTAGTGCCAGGCTGACCCCAGACGTGTGTACCCACAGCTCTTTGGCCATGCTGTGTCGGAGAACGGTGCCTCTGTGGAGGAGCCCATGAACATCTCCATCATTGTAACAGACCAGAACGACCACAAGCCCAAGTTCACCCAGGATGTCTTCAGAGGGAGTGTCTTGGAAGGGGTACTACCTGGTAAGAGGACTGGGGAGGGGACAGCTATAGAGGTCTGCTGGGCCCAGACCTGGCCTTGGGTCAACTTCTGGAATCATCTGGAGATCAGCCCAGACTCTTAAAGGCTTGAAACCCTTCACACCTAATTTCCTGGGTTGTGCATCAGATCATCTGGGATCTTCTTACAAATCCAGATTCCGCCACTCCATCCCAAGATCCCTGAATAAGAATGATCCTGAAGTAGAGCCCCGGAATCTGTGTATTTGAAAATTTCCCAGAAGCTTCAGAGGATCAGCCTGGCGTGGGAACCTGCAGCTTTGGAGCTGCAGAGACCTATGTTTGAGTCTGGATTTTGTTTCTTTACCTGCTGTGACCCTGGACGAGGTCTTGACCTCTGAACCTCAATCTTTACTGAGGCTCAGAGGCCAGTATTCTGAAAAAGGAAGTAATATTAAGCATAAAGAACTGTGAAGATTAGAAATAACACGTGCCCACTGTTGTGTGACATGAAACACCTGACATGAGGTTCTTTGGGGGAAAAAATGGCAGCTGCAAGGAGGGCAGCAAAGGCTGGGAGGTGTTAGAACATGGTTTACAGCAAGCAGAAAATGAATTGTCAGGCTGGGAAAGAGAGTGAGAGGAGCTGGCAAAGGCTAGAGAAATAGGTGCACATTAGTGACCTCCAGGACAGGTGCTGGTGGGGAGGGCTCCTCCTCTTCCTTTGTTTCTGAGTTGTGGAGAATTACAGAGACATGAGAATTGGTTAGGCTGCCAACAACAGATATTTCCAGAGGAAAAACAGTAACTTCAACAAGATGGAACTTTTTCTCCCGCTTTGTATTCAGGAAGCTTAGAGGCGGTCAGGCCCGGCTGGAATGGTGCTTTGAAGTATGGGAGACCTAGGCTCCTTCCATCTCGTTGCTCTGCTGTTTCGGCTTCATTGCCAAGATTACCTCCTGGTTGCTGCTAGAGCTCCAGCCATTACATCAGAAGGAGGGAACTGGCGGGGAGAATAAGCCTCTTAACTCAGAAAAACGCTGCCCCCAAAGCTGTATATCCCGTTTGTCAGATTTCAATCTCTTGGCCACAGCTAGCTGCAGGAAGCGATGGGAAATAGTCTTGGTTCCTGGTGGGCTTGTGCTCAGCCTAGAATGATTATGAAGATTACGTTTCTAAGAAAGAAGGGGAAAATGAGAAGTGGGCACCAACTAGCAATCTCTGCCGCTAGTGGGAGATGGGGCCAAGCCAACAGGCAGGCGGGCCCTCTCAGAGTTCCAGAAGTGGGCAAGGCTGGAATCGGAGCTGGGAGGGAAGGGTGCTCACTCATCAGCCCTTTGCCCCTCCAGGCACTTCTGTGATGCAGGTGACAGCCACGGATGAGGATGATGCCATCAATACCTACAACGGGGTGGTTGCCTACTCCATCCATAGCCAAGAGCCAAAGGACCCTCACGACCTCATGTTCACGGTCCACCGGAGCACGGGCACCATCAGCGTCATCTCCAGCGGCCTGGACCGGGAGGTGAGTGGCCCTTTGGGAAGGTGCTGCGTGCCGAGGCTCACCCAGGCTGGGGCCTGACACTCAGAGCAGAAGCCCCTGCCCCCAAAGCCCAGCGTAGAGCGCTGGGGACCCAAGTCAGCTGGGAGTGGCTGCTGCTGTGTCCCTCGTTGCTGTCCCGCAGCTCCCTCGGGCCGGTGGCACGCTGCCAAACCATCTCGTTAAGGCTGAGGAGGCAGCTGTAAAACGCAGACGTTGAATACTTTCTGTAGGTTTTCTCATTTCCTCTCGGAATGGCTCACTTAGCATGCACATTGCCCAGATTTGTCCCATGTGTGCTGCAAAGCAGAATTAGCTCCGTGGATATTGGAATTGCCTCCTGTTTCCTAATTAATACCTTTGCCCAAATCCCTGCTCAAAGCTCCCATTCTGCATCCGCCCAGAGTCAGGAGGCAATGCCCAGGCTTCATCCCACGACAGGCCCAGGAGAACGGTTTGGATCCACAGTTCCCATCCCCCTCTGCCCTTTGCTTCTGGTCCTCCCTGCAATGGGCGAGTGGTGGGTCAGGAGTCAAGAGAACACTGAGAGGGAGGAACTCTCCCCTTCCCTCTGTGTGTACCCAGGGCTGTGCCCAACTCGCAGTGGCTTCCACTCCCACTCTCCTTTTCTCTCCAGAGAGTCCCTGAGTACACACTGACCATCCAGGCTACAGACATGGACGGGGACGGCTCCAGCACCACAGCTATGGCCATAGTAGAAATCCTTGATGCCAATGACAACGCTCCCGTGTTTGATCCCCAGAAGGTAACACCCCTTCCTTCCATCTTTCCTCATCAGATGATGAAGGACTAAGTTTCTCCTTTCTGATGAAACTCCGGAACCAGCCTACAATGCTTCAAGTCCCAGTCACAACACTTGTGAGCTGTGTGACCTAAGGCAAACTACCTAATCTCTCTGTGCCCCATTTCCTAATC
This sequence comes from Hippopotamus amphibius kiboko, assembly GCF_030028045.1. Taxonomy (NCBI): domain Eukaryota; kingdom Metazoa; phylum Chordata; class Mammalia; order Artiodactyla; family Hippopotamidae; genus Hippopotamus; species Hippopotamus amphibius. Next base: position 17,897,198 of record NC_080201.1, on the reverse strand, counting down.
TGTGAAATGGAGACAATGACAATACCTGCTGCGTTGTCCTGAGTTTTAAGTAAAGTGATCTATGTACAGTTCTTAACCCAGTCCCTGGGACACAAGTGCTCAATTTGAAAATCTTTGTTGATATGGAAACTCCTAATTTACCTCCCGCCTATACCTGCCCACCTTCCCCCAGTGAATGCTTGTACACCTCATGTGACAAAGAACTCAGTGCCAGTCAAGGTGACACCCACCCCCTCCCATCTTTAGGTAATTCTGGCTGCTAAACATTGTTTAGGCCTGATTGAAATTTTGTTCTGAACAGCTGATTTCCCCATCTTTGCCACCTGTTCCCGAATTTCCCAAAAAGTTCCTGGTCAGTACCCCAGAGCAATCAGAAACCTAACCCTTCTTGTCACCTTCCTTTATGCCTTTCTGATCTCGGCTAGATATAGGTGACTCCTCACGGCAGGGGCTTGAACGCCCAGATCAGTGCGATTCCTGGAGTGTCAGGCCCTTGGGTGTAGGGAAAGCAGGCCCAAGATTGCTGGGGTCTGTCCCAGCAGCTGTGAGGCTGACTCTTGGAACATTCGGCATCCGTGCATGCCCTGAAACCCCAATAAGTGGGCTGGGCAGTCCCGGAAAGGGTAAGCGGCACGGGGCTCCCGTAGAGAGGATGGAGCTTTCACAGCCGGTGAAGAGTAGAACCGCCTCTCAGGGTGGTCAGTCTCTCGGCTCTGACTTCCTGTGCTTCCCATGCTGACAGTATGAGGCCCGTGTGCCTGAGAATGCGGTGGGCCACGAGGTGCAGAGGCTGACAGTGACTGATCTGGACGCCCCCAGCTCACCAGCATGGCAGGCCACCTACCGCATTGTGGAAGGTGACAGCGGGGACCATTTTACCATCACCACCCACCCTGAGAGCAACCAGGGTATCCTGACAACCAAGAAGGTGAGTCGGTTTGGGCTTTGTACAGGAGCCACACCTGGGGCAATCAGGTCTGCAGCCTCCAGGACTAGGGGGTACCACCTGCCTTGGGACACATACCTTGGACCACTCGCCAGGGAATGTACCAGGCCAATGGCTTGCAACACTCTCGCATCCCTCTTGTGTGAGGGAATTCCTTTGTTCAAACTAAATCCTCCCCCTGGACCCAGTTCATAAAACAGATTCATAAAACAGAGTCGCTGATCTAATTGAGGCAGATCAGTGGGGCCCCTCCTCCCAGATCCCAGTGTCCGGTGGCTATTCCCAATCAGTCTTACACAGAGGGTCTCTTTTATTGGAATCCGTGCTAATTTTGCATGCAATCCATAATTCATATCTAGGTGTTTGGATAGTAAAATGTTTTAAATTACTTAGTAGTTAGGCCTACCCTTGCCTCTCAAAAAGTCTGAATAAAATTGATGCTTCAAGAAGGTGGGTGTAATCTTTCTTTGATTTCTTTTACCTCTTGGTTTATTATGAAGAATGGCCCAGTTTGAGAATCAGGGCTTTGTATAATACTGTCTCCTCCTTGCAACAAAAACTTTGTAATGCCCCTTTCACATTGTGAAGTGAATTTCACTTATAATTTCTCTAACTTATGTAATTTCTAGAAAAATGGAATGCCCTAACTGTAAAATAAAGGAGAATTTTACAGGAAAAGTTACGGATAATAAAATATTTCCATATGTAAACCTTTGGGCACAAGTACACTAGAAAACATAACTAAGTGGTCAGTTTCTTGCATCTGTTTGTAGAATCATCCAAATGTAGTAGATACTGTATGTCGCTCCAGGGATGCATACCACAAGTGGTATTGATGTTTTTCCAGGGCAGCAAATAAACAGCTTTGGAAAAGGCCTGAACAAATCACGTTAGCAGCTCCTCTCAGAAGTTGCATTCTTAGGAAATTCAATGCAAATTAAAACCACACCAAAAACTCAGTTTGTATGTAAAACACGTTCTAGACTATAAATATAAACCGAACATCACACCCCTGCATACATGAATGTCCAAGGGGATATTGGCAAGTCACGTGGGATATGGGACAGTTCTTGGTGTCCCTGTCCCAGCCTGTAAATACCAGTGGCGTTTCCAGTCATTAGGACACCTGGAAATGCCTCCTCCAAGTTTCTACAGCACCCACTCCACAGAGAGCCAGTTCTAGGCTTGGGGCTTACTGGTCTGGTTGCCTTTGGGGTGGTGGCCTGAGAGGCCCCGCTGGATGTCCACCCGGGAAGTGCAGGAGGCTCTGTGGGGTAGGGAAGGGGCAGCCTTGCTGCTGCTGGGAGCCTCCAGCCCCTCGCTGTGGGCCCTTGCCTTCTGACATCGCAGCACGGCATGGCGCCTCCTCACAAAATGAAGGCTCAGGTCCTCCTTCCTGTCCTCTCCCAGGGTTTGGATTTCGAGGCCAAAAACCAGCACACCCTGTACGTTGAAGTGATCAACAAGGCTCCCTTTGTGGTGAAGCTCCCGACCTCCACGGCCACCATAGTGGTCCACGTGGAGGATGTGAATGAGCCGCCCGTGTTCGTCCCACCCTCCAAAGCCATCGAGGTCCAGGAGGGCATCTCCATCGGGGAGCCTGTCTGCACCTACACCGCACAGGACCCAGACAAGGGGAGTCAGAAGATCAGGTACGTAGGAGCTGGGCTTAAATTCAGCGAAATGCATGGATACTGTTGGTTTGTTTGTTATAGCCAGCATTTGTTCTAATTGACTATTAAATATTTTGAACATCACCCCTGTATAGGGCCTTCCCTTCCTACCCTCTGCAACGGCTACGTCCAGGGTCAGGTGTTCCCATTCCCTCTCACGTGTGCCTGCCGGGCCCCCTCCTGCTGCTCAGGCTCCCATTTAGGGGTGAGATGCATTTCCCACATGATCCTGTTTAGGAGCCACGAGTCCCACGAAACCCTCTGCCAGTTGGCATGAGGAGGCTTTGAATGATGACTCCAGAACTCTAAGTATTCTGAGTGTTTCTTCTTCTCAACTTTTCCACTCCAGCTACCACATCCTGAGAGACCCGGCAGGGTGGCTAGCCATGGACCCAGACAGTGGGCAGCTCACTGCCGCGGGGATCTTGGACCGTGAGGATGAGCAGTTTGTGAGGAACAACATCTACCAAGTCATGGTCTTGGCCACGGATGATGGTGAGAGCTTCCTCCCAGCCCCTCCACGTGGGCACCTTAGGAGCCAAGGACACAGCACGTTCCCTCCACAGGCGGAGTGTGGTGTGGGGAAGGGGTGTCGGCAATCCTATCTGGGAGGTCAGAGGGGTCTCTCAGGGGAGTCTTTTAAAGACTGGTCCTAGGGTGGGCTGGTTCCAGGACCCAGGAGTTAGGTATCCCAAAGACTCCTTTCAGCCTACGTTTGTGTTTCCCTGAGCCCTCAGTTGGCCTGTTGGTTTCCTCTTGTGATTGATTGAAAGGGGCTGCCTGGCAGGTGTCATGATTGGTTAGTGATGTCACACCATGACAAGATTGGGGGTGATGATGTAATTGCCATCTCTGTTTGACACATACTGAACCAAGGCCTGGAGGCCAGCGAGAGGTTACTGCAGGGCTGGGAAGTGAAACTTCCCTGAAGCTGATAGCAAACATTGCATCAGCCCTGAGATGGCCAACAGATTTCTCTTTGTGATAGATTGGTAGTGGCTGTCTGGATGAAGTGGCTGCACCTGTGCTGTGATTGGTTAGTAATGTCTGCTGTGGACACAAAATGAGAATGATGGCATATTTGCCATCATTAGTTTGATCTATATTGAAGCTACAGCATGGAGACTCTTGAAAGGTTATAGGTAGACAATAAATAGGATCCTCCTGAGGCTGATTAAGTAGGTCCTGGGGGAGCTTAACATTGATTCATCAACCCAACCAAGAGCAGATGCTGAAAAGGGATCATGTGTATGATTGTGAACAGGCAGCCCTCCCACAACTGGCACAGGGACCCTCCTGCTAACACTGTTGGATGTCAACGACCATGGCCCGGTCCCCGAGCCCCGTCAGATCACCATCTGCAACCAAAGCCCTGTGCCCCAGGTGCTGAACATCACAGACAAGGACCTGTCCCCCCACACCTCCCCTTTCCAGGCCCAGCTCACACACGACTCGGACATCTACTGGACAGCAGAGGTCAACGAGAAAGGTAACTGAGTGATGGTGGAAGATGGGTGTCTGCCCTCTACCAAGACCTGACACAGCTTCCTGCCCCAGCATCTTGTGGGTCACCGAGTTACCGGTCCCCTCAAGAATGTCAGTCAAATGCTGCTTATTAGCTTAGCTGTAAGCCTTTGGAATTCCACGGGAGCCCTTAAAGACCATTCCAGCCCCACCACCTGCCTGTACAATTGGAAAAACAGGCCCAAAGAGATGGAATGTGCCTTTCTCACTCTCACGTAGTTGGGGAGTCAGAACCCTCGCATGGTGATAACAGCTAACACGCCTGAGCATGCTTGCTACATGCGCTTCAGGCACTTTACATAGATTTGGCTACTTAATCCTCACAACAACTCTGTAAAGAAGGTACTGTTATCTCACACTTACATGCATGTGCACCCATTTTACACATGGGGAAATCAAGGCTACAGAAGTTTAAATATCTTGTCAAGGGCATTGTAGCTAGAAAGTGATGGCCGTAGGATTGGAATGCAGGCAGTCTGATATACCAGGATGCTTTGCTGCCTACCATGGATCAAACCCTGGTGATATGCAAGGTGCTTTTTATACTTTTCCTTATTTAATATTTCTACCATCCTCTGTGGTCAGTATTTTTATCCTTGTTTATAGATGAGAATAAGGCTCAGAGAGGTTAAAGAGTGTGCCCAAGGGCACAGTGTGGATAAGTAGTGGAGCAGAAGTTGAAGCCAGGGTCCTTCACCCCCACATCCCTGCTCCCAGCCACCTCCTTGTCCTCCTTCCCAGCCCCCTGGAGCTCCTCAGCCTTTAGTAGTCTTTCAGTTGTCACAGGACTGGAGAGGGAACTTACTTGGCATCACATGGGCAAGGACCCAGGTGCATAAGAAAGATGCATGCAGGCCCAAGTGCCAGTAAGGCCCCTGGAGAAACCCTGCTCACTCCGGTTTAAAGCGTCTCCCTCTTCCTCTTGGGGCTAGGGTCCCCCAGGAGGGAAATGGGGAACCAGTGTATTCAGGGTCTGCCCCAAAGTAACCAGATGCCCGGTGTCTATTACTACTCCTGAGCCCCACCCAGAAGGGACAGGGGAGACCTGCTTCGGACACACTCATTGTCTCATTTTTATGATTCCTGTGATTTAGGGATGTATATCCAGCACCTTTCCTTGAGGGAACCCAAGTTGGTCTCCTATCACCCCCTTGTGGCCTAGAAGCCATTTTTCCCCCTCCCTGACTGTATCATTTACAGAGCATAGACTCTGGAGCCAGAATGCCTTGGTTCAAGATCCAGCCCCTCCATTTACCAGCTTTTTGACTGTGGGCAAGTTACTGAACCTCACTCCTCTGCAATTTCCCTACCTGCAAGATGGCACCATAATTGTACCTACCTCCATGCAATCACCGTGAAGACTGATTGAGTACATGAAAGGCATCTTGTGTGATGTATCAGTGCTCGGTAGGTGCCAGTGGCCGCCTTCATCACTGCTGTTTCTCAGTCACAGATCTGGCTTTGCCACATGAGAGCATTATGCCCAAAGTTCAGTGGTGCCAACACCTGGCATTAGCGTTGATACCTGGTTCTTGGTTTTGACTTAGTTATTCTGTCTGACTGTGTTTTGTCATCAGAGGAGTGAATCCAAACTCTATACCTGTGTGACCTTGGGCTAGTTACTTGACCTCCCTAAGCTTCAATGTGCATTTGTAAGATGAGGATAACAGAACCTGCCTCTTAAAGTTGGGGTGAAGAGCAGAGTTGGGCTTGGCACGTAGTGTCGGCATAGTCACCACTGCCACAGCCACCACCAGCACCATCATCAACTGAGAACTCAGCCCTCCAGCATGGGAACAGGATAGCGGGAGGGAAGTTTGGGTGAATAACCCCACATTGGCCTCTCCACTCAGTAGACCAAACATTCAGCCTGCAGAATTCTCTCTGCCTGCCATTGCTGAATGGGAACAGGGTGAATTCTCCTTTCTGGCCTTTTAACTAAGAGTGGCCCAGGGACTTCCTAGGTGGCACAGTGGTTAAGAATCTGCTGCCAATGTAGGGGACACAGGTTTGATCCCTGCTCCAGGAAGATCTCACATGCCATGGAGCAACTAAGCCCATGCACCACAACTATTGAGCCTGTACTCTAGAGCCTGTGAGCCACAACTGTTGAGCCTGTGTACCACAACTACTGAAGCCCACACGCCTAGAGCCCATGCTTTGCTACAAGAGAAGCCACCACAATGAGGAGCCCGTGCACCACAATGAAGAGTAGCCCCTCTCGCCACAACTAGAGAAAGCCTGTGTGCATCAACAAAGATCCAACACAGCCAATTAATTAATTAATTTAAAAAAAAAAAAAAGAGTGGCCCAGCAAGTGTGCTGAGCCTTTGAACTGAAAATGGCTTGAGGTCAGTGCTAAAATAGGCCAGCAAGCCTGAGGGTGGGTGGGCTAGAAACGTGGGGTTGTTTCTGAAAGTCCCAGTGATGGGGAGACCCTGCTAGCATTTAGTGGTGAGGACTTGAATGCTTGGGAAGGTTCCTCATGATGAAGAGTGGTTCCACGCAAGCTAATATCACCCTCTTTGAGAAACTTGGGTCTAAACTGAAGGCCTTTCTTCAGAGAGGCCTCTGACCCTATATTTCTCACCTACAAACATCACCCCCCCCCACTCCAGGAGGGCCACACCCCCTCCCCAGAGTGGTGCCCGTTGCACCGGCCACACTGAGGCTTGGCTTCTGCTCTGTGGCTGCCTCCCGCCCGCCCCGGGCCTTTGAAGGCCAGTTAGCACGGTGTCCATTGCAGCCTCACTGCCAGCATCTCTGAACTTGTGTGCAGTCACTAATGCTGGGGTAACACAGCTTAGCACCCTCTCTGATGTGCTTAACAATGTCAGTTACATCACCAAGCCATATGCATTTGGATTTACTACGATGCTCACTCAGAAATACCCATGTTTCAGATACTGAAATTCTATCATGTAGTTGCGGTATAAACATTATATTTACTATTGCAGGAGCAAAATGCTGCAATAATAAATGGTAGTGAACTTTCAAATAGGAAAACAGGTGGCCAGTTAATGTAAATGTTAAAAGATTGGGCTAGCTGTCTCTTAGGAAGAACAATGTTTGTTTGTTTTAAGACAAAGAACAATCTAGCAGCTAATGGTGCTCAAATTATTGGCTCCACATACCATGACTTTTTAAAAACATATTTAAAAAATACTGTGATAATTGATTTTTTTTAAATAAAATGATGAATTTATTCTTCTATCCAAATAATTCTTTCCACAGTGGTGAATTTGGCTTTGGCCGAATACCAGTTGTTAACACTTTGCGTAAGTGTGCTTTGGAGGTATTGCTCCCTGCTAACTGGATGCAGAGGCTGCCTCCTCAAACCTCCATGGTGATATACTCGGTTCCCACCATTCGTGGTCTCCTGAGGTGAATAATTATCTGTCCACTCCAGGAGACACAGTGGCCTTGTCCCTGAAGAAGTTCCTGAAGCAAGACACATATGACGTGCATCTCTCTCTGACCGACCACGGCAACAAGGAACAGCTGACAGTGGTCAGGGCTACCGTGTGTGACTGCCACGGCCACGTGGTTACCTGCCCTGACCCCTGGAAGGGGGGCTTCCTCCTCCCCATCCTGGGCGCTGTCCTGGCTCTGCTGTGTGAGTGCTGGCACCCTTCCCCCTCTAGGGACGGGGTAGTTAGAAGACCTGATTCTACCCTGAACCTCCAACTGAGGGGCCATCAACATTGCCCATCTGTTCCTTATACTCTTAAGTCCGGGAGTGTCATTCAGTCCATAGATGTTTATGGAGCTTCTGGAAGGTGCGAGGCTTTGGGGATACAGTGGGGATCAGACTCGGCCCTGCTGTCAAATCGTCTAGTGGCTACAGCAGTGGTGCTGAAGGCGTGCTCTCCAATCACAGCGTTAGCATCACCAGGAATTGGTTAGAAAGGCCAATTCTCTGGCCCACTCCTGACCTACTGATTCAGAAACTTAGGGGTAAGGCCTGGTAGTCTGTGTTTTAAGAAGCCCTTCAGGAGATTCTGACGCGTGTTAGAGCTTGAGAGCCATTGGTCTAGTGAGCAGAAGTGTTTAGTTAAAAACGAGTTTCTTTACTCTAAAGGTAGGACCTATCACATTTACTTTTTTCACTCTGAATTGTCCTTACACAGAAAACGTGCATTCAGTCACGTATGAGTACAAGAGTAAGTGTGAATTAGTCATCGCTGAGGGTGCAACACTTAACAGAACACACCAGTCCCTGCCTTCGTGAGCTTACTTTCCAGTGCAGAGAGCAGACAACAAATAATCTGGCAGAGAAATAGGTGCTGCTATGGATTAAGAGAAGGTGGGGGGAGGAGGCCTGCCATTTTAAGTAGGATGGGCAAAAAGAGCCTTACAGAGAAGGGGGTATTTGAGTAAAGACCTGAAAGAATCCTAAGAACCCATGGACTCCCAAAGAAGGCTAGGTGAGTTTTGTCTGGCCAGAGGGAGGTAGTGGTTCCATCAGCAGGCAAACAGAGGGATAAAGCTAAAGAGTGGCTGTATCCTCTTTACATTAAACAGCCACAGAGAGGGCCAGTGGGTACCCTCCTCATATGGGATTAACTGGGGGTAGTCACAGCAGTTAGGGGGAGCAGCTAGGCACCAGCTGGCCAGTCCCCACTGTGTCCAAATAGATTGCCAGCCTTTCAAACCATATCAGTAAAACCCAATCCCTCTCTTAAAATTCCAGAATAGCATTTGCACCTAAGTTCACATTACTGCACCATATCAAAGTTGCACTGTCTTGCTTTTAACTTAAAGTCTGTGGCTATTGGGGACACCTAGTGACTGAAAAAGAGTCATGTTGAAAAGTAACATCTGCTGGGAGATTCCCATCCCCACAAGATTTCCTTAAGGACTAGTACCACCAATATGGGAAGGCTGACAGTAAAATGATGCAGAATTACAGATGGGGGAATGACGTCAGAATGCCAATAGGAAGTGATTTTAAGCTGAGAGCTGAAGGGTGAGAACCATGCGTATGCACGGCGAGTGTTCCAGGTGAGGAAAGAGCCTGAATGAAGGTTCTAAAGTGGGAGACTGCTGGGTATATTTTATTTTATTTTATTTTAAGAACTTTTATTGAGATACAGTTAACAGACAATAAACAGCATATATTTAGAGTGTACAATTTGGTATCCCAATCTCCCAATTCATTCCCCACCAACCCTCCCCGCTTTCCCCACTTGGTATCCATGTGTTTGTTCTCTACATCTTTGTTTCTGCCTCGCATTTCCTCTATCATACTTGTTAGCATTTGCCTTATGTATTGAGGTGCTCCTATATTGGGTTCATATATATTTATAATTGTTATCTCCTCTTCTTGGATGGATCCCTTGATCTTTATGTAATGTCCTTTCTTGTCTCTTGTAACATTTTTTATTTTAAAGTCTATTTGATCTGACATGAGTATTGCTACTCCAGCTTTCTTTTGATTTTCATTTGCATGGAATATCTTTTTCCATCCCCTCACTTTCCGTCTGTATGTGTGCCTAGGTCTGAAGTGGGTCTCTTCGAGACAGCATATATATGGGTCTTGTTTTTGTATCCATTGAGCCAGTCTGTGTCTTCTGGTTGGTGCATTTAGTCCATTTACATTCAAGGTAATTGTCGATATGTATGTTCCTATTACCATTTTCTTAATTGTTTTGTTTTTGTTTTTGTGGGTCCTTCTCTTCTCTTATGTTTCCTCTTAGAGAAGTTCCTTTAGCATTTGTTGTAGGGCTGGTTTGGTGGTGCTGAATTCTCTTAGCTGTTGCTTGTCTGTAAAGCTTTTGATTTCTCCGTCGAATCTGAATGAGATCCTTACTGGGTAGAGTATTCTTGGTTGTAGGTTCTTCCCTGTCATCACTTGAAATATATCATGCCACTCCCTTCTGGCTTGCAGAGTTTCTGCTGAGAAATCAGCTGTTAACCTAATGGGAGTTCCCTTGTATGTTATTTGTCATTTTTCCCTTGTTGCTTTTAATAACATTTCTCTGTCTTTAATTTTTGTCAGCTTGATTACTATATGTCTTGGTGTGTTTCTCCTTGGGTTTATCCTGCCTGGGACTCTCTGCACTTCCTGGACTTGGGTGGCTATTTCCTTTCCCATGTTAGGGAAGTTTTCAACTATAATCTCTTCCAATATTTTCTCAGGTCCTTTCTCTCTCTCTTCTCCTTCTGGGACCCCTATAATGCGAATGTTGGTGTGTTTAACATTGTCCCAGAGGTCTCTTAGGCTGTCTTCAGTTCTTTTCATTCTTTTTTCCTTATTCTTTTCTGCATCAGTGATTATCACCATTCTGTCTTCCAGGTCACTTATTCACCCTTCTGCCTCCGTTAATCTGTTATTGGTTCCTTCTAGTGTATTTTTCATTTCCGTTATTGTGTTGCATATCTCTGTTTGTTTGCTCTTTAATTCTTCTAGGTCTTTGGTAAACTTTTCAATTTTTTTCATCCAGTCTTTTTTCAAAGTCCTGGATCATCTTCACTATCATTATTCTGAATTCTTTTTCTGGAAGGGTGCCTATCTCCTCTTCATTTAGTTGGTTTTCTGGGGCTTTATCCTGTCCCTTCATCTGGTACAAAGTCCTCTGCTTTTTCATTTTCTCTATCTTGCTGTGGCTGTGGTTTTCAGTTCTGTAAGACGAAATACTGCTGATACTGCTTGATACTGCTGTCTGCCCTCTTGTAGAGGAAGCTATCTAGGAGGCTCGTGCCTGTTTCCTCATGGGAGGGACTGATGGTGGGTAGGGCTGGGTGGGCGGAGCTCAGTAAAGCTTTAATCCCATTTGGTGGGCGGAGCTCAGTAAAACTTTAATCTGCTTGTCTGCTGATGGGTAGGGCTGTGTTCACACCCTGTTGGTTGTTTGGCCTGAAGCCACCTAGTGCTGAGCCCACAGGCTCTTTGGTGGGGCTAATGGCGGACTCTGGGAGGGCTCACATCAATAAGCACTTCCCAGAACCCCTGCTGCCAGTGCCCCTGTCTCCTCGGTGAGCCACAGCTGCCCCCCACCTCAGCAGGCAACCCTCCAACACCAGCAGGTAGGTCTGGTTCAGTCTCCTATCGGGTCACTGCTCCTTCCCCCTGGGTCCTGGTGAGCACATTTTTTTGTGTGCGCTCCAAGAGTGGAATCTCTGTTTCCACCAGTCCTGTGGAGGTCCTGCAATCAAATCCCGCTGGCTTTCAGAGTCTGATTCTCTGGGGATTCCTCTTCCCGTTGCTGGACTCCCAGGTTGGGAAGCCTGATGTGGGGCTCAGAACCCTCACTTTAGTGGGTGGACTTCTGCAGTATAACTGTTCTCCAGTTTGTGAGTCACCCACCCAGCATTTATGGGATTTGATTGTAACGCGATTGCGCCCCTCCTACCATCTCATTGCAGCCTGTCCTTTGTCTCTGGATGTGGGGTGTCTTTTTTGGTGAGTTCCAGTGTCTTTCTGTCGATGATTGTTCAGCAGTTAGTTGTAATTCTGGTGCTCTTACAAGAGAGAGTGAGTGCATGTCCTCCTACTCCGCCATCTTAATCCTATCTCTGCTGGGTATATTTTAGGAACCTTGAGGAGGCCAATGTGACTAGCCCTGGTGGGGGGTGGGGAGACAGGCAGGGGCCAGTCCTGTAGCCTTGATGAGGAGTTGGGGGGTTTTCCTAGGTGCAAGGGGGCCACTGAAGTATGTTAAGCTCTGGCTGCTGAGTGGAGGGATCTAAAATTAGATGGGGTGCTGAGGGTTTGGGGGTCCTGACCAGCCATGTGATTGTTGGGGGGTGAATACTGACACTCCCCGATTCTTGCAGTCCTTCTGCTGGTGCTCCTGTTTTTGGTGAGAAAGAAGCGGAAGATCAAGGAGCCCCTTTTGCTCCCAGAAGACGACACCCGTGACAATGTCTTCTACTATGGCGAAGAGGGGGGTGGCGAGGAGGACCAGGTGGGGCACTGGGGGGTCTGGGAGTCGGGAGGTGGATACCCCCACGGCCACTGGCAGGGATGGTTGGGTCAACCAACTAACCGTGCTGTGTCGACCAGACCCTGGCCTGAAGCATCAGTCTTCTGAGAGGGTATCTGGTCCATTGCTCTCATCTCTTTGGCCCCAGCCAGCTCAGCCTTGAGCCTATGCTTAATTAGGGAGGAGGGGGTTTGGAAACTAGGGCTTTCAGAGATTTCTGACGTTACCTGTCTTCTAAGACCTACCCATGAACCAGAACATCCAAATGGTACGGAAATGGGGTGAAATATAAACGGGGGAAATGGGAGGGTCCTTCTCTGTCTCATGACCTTCCACTTTCATGAAGGACTATGACATCACCCAACTCCACCGGGGCCTGGAGGCCCGGCCTGAGTTGGTTCTCCGCAACGATGTGGCACCAACCTTCATCCCCACACCCACATACCGTCCACGGCCGGCCAACCCAGATGAAATCGGCAACTTCATCATTGAGGTGAGGCTTGGGGGGCCAGGCTAGGGCAGCCCTTTATTCAGGCACCGGCAGCATAAGAGAAAGAGCACAGGCTTGGAGTCTTAGCTCTGGGTTCAAATCCTAGCTCTACCTCCAGCCAGCTGTGTGACCTCTGGCATATTTGAGTAACTTCTGGGCTTCTGTTCCTCCTCCATAAAACCCTAAGTTTCAGAGTGGTTAAGAATAGGTTAGGAATAATTTCTTTATTCAACATATATAGTGGTTGTTAGGAGAAAACTCTGGAGTCAGACTCCCTGGGTTTGAATTTTTAAAGCTCTCAGGTGATTCCTATGTGGCACAAAGTTGGGAGCCTCTGTTGTAGGTTGCTTTAGGGATTGGTTGAGTCATCACTTGGAACAGTGCTGAACCTCCTAGGGAACGTCAAAAACGGAGGCCTCTGACTCACCCCCCTGAGACTGTGATTGAATTCATCTGGATGTGGCCAGGGCTTCAGAATTTTTTTAACGATTCCCAGGTAATTTAAATTTGAGAACCACTGGCCTGGTACCTAACATGTATTAGGTAATGATAGCTATTGTTGCTAATAGCTAAATGTCTCCAATATTCTCAATTCTGGTCACATACTTGCTTTATCTGAGGAATTTTGAAAAATATCAATGCCTGGGACCCAGACATTCATTTTTTTAGGCTCTGATATTTTTTTAGTTCCCCAAAGAAATCAAATATACAGCCAGGGTTGTGAGAACCACAACCTAGGTATGTGGAAGATAAATGATATGAGCCTAGCACAGCCTGCTACCTCGAGAGCAGTCAGTAAAAGGAGGTTTTTAATAAGGGAGGGAAGGATGGAAAGGAGAGGGGAGGGAGGAAGGCAAGAGGGGAGGATGGATGGATTTGGGAAATTTGAGAAAGCAGCCGTGGACACAGGGCTCAGTGGGTGGTCAGGTTACCTCACTTTGATTTGAACCCTTCTTACCTTTCTTGCTTTCTAGAAATAGCCTGGTGGTGAGACTCGGTACTTCAGCCTGAGCATATTTGAGAGTCCTATGCAAAAAACAAAAGCATCTGGGGAAAGTTGCTCAAGGCAACTTTGTCTTGGAGCCAAATAACTAGATTTTCCTTTTAGTTAGATGAAGACACTTTCCAGAATATCTGTGTTGGACAGTTTGCAGATACTGTCTCAAGTAATGCCAGCCCACATCAACTCTGCAGAGCAGGAATCCTGTTGTTTCCTCATTTTACAAATGAGGAAATAGTGTTCTACTCTATGCTGGTACTATTCTAATAAGCGCTTTTATTTATTTTCAATAATATTTATTTATTTATTTATTTATTTATTTATTTATTTATTTCTGGGTGTGTTGGGTCTTCGTTGCTGCGCACGGGCTCTCTCTAGTTGCAGTGAGCAAGCAGGGACTACGCATCATTGCAGTGCATAGGCTTCTCATTGTGGTGGCTTCTCTTGTTGCAAAGCATGAGTTCTAGGCTTGTGGGCTTCAGTAGTTGCAGCAGGCAGGCTCAGTAGTTGTGGTGACGGGCTTAGTTGCTCCATGGCATGTGGGATCTTCCTGGGGATTGATTGGGTATCCCCTGAATTGGCAGGCGGATTCTTAACCACTGCGCCACCAGGGAAGCCCCCAATAAGCACTTTTATATTTACATATATTCATTAATTTCTCTAAAGTTGTGTGAAGTCTTCCCATTTTAGAGATGAGGGGGGAAAGAAAGGCATGGAGAGGTTAAGAGGCTTGCCAAAGTGTACACCCTAGTGTGTGCAGTCTGGTTTCAGAGTCCCCGCCCTGAACTGCTGACCTGTCGCACTGAGCACTAGCCCCAGGCTGCGCCCTGTGCTAAGGATTTATGCACATTATTTCATTTTCAACCTTCAAAACCTTAAGGGAGGGGAGAGATGGCTTCGCAGATGAGGAAATGCAAGCTCAGTTAACTTGCCCGAGCTCTCGCAGCTGCCAAGTGTCTGATCCCGCAGCTCTTGACTACCTGCTCCCTGTCCCACAGAACCTGAGGGCGGCCAACACGGACCCCACGGCCCCGCCCTACGACTCCCTGTTGGTGTTCGACTACGAGGGCAGCGGCTCAGATGCTGCCTCCCTGAGCTCGATCACCTCCTCGGCCTCTGACCAGGACCAAGACTACGACTATCTGAACGAGTGGGGCAGCCGCTTCAAGAAGCTGGCAGACATGTACGGCGGGGGCCAGGACGACTAGGCCTCCCTGTTGGCAGGGTCAGGGGCCCAAACGCCAGGCCGCAGCTGCATCTCCAAGGAGTCTCAGTCTTCACCTCGGCCAAGGACTTTGGAGCTTGTTACCTTAGCAACTTGGAGGGAAGAGGCCTGGAGTTCCACATAAAGGAACAGTTTTCTAAGCCTTTCAGAATGGAGGAACCTGGGCAGTTTGATTTCTGCAATGAAAACCTCTTAGCCTCGGCCAGGGTTGTCGAATTTCCAGGAGTCTCTCCCCTGCCATGAAATGCTCAGCCCCGTGTCCCAGGCCCGGACCAACTCCGACCCCCCTGTGATGACGTTCTCTCTGGAGTGGACCGTACTCCTTAGAAAGACACCTCTTATTGCAATCTGGATTTCCTTTTTTTTTTTTTAATGCTATTTTCAAAAAGTTGGAGGCGGGTCCTCAGCCGCCCCTGGAGTCCTCCAGAAGCCCAGGCCAGAGCTGCCTGGCTCACGTGCCCACACACATTGCATTTCTCTGCTCCCTGGGCCCCGAGGCCTCTTGTTTGAATGGATTACTGCATTTTTATACTGAGCGCGTCTAGGTGGTCCTTTATTTTTTATTTTCCATATCGAGTGCTGTAGATGAAGGGTGATGACAATCCTGTAAATGTACTAGAACTTTTTTATTAAAGGAACTTTTCCCATAGGTGCCAGGGGAGTGAACTTTTTTTTTAATAGTAGTTTATTGACGTAAAATTCACATACCATATCATTCACCCATTTAAAGTGTACAATTCAATGGTTTTCTAGAACTTTCAGAGTTGTGCAAGGGGGAGAAAGTGCTTTTAGCCCTGTGGGCTTCACCCCAGCTTCCTCAGGAAGCTCAGGATTTGTTTACAAATGGCCCAGGTAGGGGCACACCTTCGGCTCTCCTCCCCACAGATCCAGAACTGCTGTCTCTGCCTAAGAACCATTAACTCCCTTACCCCGGGCTGAGCGGCACCAGAGCTGCGGGCGATGTCTTTTCTGGACCAGTGGCTGCACATGTAGGTGGTACAGTTCGTGAAGATTTTCTCTCCTGTGCTGTGGGCTCTGTGTTGAAAGGCAGGATTTGGCAAGGATCCAGCTCCACTACTTCCTAGCAAGTTGCTTAACCTCTACCTGCCTCAGATTTTTCACGTATAAAATGGGGAGTTTTTATGGAGATTAAGTGAATTAATATCTGGCACATGGTATGTGCTATTTGTGCTCCTTGGTAACAGCTACCATTTATTCAGTACTTTTTTAGACCCAAACAGCACTTAACTTCAATTATTTCCTTTAAACAAATCCTCACAATCACCCTCTGGGGGGATCTTCCTCCTTTAAAGAATGGCCTCATTGTATTTTTGTTTTTAATGATGCCTGATCATCATCAAAATCAAGCCAGACAGAAAATTAGAGAACTCACCCAAGATGTCAATGAAATTGGAACATTCCTGACAACACTAGGGCACAGATGCAGGCATAAAGATGAAGAGGCAGCAGGGATTCCATGGGTGTCTTTGTCAAAGCAAAGTTTTAAATTTGTCTTTGCAATGAACCAGGAGAAAAGAATCCCGAGTGAATCTAAAAAGATTGCTGAAGTTGCAATCAATGTTTCCTTCCCACAAGAGTGACTGATTCTTTAAAGCAATGGTACTCCAAGTGCATCACCTGCTGAATCAGAAACTCTGCAGGCAGGACCCTGCAGTCTCCTCTAACAAGCCTTCCAGGTGATTCTAATGCACACCCGAGTTTAAGACCAAGGCTCTGAAGGGTGAGGCAGTGGGTGTCCTGAAGCCTCAAACCCTGGATGGGGAAGTTTAAAGGAAACTAAGTCTAGTAAGAAAGTGCCTCGCCCACCCTAAGTCCATGGCACCTCAGCCCACAGTCACAGCACCTCCTGCCTCTCCCTCGAGCTGCAGCTGCTCCTGCGGCCTCAGCTTCCCCTCTACCAGGGCCCTGCTGCTGTTGCTGATACGGTTCTGTGGGAAGGATTAGGTGTCTCAGCCGGCAAACACCTGCTGCCCCTTATCTGAAACTCTCTGAGAATCCTGAATAAAGCCCGAAACCCTATCTTCAGCTGAGACTAATAATAAAACCAAGCAGCCACTGTCCAGGCTGGCCTTCCTCCCCTGAGATTTTTGGAGGGAGTGGAGGAGCAAAAGCAGCCTTTCCTAGCCAAGGCCAGTCTCTGCGGGTCAATGTGGTTTCCCTTGGCAGTGGAAGCAGCCACCCGCCTCTGATTTGGAAAGAACGAGCCTGGGCTGTGTGACGGGTGTGGATGTTCCCTCATTGTCTCACTCAGGACCTGCATCTCATCTGCAAAATGGACTCTGGTCTTTAGGGCCTATAATAATGTCAAAATAATTGCAGCTGGTAAGTCTCCAGTGCTAACCACTTGGAGTGAGTGCTAACTGTGAGTAACCAGGGTGGCCAGCCATACCAATGGGGCCACCTGAATGCTTGCTTTGCATACCCCAAAATGTGATTCTTTCACATTTTGAGGTCTAACAGTTGAGGGTGCATCCCTCCAGTCTCTTTTCATAACAGCACGTACAAGGATGTATTGCCTCATTGTCTCTATCACATCTAGTTTGGATGTGTTGGCATTTACTTAATCTCACCACCAACCATAGACATCAGTGATTCTAGTTTGTTGCCCTTAACGATGATAAAATAAATTCCCTGGGGCATCCATCTCGGCAGATGCTTCAAAGCCAGCCTTCTTGGACTTCCCTGGCGGTACAATGGTGAAGACTCCACGCTTCCACTACAGGGGGTGCGGGTTTGATCCCTGGTCAGGGAACTAAGATCCCACATGCTGCACGGTGCAGCCAAAAAAAAACAAGCCCTCCAACAACTGCGGAAGGGTGAGGGGGCCCGTGGTCCTGGTTGGAATCAAGGCTGCCCAATTCTAAGTGGAGGGTTCAGATGGGTTTGTAGTGAAAGGACCCCTCAGGCTCGTTCTGTGAAATGATTCCCCCTCCACCAGACTTAAAGCCAAAGTCACAGAACCCAAATCCAACAAAAAAGACAATCAAAGCAAAGCTGTGGGAAGAAGGGGGCAGAGACCTGCCTTTGGCCTCATTCTCCCAATGTTTCTCCTTAACCTAAATGCAGAGCATTTTGAAAATTGCCCCCAATCTACCCCTGTCATTTTTCAGATGGGAAAAGATAAAGGTCCCCAAAGCAGGCAGTCTCCAAGATCCCTCCAGTGGGGCAGAGATGGGCAGAGCCCAGACCTCACGTCTCACCATGCCTTTTCCCTGGTGGCTGACCTAACAATCTCTTTTTCCTCCCCAAAAGGCTGCAGATAGGAGCAAAAGCGGGCTTTGCCAGGCCCTGGAGGGGCCTGAGGGGATGGCTTTCATCCCCGGAAGGTTGGCAAGTAGCTGAGGCCTCAAATTCCTGGCTTCCTATGCTAGACATGGACCTTCCTTAACCACAGGCCACACAGGGATGCAGCAAGAAGACTCAGGTAGGGAAGCGCTGAGGGATGGCCAGTAAGGGAGGCCCCAAGCTCAGCCAGGCAATGGTCCTGCCATTGAGAGGGTGGGGGCAGTCACCCTGGGAAGCCCCTTGGGCAGCCCACCCCTGTGTGTCCAGTTCCAGACGCAGTGGGGGCTCCACTCCTTTTGGCTAAAGGCAGAGCCTACCTCCCACCTCCCACTAAAATAATCCACCAAGGAGGCGTGGTTCAGGGCACAGGTTCAAATCCCAGCGCCTCCAGGCATGATGCCTTAGGCTAATCACTTGACCTTTCTGTGCCTCACTTTGAGGAGTGAGTTGACATCTGTGAAGAGCTTAGAAGGGTGCTTGGCATAGGAGGGCTCTGTAAGTGTTGTTCTTATCACTGCCGCGGTGGTAGTTGGACTGACAGGGCCGGTTACTGCTGCTTTATCTCCACGCTCACACCTTGGGTGGAAACTGCCCTTCCTACCCTTAGCTTTCCGCCTGCAGGAAGCGACTTCAGTGGTCCTGGTAGCTGTGGTTTCCCTGAAGGCCCTTCCCCTCTGCACCCAGCAGAGGGCACCATTCACACAAACCACTGCATGGCCAGTGCCTCCCAGCCTGGCCACCGAGGGAGAGGGAACCTGAGGGTGGAACAGTCACGCTGGCTGCCATGTGGCAGGAACTGCCTTGGACACTGTGATGATGACGGGGATGGGGATGGTGGCGGCGGTCACTGTTTATCGGGTGATGACTGGTCACGCCCTTCACATGCATGGCGTCAGTTACATACATTCTCCCACCAACAACCTTGAGAAGAGCAGTTTTCTCTTTTTTAAAGGAAATGGAGGGTCAGAGAGATTAACGGCTATACACAGCCAGGAAGTGACAGACAGCTTGGGGGTCCAGGCCTCCTTCATTCCTTACTATGGACTCTTTTTATTAATAGGAGTAAAAACACTCCAGCTTCGCCGGGAGCTTGGGGGCGGGCAGGCAGTGGAGGAGGCTCTTCAGATACAGCATAGCCCCACACAGCAGAGTTGGCCGCACCTGACTCTCAGGCCCTGACACAGGAAAGCATTTCCAGCTGCTGCTGGGACAGGTAGGCATCACCCCAGGGCCTTTTTATTCATTAATTTAACAACTTTACTGAGCACGTGTTCTGTGTCAGGCACTGTTCTAGGTTGCAGAGGTACAGAAATGCAGAAACCTTAAAAATCCCAGCCCTAATATATGGGGGGGAGCCCCTGGGGAAAAATGTGTGTAGGGTCCACATACCGTGCGAATCAAGGTCATAAACTGATAAATAAAAGATAGCCTATTTTCCTACATGGACAAGCATGTCTTCACAGCAATCTGGAAGGTCAGATTTTAATCTGGATTCCCAGACACTTAGAGTACTAGGCAGAATGTGGCTGCACGGGCAGAGTTAGCTCCCAGCCCAGGAACAGTGGTCAGCCTGCTACTCTACCCACCCCAGGCACCATCCTACACCATGAGGGTCCTTGTGCACACGTGTGTGTGTGTGTGTGTGTGTGTGTGTGTGTGCGCGTGCACTTACTCCCCAGCCCACCTCTCCAAGCTCTGTCCACCAATCTACACAAGTAGCCTTCTACTGACCATCCCTTGGGCCTAGGAGTACACACCCGGGCTCTGCTGGCAGCCCTTGGGACAGACCTGGGAAGGGCCTGGGACCATTTGTACAGGGAATGGTCTAGAGGGCAGGACAGGGGACACAGGTTCTAGCAGTCACAACTCCTTAGCTCCACAGGAGGGGCAGGAGGGCCATAGCAGGGCCTTCTAATGCACAGGGCAAAGACCCTCCCTGTCCTGTCTAAGGATGGTCCTGCTGACAGTCAGTGGGAGACAGTCCATAAACAAGATGAATCAGTAAAACAGACAGTACAGTGAAAGGTGAGGCTATAGAGGAAGATAAAGCTAGGATGGGACATGGGAAGTAAGGGCTGGAGTAAGGGTTCAGTTCTAGTAGTCAGGAATGGCCTTGCTGAGAAGGGGGCATTTGAGCAAAGACTGGAGGATAGTGGGGAGAAAGTATGCAGGTATGTCTAGTAAAAGCTACAAGTGCAAAGGCCCTGAGGCCAGAATATGCTGGGGGTACTTCAGCTGAGTTCAGCAGGCAGGTTGCTGGAGCGGAGGGAGAGAGCAAGAGTGCAGTGAGAGATAAGGTTGAACAGGTACCAAGGGGGGCCCAGGTGCCCAGTCCTGGGCTGCCACCTCCACAGCCAGCCTGGACGCTGAGTTCAAGGCAAGGCCTGGTCCCAGAAGCCCTGGGAAAAGGCCTGACTCAGCAACCTCGCCTCCATCCAGGAGCTGGCGAAACCTGATTCCTCCTCTGCTCCATTCTCAGCCACTGAGAGGGCAGCCTGGACCTGTCCGGGCCTGCGGGCAACTGCAGAGCTGGCAGGCAGGAGCTGCAAGATTCTTCTCTCTCAGGGGCCCCTGGACTGAAAGGGAAGCCTGTCAGAAAGGAGCCCCAGGTCTGGGGGCACAGAGCCCTGGTGAAGAGTGCAGCCCCTAGAGGTCACAGAGGTGGGTGTGACTCTCCAGCCTCCCTTCCCTCAACCGCATCTCTTTCAAAGGGCTGAAAAGAGGCCGCTGGGAAGTGATCTGTGAAAAGCACTCAGCGCTCTGCCTGACAGGCAGTTACGGTTCACTAGGTGGTAACTGCTATCATTACTGTTGCTTTTGCTTGTTGTTAGGCCTTCTCCAAATTAGGGGTGGAGCCCAGCCCTCAGCTGCCTCGGCATTCCTGTGCCCACTGCCCAGCAAGCGGCAGGGGTGTGACGGGCCTGGAGAGCAATCTGAGAGGGGATGGGTGGGTCAGGAATGCTTGGGCTGGGTTCCATCCATTCCTGGCCCCACTGCCGTCCTGCTGATGCGGGGCGGGGGGTGAGGGCCCTCTTGTCACCCTGGAACCTGACAGCCGAGGCCTTCCGGGGAGATGATGCTGAGTAATTACGGGAATTACTACCTTTAGAGCTTTTGTGAATTGTGCATTTACCACATGTAAGACAATACGCTAAAGTTTCACTCCAAATCAAAACCAAGGTTTTAACATGTCCCACAAGGCTCTGCAGGATCTGACCCCGTTGCCCCTGGGACCTCGCCTCCTACCGCCCTGACCTCACTCCCACCATCATTCTGGCTGCGTCAGCCTCGTGCTCTTCTCAGAATCATCCAGGCTGGTTCCCACTGTGGGGCCTTTGCATTTGCTGTGCCCTCTGCCTGGCATGCTGTTCCCCTAGATATCCCATGGCCCCCTCACCTCCCTCAGGCATCACCCAATGTCCACGTGTCAGAGAGTCTGTCCCACTTTAGAATTGCTACCCTGCCCCCACCCACCATGCCTTATTTTTCCATAGCATTTATTATTTCTCACCATACTCTACTATATATTTTATCTATTTGTCCCCTGCCCCCATTTAAATATAAGCTCCACGAGGGCAGGGATTCTTGTTTCTTTTCTTCACTGCTATATCCCTAACCCATGGAATCGTGCCTGAAACATAGTAGGGATTCAATAAATATTTGTTGAATAAAGGTGCTTTACAACCCTCAAGACAGGAGTTTTTTGGTTTTTTTGTTTGTTTTAATTTATTGGCCGCTTTGGGTCTTCATTGCTGTACATGGGCTTTCCCTAGTTGCGGTGAGCAGGGGCTACTCTTCATTGTGGTGCGTGAGCTCCTCATTGCGGTGGCTTCTCTTGTTGTGGACCACGGGCACTAGGCGCGGGCTTCAATAGTTGTGGCACATGGGCTTAGTTGCTCAGCGGCATGTGGAATCTTCCTGGAGCAGAGATTAAACCCATGTCTACAGTGGCAGGCAGATTCTTAACCACTGAGCCACCTTAGGAAGTCCCAAGGCAGGTTTTATAAATAGCCCCCCGGTTTTTTTTTTTTTGGCTATACCATGTGGCATGCAGGATCTTAGTTCCCCAACCAGGGATCGAACCCATGACCCCTACAGTGTAGGTGTGGAGTCTTAACCAGTGGACCACCTGGGAATTGCCCTATAAATTCCCTTTTGGAAACTGAGGCCAAGGGAGGCAGGGTAAGTCACCCATGATCATGCCCAGAGGGTAAACAGCAGAGCTGAGAGAATTCAGGGGTGCCACTTGTGACATCTCATTTAACCCTGCAGCAGTCCTCATTCCATCTTACAGAAAAGCAAACTGAGGCTAGAGGGGGCAGAGATGGGAGATGAAGCTGGTTCTATCTGTTCTGACCAAGTCACTGCTGCCTAGAGTGTCGTCTTTGGGCCTGTGGTGGGATGTGAGATGGTGTTAGGTGATATGTGAGCAAAATATCAAAGCTTTACATGATCCTGAATCACACAGAGAAAGTTATTCCATTTCCAGTTTTCTTTCAATCTTTCTGCTTGCATCAAGGAAAGAGTCCCCGTTTTTTGTGCTTAGCAAGTCTTTAATGACTTTAACCCTTATGGTTCTCTCTCTAAACCAAAGAAGGAAGACCTAGAAATTAATGACACTGTTCTGTTATCATCGTATTTATTTTTACTTTTGCTACAGCAAGTGATGCTGATTTTTCATTTACAGTACTGTTAGTTTTTCATTTAAAATAAATTTGTTTTAAATAGTGAGTCAGTTTAAAGAAACAATATTAAGCGAAGATTAGTGAAGGTGGAACTCAGGTATGCCATAAACAGTGAAGGTAGTACTGCAAAGAATGAAGCTCGAAAATTGAAATCCGTGCTCTACTTTTTATCTTACATGTTCCTTCAAAGAGTATGACTTTTTTTGGTGGGGAGGGAGTAGAGGACAATTTACAGTCCAGAAAGTAAAAGAAGAATTAAGTGCTAATCTGAGTGTTAAAAGTTGCCTGCTGTTCAGGGAAGGGTGGGAGGGAACTTTAGGGGCTGGAGAAATCTGAGAAGACTTCTTAAAGGAGGAAGCCCTTTGAGTCGTCCTTAAAGGATGCATGGGAGTTGAATAAGGAGCTGAAAGAAAGGAGAGTACCATGCTTTTTCTTGGCATTGACCTTCGTACAGATGAGAAAACTGAGGCCCAGCGGGTAGCCATAGCAAGTGGATAGAAGAGCCCAATCTGGCTCCAACCTCAGAATCTTGTTCCGGGGGAACCCAATGAAGTAGAAAATAGACTCAGTCAAGCTGGAAGTGATGGGACCAGGGTGGCAGGGGATGTGGATGACAGGAGACGGCTCTGGGCTTGAGGCAGTGAGGAGCCACAGTGAGCTTTGGAAAAGGGAGAAGCTGCCAAGAATAGTAGTTAGCTCAGCAGAGTGCGTAACAGTGTGGGCTCTGAAGCCCCACTGCCTGGGTTCAAGTCAGGCAGTGACAAGTTATCAGTTTCTCTACCCATAAGATGGGGATAATGGGAGTACATGCCTCACAGAGTTGCTGCAACAATCAAATAAGTTAATGCATGTAAGACACTGAGAGCAGCACTTAGCACATAGAACTACTCAATAAATATTAACCTTTCCGTTACTGTAACTACTAGTATTATTGTTGTTGTTAACTATAAGGTGGGCTAGAAAAAAGAAGAGGTTAGAGTCAGGGAGGCTGATCCAAAGGCTGCCACCTCTGTGCCTCAATTTCCCCATCTGAATAGGGGTTCTCCTCACCAGCTCCTTGGTTTGGGAGCCCATGAACTGCTGGAAAGAACCACTGCTGGAACTTGGTGCCTGTCTCATCATTCAGCAAATATTTATTGAGCCCCTACTGAGTGCCAGGACCTGGGGATACATGGAAAAACAAGACAGCCCCACCCCATGCCTGCCTCATAAAGCTCCAGACTGAGGGAGGAGACCAGGAAGAAGCAGGCAATTACAGAGCAGGTGATCCTAGTCTGACCTGATGTGGAGTTGAGGAGGGCTTCCCAGAAGAGGTGACATCCAAGCTGAGACCTGAGGACTGTGTAGGAGTTTGCCATGGGCTGGAGAAGGCGATCAGGAGGAGCTGTGTGTGCTTAGCAGGGGAGAGGCATGACCAAATTGGTGCTTTAGAATGATAATTCATGGGTGTGTTCTATATAGACACTTGTATACATGCAAAATTCCAGATGGACAAGGCCATTCACTGTTGTTGCATTGTCTGTAAGAGCAAAAGGTTGGTAATAACCCTTAGTCCATCAGTGGGTAGGTGCTTACATAAACTCTGCCACTTTTATAGCATGGAATATTCTACAGCTGAAAACAAGAAAGCTCTTCACACATGGATGTAGAAAGATCTTTAAGGTATCTTGTCAAGTGAAAAAACAAGTTGGGGAACAATGTGGAATGTTGTTTTTACCTTTTCTCCTTTTTAAAAAAAAAAAGGAGAAAACGGGACTACATGAATTTTTTACTTAAATATGCGGAAACTCCAGAACAGCCTCGTCCAATAGAATTTTCTCTGATGGTGAAAATGTTCTATATTTCTGCTGACCAACATGGTAGGTACCAGCCACACATGGCACTTGAAATGTGACTGGTGTGACCAAGGAACAGAATTTTTAATTTAACTTAATTATTAGGTTTAAATGTAATAGCCACATGTGACTAGTAGCCACCATATTGGACAGCATAGCTTTAGAAGAACACAAAAGAAACTCCTAACAGTAGTCAGTTAACCGCAGGGAGAGGTCTGGGAATTAATTAGGTGGATGGCTAACAGGAGTGAGAGGCTCACTTGTACTTTATGCCTTTTGTGTGTCCTGTTTTTTTTTTTTTTAATATTTATTTATTTGGTTGCACTGGGTCTTAGTTGTGTCAGGTGGGCTCCTTAGTTGCGGCAGGTGGGCTCCTTAGTTGTGGCATGTGAGCTCTTAGTTGTGGCATGCATGTGGGATCTAGTTCCCTGACCAGGGATCGAACCCCAGCCCCCAGCACTGGGAGCTCAGAGTCTTATCCACTGCAACACCAGGGAAGTCCATGTCCTGTTATTTTTAAACTAGGTGGAATGCCTAGTTCTAAACTAACTAGGAATGCCTTACCCATCTCAAACGTTAGACTTGAAAAATGAAAAGAAGGAATGGGGGAGGGAGGCAGTGCCCTCGGGCTGCTGTGTGGAGAACGAATTAGAGAGGGAGAAAGAGTAAAAGGGGAAACCGGTTTGATCGGCCAGGATGCGGTCAAGAGACAGAGGCAAAACTCGAAAGATTAACTGAGCAGCGTTCATGGAGGTCCTGTTTACAGTGTCGTGGGTGGGGCTGCAGGATTTCTTCATCTAAGCACTATGGGCATTTGGAGGGATCCTTCTTTGTCAAGGGGTGGGGTGGGGCTATGCTGTGCACTGTAGGGTGTTTAGCAGCATCCCTGGCCTCTATCCACTAGACGCCAGCAGCACCTCTCCCCAGCGGTGACAACCAAAAGTGTCACGAGACATGGCCAGATGTCCCCAGGGGGACAAAATCATCCCTGGTTGAGAATCACTGGGCCACGTAGCCAACGTGGGACAGCAGAGCATCCTGGGACTAGCAAATGGGAAGCCATCACCACCCTTAGGCCTAATGGGGCAAGGGGAGGAAATGGGCTTTCACACCCCAGTAAGAGCTAGAGCCACAGAAGAGGGTCCACATGACAGGAGCTGTGGCCATAGTTTGTAGAACTGCTGCTAGACCTCAGTCTGGCAGGAAGGGGAAGGGAGGGAGTCTGAACTCACTCTCCTCCCAGCCTCATCTCTTATGGGTTCCTTCCCTCAACCAGCTGAAAGCCAGGATACTGTACAAGGATCGAGGGCTGGTGCCGTCCAGACAGGTCAGGCTCCTGGAGCACAGAGCAGGGGGAGAAACAGAGTGGATCTGGTGGGCAAAGGGGAATCAGCTAGCACAGAAGACATTGTTGTCGTCTGAGTAACGGTGATGGTGGCTGGGACAAAGGTTGGGGACAGGAGGGATGGGTAGAAGTGGATGAGGGAACTCCCTGGTGGTCCAGTGGTCAGGATTCAGTGCTTTCCCTGCTGAGGGTGCAGGTTCGATCCCTGGTTGGGTAACTAAGATCCCACAAGCCACATGGCGCAGCCAAAAAAAAAAAAAAGTGGGTAGATTCAGAGATCTTTGGGAGGATCCCATGGCTGACCAGATGTGGGCAGTGAGCAAGAGGGAGGAGTTAGGGACAGGATATTCAGGTTTCTGCCCTGGGCGACTGGGTTGATAATGGTGCTGTTTTCTGAAATGAAGACAGGAAGAGGAGCAGGTTGGAGAAGGGCGATGATGAGTTTGGTTCTGAACTTACCTGTATTTTTGAGCACTTTGAGGTGCCTGTTGGACATGTAAGTGGAGATGTTCGGGTGCAGTAGGGTTCTACAGGTGTGGGGCTCTGGAGAGGGGTCCGAGCCGCACACAGGCCAGGCAGCCCTGGAAGGGAGGGGCATGGGTGCCAGCTTCACAGCATCTGTTGTGCTTCCTACTAGAGATGGGAGAGGGAAGTTGCCCCCAGCTAGACAGGAAGGAAGAGGAGGAGTGAAGGAGAAGTGGTGGTGCCACATCACGAAGGGAGCCCACGTCCTTTACTTCATATTCCTCATTTCCTCCCTTGGGGTGGTTTACTGGATAGAAGTAAAAGCTGAGGGGCGAGGCCTGAGCACGGGGCATGAAGGGGAGAGCGTCAGGGCCCCTGCGTGTGTCATCTCATGGGCTGCCAGATGGCTGTGGGTGGCGGGGAGAAAGAGGAATAAGTCATCCCATCTGCCCCTGGTGCTTCTTGGAAGGTCCAGCAGTGAGAAAGCTGGGGATGGAGGAAGTGGGATGCCACTGGACCAACCAGGCCTGAAGCTCTGAGAGCACGCCATCCTGGATGGCCCCATGAGAGAGGTTTCAAACAAGAGCAGCTGAATTGCTGTGAATAGCATGTGGCCAATGAGAATTCCAAAAGGAAATGATAGTAAGTAAAGCTATCATCATCCTCAGCCCCTCATGTTAAGAATTTTCTTGGGAATTCCCCGGTGGTCCAGTGTTTAGGACTCTGCACTTTCACTGCTGTGGGCCCAGGTTCAGCCCCTGGTCGGGGAACTAAAATTCCACAAGCCACTCAGTGCAGCCAAACAAACAAACAAAACAAAAAACTTTCTTAAGAAAGCCCTGAAAAGCCAGGTAGTCTGCAGAGTGCTTTCTTTTATCCCACTCCAATCAGGTGGCCAGGGCACTGGCATCCTTTTAAGATACAGGTCCACTAGGGACTTCCCTGGTGGTCCAGTGGGTAAGATTCCGTGCTCCCAATGCAGGGGGCCCATGTTCAATCCCTGGTCGGGTAACTAGATCCCATATGCATGCCACAACTAAGAGCCCACATGCCACAACTAAGAGCCCACATGCCACAACTAAAAAAAAGATACAGATCCAATAACATTCATTGTGCTTTGACAAGTAAGGCAATCAGGACTGAGAAAGGTGGGAAACTTGACGGGGGCTCCAATTCCAAGGTTCGTTTCTCAGTCCACCTCTAGGCCCAGCGCATGAGCCTCTGTCCTGTGCCATCTTCCTCCTCCCTCTGCCCCTTGCCCCACTGCTCCTACTTGGCCAGATTCCGGCCCCTCCTCCTGAGATCTCCCCACCCGTCCTCCCCCCTCTCCCTCCTTCTCTATGTCTCTATGGGAATGAAGTCAAGATTGGTTTTGGTGGACTACACTTTACCATCCTTGAGAAATATTTTACATGTAGATCTCATGTATTGTTTCCGTTAAGGAAAAAAACAATAAAATCAAGTCATTTCACTTTAATATGTCACTCTATTCACCCTAATAACTCGGCTGACCCTTAATAAAGGGGGAAAAGTTTCCCTCATCCTAATGAACAAGCATATCGGGTTGCTCTTGCTCCTGCTGGGGTCAGGAGCAGGTTTATTTTTCCAGGGATATTAGACATCTTGACTCATGAGCCACCAGGGAATAACTTCAGGGTTTGGATTTCAAGTGTTTCAGAGAGCTGTTTACAAACGCCCCACCTGTGCCTGCCCTCCGTGCTCACCGGATTTGTCCCTTAGGTAGTCACAGGGGCCTTCGATCTGTGCTGCCTCCCAAGGCTCCTCCCCCATCTGTATCAGAGTAATCTTTCTAGAACACAGATCTCCTCATGTCCCTTCTCTGCTTAAATACTTCTGTTCCGTTCCCATGACCTACCAGATGAAGTCCACATAGCATGTCATGTGATGCCCTCCAGGCCCTGGCCTCAGTTGACCTTGCGGCCTTAGTTCTGCCCACCCCTCACCTCTCCCTGTGTCCAGGCCGCACAAGCCACACTGTATCTTTTTAGGATACAGGCTCTCCTGTTGCTTCACCTTTGCTTGTGCTTCTTCCCCGGTCTTCTCCCCCATCCCTCCCCCATCCCTCCCCCAATCTGTTCAGTTCTTATAAGCATTTCCTCTGCAAAGCCTTTCACAATCCTGGAGTCTCAGAATTAGTTGCTCCCTTGACATTGTGTTTCTTCCTTTAGTAGATTTCCTCAGAGTCTAGCTCTTAGGCTAGACTTCATGTTCTTCTCCCCAGTTAGATCATAAGCTTACTGAGGGCCTCTGCCTGATTGTCTCCAGCCCACACTCACCCCTGGCACTGAGCACAGTACCTGGGACCCAGGCTGGTGCTGAGAAATGGCTGAATTGAAATCCAAGACTGAAAACCTTCTCTGAATCCCATCTTCATCTTTCCAGTAAAGGGAGTTCATGGCTGGTCTCTCAAAGCCACTTTGCCTCTTCTTTAGCCTATAAGTAACTTGGTTCTTGCCGTGATGCCACTTCTTCCAGGAAGCCTTCCAGGTTTGGCATCCCTCCTATGAGTTTCCTTGACACCTGCCTTAATGTACTCATCACCCTGACTTGTAAATGCTTTCACCTTCCCCCACCAGTTTGAGGATGCCTTGAGGGCAGGGGATGTGAGTCTAGCCCAGGTCAGGTACCTAGTGATAGTTCATAATTATAGAGCACTTTCAGTACCCCAACTGTGTTTTGAGCACTTTATGTATACTACCTCATTTATGTGCTGAAACAGACACGAGCTAGGTAGCGTTAGCCCCATTTTGCAGAAGGGCAAACTGAAACGGGGGAGATTCTAAACTTGCCCAAAGTCACACAGCTAGGAAGTGGAGGAACAAGGGTTTTCATTAAGGCCATCTGACTCTAATGCCAGCTCTTCCCCACTGCACACTATTAATTGTATAATTTAGTGAATGGAAGTGGGGTCCGATGCCCACCCTGGACTCCTGCTCATCTTCCCTCAGGAGACATAGTCTCACGCCAGTCTGCAGGGAGTTGCCTAAATGCAAGGCCAAGATCTGTGCTAATAAAGCATTCTTGGTGAATAGCATTTTAATAAAGACTTGTTGTTCTCCTCTGCCCAAGGAGCCACGCCATTTCCTGCTGCCCCACAGGGAGGTCCTGGGAATGGTTAACAGTGCTTTGCTGCTGAATAACCTCTGGGCTAGCGTTAGCAACAAAAGACCTCACAGCACCAGGCCAGCAGCCAGACCTCTCAAAGACAGTCCCCTCTCTTCTTGCTGGTGGGTACAATATATGGCTCAAAACCCTGAAATATGCACATAGTCTTTGACCAAGTAATACCACTTGGAGAAATTTACCCTAAAGACCTCTCCATACAATTTATCAAAGGTGTATGTATAGATTTCCTCATAACATTGTTCATGAGAATAAACACTGGGGGGAAAAACCCAGGTCCATCAAAAAGGGAGTTAGTTTAATAAAATATAGGCATCTAAATAGTGGAAAATTATACAGCCATTAAAATGCTATTGGGAATCTATATTTATTGATGTGGTAGATTTTCCACGAACTGCTGTTGAGTAAAAACACAGGTTACTCTATAGAATAGGTGGAGTAAGGAAGTTTATTCATGAAGGAAACACAGTAAGTGGTAGCCGTAGTTGCCTTTAGGGAGGGGAACAGAGTGGCTGGGGACCAGAGAGGAAGACTTACTTCTAAATTTTTAGTGCACCTCATGTGCTCAGAATTAGATTAATCATAATCCTTGAGTCATGATACACTTGTATCATTGGTCCGTACCTGCCCAGTTTTCAGTTTGATTCATTGATTAATTATTTTTAACTCTCCATCCAACCCAAGGGAGAGAACATAACGGTACCTTATATCTACCCGTGGGATCCTTCTCTAGCCCAAGCCCCTCCCCCAAAAGGTAACCAATCTTCTGATGTTTGTGCTTTTCCTTCCCTTGCTTCTTTTGTATAGTTGATACATATATACTTATGGTCTAAATAACATATTGTGTACTTGTAGTTGTTTCTAATCTTTTTTGTTTTGTTTTTTTTGTTTGTTTGTTTCTAATCTTTATAAGAGGAGCATCATGCTGTATGGAATCATTTGGAACTAGTTTTTCCATTCAGCATCGTATTATGAAGATTGATTCATGCTGCTGTGCGTAGCTGCAGTCCATTCATTTTTTTCATTGGTTTCTATTCACCCATTTGATGAATATGTTGCATTTTAAAAATCCATTATCCTGTCAATGGACATCTGGATTTTTCCAGATTTTTGCTATTATGAACAATGCATCTATGAATATTCTTATATGGGTATCCTGCTGCACGTTTCTGCTGTTTTCTCTGATTAAAGGCTGAGGAATGGACCCTCTGTGGCCTGGGGTTTGAGAGTGTTCAGTTTTACTGGACTTGACATGTTTACACTCTCACCAGCACATCAAAGGGATGCGGTTAATGCACGTCCTCTGCTATCCCACGTCTAGTTAGACTTTTTAATTTTGGCAGAATGAATGGGAGGCTTATCTCCCAATACTTTTATTCCTTTCAAACTTTGTACCAGGTGCCTGTATTACTTTCTCAGATAAATGACTAAAATACAATTATATATTTGTCTGAAGAGAGAGAGTATGGATATAGCTCAAAATGTCAGCTATGATTAACTCTAGGGTAACAGGTGATCTTTAATTTTTCTTCTTTTTGCTTATCTCTGCATTAACTTTTTCTACTGTGGCTAATTACTACTTGTATAATTTTTTTTAAAGAAAGAGGGAAGATATATGGTGCTCAACATCAGTCATAAGTAAATACAAATGAAAACCACAATAAGATATAACTACACAGGCTTCCCAGGTGGTGCAGTGGTTAAGAATCCACCTGCCAGTACAGAGGACACGGGTTCGATCCCTGCTCCAGGAAGATCCCACATGCCCATGCGCCAAAACAAAAAAAACCAAACCAAACCAAAACAAAAAGATATGACTACACAACTATCACAATGGCTAAAATTTAAAAGATTGCGCACACCGCCTTTTGGAGCAGGTGTGGAGCAACTAGAATCCTCATACCCTGCTGACGGCGTGACGGCATGCCATAGTCACTTTGGAAAAACAGTTTGCAATTTCTTAGAAAGTTAAGCATATGCTAACCATATGATTCAGCCATTCTATTCATAGGTATTTACCCAAGAAAAATGAAAACATATGTCCATATAAAGACACATGAATGTTCCTAGCAGTTTTATTCATAATAACCTGAAACTGCAAACAGCCCAAATGCCCATTAACGGGTAAATGGGTAAACAATTTGTGGTATCCAACAATGGAATACTGCAAAGCAAAAATGTTTAGATGAATTTCAGAAGTATTTCTGGAAGAGGCAAAACTATAGGGACAGAAAAGAGCTCAGTGGTTGCCCAGGACTAGGGGTGGATGGAGAGATTGTCCACAAAGGGCGCAGGGGAATTTTTTGGGATGATGCAAACTGTCCTACATCTTGAGCATAGGGGTCGATATGTAACTGTTTGTGTCTGTTAAAACTCACAGAACTGCACATCAAAAGGGGTGAACTTTACTATATGTAAAGCATACCTCGATGTTTAAAAATGGGGTGAAAATGTTCAAACAAAGAAAAAGAAAGAGGGCTTGAAATCTGTGAATTCTGGGCAGTGAGGAAAGGGGGTTTCCCTTGCATTCCTTGAATCAGCAGTTTATAGAACCTCCTTAAAATCTGACGCCTGATGCCTGAAGCTCTGTCTCTGACTTGCTAGCGACTTTGGACAAGTACCTTTCCCTCCTGGAAACTCAGTTTTTTTTACCCTGGAGAAGGAGAGGAATGTTCTGATAATCTCCAAAAAATGCACAAACATCTGTTAAGCCCTGATTCTCTGCCAGGCTACCCGCAAAGTGTTATATGTGTTCTTTCAAATAACAGTAATGTTTTTAAAAAGTTCTTCATGGAGCATTTAGAAGTATTTAGTGCTTTGCCGGTATCAGTTCATTTAATCCTCACACCACTCCTAAGAGGAAAGAATCCTTGTTACCTCCATTATATTAAGGAGGAAACATAGGCACCCAGAGGTTGCATAACTTACCAATATCAGCACAGGCCAGTATCCCTAGGGCTTGAACCCTGCACTCTCCTGCCAGGGCCCAAGTTCTTAACCATCACACAAAATCAGATGAGGTTTCTTAGGTAAGCTTTATAACATCATCAATGTCTGGGTCAGAAAGGACCTTGCCTTTTATCTAGTTCAGTTTTTTAACGGCAGGTCTCCAGAAGTTAGTGAGGCTTCAAATCTATTCACTGGGTCAGGATTGCATTTTTAAAAAATGAAAAAGGGTAAAATAGAGTAGAACACAAGAAAACAGTGTGTATCAGAGTATACTGCACATAGGAAAGTAGGTATTGTCTTGTGAAAATGCAATTTCAGTGTGCGTGTCCCAGCACACTATAAATGGGGGCCTGATTGGAAAAGTCTGAGTAACACTGACTGATCTGATCTATTTTACAGAGACTGAGACAGGCTCAGAGGGGAAGCCAGCTGCCTGAGGTAACACAGCCAGCCTAGAGTCCAGTAGTCCTGGCTCCCATGGCACTAGCCATTCAATCACTCATTCATTCATTCATTCATTTATTCAGTAGATATTTACCTTGGCCTGCTCTGTTCCAGGCCCCACACTGGGAACAAGGAATATAGTGACAAACAAGACAGACCAGGCCCTGTCCTTCAGGGGCCTCAGTCCCCTGAGAGGAATAAAAAGCAGCTAATGTGGCACATAATAGCCACCCTTTATATATATTGCTTATTCTATGCCAGACACTGATCTGAACATGTACTAGCTCACTTGAGTCCTACACAACCCTACCTGGGAGGTTCTGCTATTAACATCATCAAACCCATTTAATAGGTGGGGAAACTGAGGCACAGTGTCACTAACTTGCACATAGCTGGTAAGTGGCAGAGCTGAGATTTGAGCCCAAACAGCCTGCCTCCAGAGTCTGTATTCTTAAGCACTACCCACTTCTGCCTTTGGGGTGGTTTTGCAGTGCAAACCACAGCCCAGCAGCAAGTGTCACCAGGGATGGGTTGGGGGAGAGAGAGGCTCACAACTGGGAAGAATTTACTGCAAACTCGGCCCCAGCATCTATCCATAGCCAGGCTATTTTGGGTTCCTGGCTTTTTAAATTTTATTTTTCTACTTTTTAAAATTTTTAGGCCACACCATGACTAAGTTCCCTCTACTAAGAGGAATGTCTGCAGGGAACCCAGCCTCCAACCCTCACCTCGGCAGGCACAGGTCACAAATTGGCATTAAGAAGAAGGGAAGTGGCTTTGGGGCCTCCAAGCTGGACTGGAGCTCGCTGGCTGGCTCTTGAAAGGTAGAGCTCTGCAGAGGGGCAGAGTTCCTGCCCCAAGGAGCAGGCACCAGGCAGACCATGCCTGCCACCATTTTGAGCTCCTTGGTCACCGAAGACCACCCTCCCACAGGTGAGTAGCCTCCCCCTGATGCAGAGGGATCATGATGTAGCTTGAATGTTAGTTTTGATGTGTCCAGCATCTATTCACTCTTCTCTAGGTAACAACACCATCATTTTTCTTTAGGGGACTACACCTCCCCTACTCTTAGTCCGTGTGGTCCTGGAAGGCTGATTCCTCTTGTATTACTCCAGGGCTGGGCACGTGACCTGGTCTTAGCCAATCAGAACCACCTAGCCATCTCTCTGGCCACAGGATTGGTTCATGTCTGCACATAAGCTGAGTCAGGGCTTAAAAGTGAAATCTGAGACTTTTGCTGTACCTGTTAGAAAAGTATGGTACTTTGTGGCTGGGACTGCTAAACTGGTAGGTTGACAGCCTGTCTCTGCCTTGGTAAGAGAATCCAAGAAGAAAATCAACATATGGGAAAGCAAAGACAGAGCAAGACAGATCTATGATGATGTAACTTGACCACCTGGAGCCATCCATGCCTGAAGTCCATCCATCATGGACTTTTTAGTATGTGAGGCCCCAAATTCTCTTTTTCTGCTTAGGCACTTATGTTTCTGGCATTTATAACCCAAAGTGACCAATATGAATGCCAAGACACAGCATGGTAGAGGGGAAATATCAATGGACAGGGAGTCTCAAGGCTTAGATTTGAGTCAAAATGTCACTACTTATAAGATTTTGAAACCTCCCTGTATTTCAGTCCCTTCAACTGTGAAATGGGATTGGTATCACTGTAACACAGTGTTGTGATGGGAAATCAAATGAGCACAGATGGGAATGTGCTGTGTAATCCATACAGTGCTTACACATTCTAAAGCTCCATACACAAGGGGGCAGCCTCTGAGGCACGTGGTATTCAATAGAGAAGTGGATCCAGAAGTGAGCAGTTCCATTTACACCATGTCCAACCTGCGGCCTGGCATCTGGTAGGTGTTTTAACCTCCCTGAGCCTTGGTTCTTGTCTTTGGAAAAGTGGATTCCTTGGTGTCACCTGGGGGATTTGCAAACTGGCTCTGGTGACTCCCCTGATCTTAATTAAAATCTGCAGTGGCTCCCCATTGCTCTGGAGACACAGTCCAAGCCACTGAGCATGATTAACACAGCTCCGCCCCCCTACCCCCATACCCCCATACCCCCCACCATCCCCATACACCCCCACCCCCCAAACCCCGCCGGCAGCCCTACAACACACACTCTCCTTACCTGCCTGTTGGGCCTAATCTCCTTCCCCTTTCTCCTCCAGCTAATCTGAACAACCTGCTGAGCCCTCCTCTACTGGGAAAGTGCTTTTGCCCAGGTTCTGCCAGGAACACTCTGGCTAACTCAACATAGATGTCACTTTCCCGCAAAGCCTTCCCTGAGTCCCTTGTGCCCTCCCATCATGGGCCTTGTTAATCTCGAATCATTGTCACCAGGGCTGTCCTCCAACCAGGGTCACTGATATGGTTATTCTAGTGGCTAAAATACGGTATTGAAATTTTTCCATATCAGTCGGTAAACTCAGCTGCATCCCTGAGTCCCTCAAGTGCCTCCCAAACCCTCAGACCCTTCCATACCCCCGCACCTTCCCACCACCCAGAAACCAAAAGGCACAGCGGGAGGCCTGGGGACCCTGCACTGATGTTAAGGGCTGGTGTTCATCTTGATTGGCCCGGTGCCCATGCTTTACCTACTTTTTTTTTAACCTATTGTTAAATATTAATATCACCCTCTCTGATTGCCCTGGATTGTAAATACCTGGTTCCCTTGTCTGTTTATTCCACCGGACTGAAAGCTCTCTTAGGGCAGGGAGGCACCTCCCTCACTAGCAAAGCACTGGGCTCATGCTGGATGCCCAATGACTGTTTATCGAATGAATGAATGGATGGATGGATAAGTGTATGAATGACTGTGACCTGAAAAGCTGGAGAGTCTCTCTAGAAAATTATGGGTACTCCCATCCTCAGTCTGGATTCTGGCATTTTCTCCCAGGCCTGCAGTGGAAACCTTGCTCTTTGCCCAGGTTTTATTGCTCTGCTGGTCTCCACCCCTGCAGGAAAACTCTCTTTCTCTGACTGGTCTGGCTGGAGCCTAGTCAGCTTCACCTTCCCTTCTTGTCAAACTTGGACTCTCGCTGAGAACTGCTGGACCTGCGAAGACTGAGTTACACCCCTTACATGAACCCACAAGTAGGTGAGCACATGCGTACTCACACACACACACACACACACACACACACACACACACACACACAGTGCTCACTGATTCAATCTCAAGAAGCTCAAAGTCATAGTTTTTATAGGCAGAAGAAAACCAAAGGATTCTTCCAGGCCAACTGAGTCATGTTACAGACAAGAAAATGAGTCTTAGGGAAGGAAAGAGATTTTGCTTCAAGTGACAAGATCAGTTCCCTACACCGTGTTCTAGCTACCTCCTGGAATTTGGTAGATAGATAAAGAAGTTAAAGTTGCTTGTCACCAGATTTCTTTGACTTGGGACCAGGCTGAATGTGGCACAGAGTGATTTCATTGGCCGCTGACCCTGGAGAGAGTTGGCCTTGTCCAACCTGGGTGAGACTTGAAAGGGCTTTCTTTCTCCATTCCACCATGTGGACAGGTCCTTGGTTCTGAGAGGAGGGATGGGGCCTTCTCTGCTCGAAGCACAGGTCTATGGAACCTTATCTTGAGGTTCTGTACTCTGTAGCTGTTCTGTAGCACCTTATCTGGAGACACCAGGTACAAAGGTATCTGTGCCAAGAGAGGGCACCCAGCCAGCTGGGTGGAGCCCCATGGCGGCGGGCTCCCCCTCTTTCAGCGAGCCTAGGAGAGACTGAGAGTTAGGTTGAGAGCAGTGCAGTGGTCCCACTGCTCATGTACTCAGGGACTCAGGGATGCCACGCAGTGAAAGCCCCAACCCCTGAGTATTGTGGAATGTGGAAATAATAATAGTTAATGATTATTTAGGACTTCTTGTCTGCCACATTTACTTAGGTTATGTCATCTAATTCCCACAGCTACCCGACAAGATAGGTGCTATTATTATCCCCATTTATACAGATGAGGAAATTGAGGTCCAGAGATGCTTTAAGTGACTCGATCAAAGGCTTAGAACTAGCAGGTAGAAAAGCAGGTTTCAGACCCAGGCAGGAAAGGACTAACATCTATGCTGGGACCATGTTGCCGTACTGGTCTTAGAGCCAGGGCACTACCCTCAAACGTGCCTCTGCCATGACCTGGCTGTTCATTTTTCTGAGCATCAGTCACCTCCTTTGCAAAGTGGGGAGAATACCTTTTGCTCTGTGGGCAAGTTGGAGGACCAGATTGTTTGATCCAGGACCCAGCCCTCTGGTTCCAGCTCTTATCATTACCCCAGCCCACCCCTAATGTACTGGAAGCTCCAGCCTGGCTGAAAAACCAGTAGTTCAGGCTATGCTCTTGCCACCTTCTCTTGGCTGCCCTGGGGTCTGTAATTTCAGTTCAACTCAACAGACCATTTCTTGCTAAATTAAGAAAGGTTTGCCTCTCATTTCAAATGGCACCTGGAAATAAAAGGCTGCCCTGATCTCAGCAGTCTAGCATGGAGATGAAGAGGCTTTGAACCCATCATATTCCATCTCTGTCACTTAATAAGCCACCTTGGGCAAACCTCTTTACCTCTCAAGCCTCCACTTCCAAATCTGTAAAATGGATGTAGTGAGAGCACCCAAAGTGCTATATGAAGACTGATACTGCTTAGAGTATCGTGAGTTCCGATAATGGTAGCCATCACTTTAATACACACTATATTGTAATTACCAGCATTTAGCACAATGCCTGGTACCTAGTTAGCATTCAATACATATTTAATAAATAAGTGGATAAATATTTACCTGTCTGCCTCTCTCACTACCTTATGAGTTTCCTAAGGGCAGGAATCATATTTCATTTATTTTTGTGTCCACATTGTTGAGCAGAGTGCCTGGCACATGGGGGTGCTTAATAAATGTTTATTTTTTCCCCTAATGAGATAATGGATCTGCACAGCCATCATCCATGGTGCTAAAACCACAAGGTGAAAGGCTGATGGAGAACTTGATAATGGAAGGATCAGCTGACACCAGCTGAATCTTAGTACCTAAAAGTGAGTCAGCCAATTTCTTCCTTCCTGATATGCCATGGGAAGTACTCAGTACCAGTTATGAAATATTTTTACCTAAAGAAATTGAATCTGAATGAGATCCAACCTCTAGATCTGAGTACCAGTTCCCGTGACATACGGGAGAGAGGACTATGGTAAGTGACACCGTGAGGCTGCATTCAACCAAATACAAGATGCAAGACATCCAACAGGACCAATGACCTGGTATCAAAAAATAAATGCCACTTAAAAACAAACAAACTCTGTAAATCTGGAATTACATCAAAATAGAATTAAACAAAAAGGGATCTGTTCATTTTCTTGATTGTGCTGATGGCGTCCCAGTATTTGCATATGCCAAAACATCAAATAGTATACTTAAATATGTGCAGTTAATTACACTTCAAAAAAGGTGGACAAGGGACTTCCCAGGCAGTCCAGTGGTTAAGACACCACGCTTCTACTGCAGGGGGTGAGGAACTAACATCCTGTATATCACACAGTGCGGCCAAAAAGTAAAAAAAAAAAAAAAAGAAAAAATCTGGACAAAAAAGGATGGGGAGACTTTTACAAATATAAAGAGACTCAAGGGACATACAGCCCAATGTAAAGTGTGACTCTTGCTTGAATCCTGCTATAAAAAAATTGTACAAAAAGACAATTTTTAGCCATTAGATAATATTGAGGAATTGTGTATTTTATTAGGCATTATTACTTAATTGGATGATGGTCATGTTCTCAGAGATGCAGACTGAAATATTTAAGGGGAAATTACATTATGTGGGATTTGCTTTAAAATATTCTGCAAAAATAAAAATGCAAGGGTACATACGTATTGGAATGACCAAAATGTCTGGAACACTAACACCACCAAATGCAAGTGAGGATGTGGAGCAGCAGGAATTGCTAGTGGGAATGCAAAATGGTACAGGCACTTTGGAAGCCAGTTTGGCAATTTCTTATAAAACTCAACTTATACTTACCATACAACTTGCAACCCTGCTCCTTGGTATTTACCTAAAGGAGTTGAAAACTTACATCCACACACAAAAAAACTGCACACAGATGTTTATAGCAGCTTTATTCATAAATTGCCAAAACTTGGAGGGAACCAAGATGTCCTTCAGTAGGTGAATAAATAAATTGTGGTACATTGCAACAATGGAATATTACTCAACACTAAAAAGAAATGAGCTATCAAGCCATGAGAAGACATGGAACAACCTTAAATGCATGTCACTAAGTAAAAGAAGCCAATCTGAAAGCCTGCATACTGTGTCACTCCAACTACATGACATTCTGGAAGAGGCAAAACTTTGGGGACAGTAAAAAGATCAGTGCTTGACAGGAGTTAGCAGGGAGGGAGGGATGAAGAGGCGGGCAGGGAACAGTGGGTTTTTAGGGCAGTGAAATGACTCTGTATGATACCACAGTGGTGGATTCATGCATCCTGCATTTGTCCAAACACACAGAACACACAACACCATATTGTAAACCATGGAGCGTGGGTGATTATGATGTGTCAGTGTAGATTCATCAGTTGTTGATGACGGAGGCTGTGTATGTGTTGGGGAGGGGTATTTAGGAAATCTCTGTACCTTCTATTCAACTTTGCTGTGAACCTAAAATTACTCCTAAAAAAATAGTCTTAGTTTTGTTTGTTTGTTTGTTTGTTTGTTTGTTTTTGAAACTCAGGGATGAAAATATGAAACAACAAAAAAGCAAAACAAAACAAATGAAAAACAAACCAAAAAACAAACAAAAAAAGAAAATATGGAACAAGATTTGGTACAAGCTTCACATGTTACAAAATTATACAAATTGCAAAGAATAATTGTTGGCACTAGATAATAGATACATGGTGTTTCATTATAACTATTCATGGTGTGCATTATACTATTTTTCCTTGTGTTTGAAATAAGAATGTTTTTTGCAGACCCAAGTAGCTGAGCTGCAAAGGGCGGCACCCCTATCAGTTACCACATTTTAACAGGAGGCTGAAGTGGGCTATCCAGTTCCCTCCCCTGCGTGCTGGCAGGCAGCCCGGCCCAGCAGAGGTGTCAGGAGCCCCCTCTCCCCGCATAATGGGGAGTCTGATCTGGCTGCAATCCCCAGCAATTCCACTTTCCCTGGGATTCCTCCGCAGCTGGCTAGGGGGTTGAGCTCCTCTTGGCTGAGGCTGGGGGAGAGGTGCCCCTCCCATTCTGAGTGCCTTTATTACCACCCCTTTGCCGGAAGATGAAAGGAGCAGGACTGACTGGGGAGTTAATCTTTAGCCTCCAGGCTGACCAGTTGCCAGGACACCCAGGAAATGAAAGTCATCAGAGACACACCCTGCAGGCAATAAGGAAATCTGGTGTTGGTCATCCCAACAATGGAAGGCCAGTTAGCACCAGCGGTAGTAGGGTCTGTCATCTACCTAGAATGGTACCCACAAGGCCTCCGGTCAACATTTCTTTTCCCAGTTAATGCCTGAAATTCTACCAGTAACATTGGACCAGCCCTCAGAGAGACCTCAACTCCAAGATTTTGGTTGGAGTTGATTCTCCCCTTAGTTGAGAAGAGAAAGCAACAGATCTTACCACCTGCACCAGCAGGTTTGCTAACAATCTGAGGGGTTTCACCGCCACTAACCCCATGAAGCCCATCCACAGATACCAGGTTAAGAAGCCTGGGCGGAGTTTACTAAATTCCAAAGATTTCCTTCCTTGGAAAGAGTTATACCCCAGAGCTCTCTTTAAAATGCAAATGACCCTAGGAAGGTCTTAATGACTAAACAGCCCCCGCGAAAGAGTTTTTCCAAGCAGAGGCCAGAGATAGCCTAAGAGACTTTAACAGCAGCGCTGGGAAAAAGAGAGCCTGCGGGGGGTGGGGGGGGTGGGGGGGGGTGGGTGGTGGGCCGGGGGGGGGGGGGCGCGGGGGAGGCTCCATGGGGGCTCACAGTTTTTGCCTGGAACTGGAAGGGGAATGTATTGAGCCTAGAGTGCTAATAGCTAACTTCACGGAGCCCTTACAAGAACCTTGTGAATTAAGTGCTGCCAACATCCCCATTTTATGGATGAGGAAACTGAGACTGGACATGCTACCCAGAGAGGGGCAGAGCAGGACTTTTAACCCTCCATCAGCCTGAGATCAGCAGCAGAGGCTCACCTTCACCTACTCATTTGATCCTCACAATGAGGTATCCTTTTTGATGGAAGAGGAAATTGAGGCAGTTCGCTGAGGGCCACACAGTGCCCTGCCTCCACAGGGAACCCCTGTGCATCCTCTGTTCACCCTGGCTCACCCTGGACGGCTGAGGGCAGGCAGCCCTTCCTGGCCAGCTCCCTGGAGCTTGGAGAAGGGCTTGCCGAGAAGTCTGCAACTAGCTGATGCCCAACCTGTCCTCACTGTCCCTAATTGTTTTCTAAAATCCTTTTTATTGAATTATCAGAGTGTAATGGAGGAGTCGATGAGAGTCGCCCTGGAGTTGCAAGGCCAGGGCTCGCTGGGAGGGGGAAAGCAAAGCCCTAAAGGCTCCCTGGGCCGAGTGATGGTATAAAATATGAATTTTTACATAACTGAGGGGGAAAAAAATAAACGGACAAGCCGCCCCGTGGGGGAGACGCCTCTTTCTGTATTTCCATTATCTTGTTTAATGCACAGTCTTGCAGGAGCCTCAGTGGGAAAGGAAATACTGGAGTCTTTCCCCTCCGAGTCTCCTGGTGGGTTAAGAGGCAGAGAGAGAGAGCCAAAATGCAGAAATCCAAATGGCCTGGGCATGTGCTCAGAAACCCATTAAAATGGAGGGGACAGGTTTCTTTTTTGGGGGGGTGAGGGTGGGTGGGGGTGCTGGACTGACCTGAAACAGTGTCGTGGTTTGGGACAGTGCCTCTCCTCTGGGATTGAGAAAGTAGCCTCAGTGGGCTCGGATTCACCTTTAGCTCTGGGTGAAATATGCTAAACATGGTCTTCCCTATG
Organism: Hippopotamus amphibius kiboko; assembly: GCF_030028045.1. Taxonomy (NCBI): domain Eukaryota; kingdom Metazoa; phylum Chordata; class Mammalia; order Artiodactyla; family Hippopotamidae; genus Hippopotamus; species Hippopotamus amphibius. Next base: position 17,855,251 of record NC_080201.1, on the reverse strand, counting down.
AGCGAGGGGGAAAGCAGATGGTCCTTTCCAAAGAACAACCTCCGCACCCAACACTATCGGGCAGTTGCTACCGGGCTCCAAGTACTCTACTGAGTGATTTTCTTGTATTAGGTCCTAAGGACCCATTTATACAGATGAAAATACTGACTTGCCTGAAGTCACACAGCTAGTAAGTGGCTGATTCCATACACTGAAGTTCTTTTTTTTTTTTTTTTTTTTTTGGTTATTGTGATATAATTGACATATAACATTGTGTAAGCTTAAGGTGTACAAAATGTTGATTTGATACACTTACATATATTGCAAAATGATTAATTAGTACCATACTGACACTTAGCTAACACATACCTAACTCATAGCTAACATCCCCATCATATCACATAATTGCCATTTCTTTTTACACACACTGTAGTTCTGATCATGCTTCAAGGGTAAAGGGAAAGATGGTGACCCTTGCATGGGACCTTGAAAGTTATTTGCAAATGAAAGGTTTGGGTAATCTCTACTGGATCTCTTCCAGGCAACATTAAAGGACAGACTAAAAACTGCAGCTCCAGCTGGAAGATTGTGTGTGGCCACAGGAGGTGAAGCTAATTGAATAATGAGTCCTGGAATCAGAGGGAGGTGGGTTCCAGTCCTCTACCACTTCCCACTGGGCTCAAATTCTTTATGCCTCAGTTGCCTGTCTATCAAATGGGAATAATTACACAGATCTTGTGTTGTTTTAAGATGAAGTTAAATGAGATGGTTAATGTAAAATGCTTAGCACAGAGTCTGGAACAGTAACTTTTAATGCCCAGCACCTATTGTTAACTATTATTATCCCTCACATCTGTATAGAGCTTTTGTGGTGCAGGAAACATTGGTCTTATTAATTGTATGACAACTTCACAACAACACAGGGAGGCGTTTGTGATTATTATTCCCGTTTGGAAGGTGGAGAAACGGAGGCTTTAAAGCGGAGGTGGGGGTGGGGGGTGGGGTCCTGCCCAGCGAATTGATTTGCATATCCACGCACCGATGGAGACCTAAAGTTAAAAAAAGTCGTTAAAGGGTAAAATCCTTTCTAGCCCCAGGGGTTAGTGAGCCACCGCGAGGCTGGTATTCAAGCCTGATTTGTGATAGGAATCGTGGAGCCCTAGCCCACACTCTGACTCCACTATCCGGTCACCAGGTCGGCGAGAGGCGGAGGGGCGGGGTCGGGGGCGGAGAATCCACCCAAGCCAGAGGAGGACGCCGAGGCCTTGCCGCGCCGCTCATTGGCTGCGGCCGGGCAGGTGCATTCTCAGCCAATCAGCGGGGCCGGGAGCGGGGCCGTCGAAGCTCACCTGGCTCGAGCGGCGCTGCCCAGCTCAGTGGCGTCCGGAGCCCCAAAGCACCTGTGAGTTCGCGGAAGTTCTGCCAGACTTTAGCCCGGCCCAGCTCGGCCGGACCCTACTCAACCTCCGCCCGGCCCGCCATGGGCCCTCCGTGCCGCAGCCTTTCTGCGCTCCTGCTGCTGCTAAAGGTACGTTGGGTCCCCCGACTTTGCAGGAGACGCCTTCCGGACCCACCATCCGCACCCCGGCCCCCGGCCCCTTCCTCTCTCTTGTCGTCCCCTTCCCTTTTCTTCCAAGAAAGTTTGGGTCCAAAGCGCCTGAATGGCCTGGGGACTGCACGGCGCTCTGGACTCCATGGAGAAGCGAGTGCGAATGGGAGCGGGTGAGGGTGAGGGGCGAGCGCGGCTTTGCCAGCTGCCTCCCGCAAATGCCGGAGGTGAGGGGCGCGGGGCGCGCCTCGCTGCGGCCTCCGGGGACTCGGGTGGGCTTAGGGCGGGCGTCGCGGTATGGGATAGGGGAGCCCTGGTGCAAGTCCGAGGGGAGCCGGGAGTAGTGGGAACGACCCCTGAGATAAGGAAAGGGGAACCAGTATATAAAGAAGGCACCTGCCCTGTAAAGAAAGGGTAGTAAATAGGTATGCGGGCAACCGGGGTGAGAAAGTAGGGTCAGAAGGGGCTGGCGCGCACCTCGGTCTGAGGAACTGGACTTAGGAATGGGAGCCGTGCCGGTATAAGGAAAGTGAAATTGGGAAGAGTAAAGATACCTCCGATGAAATTAAAAAGGAGACTGGAAGGGAAAGGGTGCTAGGTCTGGAGAAGGTGACCCAGCAGCCGCTCTCCTGGGAAGTCCTGGGGGCTTGGCGGCCACAGGTTTCCGAATGAAAGAGTTTGGCGTGGCTGCCCGCCCGGCGGGGATGGGAGTGGGTCCCTCCCATCCTGGCGCCGGGAGCGAGGGAGGGGAGGCGCTGTTGGTTTTGGTGTGGGGAGCAGGGGACCCCCCCATCACCCCGGTTCCATGCCTTTCTCCTACCCCAGGTATCATCATGGCTCTGCCAGGAGCCGGAGCCCTGCAGTCCCGGCTTTGGCGCCAAGAACTACACGTTCACAGTGCCCCGGCGGCACTTGGAGAGAGGCCGAGTCCTGGGCAGAGGTGAGGGCGCGCCGCCGGCGTCCCTGAGCGGGGTGGGGTGGGAGTGGGAAGGGTCCGAGAAATTGCTCTCCTACGCCCCTGGGCTGGACTGGGCGAGCCCCTTCTTCCCTGATTCAGGTGACACCCCTTTGTATTTTACACAGATGCAGAGATCTGAACTTTTGCCATGATAGAGCAGTTGGGGTTGAGGGGGCTATCTTGTATAGTTGACTTAGGTGGGGGGTTGGGGGGGCGCACTTATTAGAAGAGGCCTTCCGTGTGTCTCATATTGTCCTGACCACTTTGATACAGTCTGTCATTTCAGGCTACAAAAACCTGGTGTGTGGGAAGAGGGTGGGGGGGGGGGGTGGTAATTCCCGTTTTACAGATGAGCAAATGGGAGGCTCAGGAGGGTGGAGCCCACTTGCCCCAGGGTCAGCAGAGTAGGAATCTGAGCTAGCATCTGACTCCCAGGCCCCATTCTGCAGCATCTCAGGGATGACTGAGGAGCCCTCTCTTGGTTACCAGGCTGTGGCTTTTGCTCACAGAGATGAAAACATTTTGATACAGGTACTATTCCCCCAAGGAATAACGGTGGGTGTGTGTGTATGTGGTTTTTTGCGGGTTTTTTTTTTTTAAAGCCTGGTAGCTTTGACTCGGAGTGAAAACCGACACAGTGTACTTCTGGGTCTTATCACTGTGATAATCTAGATTCTAGAGTTTGCTTTGTTTCACGTCACTGTTGCCCAGGAGTGAGGGCAAGGGAAGGTTGGTTTCTCCTCTGGTTTCCCTGATTCCCAGGTGCTTATTTCCTACCAAAGGACTTTCTCCTCCCTCTTGATTTAGTTGATTGGGCGAGTATCATAACAATAAAAGAAACACTTTTTGAAATGAGAAATCACCCACAATTCCCCTAAGGCAATTCACTGTTTATTCTTCCAGTCTTTGGCCACGTGAAAAATCTGCAGCAATCATGCTGTCATCTGAAATTTTTCTGAACTTTGGAAGTTGTTCCAACAGTAGGTGACTTTTTTTTTTAAAGAGAGAAACTGCTGCTTGATTGATAAAACATATTTGCCTTTCTGAAGCCCATCTGTGTTGTGTGGAACTTTCTCTTGGGTCAAAAAGAAGTGTTGTCTGCCCGATTTTGCAGTGGGTCCACCATTACTAAGCCAGTCTCTGCTGGATATTCTGCCCAGCCCTGTGCTGGGCCCCCAGGAGTGACTGGGGAGATATAGGGGTACTCCAGCCCTGCTCCTGGTATTTCCCATTCCAGCAGGTTGCTGAGAAATGTCCCAGGACCCACTTAGAGGGCATTGTGGCACATGGGCACTTAGGTGGCAGCATGTGGGTGGCCTGGGATGTTCTGATGGGTATCACTGGGCAGTGAAGACTGGCTTCTGGGAGGAGGCAAAGGTAACCTAGCCTTGAATTCAGGGCAAGGGTTAGAAATGGTGTGTGCATCTGTGTATGAGGTGTTGCAGCACAAGTGTTGGTGACTTTATTTTCCTTCACTAAGACACCTGGTAGTGCTAAGGGTGGGTTAGTCTCGTTTTTATCACTCCCCACCTCCAGCTCTTGTATCTGACCAATAATAATATTACATGTTAATAATAACATAAATGTTATCATTATTACTAATAGCTGCACCTATTTGCTTTTGAACCAGACTCGGGCAAGTGCTTCACATATTTTACCTCATTGAACCACATGAGGGTGGGCACCATTGTTATTTCTATTTTGAGATAAGGAAACTGCTCAGGGATCCACAGCTGGTCTTTCCCCCATTCTTTTCTCAGTTATTTCAAAAAAAAGAAAAGAGGGTATTTGGGGAATTTGTATCTGTCATGAAGCAGACATCGTCCTCCCTGTGTGCCCTGGAGAGCAGAGGTGTTGATAGGGCTGGACCTCGAGGGGGGCTGGTGGTGATGGAGGTGGGCCAGACGCAGTGGGAGGTGGAAGGGGCTTGTAGCTGGTAGCGTTGGTGGGAGAAGGAGCACTGGAAGTCGCTTGAGCGGCTGGTTCCAGTTCCCTTCATGTCCGCATATCCAGCCCCACTCAGCAGATTTCCTGACATGTTATTTTTTTGGCCTTTGTGGACCATTGGGTCTCCTACCAATCTGATGTGGAATCGCTCCAAGATGAAAGTGCCCTTCTGTAAAATCACACATACAACCTCAGGGAACTGGCTTTGTGATTTAAAAAGGCAGCCAGAACTTAGGGAGGTGGCCTCATTCTCTTTGGACAGTCCAGGAAGATGGAGGCATGCGACGTTAGTGCCAGGTTTAAACGTTGGCCCTGTGGAGAATTTACTGCATGGGAGTCTGAGAACAGGAGCCTGTTACGTTATGTCTGCAGCTGGCTGAAGAGTGTCACAGATAGGGTTTTGACCAAACTCAAGGGGTCTCAGGGTGGTTTTCTGGGGTCATTCCTGTGCCCCATGAGCTGGCTGACCCCACAGTCTCACTCAGCTTTGTATTTATTGCTTTGGTTCCTCTCCAGGTTTTAGAATGGAGAATGTACAAACAGCAGACACCAAAACCACAACTGTACACTGGTTCTTTAGAGCTTCTGATTATTTTCCCTTTTTTTGTTGTTGTTGCTGTTGTTGTTTTGTGTGTTTATATATAGCACAAACTGGCTTGAGAAACTGAGGCAGACAGTTTTGGTCATTAGACAGTATACTAGTGCACTCAGGTTTAAGTTGATTGAGGGGTGGGAAAAAAAAGCAGGCAGGCTTTCAAACCAATGGTTTCCTTGCTTTGTTTCCTCCGGCACCTGACCTTGGGCAAACGGGGCTTATATTTTGGGTTTGAGCTCTGATTGCCCGATGGGCTGACCGTGCTCACAGGCATCAGCATCCTGTGCGGATTAAATACACCCATTTCCCTTTCCTTCTAAAAGATGTGCTGAAAGGTGATGGAAACAGTATGCGGGCCCCCTAATTAAACTAGGCCTTAAAAAACAAATACAGAAGCCTGCTTTGGGGTCACTTTACATCGTAAGATCCCCGCTACCCTCCCTCTTCAAACTCCTAAACATCACTTCCTCATTACTCACCTCTGTATCAAGGGCTGGTGCGGAGCTCACTGGGGAAGGAGATGGACGGGTCATCCTCCTGCCCTCACTTTTGTGTCTCACAAGGAGTGGCGGAGAAGTTCTGAGCCCTGAAAGGCCATCTAAGGAAGGCTGGCAGCTGCTACTTCTCTACGGGGCCGCTAGACCTGCCCGTCCCCTCTGCCAGGTGGTTTCCAAGTGCAGTCCCAGATAAGCCAGGTGCTGAAGCAGTCAGCTCTCACATCTCCCGGAAGCTGCCAAAACCCAAAAATCCCTAAGAAGCACCCGTCACAATCCAGACTTTCTGGGTTTCCACTCTGCCTCGACCCCCATCTTCCTTCAAGGCTTTAGGCTTTCAAGGAGGGGAGTGGGCTGGGGCTGGTCAGGATAGCTCCATGAGTATAAAAGACCAGGTTTGAATTACAGCTACTAGTTGTGTGACCTTGGGTAAATCACTTTACCTCTATGAGCCTGTTTCCCCATCTGTAAAATTGGTGGTGGCGGGGGAGGTGCGGCAGATAACACGTATAGGTTTGTTGTGAGGATAAATGTGCATGTTCATTAATTCGTTTGGATTCTCTGGTCAACAAATATGAGTGCCTATTGAGGGTCAGCACCGGGCTGGACCCTGGGATTAAGTAATGAATAAAGCCAGTGTGGAAAAGGAAGTGAGAGGGATGTTAAGAAAACAGGAAAGAGTCATTAGATGGTGGCTCATATTTCTTACGGACAGAGTAGGCACTCAAATATTATTTTGAACAAATGAATGAATGAATGAGTAAATATTCACTACCTCATACCTTGGCTTATTTTTTCCTCTCAAACTGTGGCCTTGGGGCTAGCCCTCAGTGCTGGTTGTAATTGGCAGGAAGAGTTGGGTCTGTTAGAACTTTCTAAGATGCTTGTAAGGGCTGCATGCCCAGTCAGTAGCTCTTGAAGCCAGGCTAGAGTGATAAGTGTGTCCCGAGGATACAGTGTACTGAGTGCTTCCCTCTGAAAGCCACCGAGGGCAGAGAGGGGAGACCTCAAACCCGATTCTGGAAATGGAAGGGCAGTTAGGCATTTTAAAGTGCTTTTGTCTTCGGTGCATTTAAAAAAAAATTGTGGTGGTGTCTCGCACGCGCACGTGCTCTCTCTCCCCCTCCTCCCCTCCCCCGTCTCCTTTTCTCTTACTAATTTAAGTTTTCCTTTTATGTACGTCAGCTTTTGCTTGTTCCTGTGAGGAGTGTTTGAAGCCCCCTCTTTCTGCGTTTTTCCTCTTCCCTTCCCTTCCTTGTATCTACCTCAATCCTCCACTCACCTACCTCCCAAGGCCCAAGAAGAGTCAGACCGTCTAGATTGAAATCCAGGTAATGCCCCTTGCCAGCTAAGGGACATTGGCCAAGGGCTTCCCAAGCCTTCGATTGCCCTTCTGTAAAATGGGCATGATAGGACCCGTGTCGCAGTGTGTATGAAGGGCCCAGTGGATATTCCGTATGAAAGCCCCTGGAGTATTTGCTGCCTTCTGTTTGCCACCCTCCCATGTTTTACCTGCCTTTGGTTCAAACGTTTCCCTGTGCTCTCTCCCACCTAGCAAACCAGCCAAACCAGTTTCCTCACTCTCCCTGTCTCTGTGTTAAAGCAAACACTGCTCTGCAAACAGCAAACAGTGACTAGACCAAAGTGCCCTTTGCTAGGAAAGGATATGCTGTGGTGTTTTCTTGCTTGCCACTGTGCAGTGTGCTTGGGGAGGGCTGGAGTGAGTCTGCCTGTGGGCCTGCCCGTGGATATTGTTCAGAATTGGGGTGGGAGGAGTGGGGAAGGAGCAACTGGGTCGGGGTGGGGGTGGGGACAGGAAATCAGGATGACCTTGAACCCAGCAGCTTTTGCTTGGTTTTTAAACATATTTCATAATACACATGGCTTAGGGATGCCTGTCTTTTCCCCGTAGCCAAAAAAGGCTCTGCCCCAGCCCCTGAGACCGTGGTTTACCCACGTGGCTAAGCATCAGATCACCTGGGGCACTTCAAAAACCTGCAGATTCTCTGAGCTACAGTCCGAAGGTGGGGTTTTGACATGGCAGTTTTAAAAGCTTCCCAGGAGTCTGTTGCAACCTGATTCATCGCCTGGACAACTCCAGTGGCCAGATCACGAATGTTTGATAAGTAAATACCCAGTGCCAGCCAGGGTGTGGGCATCTGGTTGTCCAGCCTGAGGCCAGGGATCTAAGGGGACCCTTGATTGGGGAAGGATAGATCTGGTCATTCTGCCATGCTGGTGAAGGAGAGCAGATGGGGTGGAGAAGGGGGGACCCGGAGGAGTAGCCAGTGCACACACCTCTCCCTGCTGTGCACCCAGTGCTGGGGGCCCACAGAGATATTCCAGAAATTCTCTGACACCCCTTCCCTCAATGGCCAATTTCAGGATGCTGGAGAATGTCGTCAGGGTGGGAAGATAGTTAGAGGATGAGAGGGGTGGTCAGTTATACCCCCTGGACCTTGGTGAATGAGAGGGCATCCTTTGCTGGGAATAGAGGAGAAAGGGGAGCAAGTTGGGGAGGAAAATTTATTCTTGGTTAGGAAAGTATTAAGTTGGAAGGACCCAGAAGTGGCATCATTATGGAGGTATTTGGGAATTTCAGGTCTGGAGCTTGGGAGAACAGGCACCAGTTTCAATAGGAATTTATATAGGACAGTGGTCTTTTTTCCTTAATCTTGTGTCAACAGATGCAGAGGTTTTACAGGGACCCCATACACTGGAGGAGAACATAATGGAAGGGCTATGCTGAGAGTACTTATTTGGAGGCGGCCAACAAATAAAAATACAAGTATTTTTTGCTAACCAGTGTTAGGAGTGGGGCCTGCAAAAGTGGGTCCTCACAGACCTGACAGCTTGGTTAAGGCTCACAGTGGCCCAAGGCGGGACCTGTCAGTAGCTCCTACAGACTCAGAAGTTGGACAGCTTGTCTGAGGTCACCCAACCAGGTAGCTGCAGAGCTAGACTTTTATCTTCTAAAATCCACGCTCTTTCCTATGCCCCTCAACTGCCTCTTTGCCAAACTGCATTTCCAGTGAAACTAATTCACCTTTGTAAGGCGAGTTCCTCCTGTCCTTTGGAAAAGAGGTCTTTACACCTTTTGCATCTCACTACTTTTAATTGTGAGGCTAGAATTCAGCTTTTTTTTTTTTTTCCCTCTGAAGGACTTCTTTTGTCTTTCACCTCTGAGTCATTTTCAGCCTCTGTCCCTTTTGACTTTCACTTCCAAAAAATGCTAGGTGAACAGCGCTTCTTTTCCTTTCTCTCTTTGACTTTCTGGGTCTCTGAAAATGCAATTATACTGGTGTGCAAGGTAGATTGGGAGGGACCCTGTCCTAAACAAACTCATGTTCCAACTGGGACCAGCTCAAGGCAGGCAGAGGTCTGGGTGAGGACCTGTCCACACTGGGAAGAGGGAGAGCGTGCCCGGATACCTGTGAGCACTGACGTTACTGCTGGGACCTCCCAGGGCCTTCCGGAAGAGTTGAACCTTTTTCCCTCCCCATAATCATAAGGAAAGTCGTAAATGGTGGCCAGCACAGGACCCCGTGGGATAATTGGCCAAGGTCTAGATAATAATTAGTGGGCTTTGTAATTGGAAGAGCTTGTAACAAGCCAAAAGCCTTTCGGATTTATGATACCTGGGCAAGCTGAAGGCTAAGAAGAACAGCTGTTTGTGTGGTTTGGCACTCAGACACACAGACGCACCTCCCCTGTTCCCAGGAGAGTTTTCCCAAAAGGCGTTTTCGAGTGTTCACCTCAATGTTGCAACAGCCTCCTTTCTGGTCTCCCTGCTTCCTCTGCCTCTCTCCCAACAGTCTTTTCTCCACTCAGCAATCAGAGTGATGGTTTTTTAAATTTAAGTTAGAAAACATCACTCCTACTCAAAATCGACCAGTGCTTTCCCCTTTCACACAGAATGAAAGCCAGTCTTTTCTATGACTTACAAGCCTTCCATGATCTGCCTTTCTTCCCACTCCCACCCCTTACCTCTTGTCCTGACTGATCTTAGAACACATCAGGCACATGTCTACCTCAGGGCCTTTGCACTGACTATTACCTCCGTCAATAAGTTTCCCCTACTAGCTGCATGGCTCACTCCTTTATGTCTTCAAATCTCTGCTCAAATGTCACCCTCTCAGTGAAGCCTTTCTTGAATTCCCTGTTTGAGGCATTAACTCTTTCTCCCTTCCATGCTTTAATTTCCTCTGTAGCTCTTTTCACCATCTAACATGTGTTTCACTCATTTCTCCTGGCTATTGTCTGTCTCCTTCCACTAGAACAAAAGCTCCAGGAGGGGGACTTCCCTGGCGGCCCATTGGTTACGACTTCGTGCTCCCAATACAGGGGGCCCAGGTTAGATCCCTGGTCAGGGAACTAGATCCCACATGCATGCCGCAACTAAAAGAGCCCACGTGCCGCAACTAAGACCCGGTGCAGCCAAATAAATAAATTAAAAACAAAAAAACAAAACTTCCAGGAGGCCAGGGGCTTTTGTCCTGTTAAGTTCACAGCCTATATTGCACCTGGAACTGTTTCTGGCACATAGTAGGTGTCAGTAGCTCTTTGTTGAATGACTGAATGAGGTTCAGGGTGTATATATAGGTCTGAAACATATCTTTTGCTTTTAGAAGTTATTCCACTGTGCCGTTTTCCCAAAAAAAGTTGAGATATAATTGACATATAACATATTAGTTTCAGGTGTTGTTGTGCTTTTGGTTTTAAAGAGGAAACTTTCTCGTTATCAGCCACAGAAAGGATACAAGAAGGGGATGTTCTCAGGGCATGTGTCTCCACTTGGCACTTCCCAGTTTCTCTGAGCCCTGCACACCCCTGGTGTAACCTTACCTCATTGTCTTGTCACAAAACAGCTTGCAGTCTAGAGTGTAAAGGTCAGATGAGCCATTTCTGCCCCGCACTTCTTGGTGTAAGGAAGCACCAGATCAAAATCTAAACAGAGATCTGAGCCTGCCAGGGCCATCTGTTTGGTTTCCTATTGTCTGGGTGACACCTTCCTTGAGCAAGGCTTCCAGATACACCGAACACCTTTCTCCTAGGTATCTGTGGCATCCTCCAGGCCCATGAATTGTTCAAGACCCGGTTTCCGTCCTTCCAGTTCTTGGCAATACACAGGAGCCTGGAGGGAGCTTGTAGAGAGATGCAGAAAACTCGAAGAAAATAATCTAAGGCTAACTCAATCATCTCATGGCCAAGATAAAAATCTCAAAGCTCTGAAATTCATCTGATCAATAGATATTCATTGAGAGAGTATTAGAGGGTAGCATCTTATAAATCTTTATGTAAGATGCATCACTCTACCTTCATCAATATAATGCCTAATGGGCAGAGTTGCCAGATTTAACATAGAAAATACAGGGTGCTTTATTGCCTTCAGATGGTTTGTATCAAGCATTGCTTGAATTAAAGTGTCCACTATCTACCAACGGGGAAAAAAAAAAACCACCAACACAGGATGCCCAGTTAGATTTGAATTTCAGGTAAACAGTGACTCATTTTTTTAGTATCAGTATGTCCCATGCAATATTTGAAACATACTGAAAAATTTGTTTCATCCTCTCTTATCATAAGCAATATTGTACAGATAGCATGTATTGTGTGTCCAGAACTCTTCCCTCATGCTCCCTCTCCCTCACAAAACCAGTGAGAAGTGACAGACCCTGAGCAGCTGCGTGAGGTAGTGCAACTCACAAGGCCAGGAAGTGAGAGAGCCAGGCTGCACGTTCAGTGACTGTTGGACTCCGAAGTCTGTGCTCTTTACAGTAGGAAAAGCCAGCTAACCAGACGGTCTATGAGCAGCCAGGTGAAGGCGATGGATAGTTCCTGCTCTGAATGTCTCAGAGGGAGAGAAGTCCCTCGGGATGACTGAGGCATTTGTTTGTCTGTTCACGGAATAAATTTATGTTGGGCACTGCCTAGCACTGTGCTAGGTGTTGGGGATGTAACAGGGGGGCAAAAGACAAAAGTCCCTGTCCTCATGGACTTCCTTCCCTTCTAATTGGAGGAGACAGGAGGAGGCAGTTGGGTGGTGATCTGGAAGGAAGGGAAAAAAAATACTGCAGGAAGGGTGATAAGAATTATGTGTGTTGGGGTGGAGGGATTTGGGGGGATGTGGGGGGAGATCTTCACTAAGAAGAATGACATTTGTGTAAAGACCTGAGGAAGTGAGATGCTTGGTAGCTAATTCGGATTGGGCTGTTTCTTGAGAGTTGGACTTCTCATATTGTTTAAGTCCATACTGGTGTCATTTAAAGACTATACTCTGGGCAGGTATTTTTCTAGAAGAAGAATCCTGAGAGCTAATTGTCACCACATCTCCTTTAAAGGGTATCGGGTTCAGATCAGGATCCAGTGCTCTTTCCAAGCTACCGCTCCCCTTGGCGTGCTGCCCAAGAGGAATATGGCTTTATGTCTAGTTTTCTTAACTTCCTCATGGCAGAGGTATGAGACTTCTTTGACAGATTGTATTTTTTTTTTCCCCTCGGGGGGTGGGGGGGAGGTGTGGAGGGGTTACATGTGTCCCAGTGTCCCAGGACCTACTTGTTAGAATGAAGCCTGGTTTCAGTACGTCCCTCCCCCACAGATTCTTCATCACAATGGCGTGGGAGTCTTTGAAAAGGGAATGATTTGACCAACTTGTTGGTGGAAAAGTTGCGGCTTTTCCATAGAGAACGTCACCCCTTGAGTCAGCTTGGGACAATAACCTGGGCCCTATTGACGGGTGGGGTGGGGCCCTGAATCACGGCCATCCAGGGGCCTCTCCTGGTGAGGTTATCGGTATCAGAGGCTGAATCAGCTCCGGGACGTCACCCTCTCATGGTCACAGGTACTTTAGGTGCCTGCTCTTACTCGCCAATCCCGGGAGATTCTGGCCCTAGATCTCTGCACTCTTAACAAGAAGCCCCGTGGTCTTGCAGGAATGACTGCGTTCAGCAGCTGTTTGGTTAGGGTCATGTGATCGGTTTCATTCCCACCCCACCTCCTGGGCTTGTAATCATGACTAAACCCTCTGGAGAAATGAGAATTTGTGGGTGTAGTTCCTGTACCTTTTGCCTTCTCAAGTCTGCGTTTATAAAGAAATGATCGTCTAGCCTTGCAGATGGGTGTTTCTGAGCTCATCAGAGTCTTTGATTTTGAAACTTCCATGTAAATCGTGCTGATTTTTCTTTGGACTTTGGAATTTTAGTCATGATTTCTCTTTCTTTTTCTTCTCTGTTTTTTTTTAAATCCTCTTGCCTGAGTCACTGGAGTACTTAAGACTCTGGGAATTAAATACCTGGGGAGGCTGTTCAGCCTAAGAAACTGTACATCACTTACCAGGTGTGAGGTTTTACTCCTAGTTTCAACACAGATTTGATGTCAGGGTTGTGCCTTTAATCTTCAGCATTTATTTCGCTTTTAACCTGTGAAAGGAAGGAGGCAGCCTGCCTGAGCCTCTGAGAGTGGAGATGAATTGGGGAGGGTGGTATGAGAAGCAGGTTTGCCTGGGTTCAAATCCTGACTCAACTCTTGCCTTGTGTCCTTGGGCAAGTTACGTAACCTTTCTGAGCCTCAGTCCCCTCACCTGTAAAAAAGGGATAAAATTGTAGTTCCTATCTCACAGGGTTGCAGTGAAGATGCGAGTTAATGGACATAATGTGCTTTCAGTGCCTGACAATAGCAAAGACTCTTTTTTTAAAAAAATGTTATTTTATTATTTATTTATTTATTTGGCTGTGCCGGGTCTTAGTTGTGGCATGTGGGATCTAGTTTCCTGACCAGGGATCCAACCCAGGCCCCCTGAATTGGGAGCCCAGATTCCTAGCCACTGGACCACCAGGGAAGTCCCAACAAACACTCTTTTAAGTATTGAGTTTTTATTAATAGACATTTCTGCTTTAGACTTGTGTCAAAGGGGTAAAAAAATAAAAAGTGTAAATGCTAAAGAACAAAGGAGCCAGAGAGAAGAACTAAGGATGAGAAGGGCTACATCCTCTTGTCACTTTGCTTCCTGACCTCCCCAGATCTAAGACACTCTTGACCCAGTGCCCATTCAAGTGCAAATTGTTTGTGCACAGGTCAAGTGCTGCTGTCCACACAGACCATCACCAACTGACTACACTGATTGACAGTCACACCCATTTGGTTCAACTGTCCTATGAACTTGATTCTAGTATTACGTCCATTTTATGGAGGGGGAAACTGAGGCTCAGAGAGAGTTAGTGACTTGCCCAAGGCCCAAGTTTGGAAATGGCAGGCAGGGATTTGAACCCCGTTCTGCTTATGCCACCACCAGTGTAACCTGTACCTGGCAGGTGCTTTTCTGTGAACTCTAACGGCTCTCAGATCCCTTTCATAACCCATTGTTATTTTATATATTTTTCCCCTTGTTTTTGAGTTAGGTATTTGTAGATTCTTATTGCTCCCCAACCCCACCCCTCCTTTCTGACACACTGTTCTGCACCTGTTTTCTTTTTGTTTTATTTATTTTTTTTATTTTTATTTTTTTTTTGTGGCACACGGGCTTAGTTGCTCCGCGGCATGTGGGATCTTCCTGGAGCTGGGATCGAACCCGTGACCTCTGCATTGGCAGGCGGATTCTTAACCACTGCGCCACCTAGGAAGCCCTTTCTTTTTGTTTTAAATAAATTTATGTATATATGTATATATGTATGTTAGCTGCGGTGGGTCTTCGTTGCTGTGTGTGGGCTTTTTCTAGTTGCAACGAGCGGGGGCCACTCTTTATTGCGGGGCACAGGCTTCTCACTGTGGTGGCTTCTCTTGTTGCAGAGCACGGGCTCTGGGCGTGCAGGCTTTAGGCTCTCGGGCTTCAGTAGTTGCAGTTCGAGGGCTCAGTAGTTGTGGCTTGAGGGCTCTAGAGAACAGGCTCTATAGTTTTGGTGCACAGGCTTAGTAGCTCCGTGGCATGTGGGATCTTCCTGGACCAGGGCTTGAACCCGTGTCCCCTACATTGGCAGGCAGATTCTTTTTTTTTTTTTTTTTAATTAGTTATTTACTTATTTAGTTGCACCAGGTCTTAGTTGCAGCAGGTGGGCTCCTTAGTTGCGGCACATGGGCTCCTTAGTTGTGGCATGTGGGATCCAGTTCCCTGACGAGGGATTGAACCTGGGCCCCCTGCATTGGGAGCACGGAGTCTTAACCACTACCCACCAGGGAAGTCCCAAGCAGGCGGATTCTTAACCACTGAGCTACCAGGGAAGTCCCTGCACTTGTTTTCATGACTTGATATATCTTGGAGCTTTTGCTTATCTTTAGCTGTTGTATAATGTTCTATTGTATAGTCAGTCCCCTGTTGATGGATACTGGCTGTTTCTGTTTTTTCACTATTACAAGCAATATCAAGAGCATTTTAGATAGTCTGAGTAGGAGGGCCTGTGACGTGGAGGTCTCTGGCCTCTGGGATTGTTACCCAGGGGACAGATTCCTCCCACAGCCAGTCCTGGGCACTGGAGAGATGCACTGGGTTTTCAGGGTTTCCTGATGATTCGTGAAATAGGGTCAGGTCAGCATTGGCATCAAATCACAGGCACTTTCTCTCACTAAAACTGTTGTGTTTACTCTTGCAGGGGTCCCTGCCCAGCCTCCCGCTGTGCCTATCAATAGTTCAGTAATTCTGTTCTTTCCCCATGCCCCAGCATCCTGAAGCCTCCCTGGGCCGGGAGCTGGCCTTTGAGAAAGCTGAGAACCAATTAATCTGCTTTTAATACTCACAAAGGGTCTCCTCCATGGAGAATGGAGTGAAAGGAAATAGGGCAGAAATTGCAGCAGGAGGGACTAGGGTAAGATTTCTGAGGTTGGTTTGAAGCACAGGGAGTGCATTTCTGGAGACTGATGGGAAACTATTCTCACACCTAAAGCGCCTGTGGTCACTCCAGGGGCATCTTGCCTGCTCTGCCTTATTCCCTGGCTGCTGCAGCCCTGTTCTGCAGGGAATTCCAAGGTCTCTGTAACCCTTATAGACCCTCCCCCTAGAGGAAGAGTTAGAATTGTTTAGCTATAAACTCACAGAGAAAGAATATGCTTTTAAAAATCCATTCTTCCCCATCTTTTGTTTGTTTTCTTAGCTCAGAAAGAACAGCTAAGAGTTTGATTCATTCATAAAAATCCATTCTTTGGGGTGGCGGCAGAATTAAGTCATCTAGTTTCTTAGTTTAATACATGAATTGGCCAGTTCAGCGAGGTTAAGTGACTGGCTCAGAGCCAGAGTCACACAGCTGGTCGGTAGGTGTCAGAATTAGAATAACGATATTGAGATTAAACAGGAACTAGAATTTGATCGCACCTGTTTATTGAGTACTCAGCTGTTCAGGTAGGATCTCATTATTTAATCCCTGCACCAAACTGTGAGGTAGGTGCTATGACAGTTCCATCTTCAGATAATAAAGTCAAAGCCTCTGGAGAATATTGACCAATCTAGAGTCACAGCTAGTGACAGTGACAGTGGGATGGAAAAGCCGTGCCTCCCAGCCTGGCCTGCTTTTACCCCTCCCTGAGCTCAGCAGCTCCCTTTCTGAGAATATCTGCATTCT
Source organism: Hippopotamus amphibius kiboko (assembly GCF_030028045.1). Classification (NCBI taxonomy): domain Eukaryota; kingdom Metazoa; phylum Chordata; class Mammalia; order Artiodactyla; family Hippopotamidae; genus Hippopotamus; species Hippopotamus amphibius. The sequence continues at coordinate 17,839,185 of NC_080201.1, read as the reverse complement.
GGATTCTTCACTTTGGCCTAGAAAGGAACCTCAAGATCCCCCCAGGCAGCCCCCAAAGGCCTTTACCAGTTTTAGCCCTTTGGGTAAAAAGCTTCGAGATCCTGCCTGTTCCTTTGCAAACACAGACTAAAGGGGTGGTCCTGGCCACTTTGGGCTCCGTTTAAAATCTGAGTGGTGAACTGTGTCCAGGGACTAACGGTTGCAAGCAACTGTTTCAGAGCTTCATAGGTTCTTTTTAATTACTGTCATTTTTTTCTTTTTTAAACTGCCATAGAAAGTTTCTTCCTTTTTACTTTGGGGGTGGGGAGGGGCACAGGGTAGAAGGTAACCCAGTTAACTTGCAGGAGTGCCAGAGCTTGCCGACCTCCCCATCAAGCTGGATGTGAGGGAAAGTATTTTGTTTTTAAGGAATTTCATAATTGGTTTTTTTTTTTTTTTAAAGAAGGGAGGGGTCTTGATCCGTTAGAGATACACAGGGACATATTATTTACAGCTGGAAAAAAAAGTGGTCTAGGACAGAGTTGGGGCGTAGCTGTAATAAGACGACTGTGCGTTACGTTGTTGGTGCTGGGCGCTCGATACATGGGGCTGGTCATACTATTTTCTCTACTTTGGGATATGTTTGAAATTCTCCGTTAGGAAGCTTAAACAAATCATTCAAGGAAAACCTGAATAATGATCTGTAAGAGAAAATTCAAACCCCCTCCCCTTCTCAGGTGGCAGACCTTAGCGATTTGGCATGCATCCTCCCATTTTTCTAAGCGTCTACAGAACACGTGTGCCCATATTTGTGGGGTTTTGAAAAACTGGAGTTTTCTGCAAATGGCAACATAAGATGTAGCCATCTCCCGCCTCTCCTTTACAACATGCCTTGGAAAATTTTGTACATCAGTCCATGGAGCTTTCCCCCTCCTCATTCTCTCTAACCTCAGGAAGGTGTTTTTAGTATCACAGAAGCCGACCAAGTTCCCCACAGAAGCCGACCAAGTTCCCCAAACAGTGTTTGAGTGCCTACTGTGTGCTCTGTGTTGGTCCCGGTTTCGCCTGTCCTGAGGGGTTTGGAGACAGCGAGGGGTGAGGGGTTTGGAAATGAGGCGAGGAGCATCCAAATGCTGTGATGCCAAGTTCCCAGACAATGGGCGCATTCAGAGCCCAGGTGGGTAAGACCTGTGTGGACTGGCGCAGCTGGCGAAACTTCTGCCGGGGGAGGCAGGGGCAGCCGGGTCTGAGGCGCTGGGCTGCAAGTGAGTAGGAAGCGGGGAGGAAGGTGTCTGTTGCTGGCTGAGGGGGGATGATATGCCATAAGCGAGGTGGCTGGGGAGGGACCTCCCATGCAGATGTTTGGATGGTGACTCAGGTAGCTGAGGTGAAACTGAGCTTCCTGCCCTGGGGCCCCACAGGGAGGGTGCAGGGCTGCGAGGACCGCCCCCCCCCCCCCCCCCATGGCTCTTCTGGCCTGGCCTCTGAGGCTGACAGGGCCTAGTAGGGCCATAGAGAGTCTATACTATGGCTGCTGCTGGCTGGCTGGGTGGGGCCCTGTGGGCAGAGAGCCAGGCAAGCTGGGAGAACCCGGGGAACAGGAGCAGCAGGCTCTCCTCCCTCTGTTGGCCCCAGCCAGTCCCAGGCTCTGCTGGGGCGATCTGGAGGGGACGCGGACGAGCAGAAATGAGCCACACCACGCACGTGGCCCTCGGGGCCGCCCCAAATGCCTGTCCAGAATCCACGACTCCGTCCCCATCTCAGCAAGTGGCACCACCTGTTCTCGTCGTCATTCATTCATTCGTTCATTCATGCATACTTTCATTGAAGAAATAACGATAGCTGCTTTGTTCCCAGCACTGTTCTAGGACTGAGGATACAGCAGAGAACCAGACACACGCGGGTCTCTTCCCGTGTGGAGTTTGTATTCTAGTGTGTGGGTGTGCGGATGAGAACAGGCAAGAAACGTAATATATATGTGAAGAATGACTCTGAGTGAGGAGTTGCTGGGAAGCAGAGGGGTGGTCTGAGAAGGCCTCACTGAAGGGGTCATTTGAGCAAAGATTCAAGAGAAGTGAAGGATCAGGACGTACGTGGGTAAGAGTGTTCCAGACCCAGGGGGCAGCGGGCAGAGGCCTGAGGCAGAGTGGGAGAGCCAGGAGGCCCGTGGGCAAGGGGTCCAGGGATCCGGGGCAGGGGTGATGGGAGGAGGGCAAAGGTGGAGGTGGGGAGGGTGGCCATTGCAGAGGGCCCTGTCTCTCCCCTTCAGTCCTTATCCAGCCTCACAGCCTGCCAGTTCTGTCTCCTCACCACACACCTCCCCTACTCCATGCTGGGCTGTGGAATACTCAGTAGGGAGTTTTGAGGAGCTCCTTCTGTGGGGAGGATTAGGCTGGGTTAATAGCTTGGACCCTGTCCTCTGACTGCTCAGGCTCTGGAGCTGGGCATGAGGCCCTTGGGGCAGAGTGAGCTAGACCCACAGATTCACATTTCTAATGGTGCTGCCAGTCGCTCCCCAGAGTAGCTAGGCTCTCTCCCCGTCTCCACCACACACTTTGCTGTGCTCCCTGCCTGGCTAACTCTTCTCTCAGGGCCAGCTCAGTGGATGCCCCCTCCAAGAAGCCTTCCCTGATCTTTTGCTCCCAAGACCGCCCCCCCCCCCCACACCTTCTCAGGCTGGGATCCCCTGAGTTCTCCTTTCTCCCCACCCACCAGGCTGGGTGCCTTGGGAAGTGTCCTCAGCATGGCATCTAGAAGGTAGTTGACATTCAAAAATAGTTGTTCAAGGGACTCTTTGCTGGGGAGAATGGGGCTGCAGGGTCTCTGGGGATGGGGATGGCCTGTTGATCTTGGGGACTTTGGGGGAGTAGTGCATTATAAAGTGAGCGAGGAAGCCAGATTCCTAGACCTTTTCCATCAGGTTTTGCTCTTCCTCTTCTGAAAAACAAACCAAAAAACTCCACTTTTGGCCGAGCTTAGATGCAGTGCCTCTGGTCATGCTTTTAAATAATAATGGGAGCTTTAAAAGTTTCTTCCAGCCCCTCCTCTCAGGGCTATTTGCTTCCTAAAGATAAATCAATTGTAAAGAGCAGCTTAATTTAAAGTGTTCAATTCCTGCTTTTCACATTGAAGGGAAACTGGGACGATAGCTACTGCTTTTCTGAGTGCTTGACATCAGCCAGGCCCCGAGCCCAAAACGTCAACTCAGCTTTCCTACCTGTGGAGCCTGCCCTGTGCTGGGCGTTCAGGCTGGGCCTTGGGAAGTCGAGACCACAGGGGAAAATCCCCACCCCCTGTGCAGAATGTCCATTCTAGAAGGCGGGGAGCGGGGAACAACAAACAGAGTAAGTAGAATGTTAGAAGGTGGTCGGTCCACCCCCGGGGAGAAAGGCCAAGTAAACAGGGGTGGATGGGAGAGGAGTCTTGGGGTGGGGGGTGCCCCTGAAATCCTGCTGTGGGCACAACCTTTTGACTCCCAGGCCCATTCCGATTGCACAGCCGGCAAGGTTGGGGTTTAGAAGAGGGAATGACAGGCATTACCTTGGGTTCCTGGGCGAGTTCCTGGGCAGTTGAGGAAGTGGCTGGGAGGGTGAGGAGAATGCAGAGGAGGGGAGAGGGGACTGGAAGAGGGTTGTGGGCCCTGGGGGGCGGGGCACGTAAGTGTTCAGGGGAGGCGTCTCTCCCCTTCCCCACTCCCTGGAATGTGCGCACCTTGAAAGCTCTGCCGTTTGAGATGCTGATGAGTTCATTAGCAACTGTTTACAGGCTTTCAGCCCTGGACTGTTAACCCTGCCATCCTGGTTCTCAGTCTTTCACGGGCTTCAAAACCACCGGCGGAACTGGAACTAATTAAAAATGCGGACTGCTGGGTCTCACCCCCTCACAGATTCTAGTTTGTAAATCTGGGTGGGACCTAGGAATCTGCATTTTTAAGTAAGCCCCACTCTGCTTGAACTGGAGGTCCAAGGATTACACCTCAGACCTGGGCTAGAGTCAGGCTCACCAGGAAGACTTAGAGGAACAGACTTTGTGGGTCCTTCCCTCCAGAGATGGGGTCAAGAGGTCTACGGGGATATGGCGGATTTTTTTCCTTTCAACACACAGCTGTAGACAGGATGAGTATTGTGTGAGCATTTTTTTGGCTCAGAGGGTCCACAGCTTTCATCATATTCTGAGGCATTCAGGATTTCCCCAAAGACAAGGAAATCCTCAAAAGAGGATTTTTCTGCCTTGGCTCTGTGCAGAAGAATCAGTCTGAAGCGGGAACCAATTCCAGGTCCATTGAGGCAGGGGTTAAGGGAAATTAAGGGTGAGGGCTGCAAACTCCCTGTGTGTCCTTGGAGAAGCAATAGGAGCAAAATATGCAAGATGTCTGACACACAGCAAATTCCGGTGGAGGAAGAATTCCAGTGTATTTGGAGAGGAAAGCTTGGATGGCCAAGAGGCTCATTCTTCCTCCCTTCCTCACTCACTATCATCTATCCAACCAGCCACCCTGCCATTCACCCGTTATTCATTCTTCCATTCGGGTAGTCACTGAGCATCTGCCGTATCCAAGATCTCAGCGATCCAGGCTGCTAGAGCAGGGAGGGCGGCCCAGAGAGCTCAGGCTGGTGGATGACCTGACAAGTTAACTTGCTTGGTTTTGGACCGAGGTGTCACTTACGAGTCTGCAAACACAGTTCCCTAATTTATGAGTCGCCCAGCCCAATATTAAAATGCCTCGCCAAGCCCTGCTGCTGTCCTGGTGAAGCCAGCATGAAACTCAAGTGGAGCAGAAAACAGATCCAACATGGAGATAAGGCAGCTGCAGTTTCAGGTTTAGGTCGGGGCCAAGAAAGAATTTTAGGGACTTTCCTTACTGTGGACAGGGAGTAGGTTGCTTTTCTTTTTCTTTTCTTTTCTTTTCTTTTTTTTTGGGGGGGGGAGTGGTTTATGATTAATCCATGTGGAGTTTGATAACAGATCCAGTGACTATGTAAGGCATTTCAGATATCTGATACTAAATGCACTCCTGAAATTTTAGAGACGGCAATTAATCATGAGCCTGAGGACTACTGGGTTGTCTTTGCTTGCTATTAGACAGGCTTTCCCTAAAACAGATTTCTTTCCTTTTCTTTCCTTTTTTATAAGTATTTCTGGATATGTCATGACTTTCAGATATTTAACACTTTTTAAAGATTTCTTTTTCTCTCATGGGAAAGTTCCCTATTATAGTTGGATCTGGTTTCTCCTCCTATCTTGTGCCTTGTCCTCAGCTAATCTTCCTCAATGTAAGTGTCACTTAATTAAAGGGCATTATCAAGAATGCTTCAGTTATTGATATGCACTTGGTATTATGTATATGAGCTCATTTAGTTTTCATACCAACCCTATTATAATTATTCGCATTTTGTGGGTGAGCAGGCTGAGGCTCTGCAAAATGGGGTTAGTAGTACCTACTTCACAAAGTTACTAGGGAGATTAAACAAGATGAACAATATAGAGTGTCAGGTATTTGCTGGGCACTCAGAAATAGTAGCAGTTTTTACTACTGATAACTAGAAAATATGATAGCTATTTTTCTTATTAACATTGATATAGCTCTTACTACATGCTGTGCATAGTAATATGTAAGTCTCCCCATCACTCTATAGGAATGGTAGGTCCTAGACTCCATTTTTGGATGAAGAAATTATGTTTTACCTTTTTTGTCCATGCTGTGGCTTTTGGGATCTTAGTTCCCCGGCCAGGAATAGAACCCCAGCCCTCAGCAGTGAGAGCGCAGAGTCCTAACCACTGGACCACCAAGAAATTCCCTTTCAAGACTTCTTTAAGAACGTCTTGTCTCTGCAGGTCTCTTTCTTCACTTTGTTCATTCCCACCTCATTCCAGTGAAGTTTAAAGGTGTGGGGTAGGTACTTAGAATATATAATATGTGTATCTCAGAAAGGGATAGGGAAAATGGATAAAGGACAAATGAGGATAAAAGATGAGGACATGAGGAGAGTTGAGTAGCCAAACGCTTGTCACAAAGCCTCTATCCCTGCTAGACCAGAGATTTGACTCTGAGCTTCCTACCAGTCAAAACAAAGAGTGAAATAAGATTAGTTGCATGATTGGGTTTCTGTGTATTAAGAGTAAATCAGTCCTTTAGCCGGGAACCTGGCTGCTGCATAGAGCTCGTGCCCTCCTGAAATTCTGGCAACACCTCTTATACTTTCTATTTTGTAGTTGTCTTTATTATACAACTAGTACATGTTTATTGTGGGGAAACAAACATTAAAAAATGTAGGAAACTAAGACGGGGTGTGGGGGGATATAAATTGTGCATAGTATCACTACCTAGATATCACTACAGGAAACATTTTGGTGGAGCTTTCTGTTACAATACCTTATAGGTTATAATACAATATAAATTCATATGGTACCAATAATAGTAATAGCAGAGATGTTACTAATGGCTATCCCAGCACTCTGCTGTCTCAGGCCATTGTGCCTGCTGTTCCCTGAGCCTGGGGGACATATCCATCTCCTCCCCCCCCCACCTCCCCTGCATCCCCATGGCTCTTGTCCTCACTTCATTCAGGTCATTCATGTCGCTGCTCCAATTACACCCTCACCAGAGTCCACCTTGTAGAATGGTGCATGCCCGTACCCTGTCACTGTACCCCCGTTCCCTCTGTGTGTTTTTCCCCCATGGTCCTTTCTACTATTTAACTTAATATTGTATGTTATTTACTTGTCTCCCTTTCTTAGAATGTGAGCCCCTTAAGGATGAGACTTATTCTGTTTTATCGAGTGCTGTACTTCTAGGGCTCAGAATACTACCATGCTCATAGTAGGTCTTCATATATTTGAATAAGTGAATTCCTATACATCTCTTTTATTTCTGAATTTATTAAAGGTATGCTCTCTACCAGAAATTACTAATAAAAGCCTATGTAAGTGTTTAATAGATAGAGATGTGTATATGTGTGGGTAGTTCAAAACCGTGATCTTGCTATGCTATACCTACTTAACACTAGTTGGCTGCTTCCGGATTCTTGTGAGGAGTCTTTTGTGCATCTGGCTTTTTTCAGGTAATAGTCTGTCTTGGAGACCTTTCCTCCCAGTCAGTTCCATGTCCTATCTTGGTCATTATTCTGTTTTTTTCACCTCTGCCCAAAAATCATAGTTTCAGAGCTGGAAAGGCTCTTGGGGGCCACGTGGTCCAGCCCTTTCTCTGGCCTAAATGGTCACGCTTGCTGCCTGCTGGCCTGAGAGCCATGCCCTCCACCACCAGGGGTATGCCCAGGGGAGCTCTTGCCTCCTACCCTAAAAAGGGCCTGCTTCCCATAGACACCGCTCCAGGCTAGGCTCCCTTTGACCGCATCCTCCCGTGGGGCTAGAAGGACATCAGAGGTCAGGGCTTGGGTCTCTTTTTATCCCCTCTCCCCCCCGCCCCATGCACAGTACCTGGCCCTCTACTGTTTATGGATGAATAACTAGCTTCACACCTGCCTTCAGTCAATCCACGCGTAGTCAGGGCTTACGTGTGCCAGGTACTGGTCCAGGCACCATGGGTACTGCAGGGGCGGGGGGGCACACCAGGCCTCTGCCTTCAGGGAACTTCAGTTATAGTGTCCAGATAGACATTAACATGTAAATAAATAGGATTTCAGGGCGCAGCACAGGCACATCTATGAAGGAAATAAAGCGGAGAAATGGGGTAGAGAGTTAACTGGGTGGGGAGGGGACGCTCTAGCTAAGGGTGGGTCAGGCAGGTGGTCACAAGGAAGTGTGTGTGGTGTGCAGTGGTGGGAAGGAGGATGCCCTGAAGAACTGGAGGGAGAGAATCCCCAGAAAAGGAAACAGGAAGGACCAAGTGCCTGAGGCCGGTGGGCGCAGTGTGCTGCAGGAGGCAGAGGCGAGGCCCTGGTGGGCGTGGCGACGCCCTGGTGGACTTGGTGGGGTGACAGGTGGGGGACGACACTGGAAGAGCAGGGGGAGGCCAGGTCTTGTCTCTGGTCTAGATGGTCTCTTCTGAAGGGCAGAGAAATGCCTTTGCATCAGCTTCCACCCAGATGAAGTGATGCGAAGCCGTCCATTCGGCGGATGCATCCTTCTGGTTAATTAGGGAGCCTTTGCCCTCGGCCGGAGGAGGCTGCATCTGTTTCTTTTGGAAAGGATGAGCAGGAGACCAGGCCATTGAGTTTGTTCAGTGAACATGGCTTAGCTGAGTGTGGGCTCTGCGTCAGAAAGGATTTGGGGTGGATGGTTGATAGAAATGAGTTCCTGCCCACAGTATCCTGCCTTTCAGTTCCGGCTAAATCAGAACTCCCCTTGCTGCTTGTTTGTACATACGGTTTCCTGCCCCAGCTCTGTTTCTGGTAGCGTCTGATTTTTTCTGGGTCTGAAATAGCAGCTGACTGTTCACTGAACTTTCCTGCTGGGTCTGACAGGGTGCTAAGGGCTTTATATGTATTAACCTGCTGAGTCACTCTACCTCCTTAGGAAATAGGGACCATCAACATCTCTGTTCTATAGGTGAGAGAGGGAGGCAGGAGGTGATGTTACGTGCTTGAGGTGGTGTAGTTGATAAGGGGTAAAGCTTGGATTGAACTCAGGTCGTCTGACCCACCTGGACTCGTAGCCACTTAACACTCTACTGTGGCCCTAAAGTAAGGACTCAGAGTCTAGGCTTCTTGTCTCAAAATTGGCCCCGTGTTGCCCTGGGGTGCCAGTAGTCCTTGACTACTTGCACACAGGTCACTGTCTTTCATAACTCTTATCCTTCTCTTGCCAAGCATGGAGGGCAGAGCTCCATCAGCTCTCTGAAGCCCCATCTCAAATTTACAGTTTGACAATTGCTGCCCCTCCCAACCTCTTGGGAGAGAAGGATAAGTCTCTTTAATTAGTCCACTAGCATTAGTAAGCCACAGACCTTTCAAGAAAAGTTCAGTAAGTATTTACTGAGCATCTTTTATGCACCAGACCTTGTCGACATTCAGAGTGAGGGACCAGCATTGACCGAGTACTCATAGTATGCCCAGCACTGGGCTAACCTCTGCCTGCAAAAGCCTTGTATATACCTCACTACGCTCTGGGGCGTAGGAATCACAGCTCTGCTGTAAGCTGACAGAGGCCTTCCTAAAAAATACCACGCTATGCAAAATCACCCAATAAAAACCAGGACTTGTAGGGAAATGGCTAGGGGCAAAGCAGTCAGAAACTTCATTGTGATACTTATTTTTTTTTTGGCTGCACCGGTCCGGCATGTGGGACCTTAGTTCCCCAACCAGGGATCGAACCTGTTCCCCCTGCAGTGGAAGCACAGAGTCTGAACCACTGGACCTCCAGGGAAGTCCCCATTGTGATACTCTTAGAGAAAAAAAACAGTTTGTTTATGGCAGTGAGTCTGAAGGGTTACATCTTGTGAGTTACTGTGGAAGGAGGATTAATCTGGAAGGAAATGGAAAGTTGTAACCCCAGATGGAATGGGTGTGGCACATACCACGCCAGGAGCTGAGGTAGTTGGAAGCTGTGTGTGTTTTGTGCATTCCTCCACTTGAGCCGAGTACACTTTTCAGCATTCACCTAGTGCTTCTCGCAGACAAAATCACACACGTGAGCAAACTTGAAATTTGAGTTAATGTTCAAATTGTTCCCTAATAAATCATTCATGTTGAGAAAAAATTGCATTTTCAAAACCAGCGTTAGAGAAGAGCAGACTGTTATGTCTATTTTGCAGTGAGGTAAACGGAGTCTTGGAAAAGTAAAGCGACTGGCCACAGGGTTCTGCAGCTGAGAGGTGGCAGAGCTGGAATTTAAACTCAGGTCTGCCTCCGCACTTAACCTCTATGCCACAGGGCTCTCCCGTTCTCATTCCCTGGAAGCAAGTCAAATTGACAGGGTTGGCCAGGAGGAGAGATTCTGAGTACAGGTCTTTTACCTCCTTGGTTAGGTTTATTCCTAGGTATTTTATTCTTTTTGTTGCAATGGTGAATGGGATTGTTTCCTTAATTTCTCTTTCTGATCTTTCATTGTTGGTGTATAGAAATGCAAGAGATTTCTGTGTGTTAATTTTGTATCCTGCAACTTCACCAAATTCATTGATTAGCTCGAGTAGTTTTCTGGTGGCATCTTTAGGATTTTCTATGTATAGTATCATGTCGTCTGTGAACAGCGACAGTTTTACTTCTTCTTTTCCAATTTGGATTCTTTTTATTTCTTTTTCTTCTCTGATTGCTGTGGCAAGGACTTCCAAAACTATGTTGAATAGTAGTGGTGAGAGTGGACATCCTTGTCTTGTTCCTGATCTTAGAGGGAATGCTTCCAGTTTTTCACCATTGAGAAGGATGTTTGCTGTGGGTTTGTCATATATGGCCTTTATTATGTTGAGGTAGGTTCCCTCTATGCTCACCTTCTGGAGAGTTTTTATCGTAAATGGGTGTTGAATTTTGTCAAAGCCTTTTCTGCATCTATTGAGATGATCATGTGGTTTTTATCCTTCAGTTTGTTAATATGGTGTATCACATTGATTGATTTGCGTGTATTGAAGAATCCTTGCATTCCAGGGATAAACCCCACTTGATCATGGTGTATGATCCTTTTAATGTGTTGTTGGATTCTGTTGGCTAGTATTTTGTTGAGGATGTTTGCATCTAAATTCATCAGTGATATTGGTCTGTAGTTTTCTTTTTTTGTAGCATCTTTGTCTGGTTTTGGTATCAGGGTGATGGTGGCTTCCTAAAATGAGTTTGGGAGTGTTCCTTCCTCTGCAATTTTTTGGAGGAGTTTGAGAAGGATGGGTGTTAGCTCTTCTCTAAATGTTTGATAAAATTCACCTGTGAAGCCATCTGGTTCTGAGCTTTTATTTGTTGGGAGTTTTTTTTTTTTTTTTTAGAAGGAAACAATGAAATATTTTAATAAAAACAATCCCACAGCATTTATTGTCATCTGGTAATAACATAAGGGTGAGCAAAACAATATGAATAAATGTTTTACAGCTACACTTCAAACAACACCTAAAAAACAAAATGTATTGCCTTCTCAACAATTTCTCACTTCATTGATCATTTCTAGTTGGAGACACTTTGGAGCAGAGTAATATTATCTCCTTTTAGCATGATCCGACCCAGTTGTTTTCTTGACTTTGTTTTAGAATGAATCTCTTCTGCATCATCTAATACGAGGTTCATATACTCATCAAAACCAATGATACAGCCCTCTATCCGCATATTCACTTGCTCATAAAGCCACACTTGAATCCGAGATCTATTTTGCAAGTACCTGAAGATGAGATTGATGGGCTGCACCATCACCTTCTGCACCTTCTGGCCCTGGCCCCGGTACGCCATGGTCGAAGCTCACAAAGACCACACTCACCCACACACTACCTAAAAAAGCTGTTGGGAGATTTTTAATCACAGTTTCAATTTCATTGCTCGTGATTGGTCTGTTCATATTTTCTATGTCTTCCTGATTCAGTCTTGGAAGGTTATACTTTTCTAAGAATCTATCCATTTCATCCAGGTTGTCCATTTTATTGGCATATAGTTGCTTGTAGTAATCTCTTATGGTGCTTTTTATTTCTGTGGTGTCCGTTGTAACTTCTCCTGTTTCATTTCTACTTTTATTGATTTGAGTCCTCTCCCTCTTTTTCTTGATGAGTCTTGCTAGAGGTTTATCAATTTTATTTAGTTTTATTGATTTTTGCTATTGTTTTCTTTGTCTCTATTTCATTTCTTTCTGCTCTGATCCTTATGATTTCTCTCCATCTACTAACTTTAGGTTTTGTTTGCTCTTCTTTCTCTAGTTTCTTTAGGTGTAAGGTTAGATTGTTTATTTGGGATGTTTCTTGTTTCTTGAGGTAGGATTGTATCGCTATAAACTTCCCTCTTAGAACTGCCTTTGCTGCATCCAATAGGTTTTGGATCATTGTGTTTTCATTGTCATTTGCCTCTAGGTATTTTTTGATTTCCTCTTTGATTTCTTCAGTGATCTGTTGGTTATTTAGTAGAGGAGGAGAGATTCTGGAACCTTATTAAGGAGAAAAATGGCCTGATGAATGGCCAGTAGTTAGGAAGAGGCAGAACTGATGTTTTGAAATATTTAATGATGACCTGGGCAGCATGGACTCTTTGTGATTGAAGGGAACACCTGCACTTTGGGGCTCAAGCAGGTCCCAGGGTCATGAGCAGCAGCTAGAGGGTGGGGGTGGGGGGAGCCCCCAGGAGGCTCAGGACAGAGGCTCCTCACCAACTGACAGAGGGCTCTTTCAATATTTGAACCATTGGCATGTCTGTGTCAGTGCAAACTAGCTGAGTATCCTGAATACATTTTCAATAAATACATGGTCAGTTAGTTTGGTTCATTCTTATTATACAATCTTCCCCCACCCCCCCAGGACTTTTCACTGTTAGAGACGTTAAAAATATATAAAAGTTGAGAAATAGCACAGTGAACACCTGAATGCCCTCGTTTTATAGTCAACACTGTCATATTGGCTTTACCTGTGTGTATGTGTGCTTTGTGAGCCACTCGAAAGTATGTTACAGACATTTCACCACTAAATACTTTACCCTGCATCTCCCAAGAGTAGTAAGGGCATTCTCTTTTTGAACCATTATCACAACAAAGAAAATTTACAATATTATCTAACCATCTACTCCAGATTCAAACATCCCCAAGTATCTCAAGAATGTCTCTTATTTATTATAGAATCTTACATGCAAGCCATTTAAAGCATTGGCTTCAATTATCACAGCTGCCCCTGTGTGCACAGCAGGGGATGAGAGAAGAAAGCTAAGCTGGCTTCTTGCCTTCTCACCAGAGCAGAGCCTGCCTGCCTCCTTTTGTACCCCCCCCCCCCGCCCCCGCTTTGGGGTAGACCTTGAAGCATCTGTTGGACGCTAGGAGGGGTGGGTTGGAAGTTTCTGTTTCTGTGTTTGTAAGCACATGAGTTTCATGTAAGCTCTATCCACATACACACCAGCCACAAATGGAATTCAAGTTTGTAATTTAAAAAGACTTATTATGTTTCCCTCCCCTGTAATAAAGCATAGCTGGCATTTCCAGCTCTGAAGCTTCTAAGGGTAAATAGAGCTGATGGTGTCAGCATCTTGCTTTCAAAAGGAACAAAGGGTTATGATTTAGCAGACCCTGAAATTAGACCTCAAGGTCAAGACAGTATAAGCTCGGGTGTGAGCATTTTCCAGAGCTCTCACTCCTGATACTTGGGTTTTAGCTTTAGCCAAACATCCCCCTTTCTACTTTTCGTCTGTCTTCCACAGACCCCAAGAGGGGGGGATATTTAGCAGTGAAAGTCATAAAAATTCCCTTGATAGAGCTATTTTACATTTCTTTTCATACAGTTGCAGGTAACAAGCGCAGTTCATATACTTGTGCACTTTTGCATAGTTACGATCTCCATTTCCTGGACATGAACGAGAGACAGTGCTTACGTGATGCCTTATGCACAGTTCGGTGTCAGCCCTTGCACACCGCAGTCACGTTCTGTGAATCTGAATCATTCAAACTTGAAACTACACTGTCATGTTTTGCATAGCAAAGTCTCCTTTTATTTTATTTTCTTGGCCGCGCCGCACGGCTTGTGGGATCCCAGGGATTGAACCAAGGCCCCCGGCAGAGGAAGCACAGACCTCCAGGGAAGTCCCTGCATAGTAAAGTCTCATTTTATATGAACTGTTAAAGAATGGGAGTTCTTCACATCTACTTGTAAGGGAAAACGACACTTTTTTGAGTTATGCGTGGTTTTTAGCAAAACAACCTGTGTGTAAAATCAGAGTCTGCCAGGCTCGTATGTCAGCTAGCCTGCTGGTCTCTTTCATGTACTTTCTCACTCAATCCTCACTACAACCCTCTGATTTAGAGGTTGCCATTAGACCCATCTTATGGATGAGGAACTGGGGAAGGACAGATGGCTTCACTTCAGCTGCAGGTCTGGGTGGTGGAGCTGAAACCTCAGTCTAGGTGTGTCTGCCTTCTGAGTTGCCCCTCGCTCCCATTATTCGGTCCCGCATCCTGTGTTGGTAGCCCTGCCTGTCACAGACGTGATGTTGGTGTATACAGGCCTTGAACTTGAGCTGCAGAATTACCCTGGGCTTATTTAGGGTGGTGTTCAGGTATGTTGATATCGTACTTCCTGTGCTACCTTGAGGCTTTCTCAACAAACTTTGTGCCAGAAAACAACCCAGGAAAGCACAGTGCTCCAGAGCTCTGGGGCCAGACTGCTCAGGCACAGATTCCAGGTTCATCCCAGTGACTTGTAAACTGTGTGAGCTCAACCCATCTGTGCCTCAATTTTCCCGCTTGTCAAATGGAGAAAATAATAGCACTCAGTTCATACAGGTATTGTGACAAATAATGTTTCGTAAAATGAGCCTGGCCACATAGTATGTACTTTAGAAAGTCTCAGTAGTAGTAGTAGTAGTAGCTGTTGTTGTTATGAGTATTAGTATTACTACTACTACTACCACCACCACCAAAGGCTTTAGCCAGGGTTGCCTTCAAAGTAGTATTTGTAACATCGGGAGATAAACTCGGGTGATGCCTTAGGGGGCCAGGATAGGGAGGGTGGGAGGGAGTCACAGGAGGGAGGGGATGTGGGGATATATGCATAAAGACAGCTGATTCACTTTGGTGTACCTCAAAAACTGGCACAAGGGTGTAAAGCAATTATATTCCAATAAAGAGCTTAAAAAGAATAATCCAATAAAGATGTGAGAAAAAAACAAAGTAGTATTTGTTAGGTGGTAATATTCTAGGGGAGGTTACATGTTTCCTTAAAAGGTCATTAGCAGGAATTCCCTGGCAGTCCAGTGGTTAGGACTCCACATTTCTGAGGCTGTGCGGTCGATCCCTGGTCGGGGAACTAAGATCCCACAAGCCCCTTGGCAAGGCCCAAAAAAAAAAAAAAGTCATTTTATTCAACTATACTTTAATAAAAAATAAATTAAAAAAAAAGTCATGAGCAAAGTCACAGTAAGATAACACTCCACACTCAGGATGGCTATAATTAAAAAACAAACAAAATGACGGGTGTTGGCAAGGATATGGAGGAATCAGGACCCTCCTACACCGCTGGTGGGAGTGCAAAATTGTGCAGCCGCTGTGGAAAACCGCCAGACAGCCCCTCAGAAAGTTGAACATAGTTACCATATAATCCAGCAATTCCTAGGTATATACTCAAGACCCTTGAGTCTACACATGTCTACACATGTCTACACAAAAACTGTACACAAATGTTCATTGCATTATTTGTAGTAGCCAAAATGTGAAAACAACCCACATGTTTATCTAGCAGTAAGTGGGTAAACAAAATGTGGTATATCCATACAATGGAATAGTATTCAGCCACCAGAAGGAATGAAATGCCCATACACACTATAACATGGATGAACTTAAAAACATCATGCTAAGTGAAAGAAGCCAGACACAAAGGCCACGTATTGTGTGACTCCATTCATATGAAATGTCCAGAAGAGGCAAATCCGTCGGGACAGAAAATAGATGAGTAACCGGTTCCCAGGGGCCAGGGGAATGAGGAGAGCAGTGGGAGTTGACCACTGATGGGTACATCTTCTTGTGGGAATGATGGAAACGTTCTAGAATTAAATAGTGGTGATGGTTGCACAACATAGGGAATAACTAAAAACCACGGAAATTGTACACTTTGAATTGGTGAGTTTCATGTGAGTTATATCTCAGTTTGAAAAAAAAAAGCCAAGGGGGAGAAAATAAGATCACTGGTGAAACAGAAGCTCTTTGCAGGAGGAGAGCTCCTGCTCTGAGCTGTTAGTCAACACCCTTAAGCTGCTGGGTGAGTCCACACTGCCCGCTATCTGAAGAACCTTGGTTTACAGGCTTCACATAAACAGAAGGGATTCCAGGAAGTCACAGCCACCCACCTGCTGAAGAAAATGGACCCCTAGATAAGTCTGATGTATTGTGTAATCAAAAGGCAGGCAGGCAGGCTTTCCAGATGAGCTTAAGCTAATGGCTTAAAAGGGTGTTTAAAAGAGAAAGCTGTAGCCTGACTGGTCCGACCTGCTGCCCCGTCGGCAGAAATGGCGCATTAAGAATGAGAGGGGAAAGTATTCAAGCTGGCATCAGTGGCATGCCTTTGCCCTGTCGTATAGGGTCTAGTTAATGCACAGTTCTCCTGTGGAATTGACTGAGGGAGGGTTTTTTCCCCTTGACTGGCATGCCTAGCCCTAACTCCTGTATGTTAGAAGGCAGGAAGTTCTCTGGGGATTAACACCCAAAGGTGTCGCTCTTATTTAAGCAAATTCAGGCCTTTGGGGATGGCCAGGTGGCTCCTCAGGTTTTGCCATGGCCAGCGAGCCCCACTACCAGCCAGGGTGTTAAGCCAGCTTTATTTGCGGCTCTTAGAGCCAGCGCCTATGGCATTGAAACTCCCCAAAGCCCTTGTCTAAATGGGCATTTTCAGCTGTCTGCACGCTGCCTGCCCGTCAGCACGTTAGCCTTCCACCTGCGCTGCGGGTCTTAATGAGATGCCCAGTGTCTGTCTCGGGAACAAACCGCTCCCATTTGGAACCCGACACTCCCTTTTGGTGATTTAGTGTCTGGGGAGAAAAGGCAGAGATGACCAGCGAGGCGGCGCACTGACAGGACAGATCAGAGGGGCAGGACAAGGTGGAGGTTCAGGTGACAGGCTTGAGGGTGAAGCTGGCCTGAGTTCAGTTTCCAGCTCTGCCTGTTTGCTGGCTGTGTGGCCTTGGGCAAGTCACTTCACCTGGGTAAATCTCGTTTTAGGTTTATCCAGCTGTAAAATGGGGCCACAGTACCTGCCTCCCAGGGCTGTGAGGATTGACCGAGATTTTCCATGCTGCTTCTCACGCTTGATCACTTACTGGCAACCGTGAGCATGAAACCAGTAGGGTGAGGGGTCATCCCAGCCTGCTGGCAAAGACTCAGAAGTTATGTGGGTATTTCTGGCTCACCAGCATCCCTTTCTCTCTCCCATTGGGGCTGACCACGGGTCCCTTAGTCAGCATCTAAACAGGAGATGCAAAGCCCTCAATGTCCGGCCATTCCTGGGCCCCCACCATAGCCTCTGGAAAGTGTGCTCACCTCTGCCGGCCCACGTCTTCAGGGGCCTTCTGCAGGGCCTGCTTTGTGATTGGCTCTGGAGCCATCTGGGGCCTCCTTGGGCCTGGCTGGATGTTTGAGGTACCACTTATTCGTTCAACAAACATTTATTGAGAACCTGCTAAGTGCTCGGCAGTGCTATAGATGGGGTAGGTGTATAGAGATGAACATGACATTTCAGGGGCAGGCAAAACCCCTGCCCTTGTGGAACTTATGTTCTACAGGGAGGATATACCAAGTAAGTGAAGCAGGGAAGAAGGATAAGGAGGGAGTGCTGGAGGCAGTGGGGTGACCTGTGTGTGCAGGAAAGTTGAGAGTGTCGTCTCTGGAGGGCTGAGTAGAGCAGAGGCATGCCATGATCTACCTGAGATTTTAACAGGCTCACCAGGACTTCTGTGCAGAGAAGAAGCTATGGGGACCTGGGCCAGAATTGGGAAGACAGGAGGCTACTGCAGTAGTCCAGGCATCAAGAGATGAAGTGGGTCTATGGGGAAAACAGGGTTGGCTGCTTTGCCTTGTCCGTGTTCTTCTCTCAGGCCCCATTTTGACCCCCCCCTGCCCCCCTGCCCATCACATGTGCTTTGTTTTTATTATTCACAGCACTCAACTGTGCTAGCAGGAGGTGTGGAGTGATTTATCAGCTGGTGCTCGGGGGGTTGGGGTTGGGAGGCACTGGAAGCAACCAGTCACCGCGGCCTCAGTTGAGCCCCTTCGGTCTCCTCCTCCCTCCCAGGGCCCACAGTGTTAAGGCTCCTGCCTTCTTTGGTGCCCATTCACAGACCCAGAATCTTGGCGTCAGAGGTACTCACTGCTAAGTGCTCAGGGAGGGGGTCAGACAGAGCAGAACAGTAACATGGGAAACTTCCTTTCATGGTCACAGAGAGGTTTCCAGGTGGCCTGCAAAGGGGCAGATGCTGCTCCTATGGGCCCAAAAGGTTGGTCAGGAGGGTGGGAGCAGATTGACCTCCCCAAGTTTAGAGCCTGCCCACAGGCAAGGGGCCAGCGCATCCAAAAGCAGGAGTGGCAGGTCGTCAGGGGTGTGGATGGGGCCAGAGGGAGGCGCCGATAGGATTTTGGTTTACTGAGAGCGCCGCAGAGTCTGCACCACCTCGATGGCCCTGTCTCTCTGGCAGGGTGACCTCAGAGACAGCTGCAGAAGTTTCTAGTTCCTTAAATCTATAATATGAACAACCACAAAGGAGACTCTGGCTGAGTACTTGATAAGTACACTTATCTTGCCCAAAGGTCCCACAGTATGTAGGGACCATTCTTGAGAAAGAGGACGCTGAGACTCAAGGTTTAATTTTCATGAAGTCACAGCTAGAGGCATAGATGAGATAAAAATCCAGATCTGTCTGGACTCAAAACTTATACACTGGACCTCAGTGCTATAGAGGGGCGGCACCCAATGAAATCATGTGTGCCTGAGAGGGGACATTTGGGAGGCCGGCAGCCCCCTTCTGTGTTTGGGGTCAGCTCTTAGGAAAGACCTTTCCTTCTCTTCTCAGGTGGCCTCACTAATTCTACTCTCCACTGGCCCTTATCTTGCACTCTGGTGGCCCTGTCACTGACCCTTCTAGAAGGACGCACTCAGCCCTGTACATCTGGAGGACCAGTCTGTCTCCTCTCCCAGTCTGTCCCTCATTCTGCAACTTACCCTCCTCGCCCCTTTGCCTCTGGACCATTTCCATGGGTCAATGTCCCTCTTAAAGCGTGACTCTTGGGGGGAAAAACAGCATTTGTCATTTAGACCATTAGATTGTAACCCTGAGAGTGTACTTAGCAAACCACAAATAGAATCAAACAGAACAGGACCAGATAGCCTCCCATAATCCTGGGTGTCTTATTTCTCATAATGCAACCAAAGTCAGCATTAGGGGTTTGGGGAGTCCAAGTGCAGGGCTTACCGGTTGAAGTCATCGACCAAACACCATCCCTCCTTCAAGTTCAAAGAAAAGAAAAATGTCTGTTTATGTGAAGATGGGAAAACAAACATGAAGCAATTCCAATGGTACAAAAGAATATAAAAGCAAGTGTCCTTCCCACTGTTTACTTGCTCCACCAGCAGTTCCCTTCCTGAGACAACCAGTGGTACCAGTTTCTCACATCCTTTGGAGGATGGTCTAAGCATATTCTCCATCCCATGTTGCCTTTTGCCCTTTTCTTTAAGAGACAAATTCCTCTCATATTATTACATGTAGATTTACTCGATTAGTTTTGGTGGCTACCTCGTTTGTTTAAATTTCTGCACTGTTTTCTAGTGAGTGGATGCCCATTGTTTATTTCCTCAGGCCTCCGTTGATGCTGTTTCTCTCTTTTGCCACTGCAGTGAGGCTCCTCATACATCTGTCCTCTTGCACGGGTGTGGGTCCATCTGCGGGCTGAGGTCCTGGATGTGGGCTTTGCTGGATGAGAGAATGTAAGCCTGTGAAATCTGTACACATGGTCGGGATGCCCTTCAAAAAATTCGTTCTGGTTCTGCTAGCCATGCTGTTCAAGAAGGCCTTTGAGCCCCACATCTTAGGGTTCAACCTCTGTGTCATGGATGAGAAAACTAATCCAGAGTGAATGAAAGGGACTTTCCTTGAGCGCTCGTCTTCCTGACAAACCCCAGAGAGAATCTATCTTCTGACTTTGTTCTTCCTCGACTAGCTGACCAGAGGTCTTCCTGCAGCACCTCTTCCTTCTCCAGTCATGTGTGGGTCATCCCCTCTCTCGCCCACCACTCACGCCAACCCCACCTATGGTCTCCTGCATCTGGGTTGCTGGGATTCTCAGAGGGTTCGAGGTCCCTTGGGCACCAGTCCTCTGAGCATTTGCAAAAATTTATCTTTTCCTGCAGAGTAAATAGTACGCAATTTGCCTAAGGTCCCTGTGAGTTTTTTTTTTTCTTTTTTTAATTTATTTGATTTGTTTTTAACTTTTTGAATCGATAATATGTTCTTGGCTGGAACATCAACCAATGTAAGAAAATCACACAATGAAAAGTTCTACTGGCACCCTGTCCTCTTTTGGTCCGACAACAGCCACCCCCCCTAGATCTGTAATCTCAGTTATTCTGTATGCAAATACAAGCAAAGGTGGACACGTATTCTTATCCCCCTGCACTGCTTTCTTTGCACCTTGCTTTTAATACTCTAGTGTCTTAAAGTTCGTTCACAGCAGTGCATCAAGAGCCTTCTCGTGTGTTTTACTGCCACGTGGTATTTCATTGTGAGGAAATCCCGTCGTTTATTGAACTGATCCTCTCTTGGTGGATGCTTGGGTTGTCGCCCTCCCATGTTCGCTGCTATAAACAGTGCCTTAGCGAATAACCTTGTAGATAGATCATTTTGCATGTGTGCAAGTTTCCAATTTTTGATTGGAAAATGGGATGAAGCCAGGTAGAGAAACCACAGAGTCTTGTAAGACCTGCAACCAGAAATGTAAAGGTTGAGAACCGCTGCTGGGACAGGGGCCACAGGTCCTCTTGGCAGCAAGTGTACCCCAGCACCTTCCGAGAGTTAGCCCCGTGACCCTGGCTCCACGCAGCACCTGCCTGCCTCTGGGACCCGTGGCCTGGTGGTCTTCATATAATTTTCTTTTCTTCTTGTCTCGCCTACTTGGAATTCTTGGAGTGAACACCCCAGTGTGAGATATTTCTGCTTTTTCCTGGGACTCGGAGGGATGATGCGGGATTGGTTGTAGGGTTTCTTTCCCAGGAGCCTGCACACGTGGGGACTGAGCGGCGTTCACCTTTAGAGCCAGTTGAGCAGATTTAGCAAACACTCTCGGGAGTAACTGCCTTTCCCATCAATGCTTATTTGTTCTTGATGATGCACAATGATGCTCGCCTCCATTGAAAAAGAGAAAGCCTCCACTTGTAAGCGCTCTTGGACAAGCGAGCACTTGTTTTGGAGTCATCTGCAAATGCATGTGACCTGGAGACTCTGTGGGAAATGCCTAACTTGTGCAGCTTTGGCGTCCAGCTGTTCTTTGGGGCTGTTGAGGAGTTTTGTTCCAAATGTCAGAGGCAGAGGGCCCAAGCACAGCCCACAGTTGGAAATGGTGCACGCCTCATATTTGTTCTTTGTGTTAAAGAGGTTTCCAGACCTCGTTTTTGAGTTACTGAAATGATTCAAAATTTCGAGCTCCATGCCGGCTTCCCGTTTCCACAGCCAGTGTCAGCGTGTTTCCACGTCAGCTAGTGGCTCAGGAAATGCCGTGCCCGGATTGGTGCACGTTTCTATCTGGGCTATAGCCTTGCACAGAGTCGCTCGCTGGTTTCAGCAACCTACCTTTGTGGCCATCGTGGGTTTGCACCCATCGCACCTTGCTCTCAACTTCCCCTGGAGCCTCTCTCCTTCCTCAAGGCAGAACAGTTTCCTTCCTTCCTTCCTTCCTTCCTTCCTTAATTAATTTTTATCGCAGTATAGTTTCTTTACAATGTTGTGTTCGTTTCCGCTGTACAGTAAACTGAATCAGTCATATGTATACGTACATCCCCTCTTTTTTAGATTTCCTTCCCATTTAGGTCACCGAGGCAGAACAGCTGTAGCCTAGTGGCTCAACCAGCCTTGGCTGGCCCTGGGTGTGTGACACTAACTTCAGAGACTGACTGGCTCTCTGACCTTGAACAAGTGACTCAAGCCTTTCTGGGCCTCAGGGGCTCATCAGGATCAAGGGGATTAAAAAAACCCCACCTGCTTCATAACAGTTTAGGAGTTAGTGTTTGTGAAGCACGCGTGGCCCAATGTCTGCACATGATGACTGTGATTATATTGAATATTTACTCTTCTAATTATTGTTAATGAAGACTTATTTATGGCCTCGCTTTTCCCTCCCCACGTTTTTGTCACTCTGACCTTGCATTATTAGGTGAAATTGTGTCTTTTTTGAATGCTGGGACTTGGACTCATGGAGTCCTCCTCAAAGGAAATCCTAGCAACTACTTTTTTTACAGGTTCATTGAGATGTAATTTACATACCATACAATTTACCCATTGCAAGTATACAGCCAGATCATGTTTATAAATGTCCACAGCTGCGGGGCCAGTTTTAGAATACTTTTACCACCTCCCAAGTTCCCTTGTGCCTGTTGGCAGTCAATCCCACACCTACCCCAGCTCCAGGCAACCACTGATCTGCTTACTGTCTCTAGTTTTCTAGAATTTTCATATAAATGGAATATGTCTTTTGCACGCTTTTAAAAATACCCAGGCCTGGGCCCTGCCACAGACTAACTGAATCCTATCTCCAGGCCTGATAGTCTTTGGTAGTCTTTTGTCATTTTTCTTTAATTTAGCATAATGCCTTTAAGGTTTATCTATGCTATTGTATTTTGTTCCTTTTTATTGCTGAGTAGCTATACCATATTTTATCCATCCTAATAACTATATAGTTGGATTTTTTTTTTTTTTTTTTGGATGGGAAAGTAGGGAGAAAGAAGAGAATTGGGAAAGAAGATCTTTAAAAATACAGTAGTGCTCATACCCTAATTTTAGAAAAACAGGCTATCCTGGGATGCAGATCAGGGGAAGTAAGCGAATCAGGAAGGGGGTGGACCAGGACCGGAAGGACACGTAACAAGCGTTGACAGTGGCTTCTCTGCATGGTGGGGATCACAAGTGCTTTGTGCTTTTGGCTCTTCTTTTTTTTTTTTTTCCTCTCTCGCTCTTCTTCTTAATTTTTTGGTAATAGCTTTGAGATGTGATTCACACATCATACATTACACTCATTTAAAGTGTAGGATTCAATGGCTTTTTTTTTTTTTTTTAATTGGCTGCATTGGGTCTTCATTGCTGTGCTCAGGCTTTCTGTAATTGCAGAGAGCGGGGCTACTCTTCATTTCAGTGTGCAGGCTTCTTATTGCGGTGGCTTCTCTTGTGGGGCACGGGCTTCAGTAATTGCGGTGCGCGGGCTCAGTCGTTGTGGCTCTCGGGCTCTAGAGCGCAGGCTTGGTAGTTGTGGTACACAGGCTTAGTTGCTCCGTGGCATGTGGGATCGTCCCGGCTCAGGGCTCGAACCCGTGTCTCCTGCATTGGCAGATGGATTCTTAACCACTGCGCCACCAGGGAAGCCCTCAATAGCTTTTCAGTATATTCACAGAGTTGTGCTACCACAAACAATTTTAGAACATTTTCATCATCCCAGAAAGAGATCCCTCAACCTTAGCTGCCACCCCCTGGCTTTCCTCTCCCCCACCCCACAAGCCCTGGGCAACCGCTAAGTTATTTTTCTTTCTATAGATTTGCCTATTCTGGATATTTCATACAAATCGAACCATACAGTACATGATCTTTTGTGACCGGCTTCTTTCTCTTAGCATAACGTTTTCAGTGTTCATCCCTGGTGTAGCCAGTAGCAGTAATTACTTTCTTTTTATTGTGAAGTAGTATTCTGTTGTATGGATATACTGTATTTTGTTTTTCAGTTGGACATTTGGTTTGTTTCCACTTTTTGGCTCTAATGAATAATGCTACTGTGTCATCTGTGTTTTGTCACTTTTTTTCCCTGTAATATGCACAAGGTACTGCTTTTGAAATTCAAAACAAAAGACTAAGATTTGAGGAAAAAATAGACATGGGTAACAAAGCACGCTGATAAGAAGTGTCTGAGGAATGTGAGGAGTGTTTTGTTTTGTTTTTTTTTAAATCACTTTAGCATCCAACAGCCCAGAATAAATGGAGGGAAATCCCTGGATGTGCTTGCATCCTACTGTCAGAGAGACAGAGGTAGGGAAAGAAGGGGGCCTCGAAACCAAAAGATCAGACCAAAACCCAAAAGATCAGACCTTGGAGAAGCAGGACAATGCAGGGGTTCAGACTGTGGGTCTTGGCACCAGCCAGACCGCGGTTTGAATCCCAGCTGTGCAGCTCATTGCTGTGTGACCTTGGGCAAGTCAGTTAACATTTCTGAGCCTTTACTGATAAACCCGAGAGGCTGATACTTCCCTCATTGGTTGTTATGATAATGTAAAGTTATTATGCCTTCTTGCCTCTCCTAGGGAAGGCTTTGTAGGATCATTCTCCACCCACTGGGTGCTCCAAGTGCCTGGGGGAAGGTTTAAAAAATATCCCCTTGCCTAGTAGAGCCTTGGAGATCAGTTAGCCTGGGGCATGGCCGAGACCTGGGTATTTTTAAAAAGCTCCCAGGAGAGTCTCTGTGCAGGGCACATTACACTAGATCCTGGATGGAAATGAGGTTGGAGGTATTTTGGTCAAAGTGTTTTATGTCACAAGTGGGCAACCAAGACCTGGAGAGCCCTTCCCCGTGCACTGGGGCCTTAGGACCTAGTCCCCCAGCCCAGGCCTATCAGCTGACCCTTCCCGTGAGGGGTCAGCTGGAAGTGGAGGGAGAAGGGCCCTCCCTGGCCTCAGGGAACCCACCAGAAAGGAAAAGTGGGCAGATTCTGTGGTGTGGGAGGGAGGCTTTTCTTTCTAATCAATGAGCAAACAGTTCCTGGAGTTGCCCAACCTGGCCACAGGAATGTTTCCTGGGTTGCAGCCTCTATTCAGGCAGGTGGGTTGGGTGTTTGTGTATTTAACACACAGCCAGAAACTGGGGTAATAAAACTCTTCCAATTTAGTGTGTAAGCCAGAGGGCTTCTTGTTCTTTTTGATGAAACCAAACCAGTCTCCCTCCCTGGGACAGTGAAGAGGTCCCCGTCCACCTCTGCAGCAGGCAGGTGGCCAGCTCCTTCTCAGAGTGGAGTTCACTTGCTTCCCCCGCCTCCCTTTTTTAAATGAATGGAGATGATGAGATTCCTTGGCAGTTAGGGTCCACCCTGGAAAATTGAAGCCAAGTCCTTGGTCTCAGACTTGAGGGGAGAAGCCACCCCCACTTCTCCAGCTAAGCCACCGAAGCCCCACCAAGGCAGGAATATTGAGATTAAACAGGGTGAGGTTTTATCATGGGGCTCATTTCTGAACCGTCCAGGAGAGGCCTGGAGAGGCAAAGGATTTAACACCGAGTTCTTTTCTGACCTTGATCTCTGGGAGGGCAAGGGGATGAGGAGGCCCTCTGGCCCGTCTAGACCGAAGGGCCAGGAGCCAGCACCACTCCCAGGCTTGTGTGGGGCCCACGTGCTAGCGGTGCTCTCATCCCACGGGAATGTGAGCCCCAGGAGGGCAGGGGTCACTGCCCCTTGTGTTCCCGCCTGGGCCGTCAGCCCCTGACCAGGGCCCAGCACCTGTGGCTGTGCAGTGCGGAGCGGGCCACGGCACGCCGCCCCACGCTGCCGTGTGGCTCAGTCCCTTGCCCTGGCACGCAGCCAGAAGCTGGGACCATCTCTTCAAATGCCTCCTTTTCAGACCTTTCCTAAACGCCCTTTATGAAATTACCCCCTCCAGCCCTGCTGCTGCATAGAGCCTCGGAACCCCCTCACCTGCCTATTTTTCTCTGTGAAACACTTCTCATTGCTGACACTTAATCACTTATTTGTTAATTATTTCTTCCCCACTGGAACGTAAGCCCCACGAGGGCAGGAACCGTGCTTTGTTCACTGCTGTGTTTCCGAGGCCTTAGAATGATGCTTGGCAACACGTAAGGGCTCTGTAAATATGTGTTGGAGAAAGAATCCTTGAAGCAATCCCTCGAAGGAAATAAGGATGTCTCCTTTTACAGAATGGAGAAAATGATGCTCAAGGGAGGTCAAAGTTACTTGCCTACCGTGGCACCCTAGAAGCAAAGCCGGGGTGTGAACCTAATTCGGTTTGACCCCGTTCACACAAGTGTAAAACCATAAACGTGTTTGCACTGGCTTTTAACCAACTGCAGAAGTGCCACTTACGACATTTTTCACTGGGCTGATTGTGATCAACATCCATGGTGTTTGCTGTCCGAGAACTAAAACAGCCCTTAGCCCCAGCAGAAACACGACCAGGGAGCAAACCTGTGCTACCGGAGTAACCCAGGTGGCGTGAGCAACCGTAAGACAGAGGAGGCAATATCCAGGGTGGTGGATCACCCCTGTATCCTGTGGGCACCCCCCCCCGCCCCCGCAGGGGCCTTGTCCTTCATCTGCAACCTCACTGTTTTCTCTGTGCACTGACGCCCCCTCTCCACCCCAGTCTGTTTTGATGGAAACAAAGGAGGAGACTTTGGTCCCAGCTTCCCACCCAGGCAGCACCCATTGTTGACATCTGTTTTTAGGGTGTGAGTTAAATGAAGGCAGAGACCACTTATAATTTGTTCTGTGCAAGGCCATGCTGGGAGGCCGGGAGAAAGAACTCGATAAGCTTCGTGAAGGTAAACTTCCCATCCCTGGGATCCCATGGGAGCTGCCTGTCAACAACGGCGATTTGATGGGGTGCAGGCGCCCCACCCAAGGACATCCGAGGAGCACCACGCACAGGCTCTGTGGACACACCTGGGAGCTGTGCTTGTGCAACCTGATACTCTGAGCTCTTATCTTCCCCAGAAAAATGTCTGGGAGTGAAGTTGGCTAATCAGAGGAACTTTGACTTATTTCAGCTTGTGTAACATGGTGACCTAAGGCGGAACATTCTTGAATCTGAAGTTAAAATTTCCTCCTTTGCTTGACTGTCTGACTGTCCTTATGTTTTTTTCTGAGGCCCCAGAACTGGATTTCCAAGGTGCTGCATTCATTCAAGGGGGGAGGGCGTGAGCGTGTGTCAGGGGAAGATGGGGACAGGGAAACTTGGCTATTTTTATTTTGGTTACTCTCCACCTGTCCCATTCTGTTGTGTGAACTAACTTCCCTGTGGCCATTCAGCTAGCGACTAGCCTCGCAAGTGGCTTCTCAAACCAAGAGACAGGCTGCCTGGTGATTAAGTCTTGACGGGGTGTCAGACCACAGGCTCTGCCACTTCACAGCTGTGTGGCTTGGCCACGTCTCTTCACGGAGGCTTCCGAGCCTGCTTCCTCATTGAGAAGCTGGAGTCCACCGCCCAGGGCCGCTGTGTCTAGTCAGGGTGTAGGTTGTACTACTGTCCATAGCGCTCAGTCGCAAATGGACACACATAACTGGAGACTTAATGGGGCTAAAGAGATAGTCTTCCTGGTGCAACTTGAATCTCCTCCACATCCTCTGAGTGTGGACAAACTGGAGGCCTCATCATCCTTCCTCTCCCATTTTAAAACATAAAATTACATTTTCTGCTGAGCATGGGTGCCCATTAAACCTGGAATGGTGAGTAATTTTGTGGACACCCACCAAAGGAAGACATTCCAGAATCACTCAGTGCCATCAAAGAAAACGGAACCCAGAAAGAACTTCTAGGCGGCGGTACCTGTGGAGAATTATGGCTTTGTGGCTGGAGTTAGAAACACTGCTGCTTACTGGCAAAAAGGAGCTCCTGCCCAAATAGATGATACACGTCTGTCTCGCCAGGGTTCCTTTCGTGCATCAGGTCAGACTTCTTGTCCTTTATCTTCAGTATCTCCGTTGGAAACTGAAGCCCTTGGTTTGAGGGTACACAATGGCAGTGTGGCCCCCGAGACCTCCAGGAGCCCGAGAAGGCTCTCTGATCTTGCCTTCAGGGTTGTGTGTGTAATGTTCTCTTCTGATGCTGAGTTCCAGCGATCCTTGAAATAAAGGTAAATGCAGTGTTCTTTGGTGTTAGCTGTGGGAAATGCCTTCTGAGGAGAGGGAGACAACCCATAAGGCTTCCCTTTGTGTGTGGTGTGGGGAAAACACTGCTTGCAAGTAGCTGCTTCAAGAGACTGGGTTATCCCACTTGTTACCAAATAACTCAACCATGGTTAGCTGGCTTTGATAGCCGGCCCCGTCCTTATATCTCCCTGAAATGTATGGAGGCTTTGGAGACTGTCTTGTTCCTACGCACTCACATTCCAGCTGGGCGGGGGTGGGAGAAGAAACGGAATCCTTCAAGCAGGACTGTTCGTGGCACGAAGGCAATTCCAAGCAAAGAATGTTGCTGAGCGCTCAGCCTGCCCCGGGACCAGAAAGCTTTTCGTGGACTTGGGTTTAATTTTTATTTGAACTTCAGTCATCTCTTCCGGGGTGCTCGGATTAAAGCGACTACTTCCGCCAAATACACAAGAAGACGGGGCACTTGTAGGATGAGTAACAACATACAAGAGTCACAATGTGTTAAAGGTACTTTGTAAGTCACTTGTATTTTTAGAAAGTTTTAGAAAGTAATTCACTGTAACTGTAACACGCTGTATAATACAAAAACGTTTAGGGAAGGACGTTTGAAAAAACTGCCTCCAATCGTACTTCCTTCAATCTTCCCTCCACCTCCACTCAAATTACTGTTAACCCCCTACTGTGTAGAATTCCTACTGTTCTAGAATGTCTTTTTTCCATCTTTTTCTTCCATAATAAGTATTCCGTGCCCATTTTGCATGTGGGAGCAATGGTGAAGAACACTCACTCTGAGATCAGACAGCTCAGCCCCTCCTCCCACCAGCCTTTAACTCAGGGCAAAGAAAATGGGGATGGGGATGCCTACGCCACAGGGTGGCTGGGGGTGGAGGGTTCAATCTGAAAACTGGACATATAGAGCACAGGGCAAAGGTCTGACTTGTAGAGACAGGCACGAGGCAGAGTGGTTAGGGGTGTGAACTCTCAGATCGCCTGGGTCCCAGTCCTGGCTCTGCCACTTACTAGCTGCCTCAGTTTCCCCATCTCTAAAAAGGGGATGTTGCTGGTAGCAACCTCACAGAGTTCTGGGATTAAAAGAGCTAATCTTTATAAAGTGCTTAGAAGAGAGCTGACACAATGCTCTCACGTTTAAATATTAAGAAAATAGTGAACAAAAGGTAGTTGAAGCTATTAGTTGCCTCTGTAGTTTTTTTATGGTGATGATATTGTGGTGAAAAGAGCTTCCCATTTAGAGATGGCCATTGGGTTCTCGGCTCTTGTCACTGGGATTAGGTTTCTAGACCAAATGACCACATAGCAGATTTAGGAAAGGATGACAAGCTGACTTAAAGAATATTTAGTCCCGTACTGGCTTTATTTTTGTTTAACTTTTTATTGGAGAAATGTTCAAATACACCCAATCCCCATGTACCGATGCTCTGGTTTCTACAGTTTGCCATTCTTGTTTCCTCCCACGTGTTGGCATGAGTGTTCACTGTGGCGCTGAGACACAGCCCAGCCCTTGCCAGGGTTGAACCAAGCTTCCCAGAACCTTTCCGGAGCTGGAGATCCCCTCAGTCTTTCCTATAATTTCTGGTTTATTGGCCCAGAGGCTCAGGTTGCACAGAAAGATAATGGGCCTTAACGAGCACCTGGAAATTCAAGTTGGGCCTGCCTGTCGCCCGCACACAGCTCTGTCACTTCTCAAAGGGCGGGGCTTAGCCACCATTAAGATGCCCCAGAGCAGGTTAAGAGCCTTGCATTAAGTTATTTGCAAAACCATTTTCGTTTTTTCAGGCTGCCACCCTTGGCAAGTCCAATCATGCTTGTCCCAACTTTCACTACCCAGATTTGGGCTGGCTGGCGAAAGGAATTCAGTGTGAAAAATGAGGGCAGCTCTCGTTACCTGCTAATATGGCAAGCCCTCAGACAGTCCCGTGGCCCCACTACGTCTGCTGGGGTGGAGTTGGGTGAAAGTTGTGGGGAAAACGTTTTGTTTTTCTAGTTGAAAAAAAATTCCTATTTTAGACTTAAAGGGGGCTATCTGCCCCTCCTTTCAGAATTTTGCATTTCTTCTTGCTTCTGTTGTCATTTTTTGGTTCATCTGTTCATTTAGCAGTTACTAGTCCTCTAGCTTGTCTGCTCGAATGCACAGAAATCATCCTCATCCTCTTCCACTTGCTTTGCTCTTTCACTTTCAAAACAGGTTCATGATCACTGTCTTGGTTAATCCTCACAAAACCCTGAAGAGGTGGGCTCAGTCACTGGTGGTATCCTTCAGGTTCCAATAGAGAAAACTGAGGCCCAGAGAGGTTAAGCGTTTTGCCTAAGGCCACTCAGTAAGAACATGGCAGTCCAGTGGTTAAGACTCTGTGTTCTCACTGCCGAGAGGGCCCGGGTTCAATCCCTGGTCCAGGAACTAAGATCCCACAAGCCTCGGTTTCTTCATCTTCAAAATAGTGCATATCCTCCTGCCCCCAAACCTGATCTTAGTTCTCTGTCTGGCAAGGGTGGGGCTGTTGGTTTTAGAAAAGTTTGCAAGGGTGGCCCCCAGTGGAAGAAACAAAAAGTGCAGTCTAGACATCATAAGTGGCTTTAGGGTTTTCTGGCAGAGACCTGATTCTTATGCATGTAGAGGTGTCCAGCCATGCAAAATTGGCACAAAAGTAGGAATTTTTATAAACGATCTCTTGGATAAAATCAAACTTCTGCTGGAGGAATGAGGGGCAATTATTTGAAAGGGAGGAGCACAGACCAACTTGAGAGTTTCCCAGAAAGAACTGTTTTATTGACTGTTCCTTCTGCCTGAAAGGCCTAAGCCAGGTTTCTGCACGGCTGGCTCCTTCAGGTCTCAACTCAGATGCCTCCAACTTCAGAGACGCCAGCCCTCACCATCCAGTATAAGTTACGCCCTCCCCACACCTTCCTCTTCCCCTGTCACTCTTGTATCACCCTCTTTAATTCCTTTATATATAGCATTTGTCACTACCTGAGATCTGGTTTTGTTATGTGTCCATTTCTTCTACAACCGTGTAAGCTCAAGGCGCGCAGGTGCCTTGTTTATCTGTTCACAGGATTTTTTTCATCCTTAGACCCGAGCAGTTTCTGACAAATTGTTGGAAGCCTGTCCCTTTGGGACTCTGACGCTTAGTGCAGACACTTTTTTCACCACAGCTTCTCCAGCACTGGGTTTTAATACTTTTAAAGTTTTAATACTTTCGTAACTATATAGCTTTAAGTAGCTTTGACTCTAAGCCACTGATGCTAATTTCCCCTATCCAAGTAGTCCTCTTTTGTCTTTCGCATTTGTCTTGCTGTGTTGTGTGATCAGGGTGAAGACTTTCCGACGAAATCTTCACTGCCTCCCCTGGCAGTGATGAGCTGCTCCACTGGGCCTCAAATTGCAAGCAGGATTTACCTCTCAGTGCCTCAGAAAATAAACATATAATCAGTACTCACTGAATAGCTACAATTGTCAATGTCTTTTGTGGGATACTGAGTAAAGGATTAAACAAAGCTACATTTGTTTTAAAATTTTTATTTAATAGTGTCTATCATGTGCCAGGCACTGTTCTGTGCATCTTCAAACAACCCCAGTAGGTAGTTGCTATTGATGACTTCATTCTACAGATGGGTAGACTGAGGCACAGAAATTCCCTGACATGCCCAAGGTCACAGAGCTAGTAAGCAGAGCTGGGACTTGAGTCCCACCCTTGCCAGGGAAAAGTAAGACCATGTTTGGGGGTGGGAGGGTAATAAGTACCATGATTACCCTCATTTTGAAGATGAAGAAACTGAGGCTCAGAGGTTAAAGATTTTGCCTAAGTCCTACTCTTAGCCATGTAGCCGTGCTGGCTCCCTCTTATTATCCGCCACTGTTTATTGAAATGTAAACTGTTTATTTAAGTGTAGTTAATCCACAGCATCTCACTGTACCTCGGTCTCTAACTTTTGGACTCAATAGATATTCTGTCTCAGTTATTTTTCATATTGTCAAGAGCCATCTGAAGGAGAGGCCCTTTTTTGTTATTGAAAAGGAGACGTTACTTTCTAGACAGGTTACTGTTTTCAGTCTCCAAGTAAATAAGAAAAGAATCAGACCACAATTAAGTCGCTGTGTAATTGTAAAGAACATAATGATGGCATCCACTACTTTGATATCTTTGCTGTTCTGTCACCAGCCTGTGGTGTGTTTTACTTGCGCCTATCTTGTGTGAGTCAAGCTTTTGGTGGACAAATGAAGTTTGATTTCTAGAGAATAAATGCTCTTTAATCTCCCCAGTCTCCTAATCACTGTGATTTACGCCCCACAGTGAGTTTTGAAGGATGCACTGGTCTACCAAGGACAGCCTATGTTTCTGATGACACCCGATTCAAAGTGGGCACAGATGGCGTGGTTACAGTCAAACGGCCTTTACACCTTCATCATCCAGAGATGAGTTTTCTTGTCCACGCCTGGGACTCCAGCCGCAGGAAGCTCTCCACCAAAGTGACCCTGAAGGCAGCAGAGCACCACCGTCGCCACCACCGTCGTCACGTACGTTAGGGTGTTTCTGGGAAGTTCACTATTATTTCAGTCTGCTGCTTAATCCAGGTTTCTCCGCCTTGGCACTATTCACATTCGGGGCTGGATAATTTCTTGCTATGGGAGTGTTCTATGCACTGTAGGATGTTTAGCAGCATCCCTGATCTTCACCGCTAGATGCTGGTAGCACTCTGCCCGTCGTGACAACCAAAATCGTCTCCAGACACTGCCAGTGCCCCCTGGGGGTGGGGGGATGGGGTGCAAAAGAGCCCTCAGTGGAGAACCGTTGGTCTAACAACTAATTCTTGCTGTGGATTTTTTTGTTGTTGGGTGGATAGCAAGATACACCACCTTATTTCTGCAGGGAGTGTAGAATGGGGGGTAAGGGCATGATTCTGTGTGGGACTGGGTACCAGTCCTTCCATTTACTACCCAAGTAAACTTGGGGGAGTTATTTAATCTGTCTGTGCTTGAATTTCCTTCTCTATAAACGGGAGATAATAATGACTCCATGAATTACTACATGTGAGGTGCTGGAACGATGGTAGGCACCGTAATTGTTAATCGTTCTTCTCATTACCTTCCTGGAGGAAGAATGAACACGAGGTCAGTTCTCTGGTCATCTTGCTCTTTGTGTCTCTAATGGAGAGGGCCTTGGCAAAGAAAGGGAAGAATCAGCAGGAAACTTTTGCCTGATTGGATTATAACCTCCACAGGATCCTTCCCCGTTGTACTCGCCCGCCTGGCCCTTGGGTCCGGCACACACCAGGAGCCCAGTAAATATCGAGTGGACAGATGGGTGTGCTGGCCACAAATGAAAGGATATATGTCTGCCCAGGTTCTTGGCAAGAATGTTTCCGGGAATTGTTACCCAAAGCCAAATGCCTTTGCCAGTTTCTAAACTGCTCCCATGTCTTTCTGAGGGGCCATTCTAGTTGTATCCTGCTGTCCCCTTGGGGATGTGGAAGTGTTGTAAGTGCCAAGGCCTTTCAGGCTGGCCCTTGTTTTTCTCCCCGAAGACTTTCAAGATTCTAGAAATTTAATAGTCCTGGTAGATCTGATTTTTCTCCCTGGTGTAATTGGACAGACGAGAAAAGTGGGGGAACTTAGTAGAACTAAATTAACATAGCTTCCATCATTCATATAAGTCCAGCCTGGTAGGTTCTGGTGGGCAGCAGTGTGTGGAAGCCTCTTATAATCCAAAAATGTAAACAAAGTTGGTTTTTCAACTTTTCCTTTTCATCTTTGCCATCTGCCTTCATGATTAGGTTCGAATACATATAGAAAAGCTCAAATTGCAGTGGTTTATGTAAAATAGAGTACTTCTCTTTCAGGTTAAGGCAATTCAGTGGTAAGTTGTGGACAGTATGGAGACCCTTGCAGTCATCAGGAGGTTAGGTTCTTTCTCTCCTTTCTGTTCTATCATCCTTAGCATATGGCTTCCATCCTCAATAATACCTCATGACCCAAGATGGTTGCTGGAGCTCCAGTTGTCACACCTTTCCTGTGGATGGTAGGAATTTGGAAGGGAGGAAGCCCAAAAATGTATCACTTCATTGTCCACCTTTTAAAGAAGGCTTTGAGGAATATTGAAGCAATATTTCTGCTTACATATCATTAGTTAGAACTTTGCTTCATGGTCACAGCTAGTTACTGGTGTAGTATAGGAAATGTAGTTCTACTTGTACATTGTGTGTGTGTGTGTGTGTGTGTGTATATATATATATATATATATATATATATATGGAGAGAGACAGAGAGAGGGAGAGAAAAGGAGAGAGATTTTTGTTTTTAAATAAGAAAGAATGAATATTGAGTGGTAGGTGGTAACTCTACTACAGCTGGTTTGAGGTTGACTTTGGTTTGTCTCAAATTCAAGGGACCCTTGTGGTGCCAGGTGTCCTTACATTGGAAGGGGTGATATTCTTACTTCTCTTTTAATTCGTGTAAGAATAGATTCTATATATATATCAAAACATCACATCGTACACCTTAAATACAAACAATTTTTATTTTGTCAGTTATACCTCAAGAAAGCTGGGGAAAAAGTATAAATAGATCTAACTTTCCAGTTCTTTCTCTTTGGTTGGATGGGTTTTCTTGGTCTGGTATCCTCTTTTTTTCTGAAGGATAGATCCCATGTTCAGTATGTTTAGGCACGATTCCCTTTAATTTCACACATGAAGGGAGTGCCCTGGTGGCCTAGTGGTTAGGATTCTGGGCTTTCACTGCTGTGGTCCTGGATTCAATCCCGCAAGCCGTGCAGTGTAGCTAAATAAGTAAATAGATATCTTTACTTTAAAAAAAAAGAAAAATTCACACATGAAGATGTTAATGCTATGTTTTGCCAGCACAGTGCTCATCATTACTTATTATCCATCTCTGAAACTATCCTATAATCCTGATGTCAGCAAGGTATGGTCTTTGCCTTCCTCTAAAATGCGACAGATGAATGTGCATTCATTCATCAAGGCCTGTTTGTTCAGCATGGCTGTGCAAGGTGGTCATTTTTTGGCTTAGGATACCATGTTGAGAATCAGTTTAATATTTGCTCCTGTGCTTGGGTCACACTCCAAATTCCACCTCATTAAAACCACAACTCACTGTTTTTCCTATCAGTCCAACCATCATCTTCATCATTAGTGTTTATTGAGCACTTACTATGTTTCAGGCACTACTCTAAGTGCTTTACTGTAATACTAGTATCACGTTTAATCCTTCCAAGGACCCTATGAGGCAGGTAATAATATAATCCCCATTTTAGACATGTGGAAAGTGTGGGACAGAGAAGTTAAGTAATCAGCCCAGGAAGGGGAGGTGCCACAGTGAGGATGCAGAGCCAGGCAGCCTGGCTGCAGAGCCTGCCCTTGGCCAGGGCGGGACTGCTTGTCTAGGAGGGTAAGGCAGAGGGGGTGTGTGTGAGTGACTAGTACACAGGAATGCAGGATTGGGAAGGGTTTTGTGATATCTGGTCTCATCTCATGTCTGTCTTGTGCATTTTGAATCACATTTTAAGGAAGTAGGGCTTGACTCATGCTTGACAAACAGGATGGGTGACTCTGTGGAGGATGGAAGATGGACGTGTCCTCTGGAACCTTTACCATGTTACTGCCAATCACCTTTTTTTTCTTTTTAATTTATTTATTTTATTTATTGGCTGCACTGGGTCTTCGTTTCTGTGTGTGGGCTTCTTATTGCAGTGGCTTCTCTTGTTATGGAGCATGGACTCTAAACACGCGGGCTTCAGTAGCTGCAGTGCGTGGGCTCAGTAGCTGTGGCTTGCAGATTCTAGAGCGCAGGCTCAGTAGTTGTGGTGCACAGGTTTAATTGCTCCTTGGCTTGTGGGATCTTCCTGGACCAGGGCTTGAACCCATGTCCCCAGCATTGGCAGGCAGATTCTTAACCACTGTGCCACCAGAGAAGCCCCTCGCCAATCACTTTAAAACAGTTAAACAATTTGGAAAATCTTTCCTTCCATCTTCAGCTATCTTATTTCCCTGTGTGTGCATAAAATTATCTGTATCACACATGAAGACCATTCAATACGAGTCTCAAAGGGCGCTTTTGGTTCCCATCTCGACAAATTCTGTTAGAACAAATGGAAACCATGTGGATATAATAACACAGTGGGATTAAGGTATCAGTATTGATCAGAAAGTAGTAAGTTCCCAAAACTTACTCACTTAGGCTAACTCTACTTTGGAGACCTGTATCACTAGAAGAAATATAAAAGAAAAGAAAATTTAAAACACCTGAATATCTAATTGTTGCATAAGCTCTGATATTCAATCACTGGAGTCTAACGGCCTATTAAAAACGACAGGTGTGAGATGTAGGCTTGCTGTAACTCGTAAAATAATGTCAAGCCTTCAAACCTACTATCGTGTGTGCACAATGCTTACTTGAACTCTGGACACTAAGAAGGATCCAGAAAAGAAACCATCTTGATGATACAGTAAAGGGGTTCGTTGGATTTTGTTCATTTGGCTGTTTATTTTGTTGTTCAGCGAAAACCACGTCCTGCCCTCCGAAGGCTGATGATGCTGACTGCCTAGGCTGTGGGCCTGTGTCATCTTTCCTGAACCATCTCATTTTGTTCCTCACCTTCTTTCCCTTTAGGACTCTCCCTCTGGAACCCAGACAGAAGTGCTCACATTTCCCAGCTCCCACCATGGTCTCAGGAGACAGAAGAGAGACTGGGTTATTCCTCCTATCAGCTGCCCGGAAAATGAGAAAGGCCCATTTCCTAAGCCTCTGGTTCAGGTACAGAAGGAAGTTCTGTATTTCTCTGGGCGGAATCTGGCAGAGAAGGACCAAGGAGCGGAAGGGCCAAGAGCCAGTGTTAGGATCCTTCCTTGCTCATTCGTTTCTTTCTATTTTGTCTTCAGATCAAATCTAACAGGGAAAAAGAAACCAAAGTGTTCTACAGCATCACTGGCCAAGGCGCTGACACCCCCCCTGTTGGTGTGTTTATTATTGAAAGAGAAACAGGATGGTTAAAGGTGACCGAGCCTCTGGATAGAGAAGCCATTGCCAAATACATTGTGAGTGTCTCGTAGAAGCTTGTTAATGATGGGATTACATCCCTTCCAAATTGTTTTGCTCAGCTCATGTTGGTCGTGGATCAGGTGCTTTGGACATTTGAAGAGCTTAACTTGACACCCCTAGACCTGTTGATAAGAAGAAATGACAGGAGAACCTGGAAAAATTGGGGGCTGTTCGTGTTTTCCTCATTAGGAATAAAGTGGGGAGAGTCCTGAGGCATCAGACATGATCTTAGACCCAAGATGTCAGCCTGTTCTTGGGTCTGAAAGTCCCTAACACAAAGGCAGGGGCTGGTGATGATGCTGGGGAACAAAAACCATTTCTGGGCCTTGAGAGCAGCACGACCTTAGGGAAGCCGGGAGGTAGTGCACTGATGCCAAATGCAGAAAAGCCTGGGTGAAACGCTAAGCTCAGGTGGCCAGAGCAAATTCAACCCTGCTTGGAGTAAGGCAGAGTGTTCTAGGCTTCCACCTTTATCTCGTAGGCCTGGCCCCCGGCCCTGGTGTGGGAAAAGGGGGCTCTGACCTGGTGGGTGTGTTCTCCAGCCCATGGGTCTTCACACGTCACGGTCTTCACCAGTGTCCTGACCTCAGTGAAGCAGCAGCACGTGTGTGGGGGAAGTTCTGTGCTGCGGGGTCCGTGTTTGGGTGGGAAGGAGTGGGGGCCGGGTGGAGCCCACTCGGCTCGGGTCGGACCGCTCCTCCCACCTCTTCTTCCCGGGTAACCCTCACCTGGCTCTTGCAGCTCTTCTCTCATGCCGTGTCTTCGAACGGGCAAGCGATCGAGGATCCGATGGAGATCGTGATCACCGTGACCGACCAGAATGACAACAAGCCCGAGTTCACCCAGGAGGTCTTCAAGGGGTCTGTCGCAGAGGGTGCTCTTCCAGGTACGTCCAGCGAGGAGGAGCTCAGTGCCCAGCAAGACACTTGGATTCTTTGGACCCCCAGGTGTTGGGGCTGGCGTTTGGGGTCAGGCCCTTTATATGCACAGAACTTCTTTGGAAGATACTGCGTGTGTGTAAAACATCCTACCTACAGAAACACATATCAAATGTTTAAGCCCAGTTTAAGAAAGGAGCAGCTTAAGAACAACCTTCCCTGATTAAGAAACAGATCCTTGTTGGTGGTTTTCGGCCCCTGTACTCTCCTTCCTGATCATTTTTTCTCTCTCTCCCATAAAGGTAGCTACTGCCCTGACTTTTGTGATAATCATTCCCTTGCTTTCGTTTATCGTTTACCATGTGTGTACTTACGCCTGGATAATATCTTGTTAGTTTTGCCTACTTTTCTACATGGTGACAAACCGTTTTCTAAGGTAGTTGAACCAATTTACACTCCCACCAGCAATATACATCATGGAATCGTTAGAATCCTTTCTGGCCAGTCTGTTGAGTGTGTAGTTATATCTCGACATAACTTAAAATGGCATTTCTCTGATTATTAATGGGCTAAATAAGTATCTTATGTTTGCTGGCCATTTGGGTTTCTTTACAATGCATCCATTGAAGTCTTTTGCCTTTTTTTTCTCTCAGGCTGTTTGTCTTTTGCCTATTGATTTTTCTTTTTTTTTTTTTAATGATGAATTTTATTCCAAAACGGCTCTAGTAGTACCGGAGACATTGATGTAGAGTTTGAATATTGTTTCAGGTAAAGTGAAAATGGGTAAAGGCAATATTTCTAGTTAATATATTTTTAGATAATGTGATTTTAAATGTGTGAGTTAAAATGTAATAAATATTGATGAACTTATTTACGGAACGGAAACAGACCCATAAACATAGAAGACAAACCAATGGTTACCAAAGGGGAAAGGGCAGGGAAAGAAGTTAGATAAACAAC
Source organism: Hippopotamus amphibius kiboko (assembly GCF_030028045.1). NCBI lineage: Eukaryota > Metazoa > Chordata > Mammalia > Artiodactyla > Hippopotamidae > Hippopotamus > Hippopotamus amphibius. The sequence goes on along the minus strand of NC_080201.1, from coordinate 17,800,646 downwards.
AAGGTCCGAATGTGTGGCACAGGGTACTTTACTCAACATCTTGTAATAAACTATTGTGGGAAAAAAAAATGTAATAAACAGTAAAAATAGATGTTTTACTATTTTATCTATTTAGAAAGGTTTATACAGAATTATAGGGGTTTTTTATTTTGTTTGTTTTTTTAAGGAAAGCCACTTTATTTTGACTAGTAAACAAAACTCCATTTATAATATAATAAACCCTCCATCAATTTCTTCACAGTCCAAAGAACAAAACCTCTGATTTAATTAGAAGTTACATTTAACCTTAAATATTCTAAAATCCATCCATGTTAACTTTGGAATCTTAATCTTGCCTGATACTATGAAATAGGGCAAACCTTGATCAATGGTCAAATTCCTAATTTTGGCTGTTCGGCCACTTTTCTTTATCCTGCTCTCTGATTCTGTACATTCCAGAGTGCTCAATGGATTTGTAATAAACTTCCCCATGTGACAGCCGTTCCCCAAGGTGAAGGGGAATGTCTTGCTCATTGTTGGCCTGAACTTTGGCTTGTAGTCATCTTTTGAAACAAAAAATATGCTCCAAAAATGCCCACAAGTTCAGCTACTAGAACTCTTTAAAGATCTTCTTGGCCAATGGATCCATAGTACGGGCTATCCTAAGGTGTGGGCTTGCAGGGCTGCGCATGCCTGCCTACTGATTTTTTTTTTAAATTAATTTATTGGCTGTGCGCGGGCTTTCTCTAGTTGCAGTGAGCAGGGGCTGCTCTTCATTGTGGTGCACAGGCTTCTCATTGCAGTGGCTTCTTTTGCTGTGGAGCACAGGCTCTAGGTGCACGGGTTTCAGTAGTTGTGGCACATGGGCTCAGTAGTTGTGGCTCGAGGACTTCGTTGCTCCGCGGCATGTGGGATCTTCCTGGACCAGGGATCAAACTCCGGTCCCCTGCAGACAGATTGTTCACCACCACACCACCAGGGACGTCCCTTCCTACTGATTCTTAAAGAGTTATTTAGGTATTCTGCAAACTAGGGTTTTGTCTGTCACAAGTGTTATAAATATTTCCTTCCAACTTGAAGGCAACGATCTCAAATGATCATTCTCTCAGGTGGAGCTGTGGCTAAAGAAGCCAATTATGGAGATTTCTTGGATTTTTCCTATTTTATACACTGTTCACTCAGTATAAGAGACATAGCAAAAATGTTTTAGTTTAAGGTTATCTATTCCCCTTCCTCCTCACCCCATCCCAAATATCTGCTGGAAAAGCTGGGTTCTGGGAACACCACTCGCTCGTTTGGTGGAATTCTTTGTTCCTCCCCTAGCACTTTGGTCAGAATTTTGGAAATCAAAGTGTAACTTAACTAAATCTTCTCCTTTGCTCCCAGGGACCTCTGTGATGCAGGTCACGGCCACAGACGCAGACGACGACGTCAACACGTACAATGCTGCCATCGCGTACACCATCCTTAGCCAAGAGCCCGTGGAGCCGCACAACAAAATGTTCACCATCAACAGGGACACAGGCGTCATCAGTGTGCTCACCACCGGGCTGGACCGGGAGGTCAGGGGTCAAGAGGATCTAGTGGGTGTTGGGGGCAAATATATATTATTAGCTCGATTGTCTGGACGATGCAGAACTCTGCCGAGGCCAGTTGCTGCTTAGTATGATAATAGTCTAAGCTTTGCATCTGAACATTTGTCTAGAGGTTTGGGGCTAGGCAGGCATTTAAGCAGATGAGAAAATAAGCTGTTTCTATGTGATGGGCTGGGCTGGGCCTGATGTGGCTGTCAGTCCTGACTCAGGTGTGTTTGATCTCTACAGACTTTTCCCACGTACACCCTGGTGGTTCAAGCTGCAGACCTTCAAGGTGATGGCTTAAGCACGACCGCAACAGCCGTGATCACCGTCACTGACATCAATGATAACCCTCCCACCTTCAACCCGACCACGGTAACCCTGCAATTCCTTAGTCTCCAAGCAAAGATCCTTGGTTGTTTCCCAACATCGCAGGGGTGAACCCTTTGGAAATGTTTCCCAGGCTAGAAAACTTTAAGCGAAAAAGCAAGCAGATCAGGATGTCAGTTGTCTTTGCCATCCTCAGCCTGGGTCCTGCTGGCACAGGTTTCTGAGGTTGCAAAAAACATCTACTGAATCCATGCCCTCATATATTGCATCTCTGTAGCAGATCTTACCAGGTTTTATTTATTCATTGAACAAATATTCTCTGGGTTTACACCAGGCACTCTTAGACACTGGGGATATTATCACAAACAAGGCAGACCATGATTCTATTCTCGTGGAGTTTATAGTCTAGCTAGGGAGATGTTAGACAACTTATACTAATTATTGTGTGTAATTATATTAAATGGAGATGGTACTGAGAGCTGCGTGAAAGAGCCTTAAACCTTATTGTGCTACTTAGAAATCAGCTTAATGGTTAGTAACAGATTTGATTCTTGTGGTTTAAGCAAACAGGGCTGACCTTTTCTCTTGTGTCACAAAATGCCCAGAGGTAGATAGTCCAGTCTGTCAATAGAGACCAAGCCTCTTATCTGCTCTCCCACCATCCATGGTGCATGGATTCTATCCCAAATGTCACTTTGTGGCCCCAGGTGGCAGATGGAGCTCGAGCCATGTCTGTGCTTCGTTCAGGAAGAAGGCAAAGGCCAGGGGTGCATAAGTGCATTGATGCTAAGTCAAGTTCTCTTATTTCTGTGAAGACCCATCCCACAAGTTTTGTTTACCTCTTATTATTGGCAACTGCTGTCTGCAAGGAAGACTGGAAATGTGGTATTTTCTCTGGTCATGTTGCTGCCATTAACAGTGTAGTTAGTGAAGAGGGGGAGAACGGTTATTGGTAGACAATTCGTGGTGTCTGCCACCCTAACCTAGGCATTGTGAGTACAAGAGGCTTAAGGAAGACAGTTTAATGCCCCACATCAAAGGGAAGCTTGATGCATAGCAAGAACTGAACAAGTCAGTGTAGAGAACCAAATGAGGCCGGGTCCTACAGGACCTTGTGGACTGAATTTAGAATTTCAGAATTTGTCCTGAGTGCAATGGGATGTTATCAAAGGGTTTTAAGCAGGAGACTGTAATGACCAGACGTCTGTGAAAGTTACTGGTACCACTGAGAGTGATGGGCGAGGCGGGGGATGGGGGGATAAACCACGGTGTCAGCAATTGGGCCAGAGTGTGCTGAGGGGCGTGGACAGCCAGGGCCTTGGCTCTTTCAGGTACCCACAGGGCCCCTGCGTGCCGGCTGCTCCACCGACAGGAAACAACAGCTGTGCTGGTAGAGTGGGCACTTCTTCCAAGGCTCTTCTCAAAGCTGGGGCTCAAGAAAGGACTCCCTTAGCCCCCTGAGCCCTGGCTCCACTGCTGGGCCTGAGTATGTCATAAGTGACCCGTCCTGTGCTTTCCTCTGCAGTACGTGGGATCGGTGCCTGAGAACGAGGCTAACGTGGTCATCACCAGACTCACCGTGACCGATGCCGACGTCCCCAATACCCCAGCCTGGGAGGCCATTTACACAATATTAAATGATAACGAGAAGCAGTTCGTCGTCATCACAGACCCAGTAACCAATGAAGGCATCTTGAAGACAGCTAAGGTTTGTATGGTTCCTGGCAAGATTCAGAAATTGACAATGCAGCCAGCGGCCCTTGTCCCCTGGTGTCTTCTCTCAAGTGTAATGGATTAGCGTGGCCTTGGTGGGGTGGGGGTAGGCGGCTCTCCCAGATTCTGGTGGGGTTTGCAGTGACTCTTCGGGCTTGTGTGAGAAGTCAGGAAGCTCCCACAGAGCACCATAAAATTGAAGAGGAAGTACCATCTGTTTCAGTATGCTCTTATTTGCCCACCTCCCGTATCCGTTTTGCAAATGAGAAGAAAAATGGTTGATGGTCTCTGCTATTTTGCTGGATGATTTTAGAAGTGGGGCACATATGCCTGTGAAAGATGTCTAAGAAACATGAACACTAAGAAGTTTAGTGATGTCCTTGTTGAAGTCCGTCAAAGAGTTGACAGATCCCTAGATCAGCCTCAGAGGTTTGACTTCCCCTTGAGCAAATGAGCCGACCCTTCGTTTCTGAATCACTTAGTGTGTCATCTTATCTCCCACTAAACGTTCGATGTCAGCGTTTTCTGTTATTACTCTATCAACAAAAGAAAGAAGGTAGTAATTTGAGTTTCCAGCATACACAAGGTCTTTCCTAAAAGTTCCATTTGATCCCTTACTGTGAGATAGTTCTTTTTTCTACTTATTTAGGTGTGGAAAGAGACCCAGAGGTTATATCAGACAAACCACGCAGCTAGGATATGGCCTGGCTGGGATTTGAGCTCATTGCTGACTGATTCTGAACTTCATGTTCTTGCCACTAAACTTACTGGGGTTAGGGAGGTGGACAGGCAGGGTCACCTGTCCATCTGCTGTCACACGGACAGCGTGTCAACATAGGATGTGAACATTCTTACTAGTCTCAGGTTTTATAAATGACTTCATGTGCTACACTTGTTAATGGGGACTTGCCACGTGGGATTTCGTGTAATTCATCTTTATTCTTTTCCTGGGGTTCTCAACGTGAATCTGGTTGCATGTTAGTCATTGGGAGTTTTTTAAAAAAATATCGACGTCCCGACCCCAGCCTCAGAGATTCCTATTCACTGGCTCCGGGGTTAGAGCCCAGGTGTGTGTTTTCTTTAAAAGTTCTCAAGTTAATTGTTCTTAAATGCAGCCAGATTTGAGGAGCACTGATATGTTGCTAACCAAAAAAACAACAGTTAAGGATATAATTTTTTTTTTTCCTAATATAAAATGTATTTTTTTAACTTGTTTTTTCCTGCTCTTTAGGGCTTGGATTTTGAAGCCAAGCAGCAGTACATCCTGCATGTGGCAGTGACTAACGCGGTCCCCTTTGAAGTCACTCTCTCCACTTCCACAGCCACTGTCACCGTGGACGTGATAGATGTGAATGAAGCACCCATCTTCACGCCTCCTCAGAAGAAGGTGGAAGTGCCCGAGGACTTCGGCGTGGGCCTGGAGATCACATCCTATACCGCCCAGGAGCCAGACAGATTTATGGAACAGAAAATCACGTAAGTGTGAGGGGTTTTCCACTTACTTGCAGCAACTGGGTGTGTGCGTATGTGGGTGTGTAAAATATTTTATTCGTGGCATTTTATCATGATTGGTCTGTGCAAGACCCTCCTTGTTTGGCTTATTTATACGAGGGTGAGTCAGAAATTATCCTCACTCTGGTTATATTAAAACTTCTATAAATTCTATGGCCAGAATCCAGATAATTTTTGACTCACCCTCTTATTTTTATCCCTTTTTATCCCCATTCCACACACCTTGTCCATTCCCTCCATTGTCAGCCATTGTAGGTTTACCTTGCTGCTTCTCTTTGAAGTCATGTGGTGTAGTAGGAATGTGGTTTTAATTTATATACATGGTGTTGTGTTATAAGTAGTTTACTGTTTCTTTTCTTTCTTTCTTTCTTTTTTTTTTTTTTACAAACTTGAAGGCACCTCTGTAATGTAAATCACAGCCACATGTGCTGAAAACACACATATAAACTAACCAACAGCACCACACTTGTGACCATGTATGATAAAGAATGTTCTTATTCTTTTGAGAACTGGGTCTGATGATATACTTGGTGCTCCAGTGTGACAGTGGTGGAAACTCAAGGGAAGACTATTAGCACAAAGCCAAGCATGGCACGCCTGTGTCTTGTTAGTAATCGCATGATTTCCAGGGATAACAGAGGGCTCGGTCAGTATGCCTGCTTCCTTGTCTCAGGGAGAGATTGCTACCTATTAATATTTACTTTGGAGGAAACTATTAGAATGCTCTGAACTGTTTAGAAAAAAAGGTTATGCAAACCCAGAATAGAGTCCCGCTTGGTAATAAACTGAGCATGTTCTTCTTTGGAGGGGCATGTGTTTGTGTCTTAGTATCAGGGCCTGTGACTTATTAAATGTAAAACAAACATGAAAAGTTTAAGTGCAGCTTCAGCTTCCGAGTTATTCGGAAAGTGCTAAATTTATTCTGATCGGAAGGTCTCATAAATAGCTTTAAACTGTGTGTGCGCGCTCTATGGACATAAAGGCTCCAGGTAATGATCTTAATGGCTGCTAGAATCATTAGGTCAAGGATGACGAGGAATTTGTAAATGGAGGAGCCAAGCTGGGACCATCAAGACCTTCTGATAGATTTTAACATCTACTGAAAAAGCAAGGACAGCCCAACATGAAGTGCCACTCGAAGTGATTCAACAGCATGTACACGGCACCACTTGAATATTATGTTTGGGGGAGAAAAGAAGGTTGAAACAGAATCTAATCAAGCCTTAGGATCTGATTTTGATGCAATGCAGAGAATTAACAAATTAAATGCCATGAGGAAGCAGTCAGCCAAATACAGAATATGGGAGCTTTATGCCAAATGACCCAGTTTCTTTCAACAAATAATGACAAGAGTGGGGTAATAAGACAGCGTATTAATTAAGAGAGAAATTAACCAACTGTCATGTGTAGACTATACTTGAAGACAGATTCAAACAATCCAACTATACTTAGGCAAATAGAGAAACTTGCATATAGACTTGACGTTAAGTAATTATTATTTTTGCTAGCTGTGTTAGTGGCATTGTGATATTGTAGGATTTTTGTTTTGTGATTAAAGCCTTGGGTTGTATGGTTTCCAGGCTGTGTTGATATCTTACCTTGTAGCAGTTAAATAGATAATTCAAGGCATCAATGTGGGGAAGTTCAAGGACCAAGTCTTAAGAGTATTTGCAGAGACCCTTACTCCTGGAATGAAGACTGTTCCATGTATGTAGTTTGTTGCTTTGCACTTCTAAGGATGTGAGGACTAGCCCACCGGTATCCAGGACCCTTTCCTCCTTTGATTTCTTTCTTTCTTTCTTTTTTTTTTTTAGCCCTTTATTGGATTATAATTGCTTTACACTGTTGTGCCAGTTTTTGCTGTGTCCTTCGATTTCTTTATTTCGCTTTCTAAGCCTTTCCATGATCCCAATAGATAACGGGGCAGTATATCTCTGTTTTTCATGCTTTTGTTTCCTGTTTCTGGTATTTCTAATAAGGTGTTACTGAAGAGAATTCTCTTGAATAAAACTTTCGTTGTTGTTATTGTTGTGTAAGACCAGAAGGAGCTTTACCCTCCCTGGCACCTCCCATTAAATGCCAATAGTTCAGCATACCCCAACGGACCCCGTGTCAACCCAAATCTCCGAATGCTCATGGCGGGAGTGTTGGGTGCCCATTTGAGAACTACTGTACCAGTGGGGGCCGGGGGCGGTGGGGGGGGGCGGGCAGTCTGAGAGAAACTAAAGAAATCTGACTTCTAGATGCCATGCCTGATCCAGGATTGGATTCTGAATTTGGGCAGGGGCAGGGTGGGGATGCTACAGTTTGGGGAGATCAACAGCTTGAATATGTACCATGTATGAAGTGATAGTACCATATCAAAGTTATATTTCCTGAAGTTGAAAATCAAATTGTGGTTTTCCTCTGTTCTTGGGAGAAAACACACTGAAGTATTCATGAGTAAAGGAACAGGATGTCTGCAACGTATTCTCAAATGGTTCCGCACAACAAGAAACTATGCACATGTGTGCATCAACTTTTGTACATGGCAACATATTGACAATGGATGAATTTAGGTCAAGGGTTCGTGGGTAGTCATCAGACCTTTCTGGCAAAATTTCTGGAGTCACTTTTTTTTGAAATAAGGAAGTTAGAAAAGTATATCAAAAAAAGGAACCTTAACCTTCTGCTACCTGCTGTTCACTGTTCCCGTTCTAAACCAGAGCTTCTGTCTTTCCAGATATCGGATTTGGAGGGACGCTGCCAACTGGCTAGAGATTAATCCGGACACGGGTGCCATTTTCACTCGGGCTGAGTTGGACAGGGAGAACGTCGAGCATGTGAAGAACAGCACGTACACAGCCCTCATTATAGCCACTGACAGTGGTGAGGCTGCCCTTACTACCATGTGGTCTTTGCTGCCTCACCCTCCTGACTAGTTCACTGCCTTGCCCCTACCCTTTTGGAGGCATGAGTTCTTTTTTTCTTTTTCTTTTTTTTTGGCTGCATTGAGTCTGCATTGCTCTGCGAGGGCTTTCTCTAGTTGGGGCAAGCGGGGGCCACTCCTCCTTACCATGCGCTGGCTTCTGATTGCAGTGGCTTCTCTTGTTGTAGAGCACAGGCTCTAGGCACGTGAGCTTCAGTAGTTGCAGCACGTGGGCTCAGTAGTTGTAGCTCGAGGGTTCTAGAGCGCAGACTCAGGAGTTGTGGCGCACGGGCTTAGTTGTTCCACAGCATGTGGGATCTTCCCAGACCAGGAATTGAACCCATGTCCCCTGCATTGGCAGGTGGATTCTTAACCACTGCGCCACCAGGGAAGCCCTCTCTTTCATTCTTAAACAAAGCATTCTCAAAGCATTGTTCAAAATCCACAGAGTTTAGGCCAAGCAGAAGTTCCTTTTTACCACTCCCTCTATACCTGAACCCCATGGGAGCCAGACTGCCTGGGTTTAGATCCTAGGACCAAAGCTTAATACCCGTGTGAGCTTAGACTTGCCTAATGTTTATGTTCCTCAATTCCTTTATCTGACAAAATGACAATACCTCACCTAGGTTAAAGGAGTTGATATATGTAAAGGCGCTCAGAGGAGTGCCTGCTATCCAGTCCATGCTCTGTAAGGACTGTCATTATTTTTAATATCACCATCATTATTATTAGTGAAGTGTGGCTCCTTCCAGACTCTTCCTATGTATTCGAATACATTTGTATACATATAGAAATGTGGTTTATTATAAAACCTCTATCTGGTTTGTAGCCTATTTTTGTTTTTATTATAAAAAGACACTATCTTATACATGTTTAATTTGTTTTCCTTGAACATATGTCTTGAAGACACAGAGATCTATCTTGGCACATTATAGATCTACGTCTTTTCAATAAAATGATGTTATCTGGTATGGCATAATTTAACCATTCACGCATTAAAAAACCCTGGGGTTGTTTCCAGTTCTCCATTATTTGTGTGAGTGCTAGGTAAACATCCTTGTACGTGCCTCTGTGGGCAAGTGTTTCCGCTGGATAGATATTCAGAAGTGGAGTTACTGTTAAAGAGACCTGCTAGTTCCTGTGGTTAAGTCTCTTCCCTTCTCCCTCCCCAACTTCCTGAGGGAGTAATTCCAGATTTGGCAGTCTGGAAAGCAAAGGGCAAGGCAAGTGAGCCCATAGTGGGGCTGGATGGGTGGCTAATGAGTGATGTAGCCTTCATCACTGAGCTTCCTGTGGAGAGATAACCCTGGCCTAGTCATTTAGAATCTAAAACCTCCTCCTGGGGCTGTCATTTGGGAGTCAGCAGAGTAAAAACAGAGGACGAGGCAGGTAAGGCCTTGATGAGTGAGGATGCCCTGGGACCGGCAGGACGGGCAGCTCTGTGGGCAGGGTGGGGCCCTGAAGAGCCAGGACAAGATTTGAATTCAGTCTGATGGGAGGCAGGAGGGATTCATCAATGGCCCTGAGCTGTGACATTTCCTGTGTGTTTTCTCAGGTTCTCCGCCTGCCACTGGAACAGGAACCCTGCTCCTGTTCCTCGATGACGTGAATGACAATGGCCCCATACCAGAACCACGGATCATGGACTTCTGCCAGAGGGATCCACAGCCTCATATCATTAACATCATTGATCCCGATCTTCCCCCCAACACGTCTCCCTTCACAGCAGAACTAACACACGGGGCAAGTGTCAACTGGACCGTTGAGTACAACGACCAAGGTGGGCACCTGCGTCCTATTTTAGAAACTTAGCTCTGACCCCGTGCTTCCTTTGCCCCCCGCTTCTGAATTTCCCTACTCCATATCCACTTGTCACCCCCTTTTGTTGTTGTTGTTTGGGTTTTGGTTTTTGTTTTGGTGGCACCACGTGGCTTGCGGGACCTTAGTTCCCCGACCAGGGATTGAGCCCCCACCTGCAGCAGTAGAAGTGTGGAGTCCTAACCACTGGACCGCCAGGGAAGTCCCTAGCTGTCACCCCCGTTAAGGCTTGTTTCCTTGTCCCTTCTGCATTTGTGGCATCGAACCAGAGGTCCCTTTGCGTTCCTGGTATCTGAGTCCGTGACATACTGCCCAGTAATCTACAACCCAAGCAGCTGTTCTCTTCATTCAGCTTTGGAATGTCTCTAGTTTCCTAATAACTTTAGTCTAGAATGAACTCTCCTGATCCCCTCTTTTTTGTTGCTTCCTCCAGAACATGAATCTCTGATTTTTAAGCCAAAGAAAACCTTAGAATTGGGTGACTACAAAATCAATCTCAAGCTCATAGACAACCAGAACAAGGACCAGGTGACCACCTTGGATGTGCACGTGTGCGACTGTGAAGGGGTCGTCCAGAACTGTAGGAAGGCCGGGCATTACGTCGAAGCAGGGTTACAAGTTCCCGCCATTCTGGGCATTCTTGGAGGCATCCTTGCTTTTCTGAGTAAGTAGAGCTGGCGAGTATTTCAGCCTTTAACTTCTAAAATGGGGGAGGTGTATCTCTTATTGAGCATTTCAGGGGTAAGTGGTCCAAGACTGGAAGGCTGCCCAGTTTCATTAAGTTAACAGGGGCCCAGTCCTTCAATTTTTGTTCTTTCAACCTCTAAGGGCGGTGTTTCTCCAGGTTGAATGTACACAAATCACCCGAATATGAGAATTCTGATCCAGTAGGTCTGGGGTGGAACCTTAGACTCTGCATTTCTAACAAGCTCCCAGGTGATGCTCACATTGCAGGTGTTCGGTCCACACTCGGAGCAACAAGGCCTTGGTCAGAACCAGCTCACCAGCACCTCCTCCTATCCCACCCTGGAGGAGGGGTGCTAGACGAAGTGGAAGGCACATACGTGGAAACTGAGTGTATTACCTTCACTCACATCTCATTGGCCCAATCACAGCCACCCTGGAAGCTCCCAATCTAACTGGGTGACTATGTGTCCAATTAAAACTTAGTACAGAGATTAGGGGTGGAGTGTAGGATGCAGAGTGTGTATCAGTGACTCAAAGGGTGGAGGAGAAGAAGGTTACTGAGGAAACTTTGGCAGTTTCTGGCACAGTCCTTAAAGCTGGTATCACCTGAGTCTACCTGTAGACTGGGCCCTAGGGTTGACACAAGTGCTGTCATGGTTTCTAAAAGCTAGAAGTCAAAAAACCTCAAAGGTAGTGTTGTTTTTTTGTCATTAGGAGCTATAACACAGGCTTCAGGTCATGAAGTTCTTTGTAGTCAGAAGAGGAGGCTGTTAATTGAGTCTCAAGGAAGGTTTGGTGGAAGATGGGATAGTTGGGCCACAAGGACTGGGGGAGCCACATAGACAGGGGGCCATTTGTGGTGGTTCCCACACTAGCCAAGGCACAGAGAGAGGAAGACTTGATGGACTGTGTAGGGCAGAGAGGCCGACCTTGCTGGGGTAGAAGAAAGTCCTCAGAGGGGAGCAGTGGGACCAACCCGGGGCTTTCAGTTTAGACTCAGCTGAACCTGCTGCTGCTGCTTCAACAGACTGGAGAGGGGTTACCTGTTGGCCTTCGGGAAATGGTTGCAGTGTATCCCATTTGTTCCTGCCCTCTGTTGCCTGCAATCTCTCAAAATTGAGAAGGAAGGAGAGTTGTTTAAAATTCAGTGAGATTTCCGTACCTTTCTTCCTCCAGAATTTACGTGGCTTTTATTGCCACCATGCAATTATACTTAAAATATTTATTTATTTTTTATAGTAGCATTATCTAACTTTGCTATGGGTGTATTTCATGAGACACAGAGGCTGAGAACAACATTTCAGGATGTTCAAATGTGCAGCATTTACAGCAGAAGCAATGCCCGTGTGCAGATTTCCAATGTCTTGTTCCTTATGGGGCAAATATAGAACTTTAGCATCTAAAGAATGTTCTAGAGAGACAAGAGGATATGAAGGTTTTTGTGTAGTCAACCAGCAGTTGGTTGCTTTGTGCAGGATTTGTATCTGACACCAGGGATTGGGGGGGGTTTCAGGACAGCTGGGGTTGGGTGGTACTTCCTGAAGTGATAACAATATGACATGTTTTGGTTACTTTTCTTACATAACATTTAAGTAATGTTTGATAAGCAGCATCCTTTTAGAAACGGTAGCCTTCCTCTGGCTCTTCAGCTCTAAGCTCTGCAGGGATGAGGGCTGTTTGCAGCTTCCATTTTTTTCAGTGCTGTGTCTGCAGGGCCGAGACAGGCCTGGGCCACCTAGCAAGAACTCAGTGTTTCTGTTCTTGAGTCACGGTCAAAGGGGTTATGTTGTTTATCTGGATAAGATCTTGGAATCTTTCTGATTTCAGAAACAGATAGGTTGGATATTTGTAAGTTTATGCCACCTCGTGTTTTCAGTGCAGTGACGCTTCACTAGGCTGTACTTGGGCACAAGGACCTATAGGTTAGAAAACACACTGAATCATATTTTTTCCCATTCACAGTAAATTATGTAACATTTTTAATAAATTAAATATTAATCATATATAGCCTAGAAATAGCCCAAGAACAGATGAAAACCTTGTAAATAGATTTTAAAGCTTGCTTACACAATTTATCTTAAGAGAAGATAAGGAATATACCAAGTGCTTTTTTTTGCTGTTGTTTATTTATTTTTGGGGGTTTTGTTTTTTTTTAAGCTCTTTATTGGAATATAATTGCTTTATGCTATTGTGCCAGTTTCTGCTGTACAACAAAGTGAATCAGCTGTATTTATACATGTCCCCACATCCCCTCCCTCCCGTGACTCCCTCCCACCCTCCCTATTCCAGCCCCCTAAGGCATCACCCATCATCGAGTTGATCTCCCTGTGTTATGTTGTTTATTTTTAATTTTTAAATTTTTTGGTGTTTTCTTATTGTGTACCAGGTGATTTTATAGTCTGTGACCCCCTGCCCCATAACTGAATAAGAATAATATGTGTGTATCAATCACATTTAGGCTGACCCAGCCGTGCTCACAAACCTTCAATGGCTCCAACTCACTCCGAATTGAAGCCAAAGTCGCTCCAGAGGTCCGCATGTCCTTGCTGCCACTCTGACCCTGTCTTCTCCTTTTTTATCCCCCAATGATCCTGATACAGCCACACTGACCTGGCCTTTCCTTAATCGCAGCAATTTGCTTCTGCCACGGGACCTTTGCCTGGACCATTTCTGCTGCCCGGAAAAATGCTGTTTTCAGTGCAGTGATACTTTGTCCTAGATTTTGGGAAATGGCTGATTGGTTTAAGGTCCAATTAAAGACCACACTTGAGTTCACGTAATTGTCTACTGTGTTGTGCTGCATCTATTAACCTCAGGGATGTGAAGGCATGTGGGTTGTCGTACAGCCCTCTGTCTGGTCTACAAGGCGGTGGTGCTCTGTGCCAGGTGCTGCTTATGGCCTTCTTGACCTGTGGCTCTCATCTCTCTCTTGCCCACTCCAGTCCTGCTTCTGCTGCTTCTGCTACTTGTTCGGAGGAGAAGGGTGGTCAAAGAGCCCTTACTGCCCCCAGAAGATGACACCCGGGACAACGTTTATCACTATGATGAAGAAGGAGGTGGAGAAGAAGACCAGGTGGGTGCTTAAAACCATGGGAGAATGCTTAATGGCAACCTTTATTTGGAGAAAGCAATGATTAGGGGAAGGCAGACATTTGAAATAGCTCTGTGTCACCTTGTGTATTTTTTTAAACACCTTACCCAGGAAAATAGATGTTGTCATTAACCACCATCATTAATACAACATTGCTAACATTTATTTATTGTTCTGCACTCAGATGAATGAACAGAGGCACAGAGCAGTTAGGCAATTTGCCCAAAGTCACACAGTTAGGAAGCCGTAGAACCAGGTGGTCTGACTCCAGAGCCTACTCTTCTCACTGCTATTTCCAGGACATGAACTCGATTCAAATTATCTTTGACATAGAGTGACTGATCTGTTTTAATATTTTGTTTCCTTTGAGTTTGTAGCTGTGCCAGACTATTTTTTACTTTTTGTAGTTGTTAACTCTCTAGGCCTTCTTTATTTCTCTTGATTTTGGAGATGGTCTTAACTTGCCTTACCCTGTATTAGTGAGCTATTACCACAATAATAAGGCAACCCCAGAATGTCAGTGGCTCACATCAATAGGCATGTTTTTCTTGTGCATTTGTGGGTTAGCTGGGCCAGTTGCTGGTCTCAGCTAGTGTCTTACTCTCTTCGGGCCGCTGTAACAAAATACCATAGACCAGGTGCTTATAAACAACAGAAATTTATTTCTCACCATTCTGGAGGCTGGGAAATCTAAGGTCAAGGTGCTGGCAGATTTGGTGTCTAGTGAGGGCCCTCTTCCTGGTTCATGGATGGCTATTGTCTCACTGTGTCCTCATGTGGTAGAAGAGGTAAGGGAGCTCTGGATGTCTTTATAAGGGCACTAATCCCATTCCTGAGGGCTCTATACACTGTCATGACCTAGTCACCTGCCAAAGGTCCTACCTTCAAATACCATCACGTTGTTTCAACATGTGAATTTGTGGGGGAGGGACACAAACATTCAGTCTATGGCTTCTAGGCTCAGAAGAATGTGTGGGTTGGTTGGGGCTAGGCTGATAAGGCTGGGTTTGGCTGGATGGCTCTGTACTGTGAGTTGTGTCCAGGACTGTTGCGTGTGATTCCTACCTTCTTTGTCCTAGCAGGCAAGACCAAAGTACATAAAGCCTTTGCCTGTGTCATATGTATTAATGTCCCATTGGTCAAAGCAAGTCGAATGGCAAAGTCCTACATTCATGGATTTCTATTCTTTTCACAGAGAATAGGGCAGGAAGGTGGTGAATATTTGCTGAATAATAATCTAAAAGTCATACCCCATGGAAGTTTAATAAGGTAAAACAGTCCACATCTGCACCCACAAGTATTCCTCTCAAGCCTTTTATGCTATATTTCTTTCCAGTGCTATTTGGAGACTCTTAGGTTGAGAACTACCATTTCAGGGAAAAAGGAAAAAAAAGAAAGAAAGAAAGAAAAAAATAAAGAAAAATAAAAAACCAACTGCCATTTAAGATTACATTGCCACATTCTTATAGATATCATACAGCTGACAGTTAAGGCCTTATCCGGTACCATAATCTGTATACCAAATATGACTCTGTTTATGAATGTTTCTATTTTATTCTTTCCTATGCTTTTACCTTTTTCTCTAAAGGACTATGACCTGAGCCAGTTACACAGGGGTCTAGATGCTCGGCCCGAAGTGATTCGCAATGACGTGGTGCCAACCCACATAAATATGCCCCAGTATCGAGCCCGCCCCGCCAATCCTGATGAAATTGGAAACTTTATTGATGAAGTAAGTAAGCAAAGTCAAAAGCCAAGGCATAAAAGACTCACTCTAAACTTGGAAAGGGGCGGTTTTGTCAAAATGTGAGAAAGAGTCTTTAGATTCTTTCCTTTACCATGTTTTCATCCCCGAGCCCTATTTGTTCTTTTATTTGTGCCTCGTCTAAATTTCAGAACTAATAGCCCTTTGAATTAGTCTTAGAGAATTTGCAAAATCCATACAGCAAAACCAAGAATTGCTTGAAAAGATTCAATAGAATTAGAAATGAAACTAAAGAGATTCAAAGTAGGATTCAGTTTGGTTTCACTAATGGGTCTCGCTTTCCCTGAATTACATTGGGTTGTAATGTTAAATTTGTATCACAAGGCTACCTGAGGCCCAGAAAAATAGCTTCCATATTGTATATGTCAGAAATGCATTCAACTATAAATACCAGAAGCTTAAATAGATATGAGTAGATTTACCTCGTGCAAATAGAAGACTAGGGTAAGCAGTCTAGGCTGGTGCCTCAGCCTTTTCTACCTTTCTGCTGCATGATCTAAGCATGTAGATCCTTGTTCTCGTGCTTGTTGCCTCATGATCACAAGACGGCTGCCACACTTCCAGGCCTTGGGCCTGTTTTCCAGTCAAGAAGTAGGAAGGGCAGAGCAGAGGGCAAAAATCTTTCTTCTAGCAAACTGTTAGGCAAGAAGGAAGTTCATCCTACCTGTTATTGGGCAGGACTGTCACAGGATTGTCCCTGTTTGCAAGGGAGGATGGGAAATAGGCATTAAGTTAATTAGCTTAGGGTAAGATGAGGACAAACTGGTGGGGTTAAGCAAAGAACCAAGTAAGATAATAGTCCAGTGGGATCTATTTCCTTAAACTATGTTACCTGATTACTTGCTCAGTTACTGGAATGATTTTCAGAGCTTGTCTGACGGTCCAGTGGCCTTCAGTAAGTGTTCATGGAGGGGACAGGTTTTG
Organism: Hippopotamus amphibius kiboko; assembly: GCF_030028045.1. Lineage (NCBI taxonomy): Eukaryota > Metazoa > Chordata > Mammalia > Artiodactyla > Hippopotamidae > Hippopotamus > Hippopotamus amphibius. The sequence continues at coordinate 17,784,342 of NC_080201.1, read as the reverse complement.
CTTTAGCTTCCCTGGGGAGTTGTTGTCACCAAGGACTGTACAAAGCACAGCAGTGTGGGAAGTGACCAAGCCACATCAATTACAGGCAGTGGATCTTAGAGAAAACTGAGAACAGGAAGGGCCAGTTTAAACCATCCCTTTTAGATACATCTGGATTCGGGTATTTTCCTCTAGTCACATTCATTTGTGTGTCATCATATCTGATTATAGCTCTTTCTTAATTACAAAAATAAAATGTTTACTATTTTAAAAATATAAATTATAAAAATGTATATGAAGAAAAACAATGCAAATCCTTCCTCAGTTCCCCTGACCCTACTCACCAATGTCAACTTAGCAGTTTGGCATTCATCCTTTCAGACCCTCTCGGGCTGAAAGGCAGCCTGTGTGGCCTGGTATGACTGTCCTCATTGTGTTTAGTCTCTGTCCACCCTGATTGGTTGGTGCTCACCTCCCTGCCTACATACAATTCACCATTTTCGTTTAGGGGGAAACCATTCTGCAACTTTCTCTTTCATACTTTCCCTTTTCATTAACAATAAATCACGTCCATCTTCCATTCCAATCTGTATTACATTTACCTTGTTGGTGTTTCTTGCTCCTGGCATTCCATAGGATGGTTGCACTGTTGCGCGGTAACACTGTGCTTTACGCACCAAGAGAAGGCATCTTGCCTAATATGACAGGTGTGCGATTCCTCTCAATGAAAGGTCCTATTGTATTCCTTCTTTAGAACCTGAAGGCAGCTGATAGCGACCCCACGGCCCCACCCTATGACTCTCTGCTGGTGTTTGATTATGAAGGAAGTGGTTCTGAAGCTGCTAGTCTGAGCTCCCTGAACTCCTCGGAGTCGGACCAAGACCAGGACTATGATTACCTGAACGAATGGGGCAATCGCTTCAAGAAGTTGGCGGACATGTATGGAGGCGGCGAGGACGACTAGGGGACTCAAGACTGATGGGGAGAGAGATGGGTCCCTACACTCAAGTGATGGGAAATGAGGGAATGATATTCCTGGTGGTGTTCCAGCTCCCTTCACTTGAGACGCATTTCTGGAGAAGAGACTGTGATCAGTGATAGGATAGTTATAATTTCCACTTTATAGATCTAATGTGTGTGTTAGAACGATTTTGACTTATTCCTTAAATCTTTTTTTCCTTTCATCACTCTTTATATTGTGATGATGTCCAAAAGACCTCCAAATTTTAATATTTCGAAGAGTAGCTTCAGCCTCAGAAGGTTCTGCTAGCAACTTGGAGATTTCCTTAAGGGCCTTGTCTCATTTTTAAAAGGAAGGGAAGGGGTCCATTTCCCTATTGTATATATAAAAAATTAATTTGTTTGCTTTTGTTCCCCCCATCACTTCACTGGCGTTTCATGTTCTAATATCTACTCTTACTCCTTCTGAATTCTATTACATTTCTCTGATGCAGAAATTATTGGGCCCTTTTAGGGAAAGAGGCTTATGTCTTAGTCTGGCCATGTGCTGAGTGGGTATTATGTACTCTTAAGACCTTTAAAGGTTAAACCATTAAAGGGTTTTTCTTTTTCATCACCTGAGTATGTAACTTGAAATGGGCATCTATCTAGTTTATTTGTTCTGAGTAAGAATGTTTGGTTTATGAATGTCGTTATGGGGTACTTTGGTTTCTAAATAGGGAGCCTGGACCAGAAAAGGTGTTAAGTTTTTAGGTGCCACTAATTTTAATGTTCATTTATCCCTAAAACAAAAGAGTGATGTATTCCGGGACTCAGAATAGTGCCTAAAGTGCTACAGCCAAAGACGGAAGCTGGCTCGTCACAGCAGAGGGGAAATGTGAAAAGTGGGCATGGAGACGGCATGGGGGATTGTCACTGAGCCCGGCAGTTGAGCCAACTTGAGGCTGAAGACAATTGAGGTGGCTCTACCTCCAGCCCTGAGAATTCTGAGAGTAGAGGAATCTCAGCATGTGTTTCCTGCCAGGATCCTTGCACCGTGGTTTGTACCTGAAGCACAGAATCCTCAGCACCTACTTTTGTTGATGTCTGTAGACAATGCTGGCTGGTCTGGACACATTTGCCCCAAATTCCAACTGTGCACGAAAACTTCAGAATATTTTAAAAATCCACTTTTCCCCCCTGTAAGAGCAGGAAGAATCCCTCCTTGAAAGGGTGTCAGCAAAGGGAGGTGAGGGTAGGGAGAACCTTAATTTGGATCTTCTTTTAGTTGAAATGCAACCTTTAAGAAACTGTTGACAACCAGAGACCAGAATTTACCTAAATTGCTTCCATATCTATCAACTGTTTTTAGAAGAAAAAACCATCCCTGAATCCACTTCTTAGAACTGTCTTGATTTTTCAGCAATTTAAACTCTAATGTAGTTCTGTGTAGAGAATGTCACTGTAGAGTTGAGTGTTATATGTGTGTAGATGCTGATAATTTTGTATTTTCTTTGGGAGTGGAAAAGGAAAACAATTCGAGCTGGAAAAATTATTCCTAAATATTCATTTTTATAAATTTTATTAAAGAATTTTGTTACACCATTGTCAAACTTGTTTTATTTGATTACACAATTCCAGGCCAGACAAATGGTAGATGAGCTCATTCAAAACATGGAGAAAGAAACTTCATATTAAAATGACTTCTCCTGAACTTCCCAACGGAAGCATTGGGGCAGAATAGGGCAGAAACTGCGCTCCTAAGGTCACTTTATTTGAAGGATATCCATCCGTGTGGCATGTAGTGAAACAAATAAAATCTCCTCGTCAGGAGACCACTGTGGGTTGCGCCAAGGGATAGAAAGAAGCAGGGCTTTGGGACTTCCCCCGTGGCACAGTGGTTAAGAATCTGCCTGCCAATGTAGGGGACACGGGTTTGAGCCCTGGCCTAGGAAGATCCCACATGCTGTGGAGCAACTAAGCCTGAGAGCCACAACTACTGAAGCCCATGCGCCTAGAGCACGTGCTCTGCAACAAGAGAAGCCACCACAATAAGAAGCCCTAGCACTGCAACGAAGAGTAGCCCCTGCTCTCTGCAACTACAGAAAGCCCGTGTGCAGCAATGAAGACCCAATGCAGCCAAAAAATAAATAAATGTATATTAATTCAAATATAATTATATATTAATTATAATATAATTATATTCCCCACATTTATTAAAAAAAAAAAAGCAGGACTTCAAATATCATTGTTGGTCAGCACAGTTAGTACAGGCCAGTGGTGCTCCACTGGGGAAGATTGTGGCCCCCCCAGGGACACTGGCAATTTCTGGAGATGTTCTTGGTTGTCATGCCTGGAGAGGTGCTACTGGCATCAAGTCAAGGTCAGGGATGCTGCTAAACATCCTGCAACACACAGGACAGCCTCCTACAACAAAGAGTTATCAGGCCCAAAATATCAATAGTGCTGCTTTTGAGAAAGCTTGGTATGGGCCTGGGACTTTTCTTGGCTGAAGGGGTATGACTGTTTTTGGTAGTTTTAAAGATTGTGGTAAAATATAATATTTTACCATTTCAAACACTTTTAAGTGTACAATTCAGTACCTTCAAAATATTGTATAACCATCATCTCTATTTCCAGAACTTTTTCATCATCCCAAACAAATAAGTGGCTACCAGCATTCGGTCCTACAAACTAAAATTCCGTGAGTATAAATACCGGATTCTTAGGAAATAGGGAACTTAAAAGCCCATTTTAATAACTTTTTAGGCCAGGAGAAGCCTGAGAATACTTCCTTTTTTTCAGAGGACCTAGTTACAGCCTTATAGGCCCTAGGCACTCCTCCAACATCCCATTACACATTAAAATGCACCCAGTGTTCCATGTGGGATGTATTTTCTTGCTGTAAAAAATGTTACAGGATCTTTGACATTGCCTTTGAGATTGTGTGAGTCACTTTGCGGTATCTGAGCTACAGAGCCCAAGAGGTAAGACGGGCTGCCATAATGCTTTGGCGTAAAGGAGTCTCAGCTCTGGGAACCCACTTAACTTTTGGAAATCCCACACTAGTGCTGCCCTTAGGCTTGGGATAGGAGGGCCCATGCTCCACCGTGCCCCTCCCCATGGCCAGGTTGTCCACCCCAAAAACCTCATTCTCCTCCCACACACACCACACTCCAGGTTCTGGGGCCCTCGAATTACCTGCCCAGCCATCTCTGAGTCTGCTTCTGGGGCTCTGTTGGCCTCTCGGTCTGCCCTCCGGAAGGTGCGCCGTGCTCCCTGTGTGTGCTCTCCTAGCCCAAGGGAGGCCAAGTGGGAGTTTCTTGGGTGTGTGGACAGAGGTTGGATGTGCACATCCAGGTTGGGGTGTCCACGTGTGTGGGTCCAGGAAGAGACGTTAGTGAGAATAAAATGGGGCCAGGCCAGAGGTGCGGGGCTGGCTCCTCCCGTATAGCCATGTTCAGTATGGAGCTCTTAGGCGAAGTCTGAGAATTCTCAATTCAAACCTGCTTTATTTTTCAAGGTAAGCGGATAGAAAGTATTTTAATAAAATACTGGTCTATTGGTTTGATTTATACTTTGAATTATTTAGACATTATATGAGCGCCTCCATCTGTACTTTTCCCCACAAATATTAGGGGTGGGCCTTTCCCACATGATGCCTTATACCCATTTGGCTAAATGTTTAACACCTTGAAATGACCTTAAAATTTTTTTCCCCCAAAATGAACTTGTGTCCACACTTACTGAAGAAAAATCGTCTATTGACAAAACCTAGGGTGGGATTTAATGAAAAGAGAGCTACGAAATTTTGTAGGTCATTTATTTCCCCTTCAAAAATGTTTTTCCAATTTAAAGATGTTTTGGCAGGTTTTATTTGAGGAAGAGATGCGGAGGAAGATCCAGGTACAACTTATTAAGCATGTCCTCTGTGGCAGGCATTGCTAAATACTTGAGAGCGGTATCACTTTAACTCCCCAGGGTAGCCTAGTGAAAATGGTTCTGTTATCTTCGCATTTTAGAGAGTACGCAATGGCTGATGGAATAGGGCTGGAGCCCAGAGAAATGGGAGTGACCAGAAGGGGGCCTGACTCACTGAGAAGGGAGTTAAATGAACAATTTCCTCCCCCAGTGGCATGGTCTTGCATATGGAGCGCATCCCATTTCCCAAGACTTCCAGCAGCTAAGTGCTGAAGAGCAGTCATCCGTCATGAAGTCAGGCTAGCTCAGGGGATCTCAAGGAGATGCAGGACAGCCTCTTGGGAGCAGTTTCACAAAGTGGGTATTAGAGTTGGCTGTGACAATGATAGGAGAAATTACTGACTTTGAGTGAAGGAAGAGGCAGGCATGCTAAAGTCTTGCCCTCAGAAGAATTGTCCTGGATTTGCAGCATGCCTTTCAGACAACATGACTTTTGAATGTCCCACCCCGATTCATGTAGAAGAAAACCTGTTATCTATGATGTGAATCTCCAAGGCATTCTGTTTTACATATTAATGCAATTTTGATGGGACACGATTTTAACAGACGCTGAATTTCCCAGGAATACCTGTAAATAGAGCAAAGATGGAGCTTTAATTGGGAACTGTAGTTAGTTCATTTAAGAAATCATATCAGTAACAATATTTGTAGCTATTCACAATGGATGTGTGTGTCTAGTACTTATTTTTATATATCACTAATGAAAAGCAGTTGAATATTGTTTTACACATCCAAACTTCATTATAAGATGATGCAGCATCTGATTACTTCACTATGACCTTCAGTGTTTCAGCACCCAAATATTTTCATGTTGAAATTCATATCATTTCATAAACTACTTCTCTCATCCTTTTTCTTCATGTAGAAGTTAACCACATTGAGTTTCTGAAATCGCGCACGTAGGCAGGTTGTGTTAGCTATGTTTACTACCCCCGCCTCCAACTCGGGGGAGTACAGGTGGCCTGAGAAAAGATTTCTCCCTAAAGAGGGCGTTTCCAACCAAGTCGACCCCGCCCCACGCCGCGGGCCCCGCCCCGCTTCGGCCACACTCAACATGGCAGCGGCGCCGGGCCGCTGAAGCGCCTGCGCAGGCCGCAAGCGGCGCGTTCCACTCCAGTCATGGCGGCCCTCCAACAGACCGCGGGTAGCGGGGTACTGGAAACGTGTGGTCTGGAGCGGATTTTGGAGGCGTTGAAGCTGCTGCTGAGCCCGGGAGGTGAGAGGGCGGATCTAGGCGCCGGGCTGCACCCGGGACTCTCAGGGCTAGAGGTCTTTCAGGGCTGCCCTTCTTCCCGCGGCGTGCGCCCCCCCAGGCCCTCCCCGGGAGCCCCTCGGCCCTGAGGGTGCCCAGCCCAGCTCCTAGGGGCTTTGGGCAGGGTCTGCCCAGCCTCACTTTACCCTTGAGGAAACCGAGGTTCACGGAGGGCTGGGATCCGTTGAGTACTGATGCTAACCAAGTATCCCGAGCGCTTCCCGTGGGCCAGGCACTGTGTTCAGCACGTTGAGTGCGTGGTTTCATCCGTCCTTACTGCAGCCCTCTAAGGGGACTGCAGACACAGCCTCAGAGAGGTTCCAGCCTCTTGAGGGCACAGGGTCCGATGTGGATACTGGAGATTTGTACAAAGTGCCAAGGAGTCCAGGCAAAGGAAGCAGTGACTTTTGAGCTGCGTTTTGGGGAGAGGATTTAGGGATTTACAGTCACTTTAAATTTTTCCTGGTGAGTTGATAAGATCTTCCCAATTTAGAATCAGAAGGGCCTTTGGGAGTGGTGTAGCCTCTCCTTTCACAGCCGAGGATACCCACGGCTCACCGAAGAGACTCACCTGACAAAAATCATTTGGTCAAATTAGAGGCAGAGCACGAACCTAGAGCCAAGGTCTGCTGAAGAACCCCCTCCTCAGACGAAGGCATATTATTCAGTATGGAGCCTCTGATGTTATCTAGAGCTTTGAGAAAGATACATGATAAATAGGGCCCTACTTATAGAGTGTGTTATTTGAAGGAAGGGATTTGTAGCGTGAGCAAGGTAAGGTACATGAAGGTGATGTACCCAGTGTCAGATTTTGAAATTTACCCTAGCTTGCCAAACTGTGAAGACTCCCGAAACATTATACCGTACTTGGGGCAAGTGAAAATAAGTTATTAATAATAATTGAGTGCCTGCTAAGTATCAGTCCCTGTAGTTTGCTGTTTATGTATATCTTTTTATCCTCACAACAATCCCATGAGATAGGTGTTACTTGTATTTCCATTTTACAGGTGAAGGAACCAAGTCTCAGGTGTAATACACTGGAAATTGCCCAATGCCAGTCTCCTAAGTGGTAGAGCTAGAATTTGAATTCAGAGGCCTTCCCATAGTATGGTAACCATACTACTTTGCCCCAGTGAAGAATTAAACTACAAAATACACTTTTAACCTGCTAATCAAGAGGTTACTTGTCTGGCAACTGCAACTATCTAGAACATAACTGAGAACAGGGATAAATAAGCTAAACAATCTGGAAGTAATCTGTCACAAAGCACATACACTTAATTTTTTTGTTGTTTCTTTTAAAAATATTTATTGTTGGCTGTGTCGGGTCTTGGGGCATGTGGGCTCCTTCACTGTGACACGTGGACGTCTCTCTAGTTGTAGTGCGCAGGCTCCAGAGTGCGTGTGGGCTCTGTAGTTGTGATACATGGGCTCTCTAGTTGTGGCCTGCATGCTCATTGGTTGCGGTGCACAGGCTTAGTTGCCCTGTGGCATGTGGGATCTTAGTTCTCAGACCAGGGATGGAACCTGTGTCTCCTGCATTGGAAGGCGGATTCTTAACCCCTGGACCACCAAGGAAATCCCACATACACTTCATTTTTGGAAGACCCTCTCTAACTCTCAACGAGTGTGTGGTGGAGTTATATACATGTACTCATTTAGCTTAGGAGAATTCAAGCATTCCTGTTTGAAAAAGAATACGTAATTTGGTAAAATGATATTATTTGACACAGGTTATTATATATTGTGTGAATCTTTCTGCTGTTTTCTTACGTCAGCTGCTGAGGGAATTAAAAAAATACCTGTGCATGATAAGTATTCAGATGTCCCCAAAGGACAGAGGATATTGAGACAAGAGGAAAGTGCTGAAATTATATCCAGCTGGATTAAACTTCTTTTGATCTGTCTTTAAATTGACTACCTTTGAGGTAATATTTACTGAGAGTCAACTGTATATAGTATTCTATCCTCAGTGCTTTTGGAGACAGAAATATATTTAACAACTTGTGCTCTCAAGCATCTTGTTTGTTTGGGGAGATGATACTCCACATATAGACCAAAGATATTCAACATGGCAGGATAATGCTAGTGGTGACTAAGTGGTACAGGTGGGAATTGGATAGAGAAGGAGTTATGCAGGGATGGGGCTGTGGCAGGCAACAGAAAGAAGAATGCAGTCTAGGTGGTGGGAAAGGAAGGAAGATACCAAATCTTTCCCTTTTGAGCCATCAAAAGTTCTACAGCGTTAAGTGTTTTCTCTTCCCCTGCCTTCCATTTCTTTTCTCAATTATGGGGCAAATAAGAATAACATCTCTACCTACATTTTTAGGAAGCGTGTTAAGCAGAATTTGAAAGGGGTTTTTCAGTTTCAGTGAAGTTTTGCTTAGGTCATCTCAGCCGTAGTTTTCCTAAAAAATAACTTTTCAGACTAAATATATATTCATTGAACTCTGTTATTAAATTCAAATTACATGGGGGGGATGGAAATTTTGGTGACTTGTAAATAATGAAGCTTCATCACCCTTATTTTTGCATGCAATACTGTTTTGCACTTTTAACTGAATAAAAAGTACTGCACAAATTATGAAGTCTGGGACTTCCTAGGTGGCACAGTGCTTAAGAATCCGCCTGCCAATGCTGGGGACACGGGTTCAATCCCTGCCCCAGGAAGATACCACATGCCGCGGAGCAACTAGGCCTGTGTGCCACAACTACTGAGCCTGCACTCAAAAATCTGCAAGCCACAACTACTGAGCCCACGTGCTGCAGCTACTGAAGCCTGTGTGCTTGGAGCCCATGCTCCACAACAAGAGAAGCCACCACAATAAGAAGCCCACACATTACAGTGAAGAGTAGCCCCCGCTCGCTGCAACTACAGAAAGCCCTCGTGCAGCAACAAAGACCCAGCACAGCCAATAAATAAATAAATTAATTAAATTTATAAAAAAAGATTATGAAGTTTTCTTTTAAATGTCACAAAGCATAGAAGTTTAAATTGGTGATTGGGAAGAATAAATAATACTGTTTATGAGGGCAGCATTTCCCAAAGTGTGATACAGATGGTTTTAGGCAGTACATAGAGGAGTATTTTGAGGCTGAAAAGCATTGAGTAGTGATCAGGAGCTTGGGTTCTGGAGCCAGGTTGCCAGAGTTGAGTATGCTCTGGGGCGAATAGCTTAACCTTAGTCGCCTCATCTGGAAACAAGAATAGTAATATAATACTCCATACCTCACAGAGTTGGTGTGAGGATTGAATTAAATACGTAAAGCCCTTAGGACAGTATATTAACTATTACTAATTTAAGTTTAAAAAATGATTTGATTTGAAATAAACAAGTAAAGCAAATAACAATACAGCTGGTACTCAGATAAATGGCAAAAACTGTGGAAGTGCTATATGACTGTAATTTAGAAAACATTGTTTTAAGGCCTCAGATCTCAAACTTTTTGGTTTTAGCACTCTTACACTCTTAAAAAGTGTTGAGGACTTAAGCTTTTATGTGGGTTATGTGTATCAATGTTTACGGTATTAGAAATTAAGACTTTAAGAGAAACCTTTTACATTTATTTATTTTTAAAGAACTTCATTATTTTTTTGGCTGCATTGGGTCTTCATTGCTGTGCGCGGGCTTTCTCTACTTGCAGCGAGCAGGGGCTACTCTTCGTTGCAGAGCACGGGCTTCTCATTGTGGTGGCTTCTCTTGTTGCGGAGCACAGGCCCTAGGCACATGGGCTTCAGTAGTTGTAGCACATGGGCTCAGCAGTTATGGCTCACAGGGATCTAGAGCGCAGGCTCAGTAGTTGTGGTGCACGGGCTTATTTGCTCTGTGGCTTGTGGGATCTTCCCGGAATAGGGATCAAACCTGTGTCCCCAACATTGGCGGGCAGATTCTTTAACCACTGTGCCACCAGGGAAGTCCCTTAAATCTATTTAAATATAACAGTAACTAACCTGTTACATGTTAACATAATGACATTTTTAATGAAAAATGTATTTTTTAAATAAATTTACTTATATTTATTTCTTGGCTGCGTTGGTCTTCGTTGCTGCACACGGGATTTCTGTAGTTGTGGTGGGTGGGGGCTATTCTTCATTGTGGTGCGTGGGCTTCTCATTGCAGTGGCTTCTCTTGTTGTGGAGCAGGGGCTCTAGGTGAGTGGGCTTCAGTAGTTGTGGCACCTAGGCTTAGTTGCTCCACGGCATGTGGGATCTTCCTGGAGCAGGGCTTGAACCCATGTCCCCTGCATATGCAAGACGATTCTTAACCACTGTGCCACCTAGGAAGTCCTTGAAAAGTGTATTTTGCATCTTTTCAGATAATTGTGGGTATTCCTCTTTAAAACTCAATAAGAGTTTTTAAATTTCAAAAATTTGAAAGAAAAATGTTGTCGTTCCTTTTTCTGAAAGGGTTAATTATAATGTGGAATCTGAACTCCTATCAATGAAGTTTTCATACTTGGTACACTGAAGAGAGAATGAGAGTGTAAAAGGCAAATAGTGTCTTAGTATTAATATGAAAATAGTTTTGACCTTGCAGGCTTTCTGAGAGAATCTTGGGAAGGGCCTCTGAACCTGAGACACTATACCACCTTCTGAGAACTGCTGCTCTCAGAGAATGCTTTATTTTCAAGTAGATTTTATTTTTGTCACCAGTAGAGGGCAGAGGAGACTACTTTATTAAGGGCCTCTTGGAAAACAGTTAATAGCTTTGTTTTAAATCACTTTCTTTGTGTCCCATGTTTGGGTTCCAAGATCTTATAAAGTCACAGGAAGTCACTCAGAGATTGGTTAGTGACCTTGATGGTTAGTGGCAGCAAGCTATGAAAGCACTCATTTCCTTTTTAGGTATATATTACTCAGAGGAACCAGATATTTATGCCAGTGAGTCAGAACACTAGCCCTGAACAGTCCTGGAGAAGTCCTGGAAAATCTTTCTCTTCTGATTCTCACTATTTTGAAAGAAAAATGTTATCATTCCTTTTTCTTTTCATAGAAGTGGTTAATATTCCTTATAGTAAAGCTTTAAAAAATTTTAGGGAAACTAAAAGAAGAAAATTAAAATGACCTTAGTCTCACTATGCAGAGATTACCTTTTGGGAATTATATAGTTTTTTGTTTACAAAAATGATCTCATATACTACATACTGTTTTATAACCTTAAAATATGTTTTTAGTATAGAAATAACACATATACATATGTGAAAAAAAAATTTTTAACATAATGAAGCAAAAAAGAAAAATTCACCCAAAGCCCTACCATCCAGAGATCATCACTGTTAATACTTTGAAGTATCGATTTTGAGATCTTTTTCTGTGTGTGTACAGCACACACACACACACACACACGTATATATTTTAATAAAGTTAGGTTCATTCTGTTCTTTTATTGGATCAATTTCAGAATAATACATTAGTATCTTAGCAGTCTCCAAAGGTAGCCAGTGGAGTGATTTTTGTTTTGTTTTGTTTTGTTTACTATGAAGAAATAGGTTTTTGTATATATATATATATATGTTTCAATGATTGTACTCATTATTCTTGATACTCTAATTGTTCCATTTGTGGCCTATGGGAGCTATTTGAGTTGGCTGTTGGACTCTTTGATGTGACCCTAGTAGTCTTTGATTGCTTCTGTGCATTCAGACATCAGATATCCCAGATTCATCTTATGCATTTCTTGCTCCATTCTTGAAAACAGCTCTTTAAGAAATGAAGGACTTCTCTTGGTCCAGTGGTTGAGATGCCATGTTTCCAGTGCAGGGGGCGAGGGTTCGATCTCGGGTTGGGAACTAAGATCCCACATGCCACGTGGAGCAGCCAAAGAAAAAAAGAAAAAGAAAAGAAAGAAAAAAAAAAAGAAGTGATATTTAGAGACCACAAGATAGACACTAGTAATTGCCACTGAAGTATCATTGCTTCCAGACTTTTTCAACGATTAGAGCTAGGAAACGTGGATTTCGGAAAACAAATAACAAATCAAGAGTTCTTATGGATAGTCATCATTGAAATGAAATATAGAGCTTAAATTTTTCCTAATATTTCACTATGAAAAATTTTCAACTTATAGAAAAGCTTATAGAAACTTTTATAGAAAAGTGGAAGGAATTTTACCTTGAAAATTCGTATACCATGACCTAGATTCTTTTACATGTATTTGTCCACCTAGCCATTTTTCTTTGGAAGTGCAGAGTCTTAACCACTGAACTGCCAGGGAAGTCCCTATATTTTATACTTTTATCTCTTAAATGAAAATATTGGTTCCTAATGAAATTAACATAGTTATTTACTTATTTCATATATATACACACACACAAATATATATTCACATATTGATATATCCTCACACATGCATACAATATTTTAAAATAACAAATCCTACATTACTACCATCAACAAACCTACTGTTTCTAAGGGATTTTTGTTTGTTTTGTCCTCAGGATGTACAGAGTTCTGTATTGCAGCTCACTTGAAAATCCTCTGTGTGGTTTTGCTGCTAACTTGGTTTAGAGTAGGAGCTGGCACACTTCTTCTGTAAAGGAGCAGGCAGTAAATATTTCGGGCTTTGTGATCCATACTGTCTCTGTCACAACTATTCACCTCTGCCGTTGTAGCTCGACAGCAGCCATACGTAATATATAAATAAATGAGCGTGGCTATGTTCCAGTAGAACTTTCCTTGTGGAACTAGGTGGTGGGCCTGATTTGACCTGCAGGTGGTAGTTTGGCAACCTTGGACATAGAGTATAGAATTATTGGAGTCATTTGTTTTTTATTTTTACTAATTTTTTTAAATTAATTAATTAATTTATTTTTGGCTGCATTGGGTCTTTGTTGCTACGCTCGGGCTTCCTCTAGTTGCGGCCAGCGGGGGCTACTCTTTGCTGTGGTGTGAAGGCTTCTCAGTGCGGTGGCTTCTCTTGTTGCGGAGCACGGGCTGTAGGTGTGTGCGCTTCAGTAATTGTGGCGCCCAGGCTTGGTTGCTCCGAGGCATGTGGGATCTTCCCGGACCAGGCCTACGAACCTGTGCCCCCTGCATTGGCAGGCGGATTCTTAACCTCTGTGCCACCAGGGAAGCCCTTTACTAATATTTTGAAATTTCTTTTTGACTTAAGTTTTTTTAAGTATGAGGAACATACTGGGCTCCAAAAGGAAAACTCTAAAACTGGATACATTCATCCCTGTCTCCTCCCCACTGATCTCTCCCTCTCTCTATAGACAACTCATTTTAGTTAATTTTTAATTTGTTCTGCTGCTTTTTTAAAAATAAAAATAAATAATATATTTTATGTTTCTTCCCATTCTAACACAAAAGTTAACATACTGTATACATTCTTCTACACCTTACTTTTTTTTTTTAATTTTAGCTTCTTATTTTGACACAGAACACTTGCAATAAGAGTTAAAAAAAAAAAAAAACAAAACAAACTCAGGACTTCCTAGGTGGCGCAGTGGGTAAGAATCTGCCTGCCAATGCAGGGGACATGGGTTCGATCCCTGCCTCAGGAAGATACCACATGCCACGGAGCAACTAAGCCCGTGCACCACAACTGCTGAGCCTGCGCTCTAGAGCCCGTGAGCCACAACTGTTGAGCCCATGTGCCGCAGCTACTGAAGCCCACGTGCCTAGAGCCCGTGCTCTACAACAAGAGAGGCCACCACAATGAGAAGCCCACGCACCACAACAAAGAGTAGCCCCCCTCGCCACAACTAGAGAAAGCCCGTGTGCAGCAACAAAGACCCAACACAGCCAATTAAATAAATAAATAAATAAATAAATTTATAAAAAAAAAATCTCATTTTGCCCTTCACTCAGATTCCCCAAATGTTAACATTTTACCACATTTCTTCCTTCTCCTCTTCCCCTTCCTCCTCCTCCTCCTTTTTCTGATCTCCTCTTTCTCACACCGCTTCCTCCTCCTTCTCGCCCTTCTCCTTCTTTTTTTAGCTCTTTATTGGAGTATAATTGCTTTACACTGTTGTGCCAGTTATGCCGGGATCTTTGTAGTCCTTTCCAGTGTCCAAGGTCTTCTGCTAGTGTTCAGCTGGTTTTCTGTGGGAATTGTTGCATCTGTTGATGTATTCCTGATGGATCTGTGAAGAGAGATGTACTCCACATCCTTCTACTTCGCCGCTATGTTTCCTTCCTGCACATCTTACTTTTTAAATTCAGTATGTGTTAGTGATCACTGCCTGGTAGTACATAGAAACCTTCCTCTTTCCCTTTTACAGCTGCATAGTATTCCATTATGTGGATATGCCACTGTTTATTCATCAGTTCTCTATTTTTTTTTATAAATTTATTATTTTATTTATTTATTTATTTTTGGCTGTGTTGGGTCTTCATTGCTGCACACGGGCTTTCTCTAGTTCTGGCGAGCAGGGGCTACTCTTCATTGCAGTATGTGGGCTTTTCATTGTGGTGGCTTCTCTTGTTGTGGAGCACAGACTCTAGGCGCGTAGGCTTCAATAGTTGCAGCACACAGGCTCAGTGGTTGTGGCTCATGGGCTCTAGAGCATAGGCTCAATAGTTGTGGCACACAGGCTTAGTTGTTCTGTGGCATGTGGAATCTTTCCAGAGCAGAACTTGAACCCATGTCGCCTGCATTGGCAGGTGGATTCTTAACCACTGCGCCACCTAGGAAGCCCTATTCATGAGTTCTCTATTAATGAACACTTGGGTTTGTTTTTTTTAAAGTATTTTATTTATTTATTTATTTATTTATTGGCTTTATTGGGTCTTCGTTGCTGCACACAGGCTTTCTTTAGTTGCCGTGAGCAGGGGCTACTCTTCATTGTGATGCTCGGGCTTCTTAGTGCGGTGGCTTCTCTTGTTATGCAGCACAGGCTCTAGGTGCATGGGCTTCAGTAGCTGCCGCACACGGGCTCAATAGTTGTGGCACAGGGGCTCAATAGTTGTGGCGTATGGGCTTAGTTGCTCCGTGGCATGTGGGATCTTCCCAGACCAGGGCTCGAACCTGTGTCCCCTGCACTGGCAGGCGGAGTCTTAACCACCGTGCCACCTAGGAAGTCCCACATTTGGGTTGTTTTAAGCCTTTTGTTAATATAAGAAATACTTTTACTGGACTCAGTGGGTCCATCAGTTGTTTTAAGCCTTTTGTTAATATGAGAAATACTTTTACTGGACTCAGTGGGTCGGTCGCTTGGGGTGCTTAGCCAATGAACACACCAAGTAGTTTCCTAAAGCAGAAGCATTTATTACTTGTGACAAGTAAGTAGTCAGGGAGATAGTGTTACTGAGTCCAAGCTCTTACTGCTCACTGCTTTCCTATGACAGGCCAGTAAATCAAGAGACAGGTGTTAGGGGAAAGAATAGCAACTGTATTTCGAAAGCCAGCAGGCTGAGAAGATGGTGGATTAGCATCCCAAAGAAACATCCTACCAAAGTTAGAATTCAGGCTTCTTTTATACTAAAAGGGGATAGGGTGTGGCTTGTTGTTGCAAACTTCTTGGTGCTGGCCAGACCCATATTCTTACAGCTGTCCACATAGGTCTGGTCATGACATTCCTATAAACCTCCAAGAAAAATGTTATTTTCTCTTCTGCAGTTTTTTTATCTGTATACGAATGGAAAAATGTTATTCCTTTAAAGGTCAAGCCTGGGAAGCAGAGCATTGAGGAAAGGCTATCATATATTTTTCAGGCACCAGGCAACATCCTTTTACAAATGTGCAGAGCCAGCATGACCAAGTACAGGCAACAGAGCACAAAGGTTAGAACTAAAGGAATAGCTCCAATATGGAGTCAGGTTTGTTCTTTGTTACAATAGCTCTTGAAGCACTGACTCCCCTAACCACTGGACCAAGGAAGGTTTAAGCCTGGGGGGCATGCATATTCATGAAGGGGCAGGCATGACCATCCATGAGCATTATAGTGAGGCAGCAGTTACTCCAGGTTGCCCAAAACTGAAAGCAAGCAGGTGCTTGGGTGTTTGCTTGTACTATAGTATCTTGTTGGATGCATTGTAACCTTTTTGGGACATCTGGTATCTGGAACTTTCTGTGACTTAATGACTTGAGTTAGTTTTTGCAAAAAAAAGCACATTTTGATTCAACCCCATCCCTTCCCTACTGCTGCCTCGCTGACAATATGGCGATGAGTAGCCTTGTGTGTATGTCACTTTGCGTTTTTGCCTGTGTGTCTATCTGTAGGATAGATTCCTAAAAGAGGGATTGCTGGGCCAACGGTTAAATGCTTATGTAATTTTGCTAGATATTGCCAGATTCTCTTCTTAGGGATGTACCATTTTAGTCCCTTACCAGCCATGTATGAGAGTGTGTGTTTCCCCAAAACACATAATGTGTTATAAAAACTTTTGGATTTTAGCCACTTGATAGATGGGAAGTGATATTTTGGTATAGTTTTAATTTACTTTTCTCTAGGAGCAAGGTTGATCATATGTTCATGTTTAAGAGCAATTTGCATTTCTTTTTCTGTAAACTGTTCATATCTTTTGCCCGTGTAGTGGTTCATACTCTGTTCACTTTAGAATATATTTAGTGAACATGTCATTAAATAATGTTCAACATAGTTTAATGGCTTCAAATAATCTGCTATTCATTCATTCAATAGCTACTTATTTTGAACAGCTACTATGTGTCAGGCAGGCCTTGTTCCAGGCAAGAACACAGCAGTGAACAAAATAGAGCAACATCCCTGTTGTCAAGTTTTTATTCTAGTTGGTGGAGAGACGATAATAAACAAAATAATTTTACATATACATATAGTATGTTAGATACAGGTAGACCATAACTTCCTCAGCATGTATTTCAGATTTTACGCTACTGTAAATAATGCATCGTTGAACACCCTTTTAGTTACCATCAATTGCATTTTGATCCTTTCTTAGAAGATATATTAACCTTAGTTTTGAAGTCAATTGCTGCTTGAATTCATTTATATTTTCAACACTTTATTATGATTTTATAACCATAACCCACCTTTTTGTATTATGTTTTTAGTAGTCATCCTAGAATTACAATATACATCCTTAATTTTTCACAATCTGCTTAGAGTGAATATTGTAGTACTTCACAGAACACACAAAAACCTTGCAGCTATAAGGGTCCTTTTACAGCCCCCCACCCCTTTTAGGCTTTATGCTATAGTTTTCATGTTTATTGTATCTGTGTAAGTTATAAATCCCAAAATACAATTTTATAAATTTTGCTTTAGACAGTTATATATATTTAAAGAAATTAAGAGGAAAAAATTAGTCTTTTATATTTACCCACATACTTACCATTTCTCATGCTTTTCCTTCCCTCCTGAAGATCCAAGTTTCCATCTGGTTCTGTTCTCCTTCAGCTTGAAGAACTTTCTTTAGCATTTCTTTGTATTCCAGATCTGCTGGCAGTCAGTTATCTTAGTTTTCATTGATCTGAAAATGTCTTCATTTTACTTTCATTTTTGAAGGTTACTTTTTGTTGAGTATAGAATTGTGAGTTGACAGGTTTTCTTTTTTTCGCCTGTCAGCACTTTAAAGATATTTTCTCCTGTCTTTTAGCATTCATTACTTGTGATGACAAGTTTACAGTCATTCATAGCATTGGTCCCCTGTAAGTGTCACCTTTTTCTGCTTCCAAGATTTTCTCTTTATCTCTTGTTTTAACAATTGACTATAATATACCTAGATGTGATTTTCTTTCTACTTGTCCTGATTGGGCATTACTGAGGTTACTGAATCTGTAAATTTATGTTTTTTCACTAATTTTGGAGAATTTTGATCATTAATACTTCAAATCCTTCTGTGCTCCATTTTCTCTCCTCTCCTTTTATTCTAGTTAGTCTCTATTTTATTACAAATAGATTATTTGATATTGTTCACAGATCCTAAGGCTCTATTTCTTAAAAATCTTTTTTCCCTTTGTTGTTCAGATTGGATAATTTCTAGGGATATATCTTCAAGTTCACTAATTTTTTAAATTTTTTTGGTCATCTCAAAGCTGTTAGGTCCATGCATTGATTTTTTTTTTTTTTTTTTACTTTCAAATATTTTTAAATTCTAGTATTTCCATTGGGTTTTTAAAAATACTTTCTGCTTTTTTGCTGAGAGTCCCTATTTGTTCATTCATAATGAGTACTTTCCATCACATCCTTGAACATAAGCTTAGAGCTGCTTGAAAATCTTTGCTCAGTCTGACACCTGGGTCATTTAGGATCAGTCTCCGTTGATGGTCTTTCTCTTGAGGTGTCATGTTTCCATGTTTCTTTATCTGTCTAGAACTTTCAAATTATATAGTGGACATCATGAAGGATATGTCGTTGAAACTCTGGATTTTGTTATAGTCCTCCAGAGAGTATTGAATTTTTGTTTTGTTTTATTTGTTTCTTTTCTCCCCCCTTTTTGGCTGTGCTGCGTGCCTTATGGGATCTTAGTTCCCTGACCAGGGATTGAACCTGCGCCCTCAGCAGTGAAAGCACGGAGTCCTAACCACTGGACCACCAGGGAATCCCTGTTTTGTTTTAAAGTAGGTGATTAACTTGACTGATTCATAGTTCAAGCTCTGTCTCTTCTGTGTTGGGCAGTAACTCTTTTCAGTTCTTTTAATCTTAGCTGAGCTCTTTGAGTTTCTTCTGACACATGCTTAGTTCAAAGATTAGCCAAAGATTTGGGCACAATTTATATACAAAACTGGGGCCTCCGCCTCTCTGGTTCTCTCCTTTCTGAGATTTCTCTTCTTATTTTCCACTTGCTGTAGTTGCCCTGAATTCTGTGCCATGGTTTTCAAGTCAGTAAGACAATGGGTTTCTCTTAGAATTTTAGCTATGCTAAGGCCAAGCCCAGATGAAAAGGCAAGAAAAAGCAGGAAACTTAATGCTGTTTTTTCCTTCCGAGTGCCTTCCCTTGTTCTTACTCACTTTTGTCACCTTCCGGCATCTGCAGAAATTTGCTTTTTACACTTCGTCCAGAGTTGATAGCTGTTATCTTTGGGAGGGTTGGGCTTCTAGGAGTTTAAGGAGATCTTTATTAATTACTCTTTTTCATTCATTCTTTTACTCAATTAACTAACAAATACTTATTTGGGGCTTACCTTCTGTACTATGCTAAGCATAGATCAAACAAGAGAGACATAGTGCCTACCCTCATTAAGTTTAAACTCTAATAGAGAAGAAAGAAGATAAACCCCAACAAATATGATTATGGTAAGTACTATGGAGAAAAGAAATTGGATGCTATCACAGAGTTAACAGTGTGGGGCTTTTAGATTGGTCAGGAAAGCCGCCTTTGAGGAGATAATATTTAGATTGAGACTTCTAGATACCTGTGACTCAGCATTTCCACTTTTTGGTATATACACATCAGGAATGTGTGTGCATACTTCCGCCAAGAGAAGTCTGTTTTAAATATTAAGAAGATCTGATGTGTGAAAAGTAGATTTTGGGGAGAGGAGGTGTATAAGTAGGGAAACCAGTTAAGAGACTGGTGCTGTAGTTCAGTTTAAAGATGTTCATGGCTTAGACAAAGGTTGTCGTGGTGAGGTGGAGAAAAATGAATGAATTTGAGAACCATTTAGGAGCAGAACAGACAAGACTTGGTTGTGGATTGGATAAAAGAGAGAAAGAAAAGGATGGAGATGTAACCAGTTAGTAACCTGATTAGATTGTAGTAGGGAGTGGAAGGTACTTGTGAAAATCAAGAATCTGTTGAATTCGAAATGCCTAAGAAACATCCAAGTGGAGTTTTCATTCAGCAGTTGGAAATATGTCTCTGGAACTCAGAGGGTGGACGTGGGCCAGAGATATAAATTTGGGAGCCATTAGCTTATAGATCATCTTTAGAGACCTGGACCTGAATAAGATTGTCAAAAAAGAGAGTGCAGAGTTCAGGGCAAGCCTTGGAGCATTTTGACATCTGGTAGAGGAAAAGAAGCCAGCTGGGGAGACATTGCAAGATGGCCACGGAGGCAGGAGGAAAACCAGGAAAGAGTGCTTACTGTGCCAGAAACCGAGGGCGGAGTGTTGCCAGGAGGGAGTCTGCAAAGATGGCAACTGCTGAGAGTGTAGATGAGCTCCTTCACCAGCAGAGGGCAGTAAAGACCACTTTAGGAAGGTCCAGGAAAAATTGAGAATAGATATTTTGGAGAGGAATGTGATTAAATTAATCTCTCTGTACCCTGTGTCTATATTCCGTGATCTGCCTCTCTAGAATGTACGTTCCATGAGGGAAAGGACTTTGTTTTGTTCGATGCTTTATCCCTGGGATCTAGAACAGTTTGACTGAATGAACCTTCTGTGGTGAATGTTTAGCTTTTTGGATTTCTGTTCTGGCTACAATTTAAGCCCAGTAAGTTGATTAAGACGTGACCTCTGCCCTCATAACATGTGGGGGACAGAAACAAACTAGATGACGTGTAATGGGTTAGGCACACTGTTCTAACTACAGCCAGAGTGCTATGGGAAGGCAGGAAGTGTGGTCTTGAATTCTGCCTAGGCTGGGGTGGCACAATTGGGGGCACTTTTCTAGAAGGAAAGACATCAGAGCCGGGCCTCAGAGGATGTGCTGGAGTGGGCAAGGCATTCCACATGGAGGAAAGTACAATTTGTTTTCCATGTATGTAATTTCCTTTATCTTTCTTCAAAAGGATCAGGCTCAAATTCACTACAGATCACGAAACATGATGTCCTGTTGGCTACTTTAAAATCTAACCTGTCTGCTTTGGAGCACAAGTTTCTGCAGGATCCTCACTGGAAGAAACTGAAACTCCTAAGGGATGAAATTACTAATGAGGCAGAATGGCCACAAGACTCTGTGGATGTCACCTGGCGTTTTACCTCCCAAACCTTACTGTTGCTGTTGTGCTTGAAGGACACCATGGTCCGCCTTGCAGCTGATTTCAATCCAGGTACACCCAACCCGAGGACTCCAGAAGCTGCTCCTGCCCTGAGCCCGGATACACTTAGCATCTCACAGCAGAAGACTGTCCAGTCAGTTCTGCAGTTTGTAGTTACCTTGGGTGTCTGCCCCTATCTCATGCCCGGCGTTGGAGTCCCTTTGAGATGCAGGACTGAGTTTGGTGCCGTTGCTCAGGACGTGGTGTGTCTCGGGGCCGCCCCCAGTGCACCCCGGAGACTGTACACCAGCTGCAGGGTCCTCCTCAGTGTTGCTCAGCACGCATCTCTGGCGAGCTTGATCTTCTGCCGCCATTTTGGGGATATTGCAGCAGGTCTGTGCCAGCTGGGATTCTGCCCAACCAAGAGAAAACCACTAAGTCCCGAGGAAGAGGTAAACATAGCATTGAGAGAGTGTGTGAGAGTCTGTGTGAATATGTGTGTATACTTGTGTGTGCTTGCTGTAAAAGACAATCTGAAGTTCTTTGGAAAAATGCTGATGGGAAGATCTAGAATTTTTATTCCACCCAAGCATCTCTGGTGGATAGATGAATCTTTTTAGGGGGTTGGAGCTTTCATTTATTAAATACTCGTCCTTTCACACTTGGAGAGTCCATTTCACCTGTCCCTTCTTGCCCTGTTTTGGAACAGCTGTTGCAGGCTGTTTCTTTGAGGCTCTGTTTCCTCTTTTGTAAAATGTGTTCAATAATACCCGCCTTGGATGGTGGCTGTGAGGATTAAGGATGATGTGTGTGCAGTACCCAGCCCAGTCCCCGGCAGTGCTCATCAAAAAGTCATGACTCTTACTATTAAACTATTCACGTCTCCTTCATTAAGTTCTCGGGAGGATTAAGTAAGATGAGGTATTCAGAGCACTGGGGACACTGCACAATCCAGTCAGTGTTCGTTGTTATTAAATGTTAAGGGTATGTGTCCGTGTTTTGACACTCAGTAAGGATTTGGATGTCTGGACTACAAAGGTGCTGTGGAGGTTGCAGAAGCATTAGTCGTGGTCCCTTCCTCTCACAGCTCACACAGTAACTGGGGAGACAAGACTCACAAGTACAGCAGCGGGGACCACTGTCTCCCCATGAGAGGACCGCCAGCATCAGCACAGGAGCCTCAGCAGAAGACGCTGTTAAGATCTAAGTGTGCCGAGGGCCACATGCAGGGTAGTTCCTTCGCTCCTGCAGCCGGGTTCCATGACGCCCACCCACCTCACTGTCTGTGTCACCCTCCCCCTTGTTCCTTTTCTGGTTGCTCTCCTAGTCCCTCTGCTGCCTGCGCTCACAAAACAAGATAAAACAGAAAACATGTAAAAGCCATTGTTACCCAAGTAGTGACACGAAATTACGAGCTCCCCCAGTGCCCTTATGTTCTGTGGCACAGAGCTCTGTGCTCTTTACAGCAGAGTGGGCGTCTTGACAGCTCTATCAGTGCCTGCTTGCCTGCACTTCTTTGAGATGGAGGGTCTGGACCAGGTCTTATTACTATTGCTGGGGCTAAGCAGTACCCGGGGTCTCGGGCAGAGGAGAGAAAAGAAAAGGGAAGCACTCAGAAAGGACCAAATGAGGGAGTGGGAGGACAAGGGGAAACATGGGGGGTGTACATTATGAAGCTGGACAAGTCCAGCAATAACTGCTGCTCTAAGCAGCACCTGTACCACAGTTTGCTAAATTGTAACGGGCAGGACTCTGAGGGCTTGACTGTGAGGTCTGTTGAGGCTGGGAGGGGGGCCCAATTAAATAGCACCCTTCTTTACTGCCCAAGTTCTGAATGAATTAAAAGACAGTTAACAGAGTAAGAGGTGACAAGTCAAAATGTCATCTTTATTAGTCATAAAGGCAGAGTTGGAAGGTATACAGAGGGAGACAAATGGGTTGCCTAACAGTGCATTCCAGAATTAGACACACTTACTTCTCACCCAGTTTTAAAGAGCGTTTAAAGAGTGCTAGAGGGCTTCCTAGGTGGTGCAGTGGTTAAGAACCCGCCTGCCAATGCAGGGGACACGGGTTCAATCCCTGCTCCAGGAAGATCCCACATGCCGCGGAGCAGCTAAGCCTGTGCGCCACAACTATTGAGCCTGTGCTTTAGAGCCCATTAGCCACAACTGTTGAGCCCCTGTGCTACAGCTACTGAAGCCCACACGCCTAGAGCCTATGCTCCGCGACAAGAGAAGCCACGGCAATGAGGAGCCCGCGCACCACAACGAAGAGTAGCCCCCACTCACCGCAACTAAAGAAAGCCCGCACACAGCAAAAAAGACCCAACACAGCCAATAAAATAAATAAATTTAATTAAAAAAATAATAAATAAAGAGCGCTAGAAAACTGCAGTGCCTTCTGCCCCGTGGCAGGGAACATGCCTGTGTAAAATCTACGGCAAGGAAGAGCACAGCAGACTGTGCACTCTCTCCCAAGAGACAGAAGAGGAGCTCTCTCCTCTGTGTGTGCCAGAACTCACCAATCGGTCAAGTCAGTGCGATCTCCTGCCCAGAAGTGGGTGAGGGGATGGAGAGAGGGCCAGGAGTGCTTCAGTATTATAGCTTCTTCCGGGTGGAAGGAAATCAAGAGGCCAAAGAAGGCGGCCTCCTTCACCCCTCACAAACATCTTTGTTCAGTGTTGCAAGGCATTACCTTCTGTTGCCTGTCTGGTTTGTATTCCACCAAAGCCAAGTATGTGCTTCTTGTAGGTGTTAACTGAAGAGGAAAGAGCTCTATCTAGGGATGCGCTGAGAGACATCTTGGATCAAGTGTATCAACCATTAGTAGTCCGAGAATTACTTATCCTCCAGGGAGGACCACCCCAGGTATGTACTCTGGGGACTCTTGTGGATGAACCTTTAATGATGATGTGTGGTGTACTGTCTTCTTCTCCTGGGGAATTAATCTAGCTGAGTCTTATTTCATCTTTTAGATTGTTAAGTGGTATACGTAGAACTAAATTACACTGATCTTTGGGATAATTTAAAAGGATTTTTCTTTTAGTGGAATGATGGACACTTTTCCCAAGAGTATTGTGATCATTTTTTAAGGCTTATGACAAAAATATATTTTCTTCATTCTCAAACTGGATCTTTTTTTTTAAACTAAAATTTGCCTGTTTGACAATACATACTTCTGGCGGAAGTGTTTGGACATCTTATTATTTAGAGTATTTGAAGTCAAGAAATTAAAATTAGAGCTAGTATTGGATTATTCTTAGATCTCTTTTGGAAAAACATAATAGTATATATTTTGCTAGGCATAAGATAGTTTCTGTTTTCCATTTATCCAGAATGATTTAATTTGATGATGTATCTGCAATTATCTATTTTCTTTCAGTACCCAAATTTTAGTTGTGAGTTTAGGTGAGTAAAACAGTAAAACAGGAAGGGCCAAAGGAATTGTCTGTAGGACCAGCTGAAGCTGGCTACAGAGATTTCTCCTAGTTGAAGTCATTTTTATCTGGTCCCTAGACTATTACTGTGACCTCACATTGGGCCCCTCTGGCTCACGCTTTGCTTCTCTGAATGAGTCCACAGTTTGCCAGATTAAACCAAATCCATGATAAGAGCGTGGTGAAAAGCAGAGGCTCTGGAGTTAGGCACACTGGAATTCGACCCCAGCGTGCAGTTTTTTGAATTAGTAAGCCTTTCTATCCCTCACTTTCCTTACCCATAAAATGGGGATGACAACAGTACCTTCCTTATAAGTCCCTTTTGAGAATGTGTGTGTGTGTGGGGGGGGTACTTAACACAGAGCATGGCACATCATAAGCCCTTCAATAAATGGTGATTATTAATCTTCCTTAAATAAAAGAGAGAACAGGCCAGTTGGGATTAAATGTTTCCTTCATGTAAGTTTTACGCTCACATAGTTAAACACAGTGAATGACCACACTACAGTTGGCGTTCCAGCCCAAAATAAGGGAAGGTCTGTTTTATTCATGGTGGCTCCACAGAGCTCTCAGAGAGGAGTTCTTGAAGAAATCTAACTCTTCTTCTTGAAACTGCTGTGTCAAAAGGCATCAGAGTAGCTAAGACCGTGGAGGCAAGGACTAGTGTCCTCTCACTGTTGTGGACCGTCCTCTTAGTGGTGAGTAATGCTCATAGGAGTCTTCTTTGGAAGCTAGATTTGATTGGAAGGACTGAATTCAGATTGGTTACATTAACCTTGAGTCCCCCAATGCTATATTTTATTCATAGACATGTTTGTCTATTTCTGCGTTTGAAATTTCACTTGATACTTCTCTTAAAGAAGTTTCACTGTATTTTTACTTTCTTAAAAGTGACGCTGAAGAAAGTTTTGTAAAGGAGTTTTGGGTTTTTTTGGCTGTGCAGCTTGCAGGATCTCAGTTCTCTGACCAGGGACTGAACCTGGGCCACGGCCGTGAAAGCCCGAAAGCCCAGAATGCTAACCGTGAGGCCACTGGGGAACTCCCTTTTTTTTTTTTTTAAAAGGAAACATTTTGGGCTTCCTAGGTGGCGCAGTGGTTAAGAATCCGCCTCCCAATGCAGGAGACACGGGTTCAAGCCCTGCTCCAGGAAGATCCCACATGCCACGGAGTAACTAAGCCCGTGCGCCAAGAAAAAAAAAAAAAAAAAAAAAAAAAAAGGAAACATTTTGCTCTTTTGAAGTCTGTATAGCATACTGTTAATCATCAGTATGACTCAGTATATTTGTATATTTTTAATTTCTACATGTCCTGTTACATTAACGTTCAGTTTATACCTTTCCCTTCCTTTTTCAGTCCTGCACAGGTGGGAAGACGCAAGTCAGGTGTCGGGCCCCAGCCTGGCTCCGGCGTCTGTGCGGGCAGCTCCTCTCTGAAAGGTTGATGAGACCCAGTGGCGTTCAGGCAGTGGTGCGGGGCATTCTGGAAGGAGCAGGTGGTAAGAGATAGATGTTTGTTGCTTTGGTATCCACGTTCCTTTATTGGTCTTTAGCATTTGACTGTAAAACCTGATGGAGACTAGACTTTGTGCCTTTGTGGAGAGTGAGGAGGTTAAACCTTAATGAGCTCCTTTTCCCAAAAAACTCATATTCTTGCCCCTTTTCTAAAAATAGTTGTGATACACTGCTCATGTTGTTGAGTAATATTGTCAACTGTTTCAAATAACTTATACTATCAGAGGAAAGCATTGCACCGGAAGTTTAGGTAAAATCCTACAGAAAACGTGAAATTCTTTGTGGAAAAGGGCCAGGGTGCTAAGAGGACTTCACCTCAAGACTTAAAATACAGAACAGTTCTCCTGAAGCTGGAGATATCCAAGAGATGCAAACTTTGGGATAAAGTTTTAGATTCTTTTCCACAATTATATTCTCTTAGTCCTCATTAAGAGAAGAAAAGTTAATTATCATGCTACGTATGGTAGTAGTTTTTAATTTATATTTTTTGATTTTTAAACAAAATTATACATGCACATAGTTGAAAGAGGCAATAGGTCTACAAGGCTTTTAGAGAGAAGGAGCAGTCCTTGGCAGCTTCCACTGCGTTTCCCATCCCCAGAAACAGCCACTTTGAACATTTTGAGCAGGTTTCTTCTGGTACTTATTTACCTCTGTTTCTCTAACTATAATGTGTATACAGCACCTTCTTCATTTTTCAGTTTTAGGCATCATGTATCAACTCAGCATGAGGGAAAAAGGATTTTGTTCTCTTTCGCAACCCTACCATCGTTCGCCCGAGCATACTTCCCATCCCCTTAATATAGTCGTATCTTAATTTTGGTTAGATCGGTGTTCAGTGTTTATACTCTTCTGACTGTGACTATGATGTACAGCTGAGCTAAGTAGCATACTAGGACTGCTTTCCCTTTTCTATACGACTTTTGTACATCTTGTTACTAACTTCAGTTAATAGCAATCTGTGTTGTTTGTCTGCTTAGTTTTTTATGTACTTATCACTAATCTGTTCTCAAATTCTCCCCCAGTTGTTTAAATCTCCTTTTAATACATTCAGATACATCAGCTATTCTATGTTTTATCTTCTTGAAGACATCTCTCTTTCTCTCTGAGTAATCTGGACCAGTTACCACTACAGAGCTGTCATCCTAGGTCTCCCTTTACCTTTTTCCTGGTGATCCCCTTGGTTTTCTTTTGTGTTCGGTCCCTTATCTCCTGTATCCCATGCACATTAATTTCCTATTGCTGCTGTAACAAATGGCCACAAACTTAGTGGCCTTTGGATGGAAATAACATGTAAACTGAGCCCTGAAGGCTGAGTAGGAATAAGCTTGTTGAAGCGTGAGGGAAGAGGATACAGTGAGAGAGGATCCATGTATGAAGGAACTGACATGGAAAGGAACTGAGGAAATTTCAGTATGGGTAGAGCAGGGAGGGTAGAGAGCAGAGGGAGAGTGGTATGAGATGAGGGAGGGGTGTGAAATGAGGGTGGAGGGGCAGGCAGGGGCCACATCATGGAGGCATTTAGGCCTAGTTCAGGGTTTTGAACTTTATTCTCAGGGCAATGAGACACCACTGGAGGGTTTTAAGAAGGAGAGAGACATGATCAAATCTACATTTTACAAATATCTGTCTTGATGTATTGTGAGGAATGGGTTGGGTTAGAGAGAAGCGGGGGGATCAGTTAAGAAGCAGAATCTGAGAGATCCCGGTGGCTTGGATCCGTGCTGTGGCAGTGGAAATGCAGAGAAATGAATGAATGTGAGATGTATGTAAGGGGAAAGAGTTGCCAGAACTTAATGAAGGGCTGGATATGTGGGGAGGTAGGAGAGGAGAGAGAATCGATCTCGACTTTCTGTTTCTGGGGTGGCAAATGTATCTTGGTTCCATCAAACAAAAGTGAGGTCCGTGTGGTTGATAGACAGTAGTAGATTTGGTCTGCAGTGGCTGTAATGTTGCCTCCCCAGTTCTACCTGCAGTGGCTTCTAGGGCCAGTGAAATGGAAAATTATCAGTTAGCTGTGAGAAGTTGTCACACGCAGATAGATCTTTGCCTCTTCTTTTTCCGAGAAGGCTTAGACTTTACCCAAGGGCATGCAGATTGGAGAGCTGCATAAGAAACTTAGAACCCTAATTTTGCTACTTATGCATATATGCATATATGTACTGTTTATTCTCAAAAATGATTTGAGGCAGTTTATATTTACTCAGATATTTGCTGTTTCCAGTATTCTTCATTTCTTTGTGTAGATCCAAATTTTAATTCAAATTTCCTTCTGCCTAAATAACTTTAACCTTTCTTATAGTGCACATCCGCTGGCAATGAATTCCCTTAGCTTTTGTTTGTTTGAAGAAGTCTATTTCACCTTCTTTTGTGAAAATATTTTTGCTGGATACAGAATTCTAGGTTGATAGGTTTTTCTTTCAGTGCTTTAAAGATGTTACTCCATTGTTTCTGGCTTGCATGATTTCTGATGCAGAGTCTGCTGTCATTTTTGTCTTGTTCCTCTGTATCTGATATATCTTTTTTTTTTTAAAGATTTTTCTGTTTATCACTAGTTTTTAGAAATTTGATTATGATATGTCTTGGTATGGGTGGTTTTCTTCATGTTTTTTTCTGGTTAAGTTTTCTTAAGCTTCTTGGAGCTGAGGGCTTATAGTTTTCATCATATTTGGAAATTTCTCGGACATTATCTCTAAATTTTTTTTCTGTCTTCCCTTCTTTTCTCTTTCAGACTTTGAATTATACCTAATACTGTACTTAATGTTGTCCTACAAGTTACTGTTACTCTGTTGATTTTTTTCAGTCTTTTCTCTCTGTGTTTCATTTTGGATAATTTCTATTGCTACATGTTCAAGTTCATTGATCTTTTATTCTGCAGCGTCTAAGTCTATCTGGCATATTTTTCATTTCAGATTTTTTTTTTGCTGAGCCGCTGAGCTTTCAGGATCTTAGTTCCCTGACCAGGGGTTGAACCTGGGACCTCAGCAGTGAAAGTGTGGAGTCCTAACCACTGAACCACCAGGGAACTTCCCTCATTTATTTTATTTTTCATTACTAGAGGTTCAGTTTGGGTCTTTTTATTATCTTCCATTTCTCTCCTCATTCTCTCCTCATGATCATCCTTTTCTTTACCTTTTTGAAAATTGAGAATAAAATTATAATACCTGTTTAATGTTCTTGTCTCCTAATTGTCATCTCTGTTTTTATGGGTCTGTTTTTATTGATTTTTCCTTCTTGTTATGTTCCTTTTTGCTTCTTTGCCTATCTGGGAGGTTTTTAAAATTAAAACGTTATTCACATACCGTAAAATTTACTCTTTTAAAGAGTACAGTTTAATGGTTTTTAGTATAGTCACAGAGTAACCATCACCAATATCTAATTCCAAAACATTTTCATCATTCCCCCCCAAAAACCTCTTACCCATTAGCAATCATTCCCATTCTCCCCTCCTCCAACCCTTTGTAAGCACAGATCTACTTTCTGTCTTGATGGATTTGCCTGTTCTAGATATTTCATCCAAATGGAATCATGCAATATGTGGTCTTCGGTGTCTGGTTTGAGTCACTTAGTGTAATGTTATACCACGAATCAGTCCTTTGTTCCTCTTTATGACTGAGAATATTTCACCGAGTGGATATGCCTGGGAACTTTTGAACGTATGTCAGATGTTTTAATTTTACATCGTTGAGTGCTAGATTTTGTTGTATTCCTTTTTTGGGCTTTGTTCTGGGATGCAGTTAATTTTCTTGGAATCAATTTGAGCCCTTCAATCCTGGCTTTTAAGCCTTGTTACTGTGGGTCTAGAGCAGCCTTTAACCCAAGGTAACTTGGCACCACTTCTGGGATTTTACTTGATTTTCTGTGATGTAGGAGGCTTTCCCACGCTCACTAGTGGGAACATAATTGCAAGCCCTGTGTGAACTCTGGGGATTGTGCCACCTACTCCTTTCTGGTGTTTCTTGCCGTGGGTTTTCTTTTTTACCCCCGCACACGTACACAGATCGTACTCCACGAAAGACTTGAGAGGGGATTCCTCTGCAGATCCCCGGAGCTCCCCCTTGTGTAGCTCTCACCTCTCTGGTGTTTTGCCCTGAGAATTCTAGCTGTGTTGGCCTCCCTGAACGCTGAACTATGTTTCTTCAGTTCACCAAGACAGCAGGCTTTGTTTGGACTCTCAGCTGTGGCGTGGCCTCAGAACTCTCTCTAGGTGGTAGGCCAGGGTATTCATAGAACTCACCTTGTTTGCTTCCTTTCTCTTAAGGGTCAGTGTCTTGGGCTGTCTTGTTGTCCAATGTCCGAAAACCATTGTTTATATATTTTGTCCTGTTTTCTAATCATCTAAGATGATAAGGTAAATCTGGTACCTTTTACTCCGTAGTTTTGGTTTGAGACAGTTTGAATGACATGATGCATATAAAGAGACAGAATAATAATAATAATATTAATCATTTAAAAAGTAATAAATACTAAGAAGAAGCTAGCGTTCAAGTCATACGAATAATATTACAATGGTTAAGTGCTACTTTTTTTCTCTGAACTTCCCAGAAACCAACATCAAAAGGAAAGTACAGGAATAGATTATTTTACCGAAGAAATGAACAACTTTCAGTAGGGAAAAAATAGTTTTTACTCTAAATGTTAAGGACCTTATGTGGTGAACTGTGATGACTTTTTGACATCTCTGTCCATTGCTGGCAGCCGGGGCGGCTGGCGGGAGTGCTGCTGAGGCCACAGCCGCTGACTGGAAGAAGTGCGACCTGATCGCAAAGATTTTGGCCTCTTGTCCCCAGCAGTCTCTCTCACCAGAGGATTATTATAGAGATATCTGCCCCCAGGTAAATAATCTTGTTTCTTTTGACTGTTTAAGGATTATCTGCATATTTATAGAAAGAGGACTTTTAATGTTTGTTTAATATTAAATTAAAAGCAGTATAATGTTTATTATTCAGTGAAGGGCCTTCTTAATAACTGATTAAAAACCTGTGGGAGGGCTTCCTAAGTGGCGCAGTGGTTAAGAATCCGCCTGCCAATGCAGGGGGCATGGGTTCGATCCCTGCTCCAGGAAGGTCCCACATGGCTGTGGAGCAGCTAAGCCCTTGCGCCACAACTATTGAGCCCATGTGCTGCAACTACTGAAGCCCACGCGCCTAGAGCCTGTGCTCCGCAACAAGTGAAGCCACGGCAATGAGAAGCCCGCGCACAATGAAGAGTAGCCCCCACTCACCGCGACTAAAAAGAATGCCCATGCACAGCAAAAAAGCCCCAACACAGCCAATAAAATAAATAAATAAATAAGTAAATAAATGGATGAATAAATAAATAAATAAATTTATTTAAAAAAAAAAAAACTGTGGGAGAGACTGACCTGTTAGGTTTAAGAACCCCTCACCATTAGTAACTGACTAGCTCGCTCTCAGAGCTGGAATAGGAAGCTATAGTTTCATCACAGTCATTGTCTTTTCTGTGTTTTTTATTAGTTTTTTAAAAAATAAGTATTAAATAAACAAGGGAAATTAGCATGGTACACAATTTTAAAAGCACAGAAAAGTAAGTCTCCCTCCCATCTCTGTACCAATTTTTTTTTTTTTCTCAAGTTTTGGCTATGTTCGGTCTTCATTGCTGCACATGGGCTTTCTCTAGTTGTGGTGAGTGGGGGCTACTTTTTGTTGTGGTAGCTTCTCTTCTTGCAGAGCGCAGGCTCTGAGGCTGCAGACTTCAGTAGTTGCGGCACGTGGGCTCAGTAGTTACGGCACACGTGCTCTAGGGCACCCAGGCTTCAGTAGTTGTGGCATGCGGACTTGGTTGCTCCGTGGCATCTGGGATCTTCCCAGACCAGGGTTCCAACCCACGTCCCCTGCATTGGCAGGTGGATTCTTAACCACTGCGCCACCAGGGAAGTCCCCCAATTTCTTATTTATTTTGCAGAGATAGTCTGTGTATTGTGTGTATACAATTATATGTGTATGTATGTGTGTATATATTCTAATTTTTATCCAAATGATAACATGCTACAACACTGTTTTTCAGTTTTGCTTTTTTGTGCTTAACAATGTATCTTGGAGATCATTCCATATTGAGCTGGGTACGTGGTATTTTATGATATTATGTACCATAATTTGTTTAACCAGCTTCCTGTGAATGGACATTTAAGTTGTTTCCATTCTTTTGTTGTTACAAACTATGTTACAGTTAATATCTATAAATCTTGCCTATGTGCAAGTATTATCATAGGGAAAATTCTTAGAATTGAGATTACTGGTTCAAAGGGTATATGTATTTAAATTTGTGACTGATATTATTTATGTATCTGTTTTCCCACACCTTTGCCTGGGCAGTGTGTTACAAAACTTTTCTTTGTTAATCTGATAGGTGAAATGTGGAAGGAGTGTTCTTAGTCAGCACTCCCCATGCATTTAGATGTAAGATATGCCTTTTGCAGTACAGTGTGAAGAAAGTCATTCAGTCGTTATGCTGGTCTTCAGGGTTCTTACGGGTAGGCATGCATGGGAACAAATATCACAGTGCAGAATCTTATGTTGGAAAATATTAAGTATCAGTTATCTTACAGTATAAAGTTATCATTTGCAACGATGAGTAAACATTTTCCAAAACTAGCAGCTACAGTTTTGGCACTTAAGAAAATCATAGGTTTTAGTCTTAGTCTTACTGAGTCTCTATTTGGCAGTGTCAGAGGTCACATACAGTTTTTGAACCAAAGATTCTCCTGTCTACAAAAAGTACAAGAGTTGGTTTTAAAGCAGGAACAGAATGTGCTTTTCTGTAGGGTGCTTAGACCCAAGCCTGAGAGATCAATGTTTATTTTTGAGAATAAAGTAGACTCTTGTCCAGACCTGACAGGCTCTTCAGATTCTGAATATATTTATATGCATTGACCCTGTAATTGCTATTTATCATAGCAAAATTTGGGGGGGGAAACTGAATATCTGGAAATAATATTTTTGAAGAATTTATAACAATATGAGAAGGTTTCAGCAATACACAAAACTGAATATTAAGTATGGCCTCAACTGGAAAGAAGAAAAAAAGAATTATACAGGAAACATGTTGGAAAAGATATACCAAAAATGTTTATAGTAATTTGGGAAGATTTAATTTTCTTTTTAAAATTTATTCTCCAGATTTTCTGCGATGAGCATGTATTTTATAAATCTGATAAAATTGTTTAATTAAAAACAGCTCCTTCGATTCTCATACCCTTTGACACTGGATTGTTAAAAAAAAAAGTGTTATTGCAGTGAACTTATTTTTTGGCATAAAGAAAGTAATGTGTTCTCTTCTTAGTTAGTATAATGCTTCTTGCAAAGAGCCTGGTATTTACTTCATGTAATTTTTCTTTTAGATTTTGGATTTATTTCACTTTCAAGATAAATTGACAGCACGTCAATTTCAGAGAGTTGCCACCACTACCTTTATAACTATGTCGAGAGAACAGCCACAACTGGCAGCAAAGTACTTACTTCAGCCAGTGTTAGCTCCTCTTCATCGATGTTTAAATACAGCAGGTAAAGGAGGAAGTCTGGTGGTTGGGTGTCCCTCTAAAGGACCTTCTTCCATGTTTTGGATTTAAATGACTCAAGTCTGTGGTTGTTCAGTGTCTTTGGTTTTACTTTTTTCTCCCCAGCTTTTTATTTTGAAAAATCCACTTCGTAAAAGTTCTAAGAAGAATGCATCGTCCCACCCCTGTACACTTCTCATAGTCAACATTTTGGCATGTTTACTTTCTCCTTCTCTCTTCCTACACACATACATATTTTCTTCTGAAGCATTTGAGAGTTAGTTGCAGACATCATCTAATATATGGACTTAATTTAAATCTCTTATTTGTCCCAAGAATTTCCTTTATAGCTGTTTTTTAAAAATTTCATTGCATTTACTTGTTATGTCTTTTTAGTTTTCTTTAATGTGGAATAGATCCCTAATAGTCTTTCACTGTGACACTTTCGAAGCCCAGGTTATAGAATGCTCTTCAATTTGTAATTGTCTAATTTTTTCCTCATGATTATAATCCAGGTTAACATTTTGGCAGGAATACTACATATTATGATTTTTTTTTCAGTCCATCAGATTAGGGACACATGTTGTCAGTTTATTCCATTATTAGTGATGTTAAATTTTGTTATTTGATTAAGGTGGTAGCAATACCTTCCTCCCTTTATAATTAATAGTAATAATCTATGGGACAATAGACGTATGAGACAGTGTGAATATTCTGTCTCCCAACAGTCCTTCATACTGTGGGTTAGTATCCACTGATGTGTGTTCAAGTTTAACTTCCGGTCTAGAGCACTATGCTTGGCAGGCCTAGATTCAGTGCAGTTGTGGGTCAGTTATTTTGTCCTGGGCCTTGTTCATTTATTCAAAGAATATTTATTGGACATCTATTTACCAGGCATTCTTATGTGTTAGGTTACATCTGTACCACCAGCTACATGTTTTGCATATACAATCTGTTGATAACAAAAGGGATTGGGTAAGAATAGTCGATCTTATTGTATATATACCGCATTGTTGCCACTGGAAAAACAATCTAAAGTATAAGCTTTCTTATTTTGTTTTTCATGTTGCATCACATTTTTGGACTATGTGGCAATTATGATGAATGATCATATTTTATCAACTCCAAGATGCACTTTTTTTCACATTAAAAAAAACTTCTATTTTGGAAATCTTTTTCACATTTTAGCAACCCTGATATCTAGATGCATCTCACAATCGTTGCTGGCCAGATAGCAGTTGTGGGATTACCTGCGCCTGCAAATGAGTGCTAAAACTTGTAGAATAGATGTCAGTGGCTTAGAAGAAAATCATGAAGGTGATAGTAAAGTGGAAGACTCTTAGGGATATCACATCACTGCACTGTGTGCTACAGAGGACAGTATATGATGGCAAAACATAGATACTGGTCATGGTGTTGAAATGTTTCAGAAGAGTCAGACACTTAATGTGAAGTTTGAATTCCTTGTCCCATTTATTCCAGTTATGTAGCTTATATCAAGAACAATAGGGAGTTCCCCAGCGTTCCAGTGGGGAGGGCTCCGTGCTTCCACTGCAAGGGGGCATGAGTTCCACCCCTGGTCAGGGAGCTAGAACCTTGCATGCTGTACGGAGAGGCCCTCCCCCCAAAAAAAGAATGATATATAACAAAACTGTGTAAGATACATCTGAGTTCTCTTAACACTTTTGAAAAAAAACTGTTTTAAAACATCTTATAGGGAAATTTTCAAACACACGTACAGAGACTAGTATAATGAACACCTATGTACCAGTCACTCGGACACAGCCATTGGTTCTGCCATTTTCATTTAATTTAATCTCCAACTTTTCATGCATTAATTTAAAATTAAAATTCTAAGTGATGTTTCATAGGTTACTTGGCAGTGTTTTTTTTTTTTTTTCTTTCTTAGCAATACATAAAATAACAATGCATGTTTATAATCAATGAAAGATTCTATGAAATATTGTATTTGAATGGTGCTATATTGTAACCATGTTGATTTTGTAATTTTAGCTGTTACTTCCTGAACTTTCTAGCAAAACTTTTTCCCTTAGGCCCAGTTTCTTCTATTCAATGAGGTGCTGAGTGTGGTAATTTTGGTTTTGGTTCTTTAGAGATTCCGGAGAGTGACACGGTGCCAGGGACCATTTTGGTGACAGAAGAAGAACTTAGTAGATGTATTGAGGATGTATATAAGGTTGGTAATTGGAGTCACTAATGTTTTTAGTAAATGTTTGTACTCAGTCTTTTAAAATAATTTTGCCTTTTAAACTAGTACTTAAAAATTGGAATGACTAATCTTAAATTCCAAACTGTCAAA
This sequence comes from Hippopotamus amphibius kiboko, assembly GCF_030028045.1. NCBI lineage: Eukaryota > Metazoa > Chordata > Mammalia > Artiodactyla > Hippopotamidae > Hippopotamus > Hippopotamus amphibius. Next base: position 17,748,616 of record NC_080201.1, on the reverse strand, counting down.
ATCTTTTTACCTTGAAAACTGGAAATTATAAGCTGTTAGTGAAAAAACTGATACATTTTGAAACTCTGTCAATTTCATCATTTACTCTGAATCTTTTTCTTTTTTTTTTACTCTGAATCTTAAACAGATCAGATTCTCTAAGTGGTACATGCTGCTGATGAAAGCATGTCTGTTGAAGAAATTGACAAAGGCATTTGAAATACCATAGGCTTCCTAAAAGTGTATGATAATATTGAATCTACTTTACAATTTTTTATAGAATCATCATCATAAAGAAGTAAGTTTGAATAAATGAACCACGGAAATGACTTCCTAAATATATACTGAAAATGACAATATTTTTATGTAAATTATATGTTCTCTATGATTGTAATCTTACATATGAAATACACATTTTAAGGCAAAAATGAAATCCATTGTGTTAGCCCCAGATGGCATTGGGGTAAATATTCTTCTTTGAAGTTTATTTCAATACATTTATAATAGTATTTCACTATTAAAAACATTTACAAGAGTGAACAACTTTCAGAATTATATTTCATGTGAAAAGGTACAGCCACTTTGGGATTATAGTTTGGCAGTTCCTTAAAAAGTTAAACATGGAGTTATCATATGACCCAACATTTCTACTCTTAGTTATATAACCAAGAGAAGCGAAAACATGTTCATGCAAAACCTGTACCCAGGACTTCCTGGTTGGGAATCCGCCTGCCAATGCAGGGGACAGGGGTTCGATCCCTGGGCCAGGAAGATCCCATATGCCACAGAGCAACTAAGCCTGTGTGCCACAACTACCAAGCCTGTGCTCTAGAGCCTGAGAGCCACATCTACTGAGCCCGAGTGCTACAACTGCTGAGGCCTGTGTGCCTGGAGCCCATGCTCCGCAGTGGGAGAGGCCACCGCCTTGAGAGGCCTGTGCACCACAGAGGGGAGTGGCCCCTGCTCTTCGCAACTGGAGAGAGCCCATGTGTAGTAATGAAGACCTAACACAGCCAAAAATAAATAAAATTAATTAATTAAAAAAAAAACCTGTACACAAATGTTCATAGCATCATTACTCATAATAGCCAAAATGGGGAAACAACTGAGATGTCTGTCAACTGACGAATGGATTAACGAAGGTGATATATTCATAGAATGGAACATTTTTCATCCATAAAAAGGAATAGAGTTCCATAGAATGGAACATTTTTCATCCATAAAAAGGATACATATTTCAACATAGATGAATACTTTTTAATTATGTTTTTAATTTTTAAAGAAGCTAGACACAAACCACCCATTATATGATTCCATTTAAATGAAATGTTCAGAATAGGCAAATTCATGGACACAGAAAGTAGATGAGTGGTTGCTAGGGGCTGGGGCTGGGGACTTGGGAGTGGCTGATAGTGGGAACTGGGTTTCTTTCTGAGGTAAGGAAAATGTTCTGGAATTAGGTAGTGGTGATGGTTGTACAATTGTGTGAATATACTAAAGACCACCAAATTGTCCATTTTAAGAGAGTGCATTTTAATAGCATGTGAATTATATTTCAATAATTAAAAAAATTTTATTCCACATTTCTTATTTCTTTTCTGTGTCGGTAAATTAAACATTTTAGAGTAACTTTTTAAAATTTAGTTTGTTATGAAATGGTTCAAACAAACCAGCAATTATGAAGAATAAACCTACCACTCAGCTTAAAAAATTACACGTTACCAATTCAGTTGAAATCCTCCATCAACCCTTCCCTGATCACACTTCCCTTGTTCACCCCTGCTTGGGGAACCACTACCCTGAATTTGTATTTATTATTCCTTAAGCTGTTTTTAGTATTGTGCATGATTTGAAATTTTATTTGACTGGCATTGTAATATATCTAACTTTAATCCACTCATTTCCACTGCCAGGTATGATTCCATTTTGTGACTATATCACCATTTATTTGCTTATTCTTCTCTTGATAGATATAGGAGCTGTTTCCAGGGAGTTTTGTCTGTGTCTTAGGTGCATTGAGGTTTTAGTTAGCAGTTAGTTCTGTTATTACTGGTGTGGTTGAACTTCTTTTTTGTCTTTTGGTTCATTCATATTTTCTCTTCTTTAACTTGCTGGTTCATATATTTTACCCATTTTTATAATTGAGTTATTTGCCTCTTTAAAATAGTTTTAGAATAAATCTTTTTTTTTTTATAAAACAGGCTTATTGAAGTATGCTTTATAGATCAAAAAGTAATGTTTTAAGTATATGATTCAGGGATTTTTCAGTAAATTTACAGAGTTGTGACGCTATCACCGCAATACACTTTCAGAGCATTTCCATCACCCCAGAAAGCTCCCTCGTGCCTGTTTATAGTCACTCCTCATTCCCACCCCTAATCCCCAAGCAACTGCTGGTCTGCTATGTATCTCTGTGGATTTGCCTCTTGTGGATGTTTTATGTGAGGGAGTCATGCAGTATGTGTTCTTCTGTGACTGGCTTATCCCTCTGAGCATCATGTTCACCTAGGTTGTTGCATGTATCAATATTTTGTCCTTTTTATTGTAAGTAATATTTCATTTTATGGATATATATGATATTTTGTTTATTTGTCATCAGTTGATGGACGTTTGGATGTAGAGTAAATCTTTTTTTAGACAACTTTATAAGATATATTTTATATACTGTAGTGTACATTTACCCTTTTACAGTGTGCAAATCAATGGCTTTTTAGTATGTTCACAGATTTGTGCAGCTGTCATCAGTTAATTTTAGGACATTTCATTAGCCTGAAAGAAACCCACACCACTCCCCACTTCCCAGCCCTAGGCAGCCACTAATCTACTTTCTATCTCTATAGATTAGCCTGTTCTGAACATTGCGTATAACTGGAATCATACAATATGTAGTCTTTTGTGATTAGCTTCTTTCACCTAACGTGATGCTTTAGAGGTTCATCTCTGTTGTAGCATGAAGCAGTACTTCGCTCCTTTTTATTGCTGAAGAGTATTCTGTTGTAGGTATTTGGTTTATACAGTCACCATATGATGGATATTTGGGTTGTTTCTACATTTTGGCTATTATGAATAATGCTGCTATAGACTGTCGTGTACAAGTTACTCACGTACATGTGTTTTCATTTCTCCTGGGTATATACCAGGGCGTGGAATTGCTGGATCATATGGTAACTCTGTTTAAACATTTGAGGTACCATCAGATCATTTTCCAAAGTGGCTGCACCATTTTACATTGCCCCCAGCAGTATGTGAGGGTGTAAAGTAAATCTTTTTTTTTTAAAGCTCTTTATTGGAATATAATTGCTTTACACTGCTGTGCCAATTTTTGAGGTACACCAAAGTGAATCAGCTGTATTTACACACATATCCCCACCCTCCCGAGACTCCCTCCCTCCCTCTCTATCCTGGCCCTCTAAGTCATCACCCATCATCGAGTTTATCTCCTTATGTTATGCAGGAACTTCCCACGAGCTATCTAGTTTACATTTGGTGGTGTATATATGTCCAAGCTACTCTCTCACTTCATCCCAGCTTCTCCTTTGCCCTCCCCCCCAACCCTGTGTAAATCATGTTCTTTCAGATAAGAAGGCAGATGCTTTTGTTTTGGTTTGGTTTAAGCTTTATGTATGATACGAATAAGTTTGTAGATATAAACGCATGCTGCTTAAAAATTCAGAATCATTCTCTGTAATACTCAGTTTTTACTAAACTTAGGTGTTCACTACTCTTTTATTTAATTTTGCTGTTAAAAATACCAGAGTATACCCTTTACAATGTTGACCTGGCACACAAGTATAGAATTAAGTTGTTTATAGATAAAACAAGACATGATGACTTAGTGGCTATAATGCTATTTTTACTTTTTAATGCCTCATTTAGAGTCTTGTGAAAAGAAAGTTCTTATATCCTGTTCTACCTGTTGGTAGGCAAGGACTTTTCAGATAATATGAAGACAAGAAATTATACAGAGCAGTCTAGAAAGCAAACATTCTGAATTAGAGAATAAGGCCCAAATAACTTTTAGAAAGATTATCTTCAGTCATTTTCCATCAAAGAAATCACGATGAAAATTGTACAGTAGCCAGATGTGGAATGTGCTATTGTAAATAGCTGTGTAACATAGCCAGTGTGTGGAAGAGCCAGACTTGAAAGTGGTGGCAGGGGTAGGACTAATTTTAAGTAAACTTTGGTACAAATCCCTCAGAGTGTTCAGTAGAAGTCAATAAATTGTTTTTAGGAGAAAAAGAAAGCAAAACATCTTGCCATGTCTCCTATTCTACCCCCCCCCCCCCCCCAATAAGGCGGGAAAAACTCTCACAGTTCAGTGAACAGTTTAGTGAATTAACCTCCTGGAGAGACAAGCAAAACATTAGTTTGCTGTAGACACTTGATTATGCACAAGGACTGGGACTGCCTTGAAAGCAGGAAGGGGTGCAGAAGGGTAATTATTCTCTCTACAAGGTTTTGGCAGCTCAGCTGCAGAGGGAAAACAGAGGAAATGTGTATGTTGGAGGAAAGTGGTAAACACTGTGTAAAATTTAGCAACAAAGAGTATGTTGTCTTTATTAACTTTCTGCTAATACTAAATTATAGAGTACAGCTCAAAGGCAGGAAATAAGGAAAACATCTGGGATGATTGAATTGGTCCAGCAACTCACTCAGTAACAAGGGGGTACAAGAGGGTGTTTTAATTTTAGAGAGGCCTTTGGGAACACTTCCAGCTCTGGTTCTCTCTCCCCACCCCCACCCCCCACCCCCCTACGCCTTTGCTTTCCTTTTTAACAGATTTATTGAGCCGGAACTCACATACCACACGATTCACCCATTTAGGTGCTCAGTTCAGTTTGTGTGTGTGTGTGTGTGTGTGTGTGTGTGTGTGTGTGTGTGTGTGTGTGTTTTAATGTATTTTATTTTTTTAATTTATTGGCTGCATTGGGTCTTTGTTGTTGTGCATGGGCTTTCTCTGGTTGTGGCGAACAGGGAGTACTCTTCGCTGCGGTGTGTGGGCTTCTCATTGCCGTGGCTTCTCTTGTTGTGGAGCACAGGCCCTAGGTACGCGAGCTGCAGTAGTTGTGGCACTTGGGCTCATTAGTTGTGGCTCGCGGGCTCTAGAGCACAGGCTAAGTAGTTGTGGTGCATGGGCTTAGTTGCTCTGTGGCATGTAGGATCTTCCTGGACCAGGGATCGAACCCGTGTCCCCTGCATTGGCAGGCAGATTCTTAACCACTGTGCTACCAGGGAAGCCCAGTTCAGTGTTTTTGATATATTCACAGTGTTGTTCAACCATCACTTCAGTCTAATTTTAGAATATTTTTATCCCACCTAAAAGGACTCTGTACCTATTAGCTGTTAGCTTCCATTCTCCCCACGTTGCCCCCAGCCCTAGGCAACCACTAATCTACTTTCTGTCTCTATAGACTTGCCTATTCTGGACATTTTATATAAATGAAGTGATATAATATATGGTCTTTTGTAGTTGGCTCTTCATTGTTTTTAAGATTCATCCATATTATATCATGAAGGAGTACTTCATACCTTTTAATGCCAGATAGTGTTCCGTTGTGTGGTTATACCACATTTTGTTACCTGTTTATCAGCTGGTGGAAATTTGTGTTGTTTCCACATTTTGTCTGTTATGAACATGTTGCTGTGGACATTCATGTACAGGTTTTTGGGTGTATGTATGCTGTCATTTCTCTTGGCTGTATACTTAGGAATGGAATTGCTGGATCGTATAATAACTCTATGTTTAACCGTTTGAGGTACTGCCAGATCATTTTCTAAAGTGGCCGCTCCATTCTACAGTCCCACCAGCAATCTACGAGAATTCCAGTTTATCCAGATTATGGCCAATGCTTGTTATCATGCTTTTTTTAGAAACAGCCTTCGTAGTGGGAGTAAAGTACAATAGTGTCTCATTCTGGCTTTGATTTATGTTTCCCTAATGGCTGATGATGTTGAACAGCCTGTCATGTGCTTATTGGCTATTTGCGTGTCTTCCTTGGAGAAATTTCTATTAAGAACCTTTGCCCATTTTTAAATTGGGTTGTCTTTTTATCATTGGTGGGTTATGGGCTGGGACTCACTCTCACCAACAGCTTTCTCTAAAGAAATCCTCCTCATCAGTCTCCTCTCAGTCTCCACACCTTTGATCTTCTCTACCTGCTTTCTGAATGAGGAGTTTTTATAGTCTTGATCTCATCATTGTCTGGTGTCTTACTTTGGAGTTTTAAGTCTGTTTTATCTTGGTGCTTGACTTGACATTTCCAAGTTAATGTCCCAGGTCACCTGTGTTAATGACAGCTGTCTATCTGGCTGTCCTCAGTCTCAGAGTCAGCTTCATCTTTGCTTTGTACACAGTCCTGATCAGTGGTTATCTGATTTTTAAGACCATAGCAGAATTAGAAGTAGCAAATTAGAAGTTAGTTAGACTAACTAAGGCACAATGACAAGAGCAGAGAGGACCAAGAAAGGAGATAGAAGAAATACCCCCAAAGGGCATAATCAGTTGAAAAGCAAAGTATGTTGGGGCTGGTGTGTTCAGTGTACTTTGTTTAAGAATGCAGGGATTGCATATAATTCATTTTAGAAATATTTCCTTCCAAAATTGTTAAAATATGAATACATTTTGGTAGTTAAGGAATAAACTCTTAGCTCTCTGAATGAAAATTTTGTGGCAGGAACAATGACAAGGGAAGGCCTTTTGCACTTGCATCCTTCACATACAGCAGGGGGTGGAGCAGTGTGGCTCTGGTGGGCCAGGCGGAAAGTTCTCAGTAGTACAGTTATATGTACAGGTGCTGGTCAAAGCGAAATAAAAACTTGGCATAGCCACTTGTACTTCATCTGCATAAATAATTCTCATCATTTCTATGTGTGTACCTTATTTTTGGTAAAATTATTTAAGCCAAAAAGGACATATGCCACTCAAATAGCTTTTAGTCCAGTGGCTTCCCATTCTGTCTCCTTCTGCCTCTGTGTGTCGGGGAAATCTCTAGAATGTTTGTATTCTTTTGTCCTCCCTGATGTGAGAGGGATTCATGTTTTTTTCTTTGCCTGCAGAGGTGTAGAGAGGCCCAGGTTGCAAAGAGATTGGTTCTGGGTAGGGCAGGGTAAAAGAATTCCAATTCTTTCTGATTTGGACGTTTTCTTGCTCTTAAGAGACCTGGCCAGAATCCGATACTGCGGGTAGAGGGATGTTGCCTTTTAGTATTCCTCACAGTAGCTGCCCGAGATCCCTAAAGGCAGAAGAAATTTTAGAATAGGAAAGGCTAGAAGTTACCTAATTAGTTTATTTTCTACATTCTCATTTCCATTTTATCTCTCTGTTTCCAGGTTTAGGAAATCTTGACTTTAATTATCCAAATCTTTTTTTTCCCCATCTAATCTTATTGGATTTCTAATTAAAGTTTCTCTGTCAGATTGACCAGTTGACTCCTCCTTCTGAATTTTTAATTATTTGTGTAGAGTAAACTAGAATAATACAATCTTAGAGCTGGAAGGAACTTTAGAAATAATTTAGTATAATCTTTCATTTTTTTTAATAGACTTTATTTTTTAGAGCAGTTTTAGGTTCACAGAAAAATTGAGTGGAAAGTACAGAGAGTTCCCAGGTATTCTCTGCCCCCACATGTGTACAGCCTCTCCCACTGTCAACATCCCGCACCGGATGGTGTATTTGTCACGGTTGATGAACCTATACTGACATGTCAATATCACCGTAAGTCCATCGTTTACATTAAGGTTCACCTTTGATGTGGTACATTCTTTGGGTTTTGACAAATTAATCCCTCATTTTACAGTAGAGGAAACAAAATCCAAAAGATTGTGAAGTGACTTCTCCCAAATCTTACTAGTGAGTGGCAGAGCTGGTCCTGGGACCGATATTTCCTTCTCTCTCTCTCTCTTTCACTCTCTTTCTTTGTTTGGAAAAGATAATATTTGCACATGGTACAAATTTAATAAGTGCCAGAGGCTCTATAGTGAAAAGTTAGTCTCCCTCTCACCTGTGGACCCTCCCTAAAGGCAATCATTCTTTCTGGATGTTTCCATCTCCTGTTGAATTGTGACCTTGAATAACAAGCAAAGGACTAAAAAGCATCCTTCAAGGATGTGGGAGATTCAAGCATCAGATTTTCTAAATGCTGCAGTTCAGATTCTGTGGTATAGTGTGGTGAAAAGCACCTGGCTTTTTGAGTCAGATGGACCTAGATTGGAATTTGGCTCCAGGGTTGACTATCCATGTGACTTTAGGTGACTTAAATTTGGCACTGGAGGGCTTCCCTGGTGGTGCAGTGGTTGAGAATCTGCCTAGCAATGCAGGGGATACGGGTTCTAGCCCTGGTCTGGGAAGATCCCACATGCCGCAGAGCAACTAAGCCCATGTGCCACAACTACTGAGCCTGTGCTCTAGAGCCTGTGAGCCACAACTACTGAGCCCACATGCCACAACTACTGAAGCCCACGCACCTAGAGCCCGTGCTCCACAGCAAGAGTAACTACCGCAGTAAGAAGCCTGCCCATGCAGTGAAGAGTAACCCCTGCTCCCTGCAACCTCAGAAAATCCACACGCAGCAATGAAGACACAACACAGCCAATAAACAGACAAACAAACAAATAAGTAAATAAATAAAAAGAAACGAGAGAAAATTAAAAAAAAATTGGCACTTGATGTGCTGGGTGGATGAATAAGGTAACTTTCGGTAGGCTCATTGCATTATTTAAAAGGTGCTCAAAAAACTGTCAGTTCCTTTTTGGTTCAGGTAGACTCTTTTTTAAAAAGACTATATTATATTATATTATGCATTATGCTCTGAAAGCACGCATAGTACGAAATACTGTATTAAATAACTTGCCTGGTTCTTTTGCTTCTCATAAGTCTTGATTAAACTCAGTAGGTGCTTTAGAAGTTTTGGAACACTGCTATCCGAAGGATCACTGTGATATTTTAGAAGACAGCATTTTACTAGTTTAATCTTTAACGGGGGTAAAATCAAGTTCCAGCCTGTACTGAATTTCAGTGTTAGGATTTTGTCGGCTTGATTCTGAATAGGCTCATCATATTTGTATTTCCATACACGTACATCCCTGCAGAAGATAAGGCCATAAATTAAAACTGTTCCACTTACAGTAACATCAACAAGAATAAAATATTTAGGAATAAATTTAACATTTGCACATGGCTGTATATTTTACAAAATATTTTAACATGAATTATCTTAATCAGTCCTTATGCTAAAAGCTTAACTCTTATGTTATACATGAGGAAAGTGGGACCTAGAGAGGTTTAAATGTCTTATCCCTGTTCGTTCACTTAATATGTGGATTTGGGCGACCAACATAGGTGGCAGAAACAAAGCTCACACCCCTGTTTCCTGATTGCTGGCTTCCCCGTGCTTGTTCAGCTGCTCTGCAGTGTTCCTAAGGGATGTGTTTGACAATGTGGTGGAAGTCTATGAAATGAGCACATTTTTGTTTTGCTTAGAAACAGAAACACATATTTATTCTTAGTACTTTTGACCATTTTGATTCTTTTGAGTTTTCCCTTTCTTCTTAAATTCAAATTTCCAGTCAATCTTTCCAGAGAAACTGAGTCCTCCAGACATTGAAGATAGATGATGAACAAGCCAATATAATAAAATCAAACCTTCTATTCCGTCTACTCTGCCTTCCATGGCTGAAGTTCTATGATTCTTTTCAGTTCATTTGCATTGATTGATAGCTTCTAGCTACAGCATTTTTGTTTTAAAGAACAAATGAAAATAGAGAGGGCATTGTAACTTCCCCACAAAAATAGAACTTTTGAGAAAGTAAACAGAAGTTAATCTGCTTTGTTCATTCATTCTTTGATTCAGTCACCAAAAAATGTACCGAGTACCTACTGAATGCCATTCTGCTCGGTTTTCAAATATAGAAATGACTAAGAGCCAGACATTACCTTCAAGAAACTCCCAGTCATGCAAACAAAGAGTTACAGTAGAGTGTGATTTATAGTGAAGAGTACCCAGAAACATGCCTTTCTTACTCGTTAGAGCAGCAGTCCTCTAAGTTTAAATGAAGGGTTATGAGGCTTAACCACAGACGCCTCTTCTCCGGGCTGGATCTGTAATAGAAAGCCAAGATGCATTCATAAATGAATGTGGAAATCCCCAGAAAGGAACAAGGAAATCCCTAGGCTGCCAGTGGGGTCATCGGTACCCATCTGTCTCCTTGTCTAATCTTTTCTGAGCCATTTTGGTCTTCCTAGATCTGTATTGGCCTCTTATTTTGCCCCTCAGCCCGGTCCTACACATTTATACTGGAAAAGCCACAGGTAGTTATAGAAATTCCACTTTTCTTCAAAGCACCATTTTACCTACTCTCAGAGAGTCTTTTCCACACCAAAGAATTAAAAAAATACCTTGGGAGTCTGTCTGTCCCTTCCCTGCCTCAGCTTTCCCATCTCTTGGTATTTTATTTGGTGATCCCTAGTCATACCGATACCTCAAGTAACCTAGAGGTACCAGAAAACCTTTCAGCTACACAGGATTTCGTCTTTAGAACATTAACTTCAGAACTGATGGAACAGAGAGCATGTGAGGAAGGTTAGAAATTTGGTACATATTGGTCAAGTTAGAGATTCATCGTTTCAGAAATTTTGGTGTGGGAAGGGACAGTTCATTTGTTTCAACTTGTCTTACCTCTTAATGGCTGAGGTACCAGGAAAGCATAGAAGACCATGAGCAAGCTGGCAGTCAAGTCAAAGAATGCTGGATTAGGTAGGAAAGAGTTTCAAAGCTTGATTAATCCAATCTCTTTACTTTCCAGATAAGGAAACTAAGACTTGGAGAAATCAACTGATTTGTGTTAGGTCTCTCAACTGGTCGATGGAAGTATTTACAAATAACTCTGTGTGAAACGTACCCAACAGTTACACTGCTAAACAAGGGAAACTTCCAAATAACATGGAACATCTTTCTCACAGGCAGCAATAATATATCAAGTATTATATTGTGTTTCAGAACTTGAATCTCTACCCCACTTTGCCTCCTATGAGCAGGGAAGACCCCTGACACAGAAGCACAGTCCAAGGAAATTCCACAGTTGGGTGTTAGGCACAGAGCGAGGCAGTTGGGCCCTCCCCTCAGTGGGGGAGGAACGACTTACCTATTGTGCCTTCATTGCGTCTCCAGTCGGTACTGTCACCAGCCCAGTGTGCAGGAGACTGGGAGGAACTGGCCCCAACAGTTTTTTCCCTGTGTGGTGTGACTTCATTGGAAGGATTCTTTTTTTCTAGGGCATTTGGTACTTGTCAGCGCTGGCAGCAAGAGATCACAGTGCAGCAATGACTGAATCAGTCCAGCCTCCCATGTCTCTGTATTGTTTTAATTAATTAATTTGTTTTTTAAATACTCATTTATTTAGGCTGCACTGGGTCTTCGTTGTGGCACGTGAGATCTTTGTTGTGCCATGTGGGTTCCTTAGTTGCAGCATGCGGACTTTTAGTTGCGGCATGCGTGCGGGATCTAGTTCCCCAACCAGGGAGCGAACCCAGGCCCGCTGCATTGGGAGAGCAGAGTCTTACCCACAGGACCACCAGGGAAGTCCCCAGTGTCCCTTTATGGGTCACTAAACTCCAGATGCAAGTCAGTGATGTGGGGTATCCACATTAAGGGAAAAGTGACCCGATTCCACTTTGAGCGTAATCAGTAGTGGGTAATGTTAGATGTCAGGTGCAGACCAAACTGTTAACCTGCATGCGGGTTTAGTGTGAGGCAAGAGATTAGAAGGAGGGGGTTGTCATTGGCTACACTGTGACCCTGGAGATCTACCAGAAGACTTGGTAGGAAGGGGCTGTGTTAGACTCAGGAGGAGGAAGAGGAGGCTGTGCAGAAGCGCTGTCCATGGTGCCACTGGGACCCTCAGCCCTACTTTGCAGAGGTCGCAGGAATAGGGTCGTTAATAGCCTGACAAGCTGGGATCCACTGATTCTGAGGGGCTACAGCAGGGATAAAGTTGGTATGGGTTAGGGATTGAAGAAATAAAAATATCGCTATGTACCGGAGGAGGTTAGTATTGGAAGGCCATGGGGTACATGCTTTGCCCTTTTTTACATTGTGGTAAAATGTACATAACATAAAATTAACATTTTAACCATGTTAAAGTGTATAATTCAATGGCATTCCCAGTGTTGCACAGTCATCATCACCATTGTGTAGTTCCAGAACTTTTTAATCATCCCAAGTGGAAACCCCATACCCATTAAGCATTCAGGCCCCATCCCTCCTCCCTTCAACCCCAGCAATTGCTGGTCTGATTTCCATCTCTATGGATTGTGTGTGGGTTTTATGTCAGACAGACCTGGGTTCATCCAGGCCCTGCCATTTACTGAGTCTACCTTTACTCAACTAACTTTGCTTCTCTGAGCCTCAGTTTTCCAGTTTTAGTTTTTACTTTTATTATTTTTTAAAATATTTTTATTTATTTTGGCTGTGTTGGTTCTTAGTTGTGACATGCAGGATCTTAGTTGTGGCATGCCTGAGGGATCTAGTTTCCCAGCCAGGGATTGAACCCAGACCCCCTGCATTGGAAACACGGAGTCTTACCTGCAGGACCAGCAGGGAAGTCCCAGTTTTCCAGTTTTAGAATGAAAATAAAATACTTATCTTGCAAGACTTGTGAGAATTGATGGTATGTTAAATGTTTAGCTGAATACCTGGTTCATTCTTTTTTTTTTTTATAAATTTATTTATTTATTTTATTGGCTGTGTTGGTGCTGTGTGCGGGCTTTCTTTTTAGTTGTCGTGAGTGGGGGCTACTCTTCATTGTGGTGTGTGGGCTTCTCATTGCCGTGGCTTCTCTTGTTGCGGAGCACGGGCTCTAGGCGTGTGGGCTTCAGTAGTTGCAGCACATGGGCTCAATAGTTGTGGCTCACGGGCTCTAAAGCCCAGGCTCAATAGTTGTGGCACACGGGCTTAGTTGCTCTGCGGCATGTGGGATCTTCCTGGAGCAGGGATCGAACCCGTGTCCCCTGCTTTGGCAGGCGGATTCTCAACCACTGCGCCACCTAGGAAGCCCTACCTGGTTCATTCTTGAGTGGACATGCAATGAATGGTAGTTATTGTTTGCTTTATAAAAGCAATAACAGTGGGGTTCCTTTAAATTGTATACTACTGTGTTTCAACTGCTTATTCACCAAAAATTTGGGTAATACAACTTAATCATCTACTGTTACAAGTGCTGAAGTAGGGAACTTGACTTTGGCATTCTAGGCTAAAGCGGTCAGAGATAACTATATGTTCAAGGATTGATTATATGTTAAAGCTCTAAAATGCTTTTGTAATTTATAGGAGAAAAGTCATTAATGGTGATTAGATGCTTAATGAATATTTGAGTTAGAGAATGAATGAATGAATGAATGAACAGTTGAAGAGTAAAATAATATAGCAGGCCTATGGAAGAGGTAGAACTTAAGCTGGGTCAATTTAGTAAGTATCACTACCTGTCTTTCCTCTATAAAATGCAATCTGGTCATTAGGATGCTGAGCAACCCATAAGGTAGATAAAAGAACTGGATTTTTTAAAAAAATAAATTTATTTATTTATTTATTTATTTGCTGTGTTGGGTCTTCATTGCTGCACATGGGCTTTCTGTAGTTGCGGAGAGCAGGGGCTGCTCTTTGTTGCGGTGTACAGTCTTCTCATTGCAGTGGCTTCTCTTGTTGTGGAGCACGGGCTCTAGGCGCGTAGGCCCAGTAGTTGTGGTGCTCGGGCTTAGTTGCTCTGCGGCATGTGGGATCTTCCCGGACCAGGGCTCAAACCCGTGGCCCCTGTATTAGCAGGTGGATTTGTAACCACTGCGCCACCAGGGAAGCCCAAGGACTGGATTTTGATGATTGTTTTCAGATGGCCACTCCAAAACTTTTGGACAATAGATACACTTCCATTAAGGACCTTTAAAGAGAAGTAGATTGGGGCTCAGTGCAAGGAGGAACTTTTTTTAATGTGTTATTTTTTAACTAATTGATCAATTTAGGTTGCACTGGGTCTTAGTTGCGGCTCTCAGGGTCTTCGTTGCAGCATGTGGGATCTTTTAGTTGCGGCATTCGGAATTTTTAGTTGCAGCAGGTATGTGGGATCTAGTTCCCCAACCAGGGAGTGAACCCTGGGCTCCTTGCATTGGGAGCATGAATTCTTACCCACTGGACTACCAGGGAAGTCCCCAAAGAGGAATTTTAACTATTAATGTTGGAAGGGAGGTGACCATCCTGTGTGTGTCAAGTAGAGGCTATTCAAGTTCTTTGAGATCTCATAGAGGAAACTCATTGATCGGTTTGAGTCAAAGGAGACTTTATCTCTAAATCTTTCCCCCTTGGGAAAAAAAAAGTCCTCCTTTCTCTATTCTAATCTGTGAATTTAATGGGTAATTAGTTGATGACTTGATAAGACTTATTCTTAATTTCTCCCCCTTTCCACATGCTCCTCCCCTCATCACTCCCTATCCCTTTAACTTGTTTTATTTTTCTTCCTAGAATTTGTCACTATCTGATATTATATAGTTATTGTTTATTTTCTGTCCCCTCACTAGAATGTATGCTCCTTTGAAGCAGATAATTTGTTTCCCACTGTATCCACAGAACCACAACTGTGTCTAGCACACTACTGGCACTCAGTAAACATATGCTGAACCTTTACATAAAAATGAATAACATATATGTATGAACAGTTGTGCAGTTTTTTTCTATTCCTTGTAAGAAAATACAAAAAAGTATAAGAGAATTTTTTTAAAAATTGGAGTTTATCAACAACAGCATATGCCTCTGAGAAATGTGCTTGATTTGATTCATGTTAAAGTTTGAAGTGCTTTGGCCCAGTAAATAATAGAGATTTGGCTTCATTTATTTTTTTGCTTTTTGTACTAAAGAAGCTGGTAAGGAAGGATGGCTCCACAGGGATTACTTCTGGGAACACACAATCCAGAGCCAAACAATAGGCCCTTATGTTATCTGGGGGGATCTTTTTCTTACCTCCTGTAATTGGTGATATCATATTTCGGCCTGCATATCATTTCTGAGCACTGCCATGCAATGCACCTTGCTTAGCTGCGCTTATGGAGATTAGATCATGCACAGGAAGCTGGCTCCTTCGTTATCAGGCTCCACAGAGGACTTGGGAGGCTTAAGCAGTGTGAAAAATTAGGGTTGATTTTAAGGGACAGGGTTCTCTGGAAAAGCACAGAGATTTTTCCAGCTTGTGCCTGCATGACCTTTAGTTTCCCATAAACATTGATTTCTACCTCAATCCTCTTTCTACAAATTAGGGCCTCTTGAACTTTCCCTTTCCTCATCCTTTAAAATAGGTCTGCTAATATGCTAATACAGACTTTGTGAAATAGTTAAAATTTCAACGAGCTAACTCTTTAAAGACTCTAACATAGTGCCTGGAAGATAAAAATCCTAGCATAGTTCCTGGAACACATATTAAGCATGTAATCATTGTCAGATCCTCTTTCTTCTTCTTTTACTATTATTACTGTCTACACCATCAGGTTTTAGTTCATTTATTAGAACAGAATTGCATTTTAAAATGCTATTGTGTTTATGCGGAATGTAGAAAAAGGGTATAAATCAACCGGTTTGCAAGGCAGAAATAGAGACACAGATGTAGAGAACAAACACATGGATACCAAGTGGGGAAAGCGGGGGGGGGGGGGCGGGGGGATGAATTGGGAGATTGAGATTGCCATATATACATTACTAATAAGAAAAAAAAATCAAATTGTACACTTTAAATGTATGCAGTTTATTGTCTGTCAATTGTATCGCAATAAAAGTTCCAAAGAAAAAAAATCCTATTGTGTTTGATTGGAGTTTTGAATAGCATTTTGGCACTTCCGAAGATACTTTAAATTATCCACCTTGTATAATAATATTATTATTATTGGTTTGCTTGTTTTTATTCTTCCTGTTAGATCACAAGCAATGAGAGAGAACAATTTTTGTTCACCTTCATATTCACTACCAGTGTCTAGAACAGTACATTGATTCCAGTAGTTATTCAGAAGAGTTTGTTGAATCCTTTTTGAAAGGTACAAATAAAACATTTCACATAGTTATTGTTAATAAATACCAGCATTGTCACACCCTTAACCCTGTAAAGCCAGTGCAGATCTAGGTGCACATTCATTGAACTGGAGGGAATAAGACATGCCCATGTGGCAGTTAGGTCTTAAGAATAACAAATCTTGGGACTTCCCTGGTGGTCCAGTGGTTAAGACTCTGTGCTCTCAACACAGGGGTCCTGGATTCGATCCCTGGTCAAGGAACTGGATCCCAGGAGCCGCAACTAAGACCTGGCACAGCCAAAAAAAATTTTAAAAAAAAGGAACAACAAATCTAGAACAAGCTATGTTTTGTTTTGCTTTGTTTTCTTTCAAATCTCGTGTCAAGCTTTTCTGTTTGATGGTAATTGCTTGTTAGTTCCCAATACCAGGGCCTTTAGCCTAAGATAATTAATGTATAGGTGAATACTAGATGAGGGGACTCCGAGATAGTCAGAAGTCAGAAAGGAAGGGGTCAGAAAACGGGTTTGCCTACCGGGTTCACCTGGCAGTTCTCCAGGCTGCACGCATGGAGGGGCAAGGCTCCCTTTTGTCTCCCTGTGGTTCAGCCTGTCTGCCAATCCAGATGCTTTCCTTAGGCTTAGAGCTAAAATTGTTCACCTCAGGGCTTCCTAGGTGGCGCAGTGGTTAAGAATCCGCCTGCCAATGCAGAGGTCATGGGTTCGATCCCAGCTCCAGGAAGATCCCACATGCCGCGGAGCAACTAAGCCCGTGTGCCAAAAAAAGAAAAAAAAAAAAAAAAAAAATTGTTCACCTCAGGGCTGGAGTGTTGCCTAAGATAAGCCTCCAAGCCCTGCTAATACATGGATGGTGTTTGATTCCCATTCCTCCGGCCTTGCATTCATTGTACCATCATTTCCTTTTCCCTAGGTGTACGTGGTCGGAAATGAACCTTCAACAGTCTTGGTGGATTCCCTGCTTCCTGTCCTGGGAGTGCTCTTTTCTCTCTACTGTTTTACCAAGCAGAGTGTGTCTCACATAAGGTAAACAATCTAGAGAACTTTATAGTTTGTAAACAATGAATTCTTTCTTGCATGTTGTTCTTATTTTAAATATGACTTATGCCACTTAGTAATTTTTTTTTTCAAAGTCAGGAAAACATTTGACAATCCTCTAGAAAAGAAAGAGCGCATCGCAGATTGCACAGGATTGGATCTAGTTTTTAGAATGACTTTCCTCAGCCTCTGTCTCAGACATCAGAGATGAGATCTCCATATACACGTATGAACATGCCACTGTTTGATCAGTGAGAAATACTGGAATTACATGTCTAGGGAGGAGGAAATAGAGGTTGGATCATAAATACCTTGTGAGCCATTAGAAGGCAAGTTGGGGAAATCTGGATCTGAATGTGGCACTCTGTCGTTTAGGCTTGGATTAGGTGTTAGTGCTGTACAGTGTTGTTGAGAATGAAGGGATTCCTTCACCATCCAGAAAATAATCTTTTGTATTGTAATTTAAGTAGGACTCATTTTGTATCAGCTCTATTTTCACAGTGATTCATGTTTGTTTCTTCTTCCTTATAAGACTTCATTTGGAAGATTGGGATTGACATATACACACTACTGTATGTAAAATAGATAACTAATATGGACCTACTGTATAGTGCAGGGGATACTCTGTAATGGCCTATATGGGAAAAGAATCTAAAAAAGAGTGGATATATGTATAACTGATGCAGTTTGCTGTACACCTGAAACTAACACAACATTGTAAATCAACTATACTCCAATAAAAATTTTTTTAAAAGAGGCTTTATATCCTTTCTAAAGCCCTAGAGAATTCTGATTTTTGGTATTTGGAAATACCCCACATGTAATCTCTTACACAGTAGCAGCACCTTCTTCACAGGTTATTATGAAGGCTGTGCATCCAAGTGTTTAGCACTGTCCCTGGCAAATCATAAGCTCAATAAACGGTTGCTATCATCATCATCATTAAGTGATAAAGCACCCAGTCTTGCATATTATTCGAAGCTTACATATTGCCTTTGACTCTCTTTTGGTCACGAAGCCTACAGCCGTGAGGGAAGTGACAAGAGAAAGTGCAATGGAAGATGCAGGCTATAAATAAATATGTGAATTTGGCTTCCAAAGATCATTCCCATAATAACTCTTGTTTTAGTTTTGCAACCCGAGTCCTCACAGCTCTATCATGTCCTCATCAGAGAGTGAGAAGGAAGAAGCAAACGTTTATTCCATTCCTGTCCCAGTTGATTGGCACAGATAAGAGGGGATAAGGAATCAGCAAGAACTTGGTGTGCTGTGTCTTGGTCACCAGGTATTGGTCCTATTGATTGTAGATGGTTTGATCATTGGAAACTCTTCTTTCACAGTTCCTGATCCAGAGGCAGTAAGTGCACTTGGAATTTAAAAAAAACCGTGTGGGGCCAATGTATCATATCAGGGCTACTTTTACATCCAGAGATTAGTCAGTCACTCATGGAATTTCAGGATATTTGCATTCTGAAATTCACAGGAAGCACAGTTTCCACTCCTGCACTGCAGTAGTGCTAGGTGATTCTGCCAGCGTTTAGAATGCATGGAGCCTGACAGTCATTCTTTCTTTTTTCATGTTAGCTTCTTAGATGTGTAGAGTGAGATGACAAGCTCATTTATAACTGCTTTTTTCTGCCAGGTCACTTTGCCAAGAGATCTTATTATGGATGCTGGGGAAACTGGAGAGGAAGAAGGCAATTGCTAGCCTGAAAGGATTTGCAGGGTTGGACAAATCTGTGCCCTCTCTCCATTCTCTGTGCCACTTTAGAGCTGCCACTCGAGGTGGCATTATGGTTACCATCAAAGAGGCCATTTGGTGAGTCCACCCATCCTTTGCTGTCTCTCTTCAGATTTAATTGTACCTGAAAGGCCGTTCTGTGACTTGTCCACTAAGGGGCGCTGATAAAAAGGAAACCAGAAACTCAAACAGCTGAGGTGCTGTTATTTATTGATAGGTCCCTAAGTGAAATGCGAGCCTTAAGTGATCCTCCGGGTTTTTCCTAGATGCTAGTTAATAGGTGCAATCTACTGGAGCCTCACAGCTCTGCATCATAACAAGCCCACTTACTTCACCAAGTCTTGCCAGTGAATCAGAGTAAAAGGCAGACACATGTTCACCCTCAACACCATAATAATCCAGTTCTCTTTCTGACACTCAACATGCTATATGTGTGTTCAGAGTCAGACTTAATCCTAAGGGAAATTGTCTCAAAGCTCTCTTTTAAGGTAACTTAATGATGGGGGTTTGTTTCTCCTTAAGGGTTGTTTAAAAAGGTGGCTGACAAATGTTAGTGGAATGGATAATTTATTTGTCCTACGTCTCACAAGTGTATTTTAAATTATTTCCATTTTCTAGGTGATATGTGTGGATGTTATTACCTACAAACATAAGTTCTTGTTGATCAGGGTCCATGTAATATTTAACTGGTGGCAGCTATTCTACTCAGCTGTCACATCACATTCAAAGTGCTGTTATTTGTTAAAGTGTTTAAATTTAACTGTTTTTTTTTTATTCATGGTCAACTTGGTTGAGTTTTAGAATACTTATTCAATATGATAGCCTTCTGGAAAATAGGAAAAAACGCACTGATTGCAGACAGCATTATCGGTACAAACTCAAGCTACTAATTTACTGAGAGTTGTTGAGCATCCGTGGGTTTTGCGGTTACAACTATGCCCCCAAACTGAAGGAGCTTACCATTTTTTGGCATGTTTATTTAAAAACACTTCAAAACAGTTTAGCCTGGGATCAGTTTAGTGACTAGATAGAGAATTTTATAGTGTTTGAATTATCAGCAGTTAAAACTTATTGCTGTCTTAAGTCTTTAGTGCAAATATGTCAAAATCAACAGTTCTTATTGAAACTATAATTTGTCTTCTTGGTAGTAAAAAAAAGTGAATAGGCAGTGATTGAATGAATCTCCATCCACTGCCAGAAGCAATGGAGCCTTAACCTGGGCTCTCTAAATGGACTTCTCAGAATCTGTAATCCCCTTAAAATTATACACAAGAAATTTTTTAATATGAAAATGTGGATTCTTTGCTGAAAATAGGATCCGTAGCTTTCATTAGATATTGAAGACACTCCTTGTCTCCAAGAAGTTGACGCTATACCAGAGAAATGTGTGTGTGTGTGTGTGTGATTTTATGATTTGTTCTAAAGATCCAGCTCATGGTGTTAGTCCTCCAAGGGCAAGGTCCGTATCACCACCTGGTCTTTGTCACCACTTACCTTTCAGTCTACCATTCTGCCCAGCAGCACCAGTTACCAATAAGAAGTTTGATTAAAGAAACTAAAAGAGCAGCTTAGATTTCATGATCTTTGGATCCAGAATTTTTACTTTTCTAGCACTAAATATAACTATTTGGAACTGATTCTTTCATTGAAATTTTAAGAATGAATAAAACAATAATGCTTCTTCAGGTAATTGTCATGTCTTTTTTAAAAGGGATATTTGAATACAGCACTTCATTTTGACAGTGGGGATGGTTCACAGACGCTTAGAAGCTATTTCAGCTTTTCTTCTAACATAAGATGTGGTGGAAAAACATGACTGATCTGAAGGACTCTGGAAGAGTCTAGGAAAATATAAGAAGTAATCCTAAGCACAATTTCAAGGTTATTCATTTACTAAAAGAGTGTAAAGGCTATGTTATTAGTGAACTGGCAGATTGGGACATACTGCCCAGTGAGATGATTTGCCAATTTAACTTTAATAATTGTATTTTTGATTAAATGGAGCAGCATCTGTCATTTTTTCCTCAGTTTAATCTGAAAGAAATTTTATTCTTTCATCACAAAAGTAATAACATGTTCTTTGTATAATACAAAAAAGCATAAAGAAGAAAACAAAAATCAACCACTATCCTAATCACTGTTTACATTATTTTAGTGTTTTGTTTTCTAGTGTATCTTCTTACCTTTATATTTATTTACATGATATAGCATAAGAATATTGTATCTTGGCTTCTTCACTTATCTGATGAATGAAAACTAAAAGCCTTAGTACTTCATGAGAATTTTCCTGAAACTTTTCGCAGAAATCATAGCACTGCTTTTGATAACTTAGCCACATTTTATTACTTGGAAATTTGGTCTACTCAGTTTTCTGAACCTTCATGCATTTTCATAACTAATTGGTTTGTTGAGGTTGACTGATTCTCTTCCTGTGAAGATCCTGTCTTAGTGGTTCATTGAAAAAAGGTCCAAGTTCCTTTGAATGGCATCCAAGGCTGTCTGCGATCTGGACTTACATTTCAGCCTTTTCTTTCTCTTTTCTTCAGAAACCAGAATATCTGCATAAACTATACTTTAGTTCCTCCTTGCTTTTGCAACTTATTGAAATAATAGTAATTCTTCAACATCCATCTTAAAGTGAATCTTTTCCCCATTTGAGGAAATGACTGTGTAGGACATGATAGCCTAGCTTCTGAGAATAAATACTTTTCAGCATGGAGAAACAGGAAAAATAATTTAAACAAATTTTCGAGCTCTTTATAATGATTTACGATATGGAAATAACATGTTACTTTAGAAGATTATTAATGGGGTTTCCAAAAAAATTATATCTCTGGATGATAATCTTACCCTGCATTGCAGTGACGAAGATGAAGATGAAGCCCTGTACCAGAAGGTGTCCTCAGAGCAGTGCCAGGTAGAGCACCTGGGGGATTTGCTGTCCCACTGCCAGGAATGTGGTTTGGCAGGAGACTTCTTCATCTTCTGCTTGAAGGTAAGAACTATGTATAGTTCATGGTCAGCTTTATTCTAGGATAGTACCAGGAGTCCCTTTGAATTTTCAAGGCAGTCATAATTTTAGGTCCTAAAATTAGGTCTTAATTTAGGAGAAATAGAGGACATAAGGGTAATTTATTTTTTGGTAGCCTTTGGTTTGGTCAAAAAGAAATTTACCTTCAGCAGCACGCATATGATCACACTGCTTTCCAAGGTAATCTGCTCTGAAATTTTAGAGATGGCCAAAGCAGAGCTATTGATCTATGAAAGGGTTAATCTTTGCTCTGTGTTGACAGTAAGAATTCTTTTGAAGTTAATAGTAGGTTTTACAGCTATGGAGTAATCCCTTATCCTTTCTGACTGTTGTTTTGTCAGGTATTTGCAAAGGAGATTTAGCAGTGCTGCCTCTCTCATTTCGTTTTGTAGCCACTTGAAACCTTTTCCGGGTTTGTTTCTTAGCCTGGTGGTTGTGCTTCCTTTTGCCCTAATCTCCTGACAGTAGTTTAAGGTTGGTGTGGCTGTGGGAGAGTGCAAGGAGGGACTCGGGGTTAACGTTCCTAGAACTGGAGTGGGGGATACTTTTTAGATGTTTCTCACCTCCCACGTTCACATTCATCCCCCTGCCCAGCCACTCACTGTAAATAACGTTCTGATAAGATACACTCGTAATTGGGTAGTTTCTTTGAAATTTGTTTAAAAAACAAAAGGTCAAAGGGCTTCGCTCTAAGTACTTCTCCCTTCGTACTATTGACATGTTGGACTGGGTAAGTTTTTCTTGGGGTGGGGCTTCCTGTCTATCGTAGGATGTTTAGCAGCATCCCAGACCTCCACTCACTAGACGTCTGTGTCACCTCCCAATTATGACAAGCAAAAATGTCCCTAGACGTTGCCAAGTGCCCCCTGGGGAGCAAAATTGCCCAGAAACGTTTGGGGACCACTGCTCTAAACTGTCAGTTACTATGGTAAAGCTTTAATTGTTAAGGAACCTAAGGTTTTTCCTTTTCCAAGGAAATTTGCAGTGTGAAAGCTAGAGAAAAGCTTACAAAACCCACAGTAATGAATTATCTGTTAGTAGAAGTTTAGTTCTAAATATCTTAGGGAAAAATAGGTCTGGTGCTGAAAACATCTAATAGTCTTTAGAAAGGGTTTGGCATTGTTATGTGCCCTCAGTTCAAGGGAAGCTAGAGTTAGAGATCATCAAAATAGTCATAAAGTAAGTAGTCTGTCAAACTAGTTCTTTGTGTGTATGTATGTTTTTTATTATGAAGTTTAAAATTTTCATATACCTGGTATCATGACATATGTATTATTTTGCAACTTA
Organism: Hippopotamus amphibius kiboko; assembly: GCF_030028045.1. NCBI lineage: Eukaryota > Metazoa > Chordata > Mammalia > Artiodactyla > Hippopotamidae > Hippopotamus > Hippopotamus amphibius. Next base: position 17,725,487 of record NC_080201.1, on the reverse strand, counting down.
CATCTTTCATTCAACTGTGTTTTTGAGATCACTCTGTACCGATATCCATATAGGTCTAGTTCATGTATTTCAACTGCTGCAGTATGATAAATACATCACAGTTTATGCATTCTCTTATTGCTGGACATGTAAGTTGTTTCCAGTTTTTGGCTATTGTACATAATGCTGTAATGAACACAGACTGGCTCTCAGTATACACATTTCAAACAGAATTTTCCAGCTGTTTTTGAAGTCCTTATTTCTACAGGATTTTTCTTCACTTTTTCTTTTCTCCCACACTGATAGGAGTTGACTCACGTGGCTGTGGAAAATGGAGCAGAGTTAAAAACAAAGCCCTTCTCCAGCCAAAGCCTCTTGGAATTGGAGCAGCACCAGACTCTGCTTGTGGAAGGTCAGGAGCAGAAGCTGCGGGTCCTCCAGCTGATGGCTGTTCTGTGTGAGAGAACGTCTGAGCAGATATTCACAAACATCACCCAGGTCAGCAGCGGCCGCATTCCCGTTCCCAGCCGGGTGGTATTTGTTTACTTTGGTTTCTCTCATTCTTTCTCCTAAATGTTCAAAGAAATGTTACTCGGAGTGTGGTTTGATGACACCTGCATCAGTGTTACCAGGAATTCAGGTTAAACGTAAGTTACTGAACCCACACCAGGCTAAGAGAATCAGTACTTTCATAGGTCCTGAGAATTAACAGGCTCCTCAGGTGATTCTCATGCACATAAAACTGAGAACTATTTAAAATATTTATATATCACAGTGGTTTTCAACTTTTGGTGCAAAAAAAATTGTCTGGGATCTTCTTCCTGGTATTGATGCCCAGCCCACTTTTAGAGATGCTGATTCAGCACGTCTACGTTAGAGCCTGGGCATATGTATTTTTAAAAGCTCCGTGGGTGATTCTAATGTGCATTAAAAGTTGAGACTGATGAAAACTCAAATTTGAAAAAAACTCACTGGGCTTCCCTGGTGGCGCAGTAGTTAAGAATCCGCCTGCCAATGCAGGGAACACGGGTTCGATCCCTGCTGCAGGAAGGTCCCACATGCTGTGGAGCAACTAAGCCTGTGCGCCACAACTATTGAGCCTACACTGTAGAGCCCGTGAGCCACAACTATTGAGCCCGTGTGCCACAACTACTGAAGCCCATGCGTCTAGAGCCTGTGCTCCGCAACAAGAGAAGCCACGGTAATGAGGAGCCTGTGCACCACAATGAAGGGAAGCCCCCACTTGCCATGACTAGAGAGAGCCCATGTGCAGCAATGAAGACCCAACACAGCCAATAAGTGAATGAATGAATGAATGAAGGGATGAATCCGCCTGCCAACGCAGGGGACATGGATTTGAGCCCTGGGCTGGGAAGATCCCACATGCCGTGGAGCAACTAAGCCCGTGCGCCACAACTACTGAACCTGCGCTCTAGAGCCTGTGAGCCACAACTGCTGAGCCCGTGTGCCACAGCTACTGAAGCCAGCATGCCTAGAGCCCGTGCTCTGCAACAAGAAGCCACTGCAATGAGAAGCTCGAGCACCGCAACAAACAGTAGCCCATGCTCTCCACAACTATAGAAAGCCCATGTGCAGCAACGAAGACCCACCACAGCTAATAAAATAAATAAATAAATTTTAAAGAAAAGACGTTTATTAAAAAAAAGAAAAAAGCTCACTAATGGTAAGATCACCTTGAATTTTATAGGTCCTCTAATTCACAGCTTATCTCTACAACAGCCTGTGAAGTGTTTTTGTTTTGGGGTGTTTTTTTTTTTTTTTTGGCCGGTGAAGTTTTCAGATTTTTTTTTTTAATGCTTTCAGAGTAGAGTAACTATGTGAATCAGTGCCTGAATTTAATGGCTCAGACATTATTTTTACCAGCATTTTTAAAAAATAGGAAATAAAAGTGCTCAAGCATAGGCAGTGTAGCTGTCATATTTTACCCCTTTACCACAGTTAGTTGTTGCTTGGTTGGTGAATAGTCAGTTGTACTATGGTGTGATCGTCATGCTTAAATCTGACTCTCCAGCTCTTTGTATCATCGTCATTGTCATCTGCCTTCGGGTGTTGCTAAGCAGCATTTCACTACAGCTCCTGCTGAGAAAATTTGCAGCTGCCTGTCAGCTCTGACTTATCGAGCCTGTTTAATGAGAATTATGCTTATGATTTCTTTCCTGGCCTCTTATTCCTTCAGTTCACTGACCCCATATTACTTAGTATGGGGTGATTTGTTTCTCCTGTGTTTATATCAGTTCCCTAAAGACTTTTTCACCCAGACCTTAAGTTTTCATCTCAGGATGCTAGTTGGAAAGGGAAAAGGTCTAAAAACTGATATGATTTAAGCCTTTCCACTTATCTGTCTTTACTCCTAATTAAGGAACAATGGTGTTAGGCTGATACAAAAGTGATTTGTCCCATTAAATTATCCTCTGCTGATGTTAAAATATATCAGGACAGGGCTTCCTAGGTGGCGCAGTGGTTAAGAATCTGCCTGCCAATGCAGAGGTCATGGGTTCGATCCCAGCTCCAGGAAGATCCCACATGCCACGGAGCAACTAAGCCCGTGTGCCAAAAAAAAAAAAAAAAATTTGAAGGATAAAATATATCAGGACAAAAAAGAAACAGACAAAAAAACATTGAACTGCATTTGGTAGTCTTACTGCTAGTGATAATTTTGGTATGTTAATTTGAAATTCATGTGTATATGGATAAGTTATAAGTAATAAATAAGTTATAAGTAATTTTGTTAACATAATTAGGAAATAAGATTTTTAGCATAAGAAACAGAGTTATAAAATTAAAAGAATTTGAATAAAACTCCCATAACATTAAATTCTAACTGGAAGTGTTTATATGAACTCATAATTTATTTTTCTCTTCTTAAAAAAGAGATATTTTCTAGCTCAGTCCACTGTCAATGTCAAGAAGTAATGACAATCCAGTAGCAATAAGCATCCCTAGTACCAGATTATAGTTTCTAAATACCATTTCCTGCCAAAGAACACAAAGCTCATTGGATTAAAGGTTCACTCGGATCTCAGGCAGGAATTGTACACTATAAGCCTCTGGGCATCTTGTTGCACCTGCATACAATGGAGCCATCTGAGATGAATGGGCTCATGTCAGTAGCATTCAGGAGCCAACTTGGAGGGGCTCCTGTTGACCACAGGTAGGACAATTGAAGCATGAAAAAGAATAAAGCCTGCAGTGGATTGAAACACATCAAGTCCTCCTCCCCCAGATCTCTTGTAGGACATCTTTGAGGGCATCAGTTCACTATTTTGTAAATTGATAAATGAAGAAAATTAATAAAGCATTTATCTTTCCTGTAGGAACTATATTTCAGTGTAACTAAATAGTCAGCGGAGAAAATTTTTTCTTTGTGTAAGAACCACAGCTGAAAAACTCAAAAAGAGAACTAGAAAATGATATTTTGCAATCCCCCTGATAACAAAATGGATCTAGGTAACAATTATCAATGCTGCTGAAACCGTTAGGGGTACTTTATAATGAATGTATTAGGCCAGATACACCCAAACCAACTGATCCTGCCTTCTCCCAGCATTTTATTACAAAATTGTTCAAATTTGAGAGAATTTTATAGTGAGTACCTGTATACCCACTACCTAGATTCTACCACTAACGTTTTGTCATACATGCTTTATCACATATTTATCTATGTTTCCATCTGTCTATTATTTTATTTTTGGTGGATTTCAGGGTTAATGCAAGTAGCAGTAATGCCCCCCTAAATATTTCAGCCTGGACCAATTAATCTTAACATCACCATAAGAAGAGAAGCAGACAGTATTACGTGCTTCCTCATGTAATGCAGGAGGAGGTATGCCACACCACCTGGGAAGGATTCTTCCCCCTGCAAACCCCCAAACAATACAAACAACCCCCCCCCAAAATGTGAACCTAAATCTGATCAAGGAAACACGGGATGGATGAGCCAATAAAGTGCCATGAGAGGCAATTAGCCAAACCTATAATGTGGGAAATTCCGTAGGACAAATGACCCAGCTTCTTCATCAAATAAATGGTACTGAAAAGGAGCAGGACTGTTGGGGACTTGAGTCATAGCAATGAAATGCAATATGTGGATCTTGATTCAAAGAAACCAATTGTATGAAGACATTTTTGCCACAGTCATGGACCAGGTATCAGAAGATATAAAGAACTTTTATTGAGTGTCGTTGTAGTATGGTAGTTATGTGAAAAACAAATCTCCGTATTTGTTAGAAATGCATATAGAAGTATTCATGGATGAAAGATTAAAAATTCAATCAAGTGTGTTAGCAGACGGCATATTAGTATGTGAGATGATGCAGAGAGGAATGAGGCGTGGAACGGTCTGTGCTGATACAGAGCTCTGTTCCAACTCTTTCATTCCTCAAATGCGTTTTGAGAGCCTACCATGTGCAACATACTCTTCTGGGTATCAGAGACACAGCACGGACCAAAACAGACACATAGCCATGGTCTCATGGAGCTTACATTCACGTAGAGGGAGAGAGAGACGGTAAACATACGAGCAAAAACACGCAGGGTGTGAGATGATAATACGTACCAGAGAGGAAAGTCAAACAAGGAGAGGGGATGGTAAAGGGAGTGTGGTGAGGTAAGTAGGGTGGTCATGGAGACTCTCACTGAGAAAGTGACTTTTGGGGAAAGCTCTGAAGCATGGGAGGAGGGAGCTATTGCGATTCCTGGGGGAAGAGTGCTCCAGATGAGAGGGAGAGTGCCTGGCGTGTGGGGGGACCAGCAAGGGGGCCGGTGTCCACAGAGTGGACTGAGCAAGATTCACTTTTTCCCGGCCTTTCAGGAAACTGCCACCCTCTGCCCCCTTCCGTAACTGTATCACTGTGACTTGCAGAATAGAAGGGGTTCTACATGCTGTGGTCTTTTTCATATGATAAAATTTTTTTCACATAAGTAATACATGCTCACTGTAGAAACATTTAAGCAACGTAGAAGTACAAATTTTAAAAAAGTAGGGACTTGTAATTGAAGATGGTGTATTGAACAAAAGTGTTTATCTGTTAACCACAGGAACCAACAGAGCAGGAGAGGAGATACAGTAGATAAAAGAGAATAACAGTATTTGGAAACTGGAGAATAGTAGCTGATTCAACAACTTCAGAAAATAGAAAGCTAAGTGCCTGCATGGCAGAAGTCGGGAAGCAAAGCACTATTCCTCAATAGAGCTGTTAAAATATTTTTTGAAATGAAAAAAAGAGATGCAAGTCGCTTCTCCCTGCAGAACCCTGGAAGGACTGGGGGCACCAGATAAGCCCTAAAGATGGAGCTGAATTTAGAGCTTAAACCAGGTTGAAAGGCTCCACAAGAGTCAGTAGACCCTTTGATTCCTTCCTTAACTTCGTACAACCACCTCCCCTCCCCTGCAGAAGGCTGGAGGTTTATTCTTGAGAGAGGTTGAACCCAAAGACGCTGAACTTGGGTAGTAATAAGTAGCACACTGCAGAACGGGAGGATTAAGTCGCTGTCTGCACACTCAACAGTGAGGCCTCAACCCCCTTGCACTCAGTTGCCAAAATGTTGGCAGCAGGTGTGCACATCCCCATAGGATTATTGTGACAATTAAATGAGTAAATACCTGTAATATGTTCAGAACAGTACCTGGTAAATAGTAAATGCTTAATGTTATCACTAAATTAAATAGCTAAATAATTGAAACTGGTTGCCTCTGTAGAGTCAGAATCAGGTGGAGAGAAATGGCGTAGGGCACTGCCATTTTTCATTATAAACTTTTAGGAATGTTTGGCTTTTAGAATGATGTAGCTTTATTAAAAAAAAAAAAAGTAAAAGTGTCTCCCATTGTCTCCTCCATATGCGTAAGTTCTAGAACAGGCATCAGTCACATACCTATCCTTGTGGCTGGCAGCCCCATAAAAATCACAGGAAATGAATAGTAGGGGAGGAGCTGTCGTCCAAATGAGTATAGAGGTTTTGTTGCTACAAGGTTTGGGGGAAAGGGTACTTCATAAATGACAACAACAGCTGGCTATCACACTAGTTAACAGCGCCCAGGTTTTTTTCTTTAATATATATACAAACTGAAAGTTTCTTTCTTAATAAAAATAGGATCATACTACTTGTGTAGCAATATTAGATAGATAGATGATAGATTGTGGAGAGGAATTTAGAAAAAGTTAGAAGGCTCGATAGTTCTGTTCCAGCAATTTAACAGTGTATTTGTTCTGAAATAGAAGCTTCCTATAATCAAGGAGTGCTTTAGAAAACTCTTTGGAGGCAAAATAGGTGGCCCAAGATGGTAGATCCACCAGTTTCTCTGGGAAAAGCCTATGTCCTTAACTTCTAGTAATCAATACATTCTTCGGCTAGAGAGGGTGGTGAAAATTGCCGTAACCAGCATTGTTCGTTATAGTAAGTGGAACTTTTAATAACCTTTCGAGTTTCCTGCCTTGCTCCAAAAGACAAGTGTTAACAAGCCATTCTCCCGACTGTAAGCCTGCAATAAAGATTCTAGCACAGCATGTGATTTGCCCAGAGAGTTAAACATGCAAGCTTGCATGGTATTTAGAGGCCTTATTAAGACCTGTCTCAGCCACCCCATTTTCAAAATGATTTTTCCCTTTCAAGTCATTAATCCCAAATGCGCATGTGAGTGTGTGCAGGTGCGCGTGTGCACGTGCACGTGTGTGCATGTGGAGGTGCACGTGTGTGCGTGCACATGTATGGGTATGTGCAGGCAGTCTTATTCAAGTGTGTTTCTACTTAAGATGATTAATCCAAGCGCAGTGAAAATGATGTTGACCAAATTAATTCCATTTGAGGTTTAGCTGTTAGACAAATGCTATATAAAATCTTATACATGAATAATCTTAATTCTTTAAAACTATTCTGTACTTAAAAAACATGACTCTGGATTGTCGGTGCGGATTGAGGGCACTGAATTCTAAATAAAATGAATGCCTCTTCCCCCATTCTTGGCTTACTAGAACTAGATTGTCAGTACAGAGGCGGGGAGGGAGGAATTCTTGAGGAGAAATCCTCATTAGGAGAAGCAGATCAAGATGGTCAGAAAGTAACGAATCATTTTTCATTTTAATTTCCTGGCAAAATTCATGAAAAGTGAAGGAAGTGTTGTATTGAAAGATCTGAGAAAGTTTAAGTGGGCTTTCTAATTTATTGACTGTATGGCCTTGAGCAGATCGCCTCTTTAAGTTGAAGATTCTTCATGTGAAAATGAGGACAAGAGTACCTCCTAGAGTTGATATGAGACATAAGTGAGCTTGTGCACCTTGCCTGCTGCACAGTAGCAGTTGTTCTTGAAGCTTCTTGCTATCGTGATGTTGATGAGGGAAAAGATGAGGATGTAGACATAAGATATAAAGAAAACTTTGAGGTTTTTTTTTCCTTCCTCCTCGCTGATTCTAAATTCCATTTCTGTGGTAGGTTGTGGACTTTGTAGCAGCAACCCTGCAGCGAGCGTGTGCCAGCCTGGCCCACCAGGCAGAGAGCACCGTGGAATCCCAGACACTGAGCATGTCCATGGGGCTGGTGGCCGTCATGCTGGGAGGAGCCGTTCAGGTGAGTTCCAGACGTGAGCCACACTTTAAAGGAGGGAGAAGAGAAGAACCTGTTACTTCCCTTCCATACCCTTGTGAGAAATCAGAATGGATATTGCACACAGGAGAACTGGGATAAACAAGTCAGGTTGTTAATAATAAGAATTCTCTCCAAAGTAGAGGACAAGAAAACGGTACCACTTCTACCTTGTTACCTGGGTAGGCTTCCCCATCGGAAGTGCTGGGCCCTTTCTGAACTGGCGTAAGCTGGATTTGGAAATAGCTGGCACAGCATTTTGCATCTGTGGTGAATGCTAGATCCTCCGGCCCTCGCTGTAGCGGCTCTCCAGAGCTCAGCCCTTGTCCCTGCTGCTGTCGTCAGGGGACAACCTTCGTAACCTGCTGGTTGCTCAGTATTCCATGTTTTGAATAGTTCCATTTTAGCTCAGGATCCATTGTTCAAGGCATATCATGTAGCATGTTAAAGCTTTGTTTCCTGTGCATTATCTTTTACATAGCTTATTTTATAATTTTTTAAATTTATTCACTCAAAAATATTTGTCGCCTACTTGTTATGTGCCAGATACTGAGCTAAGGTGCTGGGAATAGAGCAGTGGACAAGGTAAACTTGGTCCCTACTCTCATGAAGCTCAGAGCCAGTGAGGGAGTCAGACACTAAATAACTCTCTCAAAAAAAATACTTAGAATTGAATGAAGTACCTCAAACAAGAAGTGAAGGGTACCAAGAGAACATGACATCTAGCCTAGGCTTGGAAAGTTTCCACTGAGGACATACTAAGCTAAGACTTGATGCATAGGAGTTTGGGAGTGTGTGTAGTACAGATGTTACTTTTTTTTTTTTTATAGTTGTGGCACATGGGCCTAGTTGCTCCATGGCATGTGGAATCTTCCCACGGCAGGGCTCGAACCCGTGTCCCCTGCATTGGCAGGCGGATTCTTTACCACTGCACCACCTAGGAAGTCCAGTACAGATGGAAGAAACTCTCCCAATTAAAGAAACATCATGTATGTGGGCTGGGAGGCAGGAAGGAGCTTGGTATACTTAAGGCACTGATAGAAGGCCTATGTAGCTGCATTGTAGAGACGAGGGGTCAGAATAAGGTGGAAAGGTAGGTACGTGTGTGTGACGTACCACATCAGGTCAGAAGACTGCAAAAGAGCAGATTAGGTTTAATGCAAGTATTATGAAATCTGACCTGAAATCAAACCAGACATAACTCTTAGCAATGAACTGGGAAATCCTCTGGGAATGGATTTTTGAGTTTGAGGATTAAAATCTGATACTGATTCTTGGTATATTAGAATTTGCCTCTCTCTAGCCTGTCCTTAAGGAGAAATTTTATTGGGCCCTATTGTTAATGTGAAACCCATTTCTTGGTAGATTTACTTAGCACTCCTAATTTTATATTCCCCGTGTAGTTGAAAAAATACATTTTTGGTTCGGTTGCTTGAGTCATATTATAGTCCTGCTGTTAGAACCGTCAAGGAGGAATTCACCAGTGGAATAGTTTTTCTGAAGTTGTACTGTTATTGGATTTAGTTGACCTGGTTGATTTGTGTTTTTCTGGTTGGGTATTGATTTAAATGTCTTTATTTCCATAGTTGACAGTTTGCTTGTTTGTTGCTTTTCTTTTTTCTTATTTAATACTTAGAAATTCAAACTATATCCCACATGGAAAATATTATACAGAAATCTCCATTTCCTTTCTGAGAAGCCCATCATTGGGGGGCTGGCTGGCTGTGTCAACTCCTCATGTGCTGACAGAGACTCACCTGACTGAGGCAGATGTGCATCCTCTACCTGTCCCTGCCCTTCCGTGAGCCATCCTGACTCACTGATTACATCCTGGATTCCTCTGACTTTGCAGTTCAAGTGAACATAAACGTCACTCCTACACTTTTGCCTAGATCTATTAATTTTTTTCTGTTTGATTCAAGGATTTATAAGTGGCATCTATAGTAATGCTAGGTTTTCTGTCTTTGTATTAGAAAAAAAAAGTCACAATTCTGAATTATGTTTCCAGATAATCGTTGCCAGGCTAGGTTTTTGCTTCGGAGTCTAGAAGATTATATTGTACCTATCCCTGATTAGGATTCTTTGTTTTAGCTAATGAAGCAGAATCTAACAGCATTTAAAACTTTCTTTCCTTTCTAATTTATGTAGTTAAGATTATCAATAGAACATAGTGTCTAGGAAGAGGAGTTGATGTGGAGAAAGTGTGGGTTTAAGACTGCTAACTAGACAACTATAATTCCAAACTTATTTTCTGTCTGTCAGGATTAGTCATCAGTAAAAGTGTGATGCTGGTAACTGCCTGTCCCCTCAGGAAGCGCTTTCTGCATGACGTTCCAGGGCCCATAGTGTCCTCTGAAGCGCTGCTGCGTGGGACAGACCTGATCTTTGTGGGGCTGGGACTTGAACCCAAATCTTGAGATCTCATGCCACTTTTTCTGAGAGTATCATAGAATGAACTCATTCAAGAAATATTTATCAAGTGTCTCTTTTGCCTCATGGAGTTTACCTTCTAGTGGTTGTGATTAATCTGATAAATTCTTAATATTTAAAAGAAGATTTCTATTTCTAGATCTTGTGTGTATCTTTATGCATGGCTCATTATAAAACAGAGCATACTACGTGCTGACTTCAAACAAAAGTAAAAGTACCACTTGTAAATAAATTCAGTGATGTTATAAATAAGGACCCAGACATATAAACTGCTCAGCTAAATATCTGAAGAAACATAGGTGATATACAGAAACGAGAACACAAAATAAATGTAAATATTTTTCAGAATTAGGAATTTTTAGGTCAGCATTTTATTGCTGGAAGAGATTTGGATTCTTTTAGAATAGTGATTTTCCCTGCAGCAGGGTAAGGCAGAGTGAGGGTGTGTATGCTGCACCAGGGGAGCTTTGTAAAGTCTCATGCAGGGCTTTTTCAGGGTACACATGCCCTCCTAGTTCTCCTCTGCTTCCCTGAGGGGATACTCTCTCTTCCCACCACCCAACTAGTCCAACTCCCAGTTTTTAAATTTGAGAACTTAAAGAAATTTAGAAAAACTCACATCTAACTGTTCCATTCCTGACACCCTGAAAGAAGTCATGGATGTGGGCTGACATAGCACTGCTCATTCTGTTCCGGAAGCATTGCAGAAACTCTGGGAGAGAGGCAGCCAGATAAAGGAATCTGTCACTCACTTGTGGGATGCTCCTTCAGGCCTCAGGGCTTTTACACAGAATTCTGAAGTCTTCATGTGAGATCTGTGCTGAGAAGCAGTGACAGGAGGAGACATGAGGGCTTTATGGTCACTTCTCAGTTTTGATAGTAGCCCTTGGTGACCCTTGAAAAATAGTTAATAATTACTTAGTGCTTCAGTTTTCGCATCTACCAATTAAGTGATTATTACTTTATACCTCAAAAAAATTTTTTGAACATTTATAAACAGATAGTCGGCAGCTGTAGCCTTAGATTTTCTGGATTATTCTCATCGTGGGAAATCTGTAGGCTTATGAAGCTGGAAGAATATATAACTTTCATTGCCTTAGAAACTGTTTGATTCAGGATCCACCAACCTGCCCGTGGTGATTACAGACGTTACCTAGTTGAATAAGATGAATCCCACAGTGACTAAGAATTTTGAAAACAGGGAGAAAACATGGTTGGGTTTTTTAAAAATAGACTTGTTTAGAGCAGTTTTAGGTGCACAGCAAAACTGAGCAGGAGGTACAGAGATTTCTTATGCCCCCCCTGCCCCCACACACGCACAGTGTCTCCCACTATCAATGTCCTGCCCCAGGGCGGTACATCTGTACTGCCAGTGAACCTACACTGACGCATCGTCACCCACAGTCTGCGGTTTACATTAGGGTTCACTCTTAGTGCTGTGCACTAGGGGTTTTGCCAAATATATAATGACAGGTATCCACCATTATAGTGTTATAGCTAATAGTTGCACTAACCCTAAAATCCTCTGCCTGTTCATCCCTCCCTCCCTCAACCCCTGGCAACCACTGATCTTTTACAGCCTCCACAATTTTGCCTTTTCCAGAACGTTATATAGTTGAAATCATACCCTATGTAGCTTTTCCAAACTGGCTTTTTTCACTTAGAAATAACCCATTTAAGGTTCTCCAAGTCTTTCGTGGTTTGACAGCTCATTTCTTTTTAGTGCAGAATAGTATTCCATTGTCTGGATATACCACGATCTATGTATCCATTCACCTACTGAAGGACATCCACTTGCTACCAGGTTTTAGCAGTTATGCATAAAGCTACTATAAACATCTGTGTGTAGGTTTTTGTGTAGACTTAAGTTTTCAGCTCACTTGGGTAAATACCAAGGAGGTCAGTTGCTAGAGCATATGGTAGGAGTATGTTCAGTTTTGTAAGAAACTGCCAAACTGTCTTGCAAAAGTGGCTGTACCATTTTGCGTTCCTACCAGCAATTAATGAAACTTCCTGTTCCACATCCTCACCAGCATTTGGTGTTGTCAGTGTTTTAGATTTTAGTTAGTTTAATGGATGTGTAATGGTATCTCGTTGTTTTAATTTGCAATTCCCTGATGACATATGATGTTGAATATCTCTTTGATTGCTATATACCTGTGTATCTTCTTTGGTGAGGTGTCTGTTCAGGTCTTTTGCCCATTTTTTAAATCAGGTCGTTTGTTTTCTTACTGCTGAGTTTTAAGAATTCTTCGTATATTTTAGATAATTGTCCATTACCAAACGTGTCTTTTGCAGATGCTTTCTCTTAGTCTGTGGCTTGTCTTCTCTTTCTCTTTTTTTTTTTTTTTTATTATTTTTTTGGGGGTACACCAGGTTCAATCATCTGTTTTTATATTCTCTTTCTCTTGACGTTGTCTTTTGCAGAGCAGAAGTTTTTAATTTTAATGAAGTCCAGGTCATCAGTTATTTCTTTCATGGATTTCTTTTCTTTGGTGTTTCACCTTAAAAAGTCATCACCATACCTGAGATCATCTAAATTTTCTCTTTTGTTATCTTATAGGAATTTTATAGTTTTGCATTTTAAATTTAGGTCTGTGATCCATTTTGAGTTAATTTTTGTGTTAGTATAAGGTTTGTGTCTAGATTCATTTTTTTTGCATGTGAATGTCCAGTTGTTCCAGCACCATTTGTTGAAAAGTTGGTCTTTTCTCCATTGTATTGCCTTTGCTCCTTTGTCAAATATCAGTTGACTGAGTTAGGAGTGACATCTGAATTAATAAATCCAGATGCAACTTCCTGTTCTTGTCGGGTGGGCACCCAGAATCCCAGTTCATCTCATAGACCCGAAATCAGGAAGGAATTCAGCCTTATTTAACAGATTTGAAAACTGAGGTTCAGAGGTTGGAAATGCCCTGTCAAGGTACCCCAGGGTGTTAGTGGCAGGGTCAGGGAGTTGGAACGCATGTTCCCTGGGGACCAGTCTGAAGCTTCCTTCATTGCAGTTTTAAACGTGGCACCTCATTGTCGCAAAGTTCAGTAGAGTGCTTGGTGTCTACCCAGGCACTCAGTGCATCAAAGGCAATCTATAAGGAATTAATTTATAAGCAGTTATTAGGAAGGCAAGAGGATGCCAAGGGTCATCAACTTGAAAGCACTCATTCAGGCACGATATTTGTTGAGAGGAGAGTAAAGCCTGCTATGAAGAGTATTTCCTTGGGTAATTAACTTTGTCCATGGGTTGCTCTGACGACCATCAACTGACTCTAGCTAAGAAATGTCATCATCATCTGGGATCAGGAAAGTTGGCTGCATAGGAGAAAGAGCAGTGGAAAGAGAGTCAGGAGGTCATGCCCAGTTCTGCCGTTTCTCAGTTTCTCGAGCTAAACATGTTCCCTTCCTGGGCTGCCTGTAAATGATGAGGTCAGACTAAATAATCTTTGAGATCCCTCAAAAAACAAAAATCAGTTGACTATATTTGTGTAGGTCTATCTCTGTGCCCTCTATTCTGTCCCATAGGTCTATTTGTATCTTTTTTTTTTTTAAGAAGAAATTGTGGTAATAGAAATGAAAAAGAAGCCATACACTATAGCTATAAGTAGATATTCCAATTTCACATGCCTAAAGAAAAAACAAAGGTCCATGATACCACAGAGGCACTGAATGAAGTCTAGCATAATAACACTAGCATAATTATTCTAAAATGTCTTTTCCATTTTCACATCGATTCTTGATAAAAGTGACCCTTTTCTTAAGTGACATATATTTTTATGGTGAAATTCTACAGATATGAACCTGACATATACCTCAAGTTTTCATTTTCTTGGGAGGAAGGTGGTAGAGCAAATGAACAATAACAATTCTGTGGATGTAAAGTGTAATATGAGACTATTATATAGGTCCTGTAGGAAAACAGTTGGTTACATGATTGGTTGGTTGGATAATGAAGTGTGCGAATGAGTAAGTAATAAATACCCTGCCTTGTTCTAAAAAGGATTTAAGACATGCAAGTTTTTCAAATGATCAGGGCTTCCTGAAGCTTCATACAACAATTTTTGCAGTATTTTCTAACAGAAAAGGATCACCACTGATTTTTTTTTTTAACTTATTTTTGGCTGCATTGGGTCTTCGTTGCTGCGCATGGGCTTTTCTCTGGTTGTGGCGAGCGGGGGCTACTCTTTGCAGTGCTCAGGCTTCTCAGTGCTGTGGCTTCTCTTGTTGCGGAGCACGGACTCTAGGCATGTAGGCTTCAGTAGTTGGGGCGCATGGGCTTAGTTGCCCAGTGGCATGTGGGATCTTCCCTGACCAGGGATCGAACCCATGTCCCCTGCATTGGCAGGCAGATTCTTAACCACTGTGCCACCAGGGAAGTTGCACCACTGATTCTTGTTTCTTTGCCCATGCACCTTTCCTAGTAAGGCATTATTAGAACAGAGCATCTGGAGAGAATAAAATATTATGTAGTTTTCACTCCCATTTTCTAGGAGAAATTACCTTCTGCCAGTTATCATCCCAAATCCTTCCAGACCTGTGGTGCCCATGTATGCTAACCAGCCACTTTAGATCTTGTAGCTTTACTCACTCAAGTGAGACTGTAAGGTTTAGGTAAGAGTGTGGACTCTGGAGCCAGATTTGTTGAGTTCACATCTTACCATCTTCCAGTTGTATGACCTTACACATGTTACTTGTTTTGTGCCTCAGTTTCCCTCTGTTTAAAATATAGATCATAATAGTAACTAGATTATAGGGCCATGATTATGTGTGTGTATTTTTTCTTTGTTTATTGTATTTATTTTTAAAACATTTACACAGCACTTACTGTGTGTCAGGCACTAAGTACTTTGCTATTATGAACTCATTTTTTTATGGCAAAAGGTAAATGAAAGTAAAAAATACAATAATACAATAAAAGTCAGAATACAAAAGAATTTCACCATATGCCTAGGTATTAAAACATGTGGTAAGAATAGCTGTAGAGACAAACAATCTCAGAGGTAAGTGGGTCCAAAGGATGAAAACAGGCTGTTTGTTCACAGGAGAAGAAATGCCGACAGTTAATAAACATGGAAGGATGCTTAGCAGCGTTGTTAGTTTAATGCAAATTAAAATAATAAGAAACCATGTTTTGCCCATCAGATTGTAAAAATTAAGAGTAATAATATGTGGGGGAATGGGGAGGGAAGAAAAGAGTAATAACATGTGTTACTGATGTATTTTTTTTAACTTAGAAAAGTACCTGTACATGGTAAGTATTTAATAAATGTTAGCTGTAATTATTCAACGGTAGTATGGAGTGCCAGACTCAGGCTATATGCCAATTACGCCAGGAACAAGGTTGCTTCCAGCCCTTTTTTCTCATGATCTATTGCCTTGTGCTCAGGTCATATTAACATCTGCTATGTTAATCTGGCTTTGGCATTTTTCATTTCATTTTGTAGTTGAAGTCAAGTGATTTTGCCGTCCTGAAGCAATTGCTGCCTCTGTTGGAGAAGGTCTCCAACACATACCCTGACCCTGTCATCCAAGAACTCGCTGTTGATCTCCGTATCACCATCTCTACCCACGGAGCTTTTTCCACTGAGACTGTCAGTGTGGCTGCCCAGAGTACCCTTAACAAAAAGGAGCCGGAAGGGAAAAGGGAAGAGCAGCAACAAACCAGTCACGAAAGATGCAGCGATGTGTCTCGTAGCCACCTGGAACCACTGCAAAGCCAAGACACACCCACCCAAACAGGTGTGAAACCTCATGCTCCCCTCGTTCCTCAGAAAGTCCAGGGGCCCAGCACCACTACAAACCAGAAGTCAGGAAGCATAACCGCAGAACAGCTCCAGGAAGCTCTTTTATCAGCTTACGATCCTCAAATTCCAGCACGGGCTGCTGCCCTGCGAACTCTTTCTCGCTGGATAGAGCAGAGAGAACCAAAAGCCCTGGAGATGCAGGAGAAGCTTCTCAAGGTGAGTAGAACACACCACACACACACACACACACACACACACACACACACACACACACACACACACACACACACACACACACACACACGCGCGCGCGCACTGAGACCACTTTCCAGGAGCCTTGACTGCGTATCAAGCGCCGTCCTAGACCACCCTTGGAGAAGTTGTAATTGTCCTGTGGAGGCAAGACTCAGACACAGGAAAGACTTAGGTAACCACATGAAACTACTCCATTGAACACGAGCAGGGTGCCAGAACTTTTACAGGCAAGAAACCCTGTGGACAGTCAGGAGAAGGAGAGAGTTGAAAGCTGGAGGAAGTAGATCTTGACGTGGCTTCACGAGTAGAGTTTGAGCCAATGAAGGAACGGAGGATGGAAGAACCTGAACAAATGCCCGGAGGTGGGAAAGTACCTTTCGGGTGGATGAGGCCGCTTGTAACACTGTGACCCAGCCAGGATAAGCCACCTGTTTTCTCTGGGTCCCCTTCAGAGAGGCTTTGGGCCGAACTGGGTCTCCTCCCCTCTTTCCCTCCATTAACAGTGAAAACGCTGTTCTTTATGTCGTAGATTTCTGTGGGAGACTATATACGCTTAGTTGGGGATCTTTTCCCCTTTGTGGAAGTTGTCCTAACCTCATATGGGTTACAGATTAAGAGCCAGGGTCTAGACATGACTGATCAAATCGCAGATCATTTAAGTCACTGACTTTGTCCAAGAAAATTGAGTCTGAGCCTCAGTTTTTACATCTGTAAAGTGAGGATAATAATAATTGGACCCACTTTATGTTGAAAGATTTAAAATAATCTTGGAATTCCGTGGCAGTCCAGTGGTTAGGACTCGGCACTTTCACTGCCGGGGCCCAGGATTCAATCCCTGATCAGGGAACTAAGATTCCACAAGGTGCACCACACGGCCTAAAAGAATAAATACATAAATAAAAATAAATAAACTAATCCACATAAAGCACGAATTATAGTGACAGGCACCTAATGAGCACCCAATAAAGGTTTTTTTATTATTATTATATTATTACTATTATCTTTTCCATATACTCTAGCCATTAGACTAAGAATTATAATTCTAATTGGAAACATTTATTTTAGTCACTTAAGTATCAGAACCAATAGTATAATGATAACTTCTGTTTATAAAGCCAAGCCCTATGCCTTTCAGACATTATCTCTAATCCTTGCAACAACCAAAATATCAATATTATCCTCGTTTTAGAGATGAGAAAACTGAGGCACAGACATGCTCAGGATTTGCTGTCATTGAAATGTTGCTGAAAACCTCAAATTATACATCTCCTTTGAGTAATCATTAAAAATATCCCTTCACACACCTATTTAGATGGTGACTGCTATGAACATCTTTGGAGTTTTCTTTAACTAACGTAACCTTCATGTGCTGTATGTCTTCAAGTCCTGTCAATTCCTGTTCCAAGAAGTCTTTCAGATCTATCTCTTCCTCTTTCTGCCCATGGCCTCTACCCTGGATTACGCTTCTCTTACTCCGTACATGATCTCCACCCCTTCTAACCTGGCCATCTTCCCAACTTAAGTAATCTTGGGCTCTCCCTAACGTGCTGCAGATGCGGAGACCAGCAGCATCAAGCTGATATCCAGAATTGCTGTTCCAGCAAAGGACACATCACTATGTATGGAACAGACACCCCTGTCTTCTAGATACCAGGTGGGAGGGACATGGGCACATGGCCACTGTCTTCCTCTGGCTCTCATGTTAGGGTTTAAGCCTAACGTGTCACTGTCACATCTTCTAGATAAGCAGCACCCTCTGTGGTTGACATGCCCTGGTGGGTTCCTAAATTATGAGATGTGTTGAGAGTAATTTGTTACTAATGTCAGTTGAAGTGCTGAAATTCGCAAAAGATTTTTAAAAATAAATTAGAACAGATTCAAGGTTATCCCAATAATAACATCTCCGTCTCGCACTTGCATTTCCATACGCTGAGTGCAAGAGAAAAGGATCAAATTACAGCAGGCATGCTATTAATTGGATAGAACCCCAAACCTGGCCTCTTGTGTGCCAGGGCCTGTAGTCTGTCATGCCATATCTAAGAATGGCTGTCTACCGTGGGCTGGAAAAAATGTTGAGGATTGTTCTTCCAGGTTTTGGCTTCCATGCCTGTTCTTGGTGTATGCTCGACAACGTCACGAAGTATCTCCCCTATAATCGCTACCCTCTTGTAACTATTATAAAAACAGGACTTCAAACATTTATACTGTTTTCCCCCCCGCAGGATGCTTGAGTCAGACCAATATCTTGCTACAACAGAGAGAAACAAAAGCATTTACTCTTTTGAGGCTGCTCTAAGGATCTCTCAGGTCTTGCTTGCTGTTAGTGAATCATATCGCTGCTATATTTTGTGCTTCCAGATATTCTTGGAGAACTTGGAGCATGAAGACAGCTTTGTATATCTGTCTGCTATTCAGGGTAAGTTAGTCCTGGTTAAAGGACTTTGAGTTTGTGGACCAAAGATTGTATCGTGTATGTTTGCATAAAATCCCTAAATTCCTAGAGCTACACACAAACTGCTGGTCATTTTGTCCATCTTCCTGCCTCCTAGCTAGGACTTGATTTAAGTCATGATAATAATGCTCCTGGAGGGTTCCTAAAGGGGCCCCATAGAGTTTCAGTATCTCATAATGATGACGAAGCCTCTATTTATGTTTACTTATTCTGTAAATTAAATCCCATTTCCTCCAATTTAAGGAGGTAAAGAATGGCTCACATGTGAGCTCTCATTATATTGGCCTTTTAAATATAAGTACATGACTACTATTACTGTGCACCTTGGCTCTCTCTTTAAGGTAAAAGAATCTCAGAATCTATACTATTTCTCATCACAACATTTTTTGCAATAATTTTATTTCTCTTTTGCGATTCTTTGCTGTTCTTCCCATCTCTATTAATTTGTGGACTTCAAATCTAGAGAGAGGCCTCGTGAAAAGGGGTGTAGAGACTTAGGCACCATTCCCAAAAGGGTGAGAAGCAGACAACGGTGAGAAGACAGAATTAACTCACAGTTTCTCTTGGCTCCATCAGTGTGGTATAGTCCTCAGCGGCCGGGGGTGGAGACGATCACGGGAGTGCCCAGTCCCTTCCCCGGCTTCTCAGCTGTGTGAACTTCGGCAGATTACTTAATCCCTCTGGGCTTCGATTTCTTGCCTCTGAAAAGGGAGCTAAATAGGAATGTAAAACGGTACAGCTGCTTTAGAAAACAGTCTGGCAGTTCTTCGGAAAGATAAGCATAGCGTTATCACTTGACCCAGCGATTCTAAGTATTCACCCGTGGAAATGAGAACATACGGCCACGCAAAAACTTGTACACGAATGTTCATAACAGCCAAGAGGTGGAAACAACCCAAATGTCCACCATTTGATGAATGAATAGACAAAATGTGGTGTATACATACAACGGAATATTATTCAGCCAAAAAAAAAAATAATGCAGTGCTTGTTGCAGCATGGATTAACCTTGAAAACATAGGTGAAAGAAGCCAGTCACAAAAAACTGCATATTGTACAGTTCCTTCATATGAACTGTCCAGAATAGGTAAATTTATAGAGACAGAAAGTAGATTAGTAGTTGTCCAGGGCGAGGGGGAAAGGGGAAAGGTTTGGGAAGTGATAGCTAAAGGATACAGGGTTTCCTTGTGGGGGAATGGAAACATTCTAAAACTGGTTGTAGTGATGGTTGCACAGCTCTGTCAGTGTGCTGGGAACTATTGAATTGTATATTTTAAATTGGTGAATTTTATAGTATGTGAATTGTATCTCAATAAAGCTGTTGCCAAAAAAATAAGAAAATAAAATTTAATGAGGAAGAGAGGGATAAAACTGTCAGAGCTTAAGGAGATTAAGTGTAATACGGTAGATAGGATCCTGGGACAGAAAAAGGACATTAGGGAAAAACTAAGAGAATCTGAGTAAATTATGGACTTTAGTTGATAATGAAATGTCAGTATTAGTTCATTAATTGTGATAACGTACCGTGCTAATGTAAAAGTTAATAATCGGGGCAACTGGGTATGCAGTATATGGAAACTCTCTGTGCACCTTCTCAATAGATCTGTAAATCTAGAATTATTCTATCATTGAAAGTTTATAAAAGGAGGCTAGCATTAAATGAGTTAATACTTTGAAAGTGCTTAGTGCGTATTAGGTGTTCAATATGTGTCAGGTATTATGACTTTAATGTCATCCTCGTGGTCATCATATCACTACTGTTTCTGTTGTTATATTGCTGGGTAATAATGTGCAATACGTCTAACTTCTCAGAGCTAAAGCTTGAGTAGGTAGCTTCTATCAGGTACTTCCTGCTACATAACAGATTACCCCAACACTCAGTATTATTTACATATTGTCATTTATTATCATTCACGTCTTATCACTTAAGCATCTGTGGACAAATGGGGTGCATCTGACCAGGGCTGGGCTTGGGCAGCCCTGCCGCTCCCTGTAGGTCTGCAGGCTGTAGTAGCTCTGCTGCACCTGTTCCTGATCATTCCTGGTCCAGGGCCTCCCAGGGCGCATTCGCGTGGTGATGGCAGACACGTACAAGAGCAAGAGTAAGCTCGAGAGGCCTCTTCAGGCCTAAGCTTGGAACTAACAGCCTATCACTTCTGCCTCATTCTGCTGGCTAAAGCAAGTCATGTGGCCCAGCCCAAAAGTCAAGGGATGGAGAAATATACTCTGTCCCTTTAGTGGGACAAACTGCCAAGTCGTGGAGCAAAGGACATGGATGCAGGGAGGGGTGAGGAATTGAAGCCGGTAATGCGGTCCTTCAGGCAAGGTTCTCTGTGAGCACAGAGGCACGTGCAGCTCCTTACTGGCTACTTATTTCTTGGTGTAATTTGGGTATCCTCTATGCACACCTGGGAGTTGAAACTTAAGAGTTCAGAGGGGAAAGTGTACAGCGATGAAGGCCTGAGCCTTGGAATTCATTCTTAACAAAAATTTACTGCGCACCTATTATATAGTACAAAAGTTTCATGAGAGTTAAAAAGCAAAAAGACATTCTTCAAAGGAGACAAAATAACCAACCACTCACAGAGGTAAAAGGACAGCTAGGCAAGAGCAGAAGAGTGGAGCGTGTCAAGAGAAAGTATAGAGAGAAGGTGTTTACTGGCAGCTGAGAGGTCACAGAGGCCAGGAACTGAGATAAGCCTGAGGGCTCGATAGGGCTCAGGAAGCCACGTAACAGTGACTGGCACTTATGGAAATCAAATAAATCAATGAGGCAAGAACCTGAAATGCTGATAATTAGTAAGTGTGAAAACAAGTCATCCTCTGCTTTTTCCAGGAAACTGTAATACTGTCATTGAGATGTTTCTTTTCTTTTCTTCTCTTTTTTGGACAAGGTTTTCGGGAAGCGGTTGTGTGTCATTCTCATAGGGCAACGTTGGTATTTGGAATAAGCCTCTTAGCTGATTAACCCACTGAGCTCATTAGCCTCTAGGGTCTGCTATAAAAATCACAACTGTTGGTTTTGTGTTTGTTTTTACTACTTTTAATTGCTGTGCTAATCAGTTAGTAGCTAATTTGGGGATGAAGAACATGGGAGGTAGAGGTCTAATTTCTGTTCTCAGCTCCCCCACAGCAGACAAGTTTGAATTAATGGATGTTTTCGGTGTTTATAACATGCACTTATACAGCCAAGGCCTTAGGTGAATTTCCCACTAAGAAAGGGAAGAGCTGAATTTTCCCACCACCCTTGCCAACTTCATCTGCCCAGGCCTAAAACTCCAGAGCCAAGCCATTCTGGACTCCCAGTCAGACAGACAAGACCAGTCCACGTGTAAATGTCCTGTAGTGCAAGGGGGCTTGGCTGTGGTTTGAGTAACATTAGTGTTGGGGAGTGTATGTGTGAGTATGTAAGTGTGCCTATGTGTGTTTAAAGTGTTCCTTTTCTAGGCTGACTGAGTGGTTCCATGTGAAGGAACCATTTACAAGATACCCTTTGCTTACTTTATTGTTATTTTGGATCTCTTTTGTAATTTCTCATCAACTTTGTTTGCAGTCAAGGCATCAGAGCAGAGCAGAGAGGAATTAAATAAGCTCATTCATTCAACAGGTATTTATTGACATCTGCTGCAGGAATTTCTGATGTACAAATTATCTGTACATCACAACAATCTGAGCACTAAATTCCCTATGAGTTAAAATTTAATTTTATGAAAGACTGCATCTCTTTTTAGTCCTACTAAGAAAGTGATGGTTGATTTAGTTCTCATAGCAGCTGCTCCCAGACACTCAGTAGCAGCTTCTTCAGGCAGAGAATTATATACAAGTTGCTGAGTTCCAGTTACAATCCAGAGTATATAAATAGAACACGTAGTCTTAGACTGCGTCCTTTAAGTGCCTCTCCTTTTTAGGTTCCTTGTATAGCCTTTTTCTCATTGTTTTATCATCATCATTACTATACAAGTTAATATATTCTTATTGTTTTAAAAACATTTAAATGGCAAGAAAGTATATAAGATAAAAAGTGGCAGTCTTTCTCTTTTCCAAAATAGGAGTTAAAATATGTCCTTGAGTCCCATAATGTATATTTGATGTTTTGGGCATTTTTCACATTTCAGTCTTGAAATAGATGTTCAGTAATGAATGTGATAAGTAAACACGTGATATTCTTCAAAAAGATATTATAGCCAAGTTATTTATCTTAGTGCGGATCTGCTCATGTCCTTGCAGTCACTTTTAGTTATTTAAAGAGCATTTTGAAAGCAACACCAGTGACAGATGCATTTCAGGGACCCAAGCGATCCCCATCGGTGTCAGAAGAACCTTTGGACGAAACTCCTAGGCTCACTGAAAAAAGGAAAGAAACCCTAGGCTCTGAGCCAAGCATGGGAGGTGAGAGTCTGCCAGTGTGCGTAGTGAAGAGAATCTAGACATCTTGACATGCCTGAACAAATTGCACTCACTCTTCTACCCTTTTCCTTTCACAGAAGAGTTTTCGTTTCTGGCAGAAGAGCCAAGGGGAGGGAAGGCAAAAGGCCTGAAAGGGAGGAAAGTAGATACAAGGTGAAATTGTTCTTACCGAGTTTCAAACTGAGCAGGATTACAAGTCTTAACTTGTCAGAGACTGAACTCCCTATCTCATTCTCAGATTTCTACTTCAAATAAACCAAGTTGGGCAACCATTAACTGAAAATAATTCTATCCCTTGAAGGACCACCTGATTGGATCGGGCATTGAAATTTGGAATGTAGTCTTATGAAGTTTATCATCTCCATTTATGTCCTTGAAACAGGAAGATTTCTTTTGTGTCCAGACCTGGTTTCTACATCACCTAATTAACAAATGAGTATTTAGCGAATGTCTCTCATATATGCTAGCTCAGTAAATTCTTGAAGTAGTTCTGGGAAATAGACATTTTTCCCATTTTTTAAACTTCCTATTTGAGATTCAGTTTACACACCTGAAATTCATCCATTTAGAATGTGCAATTCAGGGCTTCCTAGGTGGCGCAGTGGTTGAGAATCCGCCTGCCAATGCAGGGGACACAGGTTTGATCCCTGCTCCAGGAAGATCCCACATGCCGCGGAGCAACTAAGCCCGTGCACCACAACTATTGAGCCTGCGCTTTAGAGCCTGTGAGCCACAACTATTGAGCCCATGTGCTGCAACTACTGAAGCCCACACGCCTAGAGCCCGTGCTCTGCAACAAGAGAAGCCACGGCAATGAGGAACCTGCGCACAACAATGAAGAGTAGCCCCCACTCACCGCAACTAAAAAGAAAGCCCACGCACAGCAAAAAAGACCCAACACAGCCAATGAAATTAATTAATTAATTAATTAATTGAAAAAAAAGAATGTGCAATTCAGTGATCTCTGGTATATTTAGAGATTTGTGCACCAATCACTGCTGTCTAATTTTAGAACTTTTCATCTCAAAAAGAAACCCTGTATCCATTATCAGTTGGTTCCCATTCCTCATTCCCCCTTGCCCCTGGGAACCACTAATTATTTTTTGTCTCTATAGATTTGCCTGTTCTGGACTTTTCATAATATAGAATCATACAATATGTGGACTTTTGTGTCTGGTTCTTTTCACTTAGCATGACATTTGTGAGGTTCATCCATGTTGTAGCATGTATCAGGACCTCATTCCTTTTTATGGCTGAATAATATTCCATCATACTGTTGATTAACCACATTTTGTTTATCTGTTCATCAGCTGATGGACATTTGAGTTTTCACTTTTAAGCTATTATGAGTAACGCTGTAGTGAATATTCATGTACAAGTTTTTGTGTGGACCTGTGTTTTCCTTGCTATTGGGTATACACGTAGGAACGGAATTACTGGGTCATATAGTAATTCTATGTTTAACCCTTTGAAGAGATGTCAAACTATTTTCCAAAGTGGCTGCACACTTTTACTTTCCCACAAGCAGTGTATGAGTTCCAGTTCCTCTGCATCCTGACCAATACTTGTTATCGCATGTCCTTTTATTATAGCCACGTTAGCGAGTGTGAAGTGGTATCGCATGGTGATTTTGAGTGGCACTTCTCAATGACTGATGAGCTTATTGTGCTTTTCTGTATCTTCTTTGGAAAGATGTCTGTTCAGATTCTTTGCCCATTTTTAAATTGGATTATTTGCTTTTTTATTATTGAGTTGTAAGAATTCATATATTCTGGAAACATGTACTTTATCAAGTATGTGGATTGCACATATTTTCTGCCATTCGGTGGGTTGTCTTTTTCTAATGGTGTCATTTGAAACACTGAACTTCTTACTTTTGATGAAGTCTAACTTAGTTTCCTCTCTTATTACTTGCACTTTTGGTGTCATTTCTAAGAAATCTTTGCCTACCCCAAGATAATGGATATTTACATCTGTGTCTTCTAACAAGAGTTTTATTGTTTTA
The DNA here is from genome assembly GCF_030028045.1 of Hippopotamus amphibius kiboko. Classification (NCBI taxonomy): domain Eukaryota; kingdom Metazoa; phylum Chordata; class Mammalia; order Artiodactyla; family Hippopotamidae; genus Hippopotamus; species Hippopotamus amphibius. The sequence continues at coordinate 17,700,625 of NC_080201.1, read as the reverse complement.
GCTCTTAACATTTAAGTCTGTGATCCATTTTGAGTTAATTTTTGGGTGTGATGAGAGATATCCTCTTTTTATAGCTAAAGGTTCTGAAACTTACATAGGTAAGTAAGACTTACGTAAGTCTTATAAGTGAGTCTTGACTTATGTAAGTGAGACTTACATAAGTCTCCTTTCCAAGATTACATAGCAAGTAATTTGAACCTTGTTGTTGGCCTTCAAGTCTTGTTCCCTCTCCCCAGTACACTAGGTTACACTGGAATATTTCAAATAATGATAGAGTTTTCTCCTATTGTGCTTTTAAACATAGAAAACATATTATGATTATAGTTATCAATATTAATTAAAATTGAATAATGCTTAATCATCTAGAAAGCTTTGATTCTGTCAACTATCTTGAAATATAATCAAAGCAGATATTGTAATTTTTTTATAAATGAAGAATTGACTTACCTATAGTCATAAAAGGTGGGAGAGTGGTGGAACTGGGACCAGACCCATATCTCAGGGATTCCCAGTCCACTGTACCTTATCTTAACTACAGCCCAGGTGAAATATGTTATGCTTCCTCCCCTCCTCCAAGTCAGAGATTGTATTTTAAAGCCCAAAATACTTGCGTTTTACACAAGCTCACTGGGAATATCTGTCCAGTGGTTTCCTCTATCAGCTGAAGATTGATACACTCAGATTTACATCAGAATATTTAGCAATTTATACTTTTACCTGTAAGTAAAAGATAATTGACTATTTCAAGTTTAGTTATTTTTACTTTCTAAGATTTCCCAGGATAATTGCCATATAAGAGAAAAAAAAAAAAGTATTATAGAAGTTACCACTTATTATTATATGCCTGTCACAGTAACTCTACAAGTTAGGAATTTTTATCCCTATTTTACAGATGAGGGAACTGAGGCTCAAAGAGGTTAAGTAACTGGCCCAAAGTGACACAGATACCAAGTGTCAGTTCCATAATTTGAATGTTAAGTCTTTCCAGCTTTGAAGACTATAGTCTTGCCACAGGGAAGAATGATTAATCCTAAAATAGTTGTTCCTGTTTCCAAGGCACAAGGGCTGGGTTTTCAAATGGTCTAAGTTATAGGAGAACCAGGCCTGTCTATGAGAACTGGCTTCACTGCAAATGAACTCTTCCTATAGCTTAATAATATGCTGATCTCATGTTTGCTTGATTTTGTGTGTGTGTGTGTGTGGTTTTACTCATTTGGCAGTGAGTGCAGTATTATTTTTTAAGCACTCTCTGTGTATATCTTTGAAACTCATCTTCCATTAGTGGAATATGTATGTTACCTCACACTGCTTGTCCTTCTTCCCACTGCTGGTCATGAGTGTTTCAGCTCTGGAGACATCAACATCATTTTAGGAGTATTAGCAAAGAGCCTTCGGAACAGTCCTGGGATTTATGCAATTTATGAGACTGTGGATTAGGAAAACATGCAGCTTTCTGTAGAGAACTTTTGATATTTGTTACATTTTGGATGCCAATAAATTACATTTTTAAATTACTTACTTTAAAATAATACAAATTATGAACCTGTGTAGAAATAGAACCCTCATAACACTGCTGGTAGAAACAAAATGGTGCAGCTCCTCTGCAAAACAGTCTGGCAGTTCTCAAAAGGTTAAACACAGTTACCATATGATCCACCAATTCCACTGCTAGATATACACCCAAGAGAAATGAAAACATATGTCTATACAAAAGCTTATATATGAATACCCATAGTAGCATTATTCATAACAGCCAAAAAGTAGTGTTGGATGAAAAAAATGCACAACCTAAAAGTTAAGAATTATGTTTTATTTGGCGGACTTTCTGAGGACCTCATGCTCGGGACACAGCATCTCGGATAGCTCTGAGAGATTGCTCTGAAGAGTAAGGGAAGAGCCAGCGTGGATAGGAGTTTTTGCAACAGAGACCAGGTAGTCAGAACATCAAAAGATTACTGTTAATTTAAAAAACCCAGATATGTGGAGTAATGGAATGTAGCGCTTTTCTGTGTATGGGAAGATGCAAGAGTCTGGGCTCACTGAAGTCATACCTTTGATCGCACCTCAGCTGTCTGGGGCCAGCATCCTGTGCTTTCTCACCCTGAGGCTCCTCAGGGTGCACTGTCAGGGGTGGCTGCAGCAATTAACTGCTAGCTGGCGGGCATCCTGTTTCTATCCTGAGTTCCCCCAGGGCTCACCATCAGGGAGGCTGTCATGTGATGGCTTGATGGCTGTAACATCCTGTGTTTACTGATGGACGGGCAATATTTTTCATTCACAGTGGAAGCAACCTAAATATCTACCACCTGATAAATGGATAAATTAAGTATGGTATATCTATACAGTGGAGTATTACTTATCAATAAAAAAGAATGAAGTACTGATTCATGCTACAAAGTGGATGAACCTTCAAAACATGGTAAATGAAAGGAGCCATACACAGAAGGCCACATTCTGTATGAAATGTTCGGAACAGGCAACTCCTCAGAGGTAGAAGGCAGATTCATGGTTTCTAGAGAATGGGAAGAGAGAGGAATGGGCAGTGACTGCTAATGGATATGAGGTTCCTTTGGGGAGATGATGAAACATTTTGGAATTAGATAGTGGTGATCATTGTGCAACCTTGTACACTGAATTATATACTTTTAAAAAGAAAAAAATAGACTTAGAAAATCCAGAACAGTAGTTTTTTTTTTTTTTTTTTTTTTTTGGGCACACGGGCTTAGTTGCTCCGCGGCATGTGGGATCTTCCTGGAGCTGGGATCAAACCCGTGACCTCTGCATTGGCAGGCGGATTCTTAACCACTGCGCCACCTAGGAAGCCCCTGTGAACAGTAGTTTTTTATGGAGCTCTTAGGACTGTACATAGGGATGGGCAGGATTTAGAATGAGAAGATGGAGTGAGGGGACTGAGACTGACAGCAGAGCAAACGCAGGAAGACGTTCAAGAGCAGAGCAAGTGTCAAAACGAGTAAGGTGAGCAGTTCACGTTGTGAGCGGTGCAGAGTGGGCAGGAAGGGGAGAAGTGGGTTTGGGCTGGAGTGCAGAGGCTGTTGGGATGCCAAGACAGGGCCTCTCAGCTTTCTGTGTGGGCTCTAGGAGGGCTTTAGAGGCTTGTTGCCAGTCCACCGGTAATGTCTTAGTGGTGGGCTGTCTGGGTTTGAAAGCAGCGTGCTTATTGGTGGTTATTACTTTTGTCCCCTTTGTTCATATTTTCATGCGTGATTTGTTGAGCACCAGCCCCATATTAGATGTAACTTACGTGAGTTCATTTACTCCTAATCACAACCCTGTAAGAGTCAATATCTTTACCTCCCCATTTTTCAGGCAAAGAAACCAAAGCTCAAAGGTTGTTACCAGTGAAAGGCCAACCAGTGAGTGACAGAATCTGGCATCCCCAGAGCTGAGGCCTTATAGCACTTCCCTCCTTCCTCTAGTCCATTTTCCTACCTTTCTCAAGTCACCACGGCCTCTGCTCTTACAGACAGTAAAGTTAAGCCATGGAACCAGTGGATCTCGACATTTTCTGCTAAGCAATTAAATACTTCTTAATTTCTTGGTTTCCAGGGCTCATTTCCAATCCTTTACCTCCTATTCATGTAAGCTAGCTGTCACAGAGGCAGGATTCGTTACCTATAAGCACTTATGAGACACCTTGGGATAAAAAGTCAGTTGCTTAAATGTCTACTTTACAAGCTATTAATAAGGTATAAGTACCTGCCCTGCAGAACAGCTATTTAAATTTTGCCCTGGAGCCACCCTTTCTTTAGTAAAGTTGGACTTTGAAGACAAGTTAAGGGGGATAAAACAGCAAGAGGGCTCACGACTAAAATAGCAAGTTCCTCTCTAGACGCATCTTTAAGTACAGTATTCCTTTACTGTCTAAGGAATCAGTCCGTTTTACTGGAACTCCTTTGAGGCAACAGCTGGAGGGTCACCCTGCTCTTGCTTTTCCCTCCCAAACTAAAATGCTTACCTTACCCTTCATTTCAAATACAAATTAAAATTCCTAATCTTACCAGATGTGATTAGGATGATTCTTGAAGCTGTTCACACACTTAATAAGCCCAATTATATTTTTTATTCACCCTGACACAGTTCCTTTTGTTGCTGAATCATAGGTTTAACATTTTTAACTGATTGAAACATCAGTTTCCCTATCTGTGGTCACATCGAGATCTTGGGCAGTGGTGGAGAGTGCATTTAAATGGTATACAGTTTGGGCAACTCGTTTTTAGATTTTTACACTTGGCTTTGTTTCCTGACCTTGTGGCATCTCTGCTGTCCCCGAGGAGGCTGGAAGGTTGGGAATGAACTGAGCCTCAGGGAATGGATCACAGACTCTGTACTACTAAACACCTAATTAGGCCATTTCTCCCGTCCACCTGCCAGGGCATGATTGCTAAAGTTTTCTTTCTTAGGAGAAGGCTGTTTCAGAAACACTTTTGTACTTTTATGTCCACCTTCTGTTTTCCATTATTGGTCATCCGACTTTAGACAGCATCAGAATTGCAAAATACCTTTGGCTATTGTTTTTTTCTTAATGGTTTTGAATGTTCATTCACTCAACAAATATTCATTACCGCCCACTCTGTGCAAGAGCGCTGTGCTAATGAGTACACTGCGGAGGGAAAGCAGTCATGCCCTGCCCGCGTGGAATATATAGTCCGAGGCAGGGAGGGCGTGGGGGGGGGGCGGGTGAAATGTGGCTTTGACGGGCACTGTGAAGAAAGGTCCACAGTGATATGAGAGCCTGTGTTAGGGACGTTTTACCTGACAGAAAGGGGCAGGACGAAGCGACCCGTAAATTGAGATCTGGCGGGTGACTAGGGATGGACCTAGTGAAGGAGGCAGGGAACAGTGATGCAGAATGAGGGAACAGCAGAGACGCGTGCTGTGCTGGGGAGGGGCCTGCAGACAGGAAGGACAAGGGTCCGTGAAGAAGGGCTGCGCTGGGTAGGCTCTTCTTTTTCTTTCTTTCATTGTTTCCTCTAAAAATATCGTGAGAACACAAGGCTCTGCTGCTTTAAAAACAACAACAACAAAGGATTTGAGAAATCACTGTCTGACACCACCTCCCTGACCTATGAAGGAAGTTCTGTAGCCCATATCACAGGTGACATGTCATGCCGCACATACCTTTCACCTTCTCACCCCTGTCAGAGACTGCTGTCTCTCTTTAAGCCTGTTTTCGTGAAATGCAATGAGTATGTTTGGCAGGCTCTACAATCTCTGAACTGATTTGTCCAACACACAGCCCCTAACCATGAAGAAAAATGTTCCCATTGCAGATGACAAAGTTAAACCATATGGAGTTATTTTAGGTCAGTGGTTTTCAAATACTTTTTTAAAGTAGCAGAATCCATTTTTCAATTGAGATCTAACATGAAGGCATCAAAAACTCAAATGATTTTTAATTTCTTCTTTGTGCCTCTTTTCTTATATTTTTCATGTTTTCTAGCATGAACATTTATTGCTTTTATAATCAGAAGATAATGGCTTTTACATTATGGAGCCATTTAGGAAAACTGATCGCTTCATGATAACAAATTTCAGGGACCAGCACAGATGGAAACAGATGGCTGCTGTTGTTGTAGCGCCCCCTGTTGACCTTTTCACAGCGAGGGATTACTAAGGCTCAGGGTGACCACGGATGGCTTTTTCGCCATGCAATTGTGTGATAACAGCAGAAACCTTACTGACAAACAGATGTTTTTCCCACGTAGAGCTTTTCTTAATGAAATGGTTGCTTAGAAACCAGACCATAATAGTAACGTTTCTATATTTAGTTTGTAAAGGGATTCAGTTTGCAAAATTACTAAGTCGAGGAATACTAATTAGATAAAATTAAATATATCCATTACTTCTTGTGTTTGCAGTTGAGCAACCAAATGGTTACATTAGCAGAAAAATTTTCTCCAGATGTGTCTATCCAGATGCTATTCATAACAAGGACATATAAGGAAAAGATAGCTCATAGAGCCACCCTGCTCTGCTCTGAACTGTGATTCTCTCGTGGCACCGTGTGTATGATCTTTCACCAGTTCGTTTTAGAAGCTGTTACATGCAACACTTATTAGGTTGCTGAGAGGAGCAGTTAGGTCAGTGGGTCAAAAATTGTACGTGAAAATGTGAAAATAACCTCAAGTTAAGCTCAGTGAGACAGCAGTGTAAAGGAACAGCTCAAGAGTGAAGATGCTTGTTTAGGATGACAGATTTGGTAAATGGAAAATCTTAACATGCTGGCTATTACTAACAACACAGAAACCTCAGTACACTCCATATTTGTCAGGTGCATTAAAACATTAAATCTTGCATCAAACTGGACAAAAATCTAGAAGAAGATACATTTCTGTCTTCCATTTCCAATAATGATGAGGTACCTCAGCCGAAAACAATTTTCATGCAGGGTTAACATATTTAAAACACTTTACAAGCTTAAAAGAGCTAACAAGAAAGCAGGGAATTACCAAGCCAACATCTCAAAAGAAAGCCAGGCCCTAAAAGGTAAAAGGTAAAAGGAGCTTAAGAACCTGCATTTGTCCCCAGGGCATTTGCTGAAATCCAGTTTTAGTTTCATGCTCTGGAAGGTCAAACCTGCAGAGATGAAAGCCTGTCTAGTCCCAGCTTGAAGTGGGGAGTCTGATAGAAGACCTCCAACATTAAGCTTAGACCCCAGTGGAATACACCTTCAGATGAATTAGAAGTAAAAATGGTACCTCCTTCACCTCATCCCCAGGGACTGGGAAGGGCATTGTCTTGTCACTAGAGAGGTTGTAATCACAAAATGGTCTACCTCTCCTGCAGATTTGCATTATTGAGATTCAGGGAAGTTCAAGCTGGGAATTAGAGTTTAAAATGTTGGGACTTTCCTGGTGGCGCAGTGGTTAAGAATCTGCCTGCCAATGCGGGGGACACAGGTTTGATCCCTGCTCCAGGAAGATCCCACATGCCAAGGAGCAACTAAGCCCGTGGGCCACAACTGTTGAGCCCATGTGCCGCAACTACTGAAGCCCACGCACCTAGAGCCCGTGCTCTGCAACAAGAGAAGGCACCACAGTGAGAAGCCTGTGCACCACGATGAAGAGTAGCCCCCGCTCGCCGCAAGTAGAGAAAGCCTGTATGTATGCAGCAACAAAGACCCAACATAGCCAATAATAAATAATATTTTTTTAAATAAAAAATAAAATGTTTATATACTGGTAGTGTCTGTGGATGTCTTACAAGAACAAAAGCATTTCTCTTATGGAAGAAGGGACCTTCACACTAGACCCCAAAGAATCCTCATAATAATTTTTTAATTTTTACTTTTATTTTTAAATTTTTGATGATTAAAATTTTTATTTGGTAATATTTAACATAAAATTTGCTATCCTAACTGTTTTTAAATTTACAATTTAGTGGCATTAAATATATCCACAATGTTGTGTCACTGCTGTCTATTTCCAAAACTTTTTCATCGCCCACACGGAAACTCTTAACCATTAAGCAATAACTTCCCCTTCCTCCTTTGATAATAATTGTTTAATTAATAATTACTGTACATTTAATTGTGTACAATAACTAGAATATAGTCACAAAATAACAAGCACAAGGAAACAAGGTCCCAGAAGACTTTAGATGTTGGACCTATCACACGCAAATTATTAAGTATCCAGGCTTACTATACTCAAAGGAGAACAGGACAAGCTTGAAAATATCTTCAAGGAGAAGAAACAACCAAAACTAATGTAGTGGATTTGAAAAATAAACCAAGTAGAATGTCTAAAAATAAAAAGTAGAATAACTAAAATTAAAAATTCAGCGGATGGGTTTTACAACAGACAGAGCTAGGAGAGAATTAATGAACCAGAAAGTAGAAGGGAAGACATTATGCAGAATGCAGTACAGAGAGACAATATTTAGTCTCTGGATGGAGAAGTCAAAAAGGAAAGATTAATAGATTTCATCTCTTAAAAGTATAAAACTCATTCACATCGAAAATAATTTAACCTTAATTAAAATGCATAGTATAATTGAAGAAAAGAGATTTGCAACAAGAAGAACAAACATAAATCCATAGAGACAGAAAATAGATTTGGAGTTGCCTAGAGCAGGGAGTCTGGGCAGAAAAAGAAAGTAACTGCTAATGGGTAGGAGTGATGAAAATCTTCCAGAATTAGACAGTGATGATGGTTGCACAACTATGTGAATATACTAAAAATCACTGAATCATATACATTAAAAGGGTGAATTTTATGGTATGTGAGTTCTAGCTCAATAAACTTTTTTTTAAAGGACAAGCAGTTAAGCCTCTATATATAGAGTTCATAGTGATTAATAAGAAAAATATCCAGTAGATAAATGGGTAAAAAAAATAATAAATGGGCAATTCATGGTTGAAGAATACAAGTAATAAAAATTTGAGAAACTTTTCTAATAGGCAAAGAAATATAGATTAAAATAATAATGAAATACAATTTTTTGGTACCATTTCAAAAAATACTTCTTTTTTTCCGGTGGGAATATCCAGGGCTGGCCAGTTGTAGTGAATTACACATACCTGAACACTCTTGGTTGGAGAATTAATTGGAACATTCTTGGACTGCAGCTTTGAAAATGTTTATACCCTTGGAGCCAGTTCTTTTTCTTTGGGAAATCTACCCTAAGAGTATAAGTGGAAGTCAGGTGCCTATACTAATTCTGTCTTAAAAAGTCTATGAAATTTTTCCCACACATGAATAATCATGCAAATAGCTCTTGGTCCCAGGGGCAGCTCACAATCAAAGAACCCCGTGCTTTCTGCAGCATAGCTCACTTGTCCCCTTCCCTAGGAAGCCCCATCCCTTCCTATACCCATTTTTTATTTCTCTCTCCCTGTGTTCCATTACACCCAAACATACAGTACTAACCACACTGTCTTGTAATCATTGTCTACTTTGTCTCTCTCTCCAGACAGGCACTGTCCTATTACATTTGTAACACTTAGTGCCTGGTACATAGTAGACACCCTATTAATGTGTGAATGAGTGAAATAATGATTTCCATTGCCTTTATTCTAAAGTTGTTTTCCAAGTTTTATGATTTGTGCCATAGCTGCAGATTACTTCCATATACTCTTACATAACTGATTTGTATTTTTTAATTGACTCCTCCTCCTCCCCCCTTTTTTCAGCAAGAGATTTTTTGTTCTTTAATTTTGAACTTTTTGGCCGCTTGGATTGTGCAGTCTTAGTTCCCCCACCAGGGATTGAAGCCAGGCCCCGGCAGTGAAAGCGCCGAGTCCTAACCACTGGGCCGCCAGGGAATTCGCTCCCCTCTTTTGAACAGAAGTAAAGTTGAAAAGCATCCTTAATATTTCTCCATCCTAAGTAATAATATTGCTGTTAAAGTTTTCAGAGTTATTGTCAGACGACCTCAAATGATCTAGTATGGAAGCCAAGGCTTCCGGGGGAATAAGCCCCCCTCATCCTTCCATAAAGAAGAAGACTGTTAAATAAAACAAAGTTGTCCACTATAAAGATGGTGTTTGTGTATACGTGTGTGTGTATTTATTTCAGAGTAGTGTGTGGATGAGAGGGCACTAAAATGCTTATGTTGATTTCAGATTTCAGGTGATTTTTTTAAAGACAGCTTTATTGAGTGAGATATAACATCTATCACCATAATCCATCTTAGAGCATTTTCATTACCCTGAAAAGAAACTGGTTCCCCATAGCCTTCATTCCTCAGTCCTCCCATACATCTGTGAGTGATTTTTCTTTTCTTTTCTTCTTTACATGTTTCTCTAGAATTTGAATCTTTTACAGTGACCGTGTATTATTTATATATCTTCAAGGGGGGAAAGACACGTCCTTTTAATTTGTGGAAGCAGTGTTTCAAGGCTTCTCCTTTCCCCTCTATTTATAGGTGCCCTGCTCAGCAGAGGGGCTTAGCTGAGGGGGCTGTGTAGACCCCTGAAGGGGCCATGACTAGGTCTGGTTATTTGCCAGAATTGTAGGCAGGGTGTTTATGTGTATATGTGCATTTTATCAGGGCAATTGATAGTAGCTCTGCCTGGTTTCCATTTGAAACTATTATTTAAGTCCTACACATCCTGGTTACTGATTTCACAACAATCACTTTTTATAAGCCATTCCTAGCCTGGAGCACCTATCACAAAGACTTGCCTAATCATCTCATCAGGACTTCTGCTATATTTAACTAAGGGGAAAAGGGAGAATCAGGAGTTTTGATTTTGCCTATATCACTGCTTCGTACCCAAAGCACAGAGCAGGTCTCCGAGTGTTAAGACACTGGATCATGTGAAAGATCAGCCCCGTCTTGTTAGAGCTTCAGGCCAGGTGACCACTCCCCTGGGAGGCTTCAGCTCCCTCAAAACTAGTGAGAACCTGACGCATCAGTCAGCTTTGCTGATTCTGCAGCTTCTCTTTGTGTGGGTTTGAGGTGAAAGGCCAGTGGAAAACTTAGAAACGAATGAGTTCAGGTGGTACTCCCTCCACTGGGACCACCTAGCTTGGGGTCTTTAAGGCTGTTTTATTTTCTTTCCTAGATTCAGTTAAAAGAGAACCGCATAACTGTTTTTTTCTGGGAAATCAGAAGCCCCTCTTTTCATATTATCAGTGTTTCTTTTGATAGCATAAAGAGAACGTTAGTATACAAAATGTTTCATTCTTTGAAAGCTATGTAAAGAGAACTAAATGAATAACATCCTGCTTTTTTATTTCTCACCCATGATCGGCTGAAAGACAAGTTTCTCTGAATGCATAGGGCAGTGATTACTCTCAAAGCAGCGGTAATGGCTGTTTTCTTTTCCTTCCTTCCTCACTTATGCCTTCAGTCAGTATTAGGGCAGCTTTGCTCATATTTCTGTACCTACAGAACCCTTGATCATCGTGTTCTTGAGGTTCACGTTTCTCAGCTCTGTTTGGAAGCAGGCAGAAGTATTTGGTAGAGGCAGTCCTGACAAAGCGGACTCTAAGCTTCTGGGCGCTGTTTGGGTTTTATTTTATTTATTGGGGGAGCATAGTAGAATAAGAGATTTAGGGGACTTGTCATAGCCATCAAGTTGTGGAGTGGAGGTGTTTGAGGATCCCTGGTTGAAAAGTGAAATTCACTAACATCCAAGTTTTCTGTTTGCTTTTGTATGTCTCCTCTGTCATCACTAATGCTAACAGCATCTCACGTTAGTCATTTGTGAGTTTCATCAACATTACTACCTGTGTTTTCCACATAAAGAGAAATATAAATAAATACACCACTTAAGAACAAAGCAGTCCCAATGAAGCCCAACTACACCCAAGAGGATTCTGACTTCTCTTACGGATGCAGTGCAGAGTGCCTCTCCTTCCTCTGACCTTGGAGTCTAACAGAAAGTAAATTTTATGGCTGATAAACGCTTGAAAATATAAGATTTGCTATCTTTGGGGTTAGGCTTTGCAAAGCTAGTACTATTCCAGCAGTTATTTTCTCCTAGGCACTGCTGCCAGGTGGGTGGAGGGGTAGCAGAAGCAGGTTTGCAGTCCTGCTCTGTCACATGTTAGCTCTGTGATCTTGGGCCATATTTTTCACCCTTCTGTTCCTCAGCGTCTCCCTCAGTAAAATTAGGAATGAAAGTAGCATCTAATTCGAAGGATTGTTGGAAGCATTAAATGGATGAATGTATATAAAGTGCTTAGGACCGTGGCAGGCACATCGAAAGTACTCATTAAATGTTAGGAATTTTTACTGTCTTTTATATTAGATTTTTAATTATTATACTAAACAAATAAATATTTCATGATCCAAATGGCTTCCAGCAAGTATAGTTTACTGTCAGTAAATATAGATTATTATTAATTTTAACTTTTTCCCCTCCAAAATGGCTATTAGAGAACAATGTAAGCAAATACATTGGCCTTATTTTATTTATTGTTTTTATTGACCTTATTTTAGGGTTTGAGTATATTATTTAGATCTTGATTTAAAGAGGCAGATGCTAGTTACCATACCGCCATTCTTACAGATCTTCAACTTATTAGCCTAACCCTCTTTTTTCCTCAGGCCTGAGTGACACTCACTCATCTTGAATCTTTATAAATTTGTTGGGGCTTGTCCACACTCAACACAACTTCGGAGCTTTGGAGAAACTTAACATCACGGTGGCATGCTAGACGTGATCATTTACTCTAATTACAAACACAGCCCAGCTATTCAATTGAGTTCCCCATACTTCCTTGATCTAATAACCAACTTCCCCAGTTTGTGTAGCTTCCTGGATTCTTGGAGCTGAAATGATTGTTAGTTTCCATTGTAATGAGCGGTCTCTAATGTAACAACTGAAGTACCTTGCTAGAGGGTGGTAGTCTCCTCTTCAGGTTCTACATTTCTTATCTTTGTGTCCTTGAGCTGCAACAAGAGAGGACAATCACAGTTGGTGATTATCTTTTTGTAATTGGAAGGAAAATTTCCCTGTGCCTTACCTCTTCTCGTCACCATCATTGATCTTTCAAGCCAGAGCTTCCTCCCAGGTTAATATACATTTTATCTTCTTTCTAGTTTTTCAAATGAACTTATTTCTATTAATTTCTTTGAACACAGTTTGTAAAGAATCAAAAAGCTTGTCTCCTGCCCTGCTTTACCCCCTCATGGTTACAGTCCTCAGAGATAACCATCCCCTCCACCCCATTTAAGTAGTTTCTTCTACTAATTGCCTCCCTATTTATAAATAAAATGCTTTTCACAGATCTCAATGTTAAAAATTTTGCACATTTCCTACCCATTTCCTGCATGTTGGATGAAGATTTAACGTCCTCACGCACATGCATGCCTGCACACGCATGCCTGCACACGCACGCCTCTACCCCTTCTCTTCCTGCCATTTCCCCATCACAGTCTTTGGCTAAATCATTGGGCAGTGTTTGCTGCTGACTCTGGGTATTATTCGTTGCTAAGCCTAGTTCAGTTATCCTTTCTTGTATATTTGCTTAGTTTTCTATGTAATTATTGCTAATTTTTTACAAATGATCCAACAGCTCTGTCAAATACGTATCATTATTTTGTCCCATCTTTGTTCTCTTTACTCAGACTTCAGCCTTTGATACCGATATTCTTGTTTTTTTTTGAACAAAGCATACCTGTTGTTTTTTTTTAATTTTTATTTATTTTTGGCTGCACTGGGTCTTTGTTGTTGCGCACGGGTTTTCTCTAGTTGTGGTGAGCGGAGGCCGCTCTTTGTTGTGGTGTGCAGGCTTCTCAGTGCGGTGGCTTCCCTTGTTGTGGCACATGGGCTCTAGGTGCGAGGGCTTCAGTAGTTGCAGCATGTGGGCTCAGTAGTTGTGGCACGCGGGCCCTAGAGCACTCGGGCTTCAGTACTTGCAGTGTGTGGGCTTGGTAGTTGTGGCCTGTGGGCTCTAGAGTGCAGGCTCAGTAATTGTGGCACACGGGCTTAGTTACTCTGCAGTATGTGGGATCCTCCCTGACCAGGGATTGAACCTGTGTCCCCTGTATTGGCAGGCAGATTCTCAACCTCTGCACCACCATGGACGTGCCCCCGATATTCTTTTTATCCTTGTTTGTCAGTTTATTCTTTTTTTAACTCCTTGACTATCACTTTAGTGAAATGTGGTGGTCATTCTGTTACATTTGATTGAAAATTATCTTTACACTTTTGTCTCTAAAAGAGGCTGTTCTGTTTTAAAAGACTATGCACCTTGTCACAAATTTTTCTAACTTTATACTTTATTTATTTATATTTGACATATTACATGGTTCAAAATTCAATAGGTACAGAAAGATATAGAGTAAAAAGTCTCTTCTCTCTTATCTATACTCTAGTCACTCCGTTTTCCTCTGTAGAAACAACTAATATCATTGGTTTCTTGTGTATTTTTCCAGAACTATTTATGTGTGTATTTCCCCTTTGTACACAAATCGTTGCGTTGTTATCTGTACACATTATTTTGCACCTTGCATTTCACTTAACAACAGATCTTAGAATTTATTCCATAAAAGTTCTCTAAAAGCTTCTTCATTTTTTTAAGCTTTTTATTGGAATATAATTGCTTTGTACTCTTGTACCAGCTTATGAGGTACACCAAAGTGAATCAGCTGTATTTATACACATATCCCCATATCCCCTCCCTCCCATGACTCCCTCCCACCCTCCCCATCCCAGCCCTCTAAGGCATCACCCATCATCGAGTTGATCTCCCTTTGTTAGACAGCAACTTCCCACTAGCTATCTATTTTACACTTGGTAGTGTATATATGTCTATGCTACTCTCTCACTTCATCCCAGCTTCCCCTTCACCCCCCACCCCCCCAATCCCATGTCCTCCAGTCCATTCTCTGCATCTGCATCCTTATTCTTGCCCTATCACTGGGTTCATCAGTACCAATTTTTTTTTTTTTTTTTTTAGATTCCGTATATATGAGTCAGCATACAATATTTGTTTTTCTCTTTCTGGCTTACTTCACTCTGTATGACAGACTCTAGGTCTATCCACCTCATTACATATAGCTCCATTTCATTCCTTTTTATAGCTGAGTAATATTCCATTGTATATATGTGCCACATCTTCTTTATCCATTCATTTGTTGATGAGCATTTAGGTTGCTTCCATGTAAATAGTGCTGCAATAAACATTATGGTACATGTTTCTTTTTGGATTATGGTTTTCTCTGGGTATATGCCCGGTAGTGGGATTACTGGATCACATGGTAGTTCTATTTTTGTTTTTTTAAGGAACCTCCAAACTGTTTTCCATAGTGGCTGTACCAACTTACATTCCCACCAACAGTGCAGGAGAGTTGCCTTTTCTCCATACCCTCTCCAACATTTGTTGTTTCTAGATGTTTTGATGATGTCCATTCCGACCGGTGTGAGGTGATAGCTCATTGTGGCTTTGACTTGCATTTCTCTGATGATTAGTGATGTGGAGCATCTTTTCATGTGTTTATTGGCCATCTGTATGTCTTCTTTGGAGAAATGTCTATTTAGGTCTTCCGTCCATTTGTAGATTGGGTTATTTGCTTTTTTGGTATTAAGCTGTGTGAGCTGCTTTTATATTTTGGAGCTTAATCCTTTGTCCGCTGCTTCATTGGCAAGTATTTTCTCCCATTCTGAGGGTTGCCTTCTTGTCTTGTTTATGGTTTCTTTTGCTGTGCAAAAGCTTTTAAGTTTCATGAGGTCCCATTTGTTTATTCTTGATTTTATTTCCATGATTCTAGGAGGTGGGTGAAAAAGGATCTTGCTTTGATATGTGTCATAGAGTGTTCTGCCTATGTTTTCCTCTAGGAGTTTGATAGTGTCTGGCCTTACATGTAGGTCTTTAATCCATTTTGAGTGTATGGTGTTAGGAAGTGTTCTAATTTCATTCTTTTACATGTTGCTGTCCAATTTTCCCAGCACCACTTATTGAAGAGGCTCTTTTTTCCATTGTATATTCTTGCCTCCTTTGTCAAAGATAAGATGCTCATATGTGCTTGGCTTTACCTCTGAGTTCTCTATTCTATTCCACTGATCTTCCTTTCTATTTTTGTGCCAGTACCATACTGTCTTGATCACTGTGGCCTTACAGTATGGCTTGAAGTCAGGAAGCCTAATTCCACCAACTCCATCTTCCCTTCTCAAGATTACTTTGGCTATTCGGGGTCTTTTGCATTTCCATACAAATTGTAAGATTTCTTGTTCTAGTTCTGTGAAAAATGCCGTTGGTAATTTGATAGGGATTGCGTTGAATTTCTTCATTTTTTTTTTATGGATGTCTTTCTTTGTCTGACAGTTCACTTTGCATAATTCTCTCAAGGTCTATCAGTGTTGTTGAAAATGTTAAGATTTCTTTCTTTTTCATGGCTGAATAGTATTCCATTGTATGTATGTATACCATGTCTTCTTTATCCATTCATCCATTGATGGACATTTTTTTTAATTTAATTAATGTATTTGTTGGCTGCATTGGTTCTTCACTGCTGCACACAGGCTTTCTCTAGTTACTGTGAGCAGGAGCTACTCTTTGTTGTGGTGTGCGGGCTCCTCATTGCCATGGCTTCTCTTGTTGCGGAGCATGGGCTCTAGGTGTGCAGGCTTCAGTAGCTGCAGCATGTGGGCTCAGTAGTTGTGGCTTGAAGGCTCTAGAGCACAGGCTTAGTAGTTGTGGTGCATGGGCTTAGTTGCTCCATGGCATGTGGGATCTTCCCGGAGCAGGGCTCAAACCCACGTCTCCTGCATTGGCAAGCGCATTCTTAACCACTGAGCCACCAGGGAAGTCCCCATTGATGGACGTTTAGATTGTTTTCGTATCTTGGCTATTGTGAACAATGCTGTAATGAACATAAGAGTGCATGTATCTTTTTGATTTTGTGTTTTTGTTTTCTTCGGATAAATGCCTGGCAGTGGAATTGCTAGGTCATATAGTAGTTCTATTTTTAATTTTTTTTCAGGAAATTCCATATTGTTTTTTGTAGTAGCCATACCAATTTACAGTCCCACCAACTGTACATGAGAGTCTACTTTTCTCCACATCCTCTCCAACACTTGTTATATCTTGTCTTTTTGATAATAGCCTTCTAACAAGTGTGAGGTGGTTTTGATTTATATTTCCCTGATGATTAGTGATGTTGAACATCTTTTGACGTGCCTCTTGGTCATCTGTATATCTTCTTTGGGAAAAATGCCTATTCAGATCAAGTGCCCATTTTTTTAATTGGATTTTTTTTTTGCTATTGAGTTGTTTGAATCTTACAGCTTTTTAATAACAAGTTTTTGAGATATAATTCATATACCATACAATTCACCTATTGAAAATATACAGTTCAGTTCTTTTCACTATATTTTCAAAGTGTGTAACCATCACCATAATTAACTTTAGAATGTTTTTACCCTCCATAAAGAAACTCCATATCATTAGCAGTCAATCCCGATTACCGCCCCCAACTCCCACAGCCCTAAGCAACCACTAAATCTACTTTCTGTCTGTAGATTTGCCTATTTTGCATATTTTCATATAAATGGAATCATGCACTATGTGGGGGGTTGTGTTTCTTACAGTTTTGGGGCAGAAACACCTGAGAAATTCAAGTGCGTAAGTGGTTTTCCAAGTTGATGTGGGTATTTTGGGAGGTAGGTTGTTATCTGCCCAGGGGAATAAGTCAGGTTAGTTTTAAAGTGGGGATGATTTAGCAGATTCCTCGGATAGAGCCAGTCAGCAAAGACATTTAGGATTAGACTGTCTTTCCTACCATGCAAGAGCACTGTATAAAATGAGACCTCAACTACGGTGACTGCCCAAGGTCTGCAGAATCACTGAGCAACATACTGAGGGATCATCTTGAAGTCAACAGTGGATCAGGATACATTTCTGGCTTTGTAATGAAAGTCTTTTGGGGGAAAAAACAGTTATTTTACAAAGTTGACTGTCTCCATTTTGTTGCATAAAGTACTTTCAATAATATTGTTTCAGTTGGTTAATTTGCCTTATCCTATGCTTTGCCCCAAAACACAGATCAGAATGCTTTCACGAACTCTTGCCAGATTTGGTTCACCTTTGCCTTCTACGTATCTTATCTGTTACACCACATTTTGAAATGCATAGCCATTTTCCTGTGATCAAAGCAGGTGCAAGTATCTCTCACACAACCATTTGGTTCTTATTGCCAAAGGGATTGATGTGTCATGTTTCCTTAAAGCCTGTGCTGACCCAGAAATTACCCCGTTTTCAGATTACAAAGGAATGGCCAAGGGTCATATGAAGGTTATGGCCAGGCTCCCTCAGTTGTCAAAATTCAAAAAACTTTTCAAAGAAGAAACAAAAACAGCCAGACAAAATCTCATCTCTTTAAATTGTTATATAGTCTTAACCATTATATGTGATTCTCTTCACTGGTCCGTGTAAGAGTAAGGAAGGGACCATTGTCCTCTAGGGATTTATACAGTCATAGGTGGCAACTATATCCTAGAAGGTAAACTCAAACAGTCAGAGAGCCATTTGGCAGCAGTCTGTGGAGCAGGCCAGCAGGAAGATAAACAATTGATAACATGGAACTGTAGGAAGCAAGGAAACTGTACTTTGCTGTTGGCAACCTTTTTACGTAAGATTGGGAGAATTAAAGCTCCCCAGTGGAACTGAAAGTTCAGCATTATAGGAAAAGTTTTTTAAGAATCTGAATTTGTTTCTTTAATCTGAAGAAGGATATATTAGGATTCCTTTAGTTGGAAAAAGAAATCAAACTGGCATAAGCATAAAAGGGTATTTATTGGCTTATGTATCCAAAGGTTCTAGTGAGTAGAAGTATAATTGGATCCAGGGGCTTAAAGCATGACACTGTTCTCTCCTTTTCTCCTTTCCTCTCTTGGCTTGACCCTCCTCTGTGTTGGCACCATTTTGGGTGGGCTTTCTCCACATGATGGCCACTGGCAGCTCCAGGTTAATCACTTCAACCGGCAAAAGCAAGACCCCTCCCATCCCCCAACACACACACACACACACACACACACACACACACACACACAAACTGCAGGAGCTCATCTTTCCTAGTAGTTCCAAAATTGGCTCCAGGATTAAGACTCTTTCCCCATTCCTGAACCAAACATTGTGGTGGTGATGGATGGAAGGCAGCCTCGACCTGAGTTTGTTCACACATGAAGGGAGAGGAAGTGGGTAGTTAGCCCCACTCAAACAACATAGACTGAGAGCAGGGGAGGGATATTTCCCAAAGGAACAGCAGGTGTTGGTACCAGAAGAGAGAGGAGATGCTGAATGCAACCAAAATGTCTGTCTGCTATAGAGAGGAAATCAAGAGCTCGTGTGGTTTTGAAGTATACAGCAGGATATCCTCTTAGAAGCAAATAACTTCTGTGCTAAAGATTAGTGACATAAAAATAGGCATAAAGGACAGGAGAAGGGACTTTAATAATAGATGTTTTTCAGAAAAGCTGATATAGATCAAAGTTTCATAGAGCAAATCCCATTTTCCCACTGATTTCCATTATAAAGTCACAACTGTATTCCTAAAAGGAAACAAATCCACCTAATTTCCGAGTTAGGAACGTCTGATGAAAAAGTAGTTATAGTTGCTACAGATCTATAGTACATACCAGGCCTTGTGATACATCAGTGATAGAACATCTGTCAGCATTGCACTTACCAACTAGCAATTCACTTTTCCTTTGGGCCCTTTTGGAATGTGGAAACTGTTTCCTTCATTTATCCTTTTCTTAGCCACAGACCTTTTTCCTATGCTAGGAGGTCTCTAACTCCACCTTGGACCTCCAAAAACTCACCCATCATTTTGCATAATCAAGCTACCTACAAATGCAGTGTCTCATTTTGCCAACAGGGAAGCTGTCCAATTCAGGTTCTGCCACAGCCTGAAACTCCCTAAAGAGCAGAGCTTCTGCTTAATGTCAAGTTGGAGGCCACATAAAGGAAGGTAGATGGGGCTTAGGACCACATGCAGAGACTTCCCAGGCTTTTCAGGCAATGAAAAGGTAGAGTGGGGAGGAGGGGAGAAAAGAGGATGGACTGGCAGGTGCAGCCCTCAGCAGTTGCATCATCTTGGTGTATATCTGATTTATAAGAGAATGGAACCTACAACATAGAAAATGGTGTATAGACTTTGTCTGTAAGATTGTCAAGTTAAATGGAAGAATGGTAAACTCAGATAAAAAATAATTATAGATTTCTCAAGTGTTTATATTACTCCTTCCCCATCTTCTCTTTCTTCATTCCTGAAATTTATATCAAGACTGTTTATCTTTGAACCTTTTTATTCACGCATTCGTTTGACAAATAGTTATTGAGCACTTGTTATGTGCTGGCCCTCTTGCAGGCACTGAGGCTACCGCGGGGAACAAAACAAAATCCTTGACTTTGTAGAGTTCACATCCTGGGGAGAGCAGTCAATAAATACACAAGTATATATCATTTCAGGTACTGTGAAGTGCTAAGAAGAAAAATGAACAGGGTGAGAAGGATAAAGAGTGGTAGGAGAAGGAGGCTGCCGTTTTATATATGATACATGTGATATTTGAACAGACCTGGTGGGCTGTGGGGAGCAAGCCATGCGCTACCTGGAGGAGGAGCAGCCTAGGCAGAGGGGAAGTAAGGTGAAGACGCGGGGTCTGAAGCAGCTTGGTCTGCAGCGCGGAGGTGCAGCCAGAATTGCTGGAGGACAGGGAGCGAGGGAGAGCGTGGTGAGAGGTGAGGTCAGAGGCAGAGTGAAGGCAGGTGGGGGGTGGGGGCTGCTGATATTCAGGGAAGAAGGGAAACAAGGGAGGGGTCTGGGCAGAAGAATGCTGAGGTCTGACTTGTTCTAACCAGATAGTTCCAGCTACAGTGCAGGAATAGGGTCAAAGCACAGAGACCAATTAGGAGATTATTGAAAAAAAAAAAAGGGCCAGGAACGATGGACTGGGGTGGTTGAGGTAGAGGTGATGAGACGCATTCTTACCCTGGATCTCCTTCCTTCGTTTGCCTTTTTCTTTTTCCTCACCGTTCTTTAGAAATACGTAACCCCTCCCCACCCCTTCCCCAAGTAATAGAATTTACATGGATATAGTTTTGAGACGAGGGACTTTATTTCTGGTCCTGTCTTAGTCATATCTCCCCTCCTCTGTCAGCCACTGTAAAGTTTGCCTGATATGGGGCTGGGCTCAAATAATGATAACACTGCTGCAGCTTCCACATCTAAGAGTTCTGGAGTGATGGGAGAAAGAACCAGCAGGTACTAGGAAGGGAGACTCAAGAGCAGGATCTTCCCTGCTTCTGATCAGGGAACTCAGCCAGAAGCATAGTATACTACCACTCACACCAGGATTTGCATTCCTTATTTCCTTACAGAAATTGCTCTCATCGTTGA
Source organism: Hippopotamus amphibius kiboko (assembly GCF_030028045.1). Taxonomy (NCBI): domain Eukaryota; kingdom Metazoa; phylum Chordata; class Mammalia; order Artiodactyla; family Hippopotamidae; genus Hippopotamus; species Hippopotamus amphibius. The sequence continues at coordinate 17,679,808 of NC_080201.1, read as the reverse complement.
CCGTTTTACAGAGAAAACCCGTACTGGGGTGGAGAACTGCAGCAGAGACGGGAAGCGCTGCTGTGCTTCAGGCTGATGTGTTGGCAGGGCCAATACTGGTCATAGAACCTTAGTGTCTCAGACTCAGAAGGCTCCCTCGAGGGCATGTGATCTAGTCTTCTCCTGCTGCTGTGTGAATCCCTGCCATAATATATAATCATCTAGCCTCTGCCTCCAGAGTCTCGAATCCATAGATCACAGAATGTCAGTGCTGAAAGTGATCTTAGAGATCACATAGAGCCGAGACTAGAAGAACCCAGGAGTGTGAACTCTCGGACCCATGTGCTTCCCACTCACAACGTTGTCTCTCCAAATAAAGGGCAGCCCTTGCTGGCAGAATTACAGAGGTGGAGCTAGACGTCTCCGTGTTCATCCCATCGCAGGCTGTCTGCACTTATCTTCTTTTCAATACTGTAGAGTAATGAATCCTTTTTATTTTCAACCCTAGGGGTTGCCCTCCTCTCAGATGTGTACCCTGAGAAAATCTTGCCTGGCCTGTTGGCTCAGTATGACGGCAGTAAAGACAAGCACACACCGGAGACCAGCATGAAAGTCGGGGAAATCCTGATGCGAGTTGTCAGGGCATTAGGTGAGTTTCCTTGTTCCAGCATCTGGAGTGGGGTCAGGGAGCAGTGTGGCTGTGGAACCAAAGTCTGTGCACCTGGAGGCTGGTTACGCTAGCAAGGTGAGGACTGTTTGGGGGCTGGGATGAGCTACTTCCTGTTCAAGGATTTAGCAAACATCCAACACGCACCAAGAGATTGGCAACTAAGCTCTCCTAACTGCTTAGTCTCCTCCCCTGAGCTGTGTTGGGGCCCTGATTTTCCTCAGAGCTGGAATGAGAAGTTTCCCACTTGCTGAGCAGCAGTGAACGTGAAAAAAAGGGGAATGTCAGACAGGGAAGGAAGGGCGCTAACTCTGGTTGAATGGCTCCTGTGCACCAGGTTGTCTATGTATATAATCTCATCTAATTTTCCCAAGAAATTCTGTAGAGAGGCTGTCGTTAGGCCCATTTTATAGGTGAGGAAACTGTGGCGCAGAGACCTTCAGCAATTTGTTCAAGACTCACTCAGCTGGCAAATAGTAGTGCTGAGAACTGAACCTACCAACTCGAAGAAAGTTGCTCAAAACCACACAGGCTGAGAGTTGTAACATCATGGGCTCTAGAGTCACACTGCCTGGGATCAGATCCCAAGATGCAGCTTTGTGATCATGGGAATGTTTCTCAACCTCTCAGTGCCTCTGTGTCCTCATTTATAAAAAGAGGGTATTAATAGCACTTACCTCATGTGGCTATTGTGAGGATTAAATTTTACTCTTTACCCACTAGGGGAAGGTTTTGAAAAACAAAGTAGCTTTGGGATTTTCCTGATTGTCCAGTGGTTAGGACTCCATGCTTCCCATGCAGGGAGCGTGGGTTTGATCCCTGGTCAGGGAACTAAGATCCCACATGCTGCACGGCGTGGCCAAAAACAAAAAACAACAAAAAACCAAACCTAGCCTTTTGCCTCTTGCATCAAGAAATCATGTTGAGTTCTTCCTTCACCAGCATTTCCGAGGATTTCCAAAGATTCCACATAGCCATGCATCATTTCCATGGACGTAGCCCTTAATTTTCCTAATTTCTGGGTGACCCTTCTGGCTAAAGAAGATAGAACCTAGATCTCCAACCGCTTAAAATCTTTCATTGCTAAAAGGAAAATCTCAGGAGAGTGAAATGAAAAGATGTTTTTTCTGCCCTTTGAAGAAGGACGAACTTCCTGTATTTGCCTTAGTCTTAAATGTGGGTCTGAAATATACCAGACAAGTGCACCACTATGAGAAACAGTTCTCTCTCAGTAGGTGTGAGTGTTAAGTCTAAAGCATTACAGAATCGAATGCCACCTCTGCCTTCCATTTGTGTGTATCGTTGTGGTTGTCGACCTGAGAAGGAAGTGTCTGATACACAGATGGCACCAACAGAACGTGTCTGTTCCCTGTGACTTCTGGTAGACCTCTACCATCGGGATGATAAAACGTTGAAAATGCACATTTCTCCGTCTCCGCAGGCCAGTCCAAATCATTTCCTGTGGTGAGAGTGAAGGTGGGGATGAAGGACTAGGTTGAGTGGGAGAGAGGCCTTGTTCCTCCTTACACATTCCTATAATTAGCCCAATTTCCAAAACTGCCTTCTGGCATTTCAAAGCATATTCCATCAGTTCTCAGCGTTCTAATCTTCCTGTAGCCTACTCTAACAAGTATCCAGCCGTAAACATTGCCTTAGCTTTAACTGCTACTTTCTTTTTTTTTTTTTTTTCCTTTTTTTTTCCTTTTTTTATTTTTTTTGAGGGTACACCAGGTTCAATCAACTGTTTTTATACACATATCCCCGTATTCCCTCCCTTCCTTGACGCCCCCCCCCCCCCTCGTAACTGCTACTTTCTAATTCACCTTACCAACTTGTCCAGGTGCATAGATGAGATGGCTTATCGAAATCCTTTAAGTGAAATGAAAGCCCATTTTTACAACATAGCCAATATCCTCAGTTTACTATTGGTGTGGAAATTCTTGTGACAGCCACTCTATAAGACTTCTTTAATAAGTACCCTAGTTTCAGCGGTCCAGGTCTTGTGCTCTCCCCATCCCCAGCTCTTCTTTGCAGCAGGGGGAGTTCCTTGGGTGCACAAGGCCTGCAGGTAGGAGCCAGGTGCAGTACACCACCGTTTCCTCTTGGCTTCAGTTCCCTAACCTGCTTTTCTTCCTGCCACTAGACAATAGTGAAAAATCAGCAGGAGCTTTTTTTTCTTTCAAAAAAAAAAAAAAAAATCAAAGAATCATATACATATAGTAAAGTATATGAAGTACACTAATTTTAATAGTGTAGTTTTATGGTTCTTTACGTATTTGCTACCACCCAGGTCGGTACAGAAAAACTTGTAATAATGCATGTAGTTTCCTTTTTTCCCTTCCTAGTCTATACCTGCCCCAGAGGCCAGCACTATTCTGACTTTTTATCACCATCAATTTATTCTGATTGTCCTTGAACCTCATTTTAATGGAATTAAATCCCCGTGTTTCCAGTAAGTTGATGGATACGGACACGTGGGTAAATTTGGGTCAGCTTTTAGGGAGCAAGAATATTTCACAGGCTGTGCAGTGTATTGTATTTCCTGTTGTCTCACATTACGAGGTGTATGATGTCTGGTATCTTATTTTAGTGATGTGAAGATTGATCAGTGGTGTTTCCAGTAGGATACATCCATAATAAACTTCCCCATCAACCTTCCTCCTATTGGTTTTAAGTAACCATTGGTGATTGTTGCTGTTATTTCACAGAGGCTGCATTTTTTACATATTAGGAAACAGATGCAATGAGGGTTACTAACTTGCCTAATGTTACATAGCTACTTAATGATGGATCCAGAATTTCAACCCAGACAATCTGACTCCAGACTCAATGTCTTACCCAATACACAATACTGCATCCTGAAAAATTTCCCATGTCATTTAGCATCTTTTTCCTGTCATTAACATGTACATTTTACACATCCTCTATAATTTTAATGATTGCATGATGCTATGTCATTTGAATGTATCATAATTTTTTCAACTGACCAGCTTACAGGTTATTCTAATTTTTCACTGTTATGAATTACATTAAGATAACTATTCTTGTAGCGAAATCTTTGTGCAGATCCATGATAATTTCCTAGGAAAATTTTCTAAGAGTAGAATATCTTAAAAGCATATACATATTTTAAAGCATATTTATTGCTAAATTATCTTCCCAAGAGATTGTACCAGTTTACGTTTTAATGTTTGAGAATATTTGTACCCTCATCAGTACTATATATGCTATGCATTATTTTTATCAAGCAGATATATAAAGAAATACTATTGTGTTTTTATTTCCATTTATTCAATTGATAGAGTTAAATATTTTTCATATTTTTATTGGCTAAATTTTTGCATATATGGAGGGTGAGTGTGTGTGTGTGTGTGTGTGTGTGTGTGTGTGTGAATTGCCTGGTCCTGTTCTTTCTTCATTTTTCCATTGGGGTGTTGATTTTGTTATTTACTTTGCTAAAGCTTTAAATATTTACAGATCTTGAACCACTAACATTTATGTTGTAAATATTTTCTTTGGGTTGTTTACATTTTAGTTTTGTTCGTATTTTCTGTTTCATTTGTTTTGAAATGCAGAAATTTTTTATTTTGATGTATGCAAATCTATCTTTTCCTTTATGGTTTTTCTCAAATAGAAAGGCTTTTCTTAAGCCAACATTATATAAGTATGAATCTATGTATTTTAATCTCTACTTTTCAACGTAGAAAATATGGTAGGAGGATTTTGGTTTCATTTCTTTTATTTAAGGAACTATTTAGTTTTTTATTGTACTTTCAGAAATTTAATCTTAACACATTACTAAATTACCAATCACTTCAAATGTTTCTCCATCTATGGCCCAATGTCAATGTCGACAGGAACCTGTCTGATGTAGACTGCACTCCTCTCTCACATATGCCAGATGCAGTGTCTTCTCTCTCTTCAGCAGAGCTGAACAAACACTACCCAGTTCTTTGTTCCTCTAGACCAGTGATTCTCAAATGGGGGAGTGGGGGGAAGAATTTTGCCCTTCAGGGGACATTGGCAATGTCTGGAGACATTTTTAGTTGTTACAGCTGGGGGCAAGGGGGATGTTACTGGCATTTAGTGAGTATAAGCCAGGGAAGTTTCTAAGCATCCTACAGTGCACAGGACAGCCCCTGCAACCAAGAATGATCTGACCCAGAATGTCAGTAGGGCTCCTGTTGATGCACCCTGTTCCAGAACTCATGTTTCTGCTTTATAACATCACTCAGATGTGTTACTTAAATCCAGGACTGCCACATACAGTTGTGCAGGTTGTTCACAGATTCAAAAAGTCCAAGAGGCGTCATTGTATGAATGGCATGGCCTGGAGCTGTACAGTACTCACCTGTGCAGTCATCCTGGTGGCCTCAACTGAATTCTAGCCTATCCTACATCCCAGTTACATCTTAGATTGCCATCTCACTGGATGGAGAGAGTTTGAAAGTTATTCATTCCTTTTTGTAATTACAAATCCTCTTGGATGTGGGAGGTTCTGCACATGGCTAATCTTATCTATTTTATACCAATCTTATGAGCATACTTTTTAGTGGATAGCCTTTTCTGATATCTGCTGAAAATAGGAATTTGTCCTTATTAGAACCTGTGGCCACCTTTGAAGTGATTACATGTGCCTCCATTTTTTTCCCTTCCTTTTACATTTAGTGGACCATAATACGAACTAAAATATATTTTTCAGTTATCCCTTGTATTTAGGTAATATTTTATACCCTTTGCTAATATTTATTTCTCATTCTAAGGAAAAAGAGAAATAAATGAAATTGCTTTTTACTTGTATGTGGCTCTCATTTGAATCTCAGGCTTGGATCAGAAGTCCTTGATGGAAAGACAGTTTCCACCTCTGCCCATAGTAATACCCAAACACTCTCTGAATTCTGATTTCCTGCTTTTGTCAAGTTCTAAATCATATAAATTCCTGGGTTATTTGGTAGCTCTTTCTAATGCTCAAAGTTTTTTTTTTTTTCTCTCACAGTATGATAATTAATTTCATTTGTTCAAGGACTCATTTTGCAAGCATTAAACCAAGCTTGGGCTTTGATTCTGGGAACCCAGATTCACATAATTAGGAAGATAAAAGCAAACTGTGCCCCACTTACATGGATGAAAACTAAAGGCTCGTGGCTAATCACACTGTAGTTTTAAGTTTCTGCAGTCTAGCTGCTGGAAGTCACAGGTCCTTTAGGTCCTTCTGGATATCACACAGGGTGTCTGCACTTTTCTTGAGTTGGGCCACCTCTTCATCCTTCAGCCTCTGGTTGATAACACTGGGTAACCCCCGAGCATTCAGGATACATGGAAGGCTCAGGAAGACTTCATTCTCAATGCCATACATCCTCTTCACCATTGTTGACACTGGGTGAATCCTGGATAGATTTTTCAACATGGATTCAGTAAGATCAGCCACACTTAATCCAGTAGCCCAGTTGGTATATCCTTTCAGCTTGATGACTTGATAAGCACTTTCGACCGCCATCTTATGCACTTCCTTCCAATTTTCACTATCATTGTCTGTTCCCATTTCTGGATTTAGTTCCTGGAGAGAAACGCCTGCCACATTCACCCCACTCCACACAGCCACACTTGAGTCTCCATGTTCTCCCAAAATCCATCCGTGGCAGCTGCTGGGATGAATGCCAAGTTTTTCAGCCATAAGATAGTGAAATCTAGCAGAATCCAGATTACACCCACTCCCAATCACACGTACTTGGGTAATCCACTTAGTTTCCAGGTAACATATGTGAGAATATCCACTGGGTTAGAAACCACAATTATGGCTCAGTCAGTACTGTACTTGACGATCTGAGGAATGATGAACTTGAAGAGATTAACATTCCTCTGCACCAGATTCAGACGTCTCTCGCTCTTGCTGGCGAACTCCTGCAGTTACCACCACGATCTTGGAATTGGCAGTCACAGAGTAATCTTTGTCTGCCACAGTTTTCAGTGCCTAAAGGAATACGCCCTCATGCTGCAGGTCCATCATTTCTCCTTTGAGTTTATCTTCCAAAACATCCACAAGAGCAAGCTCATCAGTCAGAGATTTTCCCAGAATGCTGATGGCACATGCCATACCAACTTGTCCAACACCCGCTACAGTGATCTTATTGTTTGGGACTGTTGCCTCTCCTTCTGCAACTGGTGCGATGAGTTTTTCCTTAAGAGTTGCCATTGTGCCCAGGGGAGGGAAAGTTCTGGAGGCCGCGGTAAGGGTTGCGCAAAGAAGGCAAAGTCAGGAGCATGTGGCAGGATGGGCCTCAGAAGTAACCATTCTTTGTCTACATTTTGATGTTTCCTTTTAGTTTCTTTTTCTTTCTCAGACTTGTAATTACATTGTGTGTATGCTGCTTTGGTGTTTTTTGTTTTTTGTTTTTGGATGAGACCAACATGACTGCTTTAATTCTTTTTTTTTTTTTTTAACAGACGATAAACAGCATATATTTAGAGTGTACAATTTGGTACCCCGATCTCCCAATTCATTCCCCCCCAACCCTCCCTGCTTTCCCCACTTGGTGTCCCTGCGTTTGTTCTCTACATCTGAGTCTCTGTTTCTGCCTTGCAAACCGGTTGATTTGTACCATTTTTCTGTATTCTGCACATATGTGTTAATATACGAGATCTGTTTTTCTCTTTCTGACTCACTTCACCCTGTATGACAGTCTCTAGGTCCAGATGATGGCCATTCTGACCAGTGTGAGGTGATATCTCATTGTGGCTTTGGCTTGCATTTCTCTAAAGATTAGTGATGTATGCTGCTTTTTAAAAATTTTAACATTATAAGCACTTTTCCATGTCATTAAATATTTCTTGAAAATATAAGATTTGTTGGTTGTTATTAATTAGTAACCTGAATTTATCATAATTTTATTTAATTATCTTCTAGAAAGATATTATTGTTTAATTAGGTGGTGCCAGTTCCTTACTTTATGAGGAACTTTATGAGGATTACGAGAAGTGTGCTGTTGATCATTCCTATACACAAATCCCTTGGCGAATCTTTGATTCTTTCCTTAGGATTAGTTCCTACAAAGGAATTACTAGGTCACAGTATATGCGTGCTTTTAAGGCTCTTGATATTTAGTGCTAAGTTGCCCTCCAGAAAGATACACTCTTGTCAGCAGTGAATGAGACTAATATCTCACAGAGAAAAATTGTCCCATGGCTTCAGACCTACTCTCTACCCCTAACCAGCCGTCTCTAAAATGTGTACCTTTGCTCCCAAAATGAATGGAGGAACCTGTCAGAGAATGTTGGGTGGGTGGTTGGATGAAGGGAGGGAGGTCAGGGAGGGACTGATGGATGGAAGGGTGGATGCATGACTCAGTGTGAACCCATTGCTGCCCTAGAAGAGCAACTCAGATCTGGTAGTGTCATCATGCCTTACAAGGAATGGCACTTAATTATTTTTAGAGACAGAACATAGTCTTCTAATCAGCAAGCTCAGACAAGTTCTGGTTTATTCTAGGTCAGAAACTTCTAAAAATGAGAGCAGGAATAGAAAGCCATGTTCATGTTGCTTCATCTGAAGAGTTTACCTTCAGTGAGCTATGTAAGAAAGATCAGGAATTAATCCTTGGAATGAGGGGAGAGAACTAAATCTCAGATCTCTATTGGAGAGCACCACGGCAACTAGAGTGACACCGGGAACGCGGGGGCAAAGCAGCTATACTTCTAGGTGATGAGGCACCTTTTCTCAAATTACTCTATATGCCAAGAGAAGGGTGGGTCCTGGGCTTTAGGGTATATTTCTAACTCTTACAAGCTGCAGAACACCCTTATTTAATGTGCTTTTTTGTCAGCTGTTTTCCATATCACCTACTTAATTTTTATGTTTTTGTTCAGCATTCACTTTGCCGCTTCAGAGTTCATCCAAGTGATGAGCAACCCCTAGTCCCATCCAGCTCCGGGATGAAGCCCAGAATCTGATTTTAGAAAATCTGATGGTGCCTGCCCAGAGAGGAGCAAATGTGGCCCCAGATTCTGCTCTAACAGACACCTTCTTCTAGCCAGTCTTAGAAAACAGAGGAAAATGGACTCATTGGATCTGTCTAGCAGGCTACTGTGAGTTCCAGTTGGGTTGGCCTGGGAATTAAGATGAGGAGAGGAGCTTTTAAACAGCTGCATAGTATTTTATAGTATAGATGCACCACGGTTTACTTATTCAACCACTCCTCTGTGGATGGAACTTCACTTTTTTCTACTTTTTTTCCTGTGACATGCAGTACTGCAGTATAAATTCTGATATATGTGTGCTAATTGAAATATATATTATGTGTGTATATATGCATATTTCATATATATGTATGTATTAAAGTACTGGACCTTTATTTCTGTAAGATTGACATTTGCCAAAGTGGATTCACTCAGAAACGGCTGTTTATATTTTAAATTGTTTATATACTGACAGATTACTTCCTGAAATTGTGGGTGAGATAGAGCTTTTTGAACCCCTTGCTATGTGTATTGTCAAATAGAGAAAAATATCTTTTGAAGATTGTGTTTTTCAAAGTGAATGGGCTAAAAAAAGTCCTCTTTTGTGTTGTTTTATTGTTTGTCTTCATTGCACTGGGAAAAAAATCCTTGTTTAAAGTAATAAATCACTGGGAATTCCCTGGATGTCCAGTGGTTAGGGTTCCACGCTTTCACTGCTGGGGCCTGGGTTCAGTCCCTGGTCGGGGAACTAAGATGCTGCAAGTCATGTGGCAGCAGCCAGAAAAAAAAAGAAGAGTAATAAGTTATTTATGTCTTTTGCTATTAAGTAATGTATAAGACTAGTCAAGGAATGACATATCGCCTTTAGAAGTATCTTAACAAAATTTGTTTAAAAGTGCAGCATTACAATCAGCCACCTTAAGGGCATTCTAATTAGGTAGTTTCCAGAAATATTTAAAACTTTAATTTACTAGTTAAAAAATTTTAGTGTAAGGGCTTTTTCTTTCATAACATATGTTTTAGTTCCCCTATTTGTAGGAAAGGACCTCAGAACATAATGGCTTGAGACAACCACCATTTATTTGTTCAGAATTCTGTAATTTAGGTAATGCTTGGCAGGGACAGCTCATCTCTGCTCCGTATGGTGTTGTCTGGTCTCAGCTGGTGGTTCTTCAACTGCGTGCGGTGCAGGCTGAGCTCACCCAGGAGATCGCGTTCAGCTGGCGGGCCCTCGTGCTCCTCCACATGGCTCCTGTCTGTCCCCGCGCGCAGACACTGGTCACTCAGTAGTCTAAGCCAGGCTTCTTTTCAGCGTGGTGAATGGTTTCCCAGAGAACAAAAGCGGAAGCTCCCAGGCCTATTAAGAGCTAAACGTAGAATTGGCTTAGTAATTGGCTTCTGCCACATTCTACTGTGAAAGTAAGTCACAAAACCAGCCCAGGTTCAAGGAGAAGGGAAGTAGTTTCTGATTCTTGATGAGAGAAACTACGTTTAGGATGGTGTGCTGGCAGACATATCTGCGTGCTAACTACCACACTAGTAGTAGTGCACACGTATTGCCTAACAATACACAGGTATATAAAGAAATATCTAGTCTCTCCCAAATAGTAGTTATATTTAATATTCTCACCTCCCAAGGTGAACAATGATAATAGTTTGGTATATATTCTTTCACACCTTTCCCTGTGTTCCTAACAGGTATATGCAAACATATGTGGGCTTTTTATATGGGTTTTTTTTTCTTTTACAAAAACAGAATCTTAACATACTATTACTTTTATTCTTACTATTATTAAATACTATTAGTCTGCAATTTGCTTTCTTTGAAATCAACTTTACTGAGGTGTAATTTACATACAATAAAATGCCCTCATTTTAAGTGTACATTTCAGCATTTGATATAAACTCGTATAACCATCACTACAGTCAAAATATAAAACATTTTCATCACCTCAGAAAGTTCCTTTGTGCCCAGATCACCTCCCATTCCACACCCCAATCCAGACAACCACTGATATGCTTTCTGCTACTATAGGTTAGATTTGTCTTTTCTAGGTTTCATGTAAATGGAATCATAACATATATACCCTCTTGTGTCTGAATTCTTTTGCTCAGCAAAAGTTCTTGAGATTCATCCATGTTATGTATATTAGTAGTTCAGTACTTTTCTTGCTAAGTAGTAGTACTTTATGTGGATATACCACAATTGTTCGTACGTTAACCTGTTGATGGACATTCAGGTTTTTTCCAGTTTTGAGCTATTACGAGTGTAGTTACTGTGAATATTGTGGTATGTCTTAATGCGAAGGCATAGATATGTCTGTTTCTCTTGGGTAAGTACTTAGGAGTGGAATTGCTGAGTCATATGGTAGGTGTATAAGAAACTACCAAACAGTTTTCCAAAGTAGCTGTACTATTTTACATTATGACCAGCAAAGTATGAGTGTTCCAGTTGCTCCATATCCCAACACTTGGTATCAATATTTTTTTTTAATTCTTAGCCATTTTAATGAGTCTGTAGTGGCATCTCATTGTGGTTTTAATTTGTATTTCCCTGATGACTAATTATGTTGAGCTTGTGTATTTTCATGTGCTTATTTTCTCTTCCTGTATCTCTTTCGTGAAATAACTGTTAAGATCTTTTTCCATTTCTAAATTGGATTATTTCTCTTTATTTCTCCAAGTCTTTATTGAATTGTAAGAATCCTTTGTATGGAGTAGATACAAGTCTTTTGTCACATATGTGTATTGCAAACAGTTTCTACCAGTCTTTGCTCAGTGGTGTCTTTTGAGAAGCAAACATTACTTTTTCTGGTTAAAATAATATTTACTTATAATATTAAGTAAATATCAAAAATGGATTAGTTCATTTACGGCTTTAAAAACATATACATTTAAAATTTCAGTGCTGACAAAAAAATCAAATTAATGACATTATTTTGATATGACAGATCATGTGTTGCTAAAATGAGATGAAATCACCGCCCAATGTGCATCTGGTTCTGACGTTACGGTGGAGAATTGTTTTTAGATCAGCATTACCAAATTATTATATGTTATAAAATGAATCCTTACTCCTGTATTTTCCCTCTATATAAACTATTATAAAACCCTTGGGTTCTGAAGTCAGGCTGCCTGCATTTCAAATTCCAAAGCTGCCACTTCCTAAGTCTTGAATATGCGACCATAGGCAAGTTACTTAACATCTCTGTGCCTCAGTTTCCTCATTTGTAAAATGATCATAATAATAAGACCTATTTCATAGAGCTCTTGGGAGGCTTATAGGAGTTAATAAATGTGAAGTGTCAGCATATAGTAAATAGTTAATGGTATTTATTACTTTTTATTACCTCAAACTCTATGCAGTAACTCTTCAGGGACGAAAGACTCAGCTCAGCAGGAACACCAGAGAGTTGTGGATAGAATTTCAACTTCCTTAAGAAAACAGGAACTGAACCCAAACCAGGCTTCTTACATAAAGCCAGGGACCAGGTTTGTACTACCTCCCCCACCTGCAACACACACACGAATGAAAGCTACAGTTACCTCTGGGAACAAGCTTGTCTCACCACCAGACCTTGGTCCTGGCAACGAGGACTTATTTCTGTTATTTCCCCAGGATGAAAGACCCTGAAGTCAAACTGCTTCTGAATTGAGTTACCTGCACCATCATTTTCTTCTTTCTACTGAATATATTTGAAACAAATAACAAAACACCTCTCTTAGTCCCATATCCCCTTCAAACTGTAGCCCTGTTTCTCTGGTCTCTTCCAGAGTAAAACTTAGAAAAAGTTGTCTGGACTCATTGGCTACACTGCGTCCTTTACCATTTTCTTCCCAAGTCACTCCAGTGGAACTTTCATCCCCAGCATTCCCTTAGCAATCAAAATATTGAAAAAACCAATGATCCATTCTTTATCCTCATACTACCTGACCACCCAGTAGTTGATATGTTTGACCACTGCCTCCTTCTTGAAACACCTTCCTCTCCAGGCCTCCCATGCCATAGACCTGCCTGATTCTCCTCTTACCTCATGTTCCTTCTTCCTCCGTCTTCTTTGCTGGCTCCTTCCCCACTACCAGATCTTCAAAGTTTGGCGTCCCCTAGGCTCTGTCCTTAGTCCTTTTCGCTCTTCCATGCACACAGTGCTACTCATTACCTGGTCAGTCTAACTAGAAATTTATTGATTGTATTAACATTTTTTTTCAAAGAGCCAGCTTTTAGTTTAATTAATTTTCTTTATTGTTTTTTGGTTTTCCATTTCGTTAGTTTTCCCTCCTATCTTTTATATTTCTTGCTTTAGTTATCTATTGCTACATAACAAATTACCTCAAAACTTATCAGATTAAAATGTTTATCTCATAGCTTTTATAATTCAGGAGTTCAGTCATGCGTTAACTGGGTGCCTCAGCCTGAAGGATTCTCATAAGGCTGAAATCAAGGTGTTGGCTGGGCAGTGGTTGCATCTGAAGAATCAACTGAGGATAGAACATTTCTCAGACTCACTCAGGTAGTTGTCAGGATTCAGCTGTTTTCAGGCCTTTGGACTGAAGGCCTCAGTTCCTTGCTGAGTGTTGACCACAGCTTCCTTCAGTACTTTGCCCCATGGCCACTCCCCAGGACAACTCAACATGACAGCTAGCTTCCACCAGAGTGAGCGAGCAAGAGAGGGCTTCCCTGCTGGCACAGTGGTTACAAATCCACCTGCTAATGCAGGGGACACGTGTTTGAGCCCTGGTCTGGGAAGATCCCACAAACTGCAGAGCAACTAAGCCCATGTGGCACAACTACTGAGCCCACGTGCCGCAACTACTGAAGCCCGCATGCCTAGAGCCCGTGCTCTGCAACAAGAGAAGCCACCACAATGAGAAGCCCTTGCACCACAACAAAGAGTAGCCCCCACTCTTCGCAACTGCAGAAAGCCTGTGCACAGCAACGAAGACCTAACGCAGCCAATAAATAAAAGAAAGAAAATAATTTTAAAAATTGTTAAAAGAGAGCAGGAGAGGGCAAGCAAGATGGATGTCTTTGTCATTTGCACTGAATCTCAGAATTGACATCCCACCATTCTGTTACATTCTGTTTGTTTGCAAGACACTAGGTTCAGCGCCAGTTCAACAGAAGGGAACAACATAAGGTCTGAATGTCGGGATATGGGGCTCGTAGGGTGCCGTTGTAGGGACTGCCTACAATATCTTCCTCCTTTTAACTTTTGGTTTAACCTGTTTATTTTTCTAATTTCTCAAGGTGGAAGCTTAGATCACTGATTTTGGACCTTTCTTCTTCTGTAAAGGAAGCATTAGAAACTATACATTAGGCCTTTCTCACCTTCCAAGATGGCCCACACTGTCTGTGGAGTGTGTTTCTTTCTAAATAAATCCAGTTCTTACCTAAAAAATGACGACACCAACAACAAAAATCTAGAAATTATCCTATAGGAATTACTTTAGATGCATTCCATAAATTTTGATGTGTTTTCATTTCATTTATTACAAAATATTTTCTAACTTTGCTTGTGATTTCTTTTTCTACCACGGATTACTTAGAAATGTGGTGTTTTTTGTTTAAACTTCAAGTATTTTTCTCTTTTCATTCCTTATATTTTTCTTTACTTCACTGAGCATAGTTATAGTAGCTGCTTTAGAATCCATCTCTGATAATTGAAATGTCTGTATCATTCAGTCTTGGCCTCTGTTGAGTATCTTTCTCCTTGAGAATGGGTCATATTTTTGTATTACAAGTAACTTTGGATTATGTCCTGGACATTATTAAATTATGTTGGGAAGGCTATGAATTCTGTTACAGTCCTCCAAACTGTTATATTTTTGTTTTAGCAGGCAATTAAATTAGACCCAAACTTCAAACTTTGTCTTACCTGAAGTGGGCAGTAGCTCAAATGTCACTTCAGTTCTTTCAGCCTTAGCTGCAAGCTGCTTTGAGTCTAGTCTGCACATACTGAATTTCAGCACATTTCCGTGAGGTTCAAGAGAGACAGTGGGAGACTATATTCACCCATCTGAATCCTTATCTTCATAACCTTTGTCCTGTTTGTTTGCTGCTTTGGGCATAAGTAAAGTTAGAAGAAGTCATCATCCTCATCCTTTTTCAAATTCCAGCCAGGTTTCTATGGCCTGGCTTAGCTCAAGAAGCCAAGAAGCCAAGATCACAAAGAGTCATATGTGCTGTGCTAAGGGATTTGGATTTGTGTTGACCAAATGGAAGTCACTGAGAGATTTTAAGGAGGGAAGAATTAATCATAATTACATTTTAGCAAAATCATTTTGGCTGCTATGTGAAGGATGAGAGTGGGGCAAGATGAAGCAGGTAGACTGATAGGATATTGGTGGGCAGCCTGGGAAAGAGATGATGATGGATATTGAACGAGGGTTTACGTGTGAGAAAGAAGGAAAATGATGTTCCCAGATAGGAAAGCATGAGAACAGAACAAAAGTGGGATGCCTGTGTCGCGAATGGAGGACTTGACCTGTGTCCTGATAGCAAGTTGTGTTGGGTGCCTTGGGGAAGTAAGGCTAGATAGAGAGGGTGGGGCAGACCGCAGAGAGCCTTGAAGACTGGACAGAGGAGTTAGGACTTGATGTGATGGGGGAATCACTATGGATTCTTACGAAAGGAAGCAGCATGATGAGAGATGTGTAGGTGTGGTTGGCCGGGGCATGAAACATGAGTGAAGAGAGGAGAGGCTGGAGCCAGAGAGATAGCTAGGAGGCTGTTGTGGTATTCCTTGGCATAAAGAGATGAAGACTTTGATTAGAGGGATGTCTGTGAGAATGGTGAGAAAAAGTAGATATTATAGGCAATTCAGAAGAAGAAATGAGAGACTGTCATCTTTTTTAATATTTAGTGGAGATGGAGTTATAATCCACCCAGCAATTCCACCTAGTATAACCCACCCAGTTATTCTCATAGATATGTTGAGAGGCTCAAATGAAATAATATACATAAAATGAAATATTTGAGTGTCATTACAGATGTAACTATTTGAGTGTCATTATAGAGATGTATTTACGACTATATTAATTCCTGTACTAGGGTTGCCAGAGACCAAAGCAGAGAGGTAGGACCATCTACAGTAGCAGCCATTGGGCAAGTAAATAGGAAATTGATGTATAGGTTTAACCTTGGAATACATTTTACCTTTCTCTGTCAGAGGTATGCACTGTGACCCCCAGAGTCATAACTTGCTAAGTTTGGATCTTGACTCTAACATTTAATAGCTATGAACAAGTTAACGTAACCTCTCTGTTCCTTATCTGTAAAATGGGGATAATTGTGGTAGCTTCCTGATAGAGTGGTTATGAAATTTAAAAGATAATATATGTAAAGTATTCAGAAGCAGCATCTTTCATGGTAAGGGGTGAATAAATGTTGGTTGCTGTTATTTTCTTGTCATTTTTGAGTGAGTACAAAGTATTCCTCCATTCTCCCAAGGCAAAGCCAACCCTGAGTAAATAGCGCTTCAGACAAATGAAATGTGTGATCATCCTATCCTATCCCAGAATACAGATCATGGTTGAGTACTTGCTTTATTCCAGGCTCCCTGCTAATCACTTCATGTGTCTATTCTCACATAATCCTTGAAATGGCCCTACAAGGTGATTTCTTTTATTATTATTATTACCATTTTATAGAAAAGGTAGTGGGTTCAGAGTAGTTAGTGACTTCCCCAGGATCACACTGCTAGTTGGTGCTCAATCAGGGACTCAAAGCCTGATTTCTCTGGTTGCAAAGATCATGCCCTTCATCACAACTGTAATACACTGTCATCTGCTTTAATCCAGTTTTTTGTTTTAATTAATATGGAGACTGTAAAAGCCAAATTATACTGTGAAAGTAGAAAATCAGCTGTCTGATGTTGGCATGAATTCTTAGAGGCAAAATATACCTTGGGACTGCAGTAGCAACAGGGAATCAATTTCTGTAGAAAAAAAAAATCATGGGTTTGTTTTTTTTTTGAAGTGTAGTTACTTTACAATGTTGTGTTAGTTTCAAGTGTACAGCAAAGTGATTCAGTTATATATATATATAAATATATTTAAATACATATATATACATTCTTTTCCAGATTCTTTTCCACTATAGGTTAGTACAAGATATTGAGTACAGTTTCCTGTGCTATACAGTAGGTCCTTGTTGTCACTACTATATATAGTAGTGTGTATATGTTAATCCCAAACTCCTAATTTATCTCTTCCCCACCCCCTGCTATCCCCTTTGATAACCACAAGTCTGTTTTCTATGTCTGTGAGTCTATTTCTGTTTTGTAAATAAGTTCATTTGTATCTTTTTTTTTTGGCGCATGGGCTTAGTTGCTCCATGGCATGTGGGATCTTCCTGGAGCAGGGATCAAACCCATGTCCTCTGCATTGGCAGGCGGATTCTCAACCACTGCGCCACCTAGGAAGCCCCATTTGTATCATTTTTTTAGATTCCACATATAAGTGATATCATTTGATATTTATTTTTCTCTTTCTGACTTACTTCACTTAGTATGGTAATCTCTAAGTCCCTCCATGTTACTGCAAATGGCATTATTTCATTCTTTTTTTATGACTGAATAATATTCCATTGTTTATATATGGATATATACACACACATACATACCACAGCTTCTTTATCCATTCCTCTGTTAATGGACATTTAGGTTGCTTCCATGTCTTGGCTATTGTAAATAGTGCTGCTATGAATATAGGGGTGCATGTATCTTTTTGACTTATGGTTTTCTCTGGATATATGTCCAGGAGTGGGATTGCAGGATCATATGGTAGCTCTATTGTTACTTTTTTTTTAAGGACGCTCCATACTGTTCTCCATGGTGGCTGCACCAATTTACACTCCATGGGGCTTTTATGTTAAAAAATTAAAGAGGTTGACAAAGCACTGCCCTTGGGCCAGATCCGACCTGCTGCCTGTTTTTGCGTAGCCCATGAGCTACGAATGGTTTTCACATTTTTAAATGGTTGAGGGGAGGGGGAAACAAAAGAAGAATAATCGTTTGTGACATGTGAAATGCAAATTTCAGTGTCCATATAAAGTTTTATCGAAACAGTCATGCTTATTTATGTATTGTCTGTGGCTGTTTTTGCACTACAGTGGCAGAATTGAGTAGTTATAACGACAAACAGAAATTGGCCCTCAAAGCCAAAAGTATTTATTTACTGTCTGGCTCTTTACAGAAAGAGTCTGCTGACCCTATTCTAAGGTAACCATTATTCAAGTACACACATACATATTTCTTTGGCAGCCCTTCCTTGCTTGTTTTTCAGCCGAGTTTCTTTGGAAGTAACTAATCTTTCCAAATCATTCTTACATTTTTCTTCCCCCCAAATCAAGCTTTGTATCCTGCTTTAAACTTTGTATCCTACTTTAAACTTTTACCCTTTGTAATTAGACCTCTTTAAATAGATTTGAGTAGATATTTCATTTCTTTTCTAAAATCACCAGCTGCGATCATTAGCTCAGGAGATAGAAGATGCCATTGGCAAAGAGTCCTTTCTTTAAGGATGGCACAATTACAGTTGGCCCTGTTTATATGCAAACCTGCCGATACAGAGGGCCAGCTAAGACACTTGAGCATCCATGGAGTTTTATATCCTCGGGGAGTCGTGGAACCACTCCCCCACAGATATTGAAGGACAGCTGTATACATGAATGCCTTAGTGTTTTATTCTGCTGTTATTTTTATTTTCAGTGTCTTCATACTTTTGTCTTCTCATCTCACACCTCTAATTCTAATTCAGAGTAAATTAAAGCATTAATTTGGATTCTTTATTGTGTCTATGAAGGGACACAGGACAGTGAAACATCTGATTTTTCTCTTTTATTTACAAGTTGTAAAATAGATTCTTAGATTTGAAATAGATTCTTACATTCACTTTGACTTAGGGTCTTGCAAGAGAGTAAATCAGCAATCTAATTGGAATATAATATTCCCTTTAGAAAGAAATTATAACTTAGTTTTCTTTTTGCTGGACCTGATGTGGTAAAGACTGATTTCCTAGCACTTGAGGGATCTTCTGCTGATAATTTCAACTTGAAGTTGTATTCTCAGGCCACAGACTTCCTGATATATGTTTGTCAATATTATGAGTCTAACTTAACTCTTGGGCATGCTTTAAAGAGTTTGAACATTTATGTAGCAAATTAAATTAATTAAGTCACTGGAATGGTTTTAATACTTTCATCATTACGGAATTGTAAGGAGAATCTCCATTTAAAATATCTAGTTTTTATCTTCTTTCATCTTTTAAAATAACTTGCCTTAAACTTGGAACTTTTTCTTCCTTGTGATCACATTTCTGGGCTTTATTTTGTTAATTCCACCCTTCAAGAAAATCCCACCATGTTTCTGAAGTCTGTTATTGTCTCAAGCACACTTTTTAGGAGAACTAATCTCTTTGTCTTGTCAGTAACACACTGGGCTAGAGTCATTTGTTGTAGATTTTCCTTGTAGGGTAACTGTGTAAACTGAAAGTTTATACACCGGTTAAAGCAATCTTGGAGTTCAATGAGCTGTTGAGATGGAATGAGTAACCTGGTTAATACATAACTGTAGAAGTCTTGGCATCCCCTGTTTCAAGCTGTCTTTGTTTCTTTATCACTTTAATTCACTGAGTTGTCCAAAATCCAGTGGTACAAAGCATTTCCTGTACATTGTTTTACTTTGTCCAAAAGATAATTATCTGTGGCTCTTATTTGCACATCGCTCTTATTTGAAGACACGGAAAGAAAAGATCCTTTTGCAAAAGTCAAAGTGTAAAGTAGGGTCTCTCCCTCTCCTGTCAGTGCCCCTTGCTTACCTCTTTTTCTTCCCCCCTCCCACTTAAAACTTTCTTCTACTGGAAGGTCATCAAATTTCAGAAATGACTTCAGATCTTTCTTGTTCCTTCCCAGCTTTTAAAAAGACGTAGCAGGTATATTAACATTTGCTAGGGCTGGATGACAGCCTTCTGTGATGCTGCCCTTCTTGGGGTGGTTTTGCGTTTTGAATAAGGAGGCTATTTCGTCTAAAGAAGTAAATTTCTAATGATTAAATAGACTCTGAAGCAATACAGTTTGCTAATTGAAGAACTATTTGGAGGGAGGAAGGTCTGTGTGTCTCTTTAATGCTACGTGGTAAGTGACTTACACCAATAGTCCTACTAACACGTCTGTTCTTCTTTAATAACTTGTCCCACAGAGATCTTCCCTTGGTTGCATCTCAGCCTCTCAAATTTTGTCTACCTGCAGCTTGCCTCGTGGTCTGTGTGATGAGGTACAATGAAACTAGAACCAGCAAAGGGAGAGCTAAGGGCCCCTGAAAAAGTTGCTAACCTACTCCTAGCTCGGGGTGACCTCTTGGTTACATTACCTTAAAAAGGATAGCAGTGTGAATGGAAAACCAAAAGCAGCAGATCAACAGCCTGAGGGAGAAAAGTGGGTCCTGACATGCAGGCACCAGCGGGGGGAATCCATCCAGGGAGTACCCAGCATTCTTGCCCAGTGACTACTGCGACTTGCCTCCCTGGCAAGCCCCATCAAGACCAGAAGGTGGCTTTGGCTCGAGTCCTCTAATGCCCTAATATGTGCATCAAGTATAGGGCTTTAGCAGCTTTCACAAGGCCATTTATCAGTCATCTCCTACTGTTAGGAAATCGGAAGTGTTACCACTTTGAAGATGGGAAAGAAGAGGGGAATTTTTGTGTCCTCTTCAGGCTAGAATTAATAGCATTCCAGTCCTTAAACAAGACAATTAAGTGACAATTCTGGTGTTTGTTCATGGACCAGAGGAACTTATTCCCATTATGCCGTATTGCTTATGGCCTGTTGTAAGACATAAATCCCTGGCTTCTCTTCCATTCATACCTTATGCGGTTAAATAGAGAAAGAATGAAAATTGTAAGGACCGTGAAATGTCAGAGATATGGGGGAAGCAGCCGGTCACACTGATGTCCTTTGTTTTAGAACGGAAGTTCCTGCTGATCGTAATGGAGAGCCAAGTAAATGTCCTGATGGCAGTAGAAAGAGCCCTGTGCCTGGGAGGCAAGAGAATGTATCTGTCTTTCAGTAGCTGTGTGACCTGGGATCAGCCTGTTAAAATTTTTTCTTTCCTTATTTGTAATACAGAGTTAGGAATATTGTTTTTCTACCGACCTCAAATTCTTATGCGGTAATAGGCACACAAGTGCTTTGCAGATAAAAGAGGCTTACAAATGCATGCAACATTTTTTTATTCCACGGTACTGTAGCTGCATATTCTATCTTAACTAAAATCTCTCCCCTGTTCATAAAGGGCTACGTGAAGAAGGGAAACTAAAATCAGAAAAGAGATGATTTCCCCAGAGCTGAAGGGGAAATTCAAGGCTAAAAAGTAATTGTTGTTAATAGGTCAAAATTTACCTGTGAATTTTTTTAATGATGAATTTCGTCAAAAATTAATTGCATTTAAATTATTTAATGGCCTTTGAAGAGGAAATCCTGCCTGTCAGGATCTGCCATGTCAATCTAATTTCCTTCTGACCTTGACAGAAATTATCATCTCTGTTGACTCTGGTCCACACGTGGCAATAAGTTGTATTCATGAAATGTTAGAAGAAAGAAGTAATTCTTCTACTGTGTTTCTTTCGGTAGTGAAGTAGAGTTCCAGGCCCTAAAATGCAGGAAAAAAAATGAACAGATGTTATCAAGGACAGAAAAGGGTCTATGAAGAGAGTCGGATCTATATTTTGTCTCCTGTTTCCTCGTTGACCGGGTCAGCAGGAGTATTTCTGTGAGGGCATGTGGCTATCCATGGTGTTACTTATCCCCAGGGATCTATGCACTTTCGTTCCCAAATAAATGGGAGGAAAAATAGTTTCTCTGGATTCCTTTTTTTCAGTAACGGATTTAGTGACGTCTAGTGTGATTGTGACATTTGACCTTTTTATACTTTTACTCTCTTTTTTCTCCCCCAAATATCTAATATCAAATCTGAAAGTACAAAAAGTACCGTCTTGGAAAAGGAAGAGCCTACTTGAACTGCTTAGATTACAGAGGGGATTCGAACAATGTAATTGAGATCCAGGAGCCTGGAAAGATAAGATTAAGATTCAAAGATATACAGACAAAGACTCCAGTTCTCCATCTCCACTTGAATCTGGTCCCTAAGAGGAAATGAAGTAAAGAACTGGAATGGACGTAATAAAAAGGCTGGAGCACGAAAGTTTTAAAATACTGGCAGGAGGTCTTAACTGTCCCTGGGTTAATGTTTGTCAGATGTGGTTTGGCATACCCAGAGATGGAATATTGGGCCAAATGGCTATAACTGTATGTAAGAACCTCTGAGTCTATATCTTCAATATTTTTCTTGCCTCTTTTAAGAGACTCTTGTACTAAAAGTATGATATAAATTATAAAAGTATAATATAATTTTCTTATTGTAGACATTTTTAAAAGCTGATGCAATGAAAATTAATTTAGAAGGTTTAAAAAATGTTACCCATTAAACTGCCAGCTCTGAAGTAGTAAAGACTGAAATTGTGTTGACACCGTGTTTTACTAACAAATAAGGAAGCAAAGAGTTGGCAGAAGCAATGCGATTCACAAAGCATTGGGAAAGCTGTAGGTTCTGCTTGACTGGTGGTCAAGGCAGGACCCAGTTCCTGTAGCGGGCATATCATCAAAAAATCCGGATCTCCTACTTCATGTTTGAAGGGAGCAACCATTGTGGGTTGTCTGTGAGATTGCCCCAAGCCTTTGGTCTCTGAGCTTTTGGAAGGCAGAGGTGTGTTTCATATCAGATTCTGCTTACTCACATATACCTCTTCTCTTCTACTATGTGAAGATTTTTGTATGTTATTTATTTTTCCAGCTTCAACATAAACTAGATGCTGCAGCCCTCCTTTAACCCCTCCCATCCCCAAACTTACTTTTTAAAAAAATAGCTTTATTGAGATATACTTCATATACTATACAATTTACCAATTTACAATGTGCAATTCAGAAATTTTTTGTATGTTCAGAAGATTGTACAACCATCATCACAATCAATTTTGAAACATTTTTGCCACCCCAAAATAAACCCTGTACCCATTGCCAGTCAGGCAATCACTAACGTTTCTGTTTCTAGGGATTTTCTTATTGTGGATGTTTCCTATAAATGAAATCATACAACTTTTGTGGGTTTTTTTTGGACTTCTTTTTTTTTTTTTTAATCAATTTTTTTTTTGGGGGGTACACCAAGTTCAATCATCTGTTTTTATACACATATCCCCGTATTCCCTCCCTTCCTTGACTCCCCCCCCCTCGAGTCCCCCCCACCCTCCCCGCCCCAGTCCTCTAAGGCATCTTCCATCCTCGAGTTGGACTCCCTTTGTTATACAACAACTTCCCACGGACTATCTATTTTACAGTTGGTAGTATATATATGTCTGTGCTACTCTCTCGCTTCGTCTCAGTTTCCCCTTCACCCCCCGCCCCCTCCCATACCTCGAGTTCTCCAGTCCATTCTCTGTATCTGCGTCCTTGTTCTTCTCACTGAGTTCATCAGTACCAATTTTAGATTCCGTATATGTGAGTTAGCATACAATATTTGTCCTTCTCTTTCTGACTTACTTCACTCTGTATGACAGATTGTAGTTCTATCCACCTCATTACATATAGCTCCATCTCATCCCTTTTTATAGCTGAGTAATATTCCATTGTGTATATATGCCACATCTTCTGTATCCATTCATTTGTTGATGGGCATTTAGGTTGCTTCCATGTCCTGGCTATTGTAAATATCTAGTAACAAACTATAGAAATGATCCCTGAAAGTATAGCCTTTGGACTGACTTCTTTAATTTACATGTTTCAGAGTTCATCTCTTTTGTAGCATGTCCCTTATTCCTTTTTATTGCCAGGTAATATTCCATTATATTGATATAACGCATTTTGAAATCCATCCATCATTTGGTGGACATTTGAGTTCTTTCCACTTCTTGGCTGTTATGAATAATGCTGCTTTGAACATTCACGTTCAGGTTTTTATGTGGGAATGTGTAGTAAATTCTCTTGGGTATATACCAAGGATTCGAATTGCTGGATCATGTGGTAACTCTAATTCTGACTTTTTGAGGAACTGCCAAACTGTTTTCCAAAGCGGCTGCACCATTTTACATTTCGGCCAGCAGTGTATAAGTGTTTCAATTTTTTCTCCTCACCAGCACTTGTTCTTGTCTGTCTTTTTGCTTATAGGCATTCTAATGAGTATGAAGTGGGTATGTCGTGGTTTTGGTTTGCATTTCCATAATGATTAATGATGTTGAGCATCTTTTTATGTACAATTTGTATATCTTCTTTGGAAAAATGTCAGTTCAGATCCTTTGTCCATTTTGAATTTGGCCTGTTTGTCTTTTTTTATTGTGTTGTAAGAGTTCTTTATAGATTCTGAAGACAAGCCCTTTATCAAATATATGATTTGCAAATATATTCTCCCATTCTATAAGTTGTCTTTTCACTTTCTTGATGGTGACATTTGAAGCACAAAAGTTTTTCATATTGGTGAAGTCCAACATACCTATTTTTTCTTCTGCCACTTGTGCTTTTGGTGTTTTATCTGAAATGCCTTTGCCTAACCTAAGTCACAAAGATTTACTCCTATGCTTTCTTCCAAGAGTTTTATAATTTTAGCTCTTACATTTAGATTTATGATCATTTGAAGTTACTTTTCTATATAGTGTAAGGAAGGGGTTCAACTCTTACATGTGGATGTCCAGTTGTCCTAGCACCATGTGTTGAAAAACTATTCTTTTCCTCTTTGAATTGTCTTGGCATTCTTGTTGAAAAAAATTGACCATAAAAATGAGAGTTTATTTCTAGACTCTCAGTTTATTCCATTGATCTGTAGATGTGTCCTTAGGCTGGTGGCATATCGTCTTGATTTTTGTGGCTTTATGTAGTAAGTCTAAGTCTTTAAATTAGGAAATGTGAGTCCTTCAGCTTTGTTCTTCATTTTCAAGATTGTTTGGTTATTCTGTATCCCTTACAGTCCCATGTGAATTTTAGGATAAGCTCACCAGTTTCTAGCTGGGGAAAAAAGGCAGCTGGGGTTTTGATAGAGATTACATTGAATCTATAGATCAATTTTGGCAGTATTACCAATCCATGAATATGAGATGTCTTTCCATTTGGTTAGTTCTTCTTTAATTTCTTTTAACAGTGTTTTGTAGTTTTCAGAGTACAAGCGGTGCACTTGTTTTGATAAATTTATCCTTTTTTAAAAATTTATTTATTTATTTTTATTTACTGGCTGCATTGGGTCTTTGTTGCTGCGCATGGGCTTTCTCTAGTTGTGGACAGTGGGGGCTACTCTTTGTTGCAGTCACAGGCTTCTCATTGCAGTAGCTTCTCCTGTTGCAGAGCATGGGCTCTAGGGATGCAGTTTTCAATAGTTGTGGAGTATGGGCTCATTAGTTGTGGCTCGTGGGCTCTAGGGCTCAGTAGTTGTGGCACACAGGCTTAGTTGCTCCGTGACACGTGGGATCTTCCTGGACCAGGGCTCGAACCTGTGTCCCCTGCATTGGCAGGCAGATACTTAACCACTGTGCTACCAGGGAAGTCTTAGATTTATTCTTAAGCATTTATTCTTTTTGATTGATTCAACTGTAAATTGAATTATTTTCTTCATTTCATTTTCAGAGTATTAATTGCTAGTCTCAGTACTTACTTGTGACACCTGGTAGCAAGAGCTAAAAAATAGGTTAGGAGACATCAGTTGCTTCAAGTGGAGTAAGTTACGTTTACGCCTGCATGGAGAGGGAAGTAGGCATCAGCACTTCCGAGCTGGTAAGGCCGCACCCTGCAACGACTGTGCTATCAATGGCCTGATTCCTCTGTTACTATCACAGAAGAAGACTTTCTCTTGCTAAAGAATGTAGAAAGTTTTCAATCATTCCATGCGTCTTAACATTTTATTTACTATCCTTATTGTGTAGAGAAGACCCCGTACTATTTGAATCATTATTCATTTGGGGAAAAACAAAGTTGACCTTGGGACTTTCCTGGTGGTCCGGTGGTTAAGACCCCATGCTCTCAATGAAGGGGCATGGATTCGATCCCTGGTTGGGGAGCAAAGATCCCGCGTGCTGCAGGGCGCGGCCAAAAAAAAAGATCTCTGAAAGATTATCACATCCTTTGGCTGACTGTGACTTTGCAACCAGTTAACAGAGTATGAGTCAGAGTGTGCTGAAGGCATTGCAGTAGAAGTGATCCAGCTGGAGGTTAATTATTGCAATGCAAACCTCATCCTACATCATAGAACAAAACTTTTGTCCTTTCTGAACACACATATAAATTCAGATTTGCCAGACTCAAGAGTGTATCTCTAGTTAAGCCATTCTCTTTCTCAAAAAAGCATTATCAGTCTTTTCAACAAATGGTACTGGAACAACTGAACATATATATGCAAAATTTCCTTACCTCTAAATCTCTAGTGCCCCCCCGAGTCCCTTGCACATAGTAGTGCACGTTAAATGTTTTCATTGAGTTGGCTAGATGGAAGGGCTGGAGGCTGGAGATTAAATTCTGATCTGATTCAGGGGCCTGTGAATTCTTTAAAAGAATTTTTTAAATGTTGTGTTTTCATTTTAATGATAATTCTGAATCACCTGGATCCACATTATAATCAGGTTACACTACGCAATTTTAGTGCCCATGTTTGTGTTTGAGAAACATTGGTCTAAAACATTACTCAGAATGTATGTAAACTTCTGATTACAGAGGAGTGGTGGCTGTAAGTGATCATTCAATCTTTGGAAAATGTAATTGCTTTTACCCGGCAGCACCTTAACCAGCAGGATAAGATATTTCTTAGTTACTTCCTGTTGGTATATAGAAGAGAATACTTAGGAATGATTTTTAGGTGTTCACTTCTATGTATCAAAAAAAAAAAAAGAAAAAGAAAAAAAGAGGTAGGGGGAAGAGAGAGAAAAAGAAGGGAAGAGAAGAAGAAAAGAAGGATTAGAGAGCCCTCCAGATATTAATAACAGAGTTTTGAAAGGATGGTGTAAAGATTTGGCCAAGGGTGGAATTTTCTTTCTGACTTGATTTTTCTCAATTTCACTTTTATGTCCTGTTTCACTGAACTAGAAGAGTAGTAGAGCCCTTGAAATCAGCAGACCCCCCGACTCCAGAAGTTTACTGTGTCAGCTCAAATTTGACAGTGGTCTTTCACTGTGTAAGTGTTTCTTGTTTCAGGTCGTCTCAGATCTTTTATGAGGGAAGGTGGGATCTGATAGGCATAAATGAATCTATCAATCTAGACCTCAAAGTACCATTGCAAAGCTTGATTAAAAAAAAGATCTTTCAAATCCTAATTTGTTGAAGGAATCTTTTCATAGATACGATAATTGATACAAACAAGTCATAAGCAGGTTAAATTTTTTTCAGCTCTCTCGTTTCACTATGCACTGGATTTTTCACCTTCCAAAGCAACTCGTTTTTTATCAAGTTTGTTCAAACAAATCTATATCCTTCATTTGCTTCCTTGAACACACAGCTGTTTGCTTCTCAATAAGGTTGATTACTGCTGACTTCCTGAGAACAATACGGAGATGCGAATAGCCAGGTGTTGTCATTGTCATTGTGCAAAGTAAAAGCTGTCCGAGCTGAACTAGGATAAACTCCACTGACTAGATTCGACTTGAGTAAGTTTCTAAAAGTGGTCTTGGGTTTACTGTGTTCATTTCCCTGAAGCCATTTCTAAATGCCTGAGGAAAAGATGGTGGTCTCTCCAACTTCAGTTCCATGGGCATCTCTTAGTCTAAATATTATAGTCTGTTGTGAATATTTTCTGAAAATAGGGGTGAAGGAGTTCAGAAATCAATCTATTTTTTGTAAAAGCCATATAAGATGCATACTTTTAAGGAGACAACAGGATGGTAATGAATATTTGTCCTTGTCAGGGGGGCAAGTGTATGCCACCTTTTCTGACAAAAGGTGAATTAGGATCTTGGAACCTTGTGGTTCAAATAAGTTTCGAAGGAAGCAATCCAGACACCTCATCTGGATAAAGGAAAATACAAAAAGGCAAAAGGCAAAAGCCAAAGATATATATTAAGCAAAACCCCTCCTGAAGGGGATAATTGAGCTTTTGTTGCTCAATCAGAAACTAAGGAATAGCAGTGGGTGTCCCAGAGCCTGAGGTTTTAGTTCATAATGAAATGGGTTAGTCAGTAGTTGCGAAATACACTCAGCATATAACCCCTTCTCACGAGCTCCTACTGTAAATAGTTACTCACCTTTCTTTAATAGGTTGGCAGATGTATAAAGATGACACTGCCCTTTGGAAAAGGTATATATATATTATACACACTGATATTTTGAGTCATGCCATACACTAGGCTGTTGTCCCAAATAGAATTGTAATTAGAAGAAAGAAAATTATTGGGTTTAATTTTTTCTTTCATATGTTATAAAATTGACTTCTGAATCCTTTTAAAGACATATACTGCCTGAAGTTTCTTTGTTTTGGCAAATCTAACTTTTCTGGCTTTGTATTGATAGACATAGAACTGACATAGAAGTACTCTACAACGTTAAATTTTCACGTATCATATCAGTTAGAGTGCTTTTGGCTGCAGGTAACAGGAATTCCCAACTTGGCTGGCTTAAACAATAAAGAATGAATCATTGCACATGACAAAAAGTCCTGAACTGGTTAATTCTTTGCCTTCATGGCATCATTCAAGACCCAAAATCTTTCCATCTTTCTGCTCTGCCAACCTCAGCTTTATTGGTCTCATCCCCTGGTTCCTCATAGTTTCAGTTGGCTGCAGCAACTCTTGAGTCATATTCTTATCATAACCAGAGGCAAAATGTTTTCTTAGGGTCTTCCAACAGATGTTCCTTCACATCTCATTGTTCAGACTGGATCACATACCCAAAGCAATTAAGGCAAGGGGATATGTGCACCATGATTCATTTAGAGCAACAAAGACCTTAGCCCCAGTCACGTGAGTGATGGTTGGCCAGGGGGGAAAGGTGGATCGTTGAACAAAATTAGAGTGCTGTTTGCAAGGAAGAATGGGAGAATGCCAGTGAGATGTACACAACAAAATTTGATCCCTGAAGCTCAAATTAAGAACCCTTTTTGTAGGATCTTTACTTTTTTAAATATTTATTTATTTATTTGGCTCCACCTGGTCTTAGTTGCAGCATGCAGGATCTTCGTTGCCGCTGGCGGGATCTTTAGTTTCGGCACATGAACATGTGGGATCTAGTTCCCCAACTTGGGATGGAACCCGGGTCCTCTGCGTTGGGAGTGCAGAGCCCTAGCCATTGAACCACCAGGGAAGGATCTTTAAATTCCATGGCTGTGTCAGATTGCAGCCCTGGAAGCAGTATTCTCTGATCATATGCATTCAGTTTGTTCTGCATAGAAGCCTGGTCAGGGCTGACCCCCAACCTGGAGACTAGGATCCAGTACAGTCTTGAGAAACCAGCCACACAGCATGATAGGAGCCAGGGAGAGGGAGGACAGTCGGAGGCTAGCAGAGCATCCAGGAAATGGGAGCAGGGCTGTAAATCCCCGAAGAAGACCAGGTTTGAGCCAAGGGTGTGACAAATCTTGACTGTGTATGTGAGGTCTAAGGGAGGTCAGGTTGCGGAGAACATGGCAGCAGGGTCCTTTGAGAAATGCAGAGTTGATGCAGTGAGTGTTCTAGCTCGTCCAGTCCAATACCTGGAAATCAAGGCTGCGGGCAGGCCCAGAGCCAGCTGGCTGGTTACACTGCAGGCTCCTGAGATGCTGAGTCTCCACTGGCTCCTCCTGCTTCTTAGGTACCCTTGGGAGTGGGGGTAGCGGAGCATGCAGTTAAACGGATGCTTATTTGCAAAGTAAGGAAGCTCAGGGCGGGGCAAGATTTTATACAAATGGAACATTAAATTTTGGTTTTGTTAATGTAATGGTATGACCTTGACTTTTATGGTGGGTCAGTGTAAGAAACAGCCATGTGATTTCTACATTGAATATAAAAGTTCTCTTGTCTATTCTGCTCTTCACTTTCCCCCAGGTCTTCTTCACATGACTTGTTCCTTCAGCTCTTCTCCTCTGACAGCTTTTCCCTGAGCCCTTACCCCTGA
The DNA here is from genome assembly GCF_030028045.1 of Hippopotamus amphibius kiboko. Taxonomy (NCBI): domain Eukaryota; kingdom Metazoa; phylum Chordata; class Mammalia; order Artiodactyla; family Hippopotamidae; genus Hippopotamus; species Hippopotamus amphibius. The sequence continues at coordinate 17,650,109 of NC_080201.1, read as the reverse complement.
CTCTTAACGGCTTCGCTCTCCTTATTTTTCTTCATCGCTCTTATTGCTGCTGGAAAGTTTATTTACTATTTATTGTCTTTCTCCTCCAGTAGAAGTAAGCTTCATAAAGATGGGAACTTTGCTTTCTTGTTCACGCTATGTTTTCTCCAGCACTGAGAACATACTTGGAATATTGTAGGCACTCAATTAAGATTTTCTGAATGAATGAGTGAGATACCTCTTGGTATTCTTTCTAAAGTTTTTGTCTCCTAATGAATTGATGTTCCTTCTTTTATTGAATAATGGGAACTATGTTTTCTGTTTCCTTTTTTGCGTTAGCTACCAGAATTGCTAAACTAAATTTGGGTTCATTTGCAATAACCATTCTTAGCTTGGAATATCTACACTTTCTCACTTACTATAGAACTTTTAAAAAATATTCATTTCAGTTTCAATATTTTTTAATTTTTATTTATTTATTTGGTTGCATTGGGTCTTCACTGCTGCGTGCGGGCTTCCTCTAGTTGCGGGGAGCAGCTGCTTCTCTTGTGGAGCACAGGCTCTAGGCGCACAGGCTTCAGTAATTGCGGTGCATGCGTGGGCTCAGTAGTTGCAGCCCAAGGGCTCTAGAGTGCAGGCCCAGTAGTTGTGGCGCACTTGCTCTGAGACATGTGGGATCTTCCCAGACCAGGGATCAAAGCCCTGTCCCCTGCAGCAGGCAGATTCTTAACCACTGCACCACCAGGGAAGTCCCAGTTTCAATATTTTTTATTGTAAGTTGCCTCAAATCCCATAGGGAAGTAGATGAGGACTGAAGAATAATAAATGAACTGACTGATTGACTGAAGGGTAACAGGGAGAAGTCAAAAAAGAATACCAGGCTTTTGAGTCTGGATGAATAAGAATACTGGAGCTGTTGTTAATGGAAACTGGAACCAGATCAAAACATTACTCATAAAAGTATCTTTCTCTGTCATCATTTTGGGCACATCTCCCTCCACTGTTATTGCTTGGTCAGTTTTTTTCCTTTTCCCTAGTTGTCTCTGAGTGCTGTGAGGGGAGGGATTGTGTCTTTCTCGCTTATGATCCTTAGTGTCTAGCACAGTGCCTGGCACATAGTATCTTTTCTTTACCATGTATTTTTCAGATCCGCTTTTTAAACTGAAATATAGTTAATTTACAATGTTGTGTTGGTCTGCCACTTATTTTTAGCTTTAAATCCCTGTGTTAGTAAATATTAACTAGTTTGTCATCTGCTCTTGCCTTTCAACCTGCAGTTTCCCCTCCTTATGGATTTCCAGGCTTTCTTCATTTCTTAGCGTCTTGCTTCCCGACAGGGACCTTCATTCCTGTAACTACAGCAGCCTCCCACTGCAGAGCTCATGAATATGTGCCTTCTCTTCCTTTCTCCGTCTCCTGAATCTCATTTCCCTGCTGGCTAAGGCAAAGGTGACTCATCACCTCCTAGACTTCCACCTGGAAGGGGCCAGAGCGACCGTCTCGTCTAATTGACTCACCTGCCTCTGGTGTGGGGAGGTGAAGGGGATTGCCCTAAGTCACGCTACTAGTTGGCGGCAGGGCCAAAATTAGAACACAGAGCTATTAACTCTGGCGGTACGTCTCATGCTGCAGCACGAGCAAGCCCCTTCCTAACCCCAGAAAGGGAAAGTACTGTAACAAAAGTAGAAAAGTAACTTTTCCTCTTAGTTGGAAATATTTTAAATGCATTATATCATAGGAGTTAAATGTCAGACTACATAAGTTTGAACTTACTCTTTGGATAAGTTATTTACCCTATTTATTTTAGTATGTCCTTTTTCTCTTTCCTCTGTGCCTTTGTATATTTAATATACGTACTTAAATCTGTAAGTGTGGTTTGTTAATATTGAGGGAAGTTATGTGGGTGCATTTTTACATACATAAATGGAATAATACTGGTTCTGTTCGTTTCTTTTACTTAACAGTGTCTTAAGGAAACCTTTCTGTATTATTGCATTTAATTCTATCTTGTTCCTTTCAGTGACCATATAGTATTCCATAATACGTATGGTTATGTAACCACTTCCACATTAATTAATATTTAGTTTATATCTTCTCATTTTTCACTATTATAGTTCTGCAGAGATGCCTTTATGCAGACTTTCTTGTGCATACATGTGACTGCCTTCACTAGGACGGATATTCAGAAATGCAAATACGAGGTCTAAGTAGGCACAGTTAAAGTCCCTTCTTTTCTATTCTGAAACAAGGCTGTGGCTAAGTCATCAGTGATTCAGTTTCTGCAACATACGTTGGTGTTAACTGGGCAGGGGGTGAGTCGTATGACTGCATGTATTGTATTAGGAGCTGGGAGCATTTGAGAGAAGTTACTCCTCATCTTTTTGTTATATTATAAGGAAAGTTCATTGTGTTCCTGACTTTGAGGGAAAACAAAAAATAAACTTCCTCCTCCTCCCCCTTTCTAAGTGACTAAGATTAGTGAAATTATGCTAAGCAACCTCTGCTTGACTCTGTGACGGCATTAACCACACAGTACTGTAATTGTGGCACTCATCGTTTATGCCCACCCCCTAAACTTTGGGCTTCTTAAAGGGTAAAGATTATGTTTTGTCCATTTTCGTACTCCCGAGAACACGAGCATGATACCAGCACATAATTACTTTTTGTTGAAAAAATGAGTGAATTCAGTTCAACATCGGCATTTGTTGAGTACCTAGCATGTGCAAAGGTTACTGAGGACTGATAGGAACAGAGATGAAGCAGTCAAAGTTGTACCCTCAGGAATTTATAGTCTAATGGGAGAAATAGATACAGGCTGAAAACATCTAGGCATCAAGGCATTAGTAACAGATGTGATTTAAACCAAAGTACTGAGGGACTTCTAAGGAGGGCTGATGCAGGCTGACTGAGGCTGTTAAGGAAGGTTTTCACAAAGGAATTGGCATTTGAGGCATTTGAGCTGGGCCTGATAGGGCAGGTTGGTGATTTTTCTACGTAAGTTATCATTTTGGTGGCTTTAAACATATGCTTCAGACACCATTTTGTTGCCATTCAGATATCATGTAACCTTAGGGCTACAAAAAGGCTGGAAGTGCAGTGTTATATTTGGGTTCTAGAGCCTCAGAGCCAAGATCAAGCCAAAACAGCTTTAGTTCTCAGCCTATCTGTGGAGGAAGAAGTTGTTTCCATTAAAAAAAAAAAAAAAAAAAGTCAATTCTGAGTGCCTTAACATGCTGTTCCTCCTCTCTTTAATATAAATTTATTTATTTACATATCTATTTATTTAGTGACTGGCTGCATTGGGTGTTCATTGCTGCACACCCGCTTTCTCTAGTTGCAGCGAGCAGGGGCTACTCTTCGTTGCAGTGCTCGGGCTTCTCATTGCAGTGGCTTCTCTTGTTGCGGAGCATGGGCTCTAGGCACGCGGGCTTCAGTAGTTGTGGCACTCAGGCTCAGCAGTTGTGGCTTACAGGCTCTAAAGCACAGGCTCAGTAGTTGTGGCGCATGGGCTTAGTTGCTCCGCGGCATGTGGGATCTTCCTGGACCTGGGATCGAACCCATATCCCCTGCATTGGCAGGTGGATTCTTAACCACAGCACCACCAGGGAAGTCCCTCTCCTCTCTTTAAAAATAAAATAAAACAAAAATTTTCTTGACCCCACTTCCTTGACAAGGTACCACCCCATTTCTTTGATCTGCTTTGCAGAAAACTCCTTAAGTGATCTGTCTCCAATTCTTTTTCTCCCATTCTATCATAAACCCACTTCCATCATGTGCTCACCCCTACCAGTCTATCAAAACTTCTCTTGTCAAGGTCAGCAGTGACCTCATTGTTCCTCATTCTATTGGTCAGTTTTTAGTCTTGTTTTACCTGATTTAGCAGCATTTGATCCAGACCATTCTTTCCTTTCTGATACGCTGTCTTCCCTTAATTTCTAGGACACCATCCTTGGCCGGTTCTTCCTTTCCCAGACCCTTCCTAGACTTAATGTTGAAGGAAGGGTACAGTTTCAGTCCTTGGTCCTCTTCCCTTCCCTGCCTAAACTCACTCCCTTGATTATATATCTAGTTTCAATGTTTTAAATATAATCTACATTCCATTTATTCCAAAATATATATCTTCAACACATACTTCTCTTCTGAACTCTATATATCTTCTACTACTTACTCAACGTATTAAAACTGAATTCTGACCTTTCCTCCTGCCCCAAATCTGCTTTACTTGGAGACTTTCCCACCTCAGTTGATAGTAACTTCATCCTTCCAGGCACAAAAGCAAAAATCCTGGAAGTCATTATTGGAGTCATCCGGAAGTCATGTTGGTGCCATCTGCAGAATACATGCAGAAGCTTTTTCTCACCTCCTCTGCTGTTCAAGTCACCATCCTCTCTCAAGCAGCTTCCTGCAATAGCTTCCTAATTTGTACCCTTGCTCCACCCCAGACACACACACACACCCCTGTGTGTTCTTAGCACTGCAGCCAGAGTGATCTTTTTGCACTTTTTTGCTCGAGATCCTTCAAAGGCCTCCCATTTTAGTCACAAAAAGTCCAAGTCCTTACAGAGACCTAACAGGGCCTCGCAGGAGCTGCCCCGCCACCCATCCCTGCCATCACGCCTCTCGCTGCGTCTTGGGCTTTCTTGGTGTTCCTCCACAGGCCTGCTTCTCCACAGGATTTTACGCCGGCTGTTCCCACCCCGGCTGTGCTCCCTCCTCTTCCTACCGTGCTCCTCCCCCAGACGTCCGTGTGGGTGACAGCCTCACCTTCAAGCCTTTGATTAAATGCCTCAACCATCTCACTGAAGCCTACCCTGACCATCTTTTTAAAAAGCTTTTAGATTAAACTTGGGATTCTACTTGCTTTTTCAAAAAATAATTCATCATGAAAATTTTCCCTAACATTATTCTTCCAGAGTATGATTTTTAATGTTTATACAAGTACTTTGAAAAGTATAAAACACCATACAGTGTGCCATGGTGATGTATTATTCCTTCTTTTGGTTTTTTATTTTATAAATTGATTGATTGATTGATTGGCTGTGTTAGGTCTTTGTTGCTGCACGTGGGCTTTCTCTCGTTGCGGCGAGTGGGGGCTGCTCTTCATTGCGGTGCGTGGGCTTCTCATTGAAGTGGCTTCTCTTGTTGTGGAGCACGGGCTCTAAGTGTGCTGGCTTCAGTAGTTGTGGCATGAGGGTTCAGTAGTTATGGCTCGTGGGCTCTAGAGCGCAGGCTCAGTAGTTGTGGCACATGGGCTTAGTTGCTCCACAGCATGTGGGATCTTCCTGGACCAGGGATTGAACCTGTGTTCCCTGCATTGGCAGGCAGATTCTTAACCACTGTGCCACCAGGGAAGTCCCTATTCCTTCTTTAGGAAGTTGAAAGTTTGTTTTGAAAGATTTTGATTTCTTCCCTTTTCCTGTAGGGGACATGGTCTCAAAGTACCGAGAGCCTTTGATCCACACCTTCCTGAGGGGAGCAAGAGATCCGGATAGCGCTCACAGGGCCAGCAGCTTATCCAACCTTGGAGAACTGTGCCAGAGGCTGGACTTCATGCTGGGCTCCGTGGTTCATGAGGTACTGCATGGTGATTCCTTTCTCTAAAGCTTGTTTTTGCTTGGACCTATGGTATCGCTCGGCACTGGGAGTTAGGAGACCTGGGTTCTTTTTCTAGATCTGATAAATCATTTAACCTCCCTCAGCCTCTCTAGTCTCATATGTATATTGGAAGTTGTATCAGTAAGAATTTTTTAACTGCATGTAACAGGAAGTCATCTTAACCTACTTTAAGCCGTAAAAGGAGATTTATTATAAAGATTCCAAAGAAACACAACAGAATTGAAGAAGCTTGGAGGAAGGGCAGACAGAACTTTACCTAGGTCTCTGGGCCATCTGTGAGTCTCATCTCTGTTTACAGAAACATCTCAGGCAAATATATACTCTGATTGGCCCTCGTTGGTCGGAGGTGCCCTGTATTCAGGGAGACAAGGGGTCTTATCAGAAAAGAGTAATTAAGTTCCATGTTTTGTTCACCACTTTATACCCAGTGCCTGGTACATAGTAGGTGAAGGATAAGTGAGCAGCCAAAATAATAGCCACACAAGATGTTAGCACTGGACGCTTCTCCAGTGTTTAGAGTCTAAGATTTAAACTGGTTTTAGAGTTTAAGATTTAGTGAAAGGTATATTACACTGTTGTGCTCTATGAAGATCTTTCTTTAGCCTCTTAAATTTTATCTTTGCCCTTGTGTTTACTTAGTCATCAATATATAAACATGTATCTCGAGTACCTACTATGTACTATAGACACTCCACTATTTAAAGACAATGATGGCCAAAGAAGACTAGTTAATATGTTGCCAGGAGTCTTTTTACTACCAATGGGCTTCACCATCTTAAATCTTTTATGGAAGAAGATGGCTTATAAATTATAAACATGTAAATAAAATGCAGTTTATATTACCTTTTTTATTTATGAGAGACTAGATTTTTCATTATAGAGCACATAAGTTTATAAGAACAAAAACTTACAAAATTTGTAATACTGGCTTCTTTCACATTATTCAGTACCCTAGGGCTGACCATGTTGAACATCAAATCTTAAGAAGCACCTACTGAGAAGGAATTTTCTTCAGTGTCTAGTGATTGTGTCTTATCAACAAGCAGCAAAACACACTCATGGATATATACATGCACTTGAATTTGTGGTATTTCCTGACTCCTGAGCTTGATATGCTTTGTTTAACTGATTATAAAGGCTACTAATGGTTACATTCCAACTTGGGATTTTTAGGAAAGTTACACATCAGTTGTTTCCTCTCCTTTAACTCTAACTCCAGGGACACAGCCCTATGCCCAACTTTTTGTATCTGTTTTTAATAAGTTAGAAACAGTGATTATTACCAACTTAAAACCTTTCAGTGCTCTAATATACATGAACCATTGGGTACCTGATTTTTACTTGTTTTGGATGGCACTTTGCAAATCTCATATTCTTTAGTATATTAACTTATAACACTTAAGGACTTTGAAGGTCTATTTGGTAACATAGGCTAAAGATTTCAGTCTATTATTATAAATAATCTGGGTCAACTATTGAAATGCTTCCCACATTTTTTTTCTCTGTTTATTTGATCTGTTCACATGACTCAACCCAAACTGAACCATAAACCATGAACTAAAACAAACTCATGGACGATGACCTGAACCAAACCCAAATATTATTATTCTTCATAAAAGAGATAGAATTCATATACTGTACAGTTCACCCACTGAGAGGGTATAATTCAGTGGTTTTTAGTATATTCACAGAGTTGTGTGAGCATCCCCCAGTTTTTTTAAACATAGCCATGAGCTGAATAAAAATTTCCCCCAGATCTCCAGGTGAATCAGTTCAGTTTTAACAGTATCCCATACATTTTCTAAAACCAATGAACACCAACTATGCCTGACGTCAGGATCTTTTCTGAACCCAGAAACTGAGACCATATTTCTTTTTGAGTTCCTGGATTCTTCTTACCTTTCTCTCTCGTGAGGGAAACTGTAGTGTGCTGGTGGCGTATGATTTCCTGTTGAAAGTGTTGGAAAAATTTCTTGGTTTGGTTAATTAGAAAGATCGAGCTAAAGCGGGTTTTGTAACATTTAAGAAGTACCGGCTTTTTGGAGACCCACCTGACCTGTTGAAAGAGAACCACATTTCCAAGCACACCTAGGGATGGGAATAAATGAGGCCCCGCCCCACCACCCACTTACCTGTGTTCACTTGGTCGGATGATGTAGACTCTGAGCTTGGTTTCCTGACCTAGAAAATGGGATTAAAATATCTACAATGAAGGATTGTTACAAGGCTCTGGGGATGATGTCTATGAGTAATATAGTGATTTATTCAGCAGTTGTTATTGGGAGCCTACTACATGCCAGGCAGCACCCTGGACACTTAAAACAGATCATTCTTCAGAACAGACAAGGGCTCCCATCTTCAGGGAGCCTACGTTCTAGTGAGAGGAGACAGACAATAAACGATATACATATTAAAATATATAGTATGCTAGACAATGATACGTTCTATGGAAAATCACAAAAAGTAGAGCAAGTACGGGTGACCAGGATTATAGCATTAGGTGGAGGGGAGGTTGCAGTCTAAATAGGGCATCCACTACCACATGTAAAACAGATAGCTAGTGGGAAGCTGCTGCATAGCACAGGGAGATCAGCGCGATGCTGGGTGATGGCTTGGAGGGGTGGGATAGGGAGGGGGGAGGGAGTCGCCGGAGTGGGGGAATATGGGCATATGTGTGTAAATACAGCTGATTCACTTTGTTGTACAGTGGAAACTGGCACAACAGTGTAAAGCAATTACACTCCAATAAAGAGCTTAAAAAAATAAAATAAATAGGGCATTTAAGGTAAGCCCCATTGAGAAGGTGATATTTGAGTAAAGAAATTTTATTTTTCTGTATTAAGATTTTTCTTTAAGGAACATGTTGGTCATTTTAAGGGAGCCGATGATGACAGGGATGCGGATGGGCCGCGAGGAGATGAGAAAATGGGTAACCAGTGTCCTTCAAATGTCCTCAGTCGTACATTTACCAAACACCTGCAGTGTTCCAGGCCCCTTTGTTCCAGGCCAGGAATACAAAACGCCATAAGATACTACCTTGCCTTCTGTGCATGGATAACCTGTGGAAGATACAAACAGCAGTGATTACAGTTACAGTCCACTGTGATAGGTGCACATTTTAGGAGCCCCTCAGTCAGGTTTGGGTGTTGACAAAGACATGCTGGTGGGAGAGCTCCTTAGAGCTAAATCTGGAGAACAGGTAGAAATTAGGTAGCCCAAAAAAGCAGAGGCGAGCATTTCAGCACAGGGAGCAGTGGTGCAAAGGCACCGTGGTGTAGGACAGCCTGACACGTTTGAAGAACTATAGGAAAATCCGAAAGGCTAGAGGGAAGGGGTGGGGCGAGAGGTTAGCTGGTAGCAGATCTGAAACAAGAGAAGCAGGCAGAGGCCACATCGTGAAGGGCTTTGTTAGTTTTACAACTTCCTGGCTCACAGCAAGAATTAAGCATTGCTTGTTAAACCCTCAGAAATGAAGTATGAGTAGGTAGCAGACTGTTTGCTTACCATGGGTGCTAACACAAAGAGAGTCCTTCCTTTTGTTTCAAGCTTAGAATGAATGCAAGGAGCTGCTGCTGTGGGGGCGCCTGTCAGGCAAACCCCTTGTCCAGTGACCCTGCCCCACTTCTAGAGACCTGGACTCTCCGTAACATCCATCCCAGCAGTGTTTATTATTAATAATTGTGAGCAGAACAAGGACAGAACCAATCTTTATTCACCTTTGTATACTCCCTAGCTCCTAACACAGCATTTGGCATATAGTAGGTACTCAGTAGGTGTTTATTGATTAATACTGAAGGAAGAGGATTATAAGGCTTATTAGGGAAGACTAGTTCCTACATGTTTTAAAAACAGTAATTGGGACTTCCCTAGCAGTCCAGTGGTTAAGACTCCGCGCTTCCACTGCAGGGGGCGTGAGTTCAGTCCCGCGGTGGGAAACTAAGATCCCACATGCCTCATGGTAAGGCCAAAAAATAAAAAATAAAAAGTAACCATAGCAAGCAGTTAATACTCTTCTGAGTGCCTTATGTATGTCAGCTGATCCAGTCCTCCCAGAGGAAACTGAGGCCCATTAAATAAGTTGCCATGGTCACGCTTATGGGGAGTGGCAAAGATGGGATGTGAATGCAGGCCGTTGGTTCCTGAATCTGTGCTCTTAACTCCTCCTCTGTATTGTCTCTCAATAAATGTTTTCAGTTCGTTTATAAGATTGCTTTTGTGCCTTTGAAAAACAAGAGAGTTGCCATATGAGAAAAGCTGCTGACAGGAAGGGTCACGTAGCTCTGTTTTAATAGCACTTGCTTTTGGCAGTGAAACCTCAGAAGACAATATATGTCCTCTGATTTGAAAAACCAGGTGTTTCCATCCCACATAATTTCTGTCTCTTCTCTTTAGATGTTCCTTCTTATACAGCATCCCACGCTTGCCGTGTCATCTGGGCCAAACCAGCTGCCTTGGGTGGACTGCAAGTTTGAACATGATTGGACGCCCAGCAGCCTTAGTATTTCAGCCGTTGAGTCCTCCTGTAGTCAGACCACTCGTGTCCATTCGCATTGAAAAAGTGGGAGATTTGGCCCGGCTTTTTAAGTAGTTCTTCGTTTATTTTTCATTTGACAAATACCTACTGAGCACTTACGCTGCACCCGTTATGAGACCACAGCCAAGCCATACGCTAGGTGGTGGGGACCCAGCTCTGAATACAGCAGAGTTCCTGTCCTCGTGGGGCTGACATTCTAAAGAAGAGAGGTAGCAAACAAGCAAGTGAGTAAATAAATGCATACTGTGTCAGATGGAGTAAGTGCTAAGGTGATGGATCTAGTAAAGCAAGGGACATGGAGGGAGTTTGCTATTGTATGTGAACTTGGATGAACAGGAAAAGCTTCACTGGTGAGGGACTTAAGCCAGAGCTGTGAAGGGAGCAGAGCTGATCCGGGCAGATACACGGGGAGAGAGCACTCTGGGCTTTGGCTTTTACTGTGAGTGGGATGGGAAGCCAAAGCTGAGAAATGAAATAATCTAACTTATTTTAAAAGATTATTGTGTCTTCTTCTACGACAGTTCTTTCAGTGTCTCATGAAAGCTTTTGAAGTCTCTTGTAGTCTCAGAAATGCTTGGCCCCAGCGTGTGTACTGGTGGAGGAGGAACTTTAACTCTGGGGAAACTTGTCTTTGGCTACAGACTGAGGGAATTCTCCTTTATGAGTGTTTGTCATGTGCCAGGTATGTTAGAGGACACAGGCAAAGGACCCAATCTCTTCCTCCAAGGAAATCTCAGTAGAGTATGAAACACAGAGGAATAGACAGTGGACTAGAGTGATGTCATAGGACAAGCCCAAGGTGCCGAGGGAACACGGAGCTGGGACCCTCGGGTAGACAGAGAAAGAGGGGAAGCGTAACCTGTTTTGATGTAAAATTGTACAAACCAGCCACCGTAGGCTCTTCTAATATGATCTGATCTGGGCGTCATAGCTGTGGCTCTTGGGCATCTGAAGAAAGCCGTCCTTCCTGTTGGGTGGTCCAGACTTGGGCAGTGTCTGTGCCATGACAGTGCCTGTGGGTAGGGAAGGAACATAAAGGACAGGACCAACCCTTCCTGTCTCTGTACTGGGAATTCAGGTTTTTCCTCTCTGTTGATGTCAAGATTTAACCTGTTTCGAGAGCATTATTATTTTCCCCCAATTTCTCCTTGTTCTTGTTAAGAACTGTGTTGCTTGAAACTAAATCTTGATAGGCTCTTTCATCTTTATCCTTCTCCATGAAAAGTAAATATGATTTAAGCATACTGCAGCGAGAGGCCCATCTCAGAACAGCAAATAAGATATGCTCCAGGTGACAAGTGCAGGAACAAGCCACTTGTAAGGTAGTGCACGGAATTCAGTGAACCAGAGATTTGGGGTCTGATGCAGAGCTATCGCCTCTGATCCCACTGAATGATCTGAATTGATTACCAGATTTGCCACAATCAGTGCAGTTTCCTAAGTGACAGGGCTTGGGTGGATGTCCTGGGAAACTTCAAGGAAGCGAACGGAGCCACCACGGTACTGTTCCATGTCAGGTTAAGTGAGCAAGCAGATCACACAGGAATTAGAGGCCACTCTGCCTTTGCTGTTAAAGTTTATTAGTTTACAAAATAGGACAGATGGTCTAGTTTCTAACAAGTTAGCAGACTGACTGAATTTTAGCAGAGGGAGTTTTAGGGAAAGGAACGAAGGTGCAGTTGGAAAGTTGAAATCATGCTTTCGTGATACCTCAACTCTGCTACCTCTCTTCTGGAATTTTCCAAAGTTGGATTTTAGTACTCTTGCCATTTGTTTTATCTTTATTTATATTTCTGATTATGCTTGGTGTTTGCCAGCTGTTTGGGGAGTGATGTTTTTCCATATTTCTGTTGGCTCCTATCAAGTGTCAAATTGCTTAGACGGACCTTTAGTGTTTCCAAAGCAATCGTCATTTTTCTCTCTGCATGGCTTTCAGAAGTGGATGTGATTTACATAATTTAGCCAATAAAAAAAATCCTTCCATAGTTTGGCTTATTAGAATAGGTACATTGACCTTTAGGGCAGGTGACATGAAGATGCCATGGAATGAGTTTCTGCCCTTTGGGAAGACTTAGAAGAGAAATATTACACTAATTCATAAATTAGTCAAGACCTTACATCATCTCTATTTGCCAACGCTTTTAGGGGGTGGAAGGCGGTGTTGAGTATGTCCTTGGGGTTGGAGGTGAGAGAGACTAGCCATGGGAGGGACTTGTTCAGATGACTGGACAGATGGAAGAGAGCAGCCATGCGTCCTCCCTGCTTCTGGTGTTAGACTTGGAGTCTATCCCACCGGCTTGCAGAAGAGCGACATTTCGGGTTGGTTACGGGAGCTTGACCTGAACAGAAGGCTATTCGTATCTCTCAATGATATCTACAAGACCATACTAAAATCTTGATGCCTTAAAACCATTTTGCACAACTGAACATTTTTCCTTCCCTCGGATTTGGTCCTGTGACAGAGGTGTTAAGGAAGGTCCTGGAAAACTCTTCTGTTCACAGGCGCCTTCCTGGTTGTCCCGGGTGGCTGATTACAGGTGGGCTTGGTACAATCTGGTGCATAGATCACTAAGAGCAAGGTGCCTTTCCAGCTTATCTTAGCAAGGCTTGTAATAACCAGCTTCTATCAGTCACACCTTCAAGGTGACACTGGGATTCAACGACTGGCCTTGCAGGGGAAGCCCTTTTCCAGCTAGGATGCTTCTGCCTATCCTGATTGTGGAATAAATGCCCGACAGTCTGAGCTGGCGCTGCCCTGAGCCCTGAGGCAGAAGCATGGCCCACCAGCATAGTAAGGCAGAGCAGAAGTGGCAAAGCAGGATACCAGCGGCGTTCCAGGCCTGGAGGCTTTTGTCCGCCAAAGGTGGAAATATGGGCCCAAAACTAAACCTTGAAGGAAGCAGGCAAAAGGCTTGGGAGAGTCTGTACATTACATGGTCCTGGACTAGCTTTCATACTTTTAGCTATCAGACTGAATAAGCTAAACTTTTGTGAAGAACTCGGACCTAGCTCTAACTTGTTTCTCTGATTTCAGCTCTTACCTCGTAAATACTAAGCCTGCAAGTGGAGGTACCTATTATATTGTTGCCTGTTTGGAGGTCGCCCAAGGGACTCCTTCTAGGACAGAATTGCTTGTACTGTTAATGCCAGAGGCATGGAAGCCACTGATGGCCTTGGGTCAGGGTCCTAGGTCAAAAGCAGAAGCAGCTTGCTGGGTCTTATTGAAAAACAGCCCCAAAGAGTTGAGCTTTCTTGGGATTTCCTTTCATTTGTAAGCGTCGTTTGTCTAATAGATGTACAACTTGATTAAATGCCAGTGTATCACAGATGCAATTATATTTAAGAACAAGCTACTTCTTCGAATCCCTTTGCCATCACTGATTAATTAGACACTTTGAACTATGCCCAACTGTTTGAAAGCTGTGAAAAATACAACCTGCATAGTTAGAATTTCTGCACAAGCCTATTTCCTCATTTGTGCCTGTATTCTTTTTTTAAACCTTTTAAAAAACCATTCTTTAAACATAATGTGTATTTATACATGTTCCCAAGCACACAATCTGGCTATTTTCTTATCATGGTTAGAAATTCCTCCACAGTTGGCCAAGATATATACTCACACAGTAAATCACATAGCAAAGTATGTGAGAGACCAATTGAATAATATAGAATTACCTTCAGATTTTTTCTGTCATTGGTCAAAACTTTCAAAATTTTTGTTTTTTGCTTTTTTCAGTCTTGAACAAATGCCTCAGAAAGGTTTGTTGCTGTTGTTTTTAATGGTATCTCTTTATGGAGGTTTTAGAATATTTTTGTGTCTACCTAGTGTGGGGTGGGGGCAGGGTGCCTGGTACAGGATATAGAAATGCTCTAATGTTATGACATATAATTATTAGCTATATATCTGGCACCATGTTTTGCAAGTAATTTCCAAGTCTTTTCTGTTATAGAGCTGTCTTTTAAAGTAAATGAGCAGTGAAAGACCCATTCCACAAATGAAGACGCCCGGGCAGGGAGTCTCGGAAAGTGGCTCCTGGTGACTCACATGGGCTGTGCACTAGATTTACAGGACTGGGACGTCTGGACACACTAGAAGATCAGTTTGAATATGTATTTCTCTACCCCAGGCTGAAACTTTCATCACTTTGCACATTGATAGTCATGCCAGGCCTTGAACTCTGAAGCCTGCTTAGCTAAATCTCCATGGTCCTCAGTCCCTAGAAGCCAGTGTGTTTCAGACCATTTTTTCTTCCTACAATTTGATGTCCCCAAAGTGGGGCAAGTAACAGTTCTTCTCACTTTTGAGGAAATACTCACCTTTGACCATACCTTTATTACATGCATGTATTCCTTCCCACTCCCTAATCTCCCTCCTGAATTCCGAACCAGATTTTGCCCCTTTCCAGAAAAGCCAGACTAAATCAAGATCTCTACCACTAGATCTCTCCCTCTTCATGGAGAAGGAGGAAGCAACCCACCCCTCTCTAAGCCAGATTGTTTGTAATGAATGTGTAGAAAGTGGAACACAGTTGAAAGGCTTTAGGTAATTGTGCAATCCTGATTTTTATTGACTTTTTCCCTCGCCCTCCTAGGTAACAGCTTGTCTGATTGCTGTGGCTAAAACAGACCATGAAGTTCAGGTGCGCAGAGCTGCCGTCCACGTGGTTGTGCTGCTGCTTCGGGGACTCAGTCAGAAAGCTACTGCGGTAAGTTAGTCTCTTACCATTTGAGATTCCCACCTCTTTGTTCTTTATCTGTTTATCAGTCTTCCTTTCACCAGGGCGGGCCTTGAACCTTTTTCCTGGATGAATTCATGCAGACGAATCAGTCAGCAGGGATTTCATAGCAGGAAAATTGTATTGTTTGCATCTTCAATAAGAGTCTCTACTTCCTCTGTATCATATTAGGCAAACCGCACACTAACCACTGCAGAAAAACCAGGGCACAAGTTTACAGGCTGAGATTCTGGGTGCCAGCGTTCCCCTCAGAGGGACAAGGTTCCAGGGTGAGCTAGCTGGACCACACCAAGCCTGCCTCTGTAGCCTGAACTTGAGTGATTTGTCTTCCTGACTCATTTCGTGGTTCATGCAGAATCACTAAAGGGCCTCATTTCAAATGTTTCCTTTGTAGCTGTGAGTTCAATCCATGAGATTTTAGTTGTTGCATAAATTAAACTTTTATTCCTCCTCCAAGTGGGTTTGGCTGGATTTCTCACCAGTGTGTGGACAGTGCAGGACGGAAGTATATCTATCCATATATATGCTGAGAATAAGTGACCTCTAAGTTAATTTTCTTCTTGATTTTAGTGGAAACACGTTCCCAGTTGACTTTATAAAGAGAGGTTGCATTAATAATTCACTTCCTGGCATCCACAATGCTCGTCTGTGGCCGGCACGTCAGTATTTAACTAAGTGTCGATGAAGCCA
Source organism: Hippopotamus amphibius kiboko (assembly GCF_030028045.1). Taxonomy (NCBI): domain Eukaryota; kingdom Metazoa; phylum Chordata; class Mammalia; order Artiodactyla; family Hippopotamidae; genus Hippopotamus; species Hippopotamus amphibius. The sequence goes on along the minus strand of NC_080201.1, from coordinate 17,634,554 downwards.
TTAGAAAAGTGTTTTTGTCAGACACATGGCTTTGTTCGTGCTAGAATTTTGCCGTATCAAGTTCCTGACACCATTTTTGTACAAGCATTAGCTATCCCCTAGTAGTTATCTAGGACCTTGATAGGAGTGGGACATAGAGATCATACCTTGATATTTCAGATGCTTGCTTTAGGATGCACACCGCTCTTGTTGAGAATCTGCTGTACAAAATGGAAATAAGAAAGAGTCAGTGTTTTTGACCCACTGTCAAGATCTACAAAACTCTTGACAGATTTAGCACTGTCATGTAAGTTGTTTACAATAGGGAAAACTGGGTGAGGAGGATACAGGAAGTCTCTGTATTATCTTTGCAACTTTTCTGTAAATCTAAAATCATTTCAAAATAAAAAATTACTTTGAAATTTGTTACAACACTATGAAAATAAATCTTAAAAACTCTGTAAGTGCACACACCCTTACTCAGTGAGACTGTGTGTGTGTGTGTGTCTGTGTGTCTGTGTCTGTAGCAGAGCAAACTGTCTGGTGAGTAAAGTAAGAGAAAAAATAGAAACTCTACCCAGATTTCTCATACCTGTTTGTAGCCAATGGAAGCAACACTGCCTGTCTCACCAGTACTAAAATAATTTGTGACTATGGAAGATTTCTGTCACTTTCAAAAAGCCATGTGAATGAAAAACCTCTCTTCTGTTCTCCAAACCATCTCTAGTCTGCACTCACTGAAATTTATACATCGTGCTTACTCAGTGAATAAAGAAAAGGAAATGGGATGGGATGAGGGTATGATTCTGCTTCCCGGCGCATCCTTGAGACCAGGTGTGTTAAATCTCGTAAGCGTAGGTGTGATTATGATCAGGGGCACTTTAATGAGAAGCGGAGATAACCACAAAGCTTTCAACCTGAAATTTTCTTTCCTGCTCTGTTTTGCCCTCAGGAACAGCTGAGATGAAAATGCCACTTTGTTGATGAAGTTTTGTTTTGTTTTGTTTTTTCCTTCTAATCACTATCTCTCAAGCTGTGGAGTGCCAAAAGATAATCCTAGGTTTTAGTGAATTCTCTGTTGCTCATAGATGTGCCAGCCAAGAAACTCTGTGGTTCTGGCAGCTTGAAAAGAAAGTGGAGGGTCCAGTAAGACATAGAGGTCCGGAAAATCAGGAGATAGATGGGGATCAGAGAGGAAAGACATTACCACCCCCAGCTGATGAGGTAGCTTTTACGTCTTTCCCATTTGCAAATCGCCAGAATACCCACATTGGAGGGAAATACAGCATTCACTTTCTTATTGAAACACTTATTTTCTCTGCTTAGCCTTGTTTTGGCCTTATAATTGTATGTGTTTATTCACTCATTCCCAAGTATAGCCTGAAGCCAGAAGGGAGCCCCTTTTAAGCTCATTCTACCTTACCTTTGCTGAAAATTGAATTTACGAGGAATACCCAGGAGAGGAGGTATGTTTAGATCTGTGCTTTCTGTTGGCCTCAGAGTTAAGAACGGCCCTCCCTGTCATGGAAGAGATGAGCTGGACGGCAACATGAGAAAATGGTGCCTGACTATCCAGCTCTTCCCAAGTTAGTCTTTGCACGGTGACGTGTTTGTTCTAAGAATTGTAAATGTTTAGGACATCCATATTCATAAATTCATTCCAAAGACAGTAATGAATAATTGGGACAGTAATGGCTGCGCAACACCCTACCGGACTGGCCTGCTTTCAGATAGCAACTGTGCACTCTGGACGTGATCTAGTAAGCAGTTACCCAAAGACACTAGAGCGGTCGGAAGCAGGCAGACTCTTATGGAGTGTCCATGTTTAGAGGAGAGGCGCTGTATAGAGTCAGTTTCCATTTTCTTGGCTTTTAGCCTAGAAGCCAGTTATATATGGGGAGGTATGCAATGCATTAGGGGGACTGGTAGAGAATTCACAGTCTTTGGGGGCTGGGGAACCAGAAGGTTGAATCTGGGGAACCACAGCTGCGGGAGAGAAAGCGGGGATCCTGGAAGGGAAAGACCCAGAGAGAAGATTCCTAAATTCTGTCTGCCCACATCTCTGGCTGACCCCTAAACCAAGCAAGATAATTACCTGATTTAAAAAAACAAACAAACACTCATTGGAGAACAGAGTCCAGTCTCCATAATTTAACAGAGTCCAGGATACAACCCAAAATTGTTCAATGTATAAAACACCAGGAAAATAGAACATATTCTCAGAAAAAAAAAAATCAACTGAGACCAACCCCAAGATAATCCTAATATTAGAATTATCAGGCAAGGAATTTAATGCAGCTATTGTAATTATCCTCAATGAAGTAAAAGAAAAATATGCCCGCAGTTAAATAAAAAGATAGGAAATCTCAGCAAAGAAATAGAAACCATTTTTTTAAAAAGGCATATTGAAGTTGTAGAACTAAAACTATAATATCTGAGGGTTTTTTTAAATAATTTAATGGAATTAAAAGCAGAATGGAGATGACCAAGGAAAGAATAAGTACATTTGCAGGTAGAGCAATAGAAATTATCCAGTGTAGAGAACAGAAAGAAAAGAAAAAGATTTATTTATTTATTTGTTTGTTTGTTTATTGGCTGTGTTGGGTGTTCGTTGCTGTGTGCAGGCTTTCTCTAGTTGTGGTGAATGGAGACTACTCTTCTTGCAGTGTGCAGGCTTCACAGTGCAGTGGCTTCTCTTGTTGCGAAGCACGGGCTCTAGGTGTGTGGGCTTCAGTAGTTGTGCCACGCAGGCTCAATAGTTGTGGCTCGCAGGCTCAGTAGTTGTGGTGCACAGGGCTTAATTGCTCTGCAGCATGTGGGATCTTCCTGGACCGGGGCTCAAACCTGTGCCCCCTGCATTGGCAGGCGGATTCTTAACCACTGCGCCACCAGGGAAGTCCCAAAGTTTTTTTTTTTAATTTTATTGAAGTAACAATGTTGCATTAATTTCTTCTGTACAGCAAAGTGACTCAGTTTTATATATATGTACACACACACACACACACACACACATACATACATATATATATTCTTTTTCATATTCTTTTCCATTATGGTTTGTCAGAGAATATTGAATATAGTTCCCTGTGCTGTACAGTATGACCTTGTTGTTTATCCAGCCTGTATATAATAGTTTACCTGTATATAATAGTTTACCAAACTCCCATTCCTTCCCTCCCCTACCTCAACTCCCCCTTGGCAACCAGAAGTCTGTTCTGTGTATCTGTGAGTCTGTTTTTGTTTGGTAGTATGTTGATTTGTATCCTGTTTTAGATTCCACATATAAGTGATTTCATATGGTATTTGCCTTTCTCTTTCTGACTTACTTCACTTAGTATGACAATCTCTAGGTCCATCCATGTTGCTGCATATGGCATTATTTCATTCTTTTGTATGACTAATATTTCATGGTTTACATATGTATATATACACACACATACATACCACATCTTCTTTATCCCTTCCTCTGTTAATGGACACGTAGGTTGTTTCTATGTCTTGGCCGTTGTAAATAGTGCTTCTATAAACATAGGGGTGCAAGTATCTTTTCAAATTATAGTTTTGTCTGGGTATACGCCCAGGAGTGGGATTGCTGTATCCTATAGCAACTCTTTGAGTGTTTTATGGAGCCTCCATACTGGTTTTCCATAGTGGCTGCAACAACTTACATTCTTACCAACAGTGTAGGAGGGTTCCCTTTTCTCCACACCCTCTCCAGCATTTGTTATTTGTAGACTTTTTAATGATGGCCGTTCTGACTGGTATGAGGTGGTACCTCATTGTAGTTTTGATTTGCAAGAAAAAGATTTTTTAATGAGTGATTTGGTGTGACCAGAAGCTCTCAGAATCCTAACCCTGTATTTCCCTTAGGATAGTGGCTCAGTATCCATTAATTCAGTGTTCATACAGCTTTATAGAACATAACTACCACAAATAATGAGAATCAACTGTGTATACAATGGGGAAAAAACCTGATTATCTTAAGAAAAAGAATGAATGATTTGGGGTTGACCATAGTTCTAGATTTATTTAGGTAACCACTACCACAGTCCTCTGCATAGTTTACTGAAAGTTGACTTCTTAGAAGAACTGTGAAATACTTGAGAACTTCACACAAGGGTTTGTAGTGACTAAGTATGGTGACTTTTTAATATTTAAACTTTCTCCCTTGCTTTTTAATATTGAAAAGTAATTCCCAGTGCATAACTTTTCTTCCTTCTAATCCCTAATTTTAAATGACAAAAGAATAATCTATTCTCTGCTCTGTCTAGCGGGAGATAAGTAGTAGGCTTTAGAATTCATTCCTTCAAGATGACAACCAACCCTTAACACCATCTCATATCTTCAAAAATAAGCAAAACCTGGAAGCATCTTCAGGGGGAAAGAGTTTGGGATTAATTATTCATTGATGGCTGAATCAGGTTCAGAGCCAAATTCAGGCCTCCACCCAGGAATGGTTTTTAATTCCTTCTTTTGAGTCCAGTGTTGGACTCTGATGATAGACGTTCCTAATACCATTAGGAATAGTGGTTTCACGTACGTATGCGCAGTTGGAAGTTGCTCTCCTACTTCTTTGTGAGAGAGAAGGCAAACCGTGGCTAAAAAAAAAAAAAAAGGATTTGTGTATGATGTTATGCTTTTTTAATGACAGCAGTTACACATGGTTCATCCAGAAGGGCACTGTATGTGTCCTGGGTTCACCATGCGCATGTCTATCCCCACCGAGAACTAGCACCTGAGGAGGATGTGACAATCTCAGACACAGCACAAACGGCAAGTTATAAGTGAAGGGACAGACTGAATGGAAACGTTCCTTCCATTTATTGGCTTTGTTTTATCCCGAAAGTTATTTTGACAGCATTTGTTGCGGGGTTTTTTTGTGCTAGGGGGTACAGTTAAATGAGCCCAGTTTCCTTCCCAGAGTTAGTTCCACACACACTGCTGCTTGTAACAGGTCGAGGGCTCCATGTGAGGAGCAAATGAAAAGAACTTTTATATAAAAATGACTGGGATCCAGGTAGTAATTACTCAGCTGTAAATTTTGAAACTGCTTGGGAGAGTCCTTTCAAGACTGAAATTAAAGAGCATCGCCCCTCCCTGGGAGCATAAAGCTATGGCCAGTTGACCAAGGCAGCAGTTCTGGCGCTCATCCGCTGCTCCCAGGCTTGGGTGTTTACATATTGATAGAATAATAAAAGACATTTAGTAAGAGTTCGGCATTTTTGGACATTGTTTATGATGCCACAGAGACAGAGGCAGAGAGGGATTTTAAAATACGTTGTAAGTTTATAAATGTCTCTTCCTCCACAGACACTTCCGACTCACTCTTAAACGTTCACCTTGCTGTTGCTCCATTCCAGTCTTAGAAGAAAAAATCCTCCTTGGCCCTGTATCAGCTTCCTAGGGCTGCCGTTACAAAGTACCACAAATCGGGTGGCTTAAAACAACAAAAATTTACCGTCTCATAGTTCTGGAGGCCAGAAGTCCAGAATCAAGGTGGGCCATGCTCCCTCTCAGGCCTGCAGGGAACTCCGTCCTTGCCTCTCCCCAGCTTCCCGTGGTTTGCTGACAACCCTTAGTGTTTATTGGCTTGCAGCTGCATTACTCCAGCCTCGGCCTTTATGGTCATGTGCATTCTCCCTGTGTGTCCCCGTCACATAAACGTGGCTTTCTTCTTGTAAGGACACCAGTTGTATTGGGTTAGGGGCCCACCCTGCTCCAGTATAACCTTATCTTAACTAGTTCCGTTACAACTCTGTTTCCAACGAAGGTAAGGTCACATTCTGAGGTACTGGGGGTTAGGACCTCAACATCCTTTTTAGGGGGGCACAGGAGACACAATTCAGTGGGGCCCGTAGGATTCCACAGTCCTTTCTGTCTTGTGCTTATGCTCCTCCGTCTGTTCCTCGTTGCTGCATCTTGAGAAGAGCCTGTTCTGAGTGGCGTGTCTCAAATATAAGACAAGGGTGATGGCGATAGTGGAGTGCTGTTTTTAGGATTATCCCTCCCACCGCCACAGCCACTACTACTGTCTGAGCCGTAGATTTGCTGGGTGTTTGAATGATTGTTTAAAACCTACCAAAGATAATTTTATATTCAATCTAAGTGAATAGGCAGTTTATTTCATGGCTGGAACTTTATTTTTTATTTTTTTAATTTATTTTCATTTTTATTTTTATTGGCTGCATTGGGTCTTTGTTGCGGTTATCTCTAGTTGTGGCGAGTGGGGGCTACTCTTTCTTGCAGTGTGCAGGCTTCTTATCGTGGTGGCTTCTCTTATTGCAGAGCACGGGCTCTAGGCGCATGGGCTTCAGTAGTTGCAGTACGTAGGCTCAGTAGTTGTGGCGCACGAGCATAGTTGCTCCACAGCATGTGGGATCTTCTCGGACCAGGGATCGAACCCGTGTCCCCTGCATTGGCAGGTGGATTCTTAAGCGCTGAGCCACCAGAGAATCCCACAGCTGGAACTTTAGAACCTTACACTTTATCATGCCAGGCCCTCACTATCAGTCATGTCAGATTTTGGAAGGCGGACTTTATTACATGGATGCAGCCTTTCAGCTCTGCAGGCGTCTCATGATGCATATGTCACCTTGTTCCTCATGATAGACACCAACTCAACTGGGAAAACACGTAAGAACCTAGAAGTTTTGTAGTTATTGAACAAGAGGACTTGTATGTTTGGACTTGATTTGACCTCCAACAGTGTTGTTTTCCCCCTTTCTTGCCTGTCACTAGGAAGCAGTGGCTATAGTATGACAAAATAACAACAATAATGCTATCTGGTCTCACAAAGCAGGCACTGAGCTAGTGCGTTACTGTATTGTCTCAGTTGATAGTCTCAGGGACTCTGAAGGGTAGGTGTTGTTATCCCCATTTCACCAGTGACTAAAGGAAGCCCCTCAGAAATTAAGCAAGTCACTCAAGCTCACGTGGCTAGTAAGTGGCAGAGTTGGTTTAAACCCTGATTGTGTGTCTCTGAGACCTGTGCTCTAGATGGCTCTACTGTTCCGTACCTTAAACTGCTTTTTTTTTTTTTTAATCTTCCTCCCTCCCTCCCTCCCTCTTGCCCTTCTTTCCTTCCTTCCTTCCTTCTCCAGGTCTTAGTTGTGGCATGGGGGATCTTTAGTTGCGGCATGCGGGCTCCTTTAGTTGCAGCATGCCTGCTGGATCTAGTTCCCTGACCAGGGATCGAACCCTGGCCCCCTGCATTGGGAGCACAGAGTCTTACCCATGGGACCACAAGAAAGTCCCATACTGCTTTTTTTTTTCTTTTTTAAAAGAAAGAGCAGATAAAGATTATTTTTAAGCCAAAGAATTACACCAGTAATAGGCGAAAATATACAATAAGCAGTCACTGGTTTAATTTCCCATACTGAGAACATTTAAAGCAATGTTCTGGTGAATCAAGTTCCAATTCCTGTTTAGCCATATACTTTCTCTGTAAATAGCAAGTTCTCATCACTTCTCTCTGGCAAGATACTGCCAAAAAATTGTGATGACTTTCTTTACTTCCTAAGACCCAGTCCGAGCAGACGCACAGCTTTTCAAATGTCCATTCCGACATGTTAAAGACTGAATGTTTAGTCCTTAATGAATGCTTGTTTTTCCAAGGATCTCTACCATCTCTCAAATACAAGATTTCTATATGGGATCGCAGTTCAGAAGTCACGCCTTTAAACCCCTGAGTTAAAGAGGGTTTGCAGCTAGATAACCCTGGAGATTATTGAGGCAATTTTCAGTGGCTTATTTATCCCCAGATCTGAGCCAGGGTCTGAGAGAGCAGGGCTGGAAGGCTGTCAGGAGAGGAGCAGGACCAGGCTGGAGACAGACCCAACCTGAGGGAAGCTGGTGAACAGAAGAGAGGCAAGGCTGCTGCTGCTGACCCAAAGGAAGGCAAGATGAGTGTGCTCTGCTCCACAGCAGCACAGCAGCACAGCAGCACAGCAGCCGCTTCTCCCCCTCACCTTGCAGTTTTTTCTTATGTAAGTTATTAAGTTGAGATATAACTCACATCCTTAAAATTAAAGTCTGCAATTCTGGGGTTTTAGTACGTTCATTAAGTCGTGCAAACATCATCACCGTCGAATTCCAGAGCCTTTTCGTTACCCCAGAGAGGAAGCCCCGTACTCATTAGCAGTCACTCCCGCATAACCCCTCCCTCCAGCCTGTGGCACCCGCTAACCTGCCTTCTGCCTTTTCTCTTCATTCCATGTAAAAAGAATCATGTAATACATGGCCTTTTGTGTCTGGCTTCTTTCACTTAGCATCATGTGGTCAAGGTTTGCCCATACTGAGCATGTATCAGGATTTCATTACTTTTTATGGCTGAATAATATTCCATTGTATGGATCTGGCATATTTGTTTATCCATTCATTCGTTGATGGACATTTGGGTTGTTTCTACTTTTGGGCTATTTTAAGTAATGTTGCTGTGAGCATTTGTGTACAAGTTTTTGTGCAACGTATGTTTTCAGTTTTCTTGGGTATATACCTAGGAGTGGAATTGCTGGGTCATATGGTAACTCTGTGTTTAGCTTTTTGAGGAACTGCCAGACTGTTTTCTGGCTGCACCGTTTTTTATTTCCACCAGCAATGCATGAGGGTTCCAAATGCTCCACATTCTCATTAATGTCTATCATTTGCTAGATTTATAGCCGTGCTAGTGGGGATAAAGTGGTATAGTTTACTTATTTGTTTTATTTTAAATTTTATTGAAGTATAGTTGATTTACCATGTTGTGTTAGTTTCTGGTGTACAGCACAGTGATTCAGTTTTTTTTATATATATATAAATATTTATATAAAATATATATATGTAAAATATAAAACTATACATATATATTCTTTTTCATTATAGGTTATTACAAGATATTGAATATAGTTCCCGGCGCTATAAAGTAGGACCTTGTTGTTTATCTATTTTATATATAGTAGTTTGTATCTGCTAATCTCAAACTCCTAATTTATCTCTCCTCCCCTTTGTCCTCTTTGGTAACCATGAGTTTGTTTTCTGTGTCTGTGAGTCTGTTTCTGTTTTGTAAGTAAGTTTACTTGTATCATATTTTAGATTCCACATATAAGTGATATCATATGGTATTTGTCTTTGTCTGACTTACTTCATTTAGTATGAGCATCTCTAGGTCCATGCATGTTGCTGCAAATGGCATTATTTCATTCTTTCTTATGGCTGTGTAGTATTCCATTGCATATATGTTACCACATCTTCTTTATCCATTTATCTGTTGGTGGACATTTAGATTGCTTCCATGTCTTGGCTATTGTAAATAGTGCTGCAGTGAACGTATATCTCTTCAAATTATAGTTTCCTCTGGGCATATGCCCAGGAGTGGGATTGCTGGATCATATGGCAACTCTGTTTTTAGTTTTTTGAGGAACCTCCGTACTGTTATCCATAGTGGCTGTACCAGCTTACATTCCCAACAGTGTAGGAGGGTTCACTTTTCTCCACACCCTTTCCAGCATTTACTGTTTGTGAAGTTTTTAATAACGGCCATTCTGACGGGTGTGAGGTGATACCTCACTGTAGTTTTGTTTTTTTTTTTGAAACTCGTAATTTTGATTTGCATTTCTCTGATAATTAGCATTGTTGAACATCTTTTCATGTGTCTATCGGCCATCTGTGTGTCTTCTTTGGAGAAATGTCTATTTATGTCTTATGCCCATTTTTTTGGATTGGTTGTCTTTTTGTTATTGAGTGGTATGAACTACTTGTATATTTTGGAAATTAAGCTCTTGTTGGTCGCATCGTTTGCAAATATTTTCTCCCATTCTGTAGGTTGTCTTTCCATTTTGTTTATAGTTCCCTTTGCTGTACAAAAGCTTATAAGTTTGATTAGGGCTCATTTGTTTATTTCACTTTTACTTCTATTGCCTTGGGACACTGACCTAAGAAAACATTGCTGTGATTCATGTCAGAGAATGTTTTGCCTATGTTCTCTTCTAGGAGTTTTGTGGTGTCACGTCTTATATTTGTCTTTAAGTCATCTTGAGTTTATTTTTGTGTATGGTGTGAGGAAGTGTTCTGACTTCATCGATTTGATGCCACTGTCCAGCTTTCCCAACATCACTTGTTGAAGAGACTATCTTTTCTCCACAGTATATTTTTGCCTCCTTTGTCAAACGTTAATTCACCATAGGTGTGTGGGTTTTTTTCTGTTATGTTCCATTGATCCATGTGTCTGTTTTCATGCCAATACCATGCCAATATAATTTTGCGGTATTGTCTGGCATCTGGAAGGATTATGCCTCCAGCTTTGTTCTTTTTCCTCAGAATTGCCAAAGCAATTCTTTTGTGATTCCATAAAAATTTTAAGATTATTTGTTCTAGTCCTGTGAAAATGTCATGGGTAATTTAATAAGGATTGCATTCAATCTGTAGATTGCTTTGGGTAGTAGGGCCATTTTAACAATATTAATACTTCCAATCCAAGAGCAGGGAATATCTTTCCGTTTCTTTAAATCATCTTCAGTTTCCTTTATCTATATTTTATAGGTCTCAGCATATAAGTCTTTCACCTTCTTGGTCAGATTTATTCCTAAGTATTTTTTTGATTTTAAAAGGGGTTGTTTTTTTACTTTCCCTTTCTGATATTTCATTATTAGTGTAAAGAAATTCAAGAGATTTCTGTATGTTAATCTTGTATCCTGCTACCTTGCTGAATTCACTTATCAGTTCTATAGTTTTTGTGTGGAGTCTTTAGGATTTTCTATATATAGTACCAGGTCATCTGCATATCATGACAGTTTTACCTCTTCCCTTCCAACTTGCATACCTTTTACTTCTTTTTCTTGTCTGATTGCTCTGGCTAGGACTTCCCAATAGTATGTTGAATAGAGGTGGTGAGAGTGGGCATCCTTGTCTTGTTCAAGAGCTTAGCAGGAAGCTTTCGGTAAAACGGTGTAGTTTAGATTTGCATTTCCCTGATGGTTAAAGATGCTGAGCATCTTTTCATGAGCTTGTTGGCCATTTGTGTATCTTCTTTGGAGAAAGTGTCTGTTCAGAATATTTGCCCATTTTTAAATTGGATTATTTGTCTTTTTATTGTTGTTGTATTTGTTTTTCAATTTTATTTTATTTTCCAAGAAGTTATTCATATATATAGTATTACAAAGTCTAATTCAAAGATCCCTAGCCCCATCCTCCTTTCTTACCTTCCATTCCTACTCCCCATCAGCAACTACTAGTTTCAACTTGATTAGCTGCTTTTTGAAATGTTTACTTTTATATTTCTAAGTATCATGCTTATATTTTTATTTCTTGATTTTTCATTTCATTGAATGACTTCCTACTGGATCTGATGTGTAAAACTGGAACTCACATAGTAATTATGTTGGTGGAGGAAACTGGACTCCAGTGAGAAGAAATGAAACAGCAGAGTATATGTGGCTTAGACTTAGAGCATGGATTGTAGGGCTAGAATGTCTGGGATTGAATCCCAGCTTTGCCATTTACTGGTAGTAAGACCCTGTACAAGTTAGTTGACTTCTCTGTCTCAGTTTCCTCCTCTGTAAAATGGGTATAATAATAGTACCACTTTATAGGGTTGTTGTAAGAATTAAATGTACTTATTTATGTAAAATATTTAAAATGCATAGATTCTAAAAGCTCAGTATTATTAATTATTATCATTATTAACATGCCCCCCACAAATATATGCATTCCTCTTCCCCATTCTCCCTATAGAACTATATTACAGTTTTTGCTATATCAGCATTTAGTGTTTTTTAATTAATTTATTTTATTTATTTTATTTTTTATTTGTTGGCTGCGTTGGGTCTTCATTGCTGCATGTGGGCTTTCTGCGGTTGCAGAGAGTGGGGGCTACTCTTTGTTGCGGTGCGCAGGCGTCTCATTGTGGTGGTTTCTCTCATTGCGGAGCACGGGCTTCAGTAGTTGTGGCTTGCGGGCTGTAGAGTGCAGGCTCAGTAGTTGTGGCGCTTGGGCTTAGTTGCTCCGCAGCATGTGGGATCTTCCCAGACCAGAGCTTGAACCCGTGTCCCCTGCATTAGCAGGTGGATTCTTAACCACTGTGCCACCAGGGAAGCCCAGCACTGTGTGTTTGTATTATTATGACTGTAACCATTATCCACAGCTGAGCCATAGAGTATGATTACACTTCCTTTCTTGTATGAATTTTGGCTTTCTCTGAAGTGAACAAATTTCTCAGGTTTATATTTGTTCCTTTTCTGTGAATCTATTACCAGTTCATCCCCAGTCTCCGCTAAAAGTTTATAAATGTCTTAAAAATTTCAAATACATCAAGTACTCTAGTAGCTTCATCTTCTGAGAGACGTGTCTCCTACAACCCTTTGTCCACTTGCTCTTCTTTGGACTGGTTACTTTCTAAGCCTATTGCAAGATTTAAGAACAGAACACTTAAAAGCTCGTGATGCTCTGTGTGCGTGGGCAATACTTATGGACTGGTGGACTTTACAGGAGGGTGATGATCTGGCCAATTCATCGGGAGAGTCCACGACTTATTTTGAAGTCCTGCCTTTGGGGCTGGTCAGAGAAGAATTGCTAGTCTCTTTCTAGAGCACATGAGCCTGGCTGCCAGGGTTCTGGAAGACGCGTGTAAGGATGAGGATGACAGTCTAACCATTCAGTCTGTAGACTTTCACTTAATCCTTCTGTTTTCAACATGGCAGCCCCATCCTTATCTATACTTTACGTCCATCTATCCAGAGTCTCTGGTTGGACCTCTAGAGGGTAAAAGTCTAGGCTTCTGCTGTGGCTGGGGAGGGGCAGTCACCTGTATACACAGAGTGGAAGGCATCAGGGGACCTAATACTACTCAGACACACTTTCAACCAGGGCTTCTGTTCACCTTAATCTCCATTTTAAGAAGTTATGGCCCATCAACTCCTGAACTTTTTTGAGTTTCTGTGGTGCGTTAAGCTTGCTTCCGGGCTTCTTAAGTTTAATGAATCAATTTACCATCCAAACCAGGACTTCGAGAGTGAAAGAGGACACTGTTAAGAATTATACCAGCACAGCAGATGTGAACCGTACCAACCTGGGCAAAGTAGCACCGTGACCCTAGGATTTATCCAGCTGCTTTCCAGCATCTCAACTTTTGATGCCATTGCCTTGTTAGTTCTTTTTGTTCTGATAATTTAATTTTTCATCGCTTTCCTGTCATTACAGTGTGATTTCAGGAGGGAGTAGTGGGGTGTGTGTGTGTGTGTGTGTGTGTGTGTGCGTGTGTGTCTGTCTGTGTGTGTGTGTGTGTGTGTGTGTGTAATACATCAGCTTTCAGGTGGCAGCCTCCATTCTTCTCTCTCTAATGATGGAGAAAGTAGACATGGAGGACATATATGATGATAGTCAGGGCTCTCTTGGCTTTAAGCAACAGAAACCTAGTCTGAACTAGCTTAAGCGAAGAGAACTTTTTAGCCTACAATCCAAAGACGGGCTGAACAACCCTGTTGTGGGAGAAGCTGGGATGGAGCTGGTTGTCAGTGACTCTTAAAATCGGGAACTAAAATGCTGCATCTCTTGTCTCTGCTTCTCCTGCGTTTCGCCTTCATTCTCTCACACTGGAATCCAGCTTTCTTCCCAAGACAGCAACATGACCAATGCTGGTGACCCAGTGTGGCATCTTACATCCAACACTCAGAGATCCCCTCTCTGGCCCCAAATGCAAAAGTTCCAGGGAATAGATATAACGTTCCAGCTAAGATCAGATACCCATCCCTAGGTCAGCCAACTTGGCTGGGCCAGGTAGGGTGTGTGGGGTCGCTGGTTTGTGTAAAACCGTGTTCAGCCTGCGCCATAGCCATTTGTGAGAGGAGAGGCTGGAGCCAGTGCCTAGGAGTGGGGGATAGCCTGTAGATTTCCTCAACAGTAACTTGGCCAAATCCTATGACATTAGTGATAGATTTAAGAAGTAAAACTGAAAAGATTAGGACTCAGTACCGTACTGTTTCTGCTAAAATATAAATGTTCAACTTTTTCTAGTGATAACATAAGTGACAGTTTGGAAGACCTAACATTTACAACTGCTCCCTTTCTGCCTCTTCCGCATAATCATTTACATAGATTTACATATGTTAGAACTTGGTTTGTCTTCCTCTTCTGCAGCAGACTTACGCTATTTTATTTTCTGTAGAATAGCTTTCTCCTTACCCTTCTTAATCTGATCTAAAATGGCCAAGAAGAAGGTACTATCATTTAAACACAGAATTTTGGAATGTTAGAGACTTTTTCATTTACATTTCACAAAAATTGCCCTTCACTTATTGCTCCTCTAACACGAGGTCGCCACGGCGAAATAACTTTGGAAAATGCCACGTACAACTGTATACTCCCCTCCTGTAGATTTGGTGCACATTCGCCTGTTAAGGGGGTCTAAGAATCCTGCAGCAAAGATAACCAGCAGTTTCCGCAGCCACTTACCAAGGAACCCTGTTTTCATTGTAAGCATGCCAAGTAATAATGTCCCACGGAACATACTTTGGGAAATAATCCAACCGTCTTATTTTATGAATGAGGAAACAAAGTTCATAAAGAGACTGCGGTTATGATTTTCCAAAGCTAATGCCAAGAAGAATTAGCACTCATTTCCAGTTGTTCCTGGGAGCTTATGTTGACCAAGTGCTCAAGAAAGTGTGGTATCTCCCCGTCTTCCTCTTGCTTAATTCACTCATCCACCTGGGACAAGGTTCATCTTTTTATCAAGGGTGTCTTAGGTAACATCATGAAGATGAGCTAGAGCACAAGATAAGTACCAGGTTTGGAAACATCAACGTCAGCTCCCTTTCTCTAGATCAGACCCAGCATACTCTTACTATAACAAATATTTTAGCGTTTCCCCCTTTTATTCTCCTGAAATGAAATGTATAGCTCCTTAACCTACATGTATATTTTAAAAATCAATATAATGTCCCAACTATAAGATAAAGAAGGAGTAAAAGGATAGCAGTTAATAATAAAATAACATATTTTAATATATAAACGTCTAGGCCAACTCTAAGATATAATGAACTGTTCAGTTGCTCTCATATGTAGAATCATCATGAATGTAACAGCTACAGATACAAATTAATAATAAATATATCGTACCGGCAACTCAGAAGTGCACTGAGTAGCCTGATTTTCCACAATGGTAAACTGCTCTCTGTAAAATTCCAAACAAAGCAAAATATTATCTTCTCTCAATTCATATGGTACTTGCGTGCCTGAAAAATTCAGTGTATATTAAAACCTGCAAAAATACTTTATTGAGCGTTTATTATATAATAGCACATATATCTAAGTGCTTTAAATTAATGTATTCATTTAGTCTTCATGATGATCCCATTTAGGTATGCTTAATATCCCCATTTTACACATGAGGAAACTAAGACAGAGAAGATAAGTATTGTTCAACAGCGAGTAAGTGGCAGTGCAGTAGCTGAACCCAGGCAGCACGGCTCCAGAACTTGTGCTCACAGGTTCTGTGACTGTCATCTGAAGGACTCAGAAACTGAGTCACTTGGGCATTTTCTGCATAGATCATGGCTAACAGAAGGCGGCTTCAGATCCTGGAAACCTGATACCAAAAAGGAAAACAGGTCAGACTCTCTCCTTAGAGCTTATTTACTGTCTACCCCGGAGAACGACAGAGCAGTGAGAGGAGAGTGTCGGGACCAGCCTTGGACCCAGTTGCCCTGACCTCCCAGGACCTGCCAGTCTGAACTGTTCAGAGAGCAGAGACAGGAAACAGCCCTGGCTTCCTTTTTACTCTTCCTCATGTTCCACTAGCCCTTGCCAATAGCATAGGCCAACCTGGACCACGCCACCTAGCAACTTTCCATAATGGACACAGAACCGAAAAGGCAGGGAGCTGAGAAAAACTGAAGGAGACCAAATGCCTCTGGGGCTGCCAGGCTGGGAGGTGAGAGTCTTGGGACTTTCCTTCTGCCCTGCAGCCTGATCAGGAATCTCTTCTTCCTCTGAGAGTGATTGTGCTAATAATCAGATGGGCCTCTGCGTTGCAAAACCCACTGATCCTTGCTCCATCCTCTGAAAGGGAGGAGTTCTGACTAAGTGTACCCTCCTTGGGGTGACTTAAAATGACAGTCTGGACTGATGCTCTGGGTTCTTTTCCAGCTCTTTGCTCACCGCCCCACGGTTTGTTTGCTCTTAGCAAATCTGCTCCAAATAAATTTCATGTTCTCTGAGGTTTAGTATTTAATAATGTAACTAACATGTATTAAGGGCTTACTGTTTGCCAGGCCAAGCAGTAAGTGCTTTACATCATTATCTCATTGACTCCTAACAACCCTGTGAGATAAATATAACCCTATTTACAGGTAAGCAAATTGAGGTCCAGAAAGTTTACATTTAGATGCCCAGGTCAGACAGAAGAGAGCTGAGTACAAACCCAGGCTGCTTTATTGCCAGCTTGGCTGTTCTGAAGGAACTAATTAGAACAGGCCTGAGATTATACTTGAGGAAGAGAAACTGTTTACAAGTATATTGGAACAAACCTGGGTTCCTAGGACTTCTGTTTCCTTAACAACTGGACTTTCTTCTACTCTTTAATTCTCCGGATGGGCAGGTATTCAGTTACTCAGCATGGGAAGGGAGCAGCCAGAGAGAGCTTTCTGAAATGCAAATCTGCTGAAGTCCAGTCCTCAGCTAACATGTTTTTCAGTGGTTCCCCGCACTCCCTAAGATAAAGACCAGGCTGCCTAACATGACGTACAAGGCCCTTTATAATCTGGACCCCACTTGACTTTATAACTCTCTCCCCCGTGCTTCTTTTCGTGAGCCCTGAGAACCTCACGCCAGCCCCATGTAGTCTGCATACTATTTCTTGCCTCCAGATCTTGGTCCATACTGTTTCTTTTTTTTTATTATTATTATTATATGGTCCATACTGTTTCTTATGCCTCAAATGCCTTCTTCTCCTGCCCCCACCCTATCCATCTGATAAACCTCTATTCATCCTTTAGGACTCTAAATGTTAAAAGCCTTTCCTGATTTCTCAGGCAAAATTAGTCCTCCTTTCTCCAGGCTCTAGAGTACTTTAAATATCAGCTCAGGACTAGAGTAGATATTGTAGTGCTTTGTGCACATTTGATGTCAGAACACACCAGTCACTTTTTTAAAAAATTGTGGTTAAAATATACATAACATGAAATATACCATCTTAACCATTTTTTTTAAGTGTACAGTTCAGTAGCATTAAGTACATTCACGTTTTTATGCTGCAATCACCACCGTCCCTCCACAGAACTCTTTTCATCTTGTAAAACTGAAACTCTGTACCCAGAGTCATTTAAATACTGACTCTCCTCCTCCCTTAGCCCCAGCAATCACCATCCTGTCTCTGAATTTTACTACTTTTCCATTCACTCTAATATTCCCCAAAGCTAGCACATTGCCTTGCACAGAATAACATTTGTTGAGAGAGTGCATGAAATCTTTTCTCTGAGATGCATGGAACAATACATCTCTTAAATTTCTTTGTACCTGCCTTTGCAATAAACAGACTTCTTAGATCTTAAACTGGAAATTCTGGGGCTTCCAAACTCTTCCAGTGTTCGGGTTTCCCAAGAGCAGAAGTTGTCCAAACAAGTCCTCGTTAGGAGGGAATTTTACCTTCCTTACTTGGAAACACCTGAAGTTTTTCATCGCAGTTGGGTTGTAGATATGCTGTCCCCTAATCAGCTGGGAGGAGGAGTCCTGAGGCGCAGTGACAGGATGAATATTGATGAGCAGCCAGAACCGTCTGCATTTCCCAACTTGGCTTCACGCACACGCACGTGCGTGCACACACACAGGCAGTGTATGTGTATGTATGTATACATTGCTGTCAAAATTTTAACACATGTAATTCCCTTAATTCCTCCCATCTGGGTGGAGGTTTCTGCCATAATTACAGCTACCCTAGTAAAGGAGGCAACTGCCTGCATTTTATCCTTTCACTTTCTTACAGAGAGGCCTTTTGGGAGCCTGTAACTTTCTCTGTCTTCAGAATTGCACTCCAATACTCATGTTTAAGAACCAGTTTTTCAAATATTTTGGGAAAAAAGATGCAGTCTTAATTTATGGATCAAAAATGGTTTTGACCCGGTCCCCTTGCTAGAGAATAAAAACCTGGTTGTTGATAGTTAAGAAAACTCCAGGAAGTGCAACAGATCATGTCCCAATCCCGTCACCCTTGCTCTCGGCACTTAGATTTTTCATGGGCCAAGTCGCCACAGTGATCCCTTCTTCGGAGACCTTGACAGATTTCTTATTGCCTCCCACCCAGTGTTTTTTCCTCACATGCTGCACTGCTACATCCTGGCTGCCCATTGGAGTCACCTGGAGAGCATACAAAGAAATTTAAAAAAAAAAAATTTTTTTTAAGTCCTGAGCCCCTACTCCGAAGATTCTGATTCTTAGGTGTGAGGTGGGGACCCAGGCATTTTAAAAGTTCTCCAGGGGACTGGTAATGTGCAGCAGAGGGCAAAGTTAGAGAATCACTGTTAGAGTGATGGTGTTGCTCAGAGGCAGAGTCTGGGCTGTGTAGACATCCTTAAGTGTGGGTGGACAGGTTGCTTATGTATGGTCTAGTCCACGTCTAGTCTGTGCCGTGTACATATTAGCACATATTACCAACCCCATCAGAGCCTCTGATGCATCAGTGACTGTGGTTTGCTCTGCCCTTTGGTCTAACTCTGTAACCTTTTGTTCCTGAGGCATCTTGCACAGAGCCCTGAATTCCACTAAGCAGAACCCCTAAGGAGAGTGGTGTGTACTTCCCCAATGGCCAATCAAGCTGGACCCGAGGCTGTGTGAGCCCGGGGTGATGCAGGATGCCCCAAGCAAACCAGGGCCCCAGAGGAAACCCAAACCCTGCAGTCAGCCAGGAGCCCAGTTGCTGTTCCCCCTCCTCCCTAACCAGGCCCCATCCAAGTGAACTGTTTTTGATGGTGCAGGAAAAAGGTCAGATTCTCTCCACAGCATCCTTCTGTGTATTGGATTTCCTAGTAACTACACATGTTTAAAAGCAGGGTTTGCAGCTAGACCTGACAGATGCAGGTTTGAATTCTAGCTGTGTCCTTGAGCAAATGTAAACCTCTCTAAATCCCCTTTCCTTAATTTGTAAACTGGGCCTGATGACACCTACCTCGTAGGGTTAAATGAGATGATGTGCGTGAAGGGCTTAGCGCAGTGACTGAAGCACAGTAAACACTTAGTGAATGGCCCTAGTGAGCCTTTGCAGGTGCTGTCTAATCCCACGTGGGAGGCGCTAGGTGTAGAAAGGGCGCAGGACTGTGCTCCCTCAGCAGGGTGTCTGCATGGGAAGCATCGAGGGCCAAGGAAAATGAAGCCCTTTTCCCCCAGACGTGGTAATTGAGTCCAATTTGAAAGCTGGGATTGTAATCACCGTCTAAGGACAGAGCGCCCCATCTCCTCTCCCGCACGCAGCAGCCTGCTGCCTCTGCACATCCTCCGGCCATTTTTTCCTGCCTTCTTTGTTCTACTTCTGTGTCTGTGGGGGTGTAGGAGAGCTGCTGCCTTCCTCAGGTTGCTATTTAAAGACATGCTGAGAGGTGCTGCCACCGCTGCTCCTAGCGCCGCCGTGGCTGCTGCTCCGGTCCCCGCCGCAGCCAGTGCAGAGTCCCAGCGCCCACTTTTTGTTTAGGATTCCTGAGCTGTCACCCCTCCCAGGGGTTAACCATAAAGGCCATCTTGGTCTTTGTCCCGAAACTGCCCAGCCTGTCTGCATCCCTGTAGCATTTTGGGCACATAACCAGTTAAATTTTTCCCCTTATTCTGCAATGAAAATCACAGATGATACCCCTCATCCCCTCCCTACCCACCTCCAACTAGCACTTGAGATGCCCTCCTTATGTAACAGCCAGACACAATCCGGAAAGGGTAAAAATGCCATTTATCTCTAGGACTAGCAGAGAAAAATACTTCAGGAATAAAAGGTTTTTGAAAAGCTCAGTAACCTCTGGTTAATAAGAATGCCACCCTGAACTTCAGCATGTGGGAGATTCTCTGTCAGGCATGGGTAGGAATCTCTTAGGCATTAGTAATCCTGTCTTTCTTTGCTTACCCACCCAACGCTTTTCAATGAAGTGTCTCAAAAGCCCAGTCTTTCTGTTTGAATTGGCCCTGATTTCTTTTTCATAGACCCATCAAAGTGAAGTTTGGGGTTTTATCAGTAAAGCATTTATTCTTTAGACCAGAGCTCCCTGAATGAGGTCCAGATTGTCTACCTCCATTCTGCTTCCCCAATTTATTTGTTTTCTGCCCATTATCCTAGAGAGGCTGCTCGCCTCCAAGACCTCAGAGCCTGGCTGCTCTTTGCTTGTCTAGGAGAGTCTTTGCTGGTGCTTTCAGCTCTGTGCAGTGGCACAGATGGTGTTCCCGACTCTCAGGTACTGACTCTGGCCCTGATACCGCATCACACCGCATCAAATCTCTTCCCCTCTTTTCCAGCCTTTCCCTTTTCTCCTAACTCTCCTCCATTTGTTCATCTTCCCGACCGCTCTTTCTTTGGCTCCCGCTCTCTATTTTTCATTTTCAGAGCCATACCTTTCCCCTCATTTTCGTAGCCCCTTGGTGGTAAACCCAGCTACCTCAGTGTCAGAATAATAGTAGCAATGATACTTTGAATTATTGATTGCCGTGCTGTGATAGTAGAGTGCTCTCACATGCATTTCTCTTTTGATCTCACAATACACTTGTAAGGTGGACAGTGCATGTGCTTTACGCTCCCCACTTCGTGGTGGTGAAAATAATAACCACTTGGAGAGGCAGGATAATAGAGGGATTCATAAAGAGCATTGGCTCCGAGTCAGGCTGCCAGGGTTTGACTCCCGCTGCACCACCTGTCACTAGCTCTGGGGGCACGTTGGAGATAATAATAGTACCTCTAGTGTTGTGGTGAGTATTAAGTGAGTTACTATAGATAAAATGCTTGGGAGCATACCTGGCACATAATAGGTGCTATGTGAAGATTAGATATTGTTATCGTGTTCATTCATTCATTTGTTCATCAAAGATTTATTACATGCCAGAGCTGCTACACACCAGGCTCTGCCCGAGGCCTCAGGGACAGAAGAGGAGCAAGATGGACACAGTCCTGGCCTCAAAGAGATCACAGTATCAGTGCCGTTTCTGCAGCAGCCCCACGTGCAGATCCTCGTGCTTGGATCTTTATAGACAGTAATTCTCACAGCAGCCTTAAAAGGAGGCAGTGTTGTCCCCATTTTACAGAGGAGATCTCTAGGGTTCCAAAAGCCAAAGTGGCTTGCTTAAGAATCCCCAGCTGGTAACTGGGGTGTCAGGATTCACTCCACCCGATATGCCTGCCAGCAGACCGTTAGGTTCAACTCCGCGTGTCTAGACAGTGGTGAGCTCCTGAAGGGTGGAGCCGGCCCTCCTCACCCGGCATGCTGGGCACGGCCTCCTGCACGCAGTTTGGGAAGTGTCGGCCGACTTGTGCTCTGTTGATGATCCTTAACTCTCTGTCCCATAACTAGTCTCTTCTGAACACTCTCACTTCCCTCAGCCATCAAGCCATACGTTGTTTTCTAGTTATTTATTTTATTTTTGGCTGCATTGGGTCTTCGTTGCTGCGCACGGGCTTTCTCTAGTTGCAGGGAGCAGGGGCTACTCTTCGTTGTGGTGCACGGGCTCCTCATTGCAGTGGCTTCTCTTGCTGCGGAGCACAGGCTCTAGGCGCGTGGGCTTCAGTAGTTGCAGCATGTGGGCTCAGTAGTTGTGGCTCATGGGCTTAGTTGCTTCATGGCATGTGGGATCGTCCCAGCCCAGGAATTGAACCCGTGTCCCCTGCATTGGCAGGCAGATTCTTAACCACTGCACCATCAGGGAAATCCCCATACGTTGGTCTTGACATGGAAGCACAGTGGTCAAAGTGAGGGTTCTCAGGGGTTAACCTATAGCTTTCTCAGACCACACCTAATGCTTATTTCAGCATGTCTTTAAACAACGAGTTTGATTCTGGGGTCTCCTCCTCTTCTTGGCCCCAAGCTAGAGAATCTTTTTGTCTGCCAGGCTAGTCTCCAGCTACCAACTGCAGTTCATTTGTTTCTCATGTCGGCCCCTGCCTTTTATTTCAACATCTGACTTCCCTGTTCTTTCTGCTTTTGTCTTTGTGCCCAGTGCTTACCTCTTAGCCACAAAGGAAGCCACAATTCTGTTAGCTCTATAGAAGACTGAATTTCTAAGTACAGTTAGTGTATGCTAGCATTTAACTTTTTAATCCTTTTATGTGTAGTAACCCATTTTTTCCTTAAATATTACAGAAGTATAGGTGGAAAGTCCTGTGCTAGATCTCATTTTCTGAAATTCTTATTTCTGTAAATGTTTCACCTATGAGCATTTGTGTTTTATTGATCTCACATAATAGAAAAGAACAGCAATTTCATTCACGTAAGTTCCATTTGTAAAATCACCCAGAAGTGTGACTTTTAAAGTATTAAAATAATTTTAAAATGTAAATGAATCTACTAATTGCTAAATGTCTTTACTAATGGAGTTTGTGTAAGAGAGGTAGTTTGGCTAGAGATTTTTTTTCCTTCCTCCGTTTCCCAGATATTCTGGGCTGTGGTTATATTGTTTTTGTAACCAAATAATAAATAAATTTAGGAATTAAAGAGAAGAAAGGTGTTCACCATGTATTTCTTCTTTTAATGCAGGGATACAACAACCACTCTGGGTGTGTTTGGGGTTAAGCTCATTGAAACAGTCAAACACTGTTTTCCCTGCTTCTCCATTGAAAGTGCACCTGTATGCCCAAGGCAGTCTTTTGCGCACACGGTCCCTTTTCGGTATGTCGTGCCTCATCTGGCTTTTCTAAGCCACGTCTAACCCTAAAGACTGCCCTTGTCCCTGAAGCATCAGCTTTGTGTGCTCCAGGGATATGGCGCCTGGAAAGGGAGAGGGAGGGAAGGAGGAGAGGAAGTGTGTGTGTGTGTGTGTGTGTGTGTGTTGCACTCACACTCTAAATTCTTTTAATAAAGCACCTGAACGGCACTCATTTCCAACGAGTTTTCAGACTACGAATCTGGGTACTTCTTTAAGATATCCTGCCTCCTCCCCCAGCTCACACCCTCCACCTATCCCTGCAGTCCTGGGGCCTTGATGCATGGGAAGATGAAGAGCAGGTGTGTTGAACTCTTAATGAGAGGTTTCCTCTGTGGGATTGCCTGTATCCTGCCCACCACAGAGGCTTCTGTGAGTAACTTTACCTTTGAACTCTCCTTGTATTCAGCCCCTGATCCATGGGATTTGGTAACAATCCCTGGCTGGCGGGAAGCTTTGATCCTTGGGGAGTCCAGAGGAAGTCCTGTGATGTGTGGGATCCCCAGCGCTACAGGGATTGGGGAGAAGCAGTTCCAGGATGGGTTGCTAAGATAGACCCATTAATTAAGAAGGAGCCTTTGCCTAACACTCAGTTACCTAAAAAAGGAGATCTGGTAACTGATCACAAGGAACTCCACACCCCTCAAATATGAAGTGGTGTTTGCACAAGCATTATTGTTATTTTAAGGACACAGCAGTGCCAAGGAGAAAATTCCTACCCACACCAGGAAGGAACAGAGTACCTTAGCAGACCAGAATGCCTCAGAACTTTCCTTTGTAACAAGGAAAAGCTAGTCTTACCTTGAATGTTAGGAGGCTCTAGCAAAAAAATCTCCAGGATATTTCTGACTAGGTGAAAGATTGCTCTAGAAGAAGGAAAAAAAAAAAAAAAAGATGAGCTTGTAATAAACAGTGGAAACACTCAAATTCCTATATGCGAGACACTGGGCTAGAATCCACTGGAGAGAGTGTTAGGAGACTTGTCTTTAAGCTCTGTTCACATAACAAGCATGCTGGATTTGCTTAGACTCTGCAGTTATTTGAGGTGGTTTGAGGGTGAGGGAACAAAAAGCTTACCCAGGCCACTCTTTGCGGCCACCCATTGGCTACACATAAAAGTCAGAGCGAAGGCCCTTTCACATGGTAGGGAAATATGCTTCCTCCACCCACCTCCACAGGCAGAAATCACTTCCTTTGCTTCCACAGAATCACGTAGGCTTATCTCTTAGATTGAGGATCAGCCTGTTTGGCGTGCGTGTCTGCCTCCCCACTGGCTGTAGCTGCCAGAGGGTAGGGTTCATGCATCATTCACCTTTTTCTCACCAGCACGCTGCCTGGGCACGAAGGAGGCCCTCAGTAATGATTAGTGAATGAGTGAGTCATCATGAGGCGGGAGCTGTGGGGAGTCATCCTCTTTCCAGAATCGCCCCTCCTTTTCACATCGCCAGCCTTGGGGAAGGAGAAAGGGCAGTCGGGGAGAGTGCCACGGTCAGAGTCAGATGCCTGTGCTCGGAGATCTAACTCCTGTCGCGACCCAGCAGCTCCGGGAGAAAACCCGGGGGACAACTGCACGGCAGAGATGGGGCGGCATCTTTGTGGGGGCTGCCCATAGGATTCAGGCACTTAATGCAGCGACATTGGGCAGAGAGCACAGAAAGTTGTGTGCAGAGCAAAGTGCATGAGATGCGGGGCCCAGTACGAAATAAAAATGCAGGGTCCCTTGTTCAGCAAAACAAGGAAAAAGTGCTGCTTGAAGTTTTTAAATATGAAGTTTTTTTCCTTTCTTCCACAGTCTCTCTCTCTCCTTTGACTTGTCAAGGTGTTTATTATTTGCTATTAATGTTGTTCTAAGTTGAGAACCTTTTAAATGTTAGACTGTTAGTGTGGATTTTACCGTTCATCTTTATATTGTGCAATGCCAATTTTAAATGCAAATATAAGCGCGTTTAACTCAAATGTGGCATCACCGAAATTATACAATTTGTATTCTGTAACTGGTACATGCATATGTATTTTTCTTAGCTGAACAATGGAAACTCTGCACAAAACTAAGTCAACTGGTCTTATTTCACTTCTTGATACATGTTCATCCTACCAACACCCTTTACCTCCAGTTTACTGTTGAATAAGGTAAGAAAGAGGTGGAAGGAACAAGAACTGTGGGTTGTCCTGTTTCCTCGTCTGTCATCATTTTCAGCATAAGTGGTTGGTTGACACGGGGAAGCAATGCAAAGGATACAGTAGGCTCCTTACACATCCATGTTTCTTAGACAGCCATGTCCTGCTTCTGCATTTGAAGCAAGTTGTGGTTTGGATGGAAAGTGTGGCCTCTCTGGGCTCTTGGTGCTTCCATTTGCTCAGTGGGGGTCTAGGCGTGTGGGCTTCAGTAGTTGCAGCATGTGGGCTCAGTAGTTGTGATGCACAGGCTTAGTTGCTCCTCGGCATGTGAGATTTTCCCAGACCAGGGATCAAACCTGTGTCCCCTGCATTGGCAGGCGGATTCTTAGCCACTGTGCCACCAAGGAAGCCCCCATGTTCTGTTTTGTCTTGTCTTCATTTATGTATATGACCGATCCCCCCCAACCAGAGCGTAAGCCTTTTAAAGGCAGGTTCTATATCTCTTTTACCTATTAAATTTTTTTGGCCTTAGGAAAATCTTTGTCTAGTAGCTAATTCAGTTCAATAAAAAGCATATTTATTTTTTAGTAGGTTGTATATTCATAAAATGGTACAAGAGGATATATAATCCCCCTCATCTCTTCCCAGTTTTGCTTGCTAGAGACAACCAATATTTTTGCAGAGATAGTCCGTGTTTATACTATATAGGCTATTATATATATTTATTACATGGTTTTTATGAAAAGTCATAAAAGTGAAAGAATGGATGAATGGCTCCATTCTCCTATTTCTTTTCGTCTCATCTTCCTCCTTTCTTGAAATTGTACACTGCACACTGGCACAGCCTTCACTATACAGCCAACTCTTGAAATTCTAAAGTAGTGAGAAAAAAAATTTTAAGGCCATTTGAACCAATTATTGTCAGAAATGTTTGCATGTAGTGAAATAAACCCAACTTGATACACATTATTAATAAACAGAAAGAACACAGCATAGCTACATAATGGCTAACATTGTAGGCCCTATTTCTTCTGAGATACAAAACCCAGAAATCATAAAGGAAAAAAACTGAGAAATTTAATTACATCAAAAATACAGTTAAAAAAGTTTCATGAAGAAAAAAATTTTCACAAAGAGAAAGTGCCAACTAACGAAAAAAATATATGCAATTCACGTGATAGGTAATGGACCTCTTTTTTTCATATACAGAGAACACTTACAAATCAATAAGGAAAAGTTTGATTACACATACCAGAAAAAAAATACAAGTAGTTTATGTATCTGTTAGAAAGATGCAGATTTAAAACTGGAAGATGCTCTTTTTCACTCACTGAATTAACCAAGATAAAGAGTTTGCAATATGTATCACTTATGAGGATATGGGGAAATCGGAATTTTCAGAGTGACAGGTAAAAATATAAAGTATTACAACCTCTCTGGCCTAGCTATCAAAATTTTCAGTGTACATTACCCTATGACCTAGGAATTCCCTTTCTGGATATTTGTCCTACAGATACACTTGTACATGTCTGCAAAGATTAGGTATCAGAATGTTTATTGCAGCAATATTTGTAATAGCAAAAGATCTTCAAAATATGTTGGGGGGGAATTATGGTATATAACAGTATAGCATACAATTCTGTGCTTTAACAAAGGGAAGGGAAAAAAGGCACACATGCTTGTAAATACCTAGACTATTTCTCACAATTAAGAATGATACCCTCTGAGAAGGGAAAGTAGGAGTCTGGGGTACAAGAGAGACTTATTTTTTAATGTGTACTTTTTTGTACTGTATTACCTTTTCAATAAAAATAAACAAGTAAGGGCTCCCTAGGTAGTGCAGTGATTAAGAATCCGCCTGCCAATGCAGGGGACACGGGTTCTATCCCTGCTCCAGGAAGATCCCACATGTTGTAGAGCAATTAGGCCCATTTGCCACAGCTGTTGAGCTCATGTACCACAACTACTGAAGCCCATGAGCCTAGAGCCCGTGCTCCACAACAAGAGAAGCCACGGCAATGAGGAGCCCATGCACCACAACGAAGAGTAGCCCCCATTCACCGCAACTACAGAAAGCTCACGCGCAGCAACGAAGACCCAAAACAGCCAATAAATAAATTATTTATTTATTTATTTATTTATTTATTTATTAAAAAACAAAATAAATACAATAAACAAGAACACAGGCTCTGAATGTTTAAAAACTGGCTCTAACCTTTTTTTTTTTTTTTTTTAGCAGAGTAACCTTGGAAAGTTACTTAACCCTTTAATCCTCTGTTTCTTCATCTGTAAAGTGGGGCTAATAACTTCCCTTTTTTTATATGACTGGCATAAAAATTAGATATTAGAAAATACCTAGTACAGTACCCGACCCCCAAAATAGTAGCTTTTGAGGCGAAGAGTCCTCGACTGGAAGTAACTTCGAAGGTAGCTGACCCCCTGTGACCTGGAGTCTTTAGTCCCTCGTTTGACCAAATGATCCCTGTTCTTTTGCAAGAAGAACCCATTTCTTGCTGGAAGTTCTGGTTCCCAAGCCAGGAGGATTTGGGACAAAATTAGAAGCTCCTGGGAGTAGGTGCTCTGGCATCCTCCCAATTCTGTATCAGCCCATCATATCAGAGCATCGGTGTGAAAAATGGGTGTGACTGTGTCTGTGGAGTCCTCTCCTTGTTTGCCATTGCAGAGTTGGAGTAGAAAAAAATTATAGTGACTGGGGGAATGGCACAGAAATGAACCGTGGTGGAAATTTTTATATTAGTGGTGAGGAAAAACATGATTCCTGAAGAAATAGCCTCCTGGGTTTCATAAGCTAGATGCCTGTTCTGTGGGTGTCACAGAGGGCTTTGTGGGAGCTGGAGAGGAGAATGCCGGTAATTGTGCTGAGGAACAGCCGTATCTGGGCCATACGCCCGCCTGTGGTCCTGAGGACTGTGCCGTGCTTTGGGGCTGAAGGAAGGGGTATGGGATCTGTACTTGGATCTGGGGCGAAAAGGGAACAGCGGCCACAAAGTCCAGTATAGGGAGGGGTCAGGAGTGCGTGAGAAACGCAAAGGGAGGCTCGCCTCAGTACAGCTGCCCCACTCCACCTCCAACCTAGGAGGACCATGCGTTATCTTCTTAAAGGAGCCTGTGGGTTTCCTCACAGAACTCCTCAGACAGGGGAAGGCAGTTAGGTCACTCTGAGAGAGGTTGGCACAGTAGACAGATGGCTGTGACTCTGCCTCTCTCGTCCAGGTGCTGAGGGACGTCCTCAAGGATCTCTACCACCTGCTGAAGCACGTGGTGCGTTTGGAGCCCGATGACGTGGCCAAGCTTCATGCCCAGCTGGCCCTGGAAGAGCTGGATGCAATAATGAGAAACTTCCTGTTCCCGCCACAGAAGCTGGAGAAAAAGATCACGGTCCTGCCATAAACCGGCCTCGAAGGACATGGAGGAGGCCGAGGGACCAAGCAGTCAGAGCTGTGCCCAGGCCTTCCAGCAGGTGGCCCCACTGCCCCCTTGGGTGCGGGCAGTCTGACTGCCCCTGGAGGTGGCTCTGTGTTTCTGGTCATGTGTCTTCAGGCTGACCTTCCTAAAGCATCTGCTTAGCCATCCTGCACCCAGCCTGAAGTGTGTGCCGATAAAAGAAAAGAGATTACAGATCTCATTAATCTGCACATTTTTCACTGTCCTGTAGCATTTAGAGAAGGCTGTCTACCTGATGGACGTATATTTTTAACACAACCAGTGGAATTTGATCAATTGACCATTCTCTTTCAACTTGACTAGAAGAGGGTGGCCACCTGTATGTCACATATGTTGATGTTCTTTCACAGTGAGATTGTCCCTCTTGTGATGGGGAGCAGCCAGAGCTAGTCATCGTTGGCTGCTCGAGAGGCATTTCAGGGTATGGAGATGCAGTCGGAGGTTAGGGAGGGAAAGGAAATTGTTATCAGAACATGTAAAAATGGAATAAAATTATCTTGGCTGGAAAGACTAACAGGCCTGAATCTGCTCCTCTGCTATTGAGATGGAAAGCTATGGCACTGAGGAGGATTTGATCTCCAGAAAAGAGAATCGAGCTGGTTGACTCTTCCAGGGAAGAAGGGTAAGTGCTGTGTTTGCCCTGCCAGGCCATTTTTTTCACTCCCACTGCTACTGTTTGCATAGAGTTGCCCTGATGATAGGAGGAAAGAGCCACAAACATCTCAGATGAGAGAATTCATATCCTGCCTTCAGTCTTCTGCTCCTTTAGAAAGAGGAATGCTTAGACAATGGATTCGTACTGAATGCCTGTTTGGAAAGTGCTTTGCCTATTGGTGACCTGATGTCAGGTTTACTGAAGTCATTTCACGTGTAGCACTGTAGACGTCTTTTTATCTCTTTATATATTTCGGCCACTAAATTTTGGTTGCAGCCAAAAGAGAAGACAAAAAGGAGAAACTGGATGACTGCTTGAGACAAGCCCTCCCTGTCATCAGCACCTTGGCAAGGCTAACCCAGAGTCCTTAACCAGTCCTCAGCTCTGCAGGGCTGAATTTTATCACAGGGTTTTATCCCTACTCTCTGGTGACCAGGCCCAGCAGAACCAAAACTGTTTCCCAAAACTCTCAGGTGACTGATGGATCTGTCTACAAGCAAGCCCACTTGCCAGTTAACGTCAGGCTATTTCCCTCTGGCCAGTTTACAGACGCAGTCCTTAGCTTAGAACCTTTGTGGTGAGCGTTGCTTTGAAGAGGCCAGTTCACAGATGGCTGTGGACCACAGGTTAGCCTGGGGAGCGGTGAATTAGAACAGAGGCAGTCAGGTGTTTTTAAGGAATATTTCCATTCCGCTAGGGTAGCTGGATTATTCCATTTTTCAAATCAAGGATGTCTAGAAATCAGGATTGGGCTTTCAAATCAGAGAAGAATCTCCTTTGGATCAGCTGGATATACACCAAAAGGTTTTATTTCTTGGCCTTCCTCTAACTAAACTCCATACAACCCACTTGAGATAATCAGATTAGATATGTTAGACAGTTGGTTTAGCTTACAACTTTGCATTAAATCTATTTCAGTTCTGAGGACGTATCCTGATTGATCAGCTTTATTAGACTGAGAAACTCTCTAGTCTACACACCTAGTCTAGGGAGTGTCTCACAAAGCATCCTGGTCCCTTTATCTCCATTTATAATTTGCCTCTTAATTTGAATTATTTTGCAACTGGCTAAAAGCATCTGTTCTTTATTGGTTTTGATGGATTCAGTTTCAGAGAGTGACTTTTCTGTCCTTGTAACCAAACTCAGGGGGAGGATACCTTAATGTAACCCTCCTAAACACCAAATATGACCAAAATATTAAAAGTTTCCAAATTATAAAATCTCCCACGTTTATATAGAGAGATGTATAGATATCTATATCTATATATGTCTCCATCCTTGAGAAAGAGCATGAGAATTGGGTGCTTTATGATAATAAAAACAGAAAACTTAAAAAAAAGAAAAAGGCACAGACCTCTCGGGGCAGGTGGCAGGAGCGGTAGTGACACTTCCCTGCACAGGCCTGCTTCTGTGCAACAGCAGCATTCCTGTGCTTGCCTCCCACCCCTGTCCATCTCTTCTCCCTCTGAGGCCACCTCCTGTTGCCCCTCTGGTCTCCTCCCTTCGTCTCGGCCACAGAAGCTCTCCTGGGCGCTCCCCTCCAGTCCCCTCCACTGTGTAGCAGTCTGTCCTCCGTGCCCCTGTATCACTTGTTGGTCTCTTACTCACCCCCCAACCCCCCGTTTCTTCCTCCTCTCCCAGGCCCACCTGCACAGCTCCCTTGGTCTCCAGAGGATCGCACTGTGGCATGAGACAGGCAGGGGGCCCAAAGCTGCCACTGCAGCCAAACCCAGGCTCTCTGCCCAAGAATCGACTGCTTGATCAAGTTAGACTTACTGGACATTCTGGAGGGTTCCCCTCTCTGCCGTTTTGTCCTTCCTCCTGGGCACAAACTTACCCTTCTACATACCCTCTGTTATTTAATCAGAAATCTCTTAACTTGCACCTGGTTCCTTATCGTCTGTCCAAACACATGCTTTTCCATATTTTTGTATTCTTTCTTCACCTCTCCTCCATTCCTTCCCTTTCCTACGCTCTGTCGACCCAGCCACGTATGAGGGCCGACGAGGGACGGGGGGTAGGAAAGTGAATCAAGACAGTAAAGGAAAACAATTTATTGAGCACCTACTATGTGCCAGATGCTGCAGCAGGCGCTAAGGACACAGCAGTGAACAAAATCCTTACCTTCAGGGGAAGCTTATGTTGTCGCAGGGGGAGACAGACCATAAGCAAGGTAAAGAATAAAGTAGGATATCAAATGGTGATATACGCTGTAGAGAAAAATCAAGTCGGGAAGGGGGTGGGGACTGTAGGTGGTGAGAGCTGTGAGTTTGGATGAGTTGTCCAGAGAAGGTCTCATTGAGAAGTTGACGTTTGAGTAAAGATCAGAAGGAGGTGAAGGAGCGGCCATGAAGATACTTAGGGGAAGAGCGGTCCAGGCAGCGGGAGGGGCACGTGCCAGTGCCCAGAGGTGAGCGAGGAGGTGTGGCTGAGCGCAGTGAGCAGCGGGAAGTGGAGGGGAGGGGGCGCGGGAGGCAATGAACAGCGTGGAGCCTGGGGGCACTCTGAGTGAGGGGGCATCGCGCCGAGTGATGGGGGCGGCCACAGACCTACTTCCACCTAAAGCCTCTTCAGCTTGTTTTTAGAAAGTGCTTTGAGGCCAAGATGATAAAAACTGTAAAATGGGAAATACATTGAGCCAAGAGGAATTCACACCCAACCACAGGGTTTTTTTCGCAGTCGTTTGGAAGCGGTGAGCCCCATCCTTTCACCACCCCCCTTCTTTTGGCAGCAGCCCTCGCCGGCCCCAGGAGAAAGAGGACAGCAGACGTGGTGCTGTGGCCTCCGTCCCCGCCCTGCTCCATCTCTTTGTCTGCGAGGCTGTGAGTGAATGGAGCCTTGCCTGCCACCTGCCTGTGACTCGCCGGCAGTCACTGCAGTGGAGGGATGGCCAGGACGTGTGAAAGTTGATCCGTTGGTTGGGGGGATGATTCATCTGACCTGTACAAAACCAGATTGGCTTCTGCAGTCTCTTTGCACAGAAATCCCAAAGCTCAGCTGGAATTTCAGTGGCAAGGGAGAGAATCAGACACAGGAACTGAGTTTCAGGGTGGGCTGTGGGAGGCAACCACTCTGCCCTGAGCATGGAGGGGAGCGGTGGAGTGGTCTTCTTCGTGTGCCCCCTGGACAGCAGCAGGCGTGACCTCTAAGCGCCCAGCTGTCTCCTCCAGCGAGCTCTGCAGCCACAGAGCTTCTGCAGTCACACGCGGGAGCCTCACTGCAGTGCGGCGGCCCCTCTCACTTCCATGCACCACTCTGCTCCGAGCTGCCTGGCCGCTCGGGGGGTTGGGGAGTTGTCCTGTTAGAACACCAGCTGCTGCACTCTTCCCTGTCAGCGGGGCTCATGGCTGTGCTCGGCGTACCCCGTGCCTGCCAGCGGGTGTAGAGGCAGCGCAGACCTGCACCATCAGCCCTGGAAGGGGCTGGACCCACTTCTTTGAAGGGTCCTCCCTGTTGTCCCTCCTCACTGTTCTTCGTGCTGACTCAGTAGGTCTGTGCTCCCAGAAGGCTCAGGTATTACCTGCGCCCACCCCCAGGACACTCTGCAGTCCCTGTGGGCATAGAAGAGCAAGATCAGTTACTCTGTGTTTCCCTTAGTTTGGAAGGTCGTTTTTCACCCACGAGCTTGTTATGATTCTCACAACAACATCGTGGGACAGAGGCGCAGACTATTGTTATTCCCTCTTGGTGGAATTTGGCCCACGTCCTCTGGGGGGGCTTGAGGCAGACTCTTCTGAACATCTGTTGAGTCTTTTGGAGCCTCGCCCCTCAAAATGAGTATAGAAGCAAAACCCTTACGACTAGAGCACAGTTTGGGAAGCACTCAGGGACTCACATACACAGAGGAGCCCCGGCACTTGGGTCCCATGAAGCAGTTGTTGGATCTCCGCTGACCCGAGCTGACGGATGCCAACCCTGTGCTGGGCCCCTGCCCTCAGAGTTCTGGTGACAGCAGAGCCCTCAGGTACGAACTCCCTGGCTGTGTGTGTGTGCGTGCGTGTGCGGGTTACATATGTTTTATGAATTATAACAAATTTAAAGTATATGTAACCAAGAAGAATACCCACCATCTCATCTCCACTCCTACCCCAAGGTGACTACTGACCAGCAGAGGGGTGTACATCCCCCCAGATCTTTCCTTTCACCCTTTTCCCCAATGAACACGAACATACATTACTGCTTTCAAAAACAAAAATGGGATTGTCAGCCATAGTGTCCCATATATTTGTTTCTCAGGCACATACCTTGGAGACACTCTCAGTACTTTACACACCCCTCTCCCCTGCGCTGTGGCGTGTCGTCCATCGTGTAGATGAGCCACAGCTGCTTTAAGCAGTTGCATCTTAATAGTCAGTTGAATTGTTTCTAATTTCTAATGATTCTTCAATGACTCTCAACCATAACTCTTTGCATCCTGAAGTGTTTCTATAGGATAAGTTCTAAGAGGTTGGAAGGCTGGATCCAAAAGAGATGAACATTTTCCGCGTTGGTACCAAAATGTCCACCAGTACGCCTGTGCCGATCTACGTTCCTCCG
The DNA here is from genome assembly GCF_030028045.1 of Hippopotamus amphibius kiboko. Taxonomy (NCBI): domain Eukaryota; kingdom Metazoa; phylum Chordata; class Mammalia; order Artiodactyla; family Hippopotamidae; genus Hippopotamus; species Hippopotamus amphibius. The sequence continues at coordinate 17,600,956 of NC_080201.1, read as the reverse complement.
TCCTCAGCTGACGGTGCTTTAATAGCCGTGCAGTGCAGGTGTGGTTGTCACAGCAGTGTTAACACCATTCTCTAAATAGTTCAGGCCCAGGAGATCTTCAGGGGGTAGAGTTTTCTGTGTATCAAAACCCCCGATAGGGGCACAATGACACTCTTTGCAAGTATGCTCACCGGTAGCCGAAGTCCAACTACGAGCCCTGCTCCTGGGGAGAAATCCTGAGCCTCTGCAGGCCTATTCAGAAGAGCTTTGACGAGGCTCCCAGCTCTGAGACTCCATCCTGAGTGTTAGGGTATGCCTTCTCATGGGGTTTGAAGTGTCCTCAGGATAATGACCACGGTTCCCAAACCAGGCTCAGGACATAGGGTCTGCCGGCCCCGCAGAGTATCAGGTTCATCCTGTGAAACCCAGGATGAATGATTGCTATAGCTCTACCTCACTGTACAGCAGAATCAGTTACATTATAAAGAGCTTATTATGCTCTTCTGTATACTTGACACATATGAATCCACTAAACCCTCACACTGGGCCTATGAGATAGGTATTATTATTATCCCTGTTTTACAGATGGGAGAACAGGCACACAAGAGGCTGATTACTTGCTGCAGATTACATAGTTAGTGAGAAGTAGCCAAACCAGTATTTGGACCCAGGCAGTCGGGCTCCCAAGGCTGGGCTTTTAGCCACTGTGCTTTGTCTCCCAATAGACACTATATCTCCAGGTGGTAAAAAAACTGTTGTTAATATAAGTGAGGATAAAGACAATGGTTCGCTGTTTGTTCAAATGGACCATATATGTCAAGATAAACTTCAGCCCTGATTAGTGTCCATGTACATCAAAACCTAACCTCAAACCCCAAAACGTGTTATACATCTTGTGCTGGACCTTGTAGTTTGCCCAGAAGCCAGAGGTGAGATTTGCTAAAGCCCCCAGGTGGCTGGCTCCTGTGCTTGGAGAGCTTTTATAAATTGCTCATTGAAACACCTGTTCTTTCTAGGGGTGGCTAAGGTAGCAGGCCCTTGAGGCTGCCCCAGCTGTGCGTGGGAACAGAGAAAATGTAGCAAGTCTTCCCATGAACTCCAGTCAGAGCCGAGAAATGTCTCCTTTGAAGGTTTGTTGGGTTTTGTTTGTTTTACTCTTTCACCTCCTGTAAGCAGGGTTTTGGTTCTCAGATTTCGGTATCTCAGAGTGATAACAATGGATCATTTTAATTCTTATGTATGTTTCTTGCATATATACATTGATAGCTCTATTCCATACCATCCCTTCAGAGGAAAAAATGAGACAGGAATTAATGGCCCGATTTTGCAGAAAGGAAAAATAAGGTCCAGAGAGATAAGTTCTTGCAAATGGGAAGAGAAAAAGGGAGACCTGAGTGCACTAGAGCAGAGAAACTTCTGACTTGATTCGCTAGTTCTCACAGGAACCAGTTAGCCAGCACCTGACTCCATCGCAGAGGTGCGGGGGGCTGAGGGTGAGAGTTGTTGGTATCAGGAGAGGGCAGTTTGCCGGGCGGCTTCAGAGCTGCAGGAGCACCCTCTCTGCTGGGGAGTTAGGAACAGCTACTGGGCCTTTAAGTGGTTTATTAAATGATGTAAGATTTAATCTTCACTGCCTGTCTTCAGAGCTAAAGCCTGCTCAGAACAGTGCCTGGGTGGGGCTTTTCTGAGGTACAGCCCTAGTCATCACACGCATAGGTAGCTCTGGGGAGAACAAAGCCGCCTGTTCCACGCTTCCAGAGTCTCTAGAACTTGAACAAGCTCCCCCACCCCCACCCCACCCCCCGCATTCACACACCCCTTTGTGAGACCACACACCACTTTCCAAACTTCAAAACCTGTGGTGGCCGTATTAATCCTAGGGAAGGGCCAGCCTGAAATTAGGCTGTCTCTACTAAAGGAATGGTAATGCTGGTGCTTCAAAGAGCTGGGCCTGGGGGGAGTCCCCCCCACCCCCCGCCGCCGCCACTTCCCAAAGAAACTGTATGTATCCGTGTTGCTCAGAGATTGTAAAGAGCAAGGCTCCAGCATCAGCCATGTGGGTAAGGCCAGGACCATGTGCGAGAGAGTCACGGGGACTCCATGCCCCAAAAGAGAGCAGCCCAGATCCACTACCCAAACCCATCCTTTAGGTGGGAAAAGCCCTCAGTGTGCAGAAGTCCTGTCATTTGTAAAACAAAAACTAATCCTAGTCGTTTTTTGGCAATTCTCCTCCCTGGCTTTCCCCCAGTTCTCCTGGAAAAAGCAGGCAGCACCTGTGCCAACAAAAAGATTATATCGACCCAGTTCCAGGTAGTTTGGGAGATCTGGGGAGTGACGTGCCCAGCTGGTCCTGTCTGCCTCTGTGTGTCTCATTGGCTCTCCCTCCTAATTTCCACCTCAAATCAGCATCATTTCGCCTTTTCCTTTTTTCCTTCTGGCTTAATTCGTTGGTTCATTGTTAAGTTTTTAAAATCACTTAATTCAAACAAGTATGGCAGGCAAGGTGCTGGGGGCAAACAGATAGACACTCTCACACTCTGGAGCTCACCTCTGGGACTGGCTGGCTGGCTTCTGTCCTCCCAGCACCAGAAATGCACTTGCAAACCCAGCTGAGGAGAATCCTCAGGATGCCTTCTCACTGCTGGATGCATAATAGAATCTCCTAGGGAATTAAATAAAAAATTCAAGCCTGGGGCTCACCCCCAGTGATTGTGACTAAATTGATCCAGGATAGGATCCAGGCATTCGTGTTTCTTAAAAAGCTCCCCAGGTTTTAAAAGCCTATGTGTAGCAGCCAGATGTGAGAACCACTGCATTAGCTTATCTGGTGAGAAAAACTGAGAGAGAAAGTGTGAGTTGGGGGGTGTCCCTGAGAGTGGGACATTTTGGGGGGTCTCTCCCCACGAAGGACTGAAGGGAACTGCCCCTACCCTCAGCTCTTCTCTGATTGCTTTTGTGGAGGATCCAGCTTTGGACCTCCTCTGTGACAGTGACTAATGGTGTCTTTAATCAAGAAAGAGGACATGAAGCAGAAGTGCCAGCACATTTAAGAACTGTGGTTGATGTTATTGTAACAAAGCCAAGTGACTGTGGAACGAGGTTACCGTAAGCGGTTTGTTCCCCCCATGCTGATCCTGCGACTGGGGCTGTCAGCTGGAATTGTGTCCCGCTAAGGTCTGGGCAGTTGAGTGTGCACTTGTGTAATGAGCAAGTATTCACGTGTCCGTTCTGTGAACAGTACGTTACACACACGTGTGGGTGTGGCCATGCCCATGGGTACTGGCATGGGGTAGGTTTACAGCACCCAGAGGAGACAGCCTCTTCCTGGGCAGGAGTGCAATACTGTTGACATCATCATTCTTGGAAATACTTTTTTTCAGGAAAAGCATCCTTTCAGGGTACTCCTAGAGCACACATTTAGTGCACCTGCCTCCCTACCCCAGGATCACCGAGACCCTGGATGCGGGGCTAAGCGGGGGCTGACACCAGCAGGGCTGTGCCAGGTAAACCATGTGCCCTGGCTCTGGGCTGTGCTGCCAGGAAGGAGTCTTTTCATAATTCACTCCGAGTTGCTGGATGAGCAAGCACAGCTCTACATAGTCCCCCCTTCCCTGCAAAAATTCTCTCAAAGGAACAGTGTGACAGATTTAAATATAGCAAATTACTGGAGTTTTGGCCACCACGAATCCTGCATCCTGGCCCTCCCAACTTCCCTGCTTTCTTAGTAGACTGAGGTTGCCAGAACTTTCTCACGTGAACCCACGTATGATATGGGCTATATTCCACCCAGTGCCAGTTGAGAAGGAAATTCTGTGAACTTACAGTTCGTATCATTTTAAAATATATTTTTATTACAAAACTATTATATTAATAGGCTATTTGGAGAATACAGAGGAAAAGGGAAAGAGAAAAAATTCATCGTTCTACCACCCAGACAAACTGATCTTAATATCTGGGTGAATTTCTCTCCTACCTTTTAATTCATAGGATTCAAAAGAAAACAATGTAAATGTAGTCATTCATACATGACAATTTTTATATCCTGCCTTTTTTACTTAACATTGCATTATAAGCATTTTTGCATATTCTACATTCTCTTCCTGAACATTATATTTAATAGCTGCACAATATTCCACCAAGAAGGTAGATTATGGTTTAAAATCACCCTCTGGATTTCTTCCTGTATTCACCTGGGGGAGGGAGAGAAGGAAAGATGGCCAGGAAGAGCTTTTCCTGTTCAGGATTCCAAGAAAAGCATCTCCAGGTCTGCTTTGATGTTTGGTTATCGTTCTCGTGTGCCCTTCTAATCCTGACCTTCAAGCCAGCATAAAAGAACCTGGCCCCTTAGTAGGAGCCGGCAGCTCTGCCTCCAGCAGAGCAGAGGCCCCGAATTTGAAATGAAAACGACTCTTCCATCCAAGGAGAGAGAGACTAGAGTTAAAAATCTAACCATTGTAACTGCAGGACAGAAAAGTCCTTAAGCCTGCTTCTTCAAACGTAGCACCTAGAAATGGTACTGATTACAGAGCACTTGTCGGTAAGAAGGGAGAGTCATGAAAGGGTAACTTTGTTTGGTAGTGGCTGCCTTGCTGCTGTCAAGGCAGACACTTTCCACTTTGAATTATGTATTAACTAGTATTGCAGATTAATCTGCCATGAGGAGAAAGCCCTATTTTAGTCAGCTGGGGGCCATTACCTGCTACTCTTTGGAGGCCAATTTGAATTCACCTTCATTAGCTTTCAAGAGGTTTTGACTGTGGTCAGCCCGGGGGAAGCGGATGGGATGAAGCCTGGAGGGACGGGGGTGGGGACCTGGTGGCTTGGCTGCCATCCCTCATTCTGCTTTGCTTCTCTAGAGGCTGTGGGCTGGATACCAGGGTGGAGCACCGAAGCATGAGGTCAGAGGGTGAGGGGGCAGCCGGTGGAGGGAGAACATCCCTCTGCCCCTCCCCTGCCCAGTCACTCACTGGGAGATCAGCGGAGCAGAGCCAGCACCTGGTTACTGGCAGGGTTGTCCTGCAGTTTCCAGCACGAGTGATGACAACAGGGATGGAATGGTGGGCTCTTATTGGCACAAAGTATTTGAGTATTTCATGGGTTTGGATTTGAAAGTTAGTGGAAAGGTGAAATACTTGTTTGTGGTACTGTCAGCCTCAATCACCTCAAACCCTCCAGAGCTTTGAAAATGGCCCCTTCAACCCTGCAAACTGTAGAAGTCTCTTTCCCTTGATTGTTCCTCCACCTGTACTCTCACTTGTGCCCAAGACAGTTGACACTGCCTGCCCTCACCTCCACTTCCTGAAGGCAGCACCAACAATTCTCACAGATGCCCTTTCTCGCCGCCTTCGTTGTGGTTTATCTGCCTCCTAACAGGTCGCCTACCCCATTCCTAGTCCTTACCCCAAAATACCATTGGCTCAGCCATCCCTAAACAATACTTGTAACCTCTTACTACCTTGCTCTGACATCTTCAATAGTTCTGTGTCACCTATTGGGTAAAATCCAAACTCCTTATTCAGTCATCCAAGGCTTTCCAGAATCTGTCCCTAGCTTCCTCCTCTTCTGCGGCTAGACTTTATCAAGCACCGTTGCAAGCTCTTCAGTGTAAATTTCTTGTTTCATCCAGATCTCTCTTCACTGGTCTTCGAACACACCTCACCCATTCCTCCACCTACTCTTGTTCGTAAGCTATGCTTCCTGTCTAGAATGTTCTTGCTTCCCTACACAGTCAGCTCAAGTTCTCCATGAGAGTCTGCCCAGCCTATACCAGCTCACAGAGATCTCTTTCCTGAAATCTTCAAACTCTTTCAGTTGGATTCTCTCACCAACACTTAATTATAAACTTTCTTGTACGGTGACTTAATTTTTCAAGTGTATTTGTCCTCAAAATGAATAACTATTTAGACGGCAGGGACCAGCCTGAGACTTTGCAGTACCAAAGCATCCTTCTCTGCTCAGAGCAGGTCTTCAGTGTTTGGTAAATGAATGTTGAAATGCTGCACCAATCTTCTGCTACAGAGCTGAATAGGAGGCTTACCCTCTGGAACCTGTGTAAAAGCCAACTCAGCAACCTCTGAATTCACGTTTTTAAATAATTGGCTATGGAATTAGCCCTATTTCTAAATCCCCAGTGGTAAGCAGAGATAAACGTGAGCTTTATTGTACCAGCCCCTTAAAAATTCCCCTACCGACCTCCCCCTGAACGGATGAATGCAAATAGGACACGGCAAAGTGGATGTTAATTATAGGCAAATCTGGCCTGGCCACAAAGGTAAAGACTCTCCTAGCGCCCTGATAACACCAGGTCGCCAGCCCTGCAGACCAGAAAAAGAGAATTTGCTCCCCAAGGGAAGCCATTTAGAGAGCCAAGCCAACTGATACGGGCAGAGTGTTTACTGTTCTCATCATGTCGCAGTAATGGACCTGCTGCTCGTTTCGGAGGTTTTAATTGACTGTACCAGCCCACCACCTGTAAAGCCTCCCTGGAACCTGCTGAGTGAGGTAGGCCTGTGGGACACATTTGGAGCCTTAGAAATTAATTAGGCATGAGATGACCCTGGAGCAGCCCCAGGAAACCTGCACCCAGAGCAGTCATGTTGCTGTGGGACCGAGGGAAGATGGGATCTTTCCAAACTGGCTGCCCTGTTACTTGAGTGTCTAAACAGGTCACTTGCAAGCAGCCAGTTGGTTAGATCTGACTCACACATTTGGCCTGGCCTGTGGAGTGTTTTTTAACATTTGAATTAGTAGCTAACACTAATACGAGAGATTTCACATAAAAATCTGGATTTCTGGCTTCTCTTAACAGAACACCTGGCCACTCTGGGCCCTCCCTCTCGAAAGGACATCTCCTTTAAATGGGACACTTGCTCTCCACCAGACTGATGCACTCATTTTTGTTGCCGCCCAGCCCCTGCTTGTTTCCCTGTTCTAAAATTTTGCGGGTTGCAGATTGGGGTGGGAGGTAGAATCAGGTAGCTCCTCCAGTCTCCGGCAGCTCCAGGCTCTGTGATGCCCCTGGATGCAGAGGCGGTCGCCTAGGGCTCGGGGAGTCCATGATGCAGTTGAGACGAGGCGTGTTTCATGAACACTGATCTCTGAACTTCCTGTCACCAAGTATCACATTCTGGAAGGATAGGCAGGTAGAACCCATGGCATCAGCAAGCATTTGGCCATTCTCTGGTTGAAGTGGGCTGGAGTTAACCTTTACTGAGCCCTTACTCTCAGTGGGTCTCTCCAGTCCTGTCAAGTAAATACTCAGTCCCATTTCTGGGATGAAGACACTGAGTTAGTGGCAGAACAGGTTAGTGGCAGAACTGACTCTAGAGTCCTCTTAACCAAGGGCTTCTTTCTCCACCTGTGCATTGTTTGCTCTTATTAGGGCCCATCTGTGGTTCAAAATGCATTCCCATCGTGAACACTAGTTTCAAAAAGCACACAAAAAAGAATGTTTAAACCATGTAGCATATTAATGATGATTTTCTCAAGCAAAAGCCTGAAATGATTTGATTTGTGTAATGCAAGATGGAGGTGGGTGGAGTAGGTGTGCCAGGGGTCTGCTTGCCTGGGGGACTGAGGGTTGAGCTCTGTGGCCCAGAGTGAGTCAGGGTGAGCCCCTAAGACTTTCTGAGAGGAGCAGCTTGCAGACTGCAACTCAGCTTCCTATAAAATTTGTTGCAGCTTGGGAAAAAGTGATGGAAATTGCCCCAGGTGTATCTGGGAGATATGTACATTCATTTTTTACTATTCTTCAATTATAATACCTCCAGGATTTCCCGAGATTTAGAAACCCAGTATGTTCAGCTGGTTCTAAACTTCCTTCCTCTGCTAAGAACTCACTACCCATCCCCAGCCCCACCGCAGCTCACCTCACCCAAGTCTAGCACCAGCTTTGGGGAACCTGGAAACTCTGGCGATAAGGTAGGTTGGGAATTTAGAAGGTCATGGATGTTGGAAATAAAGGTGTAAAAAGGGGGAGGAAGAATTGGTTTTGGCTTTAGGACACGGGAACTTCCAAGGTTCTTGTAAAAACCATTGCAGCTTTTGAAAAAGCCTTAAAGTCATCAGCGCCCCACTGCGGAATTCAAAGCTAAGCTTGTCACAATTGTTAACACCTTCTCTGACCAGTGTTTTTATATTTAACAAGTATTTTCTTATGAGCTTTTTTTTTTTTTTTTTTTTTTTGGCGGCGGGAAGAGTCGCTGTCTGGGCGTTAGGGAGTACCCTCCACAGCGCACAGCCCCTGCGCGTGCAGCAGTCCGGGGATTTCTACCCGTTCGCCCTCTTTGCAGAGTAGGTTTCCAGGCTTAGTACGCGGGACGCGGGGGAGGGGGCAACTGAGAGTCACAATTTTGGAAGCCCCTCTGGGGCTAGGTTCTAGGTTGAGCACAATGACCACCTCCCCCTGGGCAGTTGGTCCCGGGACGAGCGCGGAGGAGCTCGGCTTTTGGCCCCGTTTGGGGAGCCCAGTTTCGGAGGGTGCGGAGCCTGTGAGTCTCTGCGAACTGGAGTAGCCTCGTCCACTCGGGACCCTGCGTCCCACCGCGCGCCGGCCGCGTGGGGCTACCTCCGGCCGAGCCGGGAAGGGGGTGCTCCCTCCCGGCCCTCGGGGGAGCCCTCCCACTCCTCCCAACTTTCCCGGCCCCAGGGCCGGAGGAGGGCGCCTCTCCCGGCGGGGACGCGCTCGGTACTTAAAGGCGGCTCGGCGGGGCCGGCGCTCGTCAGTCGGAGCGCGCGGCGGCGGCGGCGGCGCACCGTGGAGCGAGGCGCGGCGGCGGCGAGGAGCTGGAGGAGGGGCATGGAGCCGCCGCGGGCCTGCTGAGCACCGGAGCGCGGGCAGCCGGCGGCACGGTGAGCGCGGACCCCGCTGGCCGGCCGGCCGCCTCGGAGGGGCGGGCCGCGAGGGAGACGCCGGCGCGCCGGGCTCCAGGGGTGCCCCTTGCTGAGCCCCGCGGACCCCGTCGGCTCCCCAGCCGTGCGGACGCCGCGTCCAGCGCCTAGAGGCGGGCTGAGGGCTGCGGCATCTCCAGGCTTCCCGGCGGCCGTTCCTGCAGCCCCCTCCCCATTGACCCCTCCTCCCTTTCTTCCTCCATCCTCTCCTTCTCCAGCCTCTCCTCCCTTCCTCCCTTGCGGTTCCTGTTTTGTGAATGGATTAGGAGACGGACGACGGTGAGGGGCACGAGGCTGGCTGGAGTCTCTCCCTGCCCCAGGCCCGCCCGGGGGTTCGCACCTGTCCAGGCACCAAGATGCTCGGCGTCCGGGTTCCTGCGGATCAGACGGGCCACGGCCGCACTTACCCGCGGCCTGGGCGTCCCTTCCCTTGCGGGCTCGGAGGGGCTGGCAGGGCGGCTGGGCGCAAAGGAAAGAGCCCCTGCCCCGCGCGCAAGTTTCCATCCCGCCGTGTGTGGGCCCCGCAGCAGGGCACACCTGTCAGCTGCAGAGGCTGCAGATTGGGCAGCCCCGCAAACTATTGGGACTAGATTGGCGGCGTGCATCCTTGGCTGGGGGTTTTCTCTTTCCCTCGTCTCTGGGGGTGAGGGGAGGGCTTAGGGAGCGCCCCCAACCTATTGCCCTTGAAGCCGGGTGCGCATTAGCTTACAGGGGCCGAGCTCTCGCGGATCCCTTCCGAGCGAAGGGAGTGTGGGGGAAGAGGCTCCCCTCCGTCGGCTTGGGGGTGACACGACCCCCCGTCTGGGCAGGGCCATCTGAGGCAGAGCCGCACCAGCGCCTGATTGCACGTGGGGTTTCCAGCTGCGGGACCTTCTTGGGCCCTCTGTGGCGTAGGGGTGCCGGGGTAATGCCTCCAGTTCCTGAGCAGGGGAGGAGGGGGTCCTGCCCGGGAAAGGAGGGGGCCAGCGACACCGGGGATGCCGCCTTTGTCTGCAGACACACTTTGCCAAGGTAGCTGGGGCCCCCGAGGAGATGAGTGGGGCCTGGTCCGACTGAATCCTTGGGTTTTCCTTTCCTTCCCAGCTGGGTCGTGGGAAACCGGCACGTGGGTGTGGCCGGCATCGCCTTCGCCAGAAGGCGAGGCTTTGGCGGGGGCGAGAAGCCTGGACAGTGCCTTCCCGGCTGCGTTAACCTGGTGGGCACCGCCTCCGGCACTGCACCGAGGTGGGGCGCCAGCGCCCCGCAGGTCGCTGGGTTGGCCTCAGCGCCCCCTGCCCTTTCCCAGAGCGCAGGCGGGCAGTAGTGCTGGCAGCGCCCCCATGGCATGTAAGCTCTAGAGGGGGGCGGGGGCACTCCTGGGCGGTGGATGCAGGGCCTAGGGACCCCTGGACCGCAAGCGCGTGCGAGGGCCGCCGGGAGAGGGGGGGAGCGGGGGAGACAAGGATGGCTGGGAGTCCTGCAGAGGAAGCACGCGGCAGGCTCCCCGGGACGGTGGGGCAGAGCGCCCGGAGGCCGCGCTTCCCGGAGAGGCGAGGCTGCCAACAGCACTTTCCGGACCAAAGCTGCTGGAATGCTGCTGAGGCCTGAGTCTCGGGCTGATTGAGGCACTGACTGCGTGTTCCTCACCCCTCGCATGTGAGAGGTGGCAGGGGAACAGACCCCTGGCAAGAAAGTGTGTTTGTGTTAAGGTGGGGGTCAGGAGTCGGTTTCAGTGAGACCTAGACTTGGAGCAGGCTTGGAAATGAGACCTCATTGTCTGTAAAGGGTGGCTGGTGGTGGTGGTGGAAACAGGATTCTCCAGATCAGCCAGGTGGCAAGGAGAGGAGACGGGAAGGCAGGGAGCTGTCCTCATCAGCCTTTCACCATCCCCCATCCGTCTTCCCACTTGAGTAGTCCTTCAGGGCTACTAACCAGTAAGATGATTTACCTGAGACCTGTGGAGCAAGAAACTATTGGAATCCCTCCTTGGGGGGATGCTAAGTCTCAGAGAATTTGGGCAAGGTCAGACAGCCAGGAGGTAGAGATGTGTCTCAAACACAAGATTTCTGGTACCGAGTGCTAGGCTCTTTTCGTTAAAACACAGCTGTTTCCAACTGGGCAGATGCTAGAAGCCCTGACTTAGTTGCAAACAAAACAAAACCTGGAAGCATTTCCAGGAAAGGCAGGGCAGGGGGACGTGGACAGAGATTCCATGTGGGCACTAGGACCAAGTGGATGGGGCTTCCCAGGCAGCCACCCCTCCAGGCTGCTGCAGTGGTGGCTGCAGTTCCCTCTGGTGCCCCAGTGCTGGGCTTCCAGGAGGGCTGTCCACACCCCAGCGCTCATTTCCTCTTCTTTCCCTTGTCTGCTTTTCCTGGTCGCTTTCCCTTTCTTTCCTGCCTCTCAAGTAAATGAGAAAAAGGTGAGAAAGCAGAGAACACAGGGAAACTTTTACTGATTTAGCTGTTTTGAGAAAGAGAAGCTGTTTCCTTCTTTTTTTCCCTGTGGCACCTCTTTATGTTTTCTTTCCCCACTTTCCTCATGGGCCTCATTGGTGTAATCGTCTAGCGGGTGTAGGGCAGGTAGAGGCTGCCTACCTGTCCCTGCCCCTCCTCCTCCCTCTTCCTGGTGCCTCAGGTACTCAGAGCTTCCTCTGGCCTCAGGCTCACCCCTGCTGAAGCTTGCCTATGAGAGCTTTGGGTCAGGCACATCCCAGTTCTGCCACCAGCTGGGTATCACACAGTTCTCCTGGCTCTGGTTTGTCTAACGATGATAAATGCTACTTTAAGTGCTTTACGTATGTAACCCATTTAATTCTCAGAGATGCTAGGAGGTTAGTGCTGCAACCCCCATTTTAAAGATAAATTAAATTAAGGGGTAGAACACAGTCACACAGATAGTAAGTGGCAGAGCTGGGATTTGAATCCTGGTAGTCTGGCTTTTGAGTCTACAGTCTTAGTCATGCTCCGTAAACGGTAATTGTTTTTATTAGTGGGTCATTTCCCCAGTTCAGGGCCAGGCCCAGAGAAAATGCCCCCACTACCACTGACCAGAGATGCTGCCCTCACCTGACCCACATCTCCCCCCCTTCTCCCACCAGATGCCGGTGCAGCTGACGACAGCCCTGCGTGTGGTGGGCACCAGCCTGTTCGCCCTGGCAGTGCTGGGTGGCATCCTGGCAGCTTATGTGACAGGCTACCAGTTCATCCACACAGAAAAACACTACCTGTCCTTTGGGCTGTACGGTGCCATCCTGGGCCTGCACCTGCTCATCCAGAGCCTGTTTGCCTTCCTGGAGCACCGGCGCATGCGGCGGGCGGGCCGGCCACTGAAGCTGCCCTCTCCGCTGCGGCGCTCAGTGGCGCTCTGCATCGCTGCATACCAGGAGGACCCTGACTACTTGCGCAAGTGCCTGCGCTCAGCCCAGCGCATCGCCTTCCCCAACCTCAAGGTGGTCATGGTGGTGGATGGCAATCGCCAGGAAGATGCCTACATGCTGGACATCTTCCATGAGGTGCTAGGTGGCACCGAGCAAGCCGGCTTCTTTGTGTGGCGCAGCAACTTCCATGAGGCGGGTGAGGGCGAGACAGAGGCCAGCCTGCAGGAGGGCATGGACCGCGTGCGGGACGTGGTGCGCACCAGCACCTTCTCGTGCATCATGCAGAAGTGGGGAGGCAAGCGAGAGGTCATGTACACAGCCTTCAAGGCCCTGGGTGATTCGGTGGACTACATCCAGGTAAGGGTGCCTCCCCAGGCGTGTGTGGACATGTGGATGCAGCCAGCCAGCCAGGCATACTCTCCTCGGGAATTTTAGGTCCAGTTTAGGTCCCTTGTGTTGTGCACATTCCTCCTCTGCACTTAAGAAGGCAATAAGGCACAGTGGTTCTCAACAGCAGTTCTGGGGTCAGAAAGACCTGGGAGGGAATCCTGGTTCTGCTGTTACTTAGCTCTGTGACTCTGGGCAGGTCAACGGATTGGTACCCCAATAACAGCAAACAAGTGTATAGCATTTACTGCCTACCAGACACTTGTAGGCACGTCATACATTTTAGTTCTTTTAATCCTCATAATGTTCCTAGGGGATAGGTACTATTATTATTTCCGCTTACAGAAACGGCCTGAAGCACAGAGAGGCTAAGTAACTTGCCTAATGTCACACAGCAGTAAGGTACAGAGCCAGGATTTGAGCCCAGGCAGTCTGTCCTTGTCCACTGTGCAATACTGCCTCACCATTGGCAACATGGGGATGAGCCTCTTCATAAGGAAGCGCCGGGAAGAGCAAAAAAAATCATGCTCCAAAGCAAATAGTTTTAGTTATGGGCTAAAAAGTCCTACTCTTTCCGGTGTCAACTTCTTGTCTATAAGGTGAAGGGACACAGGTGCGATTAATCCCCCAGCCCGAATCTGCAGCCATCTTGGCAGGGCCAGGACCCTGAACAGACCCTGCCTAGCTTCCAGCCAGAGGGAGCATTGACGCCAGCCTGGAAATTTTATTATGCTGACAAGGTTAACATTACTCCAACTTTCAAATAACAAAACCCAGAGAAAATTGATGAAAGGTCATGCATTTCAGTACCAAGTAGAAACTGACACCCAGGATCCCAGATTTCTGGTCCAGCGCCCACTGTCCACTCCTCTGTTCCTGCCCTTCTGCACACACGCCCACTGCTTGAATGAACAGCAGCTGCTGTGGTAGCCCACCCACGTACAAGCACAGTCTTGCTGACAGCATGGTTCGTACTCCAATATTTAAATTCTCTATACTGTACCCACCTAAAATTAGCTTGTCACAGATTTTTTTGTTTTTGGCTGTTTGGAAAGTTGCATCCTCGCATGAGAGTCAGTACGTTTGTCTTTTTCTGTCTTCGTAGGCCCAAGGACCTTGTTAGCCTTGGAGAGGGAGGGATGTGAGACAGTTCTTCATTCTGCAGTTCGCCTAGGGTCAAGGGGCCTTTGCCGGGGGACTCAGAAGACTTAGAAAAAGCCCTTGAGCCCTGGCACATGCTCAAGCCACACTGACTCTGTCATCTACTCCCTTGAAGCACAGGATCCCCCCAAACCTGCTCGACCACACCTCTTCCTTTCCTGTGTGTTCTGGTGGATCAGCAGATAGGCTCACACACCTGAGCCAGCCTTTCTCTTGACAACTCTGGGCTCACTGCCTGGGGCAGCTGTGGGCTTCAGTCAGTGAACACTGGGTTTTAGCCTGTCTTCACGAGCCCTGCTGAAGGTGTCTTTGCCTCTTTGGGAGATAACCCTGCTCCAGCCAGTGGGGAAACTCAGGCAGCCAAGAGCTCTAACTTTGCTAGCCTTGCTCAGCTGGAAAGATCTCCGTGGGGTAAAGGAAGCCAAGCAGCGTGAGGAATAAGATGGGGTCAGGGAGCAGCGTAAGGAATAAGATGGGGTCAGGGCAGGAAGTAGTCATGAGGCCAGCAGCCTTGGGAAGCTTGGTCTGTAAGCTGAGCGGGCTCTGGGTGTCTGCCTGAAACTCCCTGGGACCTTCCCAGTCTGGGCCAGGATTGTAAGGATGTGTCAGTGTGGAGGTAGGGAGTGGCTGTGATGACTCCGCCTGGTTCCCCCTCTGCCTTGTGCTGCCTGTCTGTGGCCACTGAGTCTTCCAACATGGAGAGAGAAAGCATAGCGTTGGAGTGTAGAGGGCGACCCCCTTCCGGCAGGCTAATGGGCTCTCACTCAGCAACTTTAGTGAAAGGATTTTAGGCTTTTGCAGAACAGGGTTTGGGCTCATCTATGGATACCGTTCTTTGCTCTGTCAGGGGTCAGGAAACCAGTTCCTCTACCCAGTGGTTATCTGGGCTTTTTGTTCCATCTCAATAATTTTCTAGAAAACAGACAAGGAGTCAGCCACCAAGGTAAGTGTTCACAGCCCAGGTGTAACTAATAATAGGCCACCTGTGAGAATCAAACCAGGATTCTCCCTAGAAAAGGAGGGCAGGTAGGCAGGATTTGATCCAGGTTCTGATTGGAGGCAGCTGCTGCCAGCTTCCAGGCCCATCCAGAGTGCAATCTAGGTGAGAGCAGCCCTTGGCCATACTGTGACCTCATCTGGGAGACTTGGCTAATGGAGCACAGAAGGCCTGGCAGCCACATTAAAGGCCTGTGACTGGGCTAGATACACCCTCCACTTAGGCTAGTTGTCTTAAGAGGCCAGAGGCTGAAACAGGGAAGACCCTAGTCTCATAGACCCTGTTCTATGAGCAAGCTTCGGGCAGTAGCCTCTGGCAAGAGCCATTTCTTGGCCTTCTGAGAAATGTCTGCTGGCCCTGGTCTGGCCACAATGCCTGTCACCTGATTTCAGTGACTTTTTCCTTTCTTCCCAAGGACCCCAAAGAAATAGTTTAAGACCACTTCTGAGGAGCCTGGCTCTGTAAGGGCTAAAGATTTGCCCATTGCTAAGCACTTCTCCCTTTCTGGGCCCAGCACTGAAAGTCTCCTGGGTTTCTCTCTCTCAGCCTAGTGGCTATCAAGCCTGGTACTTGAACTGTCCTTTTTCTTACTTTCCTTTGTTATTCATTTCACCCCTTCTATTTGGCACAGATCTCATTGCTAGTAGCTTGAGGTGTATCATGTGGGGGCGTTATGTCCCTCAGATAGTGAGTGGCCAGGGGGTGTGTGTGTAGACCTGAGGTCAAAATGGACTGACAGTGTATTCCCTCTGCAGGTGTGTGACTCTGACACTGTGCTGGATCCAGCCTGCACCATTGAGATGCTTCGAGTCCTGGAGGAGGACCCCCAAGTAGGGGGAGTCGGGGGAGATGTCCAAGTAAGACGTAACCAAGGGTTCCTTGCTTCTTAATCTAATTAGAAATGCTTGGGAAATGGGTATCTTGACTTCCTAGTGTTTTGGAGAGGGGTTTCCTCTTTGACAGTTTTCATTACTATCAAAGGGCTCATCTGCTACCCAACCCTTTTCCTGTTCGTCTTCCACCGGGGGGCTGGGGGAAATCACTTAACAGGTATGTAGAGAGTCTATGCTGCCGGAAAGGGCACAGTATTCTGAGGCCATCCATCCTGGAGGGTGCTTCCTTTTTGGCTGGTGGTACAGCAAGCACCTCCAAAGTTAGACCCCTGAGAAACCCTTGCTCTTAGTGACATTGCACTGAACAACTCCGGGCAGTATGGTGCGAATAAAGGGCCGGATCTTCTTCCAGGGGTACTGCTGGCAACATACCATGTCTTCCCAAAAAGCTTTCCAGCTACAGGAAAGGTCAGGACAGGTAGCTGGGGTGTTACTTTGCTTCTTTCTCAAGCTTTTCTCTCGGCTACCACCACGGGCTGCCTCTTGAGACTGAAGGTGGCTTTGACTGCTAGAGCAGCTTCATTGGGACAGTCGGTGCAGATGACACAGAGGGAGAGGTGGGGCTGGTGCTGGGGAGAGTGACTGGCCTCCTCTGAGCTTCTTGTTTCCCAGCTCTGGCTGGGCCAGGGCTCATGGCCAGGAACTGGAGCCATGGGCTGCAGAACTTGGGGTGTAGGGAGGCCTCCTGGCCTCTGGTGTCTGTCTGCCGGGGCTCCCGTCCTCAGGCAAGGAATTCCAGCAGCTCTGGTTCCCTTGCAGATCCTCAACAAGTACGATTCATGGATCTCCTTCCTGAGCAGTGTGCGGTACTGGATGGCCTTCAACGTGGAGCGGGCTTGCCAGTCCTACTTCGGCTGTGTGCAGTGCATTAGTGGGCCCTTGGGCATGTACCGTAACAGCCTCCTTCAGCAATTCTTGGAGGACTGGTACCATCAGAAGTTCCTAGGCAGCAAGTGCAGCTTTGGGGATGACCGGCACCTCACCAACCGAGTCCTGAGTCTTGGCTACAGGACTAAGTATACAGCTCGCTCTAAATGCCTCACAGAGACCCCCACCAAGTACCTCCGGTGGCTCAACCAGCAGACCCGCTGGAGCAAGTCTTACTTCCGGGAGTGGCTCTACAATTCTCTGTGGTTCCACAAGCACCACCTCTGGATGACCTATGAATCAGTGGTCACGGGTTTCTTCCCCTTCTTCCTTATTGCCACAGTCATACAGCTTTTCTACCGTGGGCGCATCTGGAACATTCTCCTCTTCCTGCTAACAGTGCAGCTGGTGGGCATCATCAAGGCCACATACGCCTGCTTCCTTCGGGGCAACGCAGAGATGATCTTCATGTCACTCTATTCCCTTCTCTATATGTCCAGCCTCCTGCCAGCCAAGATCTTTGCCATCGCTACCATCAACAAGTCTGGCTGGGGCACCTCTGGCCGGAAAACCATTGTGGTGAACTTCATTGGCCTCATCCCTGTGTCCATCTGGGTGGCGGTGCTCCTTGGGGGCCTGGCCTACACAGCTTACTGCCAGGATCTGTTCAGTGAGACGGAGCTAGCCTTCCTTGTCTCTGGGGCCATCCTGTACGGCTGTTACTGGGTGGCTCTCCTCATGTTGTATCTGGCCATCATCGCCCGGCGATGCGGGAAGAAGCCAGAGCAGTACAGCTTAGCTTTTGCTGAGGTGTGATGCACCCCACCCCGCCCCCCCCAGACAGAGAGGGAAAAGTGCAATGGGTAAGGGAGGGAAGGGGAATGGAAGAGACAAGATGGGGTGGGAGGGAGGAGGGAGTGCTCTTTTAGTTTCTTAATGGTCCAAAGGACAATTCTGAAGTGCAAAGAATGGTGACAGTAGTATGGCCTGGGACAGCTCTGCTTAGAGGGGGCAAGTCCAGCTCAGGGGGGCAGAGGAGGCACATATATTTTCAGGCCACCTGTCTGCTTGCCTCTGCACACACAGTGGCCTCTGGGCAAGATTACACTTCCCCCCCCCTGAGATCCAGAGGGAACTCAGAAGTGTGCTAACCCAAACAATGAGTTCCATTCAGTGGCAACTTCTGATGGGTAAGCAACGAGGGCCCGCGGGAAGGGGTTCTCTTAGCCCACCTGAACACAATCAGAGGTGGTGGGAGAATTTCTGAGATCTCGGCCAGCTAGTAACACTTCCCCGCCTCTATCTAGTTATCAATGCAATAAGATTGTGCCTGAAATACAAGGCCCAGAAGCCTGATCTTTGGGCATCAGAAAACAGGGTCCAGGAATGGTGCTTTCTTGTGTGAAGTACCCCATTCCACACCTCAACATCCCAAGGATGGGCCAAAAGAGCAGGGAGTTAGCACTGCGCTGTGTTTAAGTGTGTGTGTGTATACATATACGTTAAAAAGGAAAGTTTGCCAGGAGGAACAAACACTGGTGGTGGTGCTAAAGGCCATGGACTAGATGGAGGCCTTGAGCTGAATGTATTCTACCTGGAAATTGCCCAGACATCTAGATTAGCTTGTCTGTGATCTCTGCTAAGGAGGTAAAATGTTTTGGTCATCTACCAGAAAGATTAAACCCCAACGTGCTAAGGAAGGAAGTGAGGGATTGGGTATTTTAACCTGTCCTCCTCCTACTAAATTCCTCTCTCAAATTCAGCTCTAAGATAGCCTCCTCACTTCACTTCACTTCACTTCACTTCACTTCACGGTGATAGTCACCTCTTTCCACCCTTCTCCTCATCAGGTAAGTTTTTCAAGGTGGCGAGTGAAACAGAGCCTGGACTCTCGTGGGCCCCTCTGCAATAGGCAAGCCTGCCCTCAGCACGAGGGGGAAAAACTATTAGGAGCCTCTGACTAAACTGGCTACAGTCTTGGAACTACCTGGACAGATTCCTTGGTGGCTGGGCAGCATGCATGATGTTCAGGCTACAGTTGTTGACAATCACCTCTAATAGAAAACTTTTCAGTGTTCCCTGAGTGAACCCTCAATCCAAGCTGGTCATTGTTGAGACTGTCCATGCTCCTCAGTGGCTTCTCCAGGGAATTCTTAGAGCCAAGTTGTGGACAGTCACTACTGCATTTGCTTGCTTCTGTCCAGAAACCAAAATGGGAGATGGAACTGGTATCTAGACCCTAAGGTTCTTGTGTTCTCTCACGCCTCTCAAGGCTGTTTGATTTCCCTCTGCTTTTTTAGGAGGGGGAGTGAGAGAAGGCCATTTTCTACAGATTGGCAGTCCACAGACTGTCCTGAGCTCTTGGGTTTGAAACCTGGGATACTGACTAAGCCTTTTGACTTAGGGGTTGCTTGCTCAAGCATGCTTTCCTCTCCAAACATCCACTCTCAGAAGGGGCTGCTGAGCCCTCACAACCAGCACTAAAGTGGAGAGGAGGCAGGGGGCAAGCCTCTAGTGTGCCCAGGTGCTTCCTACAAAGGAACAAAGTGTGTTCTGTGCCAGAGATTGGCAAACCCTGGTGCTTCCCTTCATCTCTTGTGAACTCAGGTTTCCAGGTGCAGCCAACATGGCTGCATCGCGCAGACCTCGAGTTCCTGAGAAGACTGCTGGCTGACATTAGGCCTAATCCTTGAAGGCTGGGAAGAGGAGGCAGGCATTTGCTAAAGGCAGTTGTTCCAGGCTCTTCCGTGTTTTTGCTGGCCAAGAAGTAAACTATTTTGAGCACTACAATGGAGGAAATCCGGTCAGCCAACTGCAGAGCTCAGACTTCACACTAAGGGCTTGTTTTTCTTCAGCTTTTACTTGAAGGTTAATGTAGGATGGACTCCCAGATGGAGAACTCTTGGCTGTCCTACAATCAGCTCTGCCTTGCTCTGTGATTATCAACTTTCCCCGGATCAAGACTAGGCAGGTATAAGTAGTGGGTTCACAACGTTTGACCTCGACTGGTTTTTCTAAGTTATTTTGTACATTTTTCAGCAGCGAAACCAAACTGGGTCTTCAGCTTTATTCCTGTTTCTTGTAAGGGACGAGCCTTTATACAATTGGACACATTTTGGTTTTTCCTCAATGAGAATTTTAACCCTTTTTTGTATTATTTCTACAATAATTTGTAAACATATTTATTTTTACTTTTTTTTTTTTTTTTTACTTTCAGGTCAAATTTTTTATATTTGCACTTGTCAAAAAATAAAGATTCTCACATAATGCTGGTACCTCTGAGCTCCTCCCTCCTTGTAACGTAACAAAAGCTAGCTCTTTATTCCAGCTGCAGAATTGGTACTTGAGACAGAACAAGTTGTCAAGGTTATTCCAGTGGAACTCAGAAGCAGGTAAGTTGTCACAGCTGCCTCTGGACCTGGGGAATACAGCAGGCCTGCCTTGATAACTGCACACCTGGGGTGGCTTAATTTTTATTGTAGAGGGTGGAGAGAGTCTTTGATGAAATTACTGAGCCAGTGAGTGAGCCCTAGCTAACCAGCTAAGGCTAAAAACTAAAGCTTGCTTCCTCCTTAAAAGTATATTATCTGGGGCTTCCTAGGTGGCGCAGTGGTTAAGAATCCACCTGCCAATGCAGAGGTCATGGGTTCAATCCCAGCTCCAGGAAGATCCCGCATGCCGCAGAGCAACTAAGCCCATGTGCCAAAAAAAAAAAAAAAGATGTGTATGTATTAAAAAAAAAAAAAAAAGTATATTATCTGGCAGGTAATGTAGGCGTGTGGCCAAGCTGAAACAATGAAAAGCAGTGGGTAAACTTCCTTCCCTGTGGAACAGGTAATAAAAAAGTGAAATCAACGGCCCTCTCATCCCATTTATTAAAGAAACAGTAAGAAAAGATACAATGCAGGAAAAACACCAACCATCCTTTCACATCAGGCTGAACGAAGCACAGTGATTTCTCCCCTTCATCCCCCCACCCCCACCCTGATTCCCATAATCCCATCCACATCAGTTTAATTTTGAGGTTCTTTGATCGGGTGCACCAGTGGAGAGGGAGCTGGATGAGCAGTGGAGCCTTGATTCTGGCCTCCCCTAAGTAAACCCCAGGAGGAGGCTGCAGGCCCAGTCAGCCAAGCAGAAACTGTATTTGGTGGATCTCTGAAGTGGGTGCACTTCCCTGTTCTGTGTTCAAGCCCCCAGGGGAAGGTATGGCGGTAGAGGATGACCAGGTCAGTGCTGCTGAAGCATGGTCCATTCACCAACGCAACATTTCTAGAAAGCAGTGAGCTGATTCTCCAGTGGTGAGCAGGGGACTACATATGAATTGGGACCTGCAGGCCAATGTATCCCTGAGGAAAAGTCCACAAGAACAATTCAAGAAACTAGTAAGAAACAAGGGGCAGAAAGCTGTGGGACAAAAGCACAGCAGGCTTCTGGAAGGCTGGAGTTCCTTCTCTCAAGGCGGGATCATTCCCACCTACCAAAGTCCATGTCCCACAGATAACATTTCACTTTCAGTCAAGAAAGACGCAGAGGGGAGAAAAAAGGCTCATTTGAACTTGAGCCCCAGCTATGTACTTCTGTAGCTCCGTATCTACCCTTTCACCTAAAACACAGCCCCTGCCCAGAACCACAGTGCCTGGAAACCAAGGTGGTCCTGGAGAGAAAGTGGTGTTTAAGGGGGTAACATTCCATTTGGGTACATTGCAGCCATTGGACCCCCTGGTCTGGGGAAAGCAGCTGGGTTTGTGCCAGGGAGGCTCCCCACTCTAGGAAATGGGACCAAAGTCTTGCTTACAGGACCATTCATCCTCGGAAAGGAAGCTGGGTTTAGACCCAGAGTCCCAGTTGGCCTTGCAAAAGGAGCTGGGTTCATACCCACAGGGCCTGCTGGCGAAGAGCCTAGGGGCCCAGGAGCTGACCTGGGGAAAGTAACCTGACCAGGGCCTAAGGGGCCAGTAGACCTTGGGAAGGTTGCTGGACTTGGACCCTGTAAACCAGTGGCCCTTGGGAAGTTAGCTGGGTTGGGGCCTAGTGGCCCAGAGGCTCTTGGGAAAACTGCTGGACTTGAGCCCTGGAGGCCAGCAGACCTCTGGAAGTTAACTGGGTTTGAAGCCAAAGTGTTAGAAGACTGAGAGAAGGCAGCTGGGTTCAATCCCCCTGAACCTGTCCCCCTTGGAAAGGGATTAGCATTTACTCCCATGGGGCCAGTGGGCCTCGAAAAATGAGCTGAATTAGGGCCAATGGGGCCAGGAGCCCTTGACATAGGAGATGGATTTGGCCCTGGAAGGCCAATTCCCCGGGAGCCAGGACCCGAGTTTGGGCCTATGGGGCCAGATATTCTGGCCATGGAAGATGGGCTTGTGCCCATGTTTCCAGAAGCCTGTGAGAAAGAAGCTGAATTTGCTCCTAAAAGACCCGCTGCTCTTAGAATGGGGGCAAGATCTAGGCCTTGAGGTCCAGCCATTCTTAAGTTAAGACCAGATCCTGTGCCCAAGAGGCCACCTGCTCTGGTATCCAGATTAGGGCCTGGGCCCAAGCCACCTGCCCTTGGGTTAGGCCCAAGGCCTGGGCCCAGGCCACTTGATCTTGGGTTGGGTCCAAGGCCAGGGCCTGGAAACATACCTGATCTCGGAGCAGGGTTTGTACCTACAAACCCTGATCTCAGGTTGGGACTTGGTCCGGGGCCCAGGCCAACGGGTCTAGGATTGGGGGGACCACTCCCAGAAGACAACAGGACGCCTGCTCTCAGGTTGGGTCCAGATCCAGGGCCCATGGAGCCACCACTTCTGGGGTCAGGACCTGTTCCCAGAAGACCACCTGGCCTTGGGTTGGACATAGGACCTGGCCCTGGGAGACCCCCTAACCTTGGGTTAGACAGAGGCCCTGGACCTGTAAGAGCCCCTACTCTAGCATTTAGAGCTGACCCTGGGCTTGGGCCCAAGAGACCACCCGGCCTTGGGAAAGAAACTGCACCTGTGCCAGTGGGATTCATCCCTCTTGGAAAAGAAGCCATGCTTGGGTCACGAGCACCAGCAGGGAAAGGTGCTGGATTTGAAGCCAATGAGCCTGATGAAGTTGGAAAAGGAGATGGGTTCCTTGGAAATGGGGCCAAATTTCCACCAAGAGAACCGGTTGCCATAAGGAAGGGATCTGAGTTCATACCCAGCGGGTGGCCTGTGTTTAAAACAGGACCCCCTTGTGGTCCCAGGGAACCGTCCAGCCGTCCTCGAGGTGGCAGCGGAGCACGAGTCCAAGGAGTTGGCCGCTCTCTAGGGAAAATCCGGGGTTCTTTCATACTTTCTTAGGGACGTTGGTGATAATGGGCTTGGGGCGAGTTTTGAAAAGGATCTTGTTTTTGATGAGTGCTGTCACCAGGTACCGGGTGCCACTCTCGCAGCCGAGTTCATCACAATCCTGCTCCCCGGGAGTGTGTTTAACAAGGACGGCAAAAGGTTTCTCCAGGTGGATGATTTTCCCATAAAGGATATGATGCCCCACGATCAGCACAGGGATTCCCTTTGGCAGAACAAGAATGAGATGCCTGAGGTTCAGGGCAAGGTCATAACATTCAGGTGCCTTCTAGAGATGTTCCTGGGAGGCAGTGCTGGCACCTCCACTCCCTCTACCACTGCTGAGAAGCCACAATGGACAACCCACCCTCATATCCTTTTCAGTCTTTCTAGCCCCAGGAAAGAGAATTTCTACTTTCAGAACTGTGACCTTTCCAGATTCCCCAAAGCTAAATCTCCCTGCTACTGCAGAGGAGGGGGGAGAGAACAAGCAGATGGCTTAGCTAGACCTTGAATAACAAACCTGAGGGCAGTCCTCACTCTGCGTCCTGGGAGCACCACCTTGGTGTAGCTTGCTTTCCTGAGGCATTAGGCAGGGAAAGAAAAGTCCCCTCACCTCAGTGGTGTAATGTAGGTCTCCCAGGAGGTTTCCAGCTAATCCAGTGCTGTAGCGAGCCTCGATCTCCCCCTGTAGCTCCATCAGCACCCATTCTGCCAGGCCTCCAGCCCCAGCACTGCAAGCAAAGGGCTGGCGGTTACAATATTTTGGAGGGGTGAAGGATAAATAATAGTGTCCTGCACCACCACTCAAGGCCCAAGGAACTCTGTTGAGCATGAGTTCTTGGGAAATTGGGCAGTGCTAGGCACTGAACTAGAAATTGAAATGCAAGGATTTGTGTGCAAGATGCACCTGAGGACCCCAATTCTTCCCGGGAAATTTCAAACCTATACAGCCCTAATCATTCAAGCGAAATTAAGTAAGTCTCAAAATATACTCACCTGGAAATGACAATCTGCACCATGAGCTTTCCGTCTTTAAAAAGCAACTGAAAATAAGCTGTAGAGGAAAAAGAGTTTTTTTAGGATAATAATAGCTAACATTTGTCACTGACTGTGTGCTAGACATTTTTCTAAGTGCTTTAGACACATTTAGTTTCATTCCCCTAACAACTGTATAACATGTAAATTTTTAAAACTAACATTGTACATACAAAATTGCTTGCTTCAGATCACCAAGGGTAAACTACAGTGTGGAAAGTTAACAGATATCACAACTGTGTTCAAGGTCACATAGCTACTGGTCAACAAGCCAGGATCTGAACCCAAGACATACACTGTAGCGCCCACACTCTTGGCCAGTATGCTAACTTGCCTTTCTCAAAGATGTATTTTCCATTTTGCATATTTCTAAAAAACTAAGGAATTCTTTTAGATTTTACTTTTTCATTTGTTGACGATATAAATGTCCTGTGCCACTTTGGTTATCTTATTTCAAGGTTCAAAGGATCTCTTTTAACTAAAAGCCAAGAGAACAGAAAAGGTCCTTCAGACAAACCAATGAATGGTAAGCTGATTTCTGACATGATTCTCATCAAACACCCTGCCCACCTTTCTTCACTTAGACACTAACATACCGTGACGCTTAACTTACTTTCATCTTATACAATGGCACCACCTGGTGGCAAGTCTGCAGTACTCTAAAAGAATGAGTTAAGATGGGACATTTTTGCCTGAAACAACTGGCTTCTCTTGTACTTGTCTTCCTGAGAAGGGTAGGTTAATTTGGCCCCACCTCCACCATCAACAGAACAACCAAGTGCACTTTTAATATTCTTCCAAGGTTTCTTGAAGGAGAAAGACTAACAATTTAAAATCAGAAGGTCTAAACTCAGGTTCTGGCCTGTAATGTGGAACTCTTTAAATGCCATCATACACAAGTCACTTAATGACTGTGGGGCTAAAACCTAGATTGTCTGACATTTAACTATTATGAACACCAACTATAACATATGTGGAAATGCTTTAATGACTAACATATAGCTATTTTTTTAAAGGACAGGATAAATATATCAGCATTTCCACACTATAATTGTGAGTAAAATTTAGAGAATGGTTAGGTACGTTTTAGCCATGAATCAAAAAAGGCTTAAGGGCTTCCCTGGTAGTGCAGTGGTTAAGAATCCGCCTTGCCAGTGCAGGGGACACGGGTTCCATCCCTGGTCCAGGAAGATTCCATACGCCGCGGAGCAACTAAGCCCTGCCGCAACTATTGAAGCCCGTGTGCCCAGAGCCCATGCTTGGCAACAAGAGAAGCCACCACAATAAGTCTGTGTACTGCAATAAAGAGTAGCTCCCACTCCCCACAACCAGTGAAAGCCCGCGCGTAGCAACAAAGACCAAACACAGCCAAAAATAAAATAAGATTTAAAAAAACTTAAAAACAAAAAAGGCTTAATAATTGAAACTGAAGTTGTGAAATTTCTAAAGGTTAATAAATGCATAGATTGAGAAAGTTCTTGTAAATAAGCTTTTGATGATTGATGATACAGTATATTTTCCTTGATAAGCGTAAGTTATAGTAAAATACAGGTGGTTTCAGAGAAGCAATAAAGTGTTCACACACATACACATTTTAGGAAAATCATGGCAGGGAAGGAGATTAATCTTTAAGACCTCTGACCACATGTTTGAGATAGGAATGTGCGGACTGTTTAGGAAAAGGGGATGTAGAAATATTTTCAGTGCATTCCCCACTTCCTGGACAGTCTCCTGTCAGAACAGGAATTCAAAACAGTGGCCTAAGGGGAATTTTCTGGTGGTCCAATAGTTGGGACCCAGCACTTTCACTGCCGTGAGCCTGGGTTCAATCCCTGGTCAGGGAACTAAGATCCTACAAGCCATGTGGTGTGGTCAAAAAAATAAAAACGAAAACAAAAAACATAAAAAACAGTGGCCTAAGTGGGTAAAGGAAAATAGATGCCTGGTAGCTGGGTCAGAGTAGCTGCACCTCCATACTTGGCACCTGTGCTTCAATGAGCACACACAGTTCTCTATCCACTTGTGCAGGAGGCCCTGCATGAGTACACCTACCGATACTGGCAGACATCTAGAAATTCTCCTAAAAATAAGAATTCTGTGGCCTAAAAATCTGTGCTAGACCTACTGAGATGCTGGCGATGTGAATACAAGTGAAGTTCACATCCAGCTTACAAGAGCCTAGCTCACAGGAACCTGTGGACTGATATGGCTACATTTATGTACATGAGGGTGTATTTACCAAGTTAGTAAGTAAGTAATGTAGGGGAAGGCATCCCTTTGGTGAATTTTAAAATTCTACTTTAGCACCTTAATCCTATCAGCTGAATCAGATTATTCTTTCTCTTGTTCCTTGCTCTAGGCAACTGTTCTCTAGAGTAGGTATGTATACCTGGGTACTTCACTAATAACACACCTGATGGAGGCAACAGGGAATATGTATTCCACTTAGTGTGGAGATGACTAAAGATATGAGAACATGCAGCCCAATCTGTCCCCATCCCCTTGAGAGTAGGCAGAAAAAGTTAGTAGGAAAACAAAGCGGTGAAGAAGTATAATACAAGTCAAATCCTAGTAATAATGAGTAACATTATAATGAACATTTTCTGTATATCAAAAAAAAAAAAAGATTTCTAAGACTTCAGTCTCAACTCATTTCAACAACACTTAAAAATAACCAGAGCAATTTCTAAGCGTTTGTTCTCAGGGACTGCTTGCGTAGAAACTGCACAAGAGCAACATCTGAAGGCAGTTTGATGAATGCACCATATCAAATCTTGAAACTAAAAGGAGTCAATGGAAGAGACTGCCCAGCACCTCTCTCTCAACAGCCTTGAGTTTAATCCCAGATTAGGACCAACTAACTGGTCTTTGGCTAAGAATAATTCCAAGTTCCTGTAGAGCCAGGAAGAACTTTATGATGTCACTTTTCAAAAAGATGTTTAAATTCAATACAGAGTGGAGTCTCACAGGCTACAACTACAGTATGGACTTGGACAGACGGGAAGGTATGGAAAAAACCAAACATCTTTCCTCTGCAAAGAATTATTTTGACTCCCTAGCCCCCCTTATAAAAGGGGGAAATTTTTTTTCTACTCAATTTTTCAGGGCTTTTACATAGCTAAACAAACTAAATATATAAGTTCTATATTCTTTAATCAAATGACTTTAGTATGTAAGGAAACTTTTTAAAAAGCACTCTGTAAATTTTAACTTCTAATTTTTTCCCTTAAAGAGAGGGAAAAAAAAGCCTTTTGGGGGGGGATGGCACTTCAGATTTTGAGAGATATTATCTAAGAAATTTC
Source organism: Hippopotamus amphibius kiboko (assembly GCF_030028045.1). Taxonomy (NCBI): domain Eukaryota; kingdom Metazoa; phylum Chordata; class Mammalia; order Artiodactyla; family Hippopotamidae; genus Hippopotamus; species Hippopotamus amphibius. The sequence continues at coordinate 17,573,792 of NC_080201.1, read as the reverse complement.
TAATATCTCAGGTTGCCCCAGATCACCCCTCATCATAGGACCTGGCGTTACTCTGGAGGTCCTGGGTAAAGTCAAGACACTATTGTTTCTCAAGACATTGGTCCTGATGACTTCAAGACCCCTGATCAAATCACAGAGTGGCAAAGGAACCCACACTCTGAGAACACCCAGATTCACAATGGGAGCCCTTATCAAAACTCAAAAGATTTGTATGAAATCAGACCAAATGTGGAATACATTTATTTAACTGTCATTTTGAAGTTAGTTACTATTAAAGTTATTAAAAATCTGAAAAATCAAAGTGCCACCACAATTTCTTAGTTAAGAAAAAGCTTCATTTCTCACATAAACCTTTTCGAATATTTATCTGGATTTTCTCTTTTCATCCTGAAAACAATCCTATGATACAGGAACTATCACTCCCATTTTACAGTGAGGAAACAGGCTTAGAAAAGCTAAAGGTTAAAGAACTGGTCAAACAGCTAGTAAGTGGCAGAGGGGGAATGTGAACTCTAAACTCCACAACTCGGCCTCTCCTGCAGCGCTCTCACACAGACCCCTCTCATGCAGGACATCTGTATGAGAACTTGCTTTACAAACATTAGCCTTTCTCATAGCATCCCCCACAAGATGGCAAATAAAGCACCTAAGAGGAAGATCTTATATATCTTGCCACCAAAGTACCTACAACATCTGTGGGGCAGGCAGTTTAAAACAAATAAGCCTGCTTTTCATCATATCCAATTGATGAGATGTAGGTTTCTGAAATTCTTAGAGATGTACTCAAGGTCACCTCCAGGATTCAAAACTACAGCCCAAACTTGTTTCCTTAGTGTAAGGAAAAATAAGTCAAAAGAACAGAGCACATTCTTTGTCACAGATTCATCTCCTACAAAATTTCTTATCCACTGGTTTCTGAACTGTTAAATTGTTATTACTAAGGTCTTACAGAAAACAGCATAAGCAATGATACTGATAATGGTAACTGCCCCTTAAATAAAATGTAGCAGAAGAAAGTGTGGTATGTACATTAAACAGAACATGCAACTTTTACTGAAACAAGGGGCTCTGACTCAAAGATTTAACCCAACTACACATAAACTTTATCAGAGCTAAACAATGTTTTATAAATTGTTTTCATTAGGTCCTTTCATCGTTTTTTAAGAGAAAGGAAATAAAGGCTTTAACTTTACAATTCTTAATTTTTAAAACTTCATTATTTGTATTTAAAAAAATTAAATGTTACATAAAATGTCTGCAAATTGCTGGGCCAACAATTAGCATTTATTGAGTTCTTAATCAGTCCCTGGGGCTACTCTTTGTGTTTAGGGATTCAGTGTCAGACCTGGGCTCTGTAATTCTGCCACTTATCTAGCCTGTGTATGACAGGGGGTAATATAATCTCATCTTGCAGTTTCTCCAACAATAAATTGAGCATAAAAAAGAAACTATCTTAAAGGGTTGTTGTGAGCATTATATGAAGTTATGAATGTAAAGTCCTCAGCACAGGGCCTAACACATGGTAAAACTTTAGGGTCAAGCTATTGATTACCTGGAGGAACATGGCATTTTCTTAATACACGTCCAACAGAATGACTTTATACTACTCTGTGTAATTATTATTTTAATGTTCATAGTGGACTAAAAGTTTATCAGAATAAAATTAAGTTCACACAATGGGAGGACAATTCAAATATGGCAGTCAGGGTTCACCAAACTGCTTTAGGGATTAAGTTCTGGAAGATTTTTTCTCTATGCATGATAACTATTTGTGTGTGCCTTTCCATCAAATGAACAATTCAGGAACTTTCATATACAACTCAATACAGATTACTTTTATTAGCAGTATTATTGTGGTTTTGTGACTGGCGAGGATAGTCCAGGTTTCAAAGGGAAGATCTTTTCTCTTGACAGCCTTATGTCATTAAACGCTAAAAATCCAGTTTCTAAATGAGAAGCTTGCTCTCCTCCAAAAAAGGGGCCATGGAGGGTAGGTGGAACTGAATGCTTCCAAACTTTTCATTAGTGAAGAGTGTGTTCAAAAACGTGTGTGGACACTATGCATAGACGTGGTACTTTCCCATCACATTTTAAGATTCCCATGATGGAAGGAATCAATTACTGGTATCTGTAGACAATAGGTAGAAAAGATGGCTTCAGTCGATCTGAGTTACTCCAGTTTTCTCCATCTTCTGCTACTCTGCGGTCCCATCTACCCTTTGTCCTCTTACTGCTGTGGCCCTATCTTCCCCAAAGCCCCTTCCTTCATAGCTCTGCTTGAGGTCTCCCTCTATACCGGACTGCCCTCCCACCAGACCCCATCTTCTCCAACCTCTCCCCCCACCCCTCTCCCTCCAATTTGAGCTACAAACACTTCCTATTTCTAGCCCCGCCCACTTTCTGGGACTTCTGCATCCGCTTCCCCTCTCTTCTCCACCCCCTCCAAATTATCCCCCGACTTTCTCTACAACCTCTTACCAAGCTGCTTAACCCTTTCTCCTACCTCCCGAGGAAACTATTCTTTTAACTGCCTTTCTCCACTCCCCACCCCCGGAATAGTCCTTCCAAACCGTTCACCCTCCCCCCAATAAACGTTATTCCTCTACCACCCTCATTTTCCAAATCGTTCTCTAGTCCCCCCCTCAATCCTTAAGTACTTCGCACCTGCAGGACCCGACTCCACCCCACTCTCCTCCCGTCTCTCACTCCGCCCACAAAAGCAGCTGGATCCCTCTCCAGGCTGTCTCTTCCTTCCAATCACCCTCCCTATTCCCACTCCCGGCAGCTTCGCCCCCACGATTTAAAATGTCCCCTCGAAGGAACCTCACAGTCCTTACCCCCACCCCCACCCCGCTAAGCCCCCTATCTGATGTTCCCGCTACTTTCTAGGTTCCAGTGCCACCCCACTCTCGCAAGCATCGCGCGCCGGGCTCCCTCCGCACCCAGGCAAGAGCCCCTTTCCGCACATACCTCGAGGTTCCGGCCCGCGCCGCCCCCTTCTCCGTCCTCCGCCCGCGCTCGGCCACTCTTTCCGCCCTTCTCCCGCTCCGCCCTGCTCGCTCCCTTCCTTCCCTCCGCCTCGCGACTCCACACCGCTCCCTGCTCCACAATTCCCGGCCCTGCTCCCCGGGGGCCCCGCCGGGTCGCCGCCACCTCCGCGCGGCCCTCCCCGCTCCCCTCCCCCTTCCCGGCCTCCCCTCCCCCGCCCGCCGCTCCCCGCCCCTCGGCTCGCCATTCTTCTCCTCCAGCCGCGCGCCCCGCCCGGCCCCAGCTCCCTAGCTTCCCGCTCCCTCGCCCCCTCGCCCCCGTTCCCGGCTCGGCCCTCGCTCCCCACGGCCTCCCGCGCTCCCTGCCCGCGGCCTGACCTGCAATGGCGGCCGCCGAGCGCGGCGCCGCGCGGCCAACGGGCGACAACCGAACCTCCCGCCGCCGTCGCCGCCGCCGCGAGCACTGCCTGCGCACTTCCGGCCTTGCGCCGCTAGCACTTCCGGGGCAGAGCGCGCGTGCACGTGGGGCCGGGGTAGAGAAAGCGGAGCGCAGAGTGGCGAGCTCATCCGCCGGTGAGTTGAGGAAGGGGCTTGGGAGCGGGGATGGGATGAGGGGAGGTGGAGTTGGAGCGGGCGCGGCCTGCTGTGGGTCGGCGCCCCGCGGAGCTCGCCGGTTCCTTTGTGCGCCTTGTGCCGGGGCCGGGCGGGGGCTACTCCGGAGATCCCTGGAGAGGGAAGGGGCGCCTGAGAAGCACTCTTGGCTGGGCCGGGCCGAACGCGCCTGCTCAGCCGGCAGCTTCCTCACCCTGAAGGGAGGCGAGTAAGGCGCGACCCAGACCCGAGCGCGTATAAGGGCGGCGGCGGGCGGGGGTTAGAGGGAGTAGTTGACAGATGCCGGACCAATCCTGCCGCTTCCTCCCCTTGAGAAGCTCTCGGTTCTTCCTGCCCCATCAGCCCCACTGTCACTACCGCAGGTGAGTCTGTGATTTGCAAGCTTGGCATGTAGTAGAGAAAGAGGTGTTTGCCAACGTGCAGATTCCTAGCCCTCCCCACGTCCCAAAAGTTTGGAATTGTGGAGCTATGGAATAGGACCCGGAATCCTGCATTTTTTAAAACCATTTTTCGAGGTAATTTTGATACGGGAATTATGCGGACCTGACTTTGAGAGACTTCTTTAGGCTGTCAACATTTCTTGCTTCTTTAGAATGGTCGAGGTGAGTATCCTCCTCTTCACCACCCCCACCTCGACCCCCAGAAATCTCACGCACAAAATGCAAAAGAGACCTTAGTTCTGCCTCGAATACGACTGGTGAGCTCTGTGGCTCCATTCAAGTGCACACTTCCAGTTAGAGAATGAGGTTATGTTCAGTTTTTGCTCTCAGATCACGTTTTAGATTCTCACCCCTCTTTTCCTGGACCACTTCCTTCAGGCATTTGTCAGGATTGCTAGGAGTCTGGGTGATGTGATGCTCTATGTGTTGATCTTTTAATTTTGTTGTTGAAGAATCCTGAGCTTCTGGAGACTATTTGATACTTTGTGGGCCATGAAAGCATCATTAGTTGGATATTTAGAAATGAACCTCGGTCGGAATTCCCTGGCGATCCAGTGGTTAAGACTCTGAACTTCCACTGGAGGGGGGTGGGGCTTCCATCCCTGGTCAGAGAACTGAGATCCCACATGCTGCCTGCCCCCCCCCCCCGAAAAAAAAGTGGGAAAAAAAGATAGAAATGAACCTTGGTGAGATATAGTTGGAGTCTTCCACCTAGAACAGTGGTAATAAGAAACAAGAGGTGTGACGTACCTGCTGTTTAACAATGATTCTTTTTCTTCCCCCAGGAATGGGTGAATTTAAGGTCCATCGAGTACGTTTCTTTAATTATGTTCCATCAGGGATCCGCTGTGTGGCTTACAATAACCAGTCAAACAGATTGGCTGTTTCACGAACAGATGGCACTGTGGAAATTTATAATTTGTCAGCAAACTACTTTCAGGAGAAAGTAAGTCATTTGGGAGCCTGATTTGGTTAACGTTTTTGAGCTTACTGTTTTTCTTAAATTCACTTCTGCAAAATCTTCTGTGTCTTGTGTATTCAAAGAGATCAAAAGAAAATGACTCTCCTCTGCTCTCTCTGGAGTTGTTTAGAACCACATGACAAATATGCAGTCTCTCGTCTGACTAATGAGCTTAGAGTTTTGATCTGTGCGATGTTAGTTGTAAAGATGCTGCGTAGGAATCGTGGTGCTCACTGTCCTTTGGAAAATCAGGTTTGCTAGATCTGTTGGGCACAATAAGAAGAGAAATTGTCAAGACCGTTGCTTCATATCAGTCTCTGAACCACTGTAACTTTGGTAAAGTGGCATTTTGTGCTATGTGTCAGTACCCATTTCATTGTCAATTCAGAAAAAATGACGAGACATTTTAATATCAAACTTTTTGGTGGTGCGATAGCAGGAAGATGGATTCCTAAGTTCACCTGTCTGAGAGAAGGTAGATTTATATGCCTTATGTTTGGGAGTAAAGAAGATTTTAAATTAGGTATAGTACCCTTCGGGTGTATGCAAGGGGCTGTTACAGCAGCATGTTTTTCAAAGGCATTGATTACTGATTTTAGGTGCAACAAAATAATTCAGTTCACATTTATTGAGTCCCTTCCATGCCCTAGGCACTGTGATATAAATGAATAGAAGGAAAAATGAGTGAATTCAATGCCCTGCAGCTTAGTACTTGGAATGTAGGCACTCTGTAAATGTTTCTAAATGACCGAGTGGCGAGTTATTAGGCATTAAGATGAATATCTGAGGCCCTACCTTCAAGGAGCTCAAAATCCACTGGGGGAAAGATGAGTATACAGTTTTTTAAACAGTGTGCTAAATTTTATGGTAGACCTAAGCACAGGCATAGAATCTTAGTGGAGAGATGCCTTACTCTCATGAGGTGGGTTTAGGATTCCTGGAATGGGATGACTCACTGAGCTGACCCTTGGAGCACTAATAGGAGTTAAGAAATTGCTGGTTACCACAAATGAGTCACAGTTGTAGAGTGAGAAACGTGTTGTGGTACATGCTTGCTGCATCCTATGATTTTTCTTGTTTATGATAATTGTAATTATATAATAGTTTATATATATGTGTTCTTCCCTGCTGAACTTTAAATTTTATGAAAACAGGGACCTTGTCAGTGACATTCATGGCCGTATTCTCAGCATTTAGCAAGTGCCCAGTACAGAGACACTGCTTAGTTACTATATGTTGAATGAATAAGTCAACCAGTCTTTACCTAGTACCTCTTATTTTCCTCTCCCATCTGTTTTCTTTTTTCTTGAACAGTTAATTCAGTCTAGTCTTCCACTTTCTCCATGTTCCCTTCCCTGCTATTGAAGATTGCTTAGCTCTCCTGATCACTCTCAGAACAAGAAAACATTGTATCTTTGAGACTGAAGAGCAGAGACTAGGAGTAAGGAAACCTACTTTCATGTCATTGACTTTGGCACTTTGCGCAAGCCACTTAATTTACAAGTACTTTCCCTTTTCAAGTTTAGATATGAAAAAATTATACCTCCTCATTCCCATTTGTATCAAGCAGATATAAGAATAAAGTTCCTTGATAGGATGAATGTTTTTTGAGTGCTAAGAAAACACTTAGAAATCTGAGACTTGAATGAAAAGCTGGAGCGAGCTGCATTCATTTATTTTATTTTAATTTTTTAAACAGCTTTTAACTGGTAAAATTGACACACTATAAGCAGCATGTATTTAAAGTGTACATATTGATAACTTTTGACATGTATACACCTTTGAAATCATCACTCAATCAAGGTAATTGCAATGATTTTTTAAAATTAGATACATCAGATACAGTTGCATACAAACTTTGTCTGAAAAGATTTTTCAGAACAAGTCCTAATAAAAGAAACAAAACCAACTGTATAAGTAACTAAAATGTGAACCTGAAAAAAATGAAAATGTCACTAACATGATCTTCAGATAGTGTAAAACCTCACACTAATTATTTCTAGAGAGGCAATTTGATTTTCACCCTTTTGCCTGTGACCACTCAGTGCTAGTAGCTGATGAATTCATGGTGGGTTGAGAAGTTATGGTGTTTCTGTAGTTTTTCCCAGGTCATGAGTCTCGGGCTACAGAAGCTCTGTGTTGGGCAAAAGGACAGCGACTGTTTAGTGCTGGACTCAATGGAGAGATCATTGAGTATGATTTGCAAGCATTAAACATCAAGTATGCTATGGATGCCTTTGGAGGACCCATTTGGAGCATGGCTGCCAGCCCCAGTGGCTCTCAACTTTTGGTCAGTAAGCAACTATTGGTAATTCAAACCAAGATTTCTCTTGTCCCCATGTAAACTTTCTTCCCTGTGTTCATGGGAAGGTGAAGTTACATTATGGCATGTAGCAACTCCAGTCTGAGCTGGATTCCAGCAACCAATTGTATCTGGATTCCAATACAAGATGTAAGATTGGGGTTGTCATTGGGGCTTTAAAGGTCCCTCATCCTTTTGCACCCTTTCTTCTGCCACTTTGGACCCTGATAATTCATTTATGAAACCAGAGCTTTCAGTTTGGTTCAGCATTTCCCGAACTGTGTTCTTTGGACTCGGGAGATGTAGAAACTTTTATATTTTGTTGTGCTTTGTGTTTTATGATCAATTTTGTTTCAGAAATATGGCATACTAAATCCTTCTGTAGATTCACAACAAACGTTAGTATATTAAAAGTTCTTATGGATCCTTCTACAAGTTAACTTGTGGAACCACGTTTCCCAAAAAATGTTTGAGCACAGTCTTAAGACTTTCCTCCCCTATTTATACCATTAGAATAGGTACTTTCAGAGATTTAGTTTTCTGTGATGAGTTTATGATTTTTTTTTTAATTTCTACTGTTTTACAGTATCTTGACATAGCTCCATTTAGGTGACACAGTTAATGGGTTGTTTCTTTAGGCCGTGGGTGTCTAGCAGAGACATGCTGTGAAATCGTATTTCTCCTCCATGTCCCGTGCGGCAATTGGACCACTAATTGGCCTGCTTTCTGGCCAGGACATGAAAGCTGCCAGGGACACACTACCAGTTTCTTGGTACCACTACTTTTTTCCTCTCACAAACTATTTTTCAGAGTAAGTGTTAGCTTGAGGGAGGAAATGTATATATTTGTAAATATATATGTTTAGTTCTATAAAATGCTTTCTTTATTTTTACCCCCTTTTCCATAATAGGTTGGCTGTGAAGATGGATCTGTGAAGCTATTTCAGATCACCCCAGACAAAATCCAGTTTGAAAGAAATTTTGATCGTCAGAAAAGTAAGGGTTATTTGTGGTGGGGCAGTGAGTAGCCTTAATCTGAAGTTATATTTCTGTGCCACTGGGGATGGGATATTTTCCCAGGGGTCCAGGTAACATTTCGTCTTCATGCTAACTTTCTGTGAGTGCCAGGTATGTATGTGCCTAGAGGCTATCCTTCGCTCAGGCTCTCTCTGTTGTGTAGCATAGCTGTGATCGCCTGGTTAAGTAATGATACAGAAAACTAGCAGTCCATAGTAGGAGAGTGAGTGTTTCTGTGTAAATCAGTTTGTTAGTTCTCACTTATTTTTGTGACGTTTTAACAAATGTGCATAAAGTCTCAAAACTAGGATTTTTCTTTGGAAGCTGTGGTTCTCAGTTCTGCTAGTACATTCACGTTGAATGGGGGAACTTTATAAACAATTGCCCCTGTTGCAGCTGGATCGACCAACACACTGACTTCCAGAACAGAGGTTGGGAAGCTATTTCTGTGAAGACACCAGCTAGTAAATATTGCAGGCTTTTTGCAGGCCATATAGTCTCTGCTGACTCTTGTCATTATAGCACCACAGTAGCACTACATGGTACTTAAACAAATGGGCCTGGTTGTGCTCTGGTAAAATTTCATTTACAAAAACAGGTGGTGGCCCTGATTTGGCCTTTGAGCCATAGTTTGTGGACTCCTATTCCAGAGAGTAGTATCTGATGTGTTCCCTGTGTCCAATAGTAATATTTATCCTCTGCTAATCAGATCCCTGTATTGTTTGTTTTTAATATCTTTCAGGTGTTCTTTTTTTATTACAAAGGTAATACAATGCTTATTAAAAATTTCATGCATTTAGCCAAGTATGAAAGAGAAAATAAGTGTCTCATTTCACTCTGTAGACCACATTTTAGAACTAATCTAGACTTTGCTTGGACTTGCTTTTCAGCTTATTTTCTCATTTGATAGATCACAGACATCTTTCTATGTCAGTCATGCCAGTCGGCATGGCATTCCATTTTATGGTGTTCCATCATTTACTTAACCGAGCTCCTACTGATGGATGTTAATTTTTTTTACTACTACAGCCAGTGCCGTAATGAACATCCTTATATATACTTGGGCACTCCTGTAAATATTTCTCATTGATTAAATTCCCTGTGCAGCTACTATGCCAAATATGCATGCTTAAATTTTGTTAGGTTACTACCAGATCACCCTCAAAAAGTTGTGCTTATTTACATTACCATCAACCATTTATCCATTATTAAAAGTAAGTATCAAATATGTCATCATGGGTCCCAGGGCAAAGTTGTTCCTCACCTGTTGTAAAACAGTTATAAGAGTGCAGTAGATGAGCTCTAAGACGCTAGCCCTGTAGGTCATTGTGGAAGGAGAACTCAGTTACTCTTTGCTGTATATTTATGTGCATGTCACTTTCTCTTTTGTTGTTCAACTCCCAAGGTCGAATCCTGAGTCTCAGCTGGCATCCCGCTGGTACCCACATTGCATCTGGCTCCATAGACTACATTAGTGTGTTTGATGTCAAATCAGGTGACTGTTTTTCTCAGTTCATTTGGGGTGTGGGTCTTGTTTGTCAGATTCACATTTCTGGATTTCCAAAAGCTTGTGACCTTATGCTTTCATGAACCTTCTGAGATTCACCATGAATTTTACTTCTTTCTTGGATTACAACTGCTACTTTTTGGGGAATCTTGGTTCTTCAGTGGAATACAATATTTTTCATCATAAGAATTCACACTCAAATTTGCCTCAACCAGTAAGACATTTACTATGAATAACCAGTAGAATACCTGTTTATACATACCAGTTCTTTGTAAAAGTGGGTGTCTGTCTTTGAGGAATGTAAGATCTTGGTACCATAGTTGGTGAGACTTGAGATCAGAAAGAGAGAGAACAACATACTTCTTCTGTTCTTGGCCTGGAGAATTGGCTGAAGGATTCCTTCATTGATGAGACTGACTTCAACTTGTTAGGTGGCCGTGTCTGTACTCCCCTCTAAGATAAGAGGAAACACAGGGCAGGCATGTCGCCTTTTTCTTTTTCCTTAGTGCTTAAGCAAGTTTTTTTTATTGTTATCAATTATATGTGCATATAGTCAAAGAATTCCTTAAGCCTTGTTACAAAAAAGCAGGAGTCCCCCTATATCCTTTCTCCCACTCCTCAAAGGCAACCACCTGCAACTCTTAGCTAATTCTTTCTGTATATATCTTTATGCTATACATAGTATGCCTAAAATGCTTTATTTTTTCAGTTTTAGCCCATTATTTATTGACTTCCACTCTTTAACCCTCTTTCTCTGCCATGTACCCATATTTCCTCCTGATCCTCCCAGGGTGGTTATGTTATAACCATGTTCAGATTAGCAATTGATGTTTTTATTCTTAGACTATATAGATACTACTTGCATAGTAAATTTTTTTTCCTATATGGTTTTTGTTAATACTGTGTGTCTGTCTCTGGCTCTCTTATATATATGTGTGTGTGTGTATGTGTGATTGAGATATATATAGATATATATATAGATAGATCTCACTAAATCATCTCCACATTCTTCCAGTTGTATAACTTGGGTTCAGCTACATCTGGTTTTCTTTTTCTTTCTTTTTTCTTTTTTTTTTTTTGGCTGCGATGAGTCCTAACCACTTGACCACCAGGGAATTCCTGCATCTGGTTTTCTTTCTACCACTTTTATCTCCTTGAAGGACTCTCTCCCAGAGCCTTCTGTCCTGCTCCAGTGTAATGGAGCCAGTTTCTGGGCCTGCTGCACGACTCTGAGATTTTAACTCTGGTTTTCACCCGTTCTGGGGATCCCCTTTGCTTTTCTCTCGAGTAGAGTTCCCTGTTGCCATGTCATTCACTTTCCTAGTTTATTGCTGTGTTTGATGGATTCTGAGAAAAGGTTTATGAGAAAGAATTCTAGGTTGGGAATTATTTTTCCTTAGAATTTTGAAGCCAATGGTTCCACTGTTATGTAGCTTCTAGTATTGTTATGAACTCTGATGCCTTTCTGAGAGTAGATTCTGTGTGGGTTCTTACGGTTTGTTTTTCCTGGGGGCTTTTAAGATCTTCCCTTTATCGTTACTGTTCTGAAATTTAATAATTATGTTCCTTGTTGTGTTAACATCAATTATATTGGACGACTTGGTAGGTGCCTCTAATCCAAAAACCCATGTTTTTCATTTCTGAGGAAAATTCTTGTAATTATTTTGTAAATGAGTTTCTCTCTGTTTTCTCTTTTCTGGAGTTTTATTGTTGGAATGTTGGCTCTTCTAATTTTCTTTCCTTCTTCTCCCCCACCATTATTTTTCATCTCTAACTTCTTACTCTGTTTCCTGGGAGAGTTTGTCATTTTTATCTTTCAGTCCTTCTATTGAGGTTTTCATTTCTGCCATTCATTTCCACAGTTCTGTTTTTGTTTCCTGAATGTTCCTTTTTACAGCATTCTCTTTTTGTTTCAGTGTACAGTATACTAACTCTTCTCCAAGACTATTCATGATAGACCTTCTCTCTTGTGGTGGTCATATTTCCTGGAAATATTTTTGTTTCTCCTACCATGCGATAACAAGCCTGGCCATCAGCATTCTAAGAAGAAAACTCTCAATATTGAGTCACACGTTTTCAGTAAATCTGTGTTCCATGTAGCACTTCCACCCTCACTTGTGCTGAGATCTCTCTTTGGAGAATAAGTCTCCAGTCTTCTTCGAGGTGGAGCTTGAGGAGTTCCCTGGCCTGTTAGCTCTGGGGTGGGGATCTGAGGGATCCACAGGTTTCTTCAACTTACTTTCAGCCAGTCCATCCTTGTAGCCCCACTTTCACCTCTGTTTCCAGGGTATCTGGAGTCACCAGTTGCTGAGTCTTCTGAGGATTCCATGATATAAATCAGGTAGTTTCTTGGCTCTTCCTAATGCTGATTTGGAACTTAGTTTTAGGGTTCTACTAAGTCTACAGTTCATGTCTGCTTTCCAATTCCCCAAATTTTGACACTGTTGTCTTCTCTCCCTTTCTCATGGGCATTTGGAGAAGAGCAAGTGTAATGTGTGTGTGCAGTTGGCCGTTTTTAAGTGAAGTCTCTTTTCCATTTCACCTCCCCACCAAAAATTTCTTGTCCACATGCCCTCACCACCGCCCTCCTTCTTTAGGGAACCATTATGGTGTTCCAAAACTGAGTTCTCCATAACCACTCTTTACCGGCTGTCTGGTCTGTGCTCAGGCAGCTGACTTGCCAGATACCTACCACATGCAGCTTTCGAAGACTGAGGAGAAATATGTGCCATTCAAATGTGGGCTTTGTCTTTTTTCAGGGAGCGCTATTCACAGGATGCTTGTGGATAGGCAGTATATGGGTGTGTCTAAGCGGAAGTGTATCATATGGGGCGTGGCCTTCCTCTCCGATGGCACTGTCATAAGCGTGGACTCCGCTGGGAAGGTGCAGTTCTGGGACTCAGCTACCGGGACACTTGTGAAGAACCACCTCATTGCGAATGCTGATGTGCAGTCCATTGCCATATCTGAGGTGAGTATAGTCCGCGTTTGAGCAGTTCCTGTACCACCTGGTGGGGGGGTGAGTGCAGAAGGCCGTGGCAGTGATGTGGCACAGACAGTGTTCCCTAGTCCTGAATGTTGTAGTAGAGGAAGAGGAGTTTAGGACAATGCGTCTGAAAACCTACCTAATTTTCCTCAACTCTTATTCTCTGACAGCTAGTTAGAGAATATTCTCTAAAAGATTAGTTAGCAGAGCTCTTTTCAGACACTCCCCATCCCCAGTTAACCCAGTCTGATGGTAGATATGGCACAAGTACCCTAGAAGAATCTTGAGAAGTGCTACTTCCTCTCTCTGACTGTTCTCCTGTTTCTTGAAAAATTAGAAGGTAATTTTACAGTGATTTCAAAAATACTGATTTTTCTCCTGTTTGAATAAGAGTTAAGCTGATTTATATTGAACATGTGTGTCTCTTGCCTTCTGATAACATGAATTCCTAATCAGAAACCTTTGGATATTTTAGCAGTGAGGCATAGGAAGTGACTTTGAGGTTGGTTGGTTGGTTGGTTTTAATTTTTATTGGAGTACAGTTGATTTACCATGTTGTGTTAGTTTCTGCTGTACAACAGTGAGTCAGTTATGCATATACATATATCCACTCTTTTTTAGATTCTTTTCCCATATAGATCATTACAGAGTATTGAGTAGAGTTCCCTGTGCTATACAGTAGGTCTTTATTAGTTATCTACTTTATATATAGTTGTGTGTATATGTCAATCCCAATCTCCCATTTTATCACACACACACCCCCCCCCCCCTCCGATTTTCCCCCGGTAACCATAAGTTTGTTTTCTACATCTGTGACTCTTATTTCTGTCTTGTAAACTAGTTCATTTGTACCATTTTTTTAGCTTCCACATATTAGCAAATGTTTGTCTTTCTCTGTCTGAACTTTGAGTTTTGTTGACTAGATCTTTTATTCTTTACCTATTTAGTTTGAGCATTATTTGCTGACTTAAGTGTTGGCATCTGGTGTCTAATGTAGAGATGCTTGCTTTTCTTGCCTGTAAAATATTCCTATCCCATTCCACAGGTTTCATGAAAACAATTTGTTGATACTAAAGCCCTATAAAACATGTAGATGTAATTATTAGACGTTAAGACTTAATTATTAAATTTAGTACTTTTTAAAATGTAATTATTTAAATAGTATGCGCCCATTCAGAGACCAAAGAACATGTATGTTTATTGCTGTGGGACAATTTCCAGGATATATGGGTAAGGGGAAAAGGCGGAACCGTGTTATAGTGCATAGTGTAGTATATGATAGAGTATTAAGGAAAGGCAGAGCAGATTCATATTTTAGATATGCTAGGACTTTCCCGGTGGTCCAGTGGTTAAGACTCTGTGCTGCCACTGCAGGGAACATGAGTTCAATCCCTGGTCAGAGAACTAAGATCTCACATTCTCTGTGGTGCAGCCTTAAAAAAAAAAAAAGAAAGAAACAGATATTCTATGTGTATGCACTTTTGCTAGTATATACATAGAATCTCTGAAAAGATTAAAAATGCAAGTGATGACAGTTTCTGGAAGGAAGTTTTGGGGGGTGGGTGGGAGGGAGGCATAATTTGTACTACTTTATACTGTCTGATCTTCTACCTTCTACTATATTGCATTAAATCTTAGCTACAAATGATTGTAAGACATCATAATTTTATCATGGGAAAGAAGAAATACTGCCAATTAACCTATGACTGTGTTTTTTTAATGGAAAATTTGTGTTTTATAAGCACATTAATATAAGCTTTTAGAACATAAACTGACAGACTGCTTTTTTTTTTTTGGCCACGCGACACAACACATGCGATCTTAGTTTCCCTACCAGGGGTTGAACCCATGCCCCCTGCATTGGAAGCACAGAGTCTTAACCACTGAACCACCAGGGAAGTCTCCATAGTGCTTTTTTAAATGTAGAATTATGTTTTACTTATTGAAGAGCTTCTTGAGACTTAAACATAAATTTTTGTCATATCACTCTTATGCATATATAAAAAAGGAAAGTATGTGTGAAGTAAATTGATTAGCGTATGCATAGAAATTCTTCATGTTCAGAATTGGACTCTGAAACACTTGGATTTAGTTATCAAGGTCCATGTTCCCCACACATCTATCCACAGTGCTGGTAGAAGATGTTTCACTGTAGTCCCAAGATTTTCTTTTAGGCTTTTGACAACTATTCTGCAAGTTTTGATGTTCATTTTTTATCTGAAGATGTCACACATACACAGGTTGACAGATATAAGGTATTTTGATTTCAGAGATGTTAAAATGTGGGAAAACATGTGCCTGAGAATCACAGGATTGTGGTACTTTTTTCTTTCTTTCTTTTTAATTGAAAAATGCAGTTGTACAAATTCCAGTCCTCAAAAATGCTTATCACATACTCTGGAGTTGGGCAGACTTGGGTTTGAATCCCAGTCACACACTTAAAAGCTGCATATCTTCCTTGGGCAAGTTGCTTCTTTCTGAGCCTCAGTTTCTTCCTCTGTGAGAACAAGGCTGTTAGTAGCACATGCCTCATGGTGTCTGAGGAAAGATTAAATGGGTTGTGCTTGTAAAGTGCTAAGTACAGTGTCTGGCACAGCGAGTGGGCTATTGCCGTTTTCACATCTGTTTTGACACCAACCCTAATTTCAAGGCTTTACTCCACACTCTCTTGCCAGAACAGATGATTATTTTTAGATTTCTTTTTAATGGTTTTTCACTGACTAAAGAGTGAAGTGTGGCAAACACCCAGTCCTTTGATCTTCTTAGAAGCCTTTCACCTCCATGAAGTAGGCGAGTACTGATTCCTGCAGGGAGTTGTAGGGAACATTTGCTTTCATTTAGAGGTCAGTCCTAAGTGTTTTTGTTCTGTGTGAAGCAGTCTCACACACACACATACTGCCCTTTCAGGTCTGCTTTTTCCTTGCTTCTCTCCTGCTACACCCCAAGAGAGCCCTTTTCTTTTGTTTGCTTTTCAGTTCTTTTATGATTCCACCTCAGGAAAAGAGAATGTGGAGTGAGAGACTTGCCTTCCCAGTTGTTCTCTGTAGGTAGGCCTTGGAGCAGACAGCCGCTTGAACTGTTTAGTGGAGGTGAGGGAGAGAGCTTTTGAGTCCCTAAGCAGCTTAATATTTCCACTTTTGCCTTAGGCTAATGGTTTTCAAATAGTATCCTTCGAGGAGGTAAGGGAGCAAACCTGTGCCCGAAGCAAAGGTTTTGGCCACAGATATTTGTATATTTGTCACATCTGTAAATTGACAGACAGGTAGACTCATGAAGCTCCAGTTTCCTTATCTGTGTAAAGGGCTATTAAATGATGATTAGGGGAGGGACTTCCCTGGTGGTGCAGTGGTTAAGAATCAACCTGCCAATACAGGGGACACGGGTTCGAGCACTGGTCCGGGAAGATCCCACATGCTGTGGAGCAACTAAGCCCGTGCATCACAACTACTGAGCTTGTGCTCTAGAGCTCAAAAGCCACAACTCTTGAGCCCATGTGCCCCAACTACTGAAGCCCTCGCGCCTAGACCCCGTGCTCTGCAACAAGAGAAGCCACTGCAATGAGAAGCCTGTGCACTGCAACAAAGAGTAGCCCCTGCTCACCGCAACTAGAGAAAGCCCATGCACAGCAAGGAAGATCTAACACAGCCAATAAATAAATAAATAAATAAATAAATAAATAAATTTATATAAAAAATGATTGGGGAGAAAAAAAGGTAAAATCATGACTCATGGAAACATCAAATGGAAGTATGTCAGAGATTTTCTGTAACTCCTTAACTAATGAGGGAACCAATAAGATGTTACAAGCAGTTCAAAGGGAGAAATCAAAGAACACAGTTATGTAAGCCCATCAGGAATGCTGAAGTGATTTACAAATTGTTGCAAGACTCTGTTGTCCACAGGGCAAGAATCAGCTGCATTCTACCAAGCAAAATTCTTTTGCATCTCTATGCAAGAGAATCTTTTGCATCACTCTCGGTGTTTTACAATTTATAGAGTTGTAAAATAGCTCTGGGACAGTCAAAAGGCTCATAGACAAGGACACCAGTACTTGTTATGCTCATTTCAGTCTTTTACAGTTTCTAGGGCAGATGATACTTAACCTTGCAAGTTGTTGAAGGATTAGAGGTGATATGACATCAAGCTCCTAGCACAGTCAGCGTGTAGTTGATGGCAGCTGTGTGCTCACACATGTTCAGACATCTCACTGTTGACTGGCTCACCTACTCTTTACACTGTTTGACTGGTTACTGATCCAGGTTCCTGATTTTTCTCACTACCCTATCAAGCATCCTATTTTGTTGTTTCCTTACCCAAAGTTATGTGCATTTGTAAAAACAAGTTAAAATGAAAATGGTTTGGAGATTATAGAGGAATTTTAAAAAGTAGTTGTAGACACAGTAAGGCCTTTTATTTATTTATTTATTTATTTATTGGCTGTATTGGGTGTTCATTGCTACGCCTGGGCTTTCTCTAGTTGTGGTGAGTGGGGGGCTACTCTTCGCTGCGGTGCATGGGCTTCTCATTGCAGTGGCTTCTCGTTGCAGAGCACGGGCTCTAGGCACTTGGGCTTCAGTAGTTGCGGCACACGGGCTCAATAGTTGTGGCTCATGGGCTTAGTTGCTCCGTGGCATGTGGGATCTTCCCGGCCCAGGGATTGAAGCTGAGTCCCCTGCATTGGCAGGCAAATTCTTAACCACTGCGCCACCAGGGAGGTCCAAGACCTTTTAAAACTAACAGAAATTCCGGTGCTCAACGTACTGGCAAGAGAGAACCTTAAACTGGGGACCAGGGAACCTGCATCTTTGTGATATTGATCAGGCCACTTCCCCTCCTCAGCCTCTCTTACTCTTTAAAAAGAGGACAGTGAATTTTAGGGTTTTCTAAACTTCAGTCTTTTGACTGTCAGTTTTGCAACCCCGACCCTTTCCCCAATATTGTTGCTATTCTAATGAGATCTAGTTTGCTTTATATGAAAGCACTCCACACAGTTTGAAGTATTAACTGTTAATTTTGTCAGTAGGGGGCGCGTTGTTACCTGTGCGTGAGCTTGCTCTCCTGATGGAATTGTTAGCTCCTGGAGGAAAAAGACCCCTGCAATCTCCCTTCCAATTCTGAGCATAGATTTTTCCCCCTAAGCTGCCCAGACAGAAAATCTTGGGGAATTTTTTATTTATTTATTTATTATTTTGGGGGGGGTACACCAAGTTCAATCATCTGTTTTTATACACATATCCCCATATTCCCTCCCTCCCTCGACTCCTCCTCACCCTCCCTCGAGTCCCCCCCACCCTCCCCGTCCCAGTCCTCTAAGGCATCTTCCATCCTCGAGTTGGACTCCCTTTGTTATACAACAACTTCCCACTGGCTATCTGTTTTACAGTTGGTAGTATATACATATGTCTGTGCTACGCTCTCGCTTTGTCTCAGCTTCCCCTTCACCCCCCGCCCCGCCCAAACCTCGAGTTCTCCAGTCCATTCTCTGCATCTGCGTCCTTGTTCTTGAAAGTGGACCCTGTTTTGCTCAAATGTACCTCCCTGATGATTTACTTTCTCAGCAAGAAGACAGTTTCGTGGTGGGCACAGCCGAGGGGACAGTGTTCCATTTTCAGCTGGTCTCTGTGACTTCCAACAGCAGCGAGAAGCAGTGGGTGCGGACGAAGCCGTTTCAGCATCACACTCACGACGTGCGAGCCGTGGCCCACAGCCCGACAGCACTGATATCTGGAGGTGGGTTTCAGCTTCGGCCGGCGGGCTGCTTCTCTACCCTGCCAAGCTCTGTTTATTTTCACGTGGGACTTTTTCTAATTCCGAAGCCTTTTCTCCTCTCCCTCCCACTCCAGGCACAGACACCCACTTAATCATTCGTCCTCTCATGGAGAAGGTGGAGGTAAAGAATTATGATGCAGCTCTCAGAAAAATCACTTTTCCCCATGTAAGTATCATCCTCTAACCCCCTCCGCATCCTCATCTCCCTGTCCGCCTGTCCCACAAGACAGCACAGCTCACTCTTCTTGGGTGAATCTGTAGGCCTTCTGTAGTAACCTACCCTCTTCTTTCTTCCGTTTCTAAGGCAAGCCTCTGGCAAAGATATTTACAGGGGACAAGAGATTAACGGCAGCATTCCTAGTTCAGTTTCTGGAGAAATCTTCCCTTTCCCAGATAGGTGTGGTTAGTGGGGATTTTGTTTGTTTTTAAGGCTGGGCTCTTTATTATTCTGGGTGGAAGCAGGAAAATCCAGGCTTCCAGTGTTCCTTCCTAGGTAAATTAGCCATCCAGAAACTCTTCTCCCCGCTACCTGCTTCTACATTCCATTCAACCAATAAACCTTACTGAGTCTACCTCCTTATTCTCTCTTGAATCTAGCCATTTCTCTTTGTCTACACTGCCATTAGCCTAGTTTGGATCAGTGTCTTTTCTCATCTGGATTTCTTTACAGTAGCTCGTTAAAGGTCTCCTTTTATTTAGATTTGTGTCGTTCCAGCCTGTTCTCCATTGATCTATTCAAAAAGAAGCTTTATTCATCAGTGCATGCTTGAGTGCCTTTGGTTGGTCCTTGTTGTCTTCAGCGTAAAGACCTAATTCCTTAGCATGGCGTATGAAACGCAGCTTGATCTGGAAAAGAGAGCGTCTTCCCTCACCTCACACACTTGCGGTACCCCTCCCCCCTCCCCACCCAGTCTGGCAGTTCTGAAAGACTCCTTTTTATTTTCTCTAACTCTCTCTTACCTTTGAGCTATTTCCTGCACCGTTGCTCTGCTTGGAATGTCCTGCCCTACCTTCTTTGCCTGAGTAGCCTTTACCAGTGAACCTCATCTGCGCTCTTGTCTTTACTGCCATGAGGCTAAATACCCTTTCAACTTTTTTTCATTACATACTCTGCTTAGCCATGTTAAAATTCTTTGCACACGTAATGTAATTGCCTCTTTAATTTTATGTCAACCCTTTAAACTATAAGCTTGAGAACAGTAGCTAGGTTTTTATTTACCACTATGCTTTTAGATCCTAGGACAGTGCCTGGCGTATGGTAATATTTAGGAAATATTTACAAAGTAAATGGATTTCAACAGTAGAAATGTTCTGAGGTGTTGCTGCCGTATCTAGTACTGAGGCAGTAGATGACCCCGGCTTGTTTATGTCCCTTTGATTCTTGGATACAGCGACGTCTCGTTTCCTGTGCAAAAAAGAAGCAGCTTCTCCTCTTCCAGTTTGCTCGTCACTTGGAACTCTGGCGACTGGGATGCACAGTTGCGACAGGTGAGATGGGAAAAAGTTTTTTGCAATAAGAAAACTGGAAAGAGAAGCCAGAAATTGCAGTTGAAATTCTGCTTGTGGAAAAATGGAAGTAGATTTTTCTGTGTCCATTTGAACTTACGGTCTCCCACCCACTAGAGATAGAGCAGAAGAGTTCTTCAGAGTGTGAAAATCATTAGCAGGACACTGAATCATCTGTGAAAAATTTCCAATTCTTGGTGTAGTGGAGGCAGGGGTAGTGGAATCAAAGTTCGCCCTGGCTGGGCTGGGATCAGAGCAGGCTGTTGAAAGGTGACAAGCTTTAATGTTGGGTTGTGACGGGCCTGCGTGAAAAAGAAGGTTGTGTGGATCTTACCAGGGCGACAGCCTCGTAGCCTATAGGTATGACACACATGTTTGGGTTCTGTTGTTTTATAGTAGATTAGAGGCTTTTGCTTTATGCTCCAAAATGGACAAATGAAGTTGAAATTGAGGCCACACAAACTTGACTTCCATCCACCTGCATGCCTGGCTGTGGGGAGCAGCTGCAGAGAAATAGTGGTGTGCCCTAGGCCGTATCCAGGGCACCCAAGAAGAAGCTAAGAAAGTGCTCACTGCTTTCCTCTAAGAAAGCTCAGAAAACTCTAAGCTTACGACGTCAGACATCTTTCTGATTTTCCAATGGTAGAGATTTCATTCTACCCGGGAATGACTTTTTAGAAGAAAAAAATGTATGAATAACCTTTGTTTGGGAAGAAAAATGTCAGGATATTTCTTGTTCCAGGAAAGAATGGGGATACCCTTCCACTCTCGAAAAATGCAGATCATTTACTTCACCTCAAGACAAAGGTAAGGACGTTTAACTGTGTGTTCAGACTCTGAAATACAGAACATTTTTTTCATTCTGAATTTTGAGGGTTTCTTAGTTGATATCATAAACTGTGTAAAATCTAAAATTATTTGAATGAAGTACTATGTCAGGAGAACTGGGTTTCCTGTGATTATAAGTTAGGCATTCAGAATCTATTGGATGAATGAATAAGAGAAGTTGGTTTTTCTTCTTTTGGTAGTATTATGAAAGTAACATGCATGTTTTTTAAAAATAAAAATAATGCAAAAGAGTATGCAATGAAAAATGAACCTTTTTCTTACCCTGTCCCCCCAGAGTTGATCACTGCCAATAGTTTCTTATATATTCTTTCAGAAAAAAATTTCATCCATGTGTACATATGTATATAGCCTTCCTTTCTACAGCAATGGGACTATACTATACAAATAGCTTTGTATCTTCCTTTTTAAAAATCTTTATTTCAAAAGACACAGACTTAGAATGAACTTGAGGACACAGGGGAGGAAGGGGAGGCTGGGACATAGAGAGTAGCACTGACATATATACACTACCAAATGTAAAATAGATAGCTGGTGGGAAGCTGCTGCAGAGCACAGGGAGATCAACTCAGTGCTTTGTGATGACTTAGAGGGTTGGGCGGGAGGCTCAAGAGGGAGGGGATATGGGGATATATGTATACATATAGCTGATTCACTTTTTTGTACAGCAGAAACTAACACAACATTGTAAAGCAATTATACTCCAGTAAAGATAGGAAAAAAATCTTTATTTTAATTGCACAAATATTTGTGAATACAGTCTTACTATAAAGAAGTCAAACAATATTGATAATTTATATCTTCGCCCAGCTCTTTAATTCTAGTCCCCTCTCCTGAAATAATTACTGTTAATTGATTAGCCATATATCCTTCTAGATCTTTTTCTGTGGGTAAGAGTATGTATGTGTGTATACATACAAACTTTTGGTTTTTGAGTTTTCTGAGTTATATAAATGTTACACTAAACTTCCTGTGTTATGGAAATTTTTTCACTTAATATTAGAGGTCTTTAAAGCGGGTTGTCACTGACAAAACAGAAAATCAGTCCGCAAGTCACCTGGCCTCCAAAGCTTCCCTGCATTAAATGCCTCCCTACTCAGGTTTCTAAAGTTAGGGTTTAATATGAGGCTACCCACGAAGTATGCAAAGGGCTGAGATGAGCTCACAGTATTCAGAGACCTCTGTTCTCGGTTTTGGAAATCAAAGCTGCGCCGCTTAGATGCTCTACCTTTGAAATAATCATAGTGACACACAGCCTGTGAGTGTCGGGCTTTGTGGATGCGTTCAGTGTGGTGGTAGCGTGCAGATGCATGTCACAGTGAACCTCGTATGAAGTTTTACTTGACCGTTCATCCTGCTTCCCAACATTGCCAGGGTCCCGAGAACATTATCTGCAGCTGTATCTCCCCATGTGGAAGTTGGATAGCCTATTCTACAGCTTCTCGTTTTTTTCTGTATCGTTTGAATTATGAACATGACAACATAAGCCTCCAAAGGGTAAGTGATAACCCAAAGTCTGGTTGAATAAGAAGAAACCTTGTAAGTGGGTGATTTTCGTGTCAAGCGGAAATGTCCTGGCTATGAATCCTTGTTCGATGAAAACCTGTTTGGAGAAAGCGATTATAAAATGGTCTCTTATTGCCATTTAAAATTATGTTTTTGGAGGAGTAGGGAAATGCCAGGAAGTGGCATTAAAGGTGAGGCTTTGGAGGAGATAAGGGGGCGGATAGGTTACTGTAGGCACGTCGGTGTTCCAGGCCCTGGGTTGATTGGCTTCCTTGGAGACGGGAAGCATTCATGTATTTAAGCCTGGCTCTGATTATTTTTGATGGGCTCTGGGTCTAACTTCTCTCTCTTTCTGACTTTTACTACTGGTTCCCCCAAGGTTGCCAAAATGCCAGCGTTCCTTCGCTCTGCCCTTCAGATTTTGTTTTCTGATGATTCAACGAAGCTCTTTGTGGCATCAAATCAAGGGTCTCTGCATATCATTCGGTTGCTGGAGGGAAGCTTTAAGCACCTGCATACTTTCCAGCCTCATTCAGGTGAGAAGTTGGTAACTGGCCATGGGAGAGAGTTGTCAGTCTCATTGTTTCTTTTTCTCCACTTAAACCTCAGTTGTTGGGGGTTCACTAATGCTCTTCTCCGCCCTGCGAAACTATACACTCACTCACATGTTTGTGATTTAAAGTAGGAGGAGATACCTGGCAAGTGAAAACACTTGATGAGATGTGAAGTGTTGCTCACACCTACTCTTTTCTCACTGGGTTTTTGATTCCTTATTTGGGGCCGGAGAAGTTGCATCAGGCTTCTTGGAGTTTTGTTAGCAGAGCAAGAAGAAAGTTAAAATCATCTGTAATGCTGACACCCAGAAATAAACTAGTATTATTATTTTTGTATTTTTTCAGTAGGTGCTGGTATGTAGTTATTTTGTGGACATGTTAATTTTTTTGGTTGTTTGTTTTTATAAAGATGAGCTTATACATAGTTTCATTACCTGTCCTAATGTTTATGACCACTTTTCCATGTGTTTTGAGAACATGGGTATGTATGAATGAGTAACTGTGTGTAGATAACTACTGGTGAGTTAACTATTAAGTATTAAGGACTTAGTACCCAGTACTTCCCACGGGCTTTTTTCCTTCTCCCTTGTTCTGGATTGTAGTGACTTTACTGTTATTTAGACTCCATCAGCCTGGAAAATCAACTTTTAAAATCAACTTAAACTCACTGTTCATAAGCTGCCCCCAGAAGCAAACAGGAAAAGAAACGTACAAATTAGGAGTTGGATGAAGTAAACTGACAGTATTTATTCAGTACCTGTATATGGTTTTGTTATAAAACTTAGATTCTTTACCTTGCATTTAGCACTCCTTTAAAATTGGGCTCTGCATTATGTATATAACTTTATTTCTTCCTCCTCTCTCATCTCACTTCCCCTGATAGTCAGGCTGGTTTCTTCACAGCCCTCAAACCTGTGTATTCCTGTCCTTGTTACTTAGCTCACACTGTTCTCCATCCTTTTCTACCCATCTCGCTCATCTTTTAGCATCTGGTTTATGTCTGGTTATAAAGCTTTTTCATTGTTTGGGGTTGTTGTGTGCAGCACTTATTATTATTATTTTTTTAATATTTATTTATTTATTTGGTTGCACCGGGTCTTAGTTGCAGGAGGTGGGCTCCTTAGTTGCAGCTCCAGGGCTTCTTAGTTGCGGCCTGCATGTGGGGCCTAGTTCCCTGATCAGGGATCGAACTCAGACCCCCTGCGTTGGGAGCGCAGAGTCTTATCCACTGCACCACCAGGGAAGTCTCAGTGCAGCACTTATTTTGGCATATAGCATCACTGTCTGATTTCTATCCCACATGGGTCTTCATCATGTCAGATTGGTTTAAAATTCTTTAATGACAAAGATGGCTCATACCTGCCCATGTTCCCTTAGTGCTAAATATACAGCTAGTAAATTAAAGATATGCCTCAAGCCTATTGTATTTGCTGTTTGTAACTTTGATTAAAAAAACATTTGATAGGAAAGAAGTTTGAAACAATTAAGGTATAGATTTTGGTGGTAGCTCTTACCCCGATTCTCCATTGTCATAGTAAGTAAGCACTGTCTCAGTCCTGAGTGAGTGCTGCTTTCCGGTTTCTCTCTCTCTGGCTCCTCTTTACATAAAGGATGGCTAATTAAATTAAAATGTTGATAATAGACAGATTAATATCTAGAACTACCTTGCAAAACTATCAAGAAATTGTCCTGTCAGTAATTTAAAACCAAGGCTCTTATTGGCTTTCGCCATCATCTTCAGGGCAGGGCTGCCTGGCTGTGGACACTGAATTCAGAGACTCAACTACCGTTCTGTCCTCACAGGGACAGTGGAGTCCATGTGTCTTCTGGCAGTCAGTCCAGACGGAAATTGGCTAGCTGCATCAGGTACCAGTGCTGGAGTCCATGTGTACAATGTGAAACAACTGAAGGTGAGCATGAGGTTTAGTAGCAGTAAACAGGACGAAGTTAGCTCTGCAGTTATCAGACTCAAGGCAGATTGATATGACTTGGAAAATTACTGAACTCTTTTTTAACCAAAAATTTTTCCTGTTTTACTTGTTTAGAACCCAAAAGCTATAATCTAACATTAAAATCAATCAATGGGAACAGTGAAACCACTCATGCACAGAAATTTGACATTAACAATTTATGGGTGATGAATCTACATCTAGGTTATATCTGTGTTTTGAGGGGGAAAATTCTGATTTACCCAGATGAATAGATGCAGATAGTAACAATTTCCTTTAATAGCTTGGCTTGTAACCTCAAGGTATTTTAAAATTAAACAGAACTAGGAATAGCAGGAAAACATTCTTCACTAATTAGTGACGATATTGTCATTGACAGTTTGAATCACTAATGTTCCCTTACAAGTTGTCATCTTCATCTAAAAGTCAAATAAGAACTGTGCAAAACTTACAGTGGGCATTAAAAATTTATAGAACAATATCAAACTGCGCCATTTAATGGGTTTGCCTATTAACTGCATGACAATCTTTACTCTACTGTGGTAAAAACATGTACTGCTCTTTGAGCCTTGCCAGGCATTTAAAAGTGTTCCTGTGTACTGGTGCACATGCCTTGTGATTGGACGTGAATGTCCATGCCTAGGCATTAATTTCTTTTAAATCCAGTGTAGAGCTATAGATTCTCTGTTCAATGACGAGTTTATGAGCAACTCATACAAATGTAGAGACAGCAGGGAAAGCTTTACTCTGAGGTTCTCTGTGAATGCTGTCAGTTTTGTTGGCAGTTAAACTTGCATTTTTTAAAAAATGAAATTAAAGTTTATTGTTTGGGGAAATGCCTGATGTTTATGGGAACTTCCATAGAATAGAACTTTTTGAGTTCCAAGGAACATTATTTTAAAACTACTGACCTAGACCATCCAGTCTTTCCTGAAGGAAAGAATCCTGTTTTAGAGTTTTCTGTGTCTGTTATTTGTTCCCAGCTTCACTGCACAGTGCCTGCTTACAACTTCCCTGTGACTGCTCTGGCCATCGCCCCCAGTACCAACAACCTTGTCATTGCTCATTCGGACCAGCAGGTAAGAGAAGATCCCAGTGCTTTCTGATTCTCTGCAAATGAATACTAACTTAGAAGCTGAGATAATGACAATTTTGGAGGACCTTTTCTTTGATAGTACTAGGCAATGTAGAGGTCGCTTTCTCTCATGTATAGTAAAGTGTCCATGTATAGCCTGGGCGCATCATAGGCCAGTAATATCCATTGGCTAGATGGGGCAAAATGGAATGGTGAAACACTGAGGTTCTAGAATAAAGAGGTATGAGAAGGAGGAAGAATTTTCAAGGGCTCATTTTACTGATTGTTTTTAGGCTAGAGGTGAAATGGACTCAGGTGTTAGAGTGGATGTAGGAGAACCATGAAATATCAGAAAGGGAGTGTAAACACAAACAATCCCTTTTAAAATTGCTTAAAAAAAAAAAAACTTAGGAATAAGCCTCACCAAAGAGGTAAAAGACTTATATGCTGAGAATTATAAAATATTAATAAAAGAAATTGAAGTTGATTCAAAGAAATGGAAATCCCTTGCTCTTGGATTGGAAGAATTAATATTGTTAAAATGGCCATACTATCCAAAGCAATCTTTAGATTTCATGTGCTCCCTATCAAATTATCTGTGACATTTTTCACGGAACTAGAACAAATAATCCTAAAATTTATATGGAATCATAAAAGACCCAGAATTACCAAAGCAATCCTGAGGAAAAAGAACAAAGCAGGAGGCATAGCCCTCCCAGACTTCAGACAATACTACAAAGCT
Organism: Hippopotamus amphibius kiboko; assembly: GCF_030028045.1. Taxonomy (NCBI): domain Eukaryota; kingdom Metazoa; phylum Chordata; class Mammalia; order Artiodactyla; family Hippopotamidae; genus Hippopotamus; species Hippopotamus amphibius. Next base: position 17,547,034 of record NC_080201.1, on the reverse strand, counting down.
CCAGTAATGAAAACAGCATAGTACTGGCACAAACCCAAACATGGATCAATGGAACAGAATAGAAAGCCCAGAAATAAACCTGCACACCTATGGTCAGTTAATCTTTGACAAAGGAGGCAAGAATATACAGTGGGCAAAATTAGTGCTTTGTCGACCACTTTTCTGTACCAAGTTGTAAGGAAAATATAATTGTAAGAAGATCTTAAAAATATCTGAGGTACAGAACACATTATGTTTGAACTTACCAATACTTATAAATCCTCATCTGTAAAATGGGCTTGCTAATACCTTCCTCACTGAGCTATTGGGAAGATTAAATGTGATCCAAGAAGCACATTTAAGTAGACCACTAGGGAGATGATGCTTGCTACTTTGATAAGCAGTGTTTATACTCACACATGCACACACATACACGTTATATCCAGAAAATGAAGTCTTTCATTTCAGTTTTTCTGTCATTAAAACTAGCGGGAAATTTTTTGGTACCTGTTTAATTAACAGAGATTAATAGAGTTAATGATACACAGTGCTGTGAGGGTCCAGGGAAACATATATTGCATAAATTAGTATGACCCCCTTAGAGGACATTTTGCAGATATCTAAAAAAAGTTTTTAATCTGTATAATCTTTGATTCACAAGTTCCGATTCCAGGACTTCTTCCATAGGTATATGCTTTCCGTTGTGCAAAAAGATACTGATGCAGAGATAATCATTACAGCCTTATTTGTAGTAGCCAAAGATTGGGAATACCTAAATGCTCATTAAGCAGACTAGATAAATAAATCCTTGTACATCCAAGAAGTAAGTAGATTATTACATGTTCTTCAAAGGAGGCATGAATGAGGTATGTATACACTGATGTGGGTCCATCTCCATGATGTCATGCTAAATGAAAAATGCAACATACAGAACGGTGTGTACTATATGCACAAAATATCTCTGAAAAGACGTAAACAAGAAACAGGCTGCTTTTATCTTGGGGAAAAGGTATTACTATTGCAGGGTGATTTTTCACTATAAACCTTTTTGTGCTGTTTGAATTGTTTATTGTTCTGTAATTTACCTTAAAATATTTTTATTTAAAAAAGAAAGTAGTGAAAGTGCATATGACTGAATTTGATCAGTCAAGGTTTGCATAGATATTTTCTGCTTAGGGCTGACACTTCTGGTCTTTCTGGGTACCAACCTACATTTCATCTGTATCGTATCCTTCCTCAGGTATTTGAGTACAGCATCCCAGACAAGCAGTATACAGAATGGAGCCGGACCATCCAGAAGCAGGGGTTTCATCATCTTTGGCTCCAAAGGGATACTCCCATCACACATATCAGTTTTCATCCCAAGAGACCAATGCACATCCTTCTCCACGATGCCTACATGTTCTGCATCATCGACAAGTCATTGGTGGGTTCTTCGCCACTACCACTTGTGCTCTAGCTGGTTCTACTTTACTTAGGAATCTCTCCATTCTAAAAGCAAAGGAGGACAATAAATTAGAGGAAGGAGAATCAGCGTAAAGGTTGCTAGTATATTCTTTGGAGGAGAGGAGCTTTTGTCTTGCAGATTTCCTCATTTTCCTTCCCACTCTCATGAGGCTCCTAGGGAAGGGGAGGTCCCTTGTATACTGGTTTTTGCTGATTTGACCATTTCTCTGCTTTGCTTATGAGCACATAAACTTAAGTAGGAAGGAGATTAGGTCCATATTCAGAAAGTGACCGTGATGAGGGAATACCACTGGTTTGGCTGAATCACTTCCTCCTTTGCACCCTGGGGTGACTAACATGATTTCATTAAGGGAGATACAGGCTGGGGTTTTGACCACTTGTGCCCCTTGGCTGAATATCCTGAAACACTATCTGCAGGCTTCAGGAGTTGGTCTTAATGTCTTGAAAAAAGGCCAGTTAGGAAAGTTCCATTCTTCATGGCTGTGATTTAGGTGGGATGTGAGCATTTTTTTCCATTCTAGATTCCAGCCTCTGCCAGCTGCTGTTTTGATTCACCCCAAATTTCATGTCTTTTTCTGGGCAGTCACTTTTTGTTCCTAGGAGCAGTGTGAGCTGTGGCCTATGCCTATAATGCACTTTGGGCTTAGATTATAGCCAGTACACAGTGTTTTGGTGTAGCTGTGAAGGTGGGGGTAGGAGGAACATGGGGAGAGCAGCAGATGGCTCTAAAGGAGGTGTGCGTGGTGATGTGTCACTGGAACTCATCTCATGGGCTGTGCGTCCTCTGGGTGTGGGAAGCAGAGCTGGCTGACAAATGCCTTCTGTGAGGTGAGTGATACAGGAAGGGCCCCTCCCACTCGTTTGCCTCTTTATAACTCAGCCTAGATCAGCCCATATTTTTCCCCAAGCGTTGGTGATAAGTCCATCACTTCCTCATGCGGGGCAGAGCTATTTCCCAAGGAAGTCAGAAATGAAATATCACTTGCTTGGCTAGAGGCCATCTCAAGGTGTCAGTGACATCAGTGGGGGTGGTTTGTGTTGAGGTTTCGCCTGGGGAGAACTTCAGTCACTTGGCCAGTCCATGATCTGGTTGGGGGAGAGTCTAGAAAGCAGAGCCTGCGTGGGCTGAGCTCCTACACATGCCAGTTTGTTTCTGTCTCACTAAGTGTTACTGACGAGACTGGCCAGAAGCCCCGGCTGGGCCCTTTGATCTTGCTGGCATAGCGTACCTGGCTCTTTTTGCCTCATACTCCCACCCTGTATGGTAGAGCTGGAGGAATGGCTCCAGCTTTCTTCCTGAAGTAAGAAGAGTCCGGGAGGTAGTAAGTGTATAATAGGATGGTTAGAAGACAGTGTTTCCCTGAAAAATCACTATAGTACTTTGGTCTGTAGAGGCCCAGTTAAAAAAATAATGATTTAAACAACATTTTTGTCTTTTTAGCCTCTTCCAAATGACAAAACCTTACTCTACAATCCACTGCCTCCTACAAATGAATCAGATGTCATCAGGAGGCGCACAGCTCATGCCTTTAAAATTTCTAAGAAATATAAGGTAATACATTTAGCATTATATTCTGGGTGGTTTGTTCCTTATGACATTATCAAAATGTAGTAAGTCCCACGATAGGAAGACAAGAGTGCCTTCATTTTACATGCAGAGAATCTGGTTTTGGGAAACGAGTGACCTTTCTGAGGCTGTCTGTCCCTTAGGTTTTAGTTCATTGTTCTTGCCTCAGTATATTAGAGGCAGGCACATCATACCTCACCAAGATGAAATACGTAGGTAGTAAGAAATGATGGTGGAGCTCAGTTGGAGCCTTTGTGTTAAAGTTGGCTTTTAAATTTGACTTTCAGTGGAGAATGTTCCAGAAGATAAATTTCAAGCAAATGAAAGTCATTGAATTTATTATGATGTTCTTTTCTGGGCTAGGCTTTTCACTGTAATAGAACAGATATCCATTGAGCTTATGATACAGCAGCTATTTGTGCCAACTCAGAAGTTCCATATTCATGTGTCTCAATTCAGAGTTCCTTGGGCACCCTAGAACATTTTCTTGGGGGTCTCCAGAATTTTTTTTAAGGGGGGTGGTTATAAATTATTCAGGTATAATTAACTTCTTAGTGCATTTGTAACTTGCCGCTTGTCAAGAACTGAGGCTCCAAAGCCCTCTGTTAACATTGATTCCTAAGAAATTAGAGAGTCACAGATTTTCTGTACAGAGGAACATGTAGAATCTTGCTGAAATCTTTTTTTTTTTAGTAAATTTATTTATGTATTTATTTATTTTTATTTATTGGCTGCATTGGGTCTTCATTGCTGCACACGGGCTTTCTCTAGTTGCTGAGAGCGGGGACTACTCTTCATTGTGGTGCAGAGGCTCCTCATTGTAGTGGCTTCTCTTGTTGTGGAGCACGGGCCCTAGGCACGTGGGCTTCAGTAGTTGCGGCACATGGGCTCAGTAGTTGTGGCTCATGGGCTCTAGAGCACAGGCTCAATAGTTGTGGCACACAGGCTTAGTTGCTCCGTGGCATGTGATATCTTCCCGGGGCAGGGATCAAACCCGTATCCCCTGCATTGGCAGGCGGATTCTTTACCACTCGTCATCTAGGAAGGCCTTGCTGAAATCTTAAATGATTGAATTCAGTTTTAAAAGCTCCCAACTTTTCCAGCCTTTTGAGTCCTAGGGCAGGAAGGATTGTCAGAGATTTACACCCAGCTTGAACGAGGCTAACCTTTTAGCTCTAGTTAGTCTATTCAGGACTAGCCCTGGAGTCTGACTCCTGGTGGAATCATTACCATCTCTCTACAGCCTTTACTCTTCCTGGATCTTCTGGATGAAAGAACGCTGGTGGCGGTGGAACGGCCTCTGGATGACATCATCGCTCAGCTCCCACCACCCATCAAAAAGAAGAAATTTGGGACCTAAAACAGCACTGTCTGTGTCCTTTCTTGAACTGTCTACCCTGTTTTCACAAATCATGATAATAAAACAAAGTTATTCTTTAGGACTAGTCATTACGAATGTTATTTTCTAAAGTACTGGACAGTAATTTCCCTTCATTGACTGAAAGTGTAGGGAAACTCCAAGGTATTTGTAGTTGGAATAATGTTCCAGTTAGCTACAAATTCATCCAGCTTGTTTAGGGTCCTCCTTGTTCTTTAGGCCACACTCTCAGGGAAGAAAGGCGATCGTTACCCTTTATTCCCTAACATGCTTGAGGCTTCAGAGGGCTGATGACCTTCATTGTCTGCCAGCCTACAGCCCGTGCAAAGGCATGGGGACTTACCCCAGGTTGCCTTTGGGGACGGGAACTATGCTTGCTTATTCAAGATAGCGTAACTACCAACAGTAATGATCAGCCTTAACATTTCAAGAAAGAATTTTAACTGTAGTGCTCCATCTGAAAAAGAGATGCCCTTGGCCTTTGGTAGTGAGCTATTAATTTTATTTGAAAGAAAAAAATCAGGTTTGGGGATATCGATCCCAGTAACCATCTTTTTATGTTCTCTGCCAGTTCCAAAGGTTAAAGGAGACATTGGGCATTTTCTTACGAAGTAGCAGTGGAAGTGGGAACAGAAAGCATGCCATATACTTTACCATTTCTGTTCTCTTCTGCTTTCTTTGACATTGTTATTCCTGTGGGTATTATCAACTGACTAGTTTTAATGTGATCTTTTAAATTAGAAAGTGAAGAACTAAAGTTAACCTGAACTAAGAAGTTTCCCATCTCGGGATGTATTCTGTTGCATGCCTGTAGAAACCCAGTATGTGTGGTTGGTTGGTTGTTTGGGGGGTGGGGGGTGATGAAGGGCTACAGTATAGACAGAGAAGTGTGGGGGCCTCTGATGACATCATGAGTAAATTGCTGATGAAAACCATTTTTGCTGAGAGGAACCCCACCCTCCAGTTTGGAAAGGGGAAAAAAATGTGAGAATTTAAAGTAGGTGTGTAGGAGGAGAATTAACAGAGGTAATAAGAGAGATAAACAGAGCCCAATAATTTATAATATAAAGGACAGCCTTGCACAACTGTGTAAAGCAATTATATTCCAATAAAGACCTAAAAAAAAAAAAAAGCCTATTTCAGGTTTGCTCAGAGAGAACAGATACAAGGAGGCTTATCATGGTTGCCACTTCTCTGCCCCACCTATTTGTTTTTTAGTGATAAGAGTAATTTAAATAAATGGCTGCAACTTTTTAGGTTGCTTGAATAAATTTTCTTAGACATAGTCTTCCAGTCTGCATTAGACTGGACTATTACATACTTTGAATAGACTGGAAGATCCTGCCCTTCCTAAGAAATGTTTCAGGTCTTCTTTTGTGTGATTGAAACCAAAGTTCAAGTCACTGATCTATAGTGAATATGACCAGAGGGAGGCTAGGATGCCTTAAATATTAACTCACTTGCTTTTCCCTGACTGTAGAGCTATAAATTCAGAGACTTTATTAACTGGAATCTAGTTTAAGACTTGATTTACTTAACTTTAAACATATTCTAAAACCTTGTGGATTGTGTTGGGTGTAATTCTGACAGAGAGGGCTCACAGATCATCTGAGTGAAGAAGTAAAATGAAAGCAGAAAGCATTTCATTCCTTTGCAACATTTCCAGCCCATGATTTGGACTTCCATAAATGGTATGGGAAGTAAAAGCTTTGGGCCTTGAAATTCTTCCTAAGTAGAGAACTTTGAATACAAATGAAGCAGAAACTGTTTGGGGCAAGTTAGAGAAACTGGGGGAAGGGAAGGCAAAGCAGTGTAAGTTAGAGGACACTTTGGTGCGTGTGTTTTAGCGCGATTTTACTTTAGGGATTTGTGTAACCTGGACGCGCTGTGTTTCTGTTTCAGGCATTTTGCAGACTGCTACTCATACTCAAGTTCTACAGAAAAATTTTGATCTGAGACGAACCTGAGAAAGGTCATTTTTGCTAACCTGACTCAAATGCTTTAAAATTTCACTTTTCTCATATAGTAGGCCATAATCAGATCTCTGAGTGGATAATGCAACCTTTATCAGGGACATTACAGCAAAATAGACTGAGAGAAACTAAAATCTTGGAACATCAAAAGAAAGATTAGAGATCATCTAGTTTGGAGGGGTTTTAAGCTTTTTTTTTTAAAGCATCAAAACTTTCTTCAAATGGAACTTTGTTCTGAACTGAAATACATGATACAGGTAAAAGTGGAGCTGTCCATGTTGTTGGGGATGGGAGTTGGGGAGGGAGGCACAAAGGATTCTAAAAGAAACCGTGTGGCTCTTGGCCTCATTTTTATACTCATGGAAATGGAGACCAAGAGGAGAAGGTGATTGTTCCCATTGCCACACAATGGTTCATTGGAAGCCAAGATGGCATTCTTACAGTTATTCCCCCACTGTCTCTTGGTGCTGTGGGGACCTAGTAAATATAATTAGCAGGCATGGTATGCAAAGGATTTTCCATGCCACAGGCTACGGAGAAGGTGAGTAAGCATTTCTTGCTCTGGATGAGCACTTGATTTAGCTGTAAGAGTGAGTTCTGTGGGCAGTCTTGTGTGTAAACCGTATAGAGTGTTGTAATGAACAACCTAGTGTGTTGGCTGCTAGTGCTCACGTGGGGGTGTTTCTCTAGAGTTAATTCCTGGGAGTGGAATTGCTAGCTCATACTGTGCTCATTTTCTTTCACTTTTAGTTGCCCTTTGGAGTTGGCTGCATGTCCATCAGCAGGGTTTGAAAGCACTCATTTCCTTACACTTTGCCACTGTAGTGATAGACTTCAGTTTTAGCCCATCTAATGGGTGAGAAATAATATTTTACTTTGCGTTTCCCTGTTTACTAATGAGATGGCTCACTCTTTTATGTGTTTTGGCTATTTGGCTAACTGTGCAAATTGCATATTCATGACCTTTTCTCCTATTTCTCCTAATGTGTTGTTTTTTCTTTCATATCTCAAGGCATTTTATGATGTAGATCATACTGTCCAATAAACTCTCTGTGGTGGTGGAAATGTTCTGTAGCTGTGCGGTATAATAGCCATATGTGGCTGTTGAGCACTTGAAATGTGGCTAGTGTGACAAAGGAACTGAATTTTTAATTTTATTTAATTTTAATCTGGGAATTCCTTGGCAGTCCAGTGGTTAGGACTCTGCACTCTCACTGCCGAGGGCCCAGGTTCAGTCCCTGGTTGGGGAACTAAAATCCCACAAGCTGCATGGTGAGGCCAGAAACAATTTTTTAATTTTAATTTAAATAGCCACATGTGGCTAGTGGATTTCTTAGTGGACGGCACAGAACTGGATATTAAGGCTTAGCTTCATGTCAGTCCTTTGTCTTTAGAACTTCATACTTAACATACATTTATTGAGTGCCTACTATACGCTCTGTATCAACAACAGATGGAAGATGATCTCAGCCCTCAAGAAAACTTCACAGTCTAGTTGGGGAGAGAAACAAGCTGATCAACATTAGAGATAAGCACAGAGAAGGGGCACCTAACCAAAGGCTGAAGCTAGGAGGTTGAAGGTAGGAGATAGTCCTTGAGAACTGGGTAGTAATTAGCAAGGTGAAAGGAGAAGAAAATAGGCCTTCCTGCAGCATTCTCAGGGCAAAGGTCTGAAGTGGTGAGAGCGTAGCCTGTCCAAGGGTTTGCCAGTAGTTCCATGTGGTTGAAACACAGCATAGGGCTTCCTAGGTGGCGCAGTGGTTAAGAATCCGCCTGCCAGTGCAGGGGACACGGGTTTGATGCCTGCTCCAGGAAGATTCCACATGCCGTGAAGCAGCTAAGCCCGTGCGCCACAACTACTGAGCCTGCGCTTTAGAGCCCGTGAGCCACAACTATTGAGCCCATGTGCTGCAACTACTGAAGCCCACATGCCTAGAGCCCATGCTCCACAACAAGAGAAGGCATGGCAATGAGGACCCTGCACACCACAATAAAGAGAAGCCCCTGCTCACCGCAACTTGAGAAAGCCCAGACGCAGCAATGAAGACCCAACACAGCCAATAAAAAAATAAATAAAAAGAAAGAAACACAGCATAGACTGGAAATGGAGCAAAATGAAGCTGAAGGGCAGGCCATAGTGGCACACCCCGGAGGGTGACTGAGAATCTGATGAGTTTCCTAGGAAAGGTAAGCTAAAGTGGTTTCCAGAGAGGAAAGCTAAGCAGCTTGGATAAGTAGATTCGGATAAAGAGCCCTTAAGCCAATGTGTAGTGCGAAATAAGGCCAGGTAGGAGTGGGCCTTGAAGTCCGTAGTTAAGAATTATCACTCAGTGGAAGACATAGTTATGAACCACTCAGATTCAAAGGAACAGCAGTAAAAATGCCCATTTGTGTAAGTAAAGGGCAGAAGAGACTCGAAGTTAGGCAAAAAACAGGCTGTTGTGTAGGTTGTTGACTTGGGGTCTGTATTAGTTTGCTAGGGCTGCCATAACAGTATCACAGAGGGTAGCTTAAACAACAGGAATTCATTTTCTCACAGTTCTGGAGACTAGAAGTAAGAAATCAAGGTATTAAGAGGGTCAGTTTCTCCTAAGGCCTCTTCCCTTGGCTTGGAAGTGGCCCTTTTCTCCCTTCACACGGTCTTCCCTTTGTGTGTGTTGGTGTCCTAATTTCTTCTTGTAAGGACAACAGTTATATTGGATTAGGGCCCACCCTAGTGACCTCATTTTAATTAATTATCTCTTTAAAGACCCTTTCTCCAGTCACATTATGAGGTACTGTGGGTCTGGACTTCAACCTATATATTTTGAGGGGACACAATTCAGCTCTTCACTGAGTCTGTGGAAGGGCTTCAGGGGCTTTGTAAGCCCCCAAGTTTGAATGCTGAATTTTACCCATTTGTCTGAGGCAGGTCCACGGCAGGCAGCTGATTCCCAAAGGGGTCCATGACCCCTCCCAATTGGCTGTTAGCATTAACTTACTCAGGACGAAGGTGAAGATGTGAGATGAAGGCTTGGAAATGCCACAGCCATCAATAAACATGATTTGGTGTTCAATGGCATATGAAGAATGAGAGTTTAAGCTGACTACAAGGGTTATTGTGAGGCACTGAAAATTCTGTTAGAACTGCTATGGGGAAAAAGTGGAGTTTTATTTTTAGACCTTATTTGAATTTCATGGGAAATTATGTAATTTCCATGATTGTCAATAAAAAAACACTGGTGATTTTCCATAACTATGTAGATTCAATGAAACTAACCTTCTACTTGTTATGTCCTTGCTAATATTTTCCTAAAAAGAAAGTCACAGAGCTGCAAAACTGTCACCAGCTGCTTCTCATTAGGAATGTGGTTAGCAGATGTGGGTTTTCATAGTTATAATGCATGAGATAGTTAATCCATTTTTGTGGGTTTCAGATGGATAGTGATTTATCTTGGCGGGATGAATTTTAAAATGCGCTTGCATCAGCTAAAGGATATATGCACCTTTTCCTCTTTCACTTCATGTTTGTGCTGGAGAGAAAAATACATTTTAGGATATTTCTCCCGGAAGGCAAAGTAGTACTGTCAGAAAGGGACAATTGATCTCATTGTCCTCTAATGGGAAGAGAATGCGTGGGTACTTTTTCAAAGTTGGATGTTGGATGGGTTATCTTACAAGCTTATTTCTCCCTTTGGCCTCTTCTTTAGTAGTGATTAAGCAGCTCTTGCTTTTGTTCCTCTGGCATCAGGCCGCCTTTGTGGTATGACCTTCAGGCTTGCTAAGGGCTGCAATTTTGCCTGGGGCCCTCCTTCCCTATGAAATTACACAACACTCAAACCTTGGAAGCAGCCCCAGATCCACTAATTCTTTCCTTTGACGGACTTTTGGCAACATGTACTCCCTTTCAGCCAAAGTGTAGCTTTACACAAGATCAGTTTGTCACTGAAATTAATTTGGCCATTTGCCCTTTAAGCCTGGAATCAAATGGTATTATGGCAGACTCATTCCTAGATAAAGTATAGACTCTCAGCTGGAGAGTTTCTTCCAAAGGCTTTATTGTTGCTGCTGCTAAAGGTCAACAGGTAATAATAGCAGAAGTGGTACTTTTTATGGAACTCTTACAGTACACCAGGTACAGTGTTGCTAAGCACTTCGCAGACATCATCCCAATCAACCCTCACAACCACATTTCGAGGTAAAAGGTGTCTGAAGTTTTCCGAAGAAGAGACTGAGGCCCATGACCTCAGCTCCTTGACCATTGTCATATAACTAGTAAGCAGCCAAACTACAATTTGAACCTTGTGCTTTTAATTACCATGCTATATTGTACCTCTACTATGAGGGAAAAGAAAAAAAAAGATCATTGGCTTCTGAGAGAGCATAGAATCTGAGCTTGAGTCATAGAATTGTAGGAAATTACGGAACTGAGAGAGCTAATCCAACCCCCTCATTCTGGAGTAGCAATGATACCTGCCTTGTTCTGAGAAAACAGTAAGATAACAGCTTGAGCAGAGGAGAATACCTACTGATAGATGACAGGAATGGAAGGTGATTAGGAATTATCTCAGCCATTCCCTTTTTTAGAGGTAGATAAAATAACATGCCTGTTCAAAGAATTATCTGAGCTTGTCTCGCCATCCCTAAGAAACCCTGGAAACAGATGTGTACTCTTTTTATTTCAGATTTCATTATCCACAGTAGGTAGATTTCCACTGACTACTTCAGATTTCCTAGATGGTAATTTTCACTCTGCCAGGAACCAATAACCTTCAGAGGGATTATTTGAAATGACTACAGCGCAGGAGGCACTGAATTTCAATCAATCACATGTTTAATGAGTTCCTTCTCTGCAAGGCAGTATTTTTCAAATAGTGGGGAACAAAAAGAAGTCCATGGGTGGCTCCTGCCCTCCTGTATTTTATAATCTACTTGGACAAACAAGCGAGGCATAGAATAAAATTGTTCAAAGGAAAAATCCGAACAAATTGGGTAGCAAGGAAAAATGGGATGAGATTTTGCTTGGTGAGAAAGCGGTTGAAAGGGGCAGGAAGTGTTTGGAAGGGTGGACTCCGGCAGGAATGTGCAAGACTTCACTGGGAGACACTAACTGGATGAGTTTGGCCAATCTGAAAGTGGTGATGAAAGAGAATGTGTAAAATTAATTCAGGTTCTAATGGAAGATCTTGTAAAAACAGCTCAATAGTTTGGAATTCTTTTTCAATTTATTTTTTATTTTTGGCTGTGTTGGGTCTTCATTGCTACATGTGGGCTTTCTCTAGTTGCAGTGAGTGGGGGCTACTTTTCATTGCAGTGCGCAGGCCTCTCAGTGCTATGACTTCTCTTGTTGAGGAGCACAGGTCCTAGGTGTGCAAGCTTCAGAAACTGTGGCTAACAGGCTTAGTTGCTCTGGGGCATGTGGGATTTTCCTGGACCAGGGATTGAACCCCTTATCCCCTGCATTGGCAGGCAGATTCTTAATCACTGCGCCCGCCACCAGGGAAGTCCTGGAATTTTTTTATCGATATGTTTGAAAATAATTTTTAAATACCCCCAAGTAATCCCAATATCAATCTCGATTACCTTTCCGCTTCCCAGGGTTAAATGTTTTTGTTATATAGCTTACTATCTTATCTAAATGCCCTCACTTACTATTTAGTGGGAAGATCTGTGACTTCCGTCAATTCTATTGACCGAAAGGTCTTGACACTTCCGGAATTTCCAGCACTTCCCTTTTGCTAATAAAGGTGTCCTTAAGTGCCCAACCTCTGGGTGATTACGTATGTAAAAGGTTCAAAATTGTGCTCATACTCTAAGGAGTCAGCTGCCAAGTGCTCTCTAATAAGCAGAAATTTCACATAACTCAGGCATCTGGGGGCTCAGGCTTCAGCTGGAGCAAAGCCAGAAATGTCTGTGACTGCAGGTGCACTTGAGTACATCAGGACCTGCCAGAACAGCGAGCTGGCCTCACTGCAATTGATTTAGGAGAGGGCTGGAGGGTTGAGCTTCTGCTGACACTTGCAGCTTGGAAAATCCTGCTCCGCTAATTGCAAAGAGGATTCTGCTGTAATGATTTTTTGGGGTAAGATACTTTCCTCATTTTGAATTCTTTCTTCATTTGGGCTCTGGGTGATTTCCAGTGTCTATTTTTATTGTTTTAACTCTTGGCATAGGAGGCTCTTTGCAAGTTTCTGCCCACACATGAATGTGCACTCAGAGTGGTGCATGGACACAGCTTACGAGCTTCAACATGTACTTTATGTGTAAGCAAGTATACAGCCCCTCTTATAGGGTATAGGCATTGGGTACACACTCCCTTTGCTGGCACCACACACACACACACACACACACACACACACACACACACACGCCTCCCCCTCCACCCCCCCACCCTCCCACCGAAATGAAAATATGGGGATTTTGCTTTTCCTACCAAAAAAAAAAAAAAGAGTAAAGTTAGAGGGCTTATTGATCTCATGTTTTTGAGATCTCTTTCAACAGTGCGATTTCTGCACCCTCATCTTTGAGGTCCGGGTATGTTTTTTCATTGTTGTTTTAAAAAGCACTGGACCAGGAGGATGGGAGATCTGAGTTGTCTCTGTTTCTTCACTGTGGGCTTCAGGCCAGGGTCTTTGGCTTTCTGGGCCTCAGTTTCCTCAGTTTTTCAAGCCCATGAAACTAGAAGAAGCAGGTGGACTGTATTACCTATTTGGATAAGAGCTGCTGCAGGCCCTGCAGTATGCAGTCGTTTTCTGGGGAGGCCCATATGCACTTGCCTACATAAGGCCATGGCCTCCAGGGTGAGAAAGTCAGATCTACAAATTCAAGTCCAAACCCTCCAATCAATATTTGGTTGTATGAGGCTTTTGACACTCATATTCTGCCATCTCCACTGACCCTATACACCATTCACACTGGAATTCTGGCATCTTCATAAGTAACTCATTCTACAAATATCTTCAAGGCCTACCTATTGTGGCTGCAGGGCTAAAGAAGATACGGTTTCCTCTGGCATTACTGGCAAGTAAACAGGGGATTACAAAGCAGAGTGACAGATGGTTGGATTCATGCTGCTGGACCTATTGCCTAGGTGGACTATTGAGCTTCCATTGTCACCTCTGTGAAGCTGACCCCAGGCGCAGCTAAATGTTTCTTTCACTCTGCTCTCAGAGCGTTTTCTGTATGTCACTTAACCACACAGTATCACATCAGGTTGATTGGTTCTCCGTTTTCCTCCCCCACTAGACCGCCAGCTCTCAGCTGTGGCACGGTTTATTCAGCTCAACTCCAGGCCTCAAAAGGAGCACACGGAGGAGCATTCTGTAAAAACGTAACGAACCAATCAATGCAAAAGTGAACTTGCAACTCCGTCCTGCAGGCTTGCAAAGTGCTTCTTGAAGCTGATTCTGCTTCCCGTGCCCAGGCAGCTCTGGTGAATTGCACGGTAGAGGTCAGGAGTTGGGGGTGGGGAGATCGGAGGCGTGCGAGGGAGCACGTGAGACCTAGCCCCACTTCGCTTCAGCTGCCCACGTCCGGTGAACTGTAACCCACTGGACTGCGGGCAGCTCCTTAAGCTCCCGGAAGCGGCTCCGCTGGCCTCTCCCCGCCCCTCCGGAAGGTGGGCGTGGCCCCTCATGAATAATGAATAGCGCGGGGGGAGGGGCCGAGCCCGCCCCCTCGGGCGGGAAGGGGGAAGCGCCGAGGCTGCCTGACTGGAATGAGGGTAGCTGCGGCGACTGCGGCGGCGGGAGCGGGGCCGGCCATGGCGGTGTGGACGCGGGCCACCAAAGCGGGGCTCGTGGAGCTGCTCCTGAGGGAGCGCTGGGTCCGGGTGGTGGCCGAGCTGAGCGGGGAGAGCCTGAGCCTGACGGGCGACGCCGCGGCGGCTGAGCCCGAGCCCTCTCTAGGGCCCGCGGCGGCCGCCTTCAACGGCCTCCCCAACGGCGGCGGCGGCGCGGGCGACTCGCTGCCCGGGAGCCCGAGCCGCGGCCTGGGCCCCCCGAGTCCACCCGCGCCGCCGCGGGGCCCGGCGGGCGAAGCGGGCGCGTCACCGCCCGTGCGCCGGGTGCGGGTGGTGAAGCAGGAGGCGGGCGGCCTGGGCATCAGCATCAAGGGCGGCCGCGAGAACCGGATGCCGATCCTCATCTCCAAGATCTTCCCGGGACTGGCGGCCGACCAGAGCCGGGCGCTGCGGCTGGGCGACGCCATCCTGTCGGTGAACGGCACCGACCTGCGCCAGGCCACCCACGACCAGGCCGTGCAGGCACTGAAGCGCGCGGGCAAGGAGGTTCTGCTGGAGGGTGAGCGGGGCCGGCGGACGGGCGGGAGGGCCAGCGGGCGGCTCTGGGCTGGCCGGCGCTCACTTTGTTTCTGCCACCCTGCCCCCTTTGCGGGGCCAGCCCCTTCCCTCCTCCCCCGCGCCCCCGAGTCCTCACCTTCCCTTCTGCTGGTGGCCTGGCTCTCCCCAAGCCCCGTTTGCTGGGCCTTTGAGGATGGAAAAACTGATGCTCCCTGCAGGAAAAGTTGGGCAGCCGCCGAAGTGTGGCTTGCAGTTCGCAAGGAAGACAGTTCAGATTTAGTGAGAAGCAGCCGTGCTTAAAGCCCCGCCTCTGCACGCTAAGCTGACACTAAGAACTAGAGGGGGACGGAACCGAGTTCTGGAGGTCTCCCTTTGCCTCCTGAGAAGTGTCGGGTTGGTGCTTTCTTCATTCACTTCTGGTTCCCCAGGGCGGGCGGGTCTGTTTAAAAAAAAAAAAAAAAAAAAAGAATTCACCCACACCGATGCCAGAGGTATGTATGCTTGGGCAAACCAGCAAAAACGCTGGTTAATTTATGGGAATTTAACCCATCATGGACTCTCAACAGTAACCAAAGGAGATCATAGCATTTCATTGAAGCCAGAAAGCTGAAACAGCAAGTTTGTGTGGTTAATGAGCCTTGTTTAACAGTGGAGGCTCACGTGTTTGAGCATTTACTGCCAACTAGAGTTTTGCCCCTTTTGCAGCAGACTGGTGCCAGCTTCCTACCATTCACAGGCTTCAAGGCTTTAAGCTTATTAGAAGCCTGAAATGTTAAATCTCAAGTTATGTTTGAATAGCGAGGACTGTTCTTTAAGTATGCATGTGATCTGTTACCTGGGTCTTTTATGATGAATTTATAGAACTAAGGGAAAATTAAATTTCATCTCCTTGAAGGACTCATGCACGTTAGAGGTAATATTATTTCAGAAATTTTTGGGCTTTCGGCTTTCTTTCACTGATGATTCAGTCATTCAATAAGTATTTATTGCTGGCTATGTAGAAGAGAATGCAAAAGATGATGTGTCTCTATTTGGTCTGTAGTTGGGGAAAAAGAAAAAATGCAAAACAACTTACAAGTTATAGATTATGGAGTGCAAACTATATAAATGCCAAGGGAATGCAAAGTTACGAAGTAGTTAGTGGAAATTAGATTGGTCAGGGAGGTATTTTTCAAGGAGCCGAATCTTGAGCCAGGTCTCCAAGGAAGTGCTGGACATACACAGGCTGAGATGAGTCAGAGGGGCAGAGGAAGAACTGAAGGGAAGGGGTGGGGAGTGGAGGTAGGAAGGAGCCAGTCATCAGACTGAGAGGCCAGAAGTCCAGCTTGGCAAAGTGGTTTTCACTTTTTTTTTCCCCAAATCTGCTGGTAAATATTTGGGAAAATGTGAAATTTTCCAATTGTGAAATTCCAGTGTCTCACCTTTGTAATATCCCATTTATAAATCTTATTTATATCTCACTTAGGTGGGGCTTGACACTGCTCAGAAATTAGTGTTAATAAAAGGAATAAAATTATAGATTGTGGCTTGGGTGGTCTGTGTGTGTAAAAAAGTTGTTACCATAAATGTGTACCTTGAAATTGGGCTAAGAATTTGGTTATAAATTCTTAGAGCCAGAATATTGAATGTGGTAGCGCTCAGTGGCGTTGGGCAGACATTTCAACTCTTTACCCCATATTTTAAAGAAAATCCAGTTTTTGTTTAGATAAAATTTGAACCTGGTATTCATACCAATTAAATGAAAATCATCTAGTAAATGCTTCCCAGTATTCATTAGCCTAAAATAGGCTACATGTGCTTTTAGAAGGAGGGTTTACAAATGGCAGCATAACATTTATTGAATGCCTATTTACCTAACACACAGGTTCTACTTCATTTTCCCATTTTGTAAAAGACAAGTAGTTTTTGTTCTTATATGTGTGGGGAAGTATGAAATTGAACTTTCAAGCCAAGGGATATAAAAATAAAATTGCTTAGGATATGCAAAATCACTGAAAACAGTTATTTAATTGAATCAGTCAAACATTTCAAATTGAGAGTAGTGTCCCATCCAGGTAAGCCACTTTTAAAAAGATAGATTTTTATGCTTTGCCCTTAAAGGTTTGGAACTATATGATCCTTCCATTAGATGTCTCAAAACTTGGAAAACTGCCATAACATAGCACAGTGATGCTTTTTTGTGGCGTGGGCAGGGAATTTCAGGCATGCCCTTCCCACCCCCAAGCAAAGGAACACTGTAGTCTCTGGTTGCCTGTGGTTAGGGAACCCTGTGAGCTAAGTGGTTTTTTTATCTCATAGATTTATAGGGATTATTCATTCATACATCAAACATTTATTCAACTCTACCACGTGCCAGAGGCATCTGAAGATAGTACTGGATTCCTGCCCTCAGGAAGTTTGGAGTTGAGATAAGACAGAGTTAAGAAATAGTACAGCAAAGGGCTAAAAGCAGTGTGAAAATAGAACTCTGGAGAGGGCACAGCACAGAAGAAGGAGAAATCTATAAAGGACCATCGTGGGCATCAGAGGTTGAGGATGCCCAGGAAAAGTTTGATGAAGAAGTTGAAGTTTGAGTCTTCCCCTAAGGAGAAAGCTGCCACCAGTGAGAGACATGAAGAAGTCATTCTGCCCGGTGAAGGTAGAGTACAAATGAGGACTCTGTGGTCAGCTAGACCTGGGGTATGTTTCTGGCTAGTGGTTTGTAACCCCTAGACAAATTACTCAACCTTGCTCCGCCTTAGTTTCCTCATCTGTAAAACCAGGACGGTAATAATACCTCCTCACAGGGTTGTTATTCATTCGACAGTTTATGTCCCGGAGCTGGAAGCTTTTATGGGGACTGGGATACAGCAATAAACAGTGGTGAAAACAAAGTCTGAATGGGGAAGATAGAAGTGGATCGGGAAGGTATGCTGTCAGTTAAAGATACTCTCAGAATAGCCAGGATAACAAATTGTTAAAATGCAAGGCTCCATTTCACTTGAAAAGAAATACATGATAAGAATAAGTTGTTTTAGGTGAACACGTCAAGAATGAGTTTGCATTTCTTGCATGCAGACACCTTATTCTAATCTTGCTTTCCTGTCGTCTCTTTTACAGGCCAACTTTTTTATCCTTAAATTTTGCATTTAGTTTTCTATCCCTCTGATTTTTTCTGTTCCTTCACAATTGCTGCTCAGAACGTTAAAATGTGCTAATAACTGGGTGCCTGTAGTTTTGACTGATGTCTGTTAACATTGATATTAAGATATGTAAAAATACACAGATTCTCAGCATAAAGGGGTGACTACCCTCCTATCATATTGTATGTTGAATTTACTGTATCCTGTGTGCTAGAAAAAGGGTTTATCCAGAAAGCTTCTAGAATTTATATTTGAATTAGATTACACATCAAAAAGTGTTCCAGAGGAGGTTAGGAAAGACAGTACCGTGCCCAGCTTAAGGTTTGATATTTGAGAAAAGATCAGTAAATTTTTGAAGCAATTCTCATTTGAATATTGTTGGAAAATCATCTCTTATTGTGTAAATATGATTCTAAAATTATTGTTATAAAATCTACTGAAAAGAAAATGGTGTATAGAGGAAGTGGACTGACATGAAATTTAATTTCAGAGTTGAAAATAATTTTTATATCTAGAATAGTTTGAGATTTTGAGTGTTGTATATAATATGGCTGGCTCTTCGTGTGCGTTAGGCGACGTGTTACAAATACTGCTGACGTTATTAGGCTGCTCATTTGAAAAAGCTAATTTAGGTTCCTACACTGCCACTTTCTTTACGGTATGTTGGAGAAGTTGAGAGAGTCTCCTAGAGAAAACATTTTACATTTTCTTTGAGACTTTGTCATGTATATTCATCAGTCTATCTCTTAAAGAACCACTAAATTATCAGGACATTTTGGTTTCTGTGTTTTTTCTTTTTAACTAGCCTCTTTGTGTTTCACTTGAATGATTAGATGTATTTATATGAGTGTTTATATGTCTTTGTAACCAGATTATTTCTTATAGGTTCCTCTTGTTGCTAAAATATGCCCTCTAAATTACTAGAAAAATATGAGAAATGTATTAGTTCTGATACAGAGTGGTTATGAAAATTCTAAAAATATTTTTAGAATCCTTAACCAGGCTTTAATTTAGATCTCAACTGATAACTCAGTGACTTTAATTGATGTATTCCCTGCTGTGTAGTCCTTCTGGGATAAAGGTTACTTTACTTTGTGATCAAATGTGTATCTTTGTACTTAAGGGATGAGGTGCAGCCTGTGGCTATGGAAATGTGTTGCTGTGCTGAGCAGACTGAATCATTCAAGCATCCAGTCACTGTTCTTGGCTGGCTAGCATACTCTCCCACCCAGCTGAACAACAAATTGATGCTGTTTGCTTGCATTTCCCACTCAACAGTAATGATAATGCCTTAAGTTTGTTTTTATCTGGATTTTAAAATCATGTATGCATTTTTATGTGTATTTTCTCATTTGATCTTTACACGGTCCTATGAGGTAGTGGGCTGATGTTGATTATACTAAAGTTCATTAACGTTAAGCGAGTTACCAAAGGTCCCAGAATTTCTCTTGATTTTTAGGGGAAAATGTTCATGTTTCCTATGGGCAAGAGGAAAAATCTTACCTGGAATTTAAAAAATTGTAAAGTCTCATCTCCCATTTGAGGAATTAATGACCAAAGAGGTTAAGTGGCATGTTTAAGGTCACCTAACTAAATCAGTGGTGGAACTCGGACTAAAATGCACTTCACTGCTATCTCCCTTGTACCATGATATCTACAACCAGTCAGTCAGAACTTCTAGCATCTCCTGTGCATCATCGTGTTGCAGTGTGTTGTGAGAGAGCAGTGTGCGGAAGAAGTTGAAGGTGGTCCCTGGCATCACAGAACTTAGACTGAGACTGGGGAGAGAAAACCACTGCACGGAGAGTAATTGCTGAAATGTGTAGTTCAAGAGTTCTCTGAAGAGGTGATCAATTGGGGGATGGAAGAGTCAAGTGTGACTTCATGGGGAAAGGATAATTTTGTCTGAGGCTTGAAGGACAAGTTGCTTCTCTGTAGATGGAAGGCAGTCCAAGTTGAGGAGGTAACCTGAGCAAAAGCCAAAATGAGCATGACTTATGGTAGGAAGTGAGGAGAATAGGAATGGACTTGGGGGAAGAAAATTAAGCTAGATAGATAAAATTGGAGCCAGATTATGCAAGGCCTTGAAAGCAGGCCAGAGGAATTTGGACCTTTTTCATCCTGCAGTCAACCTTAAGTACCTACTGCAAACAAGGTGTTGTGGTAGATGCTGGGAATTCAAAATTGGGAGTAATCCCTGCCCTTTAGGCTAGTAGGGAAACAGTTATAGCAGGCTGTGATAAGTGCTTTAAAAGAGGTGAGAATATGGTATTCTGGAAGCAGAGGTAGAAGTGTAAAGGAGACAGCATGTCAAAGGTAAGAAAGTGATGAGTGGCTGGTGTGTTGAGAGAAGTAAAGCATGGGAAGCTGTGGGAAGTGTGTAGCTGGAGAGCAGGCTGGAAAGGCGGGCAGAGGTCAGATCGAGGGCCTCGTGTGCAGTGCCAAGCAGAGGTCTCTAAGTGGGGTTTATATTTTCAACCTATAAAAAGAACTTGAGTTTTATTAATATTTAATGTATAGATAACCCTGATTCTCTTCCTCAGTCTTATAAGACAGTGCCATTACACACTCAATATGCAAGGTGATGTCTCGAGGGAGGAGTGAAAGCTTCACAAAGCACAGGAATTGAGAGTGGTGACCTTATTAATTTGTCTGCCGTTATCATATTGCAACTTACTGCAGTTTACTTGAGCCTGGTTGAGTGGATGTATGATATATTATTTGCTTTTAGCTAAATTAATATTCACAAAATGAACAAGTGGCTTAAAGATTTACATAGGGAAACCATGGATTGAAGATAATTTTAACACTACAAATAATAACAAAAAGTAGAATTTACATTTCTCCTAGTAGGAGCTATTTGTCATATTTCAAGGTAATCCTGTCTGTTACAAAGTCAGCCTAAAAGAAATTGGTGAGATGACTTTGAAATGTGGATTAACACGTTATCATGAATAATGAACTATAATAATGAACTATATGAGACTTTATTGTACTTTGAATCAGTAGCTAATGATAGTATGACTTCATCAGCAATATAGTTAGTGTATTTATTTCATCTTTATCTCATTCATTCTTTTTTTTTTATTTTTTATATTTTTTTTTATTTTTTGGGGGGTACACCAGGTTCAATCATCTGTGTTTATACACATATCCCCGTATTCCCTCCCTTCCTTGACTCCCCCCCCTCAAGTCCCCCCCACCCTCCCTGCCCCAGTCCTCTAAGGCATCTTCCATCCTCGAGTTGGACTCCCTTTGTTATACAACTTCCCACTGACTATTTTACAGTTGGTAGTATATATATGTCTGTGCTACTCTCTCGCTTCGTCTCAGTTTCCCCTTCACCCCCCGCCCCCTCCCATACCTCGAGTTCTCCAGTCCATTCTCTGTATCTGCATCCTTATTCTTGTCACTGAGTTCATCAGTACCATTTTTAGATTCCGTATATGTGAGTTAGCATACAATATTTGTCCTTCTCTTTCTGACTTACTTCACTCTGTATGACAGATTGTAGTTCTATCCACCTCATTACATATAGCTCCATCTCATCCCTTTTTATAGCTGAGTAATATTCCATTGTATATATATGCCACATCTTCTGTATCCATTCATTTGTTGATGGGCATTTAGGTTGCTTCCATGTCCTGGCTATTGTAAATAGTGCTGCAATAAACATTATGGTATAAGTTTCTTTTGGGATTATGGTTTTCTTTGGGTATATGCCCAGGAGTGGGATTACTGGATCATATGGTAGTTCTATTTGTAGTTTTTTAAGGAACGTCCAAATTGTTTTCCATAGTGGCTGTACCAACTTACAGTCCCACCAACAGTGCAGGAGAGTTCCCTTTTCTCCACACCCTCTCCAGCATTTGTTGTTTCCAGACTTTGTGATGATGGCCATTCTGATTGGTGTGAGGTGATAGCTCATTGTGGCTTTGACTTGCATTTCTCTGATGATTAGTGATGTGGAGCATCTTTTCATGTGTTTGTTGGCCATCTGTATGTCTTCTTTGGAGAAATGTCTATTTAGGCCTTCTGCCCATTTGTGGATTGGGTTATTTGCTTTTTTGGTATTAAGCTTCGTGAGCTGCTTGTCTCATTCATTCTTGATGTTTCTGTTTTGTGTATGTTTTATACTACGTATGCATTAATGAATATTTGTAGGATGAGCGTGTAGACTCACATGTTTACCGATGTGTGTGTGCTATCAAAAGTTTTAGGCCTGGCAAGCCACCCAGATTTTAAAATGCTTTAAATGAGGAGTGTTTTAAACAAAGGAGCAATCTCTTAGAAAGAGTGACAGATGGGGAGTGTAGGAGCTCAAGACATGAGATAAGGGAAAGAAGTTAGGAGGCTGTTGCAACACCATAAGGATAGTGAGACTGGATAGGACAGTATGAAGCTGAAAGTAATTAAGGAGATAGAAACAACAAATCTAAATGATCAGTTTGGGGACTGAGGAGGAGAGAAAAATAGAGGGAGGATAACTCCTGGATGTCTGGTTTGGGAAAGTGGATAACTATGAAACCAAAATGAATGGGGAAGGAACTAGTTTTTGGGTGAAGAGAAGAAGTTTGGTTTGGACATGTTGAATTTGAGTCACCTTTGTGACATCCTGGTGCAAAAGGCTGGTGCAGGTCTGTAGTTAAGAGAAATGTCAGAAATGAGCTGAAGATTTATGAGATGTTAGGGTAGAAGTGGTGATTAATGCCATGAGTGTCGATGTAATCATTAAGAGAGTGCAAATTAAAAAGAGAAGTAGGAACAGGATGGAACCCTTCAGAACCCCTACATTTAAAGCAAGAGTGGAGGAAGAGAAATCTGGAAAGAAATGGTCCAGGAAGTAGAAGTCAGGGAGGCAAGAGTTTCAAAAAGGAGAGGGTGATCAGCATCTTCAGATGTTGGAGAAGTCAAGAAGGAAAAAGAAGTCCATTGGGTTTGATGATTAGAGAACAAGATCGTTAAGAGTTCTCTCCAAGAGCAGTTTCAGTAGAGTGACAGGAGCAGAGGACAGTGAGTAGACTGTACTTTTTTAAAGCTTCTCAGAAAAATGAAAGAAGCAAAGAGGTAACTAGAGTTGAATAAAGTATCGAAGAAGGATTTTACTTTTGTAGTTGTTTGTTTTTTAATTTGTTTTGTTTTAAGGGAAAGAATTGGGACATATTTGTATAGCAAGGAGAAAAGGCTGGCGGAGAAGGGGAGAGGTTGAAGAGATAGAAGGGATGGGGAACTGATGCAATCCATTCTTGAGCCAGGAAGTGACATGATGGGAACAGAATTTTGGGTTGGCAGCAGTGGATGTGCTGGATGCAATGCAAAGAGGAAAGAGCAAAGGTAGGAAAAAATACAACTGTTACAGTGAAAAGCAATCCAAAGCAGAGGTGATAACCGTTGGAGGGGGTGATGGTGGTGGCCCTGGAAATAGAGAGGAAGATTCAATTCAAGAAACAGTTAAAAGCAGGTCATTTCTTGCTAGGGAACAGCAGAATCCACTGGGATTCACCTTTTCCTACTCAGACAGCCTCCTTCTGACTGCCCAGGGCACCCAAAAATTGGATACTTGTAGAGAATCTCTGGCCTCTATTACTAGCACAGGTGTTTGATCCCTCAGAGATGTTGGAGTGGAAAATTGAGAGCCACTGTTTTGAAGGAAGAAATGACAGGATGTCGTGGCAGGTTGGATATAGTAAATTAGCCCTGAGATTTCTATGCAGGGACAGCAGAAGCACTTAGCTTTGTTATAAAGCACTTAGGCATTGTAACTCTGTCAGCTGGCTGTGGGGATTGAGAAGAAAAATTTTAGTTCATAAACATTACATCTAGTCACATAGCATGAAAGCATATTCTTCCTTTAAAGGTTTTTTTCTCCCCCTAGATTAGTGAAAGGAATTTTTGGCTGCTTCTGGAGAAATGATAGTGTATTCAGGTGAGTTTAATATTTTTGTGTCTGGAGAAATACAGTTGATTGAGTTACTTAAGTGCCATTCTAAGGAATATACACTGATTTCTTCATAAAATTTGTGTTTGATTTCAGTGTAAAAACAAAACTCATGAAATAATTTTGTATATAAACAAAGTGCCAGTGATTATGGTATCAGTAGATTGGCCTTTTAGAAAGAGTAAAGAGTTACAAAACTCAAATTTGGTTTGCTTTCTGTGATCCAGCTCCCAAGGCATTGCTAGAATGTTTTGACATATAACTAGTTAAGAATATGTGAAGTGCAGCCTTTTTTTTTTTTTTCTATCCGCACCCCACGGCTTACAGGATCCTACTTCCCTGATCAGGAATTGAACCCGGCCCCATGCATGAAAGTGCTGACTCCTAACCACTGGACCACCAGGGAATTCCCGAAGTGCAGCTTTTAAAAAAAAATTACTTTGTCTTTTCTGCAACTTTTTTTTTCCTTCTACTGCCTTCTACCCTCTTGTTTTTAATTTTGCAAGTTTTTTAGATTGCTTTGTGAAAGTAAACTTGATGAAATAGATGAGAAAGTTGAATCTTTTTCAATTTAATTAATCTTAAATATTAAATATTATATATTTTATATATGTGAGACTTGGAAAATGGGAAGCGCACACTTGAAAAATGGGAAGCTTTGATTTTTCATTGAAAGAGATTCAGACAAATTGAAGATTTATTTATTTATTTTTAGTAAAATCAGTTGATAACTTTTTTTTTTTTTAAAGAAAATGCAAGGCTCTTTTGGTTTCACAGCTAGTTCAAATAAAAGGGTGGAGGTATTGTAAAGATACAGACAGGTCTCAGGACTCTAGGAAAAGCTGAGCAGCCAGGCCTCAGAAATGTCAAGAACCCAGGCAGTGCTGAGGACTCTGCTTTCCATTCTCGCTCATGTCTACTCATCTTAGAGCTTCTCTGTTTCTCTCTGAGAATGTTCTTTTGCAACAGCTTTGTTCTAGTCCTTTTATGGTTTCATTTTTCACATTTAACTCTTTATAATCTACGTAGAGTTTATTCTGACATAGGTATGCAAGAGATTTAACTTTATATACTTTTCCAAATAGTTAACTGATTGTCTTAGCATTTGTCAAATAATCCTCTTGCATGCAATTTCTGATAGATTGATGGGGCTGCCTGGAGTGCCATGTGGGGAAAGATTCCAAAGTTGTATCTGGGTTCAGCAGGAAAGTAGGCTATGCTTAATTAGTGATGTCTGCAGTGAGTGTGCCGGGGTGAGGTACAATACACATGCTGCCACCACAGGAATGACCTGTCCTTTCCACACTGATTTGAATTGCACGGTTTAAAAAAATATATTTAGTTTTTTATATTCTGCAGTTTGATTCTGGATTTTCTATTTGAGTGTTTTGTAACCACACTATGTTGTAAATTTAACATTAAATAACTGGTAATTCAAGTGGACTACACCAGTCAAGAATAATTTTATGGCTGCCTTGGGTCTTTGTTGCTGCGCACGGGCTTTCTCTATTTGCAGTGAGCGGGGGCTACTCTTCGTTGTGGGCACAGGCTCTAGGTGCATGGGCTTCAGTAGTTGTGGCATGCGGGCTCAGTAGTTGTGGCTCGAGGGCTCTAGAGCACAGGCTCAGTAGTTGTGGCTCACAGGCTTAGTTGCTCCATGGCATGTGGGATCTTCCCAGACCAGGGCTCGAACCCGGGTCCCCTGCATTGGCAGGCGGATTCTTAACCACTGTGCCACCAGGGAAGTCCCAAAAAGAATTTGAAAAATAACAAATAAACAATTGCAGGCTGCTATAGTTACTTATTTGTCCAGATAAATTTTGGAATGATTTTATCATTCTTTAAAAAAAATCCTTTGGGATTTTGATTAAAATTGTATTAAATCCATAAATTTAATGTTTAAGAGAACTGAGGTCTTTATAGTATCTCTTTCCCAATCATTTTGTCAGAAATGTACATGTTCCGAGCATGTGGCAAGAGGTATGGGATGTTCCAATTGGCCAGGCCTAAATCACATACTCACCTTAGAGCCAGGGAATAGGGCAACTCCCCAGGTTCCACATGGACTGGAAGTGGGAGTTTCTCAAAGGATGATAAAGGTGTTACTAAAAGAAGGGGGAATGGACGCTAGGCAGACATAAACAATAGACGTCCACTACAATGTTCTAAAAACATCAGAAGATGGTATAAGATTCAGTGAGAAACTAGGATATTAGTTAAGAGATTTAGACAGCTGTAAAAGAAGAATACATTTGCTTGGGTATAGGTGAGCTGGTTGGAGGTTTTCAAAGACTCTTGAAATTCCGAAGTGAGTAATAAGTTATTCTCAGCATTTCTTTTAGTGGTGTTGTGAGCATCACTTTTGTATACATTTCAAGCAGCTTCTCAAGATTGCATTATGATTATCATTTTTTTAAAATAAATTTCTTTCTTTGGCTGTGTTGGGTCTTTTTTGCTGTGTGCGGGGCCTTTCTTTTAGTTGCGGTGAGTGGGGGCTACTCTTCGTTGTGGTGCCTGGGCTCCTCATTGCCATGGCTTCTCTTGTTGTGGAGCATGGGCTCTAGGCACGTGGGCTTCAGTAGTTGCAGCACATGGGCTCAATAGTTGTGGCTCACGGCCTTTAAAGCGCAGGCTCAATCGTTGTGGTACACGGGCTTAGTTGCTCTGCGGCATGTGGGATCTTCCTGAGCAGGGATCAAACCTGTGTTCCCTGCATTGGCAGGCAGATTCTTAACCACTGCGCCACCAGGGAAGCCCTATGATTATCATTTTATAACTAGGACAGAAAAACTATACAGAACTTATGAACAGGCCCTGAAATTAGAGATAGATTGGGATGGAGAAAAGTCTTTGTCTATCAAAATAGACATACACAGTTTTTTTGGTAAGAATTATTTTCGTTGCAGAAACCCAAACCAAACTGAGCGGAAGTGGAACGTATTGCCTCATATAACTCCTAAGACTAGGGGTGGATCTAGGTTTAGGTCCAGAGGGATCCAAAGGCTCAGATTATCTTGGCTGCAACATCTGCTGTGGAGAAGCTAATTCTGTGTAGTCAGCTAAGATGGCGCCAGCAGTTCTAGGAATATACTGCCCTAACTTAATAACCCCTTTAAAAAAAAAGGAAAGTTTTTCCTCTAACACCTTTAGTCTCTGGGAAGGACTCTGATGAACTCTGCTTTGTCTACCCCTTGGACATATCACTATTTCCAAGATGATGGAGACTGTGATCTAGGCCTGCATCACCTGCCCGTCCTTGGTGTATTGAGATTGGCAGCATCACCAAACTAAGATATGTGGAATGGAGTGGTTGCTAAGCAAACTTACGTCCACTCTAATAATGCAGACATTGAAGCCATAATGCTTGAAATATTTTTGTAACTAAATTGTACAATTTTAAAAGTTAAAACAATAGAAATGAATAATAATGACATTGAGAGCTTTACTCTGCTAAGCTCTGTACATGCATTGTCACAATTTCTTTTCACAGCCCTGTGAGGCAGGTATTATCATGCCTGTCTTAAACATGAAGAAATGGAGGCCTGTAGAGATTAAATAATTTGCCCAAGGTCACAGCACTTGGTGGTAGAGGCAGATTTATCAGACTCCACAGCTCCTGTTACTTACCATTATAATAGATTGCTTCTCCGATGGATCAGTTTAGGTTAAGACGTCTAAAGACCAGTAGAATTTATCACTGTGATGTGCTTAATGTTCAGGAAATCGTGCTCTGGATTCTGTGTTGTTGCATTTGCCTGAAGGTTATTGTTAGTGTCTCCCAGTCTTTGTCTCTAATTTTCCATGCGGGCACGAATAGATAGCTGTATGTGATTAATCAACTCATTGAATACCCACATTCTGCTAGGCACTCTGGGAGAAGTGGAAAGAAAACATGAGCCCCACAGCCCTACTTTTAAGAAGCACCCCCATAGGGCCTTGTAAATGCTAATAAACTAAATTAATCCGAATTGTTTCATACATGTCATACAAGTGATAGACAAATGCTGAGACAACTTGCAGTGCAGGAGTGACACATCAGGAATGTGCTTCTCTCAGGTGAGACAAGGGCAGGCCGTGGAATGGGCGTGGGAGGCCTGGAGGATGGAGTTATTCTGTGTGAGGGGAAGGGCACATCCAAAGGGCGAAGTTGGGAACAAGCAGATCAAACTCTAGCAAACACATTCAATGAAGTGGTGGATTTTCAAGACTGTGAAACACTAACTTTTTAATAATTTTAATGTATTAGTAAAAATGGTAAACTGACTTCTTGGCTATTCTTGTAATAATTTTACTCACTATTTGCTAACTGGTTTGTAATGCAGAAATCAGTTTTGTTCTGTTTCTTTGGTAATTATTCAAGCCAAACTAAGGATAAATAGTCTGTATTAGTTTCTTCAAAGATTATTGATTACATTCTAGAATAAAACTGCCTTTATTTTAATTTATTTTTCTGGCCATGCCACGCGGCTTGTGGGATCTTAGTTCCCTGACCAGGGATTGAACCCAGGCCCTGGGCAGTGAAAGAACAGAATCCTAACCACTAGACTGCCAGGGAATTCTGTAAACTGCGTTTATTTATTTATTTTTTGTTTGTTTGTTTTTGGCACACGGGCTTAGTTGCTCTGCGGCATGTGGGGTCCTCCTGGAGCTGGGATCAAACCCGTGACCTCTGCATTGGCAGGCGGATTCTTAACCACTGCGCCACCTAGGAAGCCCAAACTGCGTTTATTTTTACAATGAACATAAAGTAAAAGTAATTGAAAAAATTAAGCTGACTCTGGGCAAATATAAATTCTTCAGAAAAACAACAAAAAAAGACTAAAGTCAATTTCTAAAAAAAAAATCACTGCTCACCACAGATGTTTTAATATTGATCTTTTTTGTCTATTTACAGTGCAATGTAATTGATTTTTTATTTTATTTTATTTTATTTTATTTTATTTTTTTGGGGGTACACCAGGTTCAATCAACTGTTTTTATACAGATATCCCCATATTCCCTCCCTTCCTTGACGCCCCCCCCCTCGAGTCCCCCCCACCCTCCCTGCCCCAGTCCTCTAAGGCATCTTCCATCCTCGAGTTGGACTCCCTTTGTTATACAACAACTTCCCACTGACTATTTTACAGTTGGTAGTATATATATGTGTGTGCTACTCTCTCGCTTCTTCTCAGTTTCCCCTTCCCCTTTTGTACTTGTTAATTTCATCTTAGAAAAATGACAGTCCTCACAAGATGAATGTAAAGCATTTATACTGGAAAATAAAGAAATGAAATAGTTTTAAATGCTACCAAGCTCGTTTATAGCAGCTAGGTCTGGCAGGTATTCTCAGACAGCCATATTTGTATGTATATTTTCACATATCTATTTTGGTAAGAAACATGTTTTCCTTGCATGTTTTCCCTCTGCTCTCTCTAAGGAGACTGTGGTTGGAGAAAGAAGATCTAATTTGCTCTTATTCCTCTACCACCTATCAGTTTCCTCCCATTATTCTCCTTTTATTTCTCATATTCCCTCCTACTTCCTCTGTGCTTGGGACTCAAAAGAAGTCTTTGGGATCTTTAAGCATCTCCACCCCTTGGGATGTAGTCACAGAAACTGAATCTTGTACCAAAAATGCTTTGGTCCCAAGCTGAAGCATGAGAGGACAAGATAAATACTTAGGGAAAAAAAAATACAGCAAAGCATTTCTGATGGCCATTAGCTCCCTATGTGACCTTGGAAAAAATAATGTTGGCATTACAAGCCTACATTTCTTATCCATTAAAAATAAATGCCTTTTAGTTCTCATATTTTGTAGTTCTAAATATGAGATAAAGAATGAATATAGTTGCTATAAACTGACTATATACAAATACATAGATTGTTGTAGAATTAGAATATAATCAAATTAATTTTAATACTAAAGATATTCTAAATATAGCAGATCTCTCTTTGATCATTCAGATGGAACCTCAGCATTTATAATACTTTATTCTGGACTTTATTTTGATTTATTTGTTTATTTATTGGCCGCACCTCACAGCATGCAGGATTTTTTAGTTCCCCGACCAGGGATTGAGCCCAGGGATGGAACCCATGTCCCCTGCAGTAGAAGCGTGGAGCCCTAACCACCGGACCACCAGGGAATTCCCTGAACTTTATTGTTGTGAGAGAGATACACAGAAGTGCCAGATAAAAGATTTTATGTTGTAGATTTGCAGATAAATCAGTTTTTCCTCTTCTACCTTTCTTTTTGACTAATAACTAATCTCCTTTAGACCAACACAGGCTGCATTTATAAAGCTATCTTTTTCTCCAAGCAGAAGAGAATCACTTAAGGAGGAAGGAATATTGAGCGACCTAGATTGCAATTAATTTTGCCACTGATTACTGTGTAACTTGAGGTTTGTTCATTGTTCTTTAGTGAACAAGGGCAAGACTCTCTTAATGTTGCAAAGAAAAGCCAAAGCCTGGAACTTAGATGTCAAATCCTTCCCCTCTGCCCTTTCTAGTGTGCCTTTTTAGAGAAAAGGGGAAATTATTTACACATGTATTATATTTATTTGTGTTGGTCATTGTTGTCAAGCAAATTTATTCACAATGATTTAGGAATTTATTTTTTAAATATTTATTTATTTATTTTGGCTGCACTGGGTCTTAGTTGCAGCACGCAGGATCTTTGTTGCAGCATGTGAGATCTTTTAGATGCAGCATGCAAACTTGTTAGTTGTGGCACGCAGACCCTTAGTTGCAGCATGGATGTGGGATCTAGTTCCCCGACCAGGGATCGAACCCAGGCCCCCCAAGTTGGGAGTGCAGAGTCCTATCCATTGGACCACCAGGCAAGTCCCTGATTTAGGAATTTAGATGTTGGGAATATTTTGACAAAGTAGGAAATCAATTTCTTTTGCAAAAAAAAAAATTAATATATTCTCTATTAGCATCCATGCATTGGCATGAAATCATTTTTTAAAAATATTTATTTAGGGGCTTCCTAGGTGGCGCAGTGGTTAAGAATCCGCCTGCCAATGCAGAGGTCACGGGTTCGATCCCAGCTCCAGGAAGATCCCACATGCCGCAGAGCAACTAAGCCCGTGTGCCAAAAAAAAAAAGAAAAACATTTTTAAAAAAAATTATTTATTTATTTTATTTTGGCTGCATTGGGTCTTAGTTGCGGCATGCAGGATCTTTTGTTACAGCACATGGGCTCTTCATTGAGGCACTTGGGCTTCTC
The DNA here is from genome assembly GCF_030028045.1 of Hippopotamus amphibius kiboko. Taxonomy (NCBI): domain Eukaryota; kingdom Metazoa; phylum Chordata; class Mammalia; order Artiodactyla; family Hippopotamidae; genus Hippopotamus; species Hippopotamus amphibius. The sequence continues at coordinate 17,516,119 of NC_080201.1, read as the reverse complement.
TCAAGTTGCAGCATGTGGGCTCTCTAGTTGTGGTGTGCAGGCTTAGTGGTCCCTTGGCATGTGCAATCTTAGTTCCTTGACCAGGGATCGAACCTGCGTCCTCTGCATTGGAAGGTGGATTCTTAACCTCTGGACCACCAGGGAAGTCCTGGCATGAAATTATTTTTATGTCAGGCATTCTGTTCTTCTAGACTGTGTTCTTGGTACCTAACAAAGTGCCAATCACATCACTGGTATTACGTATGTTTGTTAAATGAAAGAAGGGCATCAAACATGAAGTATAAAAAGGTTGTTTAAAATATAGGTGACCTAAAAATGCAAGAAAAATAACAAATTTATTATACACCAAATTCAGGATGTGGTTAATGCTAGGGCACAAGGAAGATGAATGGAGTCCGGAGAGAGGTTCATGGGGGCTTTTTGTTAGGAAATAAAACTGAACAAATAGGACAGAACTTTAAGACTGATAAAGTTGAGTTACGTAAATGTTCATTATATTGTACTCTATAATTTTAGCCTATTTTAAATATTTCTCAGTTTCAAAAATTTAGATAAAATTTAAAAGTTGTCCAGATTTTCTTTATGCTGGATCACTTAACTATCACTTTTATTGATTCTGACTCCCTAACATTTAAAAAACTCGAAGGATAATTAACATAAAATAATGTGTTCTTAGGTGTTCATTTCAATGAGTTTTGGCAGCTATATACACCTGTGTAACCACTTCATAAGCTATAGAACATTTCCATCACCTCCAAAAGTTTCCTTCAGTGCCATTTCCAGGCAATTCGTCTTTCCATCCCTACCCTAGGTAACCATTTTTAAAAAATTTCTTTCACCATAAATTCATGTTGTCTATTCTTGAAATTTATTGGAATGGAATCAAAAGTGTCTGTTGAAGTCTTTTTACCTACATGTTTCCTGGGTTGTTTATCTCTTTGTTGTTGGTTTGTAGAACTCTGTATATTCTGGACACAAGTCTGTTGTCAGGTGTGTGTGTTGTGAATATTTTTTCCATCCTGTAGTTTGTCTACTCAGTTTCTTAATGGTGGATTTAGATGAGCTGAAATTTTTTCTTTCATGGTAGGTTTGTGTTTCCTATCCAAGAAATCTTTGCCTACTTCAAGGGCACAAAGATCCATGTTTCCTTCCAGAAGCTTTATGGTTGTGTTTCGAGTTTAGACCTACAATCCATCTTGAAATAATTTTTTGTGTATTGACTACTTTTCTTTGCTATACGTAGCCCTCACCTGACTGGTAGGGTTCTTCTACCTTAAAGATTCTCATTATTTCTCTTTGGGGGGTAATGGCAGGTGACTGTCTGTAATTTTTACCAAACCCTTTACTAAACACTACTGCTGCCTATTTATTTGTGTATATTCCCTCTTCAGTGGTGTCTCACTGGAATCTCAGGCAAATTGAGTCATTTCTCTCTGGTTTTTTGTAATTACTCTGCATTACATCTTCAGGTCCTCCAAGGCCTTATTTTAAAGCAGAATATTCAGGAAAACCATAGGAAAATGGCATCCTGGCCTAAATGCTGCCATTGGAATAATGAAGTATTACATGTGAATGCATGATTATTTAGAGAGTTTTGATGCCTTACCTTTTATTTAAGTATCTTGTACAGTATTAGCATTGTAATGGTATTAATGTCACAGAACTAGAAGGACCACTCATTGACACTAATAAATGGGAGAGAAGGCACTGAACCAAAAGTAGCAGTCTTATAACTTATGAGACTTTGTTAAATACAGATCTGTACTTAAAGCAGCAAGCTAACTTACTTTTGTGATGTTGATGTACTGAATGGGGTAAGGGGCAGTGGCAAAGTAGAAAGGACAGAATCCTTTAATACTGCTTAGAGACTTCCCTGGTGGTCCAATGCTAAAGAATCTGTCCTGCAATGCAGGGGACATGGGTTCAATCCCTGGTCAGGGAACTAAGATCCCACATGCAACTAAGACCTGATGCAGCCAAAATAAAATTAATTAATTAATTAAATTAAAAAATTAAAAACTAAGTAAAAAATTTTTTTAAAATAAAAAAATAGTTTAAATACTGCTTAGTAAGGTGTTCATTTTATCCATTTGAAGAAATCTGAAGTTCTTTATGAAAGGAATGTATTTTTAAGTTGAGGGTGGGGAACAGTTGCTAAATCACTGGGTATTAACCAGGCTAGGATACAGATTACAGCTGGAAGGAATGCTGATCCTGTTAGATTGTGTTTATTGTCAACAAGGACACTACAAAAAAAAAAAATACCAACCTGAAATTATCCTCAGATTTTCAGGAAAAAGTTTCAGCAGTTATTTTAGATTTCTTATATGGAGGATAAAAATCTTGAGTTTGTCTTAAAACATTTTCTTTGCGCAATCAACTCTTAATTATTCAAGTGAGATTGATCAATTTTGCTATTTATTTTCCTAAAGTATTTCATTTCAGTCAGGTTTCTCTTGCCCTCTCTGGTTCTGGGTGAAGAGTGAATTGCCATAATCTACAGCATTTACTCTGAGAAGGAAGATGAATTTTAATATTTGCTTGATCAAAATGTAATTGGAGATCAAGCTGCTGCTACAAAATAACAAGAAATCCCATAGATTTAAATTATTTTAGAAATATCCACTATTGTGAACTCCTTCCTTATTCCTTCCACTAGTGAGAATGGTGGAGTTAGAAGTCTTAACCCCCATAGAATTCTGCTTTTATATGTTTTTAACTTGCTGGCTGTTCATGCATGCCTTTTCATGATCCTGTCCCAGCAGTATCTCCTCAGCAGTAGGAGTAAGCTGTACAGCTGTCATGAGGCGGTATAGGCACAGCCTGGCAGCTATCATCAAGGCAAGAGCTAGGGATCAGTGGCTTTTTATGGTCCACTAGAAAGTAAAAGCTCCAGAAACCTGTAGGTCAACAAAGTAAGGTGATCAGAAGGCCAGTGTTGCCTCTCTTCCAGGGCAAGAAAAAGTACTATTGAGCAGAATACATCCCACTGAATCTATGAGGATGATTGCGTTGTACTCTAGAAATAGCATTGGCTTTGGAACCAAGCAGACCTAGAATTCTGCATGATGTGGGGAAATATTTATGCTTTTTAAGCCTCAGTTCCTTTTTCATTCAAATGATTGTGAAGGTTACATGAAATATTTTATATAAAGTAACCAGCATATAATAGATGTTCAAACAGTGTTAATCTTCCTGCCCTTCTATGCTTCCTACCTGGATGGGAAGTTGTTTTAGGATCTCATTCTGTTTGTCTGGAGAAACTGGTGCTAGCTAGTTTAGAAACAGGTCAGTGAACCAACAGGAGCTGATAGTGCCCTGATTCATCTCCCTTGTATACACCCAATGTTTAGGTCATCTGCTCCTATAATTTCAGCTATTACCTGAATATCTGTCAGGTTTAGCTACATCTTTTTATTCCCAGCTTTTCTGTGATCCCTTACCAGCGTTATCAGATTTAACCATGACCTAGGCAAACTTCTTTGCAGTCACTTATTTGTTTAAGGGTGTATAGCCTCTGGCCCAGTCTCCTTCCTATCTTCTCTTTGGCTTAAAGGCTGTCTTGTTGTTCTTGTCCTTCCTGATTTTCACCTAAAGGCTTGTGAAGACAGCAGGAGTAAGTCCTCACATCCCCCCAGTTAGTAGGAATTATTTTTGAACAAACAAAAATTCCTACCTTTAAAGAGCTTATAGTAGAAGGTAGTGTGACGGTTACTATTCATACTAAATGTAGGTTGTGAATTTTATGCGCTATTGGAATTTCTAAAAATGTTCACCTTTGGATTTTTGCCTTTTCTATTTAAAACAGTCCTCAAATGCTTTCCTTCTTTTTGTTTTTTTTAATTGCAGTAGGAATCTGTTATTTATTGAGAGCCTTCTATTTATTTATTTATTTGGCTCTGTTGGGTCTTAGTTGCGGCATGCAGGATCTTCATTGCAGCATGTGGGATCTTCATTGTAGTGTGCAGGCTTCTCTCTAGTTGTGGCACATGGGCTCAGTAGTTGCGGTCTGTGGGCTCTCTACTTGTGGCTCGTGGGTTCCAGAGCGCACAGACTTAGTTGCCCCTCGGCATGTGGGATATTAATTTCCCCAACCAGGGATAAAGCCCACGTCCCCTGCATTGGAAGGGGGATTCTTAACCACTGGACCACTAGGGAAGTCACAGGAGCCTTCTCTTAATGTTGTCTTATAAGCTAGAGACAGGCGAGGACTGTTTTCCTTTGCTCAGAGTATGAGGAAGCAGAAGTGGGATAGCATTGCTGCTCAGTGCTTTTACTTCCATAGTGTCACTAGGAGCACCAGAAATCTCCCACCTGGCACCAGATTCATTGGGTTGTCTTCATGAAATCAGGTCTTATTCCATATATGGAATTTTTTTGCTCCTCAAAAGAAAAACATGTTGAGACAGTAGTTTCTAAGAAGTCAGACTTTGCCACAATCCCTTTTAGACATAGCACCTCGGGCCTTTCCTAGCTTAGATTTAAAATTCTTTCAGAAGCACAAATTCTTCACAGGGACAGATGATTCATTAATTTTGCTCTGTAGAAGGAAAGGATCTCAAGTTAGATATGTTGCCCACAACCTAAACAAACTGACTACAGATTTAAGCTTTGGGAAACCTAAAACATATTTAAGAACATCCAGTCTTAAACTGAAGCAAGATATTTTCAGTGCTTTACCAACATATGGAAATTTGCAACATTGGGCCCTTCAAAAATCCATCTCAGTTGAATAGTCTGTGGCTTAAACAAGTATTTTTCCACTCTTCAGTTTATCACATCTTTCTCAGCATCAAATTACCTTTCTACTTAGTTCAAATCGTTAGTTTGACTGTTGGGCTGAATTCAGTTATGGAAGTGGAAATGGAAATTATTTGTGATGTTACTGCTGCATTGTGCACATATGGTCATGGTATTTGTATAGTTTGTTTCCCTGAAGTTATATTTCTAAATGGCTGTTTACAGAGTCAGACCTCTTAGCAAAAGGAGAATCCTCACATGTATGACCTAATTTACTTTCTTAGCATTCAAGGGAAGTAATATTAAATACTTTCTCTTCATTTGCCCTCAGTTCCCAGGAAAGAGGTTGTTACCAGAATTCATATTTCACAGACCCCTAGTAAGGCAGGGAGAAAGACCTCCAGTTTTATCTTTCCTCTTACGTTCCTTCTCTTGCCCACTGATCCTTGGGAGTAGGGGGTGGTTCTGGCATCTTGTTTGTGGGGTGCGACATAATGGCTTTTTCTTTTAATTGGATAATATTTTCCTTCCCATTTCCTCTTCCCAGTATCTAGCATTTCCAGCCTACTTCTTTCATATTTTATAAACATGGCTCTCTACTGATTCCCCCCCAAAAGAATTTTAAGGTTCTGGTAACTTTAGATGAATTTAAGAGAGGAAAAGGTAGAATAAATGACTTTTCCTCAAATAAAACTGAAGTTTCTAATATACTTCTTAAAAATACTTAAATGCAACCATTTAAACTATGCTCATTAGGGAGTGTTGGGAGTATGGGAAGCCACTCTTGGCTCCTACCTTTTAACTTTTTGCTTAGCAATTATTATTACTCATCTCTCTAGTAAGTAATACTATTTGGGCAAGATGTAGGTAATTAATCTCCAATTGCCCTGCAGAAAAAATATCTTCTGTAAGCATTTGTTAATTAGAAATTGGCTGCATTTTTATTATTTATTTTAATAGCTTTTTATCACAAAATAATCAAATACTTTAAAAACCTAATCAGTAGGAAAATATACAGAGTCAAAGATTCTGGCTTTCCCCAGACTTGTTTCTGTTGAGGAAGGTTTCACAGAGCCCTCTCACCTACTATGTTATGTACTTCTGTAATATTAAAATGCTTGCAGCGTACTTTTGTAATAAAAAAAAATTAAGGACTTCCCTGGTGGTCCAGGGGTTAAGACTCTGTGCTTCCACTGCAGCGGGCACAGATTCAATTCCTCGTCCGGAAACTAAGATCCCGCGTGCGACGTGGTGCGGCCAAAAAATAAAAAATAAAATAAAGGTTAAGTTGTTTTAAAGCAATGAAAAGACAAAGAAGAAGGAAAAAAAAAAAGAACTCATATTCATTGGACCGAGACTTAGGATAATATTCTGGGATACTTTGGAGAGAAACAACTTTTGTTTTCTTAAGTAAGTGTCCAATAGTTGTGTGTTGTGTGTGTGTATTTCTTTCAAGGTTTAATTAACCATTTCAGATGTAAAGATCTTAATGCTGTTTCATCATTCTTTAGCTACTTTTCATATAAACTTGAAATAAAAAAAGAAACAAGTTGCATTGAAAAATTTCCTATATGGCTTTTGTTATTTTTTTTGTATAGGTTTGTAGGTTAGGCTAGGGCGAAATTTGAGATATCCTTTGCAGGTATCTTTGGAGTGCAAACAGACAACCTTTTGACCTGATTACATTTTACTACTTGAGGGCAGGAGCTCTGTAGCACACAGCTTATACTAAGGTCCTGCTCACAACTCAAGTGATGTATATAGTGCGTGAGTGAGATCTATGTTGTATCCTTTAACTCAATTCTTTAAAAATCTATGTTTCTCCATTATGTTATGAAGTTTGTGACCTGTGTTTTCATAGTAATCTCAAGCTCTGCATTGAGGGGAAAAGTCTTACAGTTTTTAGAGTACTTCTTTCCTTTTGTATACTTACCTTGGTAGCTCTTTAAGGAGCAATAATTTATAACAGCCAGGGCTACTTTTCATGATATCTGATAACCCTTAACTAAATATCAGCAACCTTTTGAGAACAGATCACAGTTTTTCACCTTGAGCCCCTTGAGCCCCGCTCTCTGGCCTTTCCTAACTACTTACATTTCTCTGAATGTTTCGTGTCCTGGACTTTATGTTGTAACCACAACCAGGCATGCTCACTTGCACCTTGTCTGCCTGGGGCACTTCTACTCTCTTTCACTGATCAAGTCTCCTATTACTTTGTTTAATACATTCCATATATAGTTCTGTAATAGTGCTTAATATCCTGAGTTGTAATTATTTATTCATTGGTAAAATATAGTATTTACATGATTGGTCTTTCTTTCCATCTTTGCTATTTAATGGCAGTGGCACATGGCAAGTTTTTCCTCTCAGACCTCAGTTTCCTCATTTGTAAAATGGGAGTAATAATGTACCTATTTTATAGGGTTATTGTGAGATTCAATGAAATTATACACATAAAACACTTAACTCTTGTTCTTAAACATTAAATGAGTAGTGAGGATGGTGATTGAATATTTGTGTCCTCTATTGTATTTTGAGCTTCTTGAAGACATGGGATGGATTTTATTCATCATTCAGGGATGGTGGTGCTGAGAGGAGCCTGTTTTCCTTGGAGCCCTGGTCTGCCTTGTGAGCTTTATCTCATTAACCCTCACAGCAGTTCTCCACCCATGTTTAAGTCAGACTCAGAAAGGCACAGTAGTCATTTTTCTGAATTCCTGCCACATGTAATCCATTTTGCTATATGGTGATGCTCCTTGGGAGGAGGTCTTAACCACTTTGTATACTAATTCATTTAAAGACATTTATTGAGCCCATGCTTTTGCCGTATGCTATGCTAACTTCTGAAACTGGTGAAAATGATTATTAGGTTCTGTATTAGGTCATAATAGTAATATTTCAAATTTTGTATGGCTTTTGTAATTTCTAAAATCCTTTTCTATACTTTATTTAATCTTCACAATAACCCCCTAAGGATAGGTTTTATGATTTTATATATAAAGAAACTGAAATGCAAAGAAATGGAATTAAGCCACAAGTGTGGATGTAAGTTCTGAACAGATGGACACACGGAAGCATAGTCTTCTCCAAAAAGTAATAATTTTCTTTTGAAAAGTAGGTTTCTTATCTTAGCTTTTTATTTAGTTTTAATTTGGCTGGGGCTACCATGCTGCTTTTCCAACCACCCTCTCCCCATGCCATTGCTGCCATGCACACGGCAGGGAAGGAGACAGTGGCTCTGACTGTTCAGGTTCCTCTGTGCTGCTGAGGGCTCAGAGAGCACCATTTGCTTTCACTGTGGGCAGGCTTGTGAGTTAAATATTGATCCCTGATTATTAATTTTAAAGTCTTGTGATTGATATAGAAAAAGTGAATTACCGCAGGGTGAAAGGACTCTAGCCTGAGTTTTTAAAATATGTTAATGGCAAAGTGGTAGCCATAAAATGTACCCTTCTGTGAGATTGTTAGCCAGCATCCATGTTTTACCTTTTTTTCTTTTTTTCCCATTCTTGAAACCTGAATTGGAACCCTCACTTGCTCTCACACGTGGTGAGATTATCATGTTAATCTTAGATAAGACCTGATTACTTCTTTTAACTGTATAGATCCAGTGAGCAAGTTTGAGTGCTGACTCATTTGTACTGGCGACTGAGTAATCTATACAAATAATGTTTTATGACTTTCCACTACCTCAAAAACCAAACTGAAAGTTGAGAATGTATTCAAGAAAAGATGACACGAGTTTTTAGCCATGGCTTTGCCACAGACTGCGACTTGGAAGAAGTTTTCTAATTTCTTTGAGTTTCATTTTTTTTAGAGTTTCAGTTTAGCATCTTTAAAAATGAACAGTTTGCACAAAATTATCACCAAGGTCTCCTCTAGCTCTGAAATTTTGTAAGTTAGCTATAAAGATTAGTATTTGTCCACAGAACACTCTGGATAGCTGTGTGTGTGTGGGGGGTGCCAAACATAATATACTTTAAATTGATAGCTATTTCATTAATCTTCTCAAATATGATAATTTATAGAGACCATAGCTCTATAATTCAAGTGTACTTACTATACTGGTGAATCTTTTTCCTTTCCTAGAATAATCTCCAGGAGAGAGGTGGATTTAGCATCCATGAAGATAAATATAATCTCAAGATAAGCACTCTTGCTGATTACAGGAAGCTAATATTAACACACATTGGCTGTCAATTGCAAGGGCAAATTTTCACATATCCAAAGCTACTCTATAACATTACTTAACACTATTTGACAAGAATATTTGTCATGGAATTTTGGCATTAAATGTAGATACCTCTAGAATGACACTATTCTTTAGTTTTGTCATTTTATTTTTAAATTATTTATTTATTTATTTATTGGTTGCATGGGGTCTTCAGTGCTGCACACAGGCTCTCTCTAGTGGCAGCGAGCGGGGGCTACTCTTCATTGTGGTGCGCAGGCTCCTCATTGCAGTGGCTTCTCTTGTTGCAGAGCACAGGCTCTAGGCATGTGGGCTCAATAGTTGTGGCACACGGGCTTAGTTGCTCTGCAGCATGTGGGATCTTCCTGGGGCAGGAATTGAACCTGTGTCCCCTGCATTGGCAGGCAGATTCTTAACCACTGCGCCACCTAGGAAGTCCTAGTTTTGTCATTATTCTGACTTCTCAAATTTACTCTGACTCGTTAAGAATAAAGTAAAAGTGAGAGGGGGAGATGGAAAGGTGTTTGTCAAAGGGTACAAACTTTCAGTTATAAGATGAATAAGTTCTGGGGATCTAATATTCAACCTGGTGACTGTAGTTAACAATACTGTATTATATATTTGAAAGTTTCAGATACTTCCCTGGTGCCACAGTGATTAAGAATCTGCCTGCCAATTCAAGGGACACGGGTTTGATCCCTCGTTCAGGAAGATCCCACGTGCCACGGAGCAATTAAGCCCGTGTGCCACAACTACTGAGCCTGTGCTCTAGAGCCCGCAAGCCACAAGTACTGAGCCTGCGTGCTGCAACTACTGAAGCCTGAGAGCCTAGAGCCTGTGCTCCACAACTAGAGAAGCCATCGCAATGAGACGCGCACACACCACAACAAAGAGTAGCCCCTGCTGGCCGCAACTAGAAAAGGCCCATGGACAGCAACAAAGACCCAACGCGGCCAAAAACTAAATAAATAAATAAAAGAAAAAAATATTTAAAAAAAAGAGAGTTGCAAAGAGAATAAATCTTAAATGTGTTCACCACAGACAAAAAATTGCAATTATATGAAGTCTTGGATACGATAACTAACCTTGTTGTGGTAATTGATTTTGAACCATTTGAATCATTTTGTAAAATGTCAATTTGGATTTGTCTCGGTTTATCATGAATAGACAGAGCTTATGTATTTTTTGAGCAAGAATACTACAGAAGTGATATATCCTCAATATATATGGGAGGGTAGGGTGCATGCCGTCAATATGTCTTAATACTGGTGATGTAAACCTTGATTACTGTTGAATTTCTCCACATAAAGTTACTATTTTCCCCTTTGTAATTAATAAACATCTTGGGGGATATTTGTTGAGACTGCAGGTATCCTATTACTATTTATTTTTGTTTGTTTGTTTGTTTGTTTTATTTTTTGTTTTGTTTTGGCACACGGGCTTAGTTGCTCCGAGGCATGTGGGATCTTCCTGGAGCAGGGATCGAAACCGTGTCCCCCGCATTGGCAGGCGGATTCTCAACCACTGCGCCACCTAGGAAGCCCTCCTATTACTATTTAAACTATTTCACCCTTTATTCTTTAAAATTTTCACTAATTTTAGCATTCATCAGTGGGTCTGGCCTGCAACAATTATTATTGTAGTGTTCTAATGATTTTTTTTCTCATTCCTTCAACATTTTTTTTTTTTAGCTCTTTATTGGAATATAATTGCTTTACACTCTTGTACCAGTTTTTGAGGTACACCAAAGTCAATCAGCTGTATTTATACACATATCCCCATATTCCCTCCCTCCCGCAACTGCCCCCTACTTCAACACTTATTAATTGGAGTTTTTCTTCTTTTTTTTTTCTTCTGACTGTGCTGTGCAGCTTGTGGGATCTTAGTTTTCGGACCAGGGGTTGAACCTTGGTCCTTGGCAGTGAGAGTGTGGAGTCCTAACCACTGGACCATCAGGGAATTCCCTAATTGGAATTCTTCTGTTAGAGCTGTTCCTTCTCTCCCATTTATTTATTTATTCAATTATTTATATCAATGTGGACTCATGGATATTTATAATCCCATACCACTCTTATTTATTTTGATGTTCAAATTGTTCCCGCTTTTTAAAAATTACCTCTTAATTTAAAAAAATTAATAAAACAAATTATAAGTGAAAACAGTTATTTGTTGTGGGTTGACCAGCGGATTGCACTATGGCTTAACATTCAGTACAGTGGTTGATTTCTATGCACTCTGACAATTCTCAGTCTACTACAACTGAACTCATTAGTCATGTGTTATGTAAGAATGAGGAGGGAAAGAACATGAACACATCTTTGTCTTTTCTTCTCTTCCTGTACTTGGTTAATTCTGCCAATTTGGTCAGAAAATCCCTAGTGACAACAAAAGCTTGGCAGTTACTAATAGCAGTTATTTTGTACAATAAAAAAAAAATTACAAAGTGTTTAAAGAGATGGAAACTTGGATGGCATTCTTGTTCCCTAGTGGTAACTGACTGGATGTTCAGGATGGAGTGCTTGCTGACCCCTTGAACACAGCTATTGTGCTGGGGTTAATATTGTGTTTCCGTCTATAGTTTATCACTTGGAGTGCCGATCTAAAACAAACCATCCGGTGTATCCAGCTAGTCTGGGACATCCACTTTGAAACGGATAAGGATTTCCTTGTGCTTAAACTGCTAGAATTTTTTTTTTTTTTTTTGGTCAAGTGGAAAAACAGTATTAGTGTTTTTAAGTATTTTTTAGTTATTTCGTTTTGTTTGCTGTTGTTACATCCAATTATGTGTAACATTTTATTTATACTTTTATAGCATTTATCACATATTACCTTTTGTCATTTCTCCTTTTTTAATTGGTCTTTTTTGGGGGGGGGAGGTACATATCCACCTTTTCCTTCTCAACTAAACAACTTGAGGACAGAGCCTGTTTATTAAACGTTTTGAATAGCCTACATGCTTTGCACATGAGAGGGTTCTTTGTTGTTGAAAAGGGGGAAACATTTTGGGTTTTTTTGAGTGAAAAATTGCTTCCTGTCATTTATGTTAAGAATAGATAAAAGTGTATACATTATATTTGTGAGACAAGGATTTTCTTTACTTATAGAAGAATGTTTTAATCCATTATCGACTCCCTATAATAAGATTAAATTTCTATGTCACTGTAAGAGCAAACTGCTCATCCATAAACCATGTTTAAGCAGATAATAGTTTATTAATTAGAATTTTGTTCTAATGGCAAATTTGTTCTAACAACATTTAGTTGAAGAGAACTTCAACAAAGATCATTCATCTACAGTTTATATGATAACCTTCAGTCTATGGAGCAAGTCACCAGGTCCCACATATTATTCAAAAGTTGGTGGTGTTGAACACAGACCCTTTATTCAAATATTTACAAAAATCCTTAATCTAGAGCTATTAGCAGCAGTTTGTAACTGCATTTTATTACCCATGCCATAAATATTTCTCATGAATTCTCCAGGATAGGGCAATTAGGACTACAAAATATATCTATATTTGTGACAGAATTTTTCATAATTCATTCAACCAATATTTATAGTTTATCTTCTGTATGTTATTGATCCCTGCTATAAACACTTTATCAATATACTGCCAGATTTTGACCAGTATATAACATTCATTTTTGCTAAAACTAAGTATGCATATTCTTATAGTGATGTCGTGTGGAGTGGGATAAAACTTGCTCTGAAAGGTTGGAAGCAAGTGTAATGTCAAGCCAGAGTCACAGAAAGATTTTGTGTGTGCTAGAAAAATACAAGAATTTTGCCTCATGAATGTGCAAGAGAATGTATTCAGGACCTTAAATAGCCCTACACAGACTGCAACACAGTTCTGAGGAGTGACTAAAAAAAGTGAAGAACCTTGGATAAGCACTGTAGCAGTGAAGTGTTATAATTATCTTTGACTTTTGTGGTCTTGACTTTTAATCCCTTCAATGACCCTTGGTCAAATGGAAAAGACGGGCAAAACAGAAACTGTGACATATGAGAAGTACCACATTAATAGTGATATGTGGAGTATTACAGGAATATAAATGAGGAAGGCTATGTGCTGTCAAAAATTGGTCTTTTTGTGAAAGGGGAGAGAAAGAACAATTGACTTGCTGTCTTTCTGGAGTTAACTACCCTCTCCAGATATTCTTCAGTGTTGCATAATAATCCCATTCTGTAGATTGTGTATGTTTAATGCCTGCTATCTTCCAGGCTCTCTTAACCAGTTTACTTTTATTTTATTAGTTAGTCTTATTTAATCCTCTCAGTTATTCAGGAGAGTTGGTATTAGGGTTAGTGTTAGAGTTTTGTGGATTATAAATTGAGATTGAAAAGTTAAATTATTTGTCCAAATCATTAAGTTTATAATTGACAGAACTGAAGTTCAAATTTGGTCTATTCAATTTCATATATATATATATGTATTTTTAAATATTTATTTATTTATTTATTTGGCTGTGCCAGGTCTTAGTTGTGGCATGCGGGATCTTCGTTGCCTTGTGCAGGATCTTTCTAGTTGCAGCATGCAGGATCTTAGTTGCAGCACGTGGGATCTAGTTCCTGACAAGGGATCAAACCCAGGCCCCCTGCATTGGCTAACACGGAGTCTTAACCACTGGACCACCAAGGAAGTTCCTCAATTTCATATCTTAGCCTCTGTCTACTCTACTGTACTTCTTCCAGACTATATTGTATTAATTGCACACCCCAGTACGCACTGATATTCAGTACATCCAACACTGAAGCCCAGGCCTAGGCATTTTTCATACATTATCTCATTTAATCCCCACAGCAGCCATTTGAAGGTAGTATTTAATGTTTTACCACTGTGGAAACTGAGGCTCAGACAAGTAAATTACATGCTTTGAGCCTCTCAAAAGGTAAATGGTAATATCAAGACTTGAACTGAGATTCATTTGACTTTAAAATTTGTTGTTCTGTATTTATACTTAAATGATTTTACAAAAATTATCCAAAGGGCATCAACTGTAAGTTAGCAAATGCATTGTAAAGTGTGAGATACAGATCTAAGACAATTGCACACTGACATCCCATTGTTCTTTTAGCATTTATTGAATAGTGACTTTCCCCAATTGTGGTTTCTGCTATTGAATCTTTTTCTGAAGTTACTTTCTAATCCATTTTTTTCTTTGTTATTTGATGGCATATATTTAAAATTGAGTTTAATATTATTTATTTAATATAACACATGCTTATTATTTAAAAGTTCAAACATTTTAGAAATAGTTAACTTCGAAAATAGAAGTCACTGTAATTGCAATGCAGATATAACCATTATTAGCAAATTGGCATAATTTTTTAAAACGTAAAACTGAGAGCTTACTTTTGTCATTTAGCAACTGTGATACCCTTAGTTTTACCTTTGGGTTTATAGTGTCATTTTATGAAGTTTTTAAAAATCTTATACGGTTTATTAAAAAGAAAAAAGACAAACTAGCCACTACTGGGACTTCCCTGGTAGCACAGTGGTTAAGAGTCCGCCTACCAGTGCAGGGCATATGGATTCGAGCCCTGGACTGGGAAGATCTCACATGCCATGGAGCAACTAAGCCCATGAGCCACAACTACTGAGTCCACATGCTACAACTACTGAAGCCCGAGTGCCTAGAGCCTGTGCTCCGCACTAGGGGAGCCACTGCACTGAGAAGCCCATGCACCGCAAAGAAGAGTAGCCCCTGCTCTCCACAACCAGAGAAAGCCTACATGCAGCAACGAAGACCTAAAGCAGTCAAAAATAATATATATATACAGTATATATATTTAAAAACAAACAAAAGAAGGAGCCACTACTTTTTTTTTTTAATAAATTTATTTATTGGCTGCATTGGGTCTTCGTTGCTAAACACGGGCTTTCGCTAGTTGAGGTGCGCAGGCTTCTCAATGTAGGGGCTTCTCAATGTAGTGGCTTCTCTTGTGGCGGAGCACTGGCTCTAGGCATGTGCTTCAGTAGTTGTGGCTCGCAGGCTCTAGAGCACAGGCTCAGTAGTTATGGTGCAAGGGCTTAGTTGCTCTGTGGCATGTGGGATCTTCCCAGACCAGGGCTCAAACCCGTGTCCCTTGCATTGGCAGGCGGATTCTTAACCACTGCACCACCAGGGAAGCCCAACCACTACTTTTATATTTCGGCAGGAGACTAAGAAGCAATATAAATTATTCCTAACCAGCCTTATGCAAATTGCCTCTGCTTTAGTGAAAATGAAATTAAATAAAGTCTTTATCTTTCTATTTCTTCTAATCCTATAGATGGTCAAGACTTTTCTGCTGTTGTTAACAGTCCTCTGCTTTGTATGTTTTAAAGTAAGCAAGAAGGGTATGAGACAGATTGGACCATTTTTTCACATAAAGTAGTACTTCTTTTTAGGGGAGGGAGAAGTACTAAGAGTAGAATTGACTTATAAAAACAGATATGTCCTAGAAAATAAATATAAACCTCAACACCAAAAGGAAAAGAAAAATATGTAATTTGAAGTAATTTTTCAAATGCAGTCTCTCCTGGTTTGTGGATTAGCTATATAAAGGATTTTAAACACACAAATTACTCTTTAGCAGTTTCCACAGGGAAATTTGCCAGTAGCTGTCTTCCTTTCAAAAACATTTAAAAACGCAAACCCAAGATGTTTAAAACTGTTTTTCATAAAAAATTGAAAATCTTGCATATTCTTTTGCAGTTTGAAGAAACATTCCAAAGAAAATCACTTTTTAAATTCATTTTTGAAATATTTATTTTGTAAATGACCCACAACTGGTTTTACCATATAAGATTAGTAGTTGAACAAGACTACCAAGGAGAAATTATATAGTAAACAGTCCAAAGACCCAAATTATTTCAATCTAGTTTGTTCTGTGTTTGTATATACAAAAGTGTGAAAGCTAATACTTTTGAATAAAAGTAATAGATATCCATGTTAGAATTTGATTGAGGCCTAAAAAATATTTTTTTTTGCCAGTTTGCATAAATTTATCATAAAAGCCTATAATTTTAAAATCCTGAAAGTTTAATTGCTGGGGACAAATTTCAGCTACCTTATTTCTGGTTTATTTGGATTTATTCCACTGTAGCTCAGAGGTTTAAAAGGAAACTTGAATTCTCCTTCTCATCTCAGTAGTAATTTGAGATCCTCAGAAAAGATATATCTCCTACTTTTATTGACTTGGACAGGCCGTGGAGTGAAATGGAGAAGAAAAGATGGGTAATGAAGTGAACTGAAAAATCTCAGGACAAACACAAACTATAATTATTTTTTTAAATCAGAACATTGAAATCACATAAGCATGTGTATTGCTTCTGAGGACATGCTTGGTTTCTTTGTTGGGGACTTTTTCCTCCTGATAACTAGCAAGAAAAAAGGAGCTAACTTCACAGAGTTAAATGATAAGGCAATAATGGGAAATTAAATATGACTTTGGAAATGCTGGTACAGCAGATCCAAAGAGGTATAACTCAAATTTGTGTTAGATTTAGGGTTCTGGTGATTGTTCTATACCTCCTCATTTGTTGTAACTCACAAATCACTCCTCCCGTGTCTTCAGACAAAAAAGTATAAAGAGACATGAATTTCCTGCTTTTAAAGAGAAGAAAATAATAACATCCTGCACTTGTTGAGGCAGGAGATCAAGATTGAGTGGCCATATACATTTACCATTTTTCACCCATTAAAATAACAAAGATTATTTATTTTTTATTTTTATTTTTTTGGCACACAGGCTGCGTTGCTCCATGGCATGTGGGAACTTCCTGGAGCAGGGATCAAACCTGTGTCCTCTGCGTTGGCAGATGGATTCTTAACCACTGCGCCACCTAGGAAGCCCCCAAAGATTTTTTAAATAAGGTTACTTTACTTCCTGTTTGCAAGTCTGCTGACATGAACATGCTCACATACTGCTGGTGGGAGTATAAAATGGTATAATCCTTTTGGAGAGAAATTTACAATATTTATCATGAGCCTTAAATATTCCTTTGACATAGTAATTTCTCTCCTGAAAAATATATTCATTATAGCGTTATTTAAAGTGCCCAGGACTTCCCTGGTGGTGCAGTGGTTAAGAATCAGCCTGCCAATGCAGGGGACACGGGTTCATCCCTGCTCCAGGAAGATCCCACATGCCTCGGAGCAACTAAGCCCGTGTGCCACAACTACTGAGCCTGTCTCTCTAGAGCCCACAAGCCAGAACTACTGAGCCTACATGCTGCAACTAGTGAAGCCTGGGCGCCTAGAGCCCGTGCTCCACAGCAAGAGAAGCCACCACAATGAGAAACCCACACACCACAATGAAGAGAAGCCCCTGCTTGCCACAACTAGGGAAAACCCATGTGCAGCAACAAAGACCCAATGCAGCCAAAAATAAATAAATTAATTAATTTAAAAAATAATAATTTAAGTGCCCAATAAATTAGGGAACACCTAAATATATTATGGTAAACACAATGGAATGCTCTATAGCTATTTTATTTTTTAAAGTTTTTTTTTTTAATTTTTATTTTTGGCTCCGTTGGGTCTTCATTGGTTTGTGTGGGCTTTCTCTAGTTGTGGCAAGCGGGGGCTACTTTTCGTTGCAGTGCGCGAGCTTCTCAGTGCAGTGGCTTCTCTTATTGTGGAGTACAGGCTTCTGGGCATGTGTGCTTCAGTAGTTGCAGCACATGGGCTCAGTAGTTGTGGCACACAGGTCTTAGAGTGCTCAGGCTTCAGTAGTTGTGGCTCACGGGCTTGGTTGCTCCACAGCACATGAGACCTTCCCAGACCAGGGATTGATCCCATGTCCCTTGCATTGGCAGGCGGATTCTTAATCACTGCGCCACCAGGGAAGTCTATAACTATTTTTTAATGATGCTTATGAAGAGTTTGTTTAACATGGGAAGGTGTATGTGTGTAAGTAAAGGACTACAAGGTCTGGAAAGAAATGTGGTCGAATCAGGAATTTTTATATTTGTATTCATTTTCTTTTCAGTATTTGCCAGTTTAATTGTCTAAGGGGGAAGGATAAGGCCAGCAGAAGGTAAAATGATTGCCAGGGGCTGGGGAAAAGAGAATGGGGAATTATTGTTTAAAGGATACAGAGTTTCAGTATGGGAAGATGAAAAAGTTCTGGAGGTGGATGGAGGTGATGGTTGCACAGCAGTGTGAAAGTACTAGATGCCACTGAACTGTACATGTGAAAAACAGTTAAAATGGTAAATTTTATGTTATGTGTATTTTACCATAATTTTTAAAAAAAGGCCATTACAATGGTTTGGGTGATCCAGAGCATGTTGGTAGTGGGATTTAAAGGAAGTAGGTAGATTAGAGAAAAATTTCAGAGGTGGGATCAGATGGTTTTGCCCTTGACTGGATGTGGGGGCTAAGGAGAGGGAGGAGTCTACAAAGATTTAGAGAAGTGGTTCCCAAAGCATCATGGGCATGAGAATCAATGACCTAGGGAAGCCTTAATAAAATTCAGATTATTGGGCTTTACACCAGGCTTGCTCTACTACTGGTTTAGATACTGTGTGGCTAGAAAGATGGTGATGCTAATGCTAATAACTAAAACAGCGCACATAGGAGGAGCTGAAGGGTAATGAGGATTGGTTCACGTGTGCACTTGTTAAGTTTGAAGGGTTGAGACAGCACTCTGGTGGAAGAAATCAGGGCCAACAAGAGAAACTGGTTCTCGAGATATATGTTAAGTCTAAAGATCCAGCATTGAAAGTTGCTAGAGAGTAGAGGATAAAGTGAGCAGAAAGTGCTAAAATCAAAGCCTTGGGGAACAACTACATTGTAGGGTTAAGAGGAGGAACAAGGCATTAGAAAATAAATGGCCAGGAAGGAGGAGTAAAAACAGCTGATAGAGTGTATTGTCAGATGTTGGAATGGTTAAGAATAAGGATTGAGAAAAAGGGCCTTTGGATTGGGTAAGAAAACATGAGTGACTCTTTAGAATGCAGTTTTATTCAGAAAAGATTAAGGAGCAAAAGGAGAAAATAGAAACAGCAAGCATAAAGGGGTTTGGTTTGGTTTGGTTTGGTTTGGTTTGGTTTGGTTTGGTTTGGTTTGGTTTGGTTTGGTTTGGTTTGGTTTGGTTTGGTTTGGTTTGGTTTGGTTTGGTTTGGTTTGGTTTGGTTTGGTTTGGTTTGGTTTGGTTTGGTTTGGTTTGGTTTGGTTTGGTTTGGTTTGGTTTGGTTTGGTTTGGTTTGGTTTGGTTTGGTTTGGTTTGGTTTGGTTTGGTTTGGTTTTTCAAGGAGCGGTAAAGAGAAGGAACCAAGCCAGGGATAGTAAAATCAAGACAAAGCTTTTTCCAGTTTGGGTAAACTTGGTACTACTTTAGGCTGATATTTCTGTGGAGGATTTGCCTCTCGTGGGTCTCCTGCCCCTTTTGCTGTTCCTTCTCTTCTCCCCAGCCCTTTGCAGTGGAATGTCCTCTCCCTTGATGGTGGTGCTGGAAGTCTTCCATGTGCCCCTCTAGGTCCACTGCTCCTTCTCTATCTGCTTTCTGATGGACTACATCAACAAGTTTGCCCTTTTGGCTTTTGTTGAGTTTGGCCAATGTGGAGACCCAACAAGGGAAAAGAGGAAGGAGAGAGAGATTGGAACATTTATCCCCTTCGCCCCCAACCTGCAGGGTCCCTTCAGTTTGGTGAATTGACTGAAGGTTACTGCTCCTCTGAAGTCAGTCCTCTCTAGGACTCTCTCCTAGTTCCTTCAGGCCTAGGTGTAGAAACAGGATATCACACTCTATTTTTCCTTGTGATTTCCCTGAACCCTTTTTTTTTTTTTTTTAATTTTATGTCTGCTGTATGTATGTATGTATTTGATGTGTCGGGTCTTCACTGCTGCACGGACTTTAGTTGCGGCGAGTGGGGCCTACTTTTCGTTGCAGTGCATGGGCTTCTCATTGCAGAGAAGAGGCTCTAGGTGCACAGTAGTTGTGGCACATGGGCTCAGTAGTTGTGGCTCGTGGGCTTTAGAGTGCAGGCTCAGTACTTGTGGCGCACGGGCTTAGTTTGCTTCACGGCATGTGGGATCCTCCCGGCCCAGGGATTGAACCTGTGTCCCCTGCATTGGCAGGCAGATTCTTAACTACTGTGCCACCTGGGAAGCCCTTTCCCTGGACTCTTGTCCACAGCTTTATAAATTGTTCTTTTATTAACCCTGTGGCATCTGTTTCCTGCAGAGACCCTGGATGATATGGTGATCTTACCCAGTCTCATGGCCTTAAATCTCAACCACATTCCAATAGTTCTCAAATGTCAAGCTCCAGGCCACACCCATCCCTGACTGCCTGCTAGATTTTGATTGCCTAATGTGTCTCCACTTACTGATCTTTCCTCCTAAACCTGTTGATGGCAACTGTATCCTTCAGTTGTTTGGGACCAAAATCTCAAAATCCTCCTCAGTTCCTCTCCTTTTTTCAGCCCCCCTCCTCCAGTCTGTCAGGGCACCTGAGAGAGTCTGCCTTCAGTAGAGAATCTGACCCTTCTTACCACCTCCACTCCTATCACCCTGGTCTCACTCACCTCTAGTAACCCCCCAATTGGTCTTCCTGCTTCTGCTCTTGCCCTCTTCCACTCTGTTTTCAACAAAGTATTGAGAATGATTAAAATTCAAGTTAGATCATGTCACTGCTCAGCTTAAAACCTCCCAGCAGCTTCCCAATTCAGAATAAAGCCACAGTCCTTACAGCGACCTACGTGAGCTGCCTCCCATTCCCTTTACCCATGTCCCTTGTTCTCTACTCTTTCCCCCTCAGTTACCCTGTGCTAGTCACACTGGCCTCATTTACTCTAATACTGTTCTCTCATCTGGAATTCTTCTCCCAAATATTCCCATGACTGACACTTCGCATTCTCTAAGTTATTGCTCAAAATCTCTTCATAAGGCTGCTCGACTAACCACCTTATTTACAGTCGCAAATTGACCCCCTTGCAGCACTCTGATCCGCCTTCCCTTACTGCTTACGCTTTTCCATAACACTTATTATCTCATAACTTACTATATAATTTACTTATTTTAATTTTTTTTAATTATCATGCAGTAAAATTGCCCCCCCCCCCCGTGAATTTTAATACATGTATAAATTCTTGTGAGCATCAACCACAATAAGGATATGGGCCAGTTTTATGCTAAAAAAACTCATCACATCTTCCCCATGCCTGTCTTCATATAGTTATGTCTTTTTAATAATGGAATCATGCAGTATGTAACCTTTTGACACTGGCTTCTTTTACTCAGCATAATGCCTTTTAAGATTCATCCAAGTTGCTCAGTTCATTTTCCTGTTTATCACTGAGTGATATTCTGTTCCCTGGCTGCACTGCAAGTTATCCATTCGCCCACTGAAGGAAATTTGGGTTGTTTTCAGTTTGGGCACTTAGGAGTAGAGCTGATAAAAAAAAATTCATATATCAGCTTTTATGTGAACATAAGTTTTTGTTTTTCTGGAATATAATTTACTTATTCATTACATTTATCCTTTTTTATTTTTGCCTGTTTTGTTCATGGAGATATTAAGTTCCCAAAACAGTTGCTGGCATGTAGCAGAAGCTCAGTAAATTAAAGAATATGCAATATTACTTTAAAATGGAAAGGTATAATGAAACCAGAGTCACTCAGAACACGTTTTACATTGCCAACCCTAGAATGTGCAGCTTCTCAGATCCTAAATGGCAAGAGACTTGACCTGAAAGATACCTGCAAGTTGAGAATGTAAAAGGCTTCTTACTAAAAATAAAGTAATTCCTCCCTAATGCTTTTGGTGGCCATCTATCAGATTCCTGATTTGGAGGAGGAGATTGGGACAAGGTTGAGGAGAAACTTCTGAGGTGAATACTTTAACAGTGATGTCAACATAACTCACTTGTGAGCAAAATGAAAAGCCAGCTCTTCTACCCTAAGGATAAGTCAGAAACAAAGTTGCTTGCAAAAGCAGGGGAAATATTGGCACCATTCTGCCTACTTTGTCTGATGCATTTAGTTTCACTTAAACTCATAGTAAAGGTCACTTGATGAGATTAGAAAACGATAAGCATTAGAGATAACAGAGGCAAATACTGATTGTATGAGAGATTGTTGTTTATAAGGGAAGGTGATTGATTTACCAGAATACTTGTGTTTACAACCATAGGCTACATCTGCACTATGAAGTATCTTTTGGACAAGCTTTTAAAAGCCACATAAATGGCATTCAGTTTAAAATCAGATGCTGCCTAATGCCCCCAACCATAATAGCCGCGTACCTTGTTAATATACAGGGACCTCTGTAACCCTATTCGTTAGAGTGTGGAATTCAGTAAGAATCAGTTGGATCTTGGATCCTATCCAGTGCATTATAGTTTTAGAAGGCTCAACAAGGTTTCAGTTTAAGGTGGTTCCATGTTTAAAGTTTGAGCAAGGTTTCAGAATATGTTTTTTTCGTTTAAGTTTTGTTTTTTGTATAAATGATATGGGCTTATCAAAGTTTCAAATATACACAGCTACATAAAGAAAAAAAGGCTGTCCTATGCATATTTCTAAGCACTATTGATATTTTGATGAAAATCTTTCCAGATGTCTTTCCAGATGTGTGTACAGTACATGTATATGTTTTTGGTCACTCTAAAGAGAATGGATTATAGTGATGCTTTTAGGGTTGGGGGAAACCTCTTCATTTTCAATAAGAGCAAGCTGTGTGTAAAAGAAAGAAGATTAATTTCAGCATATAAACACCTAAAACACTGTAAACATCAGAGTTTAATTAAGCATTTTGAGGATGATCTTTAGCTATCCGGAAAAGTGAAATAGTTCTGAAATGTATCACCGGTTCTGAGTTGACCTGAATGCCACGTGGGGTTGTAGAGGCTTTGTTTATCCAGCGGGTTTATCCCGCGGGGTATCCAGGTTAAAGCACTGTGGCAACTGGGGAGATCTAAGGACAGGACTAAAACAGAACACTGTTAACTTTTCACCTTTCATAAATCTGAGGTAAATTAGAAACAGATGTTTATTTATGGTTCTCCAGCCATTATGAAGGGCCAGTTAGATGGCGGTATGGGTGCCATTGTCATCAACTCAAGTGAAACTCATTGCTCTTTTAATAAGGCCATGCAATAAGCTGTGTATGTATGTCTGTTTTATTTAAATATGTGCAGTATTCAGCTGATTGATGCTACTCTGTGATCAAATAAACTTCTAAGTATGTCATAAAGGGGGCTTTTCTAACCACTGTAGTCTTCAAGAGTAGTCATTTAGAATGTCTTTAATTTCCCTCAATTGGTAGAACCAAAAGTTAGTATGTTGCCTTAAATGTTTAAAAAGCAAGTCTCTGCCATTGGCAGTGACTGGAAACCGTAAGAATTTCTGCCAAAGTTGTGATCTAATTCTCTCCTGAAAGCACAAAGCTAAACTAAAGCATGTATTGAAGTGCCTGAGTCAGCAGTTCAAGGGCTATACTGGTTGCACCCCTGCTTATTTTTCTAGGATGAAAAAATCTCCTTGGTGACCTGAAGTAGTTAGCTTTTACTCTCTCCACCTAGAAATACACGTATTATAACTATACATAGAAAGTATAGCACACGCACACACACACAAACTTTCTAGATGTTGCCATTAGCATTATTATATTTTTTAGAATTATTCTTAACTTCAATAGATGTTGTTGAATAACTTATAAGAAAATAATTTTGCCTCTTCTACTGATTGCTGTTAAAATTTTTTAACTTTTCAAGGTTTTTAATTTAGGGAAGAAGAAAGGTACATGCTATTTATTGAATGTTTCATATGTGTCTAGAATTTTTACTTAGTGTTACTGCCATTTTATAGATGAGGACTTCAGAAATGTCAAGTGAGGTCACATAGCTCTGAAGTAGCAAGCACAGTTAGTAGTTAGCATTTGCACAAGGTCTGATTCCAAAGGCCTCTGTCACCACATCATGTAGAGTGAGCTGTAGAGATGCTATCCTTATGAAAGATTATCATCAGTATTACTAAGTAAAAAAAGCAAGATGTGGAAAGAGTAAGCATAATATGCTACTGTTGTGTGTATTTATATATATATATATACACACACACGTGTGTGTCTATTTTTATACATGCTTAGCCTATCACTGGAAGACCATACAGTGATTGCCTCCAGGGATGGGAATTGGGCTACTAGAAATATATGCTTTTTTTTTAAAATTATTTTGTTTTTGGCTGCATTGGTTCTTCATTGCTGCTCATGGGCTTTCTCCAGTTGTGGTGAGCGAGGGCTGCTCTTTGTTGCAGTACGTGGGCTTCTCATTGCAGTGGCACAGGCTCTAGGTGTGTGGGCTTCAGTAGTTGTGGCACATGGGCTCAATAGTTGTGGCTTACAGGCTCTAGAGCACAGGCTCAGTAGTTGTGGCACATGGGCTTAGTTGCTCCGTGGCATGTGGGATCTTCCTGGAACAGGGAACAAACTTGTGTTGGCAGGTGGATTCTTAACCACTGCACCACCTAGGAAGTCCCCCTTTACTCTTTATTATAAAATCTTTTATACCTTTTGAATTTTGTTTTATATGCATGTATTATCTATTTGAAATTGAAACAATATTTTAAAGACTTGTTAGCTATGTTTTTAGAAACATAGGTGATTATTTTTTAGATTTAGTAATCTATTTCTTAGTAAAGCTTCATAGGCTTGTAAAGCTTCTAATGCTATGAAATATTAATACTAGCTATTATGACATTGATAAGCATTGATGATGATCATATCTTTCTAGTTTTTCAGTTCCCATGATGCTACTTTAAATGGCCTACCACAGTGGAATTTGAGAGGAGGTGGATTACTGATGTAACATATATTGATATTAGAGAGGAAATGGTGACTGATTTATCTACATTCAACTATTTAGTGACATTTTAATGCTTTTTAAGATTTTTAATAATCTTCAGTTTATCTAGTTTTTGAAGTGAGAGTACCATGCCTCAGATGACAGTAGTTGCCAGTCATGACTGAGGTAAAAAGTATTTTGTATGTCTTTAAATTGAACTTAAAAAGAAAAACATTTCCCATCTATTAAAAGCAATGTCTTAATTTGTGGCTACCATTATAGAAATACCTTGTTTTTGACTGTTTTTTTGTACTTGTTTTTCAAAACTGTAACAGTTTGTTTCCATAGCTGTCTCCCTTGCTAGACTGGGGATTCCTTGAGGGCAAGGTCCATGCCTAAATTGCTCTTGTATTCTCTGACTAGCCTAATGCCTGATACTTGAAAGGTAACTAAAAATGTTGAATGAGTTGGATTGAATTGAAATAGAGATACATAGTTTAGTCCAGAGAAGAGAGAGAGAGATAATCTCAGTCTTCAAATATTTGAAGGGTTAATGTGTGGAAGAGATTAAGTTTGTTCTGTATAGCCTCTGTAAACAGCACACCAGCGGGTGGAAGTTTCAAGTTTCTAAATGTTAAGAGTTGTCTAAAGCTAGTTGGGGCTGTCTCAGGAGGTACTGAATCTATCTCCAGATTTATTCATGATGGTGAACTACTGAGATAATTCAAATATTTAATTGTTCATTTTTTCCTTCACTCATTAATTCAAACATTTACTGAGCAGGTGCTGGTCTGGATGTTGGACACCAAGATTGAATAAATCATAAACTCTGCCTTTGGGGAACTTGCAGCTAGCAGGGAAACTGAAGTATTAACAAAGGATTACAACCCAGGGTGCTTAGAGGTTGTTACAGAGGAGTAATGGTAATACCCTGGAGAGAGTGAAGAGGAAAGGCTGCTAAGGAGGTGACTCTTGAGTAGAGCTGACCAGGCAGATAAAGGGAGAAAGAAGTCCTAAGCAGAAACAACAATATGCGAAGAGGGATTTCCCTGGTGGTCCAGTGGTTAAGAATCCACCTTCCAATGCAGGGGATGCGGGTTCAATCCCTGGTTTGGGAACTAAGATCCCACATACTGCAGGGCAACTAAGCCTACGTGCCATGACTGCTGAGCCCTGCACTCTGCAACCAGAGACAGGCCTGCTTGCCACAAGGGAAGATCCCACATGCTGCAACTAAGACTGAAAATAAATAAAAAACAAACAAACAAAAAGCAGTATGCAAAGACTCAAAAGTTAAAGTTTCTAGGATAGAGGGACTTCCCTGGTAGCACAGTCATTAAGAATCTACCTGCCAGTGCAGGGGACACGGGTACAATCCCTGCTCCAGGGAGATCGCACATGCCGTGGAGCAACTAAGCCTGTATGCCATAACTGCTGAACCTGTGAGCCACAACTATTGAGGCTTTGTGCCACAGCTACTGAAGCCCACTCGCCTAGAGCCCATGCTCCTTAAGAGAAGCCACCACGATGAGAAACCCGTGCACTGCAACGAAGAATAGCCCCCGCTTGCTACAACTACAGAAAGCCGGTGTGCAGCAACAAAGACCCAATGCAGCCAATAAAATTAATTAATTAATTTGTAAAAAAAAAAAAAGTTTTTAGAATAGAGTAGTGGTATGTCATTTGAATTACATGCTCTTATTTATTTTGGGGGGGGGGTACATCAAGTTCAGTCATCTGTTTTTATACACATATCCCCGTATTCCCTCCCTCCCTCGACTCCCCCCCCACCCTCCCTCGAGTCCCCCCCACCCTCCCCGTCAGTCCTCTAAGGCATCTTCCATCCTCGAGTTGGACTCCCTTTGTTATACAACAACTTCCCACTGGCTATCTGTTTTACAGTTGGTAGTATATATATGTCTGTGCTACTCTCTCGCTTCGCCTAAAGCTTCCCCTTCACCCCCCGCCCCGCCCAAACCTCGAGTTCTCCAGTCCATTCTCTGCATCTGCGTCCTTGTTCTTGTCACTGAGTTCATCAGTACCATTTTTAGATTCCGTATATGTGAGTTAGCATACAATATTTGTCTTTCTCTTTCTGACTTACTTCACTATGTATGACAGACTCTAGGTCTATCCACCTCATGACATATAGCTCCATCTCATCCCTTTTTATAGCTGAGTATTATTCCATTGTATATATATGCCACATCTTCTTTATCCATTCATTTGTTGATGGGCATTTAGGTTGCTTCCATGTCCTGGCTATTGTAAATAGTGCTGCAATAAACATTATGGTACATGTTTCTTTTGGGATTATGGTTTTCTTTGGGTATATACCCAGGAGTGGGATTACTGGATCATATGGTAGTTCTATGTGTAGTTTTTTAAGGAACGTCCAAATTGTTTTCCATAGTGGCTGTACCAACTTACAGTCCCACCAACAGTGCAGGAGAGTTCCCTTTTCTCCACACCCTCTCCAGCATTTGTTGTTTCCAAATTTTGTGATGATGGCCATTCTGATTGGTGTGAGGTGATAGCTCATTGTGGCTTTGACTTGCATTTCTCTGATGATTAGTGATGTGGAGCATCTTTTCATGTGTTTGTTGGCCATCTGTATGTCTTCTTTGGAGAAAAGTCTATTTAGGTCTTCCGCCCATTTGTGGATTGGGTTATTTGCTTTTTTTGGTA
Source organism: Hippopotamus amphibius kiboko (assembly GCF_030028045.1). Taxonomy (NCBI): domain Eukaryota; kingdom Metazoa; phylum Chordata; class Mammalia; order Artiodactyla; family Hippopotamidae; genus Hippopotamus; species Hippopotamus amphibius. Next base: position 17,488,727 of record NC_080201.1, on the reverse strand, counting down.
TTAAGCTGCATGAGCTGCTTGTATATTTTGGAGGTTAATCCTTTGTCCGTCGTTTCATAGGCAACTATTTTTTCCCATTCTGAGGGTTGCCTTCTAGTCTTGTTTATGGTTTCTTTCGCTGTGCAAAAGCTTTTAAGTTTCATGAGGTCCCATTTGTTTATTCTTTATTTTATTTCCATGATTCTAGGAGGTGGGTCAAAAAGGATCTTGATTTGATGGATGTCATAGAGTGTTCTGCCTATGTTTTCCTCTAGGAGTTTTATAGTGTCTGGACTTACATGTAGGTCTTTAATCCATTTTGAGTTTATTTTTGTGTATGGTGTTAGGAAGTGTTCTAATTTCATTCTTTTACATGTTGCTGTCCAGTTTTCTCAGCACCACTTATTGAAGAGGCTGTCTTTTTTCCATTGTATATTTGTGCCTCCTTTGTCGAAGATAAGGTGCCCATGTGTGTTTGGGCTTACTTCTGAGTTCTCTATTCTATTCCACTGATCTTCCTTTCTATTTTTGTGCCAGTACCATAGTGTCTTGATCACTATGGCCTTGTAGTATAGTTTGAAGCCAGGAAGCCTGATTCCACCAACTCCATTTTTCCTTCTCAATATTGCTTTGGCTATTCGGGGTCTTTTGCGTTTCCATACAAATCGTAAGATTTCTTGCTGTAGTTCTGTGAAAAATGCCATTGGTAATTTGATTGGGATTGCGTTGAATCTGTAAATTGCTTTGGGTAGTACAGTCATTTTCACGATGTTGATTCTTCCAATCCAGGAACATGGTATGTCCCTCCATCTGTTTGTGTCGTCTTTGATTTCTTTCATCAATGTCTTAAAGTTTTCTGCATACAGATCTTTTGTCTCCTTAGGCAGGTTTATTCCTGGGTATTTTATTCTTTTGGTTGCAATGGTGAATGGGAGAGTTTCCTTAATTTCTCTTTCTGCTCTTCCGTTGTTAGTGTATAGGAATGCAAGAGATTTCTGTGCATTAATTTTGTATCCTGCTACTTTACTAAACCCATCAATTAGTGCTAGCAGTTTTCTGGTAGAGTCTTTAGGGTTTTCTGTATATAATATCATGTCATCTGCAAAGAGTGACAATTTTACTTCTTCTTTTCCAATTTGGATTCCTTTTCTTTCTTTTTCTTCTCTGATTGCTGTGGCTAAAACTTCCAAAACTATGTTGAATAATAATGGTGAGAGTGGACACCCTTGTCTTGTTCCTGTTCTTAGAGGGAATTCGGATTACATGCTCTTAAAGCACCTTCCAATCCTAAGATTCTGTGTGCTGGCTCTTTAACTTAGTGTATTTTTTCACTTCATGCCAGATAGTTTGTGTATATATATATTTTAGTTATTTATCATAGGAAGCAAAAATACTAACCCCCTTCTTTAATTTTTGTTCACAGTTAAATTCATCCGAGAAGTAACGCCATATATCAAGAAGCCATCGTTAGTATCAGATCTGCCATGGGAAGGTGCAGCTCCCCAGTCACCAAGTTTTAGTGGCAGTGAAGACTCTGGTTCTCCAAAACACCAGAACAGCACCAAGGACAGAAAGGTCATCCCTCTCAAAATGTGTTTTGCTGCTAGAAACCTAAGCATGCCGGACCTGGAAAACAGGTGAGCTGTACCTAAGGAGAACATCATACTCACAGCTTTACAAACTTATGGATATGTTGCAATATTACTTTTGTGTATTTTTACTATAAGCAATACAATTTTACAATAAGCAATAATGTGACTGTTGACTAGATTATATAGAGGAAAACATCAGCCTTGAGAGAATCATTTTTGGACTTTCATATTTAAATTACTTCACAAATATATGTACATGTATAGATCAATTTTGGATGAACACACAAGAAACTTGATGGTTATGCCTGTGGAGTGAAATGGGATTAGAAGGTAGAAGGAAAGAAAGGCTTCTACTTTTCATTTTGTACCTTTCTGGAGTGTTACTATTACTTTTTTCATTATGAATATTACTTAATAATTGAAAAAAAGTCTTGTTCAAGAAATTTTAAACAATATCTCCTTAAAAGGAAATTCCTTATAGTATTATAGTGTAAAGAATCAAAGATCTTCATTATAAATAAATCTGCATCAGTAAGTAATGTGACTCTGGCAAGTTAGCTTCTCTTGACCTCAGTATCCTCATTTGTAAAATGAGAGCATTGGATTGGGTAATTTCTAATATCCCTCCTAGTTCTATCACCATTTGGGTTCTACGACTTTGTCTTCATTAATGCCATGAAGTGGTACTGGTAAACCTGGTATTAAATGAGAGATTAGGGGGTAAAAAAGAGATAAAGAAACTAGTACAAAGACATAGTTAAGGACAAACTTTTTATAATATACTTTCATTTTTATGGTCTCCTCTGATCTGAATGCACAGCCAGGTGCCTAATGGTATGGTTCACAGAAGACAACAAGAAGCTGAATGACCTTGGGCATTTTAGGCCATAGGTACATGGAAGCTCCTGCTCTGTAGTATATTGTGTGTATGCTGGAAAGAGCTGAGCTCTGCAATCACGTAGACCTTGATTTCAATCCCAACTAGGTCGCCTGGTCCAAGGAAATTTCTGAGCAATTTCCTTCACCTGCGTAAACCTCCATATTCTCATTGATATGTTCAAGCCATAGAAATTACTTCGTGTTACATACAGGTTTATTTGTGAAAGATTTTATGTATATTGAATCATATATAAATACAAAACAGCTTGATCTTTAAAGACATGCTATGTTCATTTTTTTTCATACGTTAAGAATCTAATTTGTACCTGTGGCTACCAAGAGGGGAGGGGGGGGTGAGATAAATTGGGAGATTGGGATTGACATATATACACTGCTATGTATAAAGTAGATAGCTAATGAGAACAGACTGTAAAGCACAGGGAACTCTATTCAGTGCTCTGTGGTGACCTAAATGGGAAGGAAATCCAAGGAAGGAGGGTTATATGTATACATGTGGCTGATTCATTTTGCTCTAGAGCAGAACTAACACAACATTGTAAGACAACTATACTCCAATAAAAAAACAAAACAAAACAAGAATCTAATTTGTAAGGTAAATAATCACCTCTGCCTCTTAAATCCAAATTTAAAAATTTATTTTTCTCAAATGAGATACATTTATGTAGAGACTTTGATCTGTTAATCATGGACTTTAAAAAAAAAATTTGTAAGGACCATAGAGAAGGAATTAGAATAGAGTTACAATCTGATAAAAGAAGAACAAATAGCCACTAAATTTGTCAACTGATTGTCAGGCTGAGGAAAGTTTTCAGGCTAAGTCCCTTCATTATAAATCATTTCTGAGAATGAGACTAGGTTGTTGTCTAAGTCTGTTCAGGCTGCTGTAACAAAATACCATAAACTGGGTGGCTTATAAACAACAGAAAATTATTTTTCACAGTTAGGTGAAAGGCTGGGAAGTCCAGGATCAAGGCACTAGCAGATCTAGTGTCTGGCGAAGGCCCACGTCCTGTTTCATAGATGGTCATTTTCTTGCTATGTCTGCACATAGCAGAGAAGTCTAAAGAGCTCCCTGGGGTCTCTCTCACGAGAGCACTAATCCCATCTGTGAGGACTCTGTCGCATGATCTAATCACCTCCCAGAGGCCCCATCTTCTAATTTTGTCACATTTGTTAGGATTTTCACATATGAATTTGAGGCAGGGACAGAAACATTCAGTCTGTGTAGCCCCTGTAGTGCTGCTGATATACCTGGATATTAGGGGGGGGAAGCAAAGTGTTACAAAGTTTCTGTAGAATGCTGGGGTTGTGGGAGTGGGAAGAGAAGGAAGGAGGAAGGTGATATGACTATGACTTGCTGAAAGTTGTCATAGTTTATCATCCACTAAGACATCTTTTAGAACTCAATAACTTTGACCTTTATTAAAATTTGGGGCTGCATTCTCTTTAGCACATATGCTGAAGACATTTGGTGGATGGCCAAGTTTGAAATAGATTTTCAGAACCAAAAAGAGAGGACAGTTTGGGCTACAAGAGTTGTATCACACTGTGCTCTTTAGTAAGGTGATCGGTCTACTTGACCAGTGTACTATACAAGGAAAGGTCTTAGAAGAGTCAGGCTTTTGCAGATTCTCAGGCTTAATGCTGCAAAGTAATTCATTTATGATGTTAATTGAAATACCAAATTTGGGGACTTCCCTGGCTGTCCCATGGTTAAGACTCGGTGCTCCCAATACAGGGGGCACAGGTTCTGTCCCTGGTTGGGGAACTAAGATCTGGCATGCCGCACAGCAGGGCCAAAAGAAGAAAAAAAAAAAACCAAATTTGCAAATGATCTGCTTTTGTAAAATATGAATTGGAAGAGATTCAAGGTTATTTTTATGTCACTCTTACTTGCATGCCATCGTACTTTCTAGAGAAAAAGAAAAGCAGTAGAATTGCAGGTACCTGGCAAAATTATGGGTAACTTTGGTTATACACACAGGAATGTGAACATCTATCCTAAGTGTCTTGGTAGAAAAAAATGTTCAGAACCATTGACTAATTAGAGTGAGGTTAGGGTGATGGACTTTGTAACTTTAGCCAAGCTATTTGCCTTTCCGTAAGCCTTGGTTTCCTCCTGTATAAAATGAAAGGTTATATGAGGATTAAATAAGAGAACAATTATAAAACCGGCATAGTATGCTCTGAATATATTATTATCATAGGTGCTGTTGGTGTCCTTGAGACCTTAAACAAGTCCCTTAATTTCTCTGTCCTATTTTTCTCTTTCTGTAAAATGGACATAATATTTCCTGCTCAACTCTAGTCTTTAGAACTGCTTCAAGGATAAATAAGATAGTATCTATAAAATCACTTGGAGCTCTTTGATCGTTAAATTTATCTCAGCTCTGTCAAAGGAAATGTCATGACAGGTAACACAGCTGCAACGTTTAAAGCCATGAAGGAAAACAGTTCATTTAGGAACAGCAAAAATAAGTTTCATCAGGACTTCTGTCACCAAGACATTTATCACATTTAAGCCTTATATAACTAACCATATTTCTATTTGAAAATCTTAATCTTCCACATAGTCTTTTGTAAAACTCTGAGCAAGAAATAGGCTTAGATGTTCTCTAATCTGGAAAATACTTATGAAGCTGATATTTAAGCCCTACGTAGGCAAGCGGGTTCACATTATTCTTCATTTTTTCCCTAATATTTTATTATGAAACTCTTCAAACATATAGCAAAGTTGAAATAATTTTATAGTCAACACTATTTTTCCACCTAGATTCTACCATTAACATTTTACTATATTTGCTTTATCATAGCTTGGCCCATCTATCCATTGTCAACCCATCTTAATTTTTTTTGATGCATTTCAAAGTGAATTGCACACATTAGTATACTTCCCTCTACTCAAGCATGCATGTAGAGTTCAGTGTTTTCATTGTAGGTTTTTTCTTTTGAGATAATATTTGCATACAATAAAATACACAGATCATAAGTTTTGACAGATGTGTACAATTATGTAACCTAAGCCTATCAAGATATAGAACATTACCATTACCCTGAAAGGTTTTCTTTTGCCCCTTCCCAGTCAATTCATTTTCCCACCTTCCAAGGCTACAGCTGTTCTGACTTGCTGTCATAGATTTGTTTCAACTATTCTAAAACTTCATGTAAATGTAGTCATATCATATGTACTTTCTTGTTTTTTTTTATAAATTTGTTTATTTTTTATTTATTGGCTGCGTTGGGTCTTCGTTGGTGTGTGCAGGCTTTCTCTAGTTGCGGCAAGCGGGGCTACTCTTTGTTGCAGTGTGCAGGTTTCTCACTGCAGTGGCTTCTCGTCACAGAGCACAGGCTCTAGGCTTGCGGGCTTCAGTAATCGTGGCACATGGGCTCAATAGTTGTGGCTCGCAGGCTCTAGAGCGCAGGCTCAGTAGTTGTGGCGCACGGGCTTAGTTGCTCCACGGCATGTGCGATCTTCCTGGACCAGGGATTGTACCCAAGTCCCCTGAATTGGCAGGCAGATTCTTAACCACTGATCTACCACTAGGGAAGTCCCCATATGTACTTTCTTGTGATGGAATGATTTTATTCAGAATAAGATTTTTGAGATTCATCCTTCTTGTTGCATGTAACAATAGTTCTTTCTCTTTTATTGCTGAGTATTAATATGTTTTATGAATATATCACAGTTTCTTTATCCATTTTCCTATTGATGGATACCTGAACTGTTTCCAGTTTGGAGTTAATATTAATAAAATTATTATGAATGATTTTGTACAGCTCTTGTGGGCATACATTTTTATTTCTCTTGGGTAAATTCCTAGGAGTGAAACTGCTGCCTCACAGGGTAGGTGTATGTTCAGTTTTTTAAAAAACTGCCAGATTTTTTCCCAAAGTGTTTGTGCCGTTTTATATTCCCACCCGCAGTGTGTGAGAACTTCCATTGCTCCACATCCTTATCAGTCTTTTAATAGTAACTGTTCTGGTAGGTGTGTAGTGGAATCTTTTTGTGGTTCATCCTTCATTTTTATGTGACTTCACTTTCTAGATAAAAAACGTATTTGACATGAGGGGAAAGCATCCTTTTTTTTTTTCTTCTGTTTTACTACATTGATTAAGTTTCACTGTCTAGAGCTGAAAAAAAGTGCCGACCATCAGAATAAATAAGTAAGGTGGGAGAGGAAGTTTATTCACTTCTTCTACCTCTAGTCCTCAAGACCTCACTAGATGCTTCTGATAGTTACAAGCAGTTTATTGTGGAAAGTGAAAGCTAAATAAATAATGACAAAGTCCAGGGAGAGAACATGAGCCTGTTCCTTAGCAAACAGCACTGTGGGCAGTGCAGAGTTTAGCAAGGACAAGGTGTTCTTAAATGCTGCTTTTCGGAAATGTAAATCTGTTACGGTTGAGCTGATTCACAATGTCTGGGTCATCTTCACTTTGGCTGTTCTCCATGTAAAAGGTAAATTTCACCCTTATGACGTATAAAACAACATAATTATTACTAAATTGAACACATAAGTTATGTCAAAGACTTTACTAAACAGAAAAAATAAGCAGGCTAGACTGATAGAATTCTATGCTTCTGTGAACCTAAACATGATCTGATTCATCTGATCAGAATGTAACTGCATTTCTCAGGAAATCCTCAGTGGTTTGACTAGAGGCCAGAACTCTTCACACTGTAGCTGTCTCCTCCTCTCTGCTGTGGGCCCAAACAATGACTGGCAGACTGCCTCCAAATTTTTATTAGTAGAGTTTTCATTTGAATTTTTCTTTTAAAACAGCAGTAGACGTTAGAAAACATGTTGTCCCCTTTATCAGCTCTAGGGGATGCTTCTTCAAAAGCAGACTTTTGGATCCTAGAATCGTTAGTCCTATTATGGAGTTTATTTTCTGTTCCTTCTGATTTAATTTTCTATTTTACAATCATTTTTTAAGAAGCACTGCAAAATTTCTCTTTTCATGAAAAATTGATAATTCTGTCCTGGGAACTGTTTTACTTCCCCTTTTCATCTTTTTCCAGCCTAGTGGTCCCATGATCTCCTGTTTAATCAGGTTAAGTTGAGTTTATAACAGACTTATTTTCCTTTCTTTCAGTTAGTAATAAGTAAGATCTTTAACAGCAGAATTTTCAGAGTGTAAACTGTGGCAAAGTAGCTATGTCTGAGAGACTCTCCCAGGAACTGTATGAGGTATAAAGGCTTTTTCAGAAGGTGAACGTTTTGTGCCCAGAGAAGGATGAACTGATTCCTGCCTTTAGTGCTAAGTAGGTCAGTAGGAGTGAAAGAAAGTTTTCGTCATGGTTTTGTGACTGAACTTTTAGCATGCGATCAAGGATGTTAAGCTGGTTACAGTGCCAAAGCAACCAGGTAGAAATAAATAGCCTCTGTAGAAAGCGACCATCCTGGTATAGGGTCTAAATTAAGGACATCACTGGCTCTTGCACTCATTTTGGTGGCATGAGGGTGGATATGAATCTTCTGCTGGTTTGAGGGTGGGGCAGTCCCTGGCCGCTGGGTGTGGGCAATGCTGGAACAGTCAGCTGGCCTCTTTATTTTAGCTGCCTGCTTTACTCCCACTTCCAGAGGTAACTGGTGCCTCTGATTCCCCAGCCTGTTCAGGATTCTGCAACATGGATTGGCTTGAATTTGAATGTCCCCACTTTTCTTAGGTCTGCTAAGTCATTTAACTCCTCTGTCTACTTGCCAGCTTGTAGGATTATACTTTTTAAAAATTCCCTTTAAAGCTTGGTGATGACTTCTTAGATACAACACCAAACTCACAGCACATAAAAAAAAAATTGATAAGTTGAACTTCATTAAAATTAAAAACTTCTGCTCTGTAACAGACACTGTACTAGGGTTCTCCAGAGAAACAAGCAATGGGATGGATGGATGGATGGATGGATGGATGGATGGATGGATGGATAGATAGATAGATAGATAGATAGGTTGATTTATTAATTATAGGAATTAGCTCAAGCAATTGTGGAGACCAAGAAGTCCCATGATCTGCAGTCTGCAAGCTGGAGAAACAGGAAAGCCAGTCTTATAATTCACCCCGAGTTCAAAGACCCAAGAACCAGGAGTGCCAGTGTTTGAGGGCAGAAGACGACAGATCTCCCAACTTAAGAAGAGAGCAAACTTGCCCCTCCTCTGCTTTTTTATTCTGTTCATGCCCTCAGTGAATTGGATGATGCCCACCTGCGTTGGTGAGGGCCATCTTCTTTCCTCAGTCTGCTGATAATGCTAATCTGTTCCAGAAACACCCTCACAGACACACCCAGAAGTTATGTTTTACCAGCTACCTGGACATCTCTTAGCCCGGTCAAGTTGACACATAAAGTTAACCATCACACACTGTTAAGAGAAAGAAAAGATAAGCTACAGATTGGGAGAAAATCTTTGTAAGATACATATCAGAAAATGGACTGATATCCAAAATATACAAAGAATTCCTAAAACTCAACAATAAGAAAACAATCCAATTTTTAAATGGGCAACAAATCTGAACAGACACTTCACCAAAGAAGAAATGCAAATGGCAGATAAGCATGTGAAAGGTGCTCCAATCATATGCCATTAGGGAATTGCAAATTAAAACAATGAAATACGACTATACGCATATTAGAATGGCCAAAATCCAGCAGACAGTACCACATGCTGGCAAAGATATACAGCCACAGGAAGGCTTATTCATTGATGGTAGGAATGCAGAATGGTATAGCTACTTTGGAAGACAGTTTGGCAGTTTCTTACAAAGCTAAACGTAGTCTTACCATGTAACTCAGCGGTTGTGCTCCTTGGTATTTACCCATATGAGTCAAAAACTTATGTCCACACACAAACCTACATACAAATGCTTTAACTGTAACTGCGAAAACTTGAAAACAACCAAAAGGTGGTGGTGGTGGTGGTGGTGGTGGTTCTTCTTCTTCTGGCTGTGTTTAGTCTTCATTGCTGTAGGCAGGCTTTTTCTAGGTGTGGTGAGCGGGGGCTAATCTTCATTGCAGTGCTCAGGCTTCTCAGTGCAGTGGCTTAGTGGCTTCTCTTGTTGCAAAGCGCAGGTTCTAGTTGTGCAGGCTTCAGTAGTTGCAGCATGCAGGCTTCGGTAGTTGTGGCTCGCAGGCTGTAGAGCACTGGCTCTGTAATTGTGGCACACGGGCTTAGTTGCTCCATGGCATGTGGGATCTTCCTGGACCAGGGCTCAAACCTACGTCCCCTGCATTGGCAGGCGGATTCCAAGAGATTCTTCAATAGGTGAATGGATAAACAAACTGTGGTTTGTCCAGACAGTGGAATATTACTCAGCGATAAAAAGAAATGAGCTTTCAAGCCACAGAAGATATGGGGGAACCGTAAATGCATGTTGCTAAGTGAAAAAAGCCAGTCTGAAAAGGTTACGTACTGTATGATTCCTTGGAAACAGTAAAAAGATCAGCAGTTGCCAGGAGTTCAGGGCCAGGGAGTGAGTGTAATGTACTGTTTTAAATCTTCCCATAACAAATGTGTATTTTTCTTTTAGAGAATATAATCTTTTTTTTAGCCAACAAATATTTATGTTAAGGACCATGACAGCAACAATTGATATAGTGAAAAATTACATTAAAAAGAAAAAACATTATAAAATTATATAGAGGACTAAATAAAGGTCAATGTGAATGCTAAGCTCTTTGTCAGAAATCTCTTTTCTTCTTCTCTCTACTTTATCTGGGCTTCAAGGCAGAAATACTGGTGTACATATAAACTGGTCATCTTTGACAGGTGGTATGGGATCTGGTGACAGTGCTGCAAGGAAGCAAAAACTATCTTCAGAAAGATAAAAGAATAAAAAGATCTCTCCTTGGTCAGTGGCAGTTTGTCAATTTCCAGCTTACCAAATTATTTTTCCATTTAAAAGATATGTATATTCACTGTTAGAAAACAGCAGTTTATATATGTTAGTCATTTATTGATTGATTTTTAAAATTCATCTTGGCAAAAACTTTTATCAAAACACAATAAAGTACCCAACGAATTGCTTTATAAGGAATTTGTTGAGTGTACTTTTTAAAAAATTTAGGTAATTCCTAAAGGTTACTTTTGAAGTATAGATTATTCTCAGTTGAGCATTAACAAATAATACTCATAGAGTTGAAGATCTCTTAACTATTCTTCTACCATGACTCAGCGGATGATTTAATCATGTAATGTGACCCAGACCCTAAAAAACAATTTCAGATTTTCATGAAGAGTTATAGTCTTCAGCTATTTTCTTTTTTTTTTTTTTTTTTTTGGCACACGGGCTTAGTTGCTCCGTGGCATATGGGATCTTCCTGGAGCAGGGATCGAACCTGTGTCCCCTGCATTGGCAGGCGGATTCTTAACCACTGCGCCACCTAGGAAGCCCTCAGCTATTTTCTTTATTTCACACAGTGGAAATTTCAGTTCACTGTTTGGCAATAGGTTTTATTTACCTAGCAATGCTGTATACCAGAGTTTTCTAAGTATTTAAAAAACTAATAGTTCTTTCTTTTCAATGTGCCTATGAGATTCAACAAGCACGGTTTCCATTTCTTTGAGATGGAAATTAAGGCAAAGTGAAGTGTTCTACTGCATACTCTACAATAGGATCCCTCATCTTAGGTCTCTACATTAATACTGAAACAACAGACCCAGCAGTTAGTCTTTCTGGTGATGATCTTTCCACATGTGGATTTCTCTGGAATTGAACCCCAAGGAATTAAGAGAAAGTATTTATATTCTGGAATGTAAATTTAAAGTAGATTTTTAGTTATGTATGTTAAACCATGGCAGGTTTGATGGCTTCTGATCTAGCTCACTTTTTTTTTTTTCTTTTTCCACACAGATTGATAGAGCTACATTCGCCTGATAGCAGGAACACATTGATCCTACGCTGCAAGGATACAGCCACAGCACACTCCTGGTTCGTAGCTATCCACACCAACATAATGGCTCTCCTCCCACAGGTGTTGGCTGAACTCAATGCCATGCTTGGTGCAACGAGTACAGCAGGAGGCAGCAAGGAGGTTAAGCACATTGCCTGGCTGGCAGAACAGGTAGGCTGGGAGGCAGGGCAGGGTCTCACCGGGTCACCACTCAGAGCCAGGATGGTTCCCTCATTTCGTGTGACTGTAATATTTATCACGCAGTCAGGTCCTGGATGTCTAGCTTGCAGATCTTTTGTTTGTCTTTTGTTTCTCCTCCCCTAGTGTTTAGCTATTTGTTGCTAATTACCACCTCCACCAGAGGAATTGACTGTCATGGTAATCATCATCATAACATAACTAAAAAAGAGGCTCTTATTAACATCTCTGTCCTTACTGACTGAAGATAATTTTCACGATTTTATTTTTTTATTTTTTATTTTTTTATAAATTTATTTATTTATTTATATCATTGGCTGTGTTGGGTCTTCGTTGCTGCACACGGGCTTTCTCTAGTTGCGGCGAGCGGGGGCTACTCTTCATTGTGGTGCACGGGCTTCTCATTGCGATGGCCTCTTGATGCAGAGCACGGGCTCTAGGCACGTGGGCTTCAGTAGTTGTGGCACGTGGGCTCAGTAGTTGTGGCTCACAGGCTCTAGAGCGCAGGCTCAATAGTTGTGGCGCACGGGCTTAGTTGCTCCAAGGCATGTGGGATCTTCCTGGGGCAGGGATCGAACCCATTTCCCCTGCATTGGCCGGCGGATTCTTACCCACTGCGCCACCTAGGAAGTCCATTCACGATTTTAGAATAGGATCAGCAAACTTCTGCAAAGGGTTATTAGTGCCACAACTACTTGACTCTGCCATTATAGCAAGAAAATATATATGTATAAGTGCAGCTGATTCACTTTGTTGTACAGTAGAAACTGGCACAACAGTGTAAAGCAATTTTACTCCAATAAAGAGCTGAAAAAAAAAAAGAGGAAAAAAATCATAGATGATATGAACATGAATAGATGTAACTGGGTTTCAATAAAACTTTATTTACAAAAACAGGTAGTGGGCTGTATTTGGCCCACAAGTCATAGTTTCTTAATTCCTGTTCTAGTCTATTGACAGAGTTTCAGAGACAACAGACTCACTCCCTGGTCTGGGAAAAGTATAAAATATACAAAACGTTTTAGAAGCCATTAAACACATGTACAGTTGTCTTCTAGAAAAATGAAGAGAAACAAGAAAACCTAAGTAGATGTTGGGTGAAGGAAAAGGAAGAACATAATCCAAGTTAGTTTAGATCCCAAGTTTGACAAAAGGGAGACAAAGTTCTACATGATGTTTTCTTTCTGGTCCTTCACTGACAGCTGGGCCAGAGGGAGTTGAAAACAGAAGACAGGATTAGGGATTCAGAGATGAGTATTCAAGTACTATCTCTCTTTTTCACTGGTTTTAGATCTTTTTAAATGTTCCTTCATTTCTTTGCATCCTAATTCCTTCATGTGTGCAAACAGGCAGGGATTGCATCAACATCAGCCCAGAGAGGTTTTGTTCTTTTGTGTTGTTGTTTTGTTTTGTTTTGTTTTATAAATTTATTTATTTATTTATTTATTTTATTGGCTGTGTTGGGGTTTTTTTTTTTTTTTTCCTGAACGCGGGCTTTCTTTTTAGTTGCGGTGAGTGGGGGCTACTCTTCGTTGTGGTGTGTGGGCTCCTCATTGCCATGGCTTCTCTTGTTGTGGAGCACGGGCTCTAGGCGCGTGGCCTTCAGTAGTTGCAGCACATGGGCTCAACAGTTGTGGCTCACGGGCTCTAAAGCTCAGGCTCAATAGTTGTGGTACACGGGCTTAGTTGCTCTGCGGCATGTGGGATCTTCCTGGAGCAGGGATCGAACCCGTGTCCCCTGCAGTGGCAGGCAGATTCTCAACCACTCCGCCACCTAGGAAGCCCTGTTTTGTTTTGTTTTAAATATGGTTCCCCAGGTCTGGCTCCGCATGCTACCCATCAAGAGTTCGCACTTGGTAGACCAATGATGGGGTGCCTGGAAATCTCACTTGGCTCCCTAGATGATTGTGTAGTGGATCAGTTTTGGACTCCACTGATCTACTTTTTTTTCAGCTGTGAAATTTTATGAACATTTTAATAATGACTCTAATAAATTAGAACACAGAATTAGTATTGTGATGATTTCTAGGAGGAATAATGAGAATAAATAAGTAGAAGGAACTGGTGAAAATCATGGTATAAGTATTTATGACTTTGGAAGTTCTAGTGTTTTAGTTATGTTTACCATTTTCTATATTTTTATACACTGGTTGAAAACTCGATTGAGTGGTAATTGTTCTGTGCTTTCAACAATGTTAGAAATCTTCATGATTTTAAAAAGGTAATACATTCACATGGTTCAAAAGTCAGAATAAAAAGTTAATAGGTGAAGTCTCACGCTCCTTCTGGTCCACCATCCACCTGATTCCTACCTCTTTGCACCCAGGGAGGTAATCACTTCATTCCTTTCTAGTGACTCTTTTGAGAGTTTCTTTATGCAAATTAAAGCAATTATGAATATATATGCTTTTTTCCTCTTTTATAAAAGAAGATGGCATATTATGCACACTACTTTATACTTTGCTGTTGTTTTCTCTTCTTTTTTTAAAAATTTATTTATTTATTTGGCTGTGTTGGGTCTTGCATGGGCTTTCTCTAGTTGTGGCGAGAGGGGGCTACTCTGTTGCAGTGCGCAGGCTTCTCATTGCGGTTGCTTCTTTTGTTGCAGAGCTCTAGACGCACGGGCTACAGTGGTTGCAGCACATGAGTTCCATAGTTGTGGTGCATGGGCTTAGTTGCTCTATGGCATGTGAGAGCTTCCTGAACCAGGGCTTGATCCCATGTCCCCTGCATTGGTAGGCGGATTCTTAACCACTACGCCACCAGGGAAGTCCCTGTTGTTTTTTTCATTAAACAATATATCATGGAGATATTTCCATCTCAAAGCACAGAAAGCATTCTTTTTTACAACTGTATAGTTTTCCATTGTGTGGCTGTAGTTGAATAAGCACTCCCCCCAGTTTTGTTGTCATAATCTTTTGCCATTACAAAGGATGCTATAATGGATAACCTTGTAGTTTGCCTTTCCACACGTGTGCTATCCAAACTCTTTGGATCCCGAGTTCAGGTAGATCAGATAATAAGAGAACACACGTTATCTGAATGTATCTTAAGTTTCTGGTAGTGAGTAGTAAAACTTCAAAACTTAGAAACGGATTTATCCAAAATTTTACATCATTTCCTGAGCTTTGATCATTAGAGTTCATAGAACACGGGCTATTTCTATACCTGTAGGATAAATCCCAGAAGTGCTGGTTCGAAGGGTATTTTAGTAATCTATCGCTATAAAAGAAATTATCCCTTAAGACTTAGTGGCTTTTACCTCCCACAGTTTCTAAGGATCAGGAATCTGGTAGCAGTTTAGCTGGGTGATTCTGGCCCACGACCCTTCATGAAGTTGCAGTCAAGCTGTCAGCCAGGTGGCAGTCATCTGAGGGCTTGATTGGGTTGGCAGGTCCGCTTCCAACATGATTCATTTATTTAGCTGTCGGCAGGAGGTCTCAGTTTCTTGCTGCTTGTTGGCAGAATTCCTCGGTTCCTTGCCATGCAGGCCTTTCCACAAGGTTGCCTGAGTGTCCTGGAGACATGGCTGTGGGTTTTCCTCAGAGCAAGTGATCTAAAAGGGAACAAGATGGAAGCCACAATAACTTTTATGACCTAGTCCCTTCTGCTCTATTCTTTTCGTTAGAAGTGGGTTACTAAGTCCAGTCTACGCCCTAGGGCTCCAGCTCTTAAAGGAAAGAATGGTAAAGAATTTGTGGACATCTTTTTAAACTACCACAAAGGGTATATGCGTTTGTAATTTTGATAAATATTGCCAAATTGCCTTCCATCAAGGTTGAACTAATTTGAATTCCCACCAGCAGTGTATGAGAGTTGCCAGACCTTTGAAGTGAACTTAATTTGTTTTATGGTACGTACAGACAAGTAGAAAGGAGAAAAATAAAGCCACAAATTCATCAGAATCTGCCCTTTATGGACTGTATTTATGTGTGTTTCCTACACTCAGTTGTGAGCTCTTGGAAGATAGGAGCACATTTTTCTCAAATCTTTCGCCCCCAGAGAACTTAGCCTAATGCTTTGTGTATAGTAGATGTTCAGTAATTCTTTTCCTTTGTCTACATATATACATGCAGAAAGCAAGCAAACAAGTCATTAATTATAAAATACTGTCCAAAAACAGAAGCTCAGGGTTGGGAAATAATAAGTCGAAAAATTTCAACTTTTTTAAAAGCAGTACCATGGAACTAATCCAAAGTGCTGTTTCTAAACTATTCATGATTTTTACTTTTTCCAAGTAGTTGTTTGGGTTACCCAAATCAAATACACTTAGAATAAGGTGTTCAAGCAAGGCTGGATACCATTTCTCAGGAGTGTTATAATGAACTTATATATCTGATAAAAGTTGATCTAGGTAAATGGCAAAGCCTTTTTTAACTGTAAGATTATTTAACTCTATGAGTATGAAAATGTTCAAGGGACTTCCCTGGTGGCACAGTGGTTAAGAATCTGCCTGCCAATGCAGGGGACCACGAGTTGGATCCCTGGTCCAGGAAGATCCCACATGTCACAGAGCAACTAAGCCCGTGAGCCACAGCTGTTGAGCCTGTGTGCCACAACTACTGAGCCCATGCGCCTAGAGCCCATGCTCTGCAATAAGAAAAGGCACCTCAATGAGAAATCTGTGTACCACAACAAAGAGTAGCCCCTGCTCACTGCAACTAGAGAAAGCCTGTGTGCGGCAACAAAGACCCAGCGCAGCCAATAAATTAATTAATTTTAAAAAATTGTGAAGATAATTTTAGATCGTATAATCTCTTTAAAACAGATAAACATTTCTTTTAGCAATAGATGTATTTCCTGAAAAACTTGCATATAAATGAAACTATTTCAGTTGTAGCTAGAAAAGATAGTCATTTGGGGCAGATTACTTAAGGAAGGATCATTTATTTAACTTTTAAAAAAAATGTTTTTAGGGGCTTCCTAGGTGGTGCAGTGGTTAAGAATCTGCCTGCCAATGCAGAGGACATGGGTTCGATCCCTGCTCCAGGAAGATCCCACATGCCACGGAGCAATTAAGCCCATGTGCCCAAAAAAAAAAATTTTTTTTAAATTAATTAATTAATATATGTTATTGGCTGTGTTGGGTCTTTTTTGCTGTACGCGGGCTTTCTTTTTAGTTGCGGTGAGTGGGGGCTACTCTTGGTTGTGGTGCGCAAACTCCTTATTACCATGGCTTCTCTTGTTGCGGAGCACGGGCTCTAGGCACGTGGGCTTTGGCTTCTCTTGTTGCAGAGCACGGGCTCTAGGCACGTGGGCTTCAGTAGTTGCAGCACATGGGCTCAGTAGTTGCGGCGCACGGGCTTAGTTGCTCCGCGGCATGTGGGATCTTCCTGGAGCAGGGATTGAACCCTTGTCCCCTGCAACGGCAGGTGGATTCTCAACCACTGCACCACCTAGGAAGCCCCATTTATTTAACTTTAAGTGATCTCTCCTTGATTTATTTGTTATTTCACATTGTCATAAATTGAGTTTGCTTAAAATAGGTAAAACCTATGCTACAGATATTTGGTAACCAATAGATAATCTGTTCTGTGCAAGGGATTTCTATCTCTTTATTGGTACTGATTTTTATGTGACTGATAGTTTACCTTTTAGTTGGTTATATTCGTAAGAGGAAATTTTCTTTAAGTCCACCAAATGGGAGAACATATGTTACCTACAAAATAAGTATTTTTAAGCATTCGAGTATTGATAGAAAAGCCAGGATAGCCAAAGAAAGCTTTGTTTCCACAGTTCGTACTTTGTCCCTGGTTATTCTCAAATTGTGTAAAGACTCAAATTAGGAACATATACACTAAATCAGGATTAGTGGAACAGTTCATTTTTTGTTCCATGTTTTCTATTGTAATAATAAAATACATAAAGAACAGAAGTACATCACTTCTTTTTTTTTTTTTTTTTTTTTTTTTTTTTTTGGCACACGGGCTTAGTTGCTCCGTGGCATGTGGGATCTTCCTGGAGCAGGGATCGAACCTGTGTCCCTTGCATTGGCAGGCAGATTCTTAACCACTGCGCCACCTAGGAAGCCCCTACATCACTTCTTTAAAAGATTTGTAGAACGAAGAAATTTAGGGAATGAATAATAACTTTTATTAATTTTTCGTCTTTAATGCTATTCGGCTCTAGTTATTAGAAAATAAAATTTGGAAAAGGCCGTTGTTTGGCCAGGTGTATGCATGTGTGGGTATTAAAACACAAGCAAACCAGAACCCTAACATTAGTATCCCTTTTTGCTCTGGCCAAAAACTCGATAGTCGAGAAAAAAAAAACACCTCAACAGTGGAGCCCCAAGGCTGCTTGTACTGATACCACATTGAAAACACATACTATATATAGCAGGTGGCATTTTGATTCCAGTGAAAGCAAACAGTATCCTTATAAGTTAAGGCAAATAGGCAAACAGAATGACTTAAACTGAGGCTTCATTTTTCTCCAGTGCTAAGTAGAAGAGAGAAAAGATATTCTCCAAAAACTAAGGACTCAAAAGAGCTAAAGAATAAATACTTTAAAAAAATTGTTAAGTGAAAAAAGAGTTCTCTGTCTTGAAAATGGATATTGCTTCTGTTGGCATTAGCAGTTTTCCATTCTCTCCTTTGGGAAGAAATACATTTAATTTAGGTTTTTTAAATATATATATGCTGATCTAGTGTTCAAAAGCTGTCTTATAACTTAGCAAAAAAATTAATTTAAAAAATCAGATTATTTTATCCCTTTGGCAAGATAGATTTTTACATTATTTTCCTTATGAAATATTATCCATAACAATCTCAGAGACAAAGATTTGTTAGTGCACATAAGCTAGAAATCCCTCCGGGGTATCTATGACCCCAAATTTTAAGAATCCAAGAGAACCTCTTTACAGCTGATACTTTCCTTCCAGACATTACAGAGTTACCTCTAGACTAATATAGAGTCTTAGAAACCTTGGGTTCACTGGTAAGGAAAGTGTTAATTATTTCTACCGTACTTTGCTTAAATTCTCAGAGTTGGGTCATATATTTGTGCTTTCAGCACATGGTCGAACATGGGTAACTTCACTGGCAGGAATTCATTTCCCACTCCTGGAATCAGCTCATGGCTCTAGCTAGGAGAAAAGAGTCCCACTGGTGGATGTTATAGCACAGAACCAAACCACTCAGGCCACTTTTCAGATTATAGATGTATTCTTAAGGTACTCCGACATGTTCAGATTACCTTCAGAAGTCATTAAGGAAGAGAAAATAAAAAGTGGATCTGAAGACAAGTACGAGATAAGTGATTCATCAATTTAAAATCACCTTGAAGCCACCAGTGATAGTGAGCTGAAAAGATGAGGGTTAAAGTACTCTGTTGTTAAGCGTTCCCTGCTCAAAGGTCTCATCTTATGAAGGCAAACATTTTGATGATACCAGGGCTTTTCTTGAACGTAATCTTTTGCTTTTTGGCCTTGGATCCTTGACAATATGTATAAATAGTGGTTGTTTTCCTACACTTTTAAACCATCACAGAGATAACTGAGGTTTATGCAATTAAATGCAATGGTACATTTGAAACTGAAACATAAACTTCCTGAACTGTAATGGGGAACTGTGACAATAGTTTATATCAGCTTTTTCCAAAATACAACGTAGGTTGGTCATACTGGCATTTAAAAAAAATAAGATAGAAATTATCAGAGTGCATTGCACAAAGTATAGGAATTGTGTTGGTTTGGAAATTTTTAAATTCAGTATGTTTATGTATATGTTGAGTTGCAATGTAAAATGTATTATTGTAGGTCTTGATGAAAAATACTTGAAAAACACTAATGTTTAGATTATACAGACTTATTTGGTAATAGTTTCTATCCTGTACTTAGAATGTTACTCCCACATCAGGCATATTTTACTGTGTATTTAGTTGAAATTGGTGATAATTAGTTATTGTGGAATAGGGGGAGAAAAACTGTGTCATATCATTAGAAAATGTCTGTAACTCATTCAGGGAGAGCTTTCTCAAACTACACAAGCCACCTCACACCTCCCAGTGGAGAATCCCTGCAAGTGGGAAGGAACCTGATGGGATGTTTCCTTTTCCTGATGTCTGTTAGGATGGGGAAAACAGAATGGAAACCCACTATCTTATGCTGTCACTGAAGAAACTTTTACAGTTACAGATCATTACAGTTAGCTCTACTTTCTGTATTTCACCATTGTAACAGGCAAAACTAGATGGTGGTAGACAACAGTGGAGACCTGTCCTCATGGCTGTGACTGAGAAGGATTTGCTGCTTTATGACTGTATGCCGTGGACAAGGGATGCCTGGGCATCACCGTGCCATAGCTACCCTCTTGTTGCCACAAGGTAAGACTAAAGAAAACAAATAAAATATATATCCTACTCTAAAGCTACTAAAGAATTTTTAAATGAATTCTATTATCTTTTAGGTGCCTAAAATAACATTTAAGTAGCCGATATAGCTGATTTAGACAAAAACTTTTCTTTCACAACCTTATTATTTCGCAGCTCCTAGCTTAGAATAAATGGTTTCTGTCACTAGTATGTTTCTGTGTATTTTTTAAGTTGTTGAAGCAGCTTCCTAACTGCTCTTTCCAAGACTTGCTTAGTCATGAAGATAAGTAAATAGTGTTTTTTTTCCTTAGTTTATTGACTGTGACTAGAAAACCACTGAAATTGTGGCAGCATTTTGACTGAGTGATGAAATCCTTTAAACCAGAGTGTGGTACTGTGGATAAACCACATAACTCAGTCAAAATATTCTTCAACTTCTCTTTCTAGTATAAGAGTACATAATTTTGATTCCATCGAATAAACATTTATTTGACCCGAAGCAACAGAGTGTTTCTAGCATGCCAGATGTGGGGAAGTTAGAAAGGAAAAGAATAGAGAAACGTAGATTTGGGGGCCAAGATGTCTTAAGAAATAACTGGAAACTAGTTATCTAGTGTGAAGCTAGAAAACATATTCACATTCAGTGTTATTTGGGCTTAAAAAAGAATCAGGTTTTGATATAGCTCAAAAACTATGCATTAAAAGGGAGCCCCACAGAAAAGTATTGGGTAGTCAAAAGGTGAAATGATGGAGTCATCTGGTATGTCCCATGGAGAGTGTTGTGGGGGTTCCTGCTTTCAGCAGACAAAGATTCACATGAGGAAGAGTATTCTTATATTATGGGATGACTTTTATGTTATATAGGGGGCTCTTCAATTTTCCAAGTTCCCTTACATATATCATGCTTTTTGTAAAAAGATAATTTTCACATAGCTTTTCAGGAGTTTCTTTGTAATTTAGAGCTGGAGCCCATAGATCACAGAATAGAGATAAAGGATTTATTGAGCCTCAGAGTTAGAGAGGTGTGCTGTCATTAATTCCTTCAGGACATAATGGTCTTGCAGAAAGACTGAATTTAACCATCAATTTCTCTGGTTTTATTTCTTTCTTTCTTTTTAAAATTCTCACTAAATTATAATCTCCTTGAGGTCAAGAACTATGACTTAGCTCAGCATTTTCCCATAATGCTTTACATATAGTAGGCCTTCAATAAATCTTAGTTGAGTTAAATTTTCTTACTTAAATTACAGTTTCTCTGTTGTAGTGACGTTGGGAACATGACAGGAATGATAACAAAACATGTAGACATGTTTCAGTAGATATAATTAGAGCAATTAAATTTATATTTTCCAAAGATTTGTAGCTTATGAATATCACTAGAGATCTCTTAAGCTTAAAGTTTATGGAAGAGGCTTATGCTCTAGCTGTGATCATAGACTGCAAGGAGGGTAGCTATATCCTTAGACATTTCCTGAACTGTGTGTTACTGGAGGGATGGAGCAGAAACCTATGACATCCCCTAGCTGAGCCTTTGTTCAGCACAGAAATTACAATCCCATAAACAAATAATTTCTGCACACTGACTAGACTGGATCTAAACCACCAAGGTACTTTGGTACTAAAGAAGGAAATGGGATGGTTGTGTGGGTACTATCAGTGTGGTATTAATTTGCAGCTAAGAAAAAGATATAAATAAGATTTAAAACTCTTAGGAAAAAAATACAGGAATAGATCTTAATGATCTTGGTTTAAACAGAACCTTCTTAGATATAACACCAAAGCACAATCAACAAGAGAATAAATAAATACATTGGACTTCATCAAAATTAAAAACTTCATATGTCACCAGTAAGAAAGTGAAAAAACCCATAGAATGGGAGAAAATATTTGCAAATCATATATCTAATCTGGGATTGTATCTAGAAAATATAAAGAACTCTTATAACTCAATAATAAAAAGATAAATTACCCAATTAAAAAGTGGGAAAAGGATCTGGGTAGACATTTGTTCAAAGAAGATATCCAAATAGCCAATCAGCACTTGAAAAGGTGCTCAGCATAATTAACCATCAGGGACTTAGAAATTGAAACCACAGAGAACTATCACTTCCCACCCACTAGGATGGCTATAATTAGAAAGATAGTATGCAAGCATAGACTAGGATATAGGAGAAAATAGAACCTCATACACTACTGGTGGGAGTGTAAAATGGTGCAGTTGATGTGGAAAAGTCTGAAAATTCCTCAAAAGGATAAACATAGAGTCACTTTAAGACCCAGCAATTCCACTCCTAGGTTGTATATCCAAGAGAAATGAAAAATGTCCACACAAAAATTTATGCATGAAAGTTCATAACAACATCATTCATGACACCCAAACTGTGGAAACAATCCAAGTGTCCACAGCTGATGCACAGATGAACAAAATGTGGCATGTCCATACAATGGAATGTTATTCAGCAATAAGAAAAAGTTCTGAAAGACATTGCAGCATGGATGAACCTTGAAAACATTACACTGAGTGAAAGGAGCCAGATGCAAAAGACCACATATTGTATGATTCCATTTATATAAAATCTCCAGAACAGACAAATCTGTAGAGACAAAGTAGATTAGTCGTTACCAGGGTTTTACTTTTTTCTTTTTTTCTTTTTTTGGAGGGGGAGGCAGGAGTCGGGAGAAATAGGGAGTGACTGCTAGTGGGTATAGGAATTCTTTTTAGGATAAGGAAAGTGTGCTAAAATTGTGCTGGTGGTTGCACAACGCTCATTATATAAAATCCATTGAACTGTACAGTTTTAAGTGGTAAATTATATGGTATGTGAGTTATATCTCAGTAAAGCTGTTATAATTAAAACAAACCCCAAAAGCCAATAATATTTAATAGAAAGGAATAAGACCAACTCTTAAAGTAAGTTTGAGTTCCTAATCTGCCACTTACAGTAGGTAATTGGGAGCACTGTTACTTAACCTTTCTGTGCTGCAGATTTTCTATTTGTTAAGTAGACCCTAATGAGATAGGGTGGGTATGAGTATTAAATGAGTCAATACTTGTAAAATGCCTGCAGTTGTACCTGACACATTGTAGATGCTCAAGTGGTAGCTTCTTTAATTACAATAATTATTATTTATTATTAAGTGAAAATATGTCAAGGAAGAATTTGTGTAAAAGGTATAACTGGTTTTTTGCCATTGTTAAAAGAAGAGCTTAGCTCTAAACCAGCAGTTGTTATGAGTAGAGAGAGTTTTATATTAAATGTGAGGAATTCAAATATATTTTTGGGTCAGTCTAAACATGCAAATTGAACTTGGCCATTAATTAAATGGGTGGGGCCTAAAACTCTCTGAACCTGTTGTTTCTTAATAAGTTTAATTAATGAAACATCAAGGATTCTTCACTCCTTGCTCAGGAATTATTGGTGGATTAGGAGCAAAGGTGACAGGCAGGTGAGGGGTTTAGTTTTTCCATGTGGCTGTGTCGGCCAGATGGAATTGGTGGAAGTCACTGCTTGATAGAATTAAGGGGGCTTAATCATCCTTGGCCTCCCAGAGGGGTTAGAGTATGGCCACTGAAAGAGACCAGAGGAGGAACCCAGACCAGGAGGTTTCCTGTAGAGAGAGGCAAAGCGAGAAAGTGGTGTGTTTATGTTTTTTTAGTGTGGAGGAAAGAGAGAGTTTGAGATATATATGACTAATGAGAAAGGGCTGAATGTTCACTTTCACTAATTCTAATACTTTGGAACATGTTCTTATGAGTGGATGAGACACACACACACACAAAGATAACATAAATGTATAGAGAAGGAAAAGACCTTGATGATCCAATGGCAAAGGTAGATAGTCTCTGATAAATTAAGAATTAACTGTAGTTCAAAAATCAAAGAACACTATTAAGGTGATATGAATTAATGTGAGTTACCATTTGTTTTGGCTTGCACATTTATAGATTCTTAGAAGCCAGAGCTCTGTGTGTGTGTGTGTGTGTGTGTGTGCTTAATAGCTGATATTTCGGGATGGTTGAGAAATTCAGTAAAACATGAAAGTGATAAATGAAGAGGATTTTTATTTTATGTATTTATTTTATTTTTATTTTACACATTTCTTGAGGTTAAAGCCAGGTGCATGATACAGGTAGAAAAATAGATATAGGTGCCGTGGATTTTGCAGGATGTGCATTTTGTAGTCTTTTCCTGTAAGCTTTCTTTGACTGGAAAAGAAAAAGACCCAGAGAAAGTGTGGCTACTTTACAATGTGGAAAATTGAGTGGTGTTGTGCTTATGGGACTTAAGTGGCAAAAGTTGCTGAAATGCCTTTGCATGAGCTCATCTGGCCTCCCCACTAAAGGGGGCCTTTTGGCAGTGTGTTCTAACCAACTGCTGTGCAACAAGAGTCCAGCAGCTGGTTTGAATTAGAGTCCCTCTGCCAAATATTTCATAATCAAATCTGCAGGAAAAGTTCTCCTGGACTTTATATTTTTTAATGTCTGATTTGGGATTAGCAGTCAAACTGAATATGGTAGAATACACCCTGTCACTTTCCTCATACTCTGTCTTACTTGGATCATATATGGAGTAGTTTTGAAACTTATTTAACTCTTGCTGAGATAGCTAATGTGTAATTGGCATGTTAGTTCTACAAGGATCAGCTCAGGGAGGTGGTTCTCAAATTATACTTTCATGGACCTCTGGGGATCCCCTCTTCAGGGGGTCTGTAAGTTCAAAACTATTTTCACAGTAATGCTAAGATGTTGTTTGCTTTTTTCACTGTTGACATTTGCACTAAGGGTTGGTAAAATTGCTGGTACCTTAGCATGAATCAAGGCAGTTGGCACCAAACTGTATGGACTTGCAGGGAGAAAACATACCATTTTAACTTCAAAATGTCTTTGTTGAAGCAGTGAAAATTACTAGTTTTATTTAATCTCAACTCTTGAATATTCATCTTGTTAATAATCTGTGAGATGAAGTGGAAAGTGCTCAGAGTCCGCTTCTGCTGATAATGAGGTATGATGGCTGTTGCAGAGGAAAGCACGTGTGGTTGAGTTGTGAGCTGAACTACCTATTTTTTTCATGGAACACCATTTTCACCTGAAAAAACAACTGGCTGACAAACTATGGCTACTCAGACTTGGGTATTTGTCAGACATTTTTTTCCCTAAAATAACCAAAATGAATTTGTCATTTATGGAAAACACTGATGGTATTTGTTAACAATTATAAATTTCTAGCTTTCAAACAAAACTTAGAATTCTGGAAAACTTGTATCTGTCACTGTGAGTTTGATAGCTTTCCGATACTTAAAGACTTGTCTGATGAGATCAGTGGTGATATTAGTAAGTGTGATTTTTTGATATAATAAAATGCTATTAACATTTGGAAAATGTTCATAATTCAATGAAAAAATATGTTCCAAATAATCAGTACATGATGCTACAAAATCATGCAAGGGTAAAAAAGATCTCTTCAAGCTGCAAGAGAGACCAACGGATTTTTAATGTAACAGGATATGAAAACTTTATTGATAAGCTTTCAGATCCTACATTGCAGCTAACCTTTAAGAAACCACTTACTGAGTTTTGGTTTGGTGGACAGAAAGATGGCCACAATTATCTGAAAAGGCTATTAAAGACTCCTTCCTTGTCCAACTGCATACCTGTGTGAGGCTGGGTATACTTCAACTACATACTGCAGCAGAATGCAGAAGCACATATGAGAATTCAGCTGTCTTTTATTAAGCTGGATATTAAAGAGATTTGCAAAAAAACTTTAAAACAATGCCATCCTTCACATTAAAATTTTTTTGTTTTGGAAAATATTTTAATAAAAGTAAGTTATTTATATTATATATATAACACCTAACAGGTATGTTATTTTTTATTTCTAAATGAATTAATATTTTAAAATTTTTTCAGTTTTAATTTCTCATTATAGTAAATATCAATAAATATAACCCATATGAAGAAAAGTATTTTGGAGTACTCAGTAGTTTTTAAGAGTGTAGAAGGGTCCTCAGACCAAAAAGTTGGCAAACCATTTGTTTAGTGCTTCTCAACTATGGCTACACATTTGAACCATCTGGAGAACTTTTAATAAAATAAGGTTGAGGGCCCCACCCTAAACCAGTTAAATTTGAATGTTTGAGGATGGGAGCCAGACATCAGTAATGTTTAAAAGCTACGCACCAGGCAATTCTAGTTTAGAGCCAGGGCTGAGAACGAGTCATTAAGTTGGCTAAACCAGTTGGTAGATCATAAGAAACTGCCTTTTCCTTGAGAGACACACTCTTGTCTTTTATCTGAACCAGTAGTGACTTCCTGGCAATGAAAGGAAATGTGAAGGAGCATCCGTTCACTCTTAGAGGTCGTCTTGCTCAGGTCACTGTTAAAGGAATAAAGGAAGGAACTAGCAAATCTGTAGAAAAATATTATAGGTATACAGCCTACA
Organism: Hippopotamus amphibius kiboko; assembly: GCF_030028045.1. Taxonomy (NCBI): domain Eukaryota; kingdom Metazoa; phylum Chordata; class Mammalia; order Artiodactyla; family Hippopotamidae; genus Hippopotamus; species Hippopotamus amphibius. The sequence goes on along the minus strand of NC_080201.1, from coordinate 17,462,415 downwards.
GTGAAGCTAAGAACAAGCCATTTTATTTCCTTCCCTTTGGTATACGTCTCTCACCCAAGAATACTATGTGGAAAACATTGTCTGCTGAGTGATTCCTTAGAAGTGAGGTAATGTGTTTGTTCTGTTATCCTGATCTACTTGGAACTTCTTAAAAATAGGGAAAATATTTTTGTAAGAAGTGAATAAATTAAACTGTATTAAATGGTTGTCATGAAACAAAGTGTTGAATAGTTTAATGACCTTGAAGAGAATTGCTTCCTCTTGTTTTTTCCACATGTATACTTCACCGTTATTTTTTTAGCAGCTTTATTGTGTTATAACTCAAATACCATACAATTCACCCATTTAAAGTATAAAGTTTAATGGTTTTTAATATGTTCACAGTTATGCGATCAATATTAGGACACTTTTGTCACCCCAAAAAAGAAACTCCTTACCCGTTAACAGTGATTCTTGATTTTACCCCTCCCCCAGCCCTAAGCAACCACAAATCTACTTTCTGGCCCTAATAGATTTGCCTTTCTGAACATTGCATGTAAGTGGAATCATATTATATAGCCCTTTATGTCTGACTTCTTTCACTTTGCATAATGTTTTCAAAGTTTATCCATGTTGGAGTGTGTGTCACAATTTCATTCCTTTTTAAGGCTTAATGATATTCCGTTGTATAGATGTAGCACATTCATCAGTTGTTGGCTATTTGGGTTGTTTCCACTTTTTTACTAGACTGTTATCAATAATGTTGCTATAATACTCACGTACAAGTTTTTGTGTGAACATATGTGGGGGGTTTCTTTTGTTGTTGTTGTTTTTAAGATTTCTCTTTTTCCTTTTTTTTAATTAATTAATTTATTGGCTGTGTTGGGTCCTCGGTGCTGCGCACGGGCTTTCTCTAGTTGCAGGGGGCGCTACTCTTCATTGTGGTGCGCAGGCTTCTCATTGTGGTGGCTTCTCTTGTTGTGGAGCATGGGCTGTAGATGCATGAGCTTCAGTAGTTGCAGCACATGGGCTCAGTAGTTGTGGCTCACGGGCTCTAGAGCTCAGGCTCAATAGTTGTGCTGCACGGGTTTAGTTGCTCCAAGGCATGTGGTATTTTCCTGGGGCAGGGATCAAACGCGTGTCCCCTGCATTGGCAGGCAGATTCTTAACCACCGTGCCACCTAGGAAGTCCTGAACATATGTTTTTGATTTGCGGGGGGGAAGGTTGTCCTTTGGTACCTGGGGAGGGTTGGTTCCAGGACCCCCATAGATACCAAAATCTGCAGATGCTCAAGTTCCTTATATAAAATGGCTTAGTACAGTTGGACCTCCATATTGGTGAATGCAAAGCTGCAGATACTAAGGGCAGACTGTATATACCTAGGAAGAGAATTGCCGGGTCGTATGGCACTCTGTGTTTAACCTTTTTGAGGAACTACCAGGCTGTTTTCCTATAGTAACATTTTTTTTTGGGGGGGGGTACACCAAGTTCAATCATCTGTTTTTATACACATATCCCCATATTCCCTCCCTCCCTCAACTCCCCCCCCACCCTCCCTCGAGTCCCCCGCTATAGTAACATTTTAAAATCTCATCAGTAGTGTATGAGGGTTCCATTTTCTCTACATTGTCATGACTTTGAGTTTTATTTCTCTAATAGCTAATGATATTGAGCATCTTTTCATATACTTATTGATCGTTTGTATATCTTCTTTGGAGAAATGTCTGTTCAAATCCCTTGTCTTATAATTGGGTTGTCTTTTTATTATTCAGTTATATGAGTGAGTTCTTCACATATTCTATAGATAATACCTTATAAAATATATAATTTGAAAATATTTTTTCCCATTCGTGGGTTGTCTTTTCACTTTCTTAATGGTGTCATCTGAAGCCAAAAAGTTTTTAATTTTGATGAAGTCCAATTTATCAGTCTTACATTGCTTGCATTTTTTGTGTCATGTGTAAACAGGCTTTCCTTAATCCAAGGTCACAAAGACTTAATCCTGTGTTCTCTTCTAAAAGTTTTATAGTTTTAGCTCTACATTTCATTCTTTTATCCATATGAGGTCAGTTTTTGTATGTGGTGTGAAGTAGTGGTCAAACTTTATTCTTTTGCATGTGAAAATCCAGTTATCACAGTACCATTTGTTGAAAAGACTTCTTTCTCCATTGAAGTCCCTTGGCATCCTCATCAAAAATCAATTCATCATAAATGTGAGAGTTTATTTCTGGACTCTTAATTGGATAGTTTGGTGGTTAGTTTTGAAATCGGAGGTGTAAGTCCTCCAACTTTGTTCTTTTTCAAGATTATTTTGGCGATTCAGCGTCCCTGGCATTTACCTGTGGATTTTAGGGTCAGCTTGTCGATTTCTGCAAAAAAAAAAAAAAAAGACGAAATTGATAGGTATTGCATTGAATCTATAGGTCAATCTAGGGAGTATTGCCATCTTAAAAATATTGTCTTCCAATCCATGATACAGGATATCTTTTTATTTAGGTTTTCTTTTATTTCTTTCAGTAGTGTTTTGTAGTTTTCAGAGTACAAGTTTTATACTTTCGTTAAATTTATTCTTAAGTAGTATTAAATTTTGATGCTGTTGTAAGTGAATTGTTTTCTTAGTTTCCTTTTTGGATTGTTCATTGCTAGTGTATTTAATCAATACATTGATTTTTATGTCTTGATCTTACATCCTACAATCTTGCTCAACTTGTTCATTATTCTAATAGGTTTTTAGTGGATTCTTTAGGACTTTCTTTTTTTTTATTTTAACTTTATTTACTTACTTACTTACTTACCTATTTGTGTATTTATTTATTTATTTGACTTTGGGCTGCACTACGCAGCTTGCAGGACCTTAGCTCCCAAACCAGGGATTGAACCTGGGCCACAGCAGGGAACGTGCTGAGTCCTAACCACTGTGCTGCCACGGAATTCCCTCCAGTACAATTTTTAATACAAGTAGCGTAAGTGGGCATCCTTATCTTTTTCCTGTTCTTAGGGCAAAAGTATTCAATCTTTTATCATTAAGTATAATGTTAGCTATGGGTTTTTTTTTTTTTTTTTTTCCTTGGCGCACGGGCTTAGTTACTCCGTGGCATGTGGGATCTTCCTGGAGCAGGGCTTGAACCCGTGTGCCCTGCATTGGGAGGCGGATTCTTAACCACTGCGCCACCTAGGAAGCCCTAGCTATGGGTTTTTTATAGATACATTTTATCCAGGTGAGGAAGTTCCCTTCTGTTCCACGTTTGTTGAGTGTTTTTGCCATGGAAAGGTTTTGGATTTGTTAAAATATTTTTTCCATGTCTATTACAGTGATCATGTGGGTTCTGTCGTTTGGTCTGTTTATATGGTTTTGCTTATCAATTTATAAATCAATTTAAAAATAACTTTTTAATCCAATCAATTTATAAATGAATTACCACATTGATTTTTGGATGCTAAACCAGCCTTGCACTTCTGAGATAAATCTTATTTGGTCATGCTAGATTCAATTTGCTAATAATTTGATGAGGATTTTTATGTCTTAAATTTATAAATGATATTGGTCTGTAGTTTTGCTGAGCTGTCTTTGGATTGGGTATTAGGGTATTACTGGCTTCATGGAAAGAGTTAGGAGGTATTCCCTCCTCTTCTGTGTTTTTTTTTTTTGCGGGGGGGGGAGACTTTATGAAGAATTAACATTGATTCTTCTTTAAATATTTGGTACAGTTCATCAGCAAAGCCATCTGGGACTAAGATTTTCTTTGTGGGAAGCTTTCCACTGTTGAAAAGATTTTTAAAATATATTTTAAACAGTTATACTTTCTTAGACAATATTCTGTTCTTTCCCTTTTATCTGAAAATAGTTTTTAGTTCATGAGTGTCATATTTCTTATCTTTGACCTTGAAACCCTGTTCTTATGAACATCTCATGGGGCAGAATATGTATGACATATGATAGAAACTTCTCTACTTTGTTTCATTGCTGTCCCATACTTGATTTGAATCTTCCCCCAAAAATGATTAGTTCAAGTTCTCATTTTTGTTACATGTAAAAATATTTCAAGGGACATTATTACCTATCTCCCCCCAAGTGAGTTGGAACTCCCTTTTTTCTGTTTTGGCCACGTGGCCTGAGAGATCTTAGTTCTCCAACCAGGGATTGAACCCAGGCCACAGCAGTGAAAGTGCCAAGTCCTAATCACTGGATCACCAGGGAGTTCCTAGAACTCACTTTTTAAAGTAAAAAGATGGCACATCTTTTTTTTTTTTTTGGCTGTGCATGGGCTTCAGTAGTTGCAGTGTGCAGGCTTCAGTAGTTGCAGCACACAGTCTCAGTAGTTGTGGTGAACCGGCTTAGTTGCTCTGAGGCATGTGGGATCTTCCTGGACCAGGGAACGAACCTGTGTCCCCTGCATTGGCAGTCAGATTCTTAATCACTGTGCCACCAGGGAAGTCCCATGTGATAGCTTTTTTTAGATACAACACCAAAAACATGATTTATGAAAGAAATAATTGATAAGCTGGACTTAATTAAAACTAAAAATTTCTATTCTGTGAAAGACAGTGTCAGAGAACTAGAAGACAAGCCACAGACTAGGAATAAATATTTGCAAAACACACATCTGATAAATGACTGTTATCCAAAATATATAAAGAACTATTGAAGCTCAACAGTAAGAAAACAAATTGGGAATTGCCTGGTTGTCCAGTGGTTAGGACTGTGTGCTTCCACTGCAGAGGGCGTGGGTTCAGTCCTGGTTGGGGAACTAAGATTCCGAAAGATGTGCGGCACAGGCCAAAGGAAAAAGAAGAAAAAGAAACACCTTCATTAAAAAAATGGGCCAAGGACCTGAATAGATGCCCCACCAAAGAAAATATATAGTTGGCAAATAAGAATATGAAATTATGTTTCACGTCCCATGTCATCAGGGAAATGCAAATTAAAACAATAGTAAACAACTACACACTTACTAGAATAGACAGGGTCTGGAACACAGACAATACCAAATGCTGGTGAGGATATGGAGCAACAGGAACTCTCTTACAATGCTGGTGGGAATGCAAAATGGTACAGCCACTGTGAAAGACGGTTTGGTGGTTTCTTACAAACATTTTCTTACCATATGACCCAGAAATCCCACTACTTGGTTTACCCAAAGGAGTTGAAAGTTTATGTTCACAAAAAATTCTTTGCAAAGATGTTTATAGCCACTTTCTTTTTTTTTTTTAATTAATGTGTAGTTGATTTGCAGTGTTGTGTTAGTTTCTGGCGTACTCAGCTTTATTCTTTTTTAATATGTTCATAATTTTTATTTTTTATTTATTTATTTTTGGCTGCATTGAGTCTTTGCTGCTGCGTGCAAGCTTTTCTCTCCAGTTGTGGCGAGCGAGGGCTACACTTCATTGCCGTGTGTGGGCTTCTCATTGTGGTGGCTTCTCTTGTTGTGGGAGCACAGGCTCTAGGCATGCAGGCTTTAGTAGTTGCGGCACTCGGGCTCAATAGTTGTGGCTCACAGGCTCTAGAGTGCAGGCTCAGTAGTTGTGGCACACGGGCTTAGTTGCTCCTCAGCATGTGGAATCTTCCTGGACCAGGGATCAAACCCATGTCCCCTGCATTAGCAGGTGGATTCTTTTTTTTTTTTTTTTTAATTTTATTTATTTATTTTATTGGCTGTGTTGGGTCTCTTTTGCTGTGCGTGGGCTTTCTTTTTAGTTGCGGTGAGTGGGGGCTATTCTTCGTTGTGCACGGGCTCCTCTCTGCCATGGCTTCTCTTGTTGCGGAGCACAGGCTCTAGGCACGTGGGCTTCAGTAGTTGCAGCACATGGGCTCAATAGTTGTGGCTTACGGGCTCTAAAGCGCAGGCTCAGCAGTTGTGGTGCACGGGCTTAGTTGCTCCACGGCATGTGGGATCTTCCTGAGCAGGGATCGTACCTGTGTCCCCTGCAATGGCAGGCAGATTCTCAGCCACTGTGCCACCTAGGAAGCCCTGGCAGGTGGATTCTTAACAACTGCACCACCAGAGAAGTCCCTCAGGTTTATTCTTAATTGCCTAAACTTGGAAGCAAGCAGAGTATCCTTCAGTAGGTAAATGGATAAATAAACTGTGGTAGAGCCAGACAATTAAATATTCAGCACTAAAAAGAGATGAACTATCAAGCTGTGAAAAGACATGGAGGAACCTTGAATCCATATTACTAATTGAATGCAGCCAGTCTGACAAGGCTTTATGTTGTGACATTTTGGGAAAAAGTAAGACTATGGAGACAATAAAAATATGAGTGGTTGCCAGGGGAGAGGGACGATGAATAGGCAGTGCACTGAGGATTTTCAGAGCAATGAAAATTCTCTGTATGTTATAGGGATGGTTGTATGTCTTTATATGTTTGTCGAAACCTATAGAATGTACAACACCAAGAGTGAACCCCAAAGTAGACTCTTGACTTTGGGTGATTATGATGTGTCAGTATAGGTTTATTCTTGGTAAAAAGTACTATTCTGGTGATAATGATAATGGGGGAGGATATACATGTATGGGAGCTTATTTTTTAATCAAAATCGAATCTTTTTTTGATATGCATGGCCTTTGGGGGACATAAAAAAAAGCTAATGGAAAATTGGGGTTTTGAGCCATCTAGCCTAGTGTTCTGCCTGTGACACCAGGGGCCATTTTATGGGAAAACCAAATGATATCTACTTGAAAGACTATGATCTTGTTTTAAAATATACTTATCTAAAAACTGCTGATCGCTTTTATAATTTTCATCTTATTAATCAGTAGAAATTGCTGACATTTTCCTCTGACAGTGCATTAATTACTTTTGGTCTTTGCTCTGTTTGTGGTCCTAGGTTGGTTCATTCTGGCTCCGGGTGTCGATCACCCTCACTCGGATCTGACCTTACGTTTGCTACCAGGACAGGCTCTCGGCAGGGCATTGAGATGCATCTCTTCAGGGTGGAGACACATCGGGATCTGTCGACCTGGACGCGGATACTTGTTCAGGGTTGCCATGCTGCTGCTGAACTGATCAAGGAAGTCTCTCTAGGTACAGACCCTAGCATTTCATTTCTAATAGTAATTAAATGGAACTGTTATACTTTATTTTAAAGTAAAAACTACTATCCTGTGTGCCAGGCTTAAAAATGTTCTGAAATAAGGCATCTTAAAGTGATCATGATGGAAAGAAACTGGGTTTCTCTGTTTCAGTAGCAAAGTTTTCATAAGTTTTTTACATGGCTCTGAATACATTCACAACACTCTCTGTACAAGATGGCAGTTTTACTGTTCATTATTTAAATCTTTATTTATAGTGTAAAGACTCATTTACTACATGCTAGGTGCATTGACCCTCTAGTTAAGAAGATTTGGAACATGGATAGACACCCTTCAAGATATGAGCATCTGGCAAAGCTTATGGCTATAGAAAAGTAAAGAATTTGGAATAGGAGTTTCTCTTCCAAAATTTGAAAATGTGTGCCCAATAGGTACTGAAATAAGCATCTAAAGGAAATAAGCCTCCTGGTCTCTTTCCATTGTTGAAGCTCCCTCTTGTGGCTTGTCTGTATGAATTTGGAGGTATGGTTTCATACATGTATATTTGTGTATATAGTTATGTATGTATATTTTCAGATTGCTTTTCATTTTAACAAGAACAGAGAGTAGTCCAATGAAGACACAATTACAGTTTCTAATATAGTTTTAATTACTTTGAATATCTTGATTGCAAGTTGGGTTACTTAGTTTTGCTCCTGTTTTCTATGTATTTTATTTCATAAAACTCATTTTACAGAATTTACATAAAAAGAGAAAATGTTTTGAGAGCAGAATGTCTTGCGATTTATCTTCCTTTCCATTGCTTTTGGAAAGTGAGGGATCTCCATGGCTTTAGAACTGCATGGGCAGCATTTCCATGGGTCATCTAACACTGGCACAAGGATAGCTTTTTCAGTGTTGTCAGAGTGACACAATTCTTCAACTATTTAGGACCTGCTCTATATTTTCCTCACAACCACAAAGATGATTCAAGCAATGACACCAGTGACTAGATCCCACCTTGGATTTTGACCAAAGCCACCACATCCACACTGTCTTTCTCACTTGTCTGTCTTCCACTCATTTTCTCTATGGAGTGGTTGATCACCACATGAAGGACTGTGGGGCTCTGACTTTTGTCTTAGCCACAGAATGTGCTTCCTGGGATGGAGAAGTCCTTAACTGGAAAGTCTGGATGCTCTGTGTTCCTGGGTGGAGTCCAGGGGTCAGGCCAGCACACTCATCACTGGCATGTGGGGTCACCATATCTTCTTCAAGGATCCAGAAAGATATGCTTCCCAAAACAAAGAGTGCAGCAGGGCTTTTCAACATCTTTTAGTTTTGTGTTGTGTCTTTAGTGTCTGGCGGCTGAACTTCATCTTAATGGAAACCAAAATCTATTCAGTCCTTGGCTCACAGTTGTTTAAATACAGATGGTTTGAGGAGAGGGAGAATAAGAACCACTTGGTTCCTTATATTTTTAAATGGTAATTTTGAACTTTTTTGTTCTCATTCACAGCTTTATTTTAATATTACCTTGGTAATACTTTCCACAATTCAGGTCAATTAATGTACTTATTAATCACTTACTCTGTATTTAGAGCTGTGCCAGACATATTAAACTAGCTGAAAGTAAACCACTTTGATGAGAGCCAGAATTTCTTTAAAATGTGTGTGTGTGTGTGTGTACACGCATGCATGTACTCACGTGTGCAGGCACTTAGTCTGTTACGTCTTTTCTTTTTTTTAATAATTTTATTTATTGGGGATATGTGTATAAAAACAGATGATTGAACCTGGTGTACCCCAAAAAAATAATTAAAAAAATAATAATTTTATTTATTGGCTGTGTTGGCTCTTCATTGCTGTGCACAGGCTTTCTCTATTTGTGTAGAGTAGGGGCTACTCTTTGTCGCAGTGCACAGGTTTTTCATTGCATTCACTTCCCTTGTTGCAGAGCATGGGCTCTAGGCGCACAGGCTTCAGTAGTTGTGGCACGAGGGCTCAATAGTTGTGGCTCATGGGCTCTAGCGCACAGACTCAGTAGTTGTGGCACACAGGCTTAGTTGCTCCTCGGCATGTGGGATCTTACTGGACCAGGAATCGAACCTGTGTCCCCCGCATTGGCAGGTGGATTCTTAACCGCTGCGCCACTAGGGAAGTCCCAGTCTGTTACATCTTAACGTGATATGTATGCCTAGTGTGCACACACCATGTGTATACACATGCATACATAAGCCAGCATGTCCTTCAGAGGCATGTTACCACCTTCTGTTAAATTGTTGAGAGATTCAGAAAGGTTTATTTAAAACTATATTTGTGACACATAATAGTACATAGTCAGGTGTTTATGGTCTAAAGAAAGTCAGGAAGTTGACAAAAAGAAATCAGCTCAGCTTTTTTTTTTTTTTTTTTTTTTTTGTCTCCTATGTGTTTGGTTATAGTTTACGCATTTAGAAGAATTTCAATGACTACTTGTAAGATCTGACTAGTGAATGCCTCTACTGGGCAAATATTGATTGAGTATATACTCCACTTTTATTGACTATACTAAAATAAATAAGGTAGGTGTAGCCCCTTCCTTTGAAGTAAGAAGGACCGAAACAGAATGAATAATAAGTACATGTTGGGGTTGTTATAAGTCATAAATGAGATACATGTGTCATCTAACCCTAACACACAGCTCCATAAGGCAAGTTTTATTACCTCCATTTTCAAGATAAAGGAACTTGGGTTAGTGTGGCTGGAACTTGAATTGGGAACTTTTTAAAAACCAATGTCTTAAGCCCCTGCATTTCCTCCTCTAAATGACGTATTCTTATGGCCAGATTAAACTGCTGGAGGACATATACAGTATCAGTTTCTCTTAATTCATTAAGTCAACAAATTCTTACTGAGTGTTTTATTATTTACAAACTGCTATGCTTTGTAATAAGAGAAATAGAAATAAATAAAACCTACTTCATGTCTTTGACCAAATAGCTGTAAGAAAGGAACATAATATCATGTTCTTCTTTTTAACTCTGAGTGTGATTAGCCCACTGATTATATTTGATGGGCTGGCTTTTCAATGCAGTTACAGAGAATGTTGCCTCAGCCTTTCTTTGAGAGAGTTCTGGGCAGCCCACTCAAATCTCACCCTGCAAATTCCCTGTCCTTCTGGGTTGTTGTGAAAGGCCCAAAGGAGGGTGACAGAGCTCTGCAGCCGCTAAAGGATCTTGCTGGAAACATTGGAGCCCCCAGAGCCCTCTACCAAGTAATTGGCCCCAGAGCATAGACTTACTTTGACATTGGAGTCTTTTTTTTTTTTTTTTTTTGGCTGCATTGGGTCTTTGTTGCTGCGCACGGGCTTTCTCTAGTTGTGGCAAGCTGGAAGCTGCTCTTCCTTGTGGTGTGCAGGTTTCTCATTGCAGTGACTTCTCTTGTTACAGAGCATGGGCTCTAGGCGCACAGGCACATGAGCTTCATTGGTTGCAGTGCACAGGCTCAGTCGTTGTGGCTCATGGGTTCTAGAGCGCAGGCTCAGCAGTGTGGCGCACAGGCTTAGTTGCTCCGAGGCATGTGGGATCTTCCCAGACCAGGGATCGAATCCATGTCCCCTGCTTTGGCAGGCAGATTCTTAACCACTGCGCCACCAGGGAAGCCCCAACATTAGAGTCTTTGTTCTTCATGATACACTGGTAGTCACTACTGTCTCTCATTTAAAAAGACACAGTAGAAAACATAGATTGTATTTACCAGTATTCATCTTGGTGTAACAATGAGGTTTATTATTATTATTTATTATTAGTTAATGAGCCTTTTTTCCCTCTTAGCTTTATTAAATTTTTTACCATTAGGGAACTACTTAAAGAAAGATATCTTTCTTTATATGTAATTACACTAGACAATATCCTCATAGTAGCCAGAGCAGTAGGAGGAAAACCAGGGTGGATGAGGACAGTAAGTGTCAATAGAAGCCTAAGGAAGAGGACTTCAAGGAGAGGACTAGCCAGTAGGGTTAAATGTATCAGTTGGATGGTTTAGGCTGGAATTAACAGAAAATGCTCTCTAAAACTAGATTAAACATTAAAGAAATGCATTATCTTACATAGAAGAGAGAGAGCAAGAGTAAGGGGTGGGGGGTGGGGGGCGCTTGTCTTCCCAGTCACAGGTTCATATGCACACTCTGGACCAGTGGCAGTCACCAGGGGAAAGCCATGCTCTGACTGGCCCAGAGGCTATCTTCCCTTGAAGTTGAGGTCACCCTTCCCTGAAACACATTAAGAGAGACTAGAAACCTGAAGAAAATTGGAGTTTGGCTGTAAAAGAATAATGGAGAAATAAAAGCTGGATAGACAGCCAACAATGAGTCCTACAAGTATCAAGACGAGAGCTAAAGACGTGGCTCAGATTTAGGAACATGGAAATAATTGGTGCCCTTGCAGAGCGACGCTTGGGGTGTGATGGCACTGGCAGCATGCAGAGGGCTGAGGGTTGCATGGGAGCTGAACCATGGATAAACTGCATGTACACAGCTCTTTTAAGACGTTTTGCAGTGAAGAGGAGGGAAGGGGAGTGGCAGAAAGAGGAAGGTAAAGAGTTGAGTAGTGGCATTTCTTATAATGATGAGAGAGACCTGAACATCTAAAAAAGTTAATGGGAGGGGTCTGGCTTAGAGGGAGGTGTTAAAAATGCAAGAGGAAGAAGGAATAATCAACTTTGGCCAGTTTCTGAGAAGGTGGCAGTGGATGGGATCCAAAACACAGGTGGAGGGGTTGGCCTTAGCCTGGAAGTGGGACAGAGGGGAGAGAGGAGGGATTGAGTGGAGATGTACAGTCACACTTTAGCTGTTAAAGTGGGCATTGCCTTTTATTCCTGAGTAATTTGTGCTGAAGACATCCCTGGCTTTTACTCCATCCCTAACACTAAGTGCAATTACAGGCTACTTTTATGTTGTTTGAATTGTTAAAGTTGTATCATACTTGTATAACCTGAAAAACAATTTTTATTTATTTATTTTTTTTGCCTAAGGAACCATTGATTAGTCCCCATACACCAAAACCATCATGATAAAGAATTTTATAATGTAATATTACTGAGAAGCTGGAAAAAACATTAGAATTTTAGTTTGAGGATTTCCTGGGAAGTCTAGGGCTGAAAATAGTGGATTGTGCTGGGGCCCAAATATTGGCCCTCTTGTCCCAATCCTAATGTCTAATATTTACCCAATTAAGTAAGGTCAGCGTAATCATCTGGAATTATACCCCCAAAACAGGTGCTAATGCTCAGATCAGTAGTTCTCAATCCCAGCTGCACAGTGGACTAGCCTGGACAGCTCTTTAATAATACTGATACCTCAGGTCTGCCTCCATAGATTTTAATTCAGTAGGCTAGGGCAGTAAAAGGTCCAAAAGCTTTTTGGAACTTTAATGGGTTAAGAACCACTACTCTAGATTTTCAAATGAAAAACAATAGATTATATTATTAAGCAGTCAGAACTATTTATTAGTTAAAAATAAATGAATGTGTACAACTCTGAATACACGAAAAACCATTGAGTTGCATACTTGAAATGGATAAGTTGTAGGGTATGTGAGTTATGTATCAATAAAGCTTTTTTTTAAAAATCATGTGACATTCTACATTTTGAAGGGAGAGAAGGGGAAAAAATTTAGTGAATTCTGTTTAATGAACATTTTAAATGGAACAACTACTCACTATCCTCAAGTTGTCACTGACTGGTCAGGAAGCAAATGGAAATAACTGTCAGGCATGACAGTGACTGTTGTCATCTGACTGTCCTTGGTTTCAGTGCGGTCCACTGGGTCATCAAGCAGCAGCGCCTTCATTTCTGACAGTCCTGGGGTGCTCTGTGAACTCACCAGAGAGCCTCCTGGGTCTTCTTCCAAGTGAGCTGGAGCATAGCCCTCCACAGGCCTTAACTCCTGCAGTCTCCCTCTGTCTCCTCCTCTCCCGCTTCTGAACCTCCATCCTGTGCCTCCATCTATTTCTAGAGCCCCCCTCAATACCTCACTCATTCTTCCTCCCAACCCCCCACTCCCGAAGAGTCTATTTTATTTTCATTTTAAAAAATTTTATACAATTTTAAAGGTTACTTTCAATTTATAGCTATTACAAAATATTGGCTATATTCCCTGTGTTGTACAGTACATCCTTGGGCCTATCTTACACCCAGTAGTTTGTGCCTCCCGTGCCCCAACCCCTATGTTCTCCCCCACAACCCCGGTAACCACTAGTTTGTTCTCTATATCTGTGAGTCTGCTTTTTTTTTTTAAATATGGTTTTTGCTCTTTAGTCTGTTAATGTGGCATTTATTTATTGGCTGCGTTGGGTCTTCGTTGCTGCTCTCAGGCTTTCTCCAGTTGAGGTGGGCGGGGGCTACTCTTCTTTGAGTTGCATGGGCTTCTCATTGCAGTGGCTTCTCTTGTTGCTGAGCATGGCCTCTAGGCACATGGGCTCAGTAGTTGTGGCTCTCGGGCTCTAGAGTGCAGGCTCAGTAGCTGTGGCGCATGGGCTTAGTTGCTTCGAGGCATATGGGATCTTCCCTGACCAGCACTGGAACCCATGTCCCCTGCATTGGCAGGTGGATTCTTAACCACTGTGCCACCATGGAAGTCCTGCTTCTTTTTTGTTATATTCACTAGTTTGTTACATTTTTTAGATTCCATGTATAAGTGGTACATGGAACCATACAGTCCAATAAAGCTATTATTAAAAAAAATAAATGGGTATAGTAATTGAAACCTTAAAGGTGAAGTCAGAATTTTCAAGTGCAGCTTATTCATGATACCAGGAAATTCTCATCGGTGAACTTTGTTTAGAATGCCTGAACTTGGATGAGTACATGTGGGAAACTCGAAATTCCTGGTTTTATAGGCCTTGCTCCTCTACTGCCTCCCACCCCACCCCTGATCATCACCTTGTTCCTGACCCCTACAACAGGTTGGGGGTATTGAAGGTCTTGGGGTGAGAGGAATTAGAGAAGAGATGAGGTTGTCTGTTTTGCATATTACTTGGTAAGAACTTTTTCCAGAAAACTCTTAAAGTTTATTATTTTCATTTTTACATGAGTTAAAATTTATGATGACTAATTCTTATGTACAGTACACACCCAAGAAAGTACTTTTTATTACGACCTAACTGAAATAGTACCTCTATTAAGCCAATTCCAATCCCTCAGAGTTTATCTACTTCCCCCTCCTCTATCCTCCCACAGTATTTTGTCCATTTCTCTATTATAGCACCTACTTCATTTTGCTGTATCCATATTTCCTTTTCTTTCTCACTTGTCTAAATAGGAACCATCTTTTGTTCAGCTCTGTGTCTCCCTGCACCTAACACAGTGTCTGGCACATAGTAAGTCCTCAGAACCATTGTTTTCCCAGTATAGATTGGTTGTGATTACCTGTCTGCTCTGCTGCATTATGAGAGCAGAGAATTTTTTAAAATAAGAATAATTAATTAATGAACAAACCAACCAACAAACTAAGACATAATTCACAATTCAACCGGACAGTTAGTTTTCATGTATGTTTTCAGATTATTCTGAGTCCAGGCTCATGAAGTTGCTTCCCTTATCTTCGGCTCTGCCCACCATCAATGCACTATGTGCCCGACGCAAGGAACACAAAGCACCCACTTCTGAGTGCTGTTTATCTCCCCCCCTTGATTTCCTCAAAAACTGTAGTTTCTTCCTCTCTTAAACTTCAATATTTGATGTTCTATGATTGTCCTTGAATGCTGCTGTTGTGTGTCTTTTAATATTTCTAGTAACAACCCAGTCAAGTAAAATTAGTATGTTAAATTTCTTACCATTTGGGAATTCCCTGGTGGTCCACTGGTTAGGACTCCATGCTTCCACTGCAGGGGGCACCAGTTCGATCCCTGGTCAGGGAACTAAGATCCTGCATGCCATGAGGCGCAGCCAAAAAAAAAAATTTTCTTACCACTTATCTCTATATTGAGGTGGATGATGGATTTATAGCCATCCAAAAGGATTTCAGTTGAATCAAGAAACCAGGATGGTTATAATAAGCCACCTGGATCAGCTCAGAGCTTTGTTAAGGAGGCCCAGATTCTGCCCCATCAGAATAGGGCCACTTCTCACAGGTGCCTGCCCTTCTCACACACACACTCCCTTTCTCTCCCTCCCTCCCTCCTCCCCCCACCCCTGGTTAACAGCAGAGTCAGAGGCTTATTTCTCTTTGGTTCATTATTCCTGAGACTCTCTGAGGGTGAGGGGTGTCAGGTACTTAATCACATTGCCTCAACTGTTTAATTACTATTTAGGGAGAAACCATTTAACTAAGACTATTAGGCACAATTTTTATGGCCAGTTCATATTCTTATTCAAAATTATCTGGTATTATAAGTTTTAAAAAAGCTCAGTTCTAAACCTAAACATATTCAGTATGACCTTTACTTCTTCTCTTCCAAGTTGAGATAATCTTAAACAGTATTCTGTTTTTTAAAGTAATACACATAGGGACTTCCTAGGTGGTGCAGTGGGTAAGAATCCGCCTGCCAATGTAGGGGACACAGGTTCAAGCCCTACCCCAGGAAGATCCCACATGCCGCGGAGCAACTAAGCCCATGCGCCACAACTATTGAACCTGCACTCTAGAGCCCGTGAGCCACAACTATTGAGCCCATGTGCTGCAACTACTGAAGCCCGCGCGCCTAGAGCCCGTGCTCTGCAACAAGAGAGGCCACTGCAATGAGAAGCCTACGCACCACAATGAAGAGAAGCCCTCGCTCGCTGCAACTAGAGAAAGCCCATGTGCAGCAGCGAAGACCCAACACAGCCAATAAAATAAACAAATAAATTAATTAATTTAAAAAAAAAGTAATACACATAGACACTGATATTTGCTTTGTTTCCTTCCCTCCTGAGGGGAGACAATCCTAAGCAGAACATTTAAGAAATCTGTAATACAAAAAGCTTGTTGAGGGTTAATGGCTTGCCTTTGCTGGCTGTGATCACCTGATTTCACTCCTCTAGTGACACGCCTGCAGGCAGAAATACTCAACCCTGACCCTGCACTGGCACCTTCTCCAGCTAGTGCTGTAAGGACTTGGGTGGATGCTTGTTCTCTGAGCTTATCTTTTCTAGACTAGAACTGACCCCTCTCTTCTCATCAGACCTCAATACCCTACTATGCTGTAACTTCAGAGATATTAATAGAATAAAATTCTCTTGAAAACTGTAGCCTGGTTGCCTTGATTGGGCAAACCCCTTAGCCAATCACTTAAGAGATTATTGCATTGGAAATCCTCCACAGGTAGTTAATTTTATCCATGTCCCCACCCCGCCTCCACCCACCCAATGTTCCTTTTCTGAAGGTTATTAATATTCTGAGTTCATTGTTCAAAACTCTCCTCTTCGAACAGTGCTGCAAAGGGACACTGCCAATATTGATCTGTTACTCCTTTTCCTTATTTCTTAAACATGCGAGCTGCCTTGACTAACGATGTTTTTCGTATCAAGCAAAAGGATACACTGGCCTGGCTATGAGGACTTGCTTGTTTGGGAGCCATTCTTCCTGTTCACAGTGATCAAGCCTCAATCAACTGTGGTCCTTTATGTGATTGTAAGCTCAGCTCTCAGAGGACTATCTCAATTCCATGTCACAGAGGGCCTCTCACTTGTAGCCTCTGTACTAACAACAAAACTGCTCAAATGTTAGTGAAACAGGGACTTCACTAGTCTCGACAGAAGACATTTGGCAGTCTCGATGATTAGGTCTATTTGGTCCCATCAATTCAGATGTATCTTTTGAATTGTATCTTTGATAGGACTGACAGTGTGACTTCTCAGATATCAACCAGTTCATGTTACTTCCCCTGAAAGGTGCCTCTGCCTTTTCTCCTGTGGATGTTCCTCCTTCTTGCCCACTTGAAACCTTCTTCCTACTTCTCACTGCCTATCAAGTTTGACCAGTTTGGGGGCCTTTCTCAAGTCCCATCTCCTCCAGGAAACCTTTCCTTGACTTTGGCCTTATTCATTTTTGTGTTTAGTCATGTTCTACATTCTCTGCCTTAAGCAGAGATTTCATGTGTATGCCTGTCATTCATGAGGTCTTGAGAGCAGGGACCGTGCCTCTTACTTCTCCAGTACCACACATAGCTGACTGTCAGCACCAGTGTTCACTTGATACTTACTGAACTGAACTGACTCAGATCAGATGTCAAGGAAAGTTATGGTAATTTCTTCCTCATCTCAATCAAGATGTTGACTTGAGTGACCAAAACAAAACTCACTTCAGAACATCGCTTTCAAATAGGTTAGGTATCACACATTCTCAGGAGTTTCTTTTCCCTTTTTTGAAGTCAGGAGAAGCCTTTGTCACTTTCTAACTGAAGTAGGAACTTTATTAATGATATTTTTTGCTTGTCTTCAATAGGCTGCACATTAAATGGCCAAGAGGTGAGACTCACTGTCCACTATGAAAGTGGCTTCACTATCTCCAGGGAAAATGGAGGTTCCAGCAGCATACTGTACCGCTACCCCTTCGAAAGGCTGAAAATGTCTGCTGATGATGGCATCAGAAATCTGTATCTGGATTTTGGTGGTCCCGAGGGAGAGCTGGTAAGCATGTTTCTGAAAAACATTTTTATTGTAATAGATATTCTCTTTCTTATCACTTTTTACCTCTTCTATAGAAAATTATGGACTTACAGACTGATATTCCATTTGGAGCCAGGAAATTTCTTCTTCAGTTTTCAAAGATGCATGGGTTTTGTTTTAGGGTTTTGTTGTGTTTTGGTTTTTTTGATTTTTTTTCTTTTTCCCACATTAGGAAATCATTCCCTTTTTTAAAAGTTTTGTTTGAATGTTAGAAAGAAAAAATAAATGGCCCTTTAGAGAAACAGTCTTTTATCAAAAATAAGATATAAAATACTAAACCTGGCAAACCTTAATAAATGAATTCCATCCATTGCCATTATCAGCAATTTGTTGGGATAAGAGTTAAAAGTAATAAAGTAACTTCATTGCTACAGAAATTCTGATCAGAAAAAAAAGATACGGAGGTATGTCCATACAGCCATCATCTTTTTCGACTTCCTTGTCCTTTAAAGGAAATATCGACAGGAATTTATGAGTCCCCTTGGAGAACTAGAGAAGTGTGTCAAGTATACTTCAGAAATCAGAAATCATGATGAAGGAGCCAGAGTCATGCCTTTTCTCTCTTATCAGTATTGAGCCAGTAGTTTAAGTCTTATCTTTTACGTGAAATCTTATGTCCATTGACATAGTCACAATAGGTGTAAATTTGGAAAACAGAATCTTGAAATTTTAGAACTGAAAGAGATCTTAGAGATAATATAGTTCAAACTCCAAATGAGAAAACTGTGGCTAGAAATCTTATTTTAAATGATGAACGTTTAGGAAACTATAGATAGCCATGGACTTCAAAAGCCTGTTCATCTGGTGTCAGCTGTCCAAATTAGAGCCCTGTGCTTAGGAAGGTATAATTAGCCCTCCCAACTAGCCTCAAGAGTTGTCGTTCCCACCACAAACTGATAAGGGGTGTCATAAATCATACACATGGATGGTCACACTTCAGCTGAATTCACTGTGACTCCCCCTGGGAAATAATACTTACAGTCAGTGGTTTCCACATAGGATATTCCTCTTTCCTTACATCCTCTACTTTTAAGTTCTTCCTGCCTGACATGGTAGAATCTAGTACATCACCAATAGTGTCCTAACTGTGGATGTGAAGTCTCACGCTAGTGTTTAATTATGACACAGAATAACGCTACTTCAGTGTACGCTTCAATTTGTGGCTCTAAGTTCCCAAGAGTTGCCATAAATCTGGCACATCCTTTATTCAAGTTCTTTTTAAAAAGTAGAACATCATGTCCAAATTTGTTTATTTTGCATGTTTGTTTATTAAAGCATCTGTATATAGTAGTGATAATTAATGTCCTTTCTCCACAGACCATGGACCTGCACTCCTGTCCAAAGCCGATTGTATTTGTGTTACACACATTCTTGTCGGCCAAAGTCACTCGCATGGGACTGCTTGTATGAGCAGCAAAAAAATCAGTAAAGAGCATTGAATGTCACAAGAAGTATTTCCACCTCAAAAAAAAAAAGAAAAAAAGCACAAAAAGAAAGCTCTTTGCTCTCTCCTCCAGCACAGTGCCTTGACAAGGACCTGCAAATCACTGCTGAACTGTAACCATGTCTAAAGAAGAGCTTGTCTTTTACAAGCTACCTTGGCCAGAAATTCTAGGATTCTAATAAGCTCCAAAATGAAGCTGTTGATTTATTGTCTAGTTTCCTAATGTGGTTTCTAAGTAATTAGGTTTATTTCTCTTGTTAAGAAGGGTGGCTCATTCTTTTTCTTTTTGGACATAATGAAACATCTAAGAGATTTTTTTTTTCTTCTTTTTCTTTTTCTAGTAGAATTTGTTTCAGGCTTAACCTTGATCTCTTGCTTGGGACAACTATCTCTTCCCAGGTGCTAGTTTGCAGCAGCCTGTGCTTCTTGGTCACTCCATATAGGTTATACATTTTGTTGGAGATTACTGTCCTCACTTACTCCTTCTACCCTAGGAAGTCCTTGAATTGCATCACTAAAGGGTTCCTCATCTGTCCTGGCTCTCCCTGCATCCCACCCTGGCCATCACTTCCACTGCATCACAAGCTTTGCCACTCATAAGTGCTAACTTTAGGACTTGGAACTTGCAAGATTTGGTTTGCCTTGCCTTCCACTCCCTTTCTAGTACTGACCAACTTGAAAAGCAAGTGGGAAACCACTGCTTTGAAAGAAAAGTTTTGCTTGTTTTAGGATTTTCTAATTTTATCCTTGGTAGGAGCCAGGGGATAAGATTTATTTTAAAAGAAAATCCTCATTTTAGCCTAAACCATTTTTTATTGCTTACCAAATGTGCCTTTGGTTAGGGTTAGTGGAGCTTTATTAATCACTATTTGAATAACTGGATATCACTGCCATTCCAGGGAGATCATCTATCCTAATTTTGAGGAGTAGCCTTGAGGTGGGTTTCCTTAGTGTGGTATCTTTTCCAGTTGGCATATCTCTTCAAGGAAGATAAATCCTGGAGAGCCAGCTTGTTTAAAGAGTACACTTTGTCGGTGAAGCCAGCTTGCTCTTCAGCACAAACATTGTGTCGCGTTGCTTTGGGCTGTGTGAGCCCACGCAGGATCCTGGCCCTGGCCCTCTCCCTCTGTGGCAGCAGAGTGGCATCCGTCAGCAGCTGCTAATTCAGTGCTGGCTCAGTGATGCCTCCTATGATGGGCAGGGTGATGAAACCATGGAACAGCTACTAGGCTTTGCTAAGCATCACCAGATGTCATCATTAGGACATAACAGTAGTAAGATTGCTGATTTTGTGGTACTGGAGAATCACACTCAGCTTCTTTTTCCTAATTATGAAGGAGGTATATGTCTGAAAACATTTAAAATAGTATAATCGCTATGTAAAATGTCAAGGTTAGCACAGTCCTCAGATCTGAAAGAAAAGGTAACATTGACTTGGATGTTCTCTGTGCTCTCTGAAGAAGGGCCCAGGAATAGTTATTTACTAGAGTTATCAGGCATGCCATAAGAGGACGTGAGCACTCTGGAGGGTGGAGGAGAGTAGCAGTCCAAAGATGAAAAAGAAAAAACCCCCACAAATGTACTATTTGCAAAGCAAGAGCTATTTGGTTTGAGTGCAGACTGACCTGTAGGTGGGACATATAAAAGAGCAGACTCGTGAGCAGAGAGAGAGCTAGTTAGACGTTATAACCTCGTTGTCTTCCCTCTGCCCGATGAATCAGTTCTTCCCCCAGCTCCAGTCCCCAAAATGAATTGTCTGATCTACTTAAACTGGAAATTGAAATCTAGACTAAAATATATCTTTTAAGAGCTTTTTTATGTTTTGAAAATTCATAAACCTAAGTTTGGTTCCATCTAGGATACATTTGCAAGTCAGAGACGAAAGAAAGAATCTTGAAGATCTAGCTATGATATCTCGAAGCAGAATTTCAACACAGAATACCCTCAGAATAAGGGAGCTTAGACACTTTTTGCAGTGAGAGTATTATTAATCTGAGAAGTTGCAGTCACAGACTTCTGCAGCCAAGCCATTTGGTGAGGTTTTCTGTTAGTATGAAAGGCTAAGCCTCTGAAAATAAATATTTTCTGGCGGAGCTTCTGAGCCACCCTGCTCATTCCTTACATGAAGATCTGTTCAAAAGGTGTGATTAAAATGTGGGCAGGAGAGGTAAGGCATTGTGTGCATTTAGGCTCATTTTGCTCAAGCTTTAACTGTGACAGCACCAAGATCCATAGGATTTCTAATATCTTTCGAGTCTTGATGTGAAATGAAAGTGTATGGGGGTTTCCTTTGACTACTAGCACCCCAAGAGCAAGAGCCCTTCAGCTGCTTTGTTTAACATACTTCAGCAGCTTTCTAGTCATGGGTGACAAGGCTGTTCTTCAATTAAGTGTGTTTGTGGGATGTTCAAACCACAAATGAAGTGCTTTTTATGAATGGGACAGCCTTGATAAATAGGTATTTTGTATTAAGATGCCAAAATGTGGCAAATTATTTTCAAATGATAATTGAAAATGGGCATTTTTGATATTTCACATCTTTTATAGAACAGCTGACTTTTCATTTTTCATTTTGAATTAGGAAAATTGTTGAGAATGTGGTGGGCTTCCATGTGTAGAGTGGAAAGGAGCTGCAGAGCAGTGTCCCCCTCATTCCAGTGGACACTCCTTGTGCCCGCGGGACCCAGGGCTTAGACGTCTTCTCCACATTCCACACAGACGCCTACAAGCAGCCAATTGGTGTGTGAATTCTTCCTCCTCGTTCTCTAAAACTTCTCCCTTCCCTCTCAAAAAAAAAGGGGGAGGCGGGAGGGGGAGGAAAGGAAGAAAAGGCTCAGTTATACTTTTCCTGGAAAAGGTGAGTCCTTTCCTTAAGTCTTCAAACAAACCTTACCTGGAAATTAGTAGCTAATATTTTATATGAAGAAATACCTTAATGTATGTTTATACAGTATTTATTAGGTAGTTGAACTGTAAACTCACCTACCTAGTAGAGTTTCAGATTAAATATTGGGAAATGTACAGGAATCAAAAGTGTTACTTTAAATGTCATTCACCTATTTTAAAGCCATGTTTTAGCACTTTTTAGGCTAGCTAAAGTCTGATAGTGCCTGTTTTTATCATCTGTACTCTCACAAAGTTTGTTATTGAAAATTATTGCATGCAGGAGAGATCAAATTATTTATTTTATATTTTTATAAGTGGAAAAATCTCTCTAACCAACAAATGATTAAAATTGTTACTGATTATTTTCTTAATTTATCCTCCTAACAGCATGGTAACAAAGCTTTTTTCAGCCGATTAAATGCACTTAGCTAATAAACCAAAATTTACTCTTTAAAAAAATTTAAGCTGTGTGGAATCTGGACAAGACTATGTTTCTCCTAGAAAAACACATTTCATTGTAAATGGTTTTGATGGACAAAAGTGTGTCCACTTTTGAGAAAAGGTTATAATGGATTTTTTTAATTTCGAGAGAACTTCCAGGTCTCCTTGCTTAATTTATATCCATATTTGTAATTCAAGTTATCTTGTAAGCTGCTATGCAAAATTCATTAAAATCCCTACCTATTTAAAGAGTTAAACATTTTTGAAGCTTTCAGGGATGACCTGTAGACTTAAGCACTTTCTCTGCTTTTTTTTTGTCTCTTAGACACTTACGCTGAATTATGTTCTTGTTATCTTCACTGGTTATAAGCTATTGATTGTACATAATATTTAAACCATCCAAATATCCAGCATACATTTCCACGACGCTGCCATCCGCTGTTGCCGCCATGAATGAAATGTCTGGTTAGAAAGCCAAAGGTCATTTTTTTTTCAATATCCAATGAAGAAGTAAAATGTCAGATCTCTTTGGTCTCAAAGCATATTGAGATCTGCATATCTGTGTGAGGAAAAGAGACTTATTTGGGATTCTGCTTAAACTTTAAGTTGAATTTGATTGTAGTCATGTCCATTTGTTTTATATGTCTCTATCAGGTCATTACGTGCCAGGTGGTATTATATCCTGCCTTGAGACTGGAAATCTCTTTCATTTAAATTTGAATTCTTATTGTGGCTTTTTTTTTTCTCCATTAGATCAAAGCAGAGGAATCTGCCATCTTCTACCATTCTCTCTGTGTCCCTATTTTAATTGTCTGGTAATCTAGAATTATTTTGTTATACATACTGTCTTTAAAAACCGACAGCAGCAATCCACCCACCCCGGGCCACCTTTTTAGGCTATATAGTTCGCTGTGCTGGGCATAGAGACAATAAATATGTGATGACAGACAGTTCTAAAATAATTATGCTGTATATCAGGATTATGTGTTTTTGAGCAATATAGCTATTCGTATGGTATAATGATACTAAGTAAAATTTGTTTTACACTAGTAATAGACTACTTAAGTGGTTGATTTGAAACCCTTTCTCCAAAGCACACACATACATACATCTAGCAGATCAGTGATAATTTCACGCTAAGGTAAGGTACAGTAAATAGACATACAGAACACATTTGTCTCTTTTTGACACTAGCTAAACTGCCAACTGGAAGAATGGTTGTTATGTATTAACTTGAAAAAATATTTTAACAAGATTTCTTCTTTTTTAAACTTGATAAAATTGAGGCTAATCTCTTGTCACCTCTATCCTCCCTTTCCTCTTTAGGTGACTAAACCAAAGCATTTTTTGGTTTTAAAAGTGAACTACATTTGATGTAATGCATAAATGTGCTGTTTGCAAATGATTGCTTGCTCTCCAATGAACATTTGATTGTATTCAACAAAAATCTACCATATGAACTGTAATCCTTGAATTGCCACAAAATAGATTGGTTCAAACTAAAAGGATGTAACAGGGAAATGATACTTTATTTTACTGTAAGATTAGTATATTCTGGTAGATTCTAACTTCTGAGTCCTGTAAGTACTTTACTCAGTTTTGTAATAATCTTACCTCCATGCCATTGACACAAATGCAAAAGTTTTTGAGTCCCTCTTTATCCCAGTCACATATACATCCTTGGAACCTGATCATCACCTCTTCCACAGTGATAGAAGTCTCTTATGAATAGACAAAAGGTTCTTTGGAGCCTTAGAGAAATTTTTGAAACTGCAAATCTAGTCAATGATATGTTAATTCATGGATTCTTTCATCCAGTAAGCTTTTATTAATGTACAGTTCTTCACAAGCACTCTGAAGGGTCCAAAAGAAAGTTCCTGCCCTCAAGTAATACGTAATCCATTATTTCTCAATCACACCATGTCATGTATTTATCGGTCAGAGGTTAAGTAATTAACCACCTCATATTTTTACCAAAGTATATCTGTAGTTCTGCTCATGTGGCAAACTGGAAAATGTTTAAAAGGATGCTCAGTCTTTGGTTCATGCCAGCATGAAAGAACTCCAAGCACATTTAAGTAGGTTGGTCTTTTCATCATGCATCATTTTTTAATGCAAAATCAGGCTATAGTTTGGGAAGGAGAATAGTGTAGAATATCCTTAGTGAGATAAATCACATCAAAAACAACAAAAAGTAAGCTCTATTGCCCAAAGTGGATCAATGAGAAAGTCTTTTTAAAGAAAGGTTTCTTTTAACTATAAATAGAAAAGATAAATGTATATTTCATCTACCTGCTTTATAGATTGTGCTCAGCCAGCCATTTCCACACTTCTAGCCTTTAAGCAACTCATTTGCTGAAAGTCCTTGCATGTGGTAGATGGACTGTTGCTCCATCTGAGAGATCAAAATAATGAAGATATTTAAAATTTATCAAAATTCCACTTATTCTAGAATACCCGGACATTCAAACTCGGTAAAAAGGGCACCTAAAAAAAATAAGAGAGGTTGCATGAATTTTTCCATATTTTCCTTCAGTGACAGTCCCTTTCTATCCAGCTTGCCTTCCATCCATCGCTAGAGGCAGCCTTTCTGGCAACAGCTTTTGTCATGCCAAGAAAGGCCCTGAGATGTCAGTGACCGGAATGGCATAGGGAACACATGGGCTCAGGGCTCCTTCCCCTTGGTTTTCAGTGTCCTGGAGTTATGCACACAAATTAGGTCATGCCTTCAATGTCTTGGTCTTTACTTTAAACCTACCCTTTGACAATCAGGTGCTATTGATTGTATACTATTGGAACCAGCACATAAGTATTGTCATGTAAGTGTCTGTTCCTCCTAGGTCGGAAGAAGTGCTTTCCTTCTATCTCAGTCCTGTTCAGGTGGGTGTCAGTTACATTTTTTCACCTCTGTTTTGTGAATTAATAGCATTTGGAGGAGAAGAAATTATTTAAACTAACTTCTGGATTTGGCACAATCGTCAGTCTTGATGATACTCTTGACACCTTAAAGCAAATCTGCCCTATCATAAGAACCAATTTCCGATTGTTTTTCTCTAGCTAGGACTCCAGTGTTATGTTTACAGTCTGTTGGATGGGTTCAGCGTGATATGACCTGGGTGCCCAAAGAATCTGTTTCCCTTGTGGTACCAGACCCAAGGTCTTTTAGAAAATAATGTGGCAAACCACTACCTATAAAGGCCTGTTTTGGCTAATCTGTGCAAACTCTGATTATACCCTCTTGTATGTATTCTGTCCTACGCAACCCTAATTTTTTAAGTATTAAGTACTTAGAAAGCTAGAATAACACTTCTACAAAGAATTAAAAGTATGTGATAACTCTGGTTTTTTCCTTCCTTTTGGATCCCTGTATTTAAACAAGACTTCTTTTTAAGTGTTGTTTAAAATTTAGGTCTCAAGTCTTCTGGCATCACCAGACTACCAAATCAAAACCCATGGCATAAAACAGGGCAGTATTTGTGTTCTTAATAATAAAAAAGCTTTATGTGTACTCTGTAAGTATAATGCATAGAAAACACTTTCCCTTGAGTTGCACATCAACATAGAGCATTGTACATTACAATGAAATTTGTAACTTAAGGGTATTATATATATAAATACATAAATACATATATACCTTTGTAACCTTTATACTGTAAATAAAAGAATTGCTTTTAGACTTGTATGTTTTTTCATTTTGTAATGTTAAAATAGTTTCAGACTTACAAGAAAGGTTTAAGAACAGTACAAAGAACTCCTACATCCTCATCACCCAAATTTCCCGATTGTTAACATTTTACTACATTTGTTCCATTACCGGTCTTGTCTTTTTCTGACACGAAGCTCATCACCCTTAAATTCTCTAGTATGTACTTTGCAAACACAAGGACACTCTCCCGTGTAGCCACCCTACAGCCCTCCCAGTCAGGAAATCAGCATTGGTACAACACTACCACCCATCCACAGACCCCATTTCAATGGTGCTGAAAGTCCCAACAATGTCTCCTTTTCCTTTCTGGCACAGGATCCTATCCGGTATCACATGTTGTGTTTGGTTGTCACGTCTTAGCCTCTTCTGGTGCCATTTTTAAACAGATTTAGGACAACTCCAAACTCTTAAAAAACTTAGTTTTGGTTCTAGTTCTACCACTGACCATCTGTGTAATGGGAGCTTTATCATACTTTGAGTCACACAGAGGAGGGGAAAGTGAGACAGGAGATAGTTTCTCACGATTCGTGTTGGGAGATCAGTGCTCCCTTTATTTCGGTATCAGTCACTTTGTGTGATATGTCAGCAAAATTTTGCCCTGGCCCTACCTCTCCAAGACGTTACTCACCTGAACCTTGTTTTTATTCCTCCTCCTCCACACTGTTTTGCCCCTAACCAAGAAGCTCCTTAACAAATTGCTCAGAAACCATTCCTTGGCACAAGCCCCAGAATGCTGGACTTTGTAGTCTGATTTTATGAGGTTGTATTGGCTAGGCACAGTTGACTCACTGGTCCAAGCTTGGGTTTACAACAAGTGCCACGTTCTCAGCATCAACAGAACCCAATATAGAAAAGTGCTGTGCAAGAATGAACAAATGGGCAGCCACTGTGGAGGACAGTGTGGAGGTTCCTTAAAAAACTTAAAGATAGATTTACCATAAGATCCAGCAATTCCACTCCTGGGCATATATCTGGAAAAGATGAAAACTAATTTGAAAAGATACATGCATGCCAATGTTCATAGCAGCACTATTTACAATAACCAAGACATGGAAGCAACCTAAATGTCCATCGACAGAGGAATGGATAAAGAAGATGTGGTACATAAATACAACAGAATACTACTCAGCCATAAGAAAGAAAGACATAATGCCATTTGCAATAAAATGGATGGACCTAGAGATTATCATACTAAGCAAAGTAAGAAAAAAACAGATATATGATACCACTTATATGTGGAATCAAAAAAAATGATACTAATGAACATATTTACAAAACAGAGTCATAGACATAGAAAACAAATGTGGAAGGGGGGGTGATAAATGAGTTTTGGATTAACAGATACATACTACTATACATAAAATAGATAAACAACAAAGACCTACTATATAGCACAGGAACTATATTCAATATCTTATAATAACCTATAAAGGAAAAGAATCTGAAAAAGAATATGTATCTGAATCACTTTGCTGTGCACCTGAAACTATCTCAACACTGAAATCAATCAACCATTTAAATTAAAAAAAAAAGCAAATGGAATTGAGCATTTGCAAGTCAATGACTTTCTACCTAAAGTGTGGGAGCTGAGAATCTGATTTCTGCTCCAGTGAGAAAGTTAGAACATGAAGTTACTGACCTGATTCAGAATCAAGCCTAAATGTGCTCTGTGTGCCAACCCACAAAGAACTTAGATTAGTGCCTTTATTCCCCCTTTCCCTTCTCCACTCACTCCTCCATTCCCAGCAATGGCAATACCACTGCAGAATTGAGGGGTCCCCAGAGCCTGTTTTCAAGTTAGCCTCCTAGAAGAAAGTCAACAACTCGTGACCAAGTGAGAATAGGAGGAGTTCTGGTTTCCCCATCATCAGAAGCAGAGGCTTAGGACAGACCTTCCTCTAAGGGCGGGGCTTCCTTCAGAATCCTCTGCCTTGTGAGCAGTCAGT
The DNA here is from genome assembly GCF_030028045.1 of Hippopotamus amphibius kiboko. Lineage (NCBI taxonomy): Eukaryota > Metazoa > Chordata > Mammalia > Artiodactyla > Hippopotamidae > Hippopotamus > Hippopotamus amphibius. The sequence continues at coordinate 17,434,369 of NC_080201.1, read as the reverse complement.
GTCTGGATGGTAGGCTCGTGAAAGATAAGCTAAGACGGAGGTCAGAGCAGAGTAGGCAGAACAAAGGGAAGATGAACACAAGTGAGTGGATCCCAGCCCCAGCCCTTGCTATGGACTGAATTGTAAAAAAATTCATAACATTGAGCCCTACACTTAGCACCTCAGAGTGTATTTGGAAATAGAGCCTTTAAAGAGTTGATCCAGTTAAAATGATCCCGTTAAGATGGGTCCTAAACCAGTCTGACTGGTGTCCTTATAAGGAGAGGAAATTTGGGCTGGAGATACCAGGCTCATATGAACAGAGGAAAGACTCTGAGGACACAGAGAAAAGCAAAAAGCGTGACTGTGCGAGCCTACGAAAGAGGCCTCAGAAGAAACCAACCAACCTTGCCAGCACCTTGATCTTGAACTTCTAGCCTCCAGAACTGTGAGAAAATACATTTCTATTGTTTAAGCCAACCTGTCTGTGGTATCTTGTTATGGCAGCCCTAGCAGGTTAACACAAACCTCTCTAATTGTAGGGACTTTTCATTTTAATTGTCTTCCAGCTTGAACAGCCTATCAAATATGTGGGGTTAATATGTTCTCAGCTTCCCTGTTTCACACTTATTCACCAGTTAGGTCCCTTTCTTTTGTTTGCTTACTTATTAATTCTTTAGTTAATTATCAGTTCTTCCAGCAGATATTATGCCAGGCCCCTGGAAAAGCCCCAATCCTGTTTTCTTAATGATGCAATAGGATCGTGACTATAACATAACAACATCACTGGTGCCAGACCTCAAATGAAAGCATCTCCACTCAGCCATCAGTGTCTAAAAGAGCAGTGCTTCAAGGTAGAAGCTGAGAAGCCATGATTTGGAGGGCATCTGCCTCCTCATCTAACCCAGACTCATCAAAGGCCTTGTCCCGCCACTCCTGCCATTATCCTGACTCCAGTATTTGGGCCTTTTGTTTCCTCGACCTCCCATGTGTGATGATGGCCCCTTCGCTCCACCTTATCCATCCTCCAGTTCCCATGGTGGCCCCTCAACTGTTATACCTGAAACAGAGCCAATTTCCAAAATTAAAAACTGAAGCATCCCTCTCGAGTGTGCTCCCACTGTAACTATCCTGCAGTCTTTGGGGTCCTCAATTAATCCACTGACACGTTCACTTTCTCCTTATTCACTTCCCACCTTACCTGGTTTTGATTCCATTGCAGTACCACACTCACCACACTCACCCTTACTGCTCTATCTTCATGGCAGCCTCCTGGACAGACCTGCACTTAAGCAGCTGAGTACCTGGGAGAAAAATCCAAAACAAATTGTTATCTTTATACTTCTATAGAGGTTGCCACCCTTTACCAGGTTTGCCCTTACCATGGTTCACTTGAAATGATTTCAAACCATCCTTACTCTCCTCATACCCCAGGCCTTTCACCTTCTTTCCCTCTCTCTCAGCAGATTTTCTTTCCTTCTGTTATAATTCACCAAGAAAACAGAAGCCATCCAAAGGAACTCTCCCAACTTCTTGTTACCTTCCGGCCAGCCTAGGTAGGCATCTCTCTTCTCTGCTCCCACTGTAATATATGCAGCCAATCCACCCACCTAGGCTTTGGTCCCATTCTCATTGGCTACCTTTCTTTACTAGATCCTTCCTATTGTTTTTTTTTAGAACATGCTGAACTCAGTGAATGTGAACAACCAATCTGCTATGCTGAAGTTCACCTGGGTAGAGTCCCCAGCTTTAGAGGCCTAAGAAAATCACTTAAGGAGAAACGTAGTATAAAGGAAAACAGAACTGGCTTTAGACAGAGCCACCGGCATCATAATAACAGTTACCAGGGACTGAGCCCCAGTGTCCGGTACATTGTTTACGTTAGCTAGCTCATTCATCTCCTCCAAAAGGCAGACAAGGTAGATACTCATTATTATTATTATACCCTATTAAACAATAGGAACCGAAAGCTCTGGGAAGTCAGGCTTATTGTGCAAGTAAAAAGTGCCCTATAGGTGCTGTTTTATCCGAAGTGGGACCCAGGACTTGAAGATTCCACGCCGCTCTGATTCTGGCCCCGCCCCCTTTTGCTCCCCAGTCCCGCCCCGCCCCTTGCCGCGGCCCCCGCCCTCGTCCCACAGCCACGGCGGGGAGCGGCGCCTGCAGTGCCGGCTGTGGCCGCCGGGGGGGCAGCCGCGCGGCCCAGACGCGACCGCTCTGGGCCGCGCTCCTCGCTCGCCCTCGGACTCCGCTCCGGCTGCGAGCGGCCGCCCTTCTCGCGCCCAGCGCCGACCCGCCGGGCTCCCTGCGCCAGACCAGCTCCTCGGCTCCCGGGGCCGGACCGAGGCCGCAAGCAGCGCCGCGGGGTGTGGGGCGGACTCAGGAGATGAAATGACAACGTCAACCCTCCAGGTACCGCGGCGCGGCCCGTCCCGACCTGCGGAGGCCGAGAGAGGCGCGGCGGGGCCTGCGAGCGGGCGGGCGAGCGGGCGGCCTCCGCGGAGCCCTGGCCTCGCGCCTCCGCCCCGTCGCCCTGTCCGCCCGTTTCTCTTTTCTGGCGCTCGGAGTCGAGGGTCGCCTACCGTCCAGAACGCCCGGCCCCCGAGGCCGGGCAGAACCCCGAGGCCGCTACGAGTAGCCGGCGGCCCGGGACTGCCGTGGGGATCAGCCTCCCTCGGGCCTCAGCAGCGACGGCCGGGAAGCTCGGGCCCGCGGTCGGGGCGCTGGCCCTCCCTCCGCCTCCTCCTGCCGCCCTTCCAACAAAACCCCGTTCCTTCCCCTGTCTCCGATTTCCTCCTCTCGGCCAAAGGCCCTTCATCCATTCCCTCGGTCGGGTCGGGTGGTGCTGGGGGTGGCGCCACCTGGTAGCATGACTGACCCATCCTCCGGGTGCTGCCGGCCCTTTGCTGGGCCGGGAAACAGAAACGTGCTCTTCTTGCCTCAGACCTGAGTTTGAATCTCGGCTCTGCCACTCACTAGCATCTGACCTTGGGCGCTCGTTAGCTGCTCTTGGAATCTCGGGTTTCCCGTCAGTAAAATGGGGTAATAAATACCCTGTAGGGTTGTTCTCATGGTGGCTCTAGATTGAGTAATTCAGGTAAAGCATTCTCAACACAGTGTCGGCTACATACTCAGTGCTCATGAGGTGATGGCAGGTACAGTGCTTGGGAGAGTTGGGCAAGAGGTCATGGAAGAAGAGGCATTTGGCCGGGTAGTCGAAGGATGGGGGACACGCAGATACCTGGAGGTGGAGGAGGGCTGGTTACTCCAGATGGAGGAAAAGAGAGGAACAGAGGCATGGAACACAGTGGGGTACTAGGCCTGGAATTTGCTGCAGTCCAAAGCCAAACCCCACCATCTGTCAGCAGAGGCTGTTATCACAGGGGTCAACAAAATGGCCTGCAGATCCTACCTGCCCAGTTTTTATAGGGCTTGTGAACTAAGGATGTTTTTTTTTTCCTTTTATTTTTTTAAAAGAACAGCTTTATTAAAATATAACTCACATGCCATACAATTCACCCATTTAAAGTGTACAATTCAGTGCTTTTAGTATATTTATAGTTGTGCTACCATCGCCAGTCACTTGTAGAATATTTTCATCCCCACAGAAAGAAACCCTGTCCTCTTTAGCAGTCACACCCCCACCCACCCCCCAAAGCCCTCTGTTCCTCCCAACCCTAGGCAGCTACTAACCTACTCTCTGTTCCTATGCATTTGCCTATTCTAGGCATTTCATATAAATGGAATTATATAATATGTGGTCTAGTGTGACTGGCTTTTTTCACTTAACATCGTGTCCTAGGTTATTACATTTTTAAGTGTCTGAAAAGGGGATATTTCATGATATGTGAAAATCATGAAATTCAAATTTCAATGTCTATAAATGAAGTTTTATTGGAACACATCCCTGCTCATTCGTTTATATATTGTCTGTGGCTGTTTTGCGGCTACAGAGGCAGAGTTGAGTGGTTGCAACAGGGATTGTATGGCAGGAAAGTCTAAAATATTTACATTCTGGTCCTTTATGGAAAGTTTGCCACCTCCTCTATTAGCACATCTTTGTCACCCTTTTCTTTCATCCTCATCCTTTGCCACACCTGTTACTAGCAGGGCTGGCCGTTTTGTCACCTTTCCCTCCTGTAATGAGGTGCATTAATTAATAGAGTATCTAGAAGGAGGGAGGGAGATGGGCTGCCTTACCACGTGAGAGGCAGAGCATACCTAGAGTATTGTTCTGAACCCCCCTTTCAAAAGGACAGACCCAAGCAAAGGATACCGAGTGGAAAAGTCCAAGGAACTGAGGGTGTGTGTTCTGGCGACAGGAGCACCATTTTCATGTCTATCTGAAGGGAGGGCCTCATGGAGGAGAGTGACATGTGAAGCTTGTGTTAAGCGAATCATCAGGGAAGGTTCAGGGCTCCTAGCCATTATCTATTTGTAAGTAGTATAGGGAGCTGAAGCTTGAAAATAGTAGCCAACACTCTCCTTTCCTCATCTCTTCAACCTGGTGAGTTTGTTTAACATCGGCCTGACCTAACCTACTCCAGTCTGTTAGTTCTGTAGAACTCTGTCTTTCTGAGATTTCTTACTTTCAGATGAGAAAGGGCTGCACAAATGCCCAGGCCCTGCCAAGAGCTGGTCAGGAGGCTTATTGCTCACTGTGGTCGGAACTGTGTGTATACAGTGGGCTCTGCCTGCCTGATGTCTAGTGCTGTATCAGCTTGAGGAGGTTAATTCTGGTAGTGCTTCCCGGGTTAGTGAAGCCGCGGTTTCTAAAACTGAATCTGTAGGTGTGGGGCAGCTGCCTGAAAGATCCAGCATTCATTAAGGTCAGTCCTAGAGCACAGGCCTACAGTATTTAGGAGGTTCTCAAAGACACTCTCACAGAGTTCTTAGGAGGTTCCAGAGGATTGCTCCCCTCCACTGGCAGCACATACATGCCTCTGGAGTAAGCATGCACTTCTCTTCCTGGAGCTACCGGTATATTGAATCATGTGTCTAAGCATCCTTTGCCTGCGTATCAACTTTAGGGAAGCTGTCTTCTCTTTTCAGCCTAGAGAAGCGAGTTGGGCCAGTAGAAAGAAGTAAAGATCCCTTGGGTGGATGGAGGGCTTTCTTAGCTGGCTGGCTCCTCTCTCGCCCACGAGGTCAAGAGCAGTTTATGGCCTCCAAGCTGAGTAGCACAACAGTCAGTTGGTTCTGGTATTTACCCTGTTGCAGGCTCTCAGTCCAGGTCTATTTCTCTTTCCCCTGAAGCTGTGAAATAGAAAGTGAATTCTCCCTTTGAGCCCTAGCTTGAGATGAGGCTTCCGCTTGACTGAGAAGGAGGTTGCTTTTAACTGTATGAGTATATTGTGAAGAGGGACAGCTGCCTTTAAAAGCTGCCTTTCAAGCCCTTTCTAGTTGACGTGGGACAAGTAGGCCAGCATAAAGGTCTGCAACTGACAGATTCCTGGGCCTGGCAATATCTCTTATCAGTGTATTCCTGCTGCCTGGAACCCAGGGGCTTTCTGGATCTCTTGGGAAGCACTGGGTTGTGTGTTTTGCCTTTCCAGAAAGCCATTGATCTGGTGACAAAAGCCACAGAAGAGGATAAAGCCAAGAATTACGAGGAGGCGCTCCGGCTCTACCAGCATGCCGTGGAGTATTTCCTGCACGCTATCAAATGTGAGTCCCACGTGGGGTCCTTCCCAGCCACAGAGCCCCTGCAAGAGGAGAGCAGGCACACAGGGGCTCACAGGGGCCCCTACATGGCTCTCCTTTTGCAGATGAGGCCCACAGTGACAAGGCCAAGGAAAGCATTCGAGCCAAGTGCATGCAGTACCTAGACCGGGCAGAGAAGCTGAAGGATTATTTACGAAACAAAGAGAAGCATGGCAAGAAGCCAGTCAAAGAGAATCAGAGTGAGAGCAAGGGGTGAGTACGGAGGAGTGGAGGAGCTGGAGGGGACCAGGGCCCCCACGAGCAGGTGTCTGTTTCCTGTGTCGCCATCATGTTGGTGCTGATCCTGCCGTGGACTTCCACAGCACCTTCCTTTTGGGGAATACTGCTCATAATGGTGATAATGCCCACAGCTGCCTTCGTCAACTTTACAGGAAACTTCCACACATCGTCTCATTGGATCTGTATGGAAAAGCTGTGGGCAAGGTGGGGAGCCAGCCTTGGACTCTGCAGCCAGACTCTCAGGGTCTAGCCTGGCTCTGCCACTTCCTAGCCAGGTGACCTTGGACAAGTGCCATGACCCTACTGGGCCTGCAGGTTCCTCATCTGTAGGAGGAGGAAGGTAGTGGGACTTCTCTCCTAGTGTTGCTCTAAGGAGCTCAGAATGAGGTGATGGGGGTAAAGCCCTGAGAAGAGAGCTTGGAGTGCAGTAAGGATTGAATAAATGTCAGCTGCCGTTATCAGAGTTCTCATCTTCATCTGACAGATGCGGCAGCAGACTCAGAGAGGTTCAAGCATGGCCATAGAACTGATACTTGATGGAGTCTGGACCCACACCCAGGGCCTCTGTTTCTGACTCTAAAGCCAGTGTTCCTTCCATAGCCTATCACCTTCTGTCTGTGGTTTGAGCACGAAGGCCGCAGGTAGTGTGAGGGGAGGGTGCCCAGCCAGGGAGTAGGAGAGGGGAAAGTGGTGCATCAGCTGCCTCGCCAGAGGGAGGCTCTGCTCCTGGGTGGAGAGGACATGCCTGTGTTTAGATTCCCCAGAGTGTGAGACACACTGAGGAAGAGGCAGGAGGGCAGGCACCTCCAGGAGGGCTGAAAGAGCTTTAAGGATGGCAGACTACTTATGTCCAGATAGGGATTGGCCCTGGAGGCACAGCCACTTGCTGTCCTGTTGTGAGTGCCTATGAAAGGCCAGTAATGGCTCAAGTGCTTGCCCGACTGCTCTTGAAGTCCAGCCAAAGCACAGGTCCCCCACTAGCCTAGAGAGAACACACACCTCGATTCTTATGTCCTTAATGAAGAAGCGAGGGTGGGTTATGAGAGTATTTCCTGGAGAATCCAGAGGGAGTGCTGATGATGTGTGGCCCCGACACCCTAGCGGTGCCTGTCTGTGGGTCTCTCACCACTGCTGAGCGGGGAAAGCATCTCTTTAGCACCGTGCTGGCAGCCAGAGCCTGACCTCGCTCTGAGAGCTTCCTTGCCAACTGCCGCTTGCTCCAGCCAGTCATCTTGTGTCTCCTTTCCCAGCAGTGATAGTGACAGTGAAGGGGATAATCCAGAGAAAAAGAAATTGCAAGAACAGCTAATGGGTAAGAGGCTTGAGCCTGTGGTGATGGGAGTCGGGCGTGGCAAGGACCCCCTCGTGGGTCGGGCTCCGGGTCGAAGGCTCTGCCCCCTGTCTTGCAGGTGCTGTTGTGATAGAGAAGCCCAATATTCGGTGGAATGACGTGGCTGGGCTGGAGGGGGCCAAGGAGGCCCTCAAAGAAGCTGTCATTTTGCCAATTAAATTCCCACACTTGTTCACAGGTAAGAGTTGAGCCACTTTAGGCCCAGATGCAAAAGTATCAGGCTTCTGGGAATTCTCTGGTGGTCCGGTAGTTAGGACTTGGCACTTTCACTGCCTGCGTTCAATTCCTGGTCAGGGAACTAAGATCCCACAAGCCGCACAGCAAAGAAGAAAAAGAAAAAATCAGGCTTCTGAGGGTGCCAACTCAGGGCCTCCATTATGAAGGTTTCCAGATGGCAGGTGGCGACTCAGCTCCCTTTGCCCTTAGCAGGCAGGGGCCCAGGGCCTGCTCATCGCGGTCATCTACTCCTTGGCTTCTCTCCAGTGTCAGAACACTTTTGTGGCTAGAACTTTGACTGAACCATTCCAGTGGTAGGCAGGGTCAGGAACCAGTGCCAGCCAGGGTTACTTTGCTAGGTCCTCGGGGTCATGAGCCAGGGCTAGGATCAAGTTCTCAGCAGGTGATTTAGTTCCCTTTACTCCTACAGCAAAGTAGTCTTGTAGAACTTTTCATTTCTGACTATGTTTACCTCAGAAAAAAGCCCTCTGCTTTTTTATGTTCCCTTTCCCCAGTCAGGAAGAAGCTCACTTCAATTCATTCTTTCTCGTAGGCAAGCGTACCCCTTGGCGGGGAATACTGCTCTTTGGACCCCCTGGCACAGGGAAATCCTACCTGGCCAAAGCAGTGGCAACAGAGGCGAACAACTCCACCTTCTTCTCCGTGTCTTCCTCAGACTTGATGTCTAAGTGGTTGGGGGAAAGTGAGAAGTAAGTCAGCCACCAGGCTGCGCTCTCTTGGCAGCCCCTGCTCGTGGTCCAGCTTCCCTGCCCTTGGAGTCACCTCCCAGAGGAGCCACTACAGATGTCAGGGAGGGGAAGCCAGGAGAGGGGTATCTTGCTAGTTCATCAGGTGGGACACTGTCCTGACAGAGCCAGCGGAGACTGGAAGGGAACTTGGGAGCCATGAGTCCTCATGAAGGGAAGGGAAAGGCACTCACAGTAATAGGGTTTCAGTTGAGTGTCCTCTGTTGGGGACTTTATACAGTTAACTTATTCCCCACACCAGCTCCCATTCTTCAGATGATGAAACTGAGGCTGAGAGGAAGGGAAGTGGCTTGTTCTCAGTCCATAGCTAATGAATGAGGCTGCCAGGATTTGAAGCTGATGCCAAGGCTTGCTCTTCCTCTCGGTGCAGTGCCACCAGAGGATTGTTACCACCATTTTTTCTGTTGTCTCAGCCTCTCCAAGGGAAGGGCAAGAGGAGAGGTGGTACCTGGGCATGTGTGCAGGTGTCCAGATCCCAACCCCGTGTCTCACCCTCACAGGCTAGTCAAAAACCTGTTTGAGCTGGCCAGGCAGCACAAGCCCTCCATCATCTTCATCGATGAAGTGGATTCGCTCTGCGGATCCCGCAACGAAAATGAGAGCGAGGCTGCCCGAAGGATCAAAACGGAGTTCCTGGTCCAGATGCAGGGTGTGTGCCAGTCCCGGGCCCCTCTCTGGTTCTCGTTCCACCTGAAGCCAGCCCAGGGCTTCATTGTTTAGCTGCAGCTGGACCTGACTGTCCTCGTGGTGGAGGGAATAGGAGGGAAGCACTTCTTAGCTCCTCCTCGTTGAGCAGAGGTGACTGCAGCCTTGGCCGGGCGCCTCTCCGCCCCTCCCGAGGCAGGCAGGGCTGTAGGGCTCTTCACCCCAATAAAGCCAGCCGGGGCCCTGCCAGTGGTGTCACAGGGACAGCTCCGGTTTAGGACACAAAGTCCCTGAGGTCCTCCCCGCAGGTTCTGACTGGTCCTTGCAGGTGTTGAGTCGGCATCTGTGTTCCCCTTTCTCTGCAGGGGTGGGAAATAACAATGATGGGACTCTGGTACTTGGTGCCACAAACATCCCGTGGGTGTTGGATTCGGCCATTAGAAGGAGGTGAGTCCTCCCCATGGGAGCCAGGGGCCGAGGTCTGTCTCCAGCCGTAGTCAACCTGCTGCTGGCAGCGGGGGGTGCAGCCTGACCCCGTTTCTCTGGCGGCTTCTCCGTGTCTGCAGAGCCCTTAGTGAAGCGGCTTCTGGAGGGCCCCCCGAGCCTCTCCATTGAGACCATCCGCCCTCCGCTCTCAAGTCCTGCCGTGTGCTTGGCTCTCTAGGTTTGAAAAGCGAATTTATATCCCATTGCCGGAGGAGGCTGCCCGCGCCCAGATCTTCCGGTTGCATCTGGGGAGCACTCCTCACAACCTCACAGATGCCAACATCCACGAGCTGGCCCGGAAGACAGAAGGCTACTCGGGTGCAGACATCAGCATCATCGTGCGGGACTCCCTCATGCAGCCCGTGAGGAAAGTACAGTCAGCAACACACTTCAAAAAGGTGAGTGGGCCAGTGAGGAATTGCTTAGAAACTGTCACAGGAAAGGGGATATTGGCTTTCTGGCTGCTTGGGTGACACATCTTGGGTCTCTGGGGAGTGCATGGTGAGCTGTCTGACTCCAGGGGCTGAGGTTGCACCTGCTTGCACCTCCCCTACAGTTCTTGCTTTTGGTTGATCGTCTCAGATTGTGTGATGCTAGAGGACAGGGCACTGTGACTGTCATCTCTGCTATCCCTGCAGTTAGTGCTGATCTGCGTGGTGGACCCTGCTGCATGTCTGAAAGCGATGGGTACAGAATCACACAACACAAAGAGGGACTCTATTCACACAGCAGCTGTTTGTCAGGTGTCGTCAGGGGTCCCACTATGTGCCTGGCGCTGTTCTAGGTGTTGGGGAGACACTTCTGACCACAGCCGACAAAAATCCCTGCCCTACAGGAGCTTCATTTCTAATGGGGGAGACAGACAACAAACAAAACAAAGACTCGTTTCTCAGAAGGTGCTGGGGGGAAGACAGAGCTGGGCGGGGAGGTCTGGTGTCTCCGAGGTTTGGAGGGGGTGTGGGTAGGTTGCACACTTAAAGGATAGGCCACACTGGTGACACTGGGTCAAGAGTTGAAGGACGTGGGGGATTGCACCTTGGCGAGATGTTGCCAATGGAGCAAGCAGTCTTCGGTTGGAAAAACATTTTGATGTCACTGCATTCATGGTGTGATTGAAGGAGCTGATGAGGAGGAGGAAGCTTTCTGGGCATTTGGGCCACAGATTGAGGTTCTGGAGAACAGTAGCTGGAATAACAGGCTGATCACGAACATCTGAAATCAGACTTGGAGCCACAGTGACTGCCTGGCCCGAGAGTTTCAAGGAGCCCATCCCTCAGATCAGACTGATGATCAAGAAACCCAGGCATTTGCTCACACCATCCTATTGCCTTCTCCTCAGGACTCAGAAACCTGAGGTGTCCTGCCCTTTCCCCAAATGCCCAGGGGCAACCCCTCTAGTCAGTCAAACTCCTGTTTGGTTGCAGGTCTGTGGCCCTTCCCGCACCAACCCTGGCATTATGATTGATGACCTCCTCACCCCATGCTCACCAGGGGACCCGGGGGCCATGGAGATGACTTGGATGGATGTCCCCAGTGACAAACTCTTAGAGCCTATGGTTTGCATGGTAAGTGGCCAGTTGGGAGAGAGGACTACACAGAGCTTGTTTTGCACACAGAAGGAACCAGTAAATGTCTGTCAGCATGGTTTGATTTGGTGCAGTTGCATAGGCAGCCTCTCAACTGACTATTCTTGGCTTTTCCTTGTCCTAGTCTTGCTGATGGTCCTGCCTGTTCTGTGAGGCAGGTGTCTGCCATTGGGCCTGGTGTGGTGGGTATGCAGTTAGAAAGAGCTTCTCACGCAAGTTCAGAAATAACGGGAACTTAGATTCTCTCAACCGGAAGTAGGCCGTCTGGAAATGACACAGGAGGGGAGCGACCCTGCCCCAGGAGGCCTTTGGGCAGAAGCCAGGCAATGGGAGTTCTGCATTTGGAGCTGGGGGGTGACCTCAGAGGCAGGGCTCTTCCCACCCTGGACTGCATGGGGCTGAGACTAACTAAGGCAGGCTGAGGCCCTGGAACCTAACCTCCCTTACCTGCAAGTGCTTGTCTTTGCAGTCGGACATGCTCCGGTCTTTGGCCACCACTCGGCCCACTGTGAATGCAGATGACCTCCTGAAAGTGAAGAAATTCTCAGAGGACTTTGGACAAGAGAGTTAAAAGCTTCTTCACATGCGTGAAGGTGAAGGTGGGAGGTTGATTGGGGTCAGTCTGTGGTACTCCCCATGTCAGTGGCCAGACAGGGCTCCAGGGCTCGTCCTAAAGTCACTACAGCATCCTCTCTGCTGTGAGGCCATCAGCTGGGGGAGCAGGAAGGAGGGGCCTCCCTGGCCGTGGAGACGCAGAAGCACATTCGGCACCTGGTGGAATACTGGCTCTTCCTGCTTCCCCTCTTCCTCTCTGGATGCTCACCACCTCCTTGTCCTGCCCCGCCATGGTTTTTTTTTAAACCATTCTTTGTTCCCCTAAATTAATGCTGCTTAGATTTTCATCTTGTTTATAAATAAAATTAAAATCTGCCCGAAGCGTCAAGGAGCGGGAGCAGCCTGTGCTGTGGGGTTGGTGCAGCAGACCTTAAGAACAGCTGGCCAGCGCCCGGCTGCCCGTCCCTTCTAGACCCAGGTTTTGCTTCGTGTGACTAGGATGGCTGATGCCCTGGGTCCCCAGCCCAGGCTCTGCCTGTAAAGGCCGAGAGTAAATCCAAGCCATTCGCTCCGTCTGGGCCCTGTGTCCTCCCTGCAGGAGGAGAGGATGGTGTTTGTGAGCACACAGCTGTGTAGATCAGAACGCTGCGTGAAGGCAGTCAGGTGGGTGCCACTACTGCCTTCTCTTCCCTCTGAATGTGAGAACACTGAACCTGGCCACTGCCCCCCAGTCCCTGTCCTGGAAATGGGCTAATAAATCCTTTTCCTTTCTTGAGCCACGTGAGTGATCTCATCTTTGACTCTTGTCCGGGGCTCTTTGAAGGCCACACTTGCTTCCACTAGAAATACCCTGTGGTCTCTGCTCTCTTCTTTTCAGAGGGATAACAACTAAATAGGATTGTCACCAGCTGCTGCAGTTGCTGGGCCTGTTCTCCAGTCAGGTTCATGAGACCTTTCTTCCCGCAAAGCCTCGGAAGTGTGGTGGGGGTGTGTAAGGGACCTGGGGAATTCTTGTTGTTCAGCCTCCAGATCAGAAGCTGCAAACCAGGAGGCCTATGGGCCAGGCGTGGCCTGCGGTCGTGCTTTGGTTTGGTCTGCTGCCAACATTTAAAAGTCAAGAGCTGACATAAAAATTTAGATCTCTGGCTTCTGAAACAGTAGGTTAGGGAACACTGGACCTGTGTCGCATGAGGTAACCTATCAGCTGCAGCTGAACAGGGGTTTCCTTGTTCATAGGGGGACTGTGCTCTCCAGCTCACCTGTCCCCACCTGGACTGCCTCACTCCTTAGCATTTCCTGTCCAGCCCCTGTGGCCATTTGAATTTGTGACTCCTGACAGTGAGGGAGCCAGGGCTCCAGAGCTGGCAGCCCTGCAAGTGCTGTCTGAGGGGCAGCAGGAGCAGCCTGGCATCCAGTTGCTCTAGCTCTCCTCCCCCTCCAAAACCTAGTATTGCTCTATATTTTCAGCCAGAATGGTCCAGAACTGATTACGTGGCTGCCTCTGGATCTTGTTAGCTTTACACTAGGTGTTTCTTTGATCTGCACAGGACCATCTGCTGAATTGAGCCAACTTTTGCTTAGTTCCTTGAAGGCTTAGGCCCAGTGATCCTCTCCAGTGCTGGTGGCTTAGCCCCACTCTTGTTACCTGGAGCATCAGCAGGCCTGACCTCCAGATGTCACCATGGCTGGGATCTTTGTCACTCGCTCAGGAGTTCCCACTTTATGTTCCTTATTAATTAGTGTGCCCTCAGCCACCAATTGCTGGACTACAAACTGCCCCTTCTTGTATTGCTACGTTTTAGTTAGTTCTGTCTGGTTACCTTTGCTTAAATGAGAAGACCCTTGGCTTTTTTTTTTTTCTCACCTGCTTCCTTATTTCTACTGCTTGACATTGGCAAGTCACAGGGGTCAGCAGAAACTGTAGGGCTGCTGTGTGGTTCATCCTGACAGCTCTAGTCACAGCTTTCACAGTTGCCCTTCCTTTCCATTTATCTCTCTACCACTAGTGACAGGGCAAATGAATGTCCTGTTCACTACTGAGGCTGGCACGGTGGCTGTGTTCAACATGGCTAATATGTGCAGAGGAATTTCCTTCCCTAAGTGCTTGCTCAGAAATTCACTTCCTCCCTACCTGGGAATTCTGTTCTAAACCTTCTACCTACATTGATTTTTCACTGTGGAAGTTGACTTCTAAAACTTTTATCTCAAGGTGCTGATTTGTGTGTGTGGTTTTGCAGCTGATATATCTGTCCAAGGTGGGAGAGATTTTCTTTATTGTAAATGCAAGAATTTGTTGTCTTTGGGTTGTAGTGTCTTGGGCTAGTGGATCAAATCCTTCCTTGTATGTGGATTTGGTTACAACAGTAAATCTCATATATTGTCAGCAACAGTCTCAGGCTTTCTCTGAGGTCCACTCTGAGCAATCATTTACTTTTGGGCCTTGAATCAGGAAGCTTCAGGCAACTACTACTGATCTGCATTACAAAGGCATTACTAAGGACTGTTAACCTCAGAGCCTGTAAGGAATCTTCAGAATGTTCTGATGCCACCCTGCAGGAGCTTCTGAACACTGTCCAAGGGAAAGGAGGCTCACTGAATTCTAATTTTCCTAAGGATCCATGTTTTCAGTAGGAGAGATTGCTACAGATTTCCCAAAGGCTGAGTCTCTGTCCTCACAGGTAGCCAGTTCTCTTTTGCTTGGCCTCATAGGCCCCCAGACTTGGCTGTTTATAGAGAAAACCATGGGCAAGAGTGGGTCTTTCCTGGGGTCATTTAATTAACTACTGTTTAAAACACGTTTGCGCTGAACAATTTACTAGACTTCTTACTATATGGGTACTTGGACTTTGAGGACTTTGGTAAGAGTACCTGCGTGGCAAACCTCAACATAAAAATGAGGTAAGACAAGTATCCTTCACCTCTTAACAAAGCTCTGACAGAATCTTAAAGCTAAAACACTGGTCAGCGTGATGCTAATTTATTTTTTCAAAATAAGTGTGGTGATGAGGAAGCACAAGTTCTGCTTCCTGTTTCTGCCCTAATTGTGACTGAAGAAGCTCCTTCTCAACTATAGGCATTCCCCACTTTTTGAAACTTCACTTTACACTGCTTTGCTTTTATGAAAGACCTACATTAGTACCTATTTTTACTAATGGGAAAGAAATTTGAAGAGGATCTTCATTTTTACGAAAAAAGGTGAAAGGTAAAACAGCATTCAGCTTTTGTTTTTCAGAGAGCCATTACAGAAGCAGCACATACTCAGAGCTGCCAGAGTGGCACCGCCAAGCTCCTCCCCTGGGAGCTGCACTCAGCATCAAGCCACCATAGCTTTGAACTGTGTCTGTGAGCATCTGTGCTTTATCTCGATTTATTTTGTGCATCTGTTAGCAAGATGTGTCCTAAGGTAACTGATCATGGGGGAAACCTGTGTCACCCCTCCCTCAGCCCTGCTCCATGGGCTCCACCCAAAGCATGAGGCAAGTACCAGCTGCCTAAGAGGTCTCAGCAGAAGAGTCTTCCCCAGTTCTGTTAAAGGTGGGAAGCAAAAGCTGGAGACCTAAACTGTATCTGAACCTGTTAAAGTGTATGACTACTCAGTTACGTTAATATTGTTGTTGAACTGGGGGCATTCTGTCCTGTGTTTTACTTCCACAGGCAAACTCGTATCCAAAACAAACAGAGACTGTGTGGGTAACACACATGAGCCCTTTGTAAATATAAGAACTTGGTGAAGATGATCAACCATAGTCTTAACCTGCATTTTTAAACACAGCTTTCAGATGTTTTGGGACTACATTATTATCTAATCTTGGGTTTGGGAACAGATGATACAGCTCTTCTGAAATCACGTCTACTGAGAATGGCTATTTACTTGCGTCCCCAGCCCCCGTATCTCCATACAAAATTGCTAGGAAATGTCCACTCCTTTAGGCAAGTTGTTTTTCTTTGCAAGTTGAAGGCAATACAGTGTCCATGGCTCATTTCAGAGCACACATTTTTAACATCTTCCTCCAACTCAGGACGGCATGCTTCGGCAGTCCATTGTTTTCTGTCACAGCAGAGCCAATACCAAGTTGATGCCAAGTACGAATTGCCCAGCTTAAAGCCAAAGTGTTTGCGTTTTGGTCTTCAGGATCCTCAGATGCAGCAGGAAGGCTTTAGTCATTCACCTCCATCCAGTGGATGTTGGTAAACGTCTTGCTGTCCATTTTGTCAATGAACAGGCAGCCCTGCAAGTGGTCCATCTCGTGCTGGATGATGCGGGCTGCCCACCCACTCGCCTGCCACACCATCTGCTCTCCTCTAGGGTCCAGCCCTGCAAAGGAAGGTACAGCCTGGGTGAGGACATGCTGAACTGCATCATTCTCAACCTACTTAGCCTTTCCCTGCCCCTGGCTGTCCCTGTTTACAAGAGGCAACGTCAGAGGGGAATGCAGACAGCAGCCCCTATCCTTCCTAGAAAGGAAGTCTGAACTCTGCCTCTTACCAAGTATTCAACCTGGCTCCCAACTCGGACAAGTAGGCTGCTGGGCTCACTATGGGCTGAAATGAGAAATGATTTTCCCAAGTGACTTGCTCAAGAAGAACAATCATCCCAACCCCAGTAAAGAATCACATTCTGCAAAACATCCTGTGGTATGACTGACAGGTAATGGCTCATCACCCGGGGCTAGGCAAAGCCGTGTTCCACTTCTCCCACTCGACCATAACAGATCTAATTGGGGCAGGTGTGCGTGTGCGAAACACACAGGGTGCGCGACAGGACAGAGGACGTGCTGTGAGCTAACAGTGGAACCAAGCCACCCTCCCAACCCCACCCGCGTGCTCCCACTTGACTGGCTCTGCTCTCACAGGTCCCTCCTGCCCCATCCCATTCCGTCAGTCGTGAATTTCGTCCACTCTAGGGTCTGCGCTTTGTTCATGTCGGTAGGCTCCGCTGATCAGCCATCAACATGTTTACACTTTAACTGGAATTTTGCGGAAACCGTTTCCGGAATCCGAGGCCGCCGCCTCCAAAGGTTGAAGAGGAGCACGCACTTACCCCTGCGCCCCAGCACCCCCACCGCCCCGCACCTGAGATCTGCACCGCCTGGAAGCGGGGCACGCAGGCCAGGAAGCCGGCGACGCTCTCGCAGCCCTCGGGGAAGGTGACCAGGCGGCTGTCCAGCACCCGCAGGCTGGGGTTCACGAACACGCGCAGAGGGAAGGGCGCCATCTGACGGGCCTCGCGCACGCGCGGTGCGCAAGCGCGGAAGAGCGCCTCGGGGAACTCCAGCGCCAGCACCTGCAGCGGCACCCCGAGCTGCGGCGCGCTCAAGCCCACGCAGCGCCGGCGCCGCATCACCTGCACCAGCCGCTGCACCAGCCGCTGCAGCTCCGGTCCCTCCAGCTGCGCCGGCTCTACCGGGGCCGCCACGGCCCGCAGAGCCGGGTCCCCGACCAGGCACACGCGCGCGTACGGCGGCTCCGGCGCTCCCTGCACCAGACGCCGCACGTAGCGCCAGTAGGAGCGCCGGCGCGCCGGGCCCTCGAGGCCATCCGAGGCGGGCGTGGAGCTGCAGGCCCGGGCGCCGCCGCCCGCTACCCGCTGTCCCCACAGCAAGGCCGGCCCCACGCAGCCACGCGCCCGCAACCACCGTAGCAGCAGCCCAGCCCCCAGCTGTCCCATGGCGCGTGGAACAGAGCCGCCCGCGCGTACGCACGCGTCCCTCACCGGCCCCCGTAGCCGAGGCTCCCGCCGCTACGGACGCTGGGAAGCGCAGTTCCCGCGGGCCTTCCGGAAGGGCCGGCGCGGTTCACGCAGTGCAGCCTGCTTCTGGGTGGCGTCATCAGCTTTATTATTTAATTCCATTTCTGACAATTTAATCAAGCGTTTACAAGAATAAGCAGGAGGTTCCCCCTTTAAGTACGCCTTCGGAGGCTCTCCCACGCGCGGCTGCTGCCGTTCCCAGCGGGCGCTGCATGAAGCCAGCCCCGCGGCCGCCAGAGGCGCCTGTCAAGCGCCCGCGTTATCGTCGGCCTGCGGCAGCCCCGCGGATTCCACCTCCTCCTGCCTCCCGTCAGGGATAGGCGGGGTGACAGGCTCGAAGCGTGGCCCCTCGGAGGGCGGTTCTGGAGCTGCGGACTCGGGGACTAGCTCCTTGTCGTCTAGACAGAAGACCGTCTCTCTCTTGGGCAGGATAGAGGCCAGAGGCTCCTGGACGACGCTGACGTTCACGTGCCCCAGGTTTCCGTACTTGGAGAGCTGAGTGGGTGGAATGCCTGGCCCAGATGGTAAAGAACAGGAGTGGAAAAAGCGTTTAATTTAAATATTCATGTTTCACAGGAGGAAAAAAACACTTATTAGACAAAATGAACACAGTTACCATATTTCCATACAGTAGAAGTAACCTTTGTGATATGAGACAGGAAGCTATGCTGTAAAGCCAGACTCTGAAGGTAATCGGAACAGCCCAGTGCCGGGCGGACGGAGAAAGAAAGCACCAGGAGAGCCTCAGTAGGCACCGCCTTCCCTGGACAGGCCCCAGGAAAAGCTGGAGGAGCAGAGAGCATCTACTCTGGTGGGATCACTGGCCTACTGCCCTTTGGGAATCTGTGCCTCCCACGTCCCCTTCACAGGCACTGAGAGAGTGGGCACAGAGAAGGGAAGGCAAATTAGAAAATATTTTAAAAACTATCTATCAACATTTCATGTCAATGGAATCATACATTATGTGGTTCTTTTGTGACTGGCTTCTTTCACTTAGCCAGATATAAACATATTATTTGATAAAAAATATTCAGAAAAGGCAAATCTACTGCAATGGAAGTAGATTAGTGGTTGCCGGGGTCAAGGGTGGGATTGGGGAATGACAACAAATGAACACCAGGGATCTTTCTGGGGTGATGGAAATGTTCTAAAATTAAATGGTAGTAATGGTTGCACACCTGTGTACACTTACTAAAAACCCTGAATTTCACAAATAGGTGAATTATTTAGTACATGACAAGTCAATAAAATAGTTTTCAAAATCTTTTCTCCTCCCTTCTCTTACCTAAGGTCTGTGCTATCTGAGCTGGAGGAAAAAGGACTTGCAGACAGCGATTTAAATAAGGAACAAGGTCTTCCAGGAAGACAGTGCAGAACTGGACGAAGAGCTCTTGCTCCCCACTGCTGAAGGCAGCCTCTTCAGCACGATGGAAGGCCAGAATTACTTTAGTTACCTAAGAGACAAGGGCACCATCAATCACTGGGTTAGTCTGTCACCATCAGCAGTGTATAAAACTAGGTACAAATGTGCAGCCCTCAAGTTTTCAGGAGGAAAGTCGTTCCACACAGTACATTGTATTATTATCTTGTTTAAATTCAGAGTTACAGTCAGTCTTCACAATTCTGTCACTTCATTGATGTATCTAACGTGTAAAAACAGTGCACCATACTTGGATGTTAGTAGTATTGGTAGTATTACTTGTATTAGGCAAATTCTAAGATGGCTCTTGTGACCCCCACCCTGCAGTATCCACTCCTTTGTGTAATCTCCTCCCCTTGAGTGCAGGCAGCATCTCTGACTTTTTTCTAACCAATAGAATGTGGCAAAGGAGAAGGATTTTGCAGCTTTAGTTAATATCCCTAGTCAGCTGACTTTGAATTAATCAAAAGGGAGGTTAAACTGGGTTGGCCTGACTTAATTATATGAGCCTTTTAAGAGGGTTGAGGACTCCCCTACAAGAGACTCAGGCAGGAGAGATGCTTTCCCATTGGCCCTGAAAAATGAAAAAGCCACACTGAACTGCCTATGGAGTGGGGTGGCCTCTAGGAGTTGAGGGCCTCACTCTTACAAGTGTAAAGAAGAGAAATCTGCCACTGTGAATAAGCTTGAAAGGAGGAGACCCCAAGCTCCAGATGAGTCCACAGCTTAGCCAACACCTTGATTGCAACCTTGTGAGCAGAGGACCAACTCAGTTATGTTGTGCCTGGACTCCTGACCCACAGAAACTGAGACATGATAAATGTGTGTTGTTTTAAGCTGCTATGTTTGTGTGAGTCTGTTATGCAGCAAGAGAAAACCGATACATTAGTGAACCATTACCACTGGTGAGCCACTTCATGAAGGGGGACTAACCAGAGCTCTTCAACCAGAAAAACCTCTAAAACCACACTAAACCTAAGTCAGCAGGCACCACTGTCACAAGGACTGGTTTATTACAAAAGTCTGGTGGCCTGTTACTAAAGGAGGCCCCACCAGAGAGCCAACAGTATGTGCTCACCTTGACAAGGGCATCCTCCAAGGTTCCAGTTACATCCTGCGCCAGGGCCACGGGGCAGCAGAGGCGCAAATCATTGAAGGCAACCAGAATGTTGTTGAGGAAGCAGGCAAGGGGTGGGAAGTCTAAGAGCACCATGGGCGGTTGCAGGGTCCCTGGCTGAGTAACTGGAACAGCAGCAGGCAGGTTACTGCTGCCCAAGATGGCTGGAGCCGAGATGAGGGTGTAGGAGTTCATTTCATCCTGGAACTTCTCAACTGCTTCCTGAATTGCTTTCTGGAAAGTGCTGACAGCCACTCGCTGGAAAACAGGAGCCAACTGACCCCGGAAATCAGCTCCTACCCGGCTGAAGGATAGCCCAAAGTACATGCACTGGCCCAGCAGGGAATCCAGACGACTGCCTATCCCTCGGTTAAGGTCAGTCTCTAGCACCTGCAGGAACTGTGAGACTTTCTGAAGCACCCAGCCATGGAAGATGGCACTCTCATTCACGGTGTGCTCACCCATGGCAGGGGGCAACAGTGGGTCCTCGTCTGAGAAGATGGCACGGTACTGGGTGATAATATCAAAGAGATGGACACGGCAGGCCTCGATGGTTTTCGTGATGTGGAAATAGGGATCATCATTGGGGATGGCAGTCAGGATGGAACGGAGCCAAGCATCTCGGGCCTGAAGAAACTTGATCCGCAACTCGGCCTCGGTGAAGACATCCATTTGCCGTAGGAAGCCAATGACACGGAGGCAGGCAGGGAGCTGGATGCTGGTCCTCAGTTGCTGGATCAGCTGGCTCAGCATTAGCTGCATGGACTGGCGCACTTCGTTCACAATGCCCTGATGACACAGGGGGTGAGACACCACGCTGGGAAAGACACTCCTTGGAACCCATTCCACTAACCCTGAAAACTACAGACCAACATGCCCACTGCTGTCCTGATATACAAAGTATATTTCCTAAAACATGCACACAGATTCACCAACAAAGATTCGGTGCACTGTGGCCTATAGGCCCTGCCTGGTTCTCCTGCCCTCACCTGCTTCCTATTGCTCTCCCTGTGCTCACTGCACTCCAGCCAGAATGGCTGTCTTTATACTTCTAAACACTCCAACTTCTTCCCTCCTTAGCCTGCTGTACTTATTCGTACCACTTTCTGGTTTGCTCTCTCCTCACATCTTCATGTGGCTGGCGCCTTCTCATCATCTGGGTCTCAGCTTAAATGTTCTCTCTCCAGAAGAGCCTTTCTTGACCACTCTACGTTGAGTAACCCACCTTAGTCTCCTACCCCATTCCCTGGTTTACTGTAAGATACTTAACACTATCTGAAAGGATATTATTTATTTCTTTGCCAACTAGCAGCTTATAATCACAGAGAGCTAAGGCCTTGTCTTTGTTCACACTGTATCCCCAGCACCTAGATCAATGTCTGGCACATGATTGATATTTATCAGCTGACTGAATAATGAATGTATGTTTTATGATCAAGCCTGGCTGCCTTATAGAAACTGATGTGAAACATGCAAGGAGTTTCCCTAAGGTTTCTGTCGCAAGGGTCAGTGATGATCACAGAATTAATGATAAGAACATCAGTTTGAGTTTTCTCTGGGCAAGTTGGCTACCTGGATGACAGGGATGGAGGAGTATTTCCTTTCCAGTCGGTGTACGTAGGCTGCAAGCTCCAGGGCCTCTTCATAGTAGCCGTTCCGGACACAGGTGTCCATGAGCTGAGGGATCTCCAGGATTTCCAGGATTTCTGTGTGCCGGTTTAGAGTCAGGGTGTTCATCCGACGATTGGAGCTGATCTCCTCAGCCTCTTTCACGAAATTCCTAGTAATGATCAGAACATTGGTGGTTCACTGCTCTGCATCCAAACCTTAGCTACAGTTACTAAGTACTTACTATGAACCGGGCACTGGGCTGGGTGATTTACCTGATTTACTCTTCACACCAAACCCATGAAGTAAGTACTTTTACCTTTGAGGAAATTTTAATCCCAGAGATCTTAAGCAACTTGTCCAAGTTCACACAATAAGTGATAAAAAGATTTGAACCCAGGGGCTTCCCTGGTGGGGCAGTGGTTAAGAATGTGCCTGCCAATGCAGGAGACACGGGTTTGATCCCTGGTCCGGGAAGATCCCACATGCTACGGAGCAACTAAGCCCATGCACCACAACTACTGAACCTGTGCTCTAGAGCCCAAGAGCCACAACCACTGAAACCCTCGTGCCTAGAGCCCATGCTCCACAAGAGAAGTCACAGCAATGAGAAGCCCGCACACTGCAAGAAAGAGTAGCCCCCGCCCCACCTGCAACTAGAGAGCCCACGCACAGCAACAAAGATCCAACACAGCCAATAAGTAAATAAATAAATAAAATTTATTTAAAAAAAAAAATCTGGACCCAGATCTGCCACTTAACAAGCTGTGGCAAGGTACTTAGGCTCTCTGAACTGTTTCTTCATTGGTAAAATAGTAATAGGACCCACCTCATAATGATGTGAGGATTAAATGAGATGTGTGTAACATACAACCTGACATGGAGTGAATGTTCGTTTAATAACAGCTATTATTATTTTCACAATGCCCTAACTAACCTAGAACTACAACCTTACCCTCAAGTTTCCTCAGCCTCTAGTCTTCTCCTATGCTATTGTCCAACCTTAGTTCCAGCTACAGTCTCCATTTGTTCTCTGCAGACACCTGCTTTGTGAAGCCCTCTATCTATTCTAGGGGATTGGAAGAGTATGAAAGCTATTCTCAAGTATGCAAAGACTCAAAAGAAAATTTAGACTTTTATCATGAAAGGCTGGAAGGCCGATTTAGGCATAATGGACGGAGGGTCGAACAAGGTAGAATATGGCTCAAAAAGGAGGAGGGTTTTTTGATGATTTTTACTGCCCCCAAATGGGAGGATGTCCTTGTCAGCCTCCTATCAATGGGAGTTTTGGAGGAGACAACCTCTGATCCAAGCTGTTGTGTGTACGTGTGTGCTGTGTGTATATGTTTACATAAATATGCACATATATTAAGCTGACAATTGTAGAGTGTTAATTATGTCAGACCCAATGATAAGTGCTTTGCATGGATTCTCCTTGTTTAGTGCTCACAACAGCCCTATTAGGGAGGGATGGGCTGCTGGGTTCCAATACTGACTTCGAAACTTACTAGCTGTGCCGTGGGGCGGTCACTAACCTCTGTGTCTCAACTTCCTCATACACAAAAGGGGAATAACAATACCTACCTCGAAGGCTGCTGTGAAGTTTAAGTGGATTAACAAAGTGCTCAGAGGAAAACCTGGCATATGGTAAGCGCTATCGAAGTGTTAGCTATTTCTATCATGGAAAATGATAGCTACTGCCATTACTAAAAGCCCCTTTAGCGCCGGGCCCGCCGCACCTGCAGCTCTGTTGGAAGCTGGGCAAGCGGTCGAGCAGACGGCCGAGCGACTCCTCCACGTCGCCAAAGAGGCGGTGGATGCGCTCGGTGCACTCGGCGCCGCGGATGAAGGTCTTGTAGTTGGCGAAGGCCAAGTCGCGCGTCTGCTGCAGCAGCTGCGCTCGCTCCTCGGCCAGACGCTCGGGCTCGCGCCGCAGCCGCTCCAGCCCGGAGCCGCTCAACTCCCGGAGGTAGCGGCCCACGTCGGGCCGCTCCCGCCACTGGGCTTCCGGGAAGCGGTCCCGGAACAGCGAGGCCAGGAGCCCTTCATCCTCCACCTCCCCGAGAGCAGCCGCGGTGGCTGTCGCAGTGGCCGACGCCGTAGTCGAGGATGGGAGAGTCGCCGCCGCCATCTTCTCAAAAGCAGCGTCACTCCCGCTCCCGCTCAGCGACAGCGCTGACTCCGACTTTAGAAGCGGAAGCAGCCGGGGTGCACTTCCGGTCTCTATGATTTCTCATCCGGCCGGCTTTCTTTCCCCGATAGTCCTCCAGGTTACGGGGCGCTAGCGTGGGGAACTTACTGGGAAGCAGCTAGAGAGGCCGGCTTTGAGGTTGCCAAGGAGCGGCTGGCGGCTGATCTTCCGTTTCCGGTAACTGAGGCACGAGGATTCGGCGTTCCAACCCAGCGGGAAAATGCGGCCTCTGACTGAAGAGGAGACTCGCGTAATGTTTGAGAAGATAGCAAAATAGTAAGGGCGCGTGGGGCAGAAGACCGAGTCTATGGGTGACGGGGAGGGGCGTGGGTGGAGCGGGGACGCGGTGCCGGGACGAGTCCGGGCGCGGCCTCGAGTCCTCCTTTTGCTTTCAGTATCGGGGAGAATCTTCAGCTGCTGGTCGACAGGCCCGACGGCACCTACTGTTTCAGGCTGCACAACGACCGGGTGTACTACGTGAGGTGAGGCGACGCGGGGCTGGGGAGGCAGCGTGGAGCCGGGTGGGGGCCTGGGTCCCTCTAGCCTCCCTCAGCTGACACCTCCTTCTTCCTTGTCCCTTCAGCGAGAAGATTTTGAAGTTGGCCGCCAATATCTCCGGTGACAAGCTGGTGTCGCTGGGGACGTGCTTCGGAAAATTCACTAAGACCCACAAGTTTCGGTTGCACATCACCGCTCTGGATTACTTAGCACCCTATGCCAAGGTTTGTGGGGTGGTTTCCATCCGTCACTAGGGATGGAGGAAGTCTAGGCTGAGGGCAACATCAGAACACAGAATTGGGCACCTGCTCTGCGACGGAGTCCCTGACAGTGCTTAGGGTCAGCGCCGGCACCTGAAGATGTTTGTATGTCTTGCCTGGGCGTGGTTGGGGCTCAGGGGTAGGAGCCCTGTGTGGCTGCGTAGTGGTAGTTCTCTCCAGCAAAAATTGAAAAGCCTGCGCAGACCCGGCTCAAGACCGAAAAGCAAATAGGTGCCTATGAATAGGGGCATAGTGGGGTACAGAAAAAGAGCTGTTAAATTGCCTATGGGAGAAGTTAATTGTAGAGTTGAGGCAAGAACCTCCTGGCAGTTCTCTTCAGGGAGTGAACAGTTTAAGGGAAACATGCCTTTTCCTCTCTTTTCCTTAAAATTCATGTTACAAGATAAATGAACCACAGAGATGAAATATGCAGCATGGAGCGTATAGTCAGTAATAGCACATCATAGTAGCTTTGTATGGTGATGGATGATACAGTACAGATGCAATAACTTTGTATCATGGTGATCATTTTGCAGTGTATAGAAACATCAGATCACTGTGTTTTGCACTTGCAACTAACATAGTATTGTAGATCACTATACTTCTTAAACAGAAATGAAAGAAACAAACTTAGTTCATAAGGAGAAAAGGAAAGAAATTAACCATAGATCTAGGAGCTAGCTTATCTGCAGGGGTATAACTATTAGCCTTTTTATGTCTCTTGGAATTAATTTTCTTTATTACAGTATAAAGTGTGGATAAAACCAGGAGCAGAGCAATCCTTTCTGTATGGGAACCATGTGCTGAAATCTGGACTTGGTCGAATCACTGAAAATACTTCTCAGTACCAGGGAGTTGTGGTGTACTCCATGGCAGACATCCCTTTGGTGAGTAGAGATGGTCACTGTTAAAAAATCAAGTATCTTTATATTCAAGAAGGATGTATTTTCAATCTGCGCTTGAGAGACTAAATTCTCAGCACCTTTCGAATTCTCGAAGAACTGTATTTTTTCGTCTTTGTTGTTTCCAGACTTCAATGCGTACTTATTGAATGACTTGAGTGAATCAGTGTCTCTTCTTTTGAATCCCAGGGTTTTGGGGTGGCAGCAAAGTCTACACAAGACTGCAGGAAAGTAGACCCCATGGCGATTGTGGTATTTCATCAAGCAGACATTGGGGAATATGTGCGGCATGAAGAGACATTGACTTAAAACGAAATCATCGCGAGGACTTGTGGCTGTATGGAAGGGCCTAGCTTTGTTTCCTGTGTCTGTGTAGGCTCCACCATCATGTTGAATTTTGTCAACACTGTGACCTCTTCAGGGACTTCTTAGTTTAATATTCTCTCTATTATGGACAAATGCAGGCCGGATTCTTATTATGCAGAAATGGCTCAAAAATGGGGTTTCGGATCTTTGATTGTGACTAAATAGAATATTGTGTTTTATATTTGAATCAGAGGGCTTCTTGTTTTGAGTAACAGGTTCTAAATTGTTGGAACTGAGGATAAGAATAGCTTATTGTTATCTGTGATAACACTTTTCCAAGCACATGATAAGAAGGTAATGAATTTTCTTATTTATTAATACTATGAAAGATAGATATTGCGATATCAGAATAGTAGGTCATGTCTGGGATTTTACAAATGAAATTTGGATAAAATAGAGCAGTTTATTCTGCTGATTTTCTATACGGTAGGTGCTGTGTGGTGTGGAAGAAAAACTTGGATTCAAACACCAGTTCTAACATCTATCAGCTGTATGGCCTTAGAGGAGTCATTAAACTTTAATCTTCATTTCCTTCTTCTGTTTCAAAAAACAGCTTAGCTGTCTTCTTAAGAATAGTTTTTAGAATTAGAAATCATAATTGTAAAGCACCTAGCACAGTGCCTGGCAAATGATAGTGTTGAATAAATGGTAAGAATTACTTTTGTAATGCTTATACTGAGTATTTCTGTTACTAAGAGTAGGATCTTATGAATATCATTTGATTATATTATCTTGGCTTTTACAAGCAGTTTTCTCGATCTTTTTCTTGAATGGTATGATCCCAGGCTGGATGTTATTTTTATCACCTTGATTTCTAAAACAATTTCTCTTATAAGTATTTTTTTAATTAAAAAAAATTTTTTTATTGAAGTATATAGTTGATGTACAATATTGTGTTAGTTTCAGGTGTACAGCAGAGTGATTCATTTATATATATATTCTTATAAATCTTTAATTACCTGACTGGAGTGGACAAAAAGCACTAATCAGAGATCCTGAAGTAATAATTCAGCTCCTCCATCTTTCCCCAATGCCTTCCAAAGTTATTTTTAGAATTAAAATTTTTTTAGTAAAAAACATATCACAGACAAAAAATTTTTTAACTACCTGTATTGTAAAGCAATTTTTATGGTGCTTATACTGCATATTTTAAATTCCAAAAGCGACATCTCTAAAAATAAAGCATTTTTCAAGTGCAGAAAAGCACTCTACCAACTCTGTTTTGTATGTTACATATAAAACCCAGTTTTTATATGTTTTTGTCTTTTTTTTTTAACTCTTCTTTGCGAGGTTCTCTGTTAATTTCTAAATAGACATAGTGAAGACTAAAGGACTGCAATATAATGGACAGTATTTTGATAGTAGCATTTAGTACATACTTTAGAAATAGTTAACATCAAAATTTTCACGTTTTTATTATTTTATTGCTAATTTGCCCGTGTAGATGAGAGCAATAAACTACAATTTTCTAACAAGAAAAACTGATTTTTTCCCAATAACTTGACAAAGCTTGCACCCCAGAAGAAAAGAGCCAGGGCACTGTAGTTGTGTGAGCTTAGCATCTTGGCTTCTTTGTGTCTGTAGTTGTTGGGATATTGAAGAGACGCTTCAAGAAATACAGCTGCAGGATCCCAGAAAGGACAATCACAAGGCTCTGGGCTGTCGACCACCAATTCACATACTTGTAGTTTGATTGGAGAAGGAAGAGGTCAGCTGTTTTTCTCATGCGAGCAAAGTTGTAGTATCGCCACATGTGAAAGATATTGTTCTGCACCTTTCGTGTACTCTCCTGCGGGACAGAAAATGAAATACAGAAAGCGGTCCTCCCTGCCCCTCATCTAGCCTCACCTGGGTACCAACCAGCACTAGCCTAGTTTATCTGGAAGTAGAGTGACTTATTCATTGGCTATTGGACGTGTTGATAAATGATAGTTTTGTTATATCTGAAAAAATGGCCTGGACTTCAGTTTTTAAAAAATAATTTTTATAGTGAAAAACTTCAGTGCTGAAACTAGAAAGTTCTTCCAGAGTATCTTTCATTGCTTTTCCGGGTGATGTCTTCTGTTCTTTGTGTATGATAAAAGATAAGGATCTGTAAATTTTTATTGAAGGGCCAGACAGTAAATATTCTAGGCTTTGCAGGCCGTACAGTCTCTGTTGAAACTACTAAACTCTGCCACTGTAGCACAAAAGCAGCCATAGACAATATGTCCAGTTAGCCGTCCCTCAGTATCCATGGGGAGGTTGGTTCCAGGGCCTGCAGAGGATGCTCAGGTCCCATAGTCAGCCCTCTGTACCTGCAGTTTCTGCATCTGCAGATACAGAGGGCCAACTGTAATTGTCAAATGAGCATGGCTGTGTTCCAGTAAAATTTCACTTACAGAAACAGGCTTTTGTGCATCAAGGAGACTATCAAGAAACTGAAGAGAGATCCCAAAGAATGGGAGAAAATATTTGCAAATCATATCTGATAAGGGACTTGTATCCAGAATATATAAAGAACTCTTAGAAGTCAACAATAAAGAGACAACCAGATTTTTAAATGGGCAAAGGATTTGAATAGACATTTCTTCAAAGAAGATACACAGAAGGCTGAAAAACACATGAAAAGATGCTCAATGTCGTTAGGGAGACACAACTCAGAAACCACAAGATTCCACTAATACCCGCTAGGATTGCTATAACAAAAAGGACAGTAATGTGTCAGCAAGGATATGGAGAAATTCCAACCCTCATACACTGCTGGTGGGAGTGTAAAATGCTTTAGACACTGTGGAAAATAGCAGTTCCTCACCAAAGTTAGAAAGTTACCATATGACCCAGCAGAATATACCACTTATATGTGTACAGAAATGAAAACATATTCACACAAAAATTGGCGTGCAGATGCTCAAAGCAGCATTATTCATCATAGGCAAAAAGTGGAAATAACCCAGATGTCTACCAGCTGATAAGTGGATAAACAAAATATGGTGCATATATACAATAGAATATTATTCATCCAGAAAAAGGAATGAAGTACTAATACATGCTATAATATAGATGAACCTTGAAAACATGCTAAATGAAGGAAGCCAAACATAAAAGGCCACAATTGTATGATTCCACTCATGTGAAATGTATAGAATGTGAAATCTATAGAAACAGAAAGTTGGTTAGTGAGGGATTACCCAGGGCTGGGGGGCATGGGGAACAGAGAGTGAATAATAGGTATGCAGTTTCTTTTTGGGGAGTTGAAACTATTCTGGAATTAGATGCTGGTAATGGTTGCAGGACCTTGTAAACCACTAAACTATACTTAAAATGGTGAATTATATCTAAGTTAAAAAACAAACAGGCAATGGACCAGATTTGGCCTGTGAGCCATTATTTGCCAATTCCTGGTAAAAAACAAGTGAGGAATTTGAAGAGCTCCTAGTCACAAAATTAATTAAAAGCTTCAAATCCCTTTGCCTGTTTGGTTTCTACCCAAATGAGCCCTCACTCAGATGATATTACTCTCATAATTTCTAATCTTTCTTCCAAATTTAAAATCAGTTTCCATAGATGTTTCTCTCCCACAAAACATTTACCTCAATTGCATCCAGAGTATCATTCAGTTGTTTTCTTTCATTCTTCTCTTTGTGGTCCATCTCAGGCCCCTCATAGAAGACTCCAAAATTGAGATATACTTGCACAGAACCAAAGCGATTTTGCTGATTTTCTAGACAAAGCTGATAAAAACCTGTAGGAATCTCTAGATGATTACCAAGTCTTGGTCGCCCACCCTTCCAACTGCACCTTCTTTTTACTTAGAAAGTACAAAGATCCAGTTTTTGATGTGGAGGATAGTGATCTTACATGAAACTTCTTTTACTAAACATTACTTATAATAGTTTTGCCAAATATTCGTAATTTTAGCTCATATTGGATAGAAAACAAGGTTTTCTTCCTCTTTTTCAACCTATAATTCACACATCTCTTAAGGAATTTCTGGTCAAGAGCATATTAAGAGCATAGTGTTTGCCTGCTTCTTGTACACTATTAGAGCTGGGATATCCCCTTGAACTTGAAAGTAGGGAAAAAATGGGTGCTTTGTGAATGAAAGAAGCTATCCTAGTGGAGTAACTTCCTACAAGGTGGTCTGTAAGCGAGCTGATGGTTCAG
This sequence comes from Hippopotamus amphibius kiboko, assembly GCF_030028045.1. Taxonomy (NCBI): domain Eukaryota; kingdom Metazoa; phylum Chordata; class Mammalia; order Artiodactyla; family Hippopotamidae; genus Hippopotamus; species Hippopotamus amphibius. Next base: position 17,404,584 of record NC_080201.1, on the reverse strand, counting down.
GGTATGTACTGGTGCTGGTTCTCACCTGGGGTCGCCACCCTGCACGTGGTGGCTGGGGAGGAGTGGGGAGGAGCAGGGTTAGAAAGGTGTGGCAGTGTATTTGATTGTCGAAATGACTGGAAGGCACTACTGGCATGTCATGTAGGGGCCAAAGATACTAAGTAATAATGCTGAATATCCTGTGCTACTCGACGAAGGATTGTCTTATGTCCCTGTTGAGAAACACTGTCTTTTTTGGTGCACCTAGCTGGTAGAGAGGACAGTTCAAACTGACTGGTGCCATCCAGGGTGAGGACAGGCTCAGTCTGGCTGTAGGAATTTTCTGGTGACTGTAGAAAGTGCTTTGCTGTAGAATATGGATATTTCTTTATTGCCATGCAATTCCTTATGCTCTGAGTCTGCTTTTTGGTAACTGACTCAAGTGTTTTGAAGACTAGAAAGAAATGCTATCCCATAATATTTTTAATAATTGGAATTCTGTATCATAAATGAGTCTGCCTGTTTTGATTACTTTCCCATAATCTGGTTCGTTGGAGATGATGAGATAAAATCGAGCTCCTGGATCCTAGAGTTATAATAATTAGTCATCTGGAGACTGCCTCCAGATTGCCAATGGACCGCTGATTAATGTCCTTGGCCATTGGCAGTCTGCAGGAAATCTGGTTTTTGGTGTTGAAAGCTAAAATTTTTTCTTACCTTTTCATCTTCTGTATGTGAAAAAGCCAGGGCTTTTATATCTCAGGTACTTAACTAATTTCAATTATTTTCCATATTTTCCCACTTTCAAAGAAACATGATTATTATAAGAGCCGTGATGATGAAAACAGACCTGTCTCTTTGGTAGAGAAGTTAATCTGGCCCCGAACATTCCTAGAGGTGTCTATGAGGAAACCCTGTGGGGTATGTGCAGTGGCAGCAACATGCCGGTCATGTGACATTCCCAGTGTCCGCTGAACCTGCCAAGACACATTAAAGAGGGAGAAAAGCTCCTGCTGCATCATCAGGAAGCTAGCGAATGGTGAGATTGACGTCCAATGACCATCAGCACAGGGGTTCTCAATCAGGGATGGTACTGCCCAACTCCCACTTTGAGTGTGGGTTGCGATGTGGCGATAGTGTTGCTAGTGGGCGAAGTGGGGGGGTGGGCAGCAATGCTGAACATCCTGCTCAAATGCCAGTAGCACCCCTGGTGAGAAAACATGTCTCAGACCATGCAGCTGGCATGTATCGGTTGGTATGTATGAATCTGGCAGTAGAGTTCTTGGCTGAACTCTCTTGGTTTTTACCTCCCCAGTGGTATACCAGCCTTGGGCTTATTTGCTGCTTGACAGTAAATAAATAAGGCATTCAATAGGTATTTGTCTCCAAGCTGGGTCTTGATAAGCCGAGGCTACAGCTACAGGTAACAACTATTCAATTATAAATTCAGAGTTAAGAAAAATCTCTGATGGGTTAATTTACAATAAATTTTAAGGTACATTGGAGTAAGATCAACATAGTCTTTTACTATGTAAACGAAATTTAGAAAGTTCACAGGCTTGTAATATAAAGAACAAAGGAAATGAACAGCTTGTAAGTTTACCATTGAGCAGATCATCCTTGGGCACAGCATGGATTAAAGTACTTGGCCTGTGAACAGGCAACTTGAAAACATTTACCTTCCTAAAAGCAACAGGACTGTCTGACTGCATAGAGAAACCTTGAGTCAGTGATTCTTCAGTTTGCGGGAATTACCCCTAAAGGCAAGAGAGTAAATTTTGCTCCCCTAACTCATAAACTGAAGCGTCTTTGAAATTTCTGGGTCTGTCTCCAAAGTTCATGTGACTTTTCATTCAACTTGGTACCATATCCATATTATTTTAATATTTAAGAAATGAATTCTTTCCTCTCTCATCCCCAAATTCAAGTAAGTGTGAGGATTACCTCTCCAGGAAGAGGCACCCAGTATGTCCCATGACGTGGAGCACACTTCCACAGTCCCCAGTTTGAGAAGCCAAGCCATATGTTTTAGTGATTATTCATCAAGGGTTTCCATTTAACAGCAGGTCTGTTTCATTAACAGGTGGGGAGTCACAGCATAATAAAGACAACTAGAACCTTGTGTTCACTTAAAACCTGATCCCCTTTACAAAAGGAAATGAACAAACAAGAAAAACAAGTCCCCAGTATGACCAAGTACCCACCTCATAACTGAAATAGAAGTATCCAGTCTGGTAGGCAAATTGCCAAAAGCATTCTGTGCCTCCTGGAGGGATCATGATGGCAAAGTCATACCTATCCGCTCCATGGAAGAGGGGCTGGTCCCCAGAGCCACTAAGGGGTTCTGTCTTCTGGCTCCTAGCAGAGCTGACTAGGTTCAGAACTACCAGTCCAGCCCCAAAGAGCAAGGGGAACATGCTGCTCTCTGGAAACTCTAACTGCTTTGCAGCCCAGCAGAACCAAGCAGTTTAGACAACTGCTAGGGTAATCATTAACTCCACAAGTCACACTTAGGCCAGTCTCAGGGCCACACATAGATATTCCAGAATAGAACTGGCATGAAACCCCAGGTTTGGCTCCAGGAAGGATTTTTGCTTTACCTCAAAAACTCAGTGGCTTACCAAACCTACTTCGTGGGTGCTAGGTAGAATATATTACTTCAGAAGAGAGATTTCCACCCCTCCTTTGGGCTGTCATTTTTCAGTTCTTGCCTCTTGGGGATAAACATTAGGCAGGTTTATTTACAACCATCTGAATGTATTGGTTCATTTCTCAGTACACAGTGCTGGGGAGATTTTTCTCATTTGTATCAAATTGCTGGATGATACCTGTTGCTCCTATAAGACACCAGGGGCAACATCTGTTTCAACGTACTTCTTTCTGCCCAGTGCTACAGCTTAGGAGAGCAAAGCACAGCATGGAAGTGCGTGTAAAAGTTTAAATGGATGAAGAGTAAGCAAGAGGCAGTGATCAAACCCCTCCACTGACAATCCTCCTCATTCTGCTACCTTCCAGCCGACTGATACCGTCATCTAAAGCTATCCAGAACCCACTTAAAGACCATTACATTGTTCAAACCCTCGATCTTTCCTTTATGTATGGCTTCTTCAGCACCCACAGAGGGGAAAAAGCTGACTTCATGGCAGAGAGATTTACCTGCATCTTATTTTATTCTCACAATAGCCTACAGGAGAAGTACCATTACCCAGAGATGAGAAAATGGACCTTCAGAGATTCCAGTGGCTAACTTACTATCTACAAGCACAGCTGGCACAGCTGGGGCCCTGAGTGGGCCTCTCACTCTTATCCAACAAGACAGTATGTCTGTCAGTCTCTGCGTTCTTACACAATGTCTAAATGTTTTTATCTCAGCCATAATCTTAAAAAACAAAACAGCATGAGTACCTTCTAACCAAGTATTGCTTCAGAATGCATCACAGTGACTCCAAGTGGTAATACTGTTATCTGTCACAACTTATGTGTTATGTTACAAAGAACACACTTCATAATTGTGTTCAGTTCCATCCAGCAAAGGCCAGATGACATCACAGCAGTCTGGAGGCACAGTGGCTCTGCAGCAGTCTCGCTAAGGTGAAGGTGGGAGAAACTGGGGTCATTTCTCAGTACACAGTGGCACAGGCACCCGCCCCCCCCCCCCCCAAAGTCCCACCACTGCCACAGTCCTAACACTACTCAGGTGGTGAGCAGTGACTTAGATTCAGCAAAACAGTCATCAGTTCATGGTAAGTTGTATAGTTCTATAGAAACTGTAGGCAGAGTTTTATGTCTGTACACATTTCCTAACATTATAATAAAAATAACATTGAAGTTATATTAAAAAATGTTAATGGATCTATGTAATTCTCAAATCTGAGAAATACTGATTAGGATATTTCGTGTCCTTAAATGTATTGCAGTGTCACTCTTCTACCCAGAGAGCGCCATCTAACAATGTGAGAGCTAAAGGTAAAAAGCTTCTGAATCCTACAGTTTGGTTTGGAGGGAGACCACAACTAGCTACAACCAGATCAAGTGGAGATCAAGTTCTTGCCTTCTCATGGTAGTTTCATTTGGGGTTAATTGCCAGAAAAACAGCAGTACCAACCCCCCCAAACACATAGTTAATAGGTTATAACACTGTACAAAGTTTCCAAATTTTAACTACAGGATGAGTTTTTAAACTGTAGCATTTCTGTACATCTTGCCTTTCACTCACTCAAAAGTGAGAAAAAAGGAATTCTTTTGTCCCTGGAGGTATGTTATATGAGGAAATGGACAAATTAAGAGGAAACTTTCACATCTGTACAGCACAGCTTCCAAGGATTAGAACATCCAATACAGTTTGACATCAGCTTAACACAGACAACATGGTTTAGCAAAGGGCATGGTTCAACATTTTGCTACCTCCATCTTTTCAGCTGCAATTAAACAGCTACTTAAATTTGAGAGAAGCAAGACTTTAATGAAGAATGCTACAAGTTATGGACAATAATTAGTTCTCATTTAAAAAAATTACAGAAAACACTTTACTGAAATTCTTTTTTGCTAAAAAGACAGTCTTTAAGGGTGTCTGAGAGAGACAGCAAGCACAACACAGTACAAAAGGAGAAGGGAATGTTGAATTCCAGTGCAAGACACTAACACAGCACAATTAGGGAATCAGGCGGAAGCAACCATTTCACAAAGAATGGAATTAGGCATTTATACTCAATCAGGATTTTTTTAAGCTTTAAAAGTCCAGCATAAAGAAGGGAATTGGGAAGAAAGGATGAGGATAGGGGCTAAGCTTATCTACAATCACCATTTTACCAAAAAACACACTGGTTCAACCATGTGAGAAGTGGAGGTTAAACCTGCCTATGTAGCCCAGCAAATAGAGCAAATGCCAAGGCAGTCACGTCTAGGTGTTGATGTCACAACTGGCTAAACAGTTTTTAAAGGGACTCTGATTCCACCAGGACTGGTCTCTTATCAACCTGGGCTCGTGACAGATGAAGTTCCTTTGCATTTGCATCAGAAGGCCAAAGCTTTACCTGGAACAAGTTCACTCCAAATGATGCTCATGTTGCTGGTTTTAACAGGTCATGGAGTCAAAAGTGGCTCCTAACAGACTCCACCATTTCCTAGGAGAAGGTTCTACTGATTACCGGGGATTTAAATTCAAGCAAACCACTAAAGAAGGGAAATACTAATGGTATTCTGGCACTGTACAAGCTATGTGCCTGTCATCTCTGTCAAGGACATGAGGTGGACTTGGCTTTGTTTCTCAGCTCCATGATCTCCAACTGTTATGAAGTGGAACTGGGACCTCCCCCACATGGGAGGAGGATGCCCAAAATTCTCATCCCAGCCCAGCTTCTGAAAGAAACAGCAGACTACCAGGGACTATTATTAGGAACCATGCTCCTGTGAATTCTGTGGAAATGAAAGCCTGTTTCAGTTCATGCCAAGTCTTTTCATGGTCCGCCAGCGATCCTTAATCATCACAGCTGTTCGGTTAACAAATGGGTAGTTTTTAGAAATGGCGGCCCAGTTTCCTTCCCCGTACTTCTGCACTCCAGCCTTGACCCACTCGCTTTCTTCTACAGTCCACTTCTGCAAAAAAAAAAAAAAAGCAAAGGATTTATCACAACTTGTCTCTCCACTTATTTACATTTTCATATAGTGAAGAGGTAAACTCAATCCTAGGAGAATAATTTGAACCCAAAGGATTTATACTTTAAAAACATGATAAAGATTATAAGTTAACGCCATAGATTTGGACATTTACTAATTTTCAGTGTCCTGCCATTTCATTGTCAACTGATAATCATTTCTGCATTCAAAACTTCAAATGTGTGTTGTTCATGGTTGGGAAATGAGTCAGCTTTCTGACCTCCTAGATTTTTCTTCCAGAGGATAACTATTACTTTAACTTAGTTTGGATTATCCGAAAATCAACAAATAAATTTTTTTTACCAGGTGGATGGGTAGTCTATGCCTGTGAAATGTGGATACTTTTCTACTCACAGAACCAGAAAAGATCAGAGAAGAGAATTTAAAATTACCTGCTTTCTTGTTACACTGGTTGTACTCTCTTCATCTGGTGCTGCTGGAAAACATTAAAAATAGTCTCGTTTCAGAGCTCACCTTTCTCGGCACAAACCACAAGAAAAAGATATAGAACATCCCCAAAGGGAAAACTTGATTCAAATTTTACAGACTTTGAGATAAGAAAGGACATCACTAAAGGATAATTTGTTTTTGTCCTTTGCTTGCAAGATACCAGTCATTTCAATACATGAGAATCTGTACAAAGCAAATACTTTACTAACAGGCATTCAATAAGTGTTGGTTAATGATGGATTTCAGGCTGTTTAGTAAAACCAAAATCATTTCTAAACTTACTATTTAAAATCCTTATATATATATATACATACATATATATGCATGTATATGTAATATACATATGTATTTACGTGTATATACATATATACACACACTCGTGTGTGTATATATGTATATGTATGTGTGTGTGTATATATATATATATAAAGTTTCTGCTGTATAACCCCTTGTTAACCGCTGCTTTGAAATAACAGTTTTACTGTTTTTGAATACACAAATCCCTGATTATTAGATATAAGTAAAATTTGGCTCAATTCCTCAAGCAAAAAGAACAGGGTAATAATTATTGCTTCCCACTTCAACAGACCACGTGAGATCTGCTCAGACTCTACTTTCGCATCATATGGAAATAAATCAGGCCTCAAAAACACAGACCAAGATAATTTTTTAAAGGACCAGAGGGCTACAGGAGGGTACAGAAGTATAACGGACTTGCGACCTGAAGCCAACAAGAGCAGTTAAAAAGCTGCGAGAAAAGGCAAAATTGTGTAAATGTGACACTTGCTACAGTGTCTGCCTCAGCAGACGTCACTGTCCCAGTAATGCTTCCTAAAGAGTGAAGGAAGGTGACTCAGGAAAAGGGTACTTACAGGAGCGGATTGTTTTTAAATTATGAAGTATTTCATAACATAGTAGAAGCAGATTTCTGAAACTGACAAATTTGGACTGCATCAGACTTGGATGTGTTCTAGAACATTTATATCCTGTTTGAAAAATATTTAATGCCACTTTTATTGATTCTGTTACTTCTCCCATTTTCTGTGTAATCTTGGTTTTGCCAACTATGTTTTTGCCAATGAAAGGTAATTTTTTTTTCATTTTTTTAAGCTCTATTGCAGTATGAAAAGGTAATTTTTAAGGACAAAACCTTTGAAATTGGCAAAGGATTACTGTTGCTGCTGTGTTACAAAAGTCTTCAGAATCTCCAAAACTAAGGTTTATTATTAGCATGTAGATATTTCCATTAGAGTGCAAAATATGTGGTGGGACAGATCCTAATGCAAATGCTGTGAAGTTCAGTATTAATTAAGGAAAAGGAAAGTTTCTCATCTTAGAAAAAAACATATAGAAACCGGTAAGAGATTATTTACTTAAGAAATATAGGGAATGACCACTTCTACCTTTTCTAATTAAAAGACTTCAGGAAGGACATCAACTACAATTAAATATAGGATTTATTAAACCAAACCAGGAATTTTCTTTAAAGTATTAGTTTGATAGTCTCCATTGTTTAATGGGAAAAGACATAACAGATTCCTCATGAATCACAATGAGGAACTTTTAAACTTTTTCTAGTTTAGAGACAAGCAGTTTCTGGAACACTGATGTGACAGTAACATGCATCTACACTTCAGTAAGTGTCAAGAAGAAACCAATGAGAATCTTCTGGCTTACCCTGAACTTGAAACAGTTCGTCCTCTTCTACCCAAGTGTCTTTTTCTTCAACCCCATTAGAGCTGTTCCACTTGCCTTTAGGTACTCTGAGGGGACATCAACAAGAGGACAAGGTATAAAACAAAAAGTCATCCCAGGTCATCCCATACTCTGTCCTTAGCTCTGCTTGTGGCCCTGTATTCCTCCCTGTTCTGCTGTGACCACATTTGAGATTCACCTACACACCACTCCCAAACCTTGACCTGGCCAGGCCTCTCCACGTCAATATCCCCAGCCTGTAGGACCATCTTAAACTCAGCACTGGATATATCACGATCCCCCCCTCAACAATCTGTTCATTTTCCTGTTTGGTTTTTGTTGTGGTTTTTTCTTTTTTCTTTTTTTTGGTTGGTTGGTTTGGACTCATTACTGATTTCAGCATTCTTTTAACCCTCCATCACAGACATGCTCTATTCCTATCTCTGGACTGCTCTCCTTTCCCTCCACATTCCCCTAGTCCAAAGCCCATGGTCCATCACCAGTATTACACTAGCCTCTTAACCAGAGTCTCTCCCCCCAGCCCCTTCCCTTTCCAAAGCTACTTGAACAATCATCCTAAAATTACCACATCCATCCTCTATTCAGTGATGGCTTCTCACTGCCTAAACAATGAAGCCAAATGCTCATATGGGGGAATCAAGATCATGCAGTTTGGCCCGTCAATTTCTCATCGGTTCCTCCTCTCTCCACCACCTGCACCAACCAGAGAGCTGCGCCCTCTGCTCCTCCTTCCTCTGTAAGTTCTGTGCTTTTCTGCCTCTTTATTTACTGTACTCTCTGCTTGGGATTCCTTTCCCTGTCAAGTGAAGTCCTGCCAATCTTTCAAGGCCATCATTCTCAATGAAGCCTGCCCAGTACACACAAAAAGCCCCCCGCTTCTCTGACCTTATGATAGTGCTTCCACTTTATTACACAACCATTTCACGACATACCCTTAACCATAAGCATCTTAATGGCAGGAACCATATCCTCATTTGTCTACCCCAAACACCTGGCACGATAACACACACCCTAATAGAAGCTGGAGAGATGTTAGCTGAACTAATAATGGAATTATCAAAAAGCTGTAAAAGGAATTATACCATCAAAGATTAGAATAGTAAGCAAACAAGAATCCTTCCTGTGAACATGAAAATTTGAATCCTTGGGTGCAATCAAAAGCAGTCCCAAAGCTGAAAAATAATCCAAAACCGAAGTTATTAAATAAATGAAAATTATAGTCAGTCTTACAGAACATGGCACAACTCTGACCTCAGAATTATAACATCCTTTACAAAACAAACATGGAAAGTATCTGAACTAAGTTTTGAAGAATTTATATAGATCAAAACCACCTGAAAAACCTGACCAAGAGAGTAGAGACAAACTGCTGTCTCCTTCCCTGCTATGAAAAAATTTTATTTTTTGTCTGGGTATTTTGCAAGTGACTAATGGAAGCAGTTTGCTTAAAAGTGCATACACTTGAAAAAAATCCCTTGCGTTCTGTAAGTTTTCTATGTAATTACCTAAGTGGCCGAGACAAATGGTGGACTCCACTTTTCTTTGTTTTTAAATTGGATCATATCCCCCAAAGGGTTATTTCTAAGAATAACTGATTTGCTTGGGACAAAGTAAAAAAAGAAAAAAAATTACATGAGGTTTTTCCTTCTCAGGATATTAGCTATGTTAATTACTATTCAGAAATAAAGGTCAGAGAGGATTACAGTTTATTTTCTATCTATTTATCCAAGTCCTGGAATAAAACTGATTTTAACTTCTGGGTCCATCATTTTCCCCTAAGTAGCTATTCACTCTTCCTACAGACAGTGTTCGCAGATCACTTTGGTAACCTCCTGCTCCTCCTCTGAACTCAGCATTTATTATATGTATAAATGTTTTGATATTTTCTAACTTCTCATGTTGTGGAAGGGGCTGAGACCTGGGTCCTCATCTTAACTCTCAGGTGGCTGTGCAGGCAAGCCGGGTCACTTCCTGGCTCCCTGTGCTCCTAGTTGGTTAAGTTAGAACCTAATGGTCTAGAGGGGCTGGCAAACTACAGCCTGTGGCTGCTGGTTTTTGTACGGCCCTTGAACTAAGAATGGTTTTTACATTTTTCAAAAGGTTGTAAAAAAATAAAACAGAAGAATATGCAACAAACACACAAGTGGCCCACAAAGCCTAAATGTTTACCCTTTGCTAGCCTTTTATAGAAGTTTTGTGTGTGGCCCTTCAAATTGCAAGAACCAAGAACTATTATTTTGTTTGGTTAATAAAATATCTAGTAAGCACTAGTTCTGTGCCAAGTGCCGTGGGGGATGTAAAAATTTAGTAGTCGTGGCCCTGCTGTCTAGGTGATAGACCCTAATCCAGCCTTCCACTCCTCCGATTACACTGGCTCAGCTTCCCCTGGGTCCTGACCGCTCACCAGGCAGCAGTCTCCAGCCACTCTCCTCTCCTTTCCCTCAGTGTCTGTTCAAAAGCCCTCAGTGGTGTCTACTCAGAGGCTTTCTGATTAAATGTATTAGACTTATCTGGGGCATAGTTAGCAAAGCAGATTAGAGAGCACTCCCCTGTCTCTTCTAATTTAGTAGTCAGGAGCCTGGGAATATCTTTTTTAAACATTGCACAGGTAATTGTGATATGAAGCTCCCCTTCAGAACCTCTGTCTGACAGAATATAACAGGAACTCAAAACCTGGCCCATCTACCCATCTAGACTTTTCTCCCTTCATCCTCTCTGTGCACTGTATTCTGCTGCCATACAGACTACGTGACATTTTCTGGCTCGTACCAGGCTTTCTCGTGTTGTAATTCAAGAGTCTCCCCTTCCTAGAACCCACCTCCCAATATGCTGGCTGACCTCCTACTCATTCTTCAAGGCCAGCTCAACACGTGCTCCTCTGCAAGGTTGCTACACCCACAACTCTGCTGCCCAGGCTCAGCTCTTCTTCCCTGCAGCTCCCAGGGCACCTCACATATGCTTCTTTTAGAGCTGGGGTCATGGGATCCCTTTTTTCTGTAAAGGGCCAGATAGTACCTTCAGCTTTGCAGGCCTTACTGTCTTTGTTGCAACTACTCAACTCAACGTAGCATCAAAAGCAGCCACAGACAATACATAATGCATGGGTGTGGCTGTGTTCCAATAAACTTTATTTATAAAAACAGGCAGCAGGTGGATTTAGCCAAGGGGCCATAATTTGCCAACCTCTGCTTTAGAGTGTCCATCATACTTCATACCCCTGACACATGAGAGAGGTGGCTATGTCTGAAACCTTCAGGGATTCTCCCATTTATAAAACCACTGTAATCATGCAGTCTCTCCAGTTTCCTCGTCTGTCCACGTGAGCGATACCTATACTTCACAGAATTGCTGTGAGGGAAGACGAGATCAGGGTTGATATCAAATGAGAATAACAGTGTGCTGACTGCATCTGCTTGCCCAGCCAATGACTCACTCACTTCCAAATGCAGGTAGTAGTGGTGCATATAGTGCAGACTTGTGTCCGAGTATAAATTACTTATCAGATGCCACAGCCCTGCAGGGCACCTAGCACAAGCATGCCAGGGCACAGGTCCCCAAACAGCTACAAGAGAGAGCAGTAATAGAGATGGCAATGACCTTGGGAGATCAGTGAGGTGATGACTTACAACAGGGTGACCAGGGGAAATTTATGGAGGCAGAGTTTTAAGAGGCAGCTTGGTGTACACAGTGTATAGGCCATAGGCTTTTGTGTAAAGACTGACTGGGATTAAAGATTCCAAAGCCCAGTTTTGCCACTTTTTAGCTTTGTGAATTCAGGTAAGTTAGTAACTTTTCTGAACCTTCCTCACCTATAAAATGGGGCAAACAGGAGTGAGCAGTGTAGATATTCAGTAAGATAGTGAAAGTGCTTGGCCCGCAGGAAGTATTTAGTCAACATCAGCTTCTCTTCCCTCTGAAAGACAGATGGGATTCTGACAAGCAATGGTGGAGGAATGATGGTCCGAATGTGGGGAATGAGAGGCAGCAGGAAGAGTACAGTAGTAGAAACAGTGTTCCAGGGAGAGCAAACAGACCAGTCTGCCTAGAGGAAAGATCCACAGAGGGCACAAAGGGTAGCAAAACTGGAAGCCAGGCTGGGGGTCATGATGGGGAGCAAAATGCAAACACTCTAACCACTGCCCCACAGAACCTAGCAGAACGTGAGAGATTAGCATTTACTGAAGTGGCCAAGTCGCAAATGCTCACAGAACATGCAAAACTATAAATATTCATAAGTCTCTTTTAAGGGTCAAAGTATAACGTGGCCCAATTCAAACAAGCTTCTTTTAACAAACAAGACTAATATTTAGTAGTCAAGGCACTCAGAAGTTTGCTAAAAACGGAAGCAGCGGTGAGCAGGAGGCTCTGACACCCTTTCACCCTCACGCCCGCCTAGTGCAATGCCTGGAAGCCCACACACGGGGCATCAGAACGGGCAGGATGGCTACGACGTCACTCCCCACCCCGAGTCACATTCTAGCAGTCTGAGCAAGCCTTGGTGGTGAATAACTTAGCTGAAAGTTACTTCATTCATGGAAGCAATACCAGGCCTAACCAGGACCACCAACCAGCCCCCAAACTTCTACAAAGAAGGTCTTCATACTTGGGATTCTTCTCCCCAGGGAGGGGCTGGTTGAGGATGGTGGGCTTGGATGGTGATGCTGGAACGACTTCCTGGGAGGAGTCCAGGCCTGCGCTCGGCTCCGTGCTCTGGCTGTCCTCCTCCAAAACCAATCTGCTTATTGTCATGCGCTTGTTCTTGGGCTGCAGTTCAGAGCCACCCTCACCCTCAGCAGGGGCTGAACTTTCGTTTTCATCTTTTCTCGGTCTCTTGTTTTTGAGGGCTGGTGATGGTGGGCATGCTTTATTAGGAAATACCATATCTTTCTGGTCCAGTTTTGAGAAGGCTGCCTCAGAATCTTGTGCACTGGACAGAGTCTTGAAAGCTGCTTTCAGAGTCGTAATTCCAATGGTGGTTGGAGTGTTCTGTAGCTGCCTACAAATAGCGCAAACGTACAGAGATCAGTTTCACCATTGTGGATGCCTGTCCAAGCAGCCACCACTTTTTCAAAGTGTGAAGCTTCAAATTAGACAGAACCTCCTCAAGCTGAGAACTCTTCATTTAAAAAAACACAGGGAGGGTGAATGATACAACCTTTATTTATAAAAGCTTCCATTATAAGTGTTAAGCAGAGGCTTTAAATATATATAAAAGTTGAACTATGGAGCTTCAACTTTAAGTAAGAGAAACCTAAAGGAACTAGGGCCAGTGATCCTCCCTCCAGAGACCTATCCAGCCTGTATACTGTCTAACCCATTAGCCTGCGTGGACTAAAGCAGTGCTTTCCACAATGCAAGAGCTCTGCACAGTGTCTGACAACTACAAATCCTTCTGGACAACCAACTGATAACCCAGCAATCTCACCTGGGAGCCTAAACTCTTCTTCCAGTTGTCCCAGTCCAACCCTCACGTGAGAGAAGTAAAAGACTAGTCTCCATTCTGCCCTCTTTCTCCTACAATACACTTATAAACGGGATCTTGAGAATTCTCAGAGTGAGAAGCATGCCACACAATGAGCAACTGCCTTTTCAAAATAAAGTTCATCTATCATTTGGAACAGCTAATATGTTCTAAGTAAAAACTGTTAGGGCAACTTGGCAGCCTGCATGCCAAACCCAGCTGGCAGATGTGTCTTTTCTAAGCTATTCAGATTTTTTTGTTTGGTTGGTTTTTTTAAATTGGACTAACTGCCAACATCCAAAAATTGGAAAATCTCAAAAAAAAATTTGGATATCTCACATAAAAATGTGAACTGAAGTTTGGAAATCTTTGGACATCTCACATAACAACAATCACACGAAGCTGGAAAGTGTGCCCCCTCTGGGTCCCAATCCTGTGCTCTCAACTGTATTATCCTAGACCATTTTGCTCCTTTACATCTCATCCTGGGCCCCCAAAGACATCTAAATGTGTGACCTCTGCTTTGTTAACTGGTCCTGGAAATATGATTCACAAGTTTGAACACTGTATTAAGAGATAAGGTATCGACAGGGAAGTACTGAGTAGATACGGGTGAGGCAAGGAGAGAGAAACAGAAGGAAACAACCTTTGAGGAACAGCCAGTCAGGAACTTCTGCCAAGGGTCTGACATCCTGTTTTCAATATTCCCATTTTCCCAGGGTGTGCTCTGTAAATCCCACAGTGTCTTCTACAAGTAACCCAGTAACATGTTAAGAAGTCAAACCACCAGGAAGAACTAACTGATCCTGCTCTAAGAAGATGACTATATTTCCAACACATCACCCCAGTGTTTCACCCAACATTACAAAAAGGGCATCTCTCTCACCTGGCAGGTTCTCTGAGTGGCTTTTCCACAGGCTCTGGTGCTGGCTGTTTATCTTCCTTCACTGTGGTTGAGGCGGAGGACTCAGATTTCAAAGCCTTTTTGGCCATCTGGGAAAGGAAAAATGTCGTTAGGAAGAAGAAGTCAAAGAATTTCATTAATTCTTTGCTTCTTTCACCAGGAACATACTCAATATACTAGTATGTTCACTTACAAACCCAATTAAGGCATGGACTAGAAGAGGACATAAAAAGCGAGAGAACTTACAAGAATTATCTCAAATTTCTTCCTTCCTTCCTTCCTCAAAAAATGGCTTACAGTTTTCTATAACTAAAGAAGAATTCAATCTGAGTGGTGCTAAAAGCATCTTGACGTTGCAAGAATACCAAAAGCTTATTTTGGACAACAAATAATTAAATCATTTTACTTTGTATCTCCTCTTCTATCCTTCCAATCTCATCCCTAATCTGGCTTCTGAATCCCAAATACATCTTTGGGGTCATATGCAAAAGTCAAACTTTTTATTTTCTCTCTGAAACTTAGGGATGACTGATGTCTACATTAATGTCTTTTAGTTTGTGTATAGAATTTTTTATGACATTTCCATAAATGTTTTGCCTGTTAACAACTCTTTGAAAATCCTTACTTGTACCACATGAAGCCCTGAGTAGGCCAACCTTGCTCTAACTCCAACTGCTCATCTGTCACCCTCAGACTGAAGTTTTACACATTTCCAATCAGTCCAGTATCATTCCATTTTAGATTGTACATCTGTAACAAGTGATATCTTAAGAGCTGAGAATTCTATCCTCAACAGAAACAGTGACAGGTTATTTTCCAGTTACCTGAATACAAAAGAAGGGGTTCCTAGGCCAAGCTCAAGTATCCTGACACTTACTGCTTGAATACTCCAAATTATCTGCTTTACAAATAATTTTGAGAGTCGCCAAATGATTGCTAGGATCACGGACACTGCCCTGATATGGGCCTTGCAGATCTACTGTTATGAACTAGGATTATTTTCAACATTCTAAACCCCTCTCAGGTCCACCCTCTATGGCAGACTAGGTTCTACTTCTTCCTTGCACTGTCTTGAGCCTCATTTCATCCATTCCTTATGCTTGTCTCTTTGATCCAGTTAAAGTATGTCTTCATCTGGCCTCTCTTGCTAGTCATATTCTAGTCACACCTTTTCTCCTGCTATGCCCTCTTCCTTT
This sequence comes from Hippopotamus amphibius kiboko, assembly GCF_030028045.1. NCBI lineage: Eukaryota > Metazoa > Chordata > Mammalia > Artiodactyla > Hippopotamidae > Hippopotamus > Hippopotamus amphibius. The sequence continues at coordinate 17,389,223 of NC_080201.1, read as the reverse complement.
TAACAACCCCATCATACCACATCTACCAAACCACTCTTCCTCACAAACTTAACTCAGATTTCATCTCCTTTGGGAACCACCATCAATTCTAACTGAATGTTCTCCTACTTTAACCACATAGATGAATCACACATAGAGGAAGTAAAAACGGGAGGTGAGGGAAACCAGGTATGTTCCATTTGCCTCTGCCAGGATCTCTGCTTCTGAATATTTAAGGCATTTTTTAATTAAGGAAGATAGCACATATAATTCAGTTTTTTCCATGCATTTACTCTTTTCACTTTAAAAAAGAGCTGTCCTTTTCTAATTGCCTACACATCCTCAAGGCTACATCATGGTTATGGGATGAGAAGGCCAAGCCCCACCGTGAGGAGGTAGGGCTCTGTGTCATCCAGGTGACTCTCCAGGAATCGCAGCATCTTCTGCTGGAAGGTCTCGTAGGAAAAATTCTGGATAACAGGGTGGGCCAGGTTCTTTTCACGGATAATGTTCAGGAGATCATTTCTCAGCTTCTACACAAAGGACCAATTTTTGCAACGTGAGAAAGGAAAACTCCAGTAAAAATTCAATGATGATTCACACTATCAGAACTTTCACAATGCTGTCAATGACTATCACCGGTGCACATACAGGAAGGGAAGGCTGCCACAATGTAGAGCAGATAAAAAAAAATTACTCATCAGCCACCAGTTACTACGTAGCTATTTAAAAAAAAGGGTGAAGAACTTAGGACCTAAAGTGCCTTTATATTTTACACAAAGATTTTAAACTTTCAAAAAAGAAAGCCAAAAAGGATGAAAAGCTCCCTATGTACTAATATAAAAAGATCTCCAAGGTTTATATTAAGTGAGAAAAGCAATTTATAAAATGCTCAAATTAGTGTGTAGAATATGCTCACATATGTGTATGGGAAGCACAGGAAGAATGGAAGTATGTGTATGTCTGTATATAGACACACATGCACACTTATTTGCTTGCATATGCACAGAATATCTCTGTTAAAAATAAAAGAAAAAACATTGGTTGCCTCTAACGAGAGGAACGAGATGGCTGAGTCACAGATGAGAGAATTTTCATTAAGCTCTTTTGTTGTACCTTTTGAATATTGTATTACATACATGTATCAACTTTTCAAAAACTAAAATTTACATTTATAAAGGAAAAAAAATAAGAGCAGGGTATTAACAGAGCTTTTGACACCAAAAATAGAGGAGTTAAGTCCTCACCGTGGCAGATTCTCAAGCCTGCAGGATCAGCATTTATGCAAATAAAGTCAGAGCTGTTAGTACCAGTGCTGATCACTAAAGTTCTGTCACAAACCTGACAGAAATGGGCAAGTAAATGATTTATGTAAATTTTTCAAACAAATTTTTGAAAAGCCATTCTAACAGTAAGTTATCCTGCAGGTAAAGGACAACATGCTCAAGGCACTGAATATTTAAAGAACATTCCTGACAGAGAACCCTTTCCCTGTTTCCCCACAAAAAGCAATGAGCTGGATTTAGGTCGTGGGAGCAAAAATATATCAGATTTACCTGAGTTGTGGGGTCCTTGGACATATGTTTTTTCAAAATTTTTGAAGCCTTTTCAAATTCTTTGTTTTTGATACAAATAATGACCGCCTACAAAAGGGGGAAAAAAACTTTTTTTTTAACTGTTGTAATAATGAAAGGTGTAATCAGAATATCAAATATCAAAATAAGCTCTACTGAAAAGTAAAACTGAGTCTTATATACCCAAGAACTTTTTCACATTCTATCAAATTCCTATATTTAAAAACTAACAATTATTGTCCAGGTTTATGAACAACCGTACGCTCTCTTTCAGTGTGTAGGGTAGCAGATTTTCAACATTACATTGGATTTACAAAAAAATAGCTGAAACAGCAAAACCTGATTTCCTGTATTACAGACCATTTACCCAATCTGAATAGGGCCTTCTAAGGAAAGGCAAAATGGACAGGAGTGATTCCAGGTCCCTAGAACAATTGGTTTTGTTCTTTTTTGGATGCAAAAGCTTTGATGTAATGCGGGGAATGAGAGGAGCATATACTGTGGAGGGAAAAAAAGTTATTTGCTGACCACAGAGTTCTGCTAGTGCCATTCAGGAAAGGCCTGAGGCCAGTTCGGTTAGGAGAACCAGAACAGCCTCTCATACTGGAAACCTCAGTGGGCCAACTCCAGTTAAAGTGTGCAGGAAATTACTGAGACAGACAAACCCAGCTCAAGTTCCAGGTAGGATGACAAGGTCTCTTCAGCCACAGAGAAAAAAAAAAGAGTCCTTCGATCAAGAAACCCCAAGAGAACATATGTAGAGGGCAAATAACAGTGACTGAAAATTAAAAAGGATATTTTCAAAACATATGTGCACATTTTTTAAAAAAATCAGAAAAGCCAAAAAAAAAAAAAATTGGGACCACCTGGAGTTATCTAACAGGATAAAGTAACTACCTTAAATCCAGTCTCAAAGAAACATAACTCACACATAAAAAAGGAAAGGAAAACTTGTCCACAGATATTTTCAGTCTTCATAGGGAAGAATTTAAGGAGATACATACAGACCAAGAGAAGGAGGAATAGCAAGAGAGTTCAGAAAGTACCAATCTCTGGTGCTTCTGTCCTCAAAATGCTGAGCACAGCCGTACAGGGCAAAGGAAACTGGTGTCAAACAAACACTTCTGAGTAGCAGGCACAACACTAAGTTCCTGCTGCCAGGGAGGGGATGAAGTAAGTCTTCATTTTAATCAGATCATCACATTCACTTTTATATCATTTTCAGCAGAAAAACTACACTAAGACTATACTTACTTTCTTAAAGAATACAGAGGTTTTACTTTTTATAAATCATTTATTTAGGCCCTGTTATGTTTTAAAATTTTATTTAACTTGCATAAATTAACTTTTTTGGCATACTGTTCTAAAACATGTATCAACTCCTATAACCACGATACCAAAAAACCATGGATCCAATAAACCTCCCTTGTGTTGCACTCTGTAGTCACCTCCTCCCCATCCCTAACCCCTGATCTTTACACTGTTTCATCTCTTCAGAATGTCATATAAATGGAATCATACAGTATATATGGAATCAGCTTAATTTTTAAAGGATGTAGCCTTGAGTCTAGCTTTTTTCTCTCAGTATAATGCCCTTGAGATCATCTGTGTTGTTGCATTATCAATAGTTCCTGCTTTCTTACTGATGAGCAGTATTCTGTTGTATATGGACGTACCAAGTTTGTTCATTCACCCACAGGAAAGAGTTTTGGGTGGTCTGCAATTTTGGTGATTATGAATAGAGATGCTAGAACATTTACGTACAGGTTTTGGTGTGAACATCATTTCACTTCTCTCAGGTAAGTGGGACTTCCTGGGTCATATGGAAAATGCATAAGAAAGTGGGATTGCTGGGTCATTTGGAAAATGCATGTTTATAAGAAATGGGCAGACTGGCTTCCCAAATGGCTATACCGTTTTGTATCCCCGTCAGCAATGAATGAGGGTTCCAGTTGCTCCACATTCACTCTAGAACTTAGCAGTTTTTAAAGTTTAGCCATTCTAATAGGTATGTCCCAGTATTCTCTGTGGTTTTAATTTGTATTTCCCTATTGATTAAATAATGAGCATCTTTTCATGTGCTTATTTGCCATCTGTATATTCTCTTTGGTTGTTTTTTTTAAATAGGGGTGTTTGTTTTCTTGTTCATTTGGAGAGTTCTTTATAGATCTTGGATACAAATCCTTTGTCAGATATGTGATTTGCAAATATTTTCTCCCAGTCTATAGCTTGTCTTTTCATTCACTGAACAGTGTCTTTCTCAGAACAAATGAAGTCCACTTTATGCTCTTAACAGATCATCTTTTTAGTGTCATATCTAAAAGCTTTTTACCTAAGTCCAGGACATGAGGGTTTTTTTTTCATGTTTTCTTCTAAAAGTTTTATAGATTTACATTTAGATTATGATCCACTTTGAATCAATTTTTTTATGAGTTTTAGGTCAAGATTCATTTATTTTTTGCATATGGACACCCAGCTGTTTTAATTCCAGTTGCTGAAGACTATCCTTTTTCCATTAAATATCCTTTTCCATTGAAATGCTTTCACATTTTTTGTTAAAAATCAATCAGTCATATTTGTGTGGGTCTACTTCGAGACTCTTCTGTTCCACTAATCTGTATGTCTACAGTCATGAGTACTGTAGCTTTATAGCAATTCTTAAAATTGAGTAGTAAGTCCTCCAGCTTTGTTCTTTTACAAAATTATTTTTGTTCTTTTAGTTTTTTTACGTTACCATGTCTTTTAGAATCAGTTGGTATCTAGAGAAAATCCTGCTGAGATTGTGATTAGAATTATATTAAATCTATAGATCACTTGGAGAGAACTGACATCTTAACTATATTAGGTCTTCCAATCCATTTACGAGGCTGTAAGTTCTTCATCAGCATTTTTTTAATGGATGTTTATGATTCATTGCTTTTTTTTCCCCCTTTGGCTGTGTTGGGTTTTTGTTGCTGTGTGCGGGCTTTCTCTAGTTGTGGTGAGTGGAGACTACTCTTCTTTGGGGTGCACGGGCCTCTCACTGCGGTGGCTTTTCGTTGTGGAGCCCGGGCTCTAGGCTCCTGGGCTTCAGTAGTTGCAGCAGGCGGGCTAAGTAGTTGCAGCACATGGGCCCCAAGCTCATGAGTTTCAGTAGTTGTAGCACATGGGCTCAGTAGCTGTGGCACACTGGCTGTAGGGTGGCGTGCAGGCTTAGTTGCTTCGCGGCTTGTGGGATCTTCCAGGACCCAGGGATTGAACCCGTGTCCCCTGCATTGGCAGGCGGATTCTTAACCACTGCGCTACCAAGGAAGTCCTTTCATTAGTATTTTGTATTTTTCCAAATCCTACACGTTTTGTTAGATTTATACGTAAGTATTTTTCTTTTCTTTTCTCTTTTTGGAGCTATTGTAAATGACACAGTATTGGTAATTTCATTTCAAAATTTTCATTTTCATTTCATTTCACTGCTAGCATATGAAAATATGATTTTGTGTGTTGATCTTGTATCCTGCAGTCAGGCTAAACTTATTATAGCTTTTTGGGTATATTCCATGGAATTTTGTATATGGACAGCCATGTCATCTGGAAAAAGGGACAATTTTATCCCTTCTTTTCCAACCTGTTGCTTTTTTTTGTTTGGTTTTGGCGGCGTTGGGTCTTCATTGCTGCGTGCAGCCTTTCTCTAGTTACGGTGGGTGGGGGCTACTCTTCATTGTGGTGCACAGGCTTCTCTTGTTGCATAGCCTGGGCTCTAGGCGCGTGGGCTTCAGTGATTGTGGTACACGGGCTCAATCATTCTGGCTCGCGGGCTCTAGAGCACAGGCTCAGTAGTTGTGGTGCACAGGCTTAGTTGCTCCTCGGCATGTGAGATCTTCCTGGACCAGGGCTCAAAGCCGTGTCCCCTGCATTCGCAGGCGGATTCTTAACCACTGCGCCACCAGTGAAGTCCCGAATTTGTTGCCTTTTATTTATTCTTCTTGACTTACTGCACTGGCCAGGTCTTCTAGTATGATGTAGAATGGAAGTGGTAAGAATGGACATCTTTGCCTTATTTTGGATGTTAGGGTCAAAGCATTGATTCTTCTCCATTAACTATGATGTTACCTATAGGTTTTCTGTAGATGCCTTTTATCAGGTTAAGGAAGTTCCCTTCTAATCCTAGTTTGCGGAGTGTTTTTACCATGAACTAATGTTTAATCTTGTCAAATGCTTTTTCTTCTTCAATTAATATGATCATATGGTTTTTCCTTTGGACCAACAGGGTAAATTACATTAATTGATTTTCATATACTGAACCAGCCTTGCATTCCTGGGCTTTAGTTTCCCAATTGTGCCATACACTAACTACATCTGCATCCAGGACTAAGCATCAGGATAGACAGTAAAAAAAGGAATGGATTCCACTTCAAGTTCTGGGAATTACAGCTCCACTGCTAAAGAGAAAGGGTTCTCTCCCTTTAGGTTTAGGTGCCTGCCCTCCTGCCACAATCATCACTGGGTCACTGCTGCCACCAGTGTAGTATTGCCTGGGTGCTAGGATAGAGAAGAAGGGAAAAAAGGAAAAGAAAAACCCTGCGATTTCTTCCACCCTCTCTGACCCTTAGCAGATCCCCTTTCCTGCTCCTCAGACCAGAGACAGCCTCTCTTGGAATTCTTTCTGTTCACACCTGGGGTGCACTTCCAGGTTTCAGGATCCTTCAAGTCCAGGCCTGGTGATACTGGAAAGGGAAAAGATGGTAATCTACTCATCACCAGTTTAGTGGACCTTCATATTCTGGTCTTCTCCGTTTGCTTACTGCCCTTTACATTTCAGTTCTCAGATGCTCCATTCATTCTGTCCAGGATTTATACTTGCATTAAGAAAGACAGAAGAGTATGCTTATCTGTCTTTCCCAGAACTGGAACACAGGTCCTACTATGTTTAATTTGTGAAACAAGAAAGGAAATGTGAATGCTTTCAAAATCTAAATGGAAAGTCTGCCTCCAAAGTTTGTACTATGAGCTTTTTAAAAACTATGGATTAATTTCTTGGGAAGTTTTTGTCTGTTTTTTAAGAGATGAAACTTCGCTTTTTGAAAACTTGAAAGTTTTCAGAAATAAGTATAATTTCTTCTCTTATGTATCTATTAAGGTTCTTATAATGTAGCAATAGTGATGGTCTCTGGCTAACTTAAAAGGAAAATTCCAAGCACAGATTTTCAACATAAGTGAGATAGGTTTATGTCGGAGGAAGTACCAGAAAGGACATAAGAAGAGAAAACCAAACTCACAGAAGTGAAGAAAGTGGGGCTAAAAAAGCAAACTCAGAAAGAAACCAGGCTGTTTTGGGAAGCACAAATACTCAAAAAGCCTTGACAAAGCTTTCTGTATCAAGAATTGAAAGTTTTAAGACAGTGTGTCTGATGCACCAGCCCCTCAAATGGGATGAAGGCCCCCAAAGAAATCAAGGTGCTATTACCAAAGGTGCACAGCAAAAGCAACACATAAATGCTCTCCCAAGAACATGTCATATATGTTATTCTCCCCTCTTCACAGAAATCTGAGGCATCTCTTGTTTAGTTGTGAAAAGAAAACCAATGTAGTCTCGATATCATTATCAGCTTACAGAAGCAGTTCTCAAACTTTCTGGTCTCAGGATTCTTTATACTATTAAATGCTAATGGACCCCAAAGAGCTTTTGTTTATGTGGGTTAGATCCGTTGATATTCACTGTATTAGAAATATAAAACAGAAAAATATTAAATATTTATTAATTTGTTAAAAATAACAATAAACTCATTACAGGTTAACATAAATAACAAGTTTATGAAAAATTATTTTCTAATACAAAAGTTTAATGAGAAGGGTGGCATTGTTTTACATTTTTGCAAATCTCCTTAATATCTGGTTTAATAGAAGAAAGATGGTATTCTCATATCTGCTTCTGCATTCATTCTATTGTGATATGTTATTTTGGTTGAAGTGTATTAAAAAAATCCGGCCTCACACAGATAAAGTTGGAAAAGGGAGTAGTATTTTAATAGCTCTTTCAGAAAATGTGGATACTCCTCTTTGACACTACACCAAACGTTGGCAAGTGAACTCTTCGTCACTATTACATTAAAATCTGTTAGTCTGTCTTGTACTTTTAATGGATCTATTACCCATGAATGATTTTGCAATACAATTCATTGATCATTTGGAAAATATTGGTTTATGATCTTCCAAATGCTGATACATTCCTTAAAAATCTTTTTAAAATCACAGTTGTTAATATCACCATCAATCATATCAGAAGAGTCTGAGTATTGGGAAGCTACCAAGCATACGACAATAAGTTTTCCAAAATTCTGATCTTCACCTGAAAGTGTGAATTTTATCTCTGGCGACAAATACTGCCACTTTTTTTTCCTTGAAGTGACAAGTTCACTTTGCTCTCTCAAGAAAACGACTGCCAGATTACCACATCTGGATAACCAAGGTTTGTCAGTTATTTCAAGTAAAAGTGGTGTTGCAATACAAAAGCAGCTAACTCAGCATGCAGCTCAATCACACAAACATTTCTCCTGAAGAGAACCATCACGTCTCAGTAAGCAGCACAAATGCGACAGGAAAACTTCCTATTTTGTTAGATGAAATACTGAAAAAACATTTGCTCAAGACTTAATAAAATTAGTAATTTTTACTGCTTCATCTAAGACATTCTTAATTAAAACTGGCTTTTTTTTTTTAACTGCAAGCACATGGCATTGAAGAATATAATGACTAACAGTACAATTAACCACTACCCTGGTCATGGTCATGGACACGCTAAGGCACCAGAAATTTTACCCATCACTGCTCTGCATCGTCAGTGTAAATTTCAGTGCACCTGAAAACCTCAACTAACATTCTGGCATTATGAAGATAGTTTTGACCCCTGAAAGGGTCCCAAAGACCTGCATATATCCCTGGACCAGACATGAGAAGTTCTAACTTAAATAATCTACTTGATAACTTTTTAAAAAATTTAATAAACTTTAAGATAAATTGCTGTGATACTTTACAGAGCTTAAGAATGCATCAAAAAGCCTCACTGAGCCTAGGCATTCCAAGGTATTTTTCCAAAGATGACCATTAACAAATTCTATGACTAAATAAGATATTAAAAAAACAAATCAAAGAGACAAGTGATACAGTATTGTTTAATAACTTGGATATCAAGGTAACTATGGCAGCCAGCCTCTAAGATGCCTCCCAATGATCCCCACCTCCTGCATAGTCCCATTCCACACACTAATCCAGCTGTTCAGGTCTGCGTGACCAAGAGCATATGGCAGAAGTAATATGTCACTTCTAAGCTTAGTTTATAAAAGACGACAGCTTTCTGTCTTGGGCTCTTGTTCTCTTGGATCCTCTAGGGGAAGCAAGCTACCTTGTTGTAAGTAGCCCTAAGGAAAAGCAAGGAGCTGAAGTCTCCAGCCAACAGCCAGCGAGGAAGTGAGACCTGCTAACCATGTGAGTGAGCTTGGAAACAGACCCATCAGCCCTGGGTGAGTCTTGAGATGACTGCAACCCTAGTAGGCAGCTTGACTATAATCTCATGAGAGACCTCAGTGAGAAACACAGCTAGCTCTCTACCAGATTCCTGACCCTTGGGAACTGAGATAACATTTATTGTTTTAAGCTGCTAAATTCTGGGTTAATTTGTTACACAGCAGTAACAATAATATAGTAAGTAACAAGAGATCTGATACCTGGTGGAAAATGAAAAAGCAGAAGGGAGTCAACATAAGGAAATGGTTGACTATTTAAAGGGAATCTATATTTTGCTAATAGATTTTTTCCTAATGAAGCCCCCAAACAAGAGATCTATGAACTTAAGTAATAAATATGCAGAAGACATATCTATAGCCCTTGCGTTCTGAAGGAGTTCAATTTCTGAATTAGCTGGCTACTCAACAGTAGTTACATAAATTACGCTGAACTGGTACCATTTCTTCCCATTCAAAAGATCCTTAGCTATTCTGAAAGTAGGCATGGATTTCTCCTCCCTTGCTAATATGTCTTTTCTGGCATTTTACCTCCAACACAAACCTGACTTACCTATACTAAAACTCTATTCTTGCAGTCATTCCTCCTTGGAATTGGAATCTTCTAAGCATTCTTTGCAAGACCAAAAGTACTTCCTGCCCAAGGTCCTTAACTGAATAAATATCTGTACCCCACACACAGTTTTTTAACTGTTGTTTTTTTCAATAGGGTGTCTGAGTACCCAACACACAGCCAAGGGATAGAAAGTCTTCGCTAAACAAGGTGTGTCCCCCATTCCCCCTCCTTGGCCCCAAGATCCCATCCTTTGAGGAGGTGCTCTTATCTCTTCTTACCAATTTCCTTACTTTTACCACCAAGCCAATGCTGAGCTGTTGTTCTTCAGTTCCCACCTCTGCATCTGCTTCCACATCCCCAGCCTTGGTCATTGGAGAAGAAATAGCTTTTTCTGGCTGGTTTCCATGGCCACTTCAGTGTTTTAAATATAAACAAGTTCCACTACTTGAAACTACCTGAGCCATGACATAGTTCCAGTCCCAAATTCCTAGACACTGTACAAGCTTTTTTCTTGTCAAGAACACTGCCTGCGTCAGCCTTCTACCACTACTGTTTTCCTAACTGGCTGATTATTTCAGCACCTCCGATTTGTCTGTTCAAAGAGAATGTTCCCTAAGCCTCTTTTTGCAATTGCATGAAAGAGCTCAAAGCAGTCAGTCCCACATTTCCGAAGACACCAACCATTCTCCTTGGTCTATAATAAACAAGGGTGACCAAACCCTAGGCCAGTTACTTTTAGCCCTTTCACGATGCTGCTCTGAATGGTATGATAACCTCCAAAATATCATTCTTCAATGCCAACTCACTTCCTGTATACTGTGGCCCCTCCTGCCAGGGCCACAAGGAAGACCGTCAAAAGCACAAAAGCTGAGCACCTGCCATGAACAGTTCCTCCCATGTCTGGGCTAGGAAGGGGTCACCTGATGAAATAACATCTATGTGTGTGAGTTATGTGTTTTGAGTGTGCTCACTTGCTCTCTCTCCATCCCTGTTTGTCCTCCACCCCACACAGAAAAGATAAGCACTGATTCCTCAAAGACCTCTGATCTTTGGTAAAAGAAAAAAGAAATTAAAAATAGAGCCTTACAGCCTCCTTGACCAGTTTTCTACTGGATTCGACCACTGCCTCTGTCAGTGTAAATTCCGTTTTAATCATCTCCAGCACATTGATAGCTGATTCCAGTGGTGTGAGCTCAGCCTCCATATCAAAGGAACAGTCTAGGACAAAGAGCACAGTTTTCACTTTAACCTATTTTCCAAAAAGCAGAAGAATTATGTCCAAATATATACATGTGAAACATGCAAATATAATAAGATTTGCATTTAATTTGCTGACATACTGGCTACGGTTTTACAAACACGTTAAGGGTCCAAATTCAAATCCATGAATTTTCAAGCGACTTTCAGTAATTTTCAAGACAGGTAAAGAATTATTTTTTAACATATGCATCTGCATCTCAAATTTCACGATCAGATACAAATGGCCAGAAAGAAACTAAAGATCGTTTTGCTAAACAGCTGTCAAGTTTAAATTCAGAAAAAGCGGAAGAAAAAAAAAGTGCTCATACTTTAAAAACACTTTTCTATGGAGGAAAAATGGCCATTTTCACATAATTCACTTTAGATAGCAACAAAGTTGGGGCGAGCAAGAAACAGGTGGGAGGAAATAAACACAGAAGAGCAGCGAAGACAATACTAAGTGGAGAAAACTAGAGCCAGAGAATAAACTCATCCTTGAAGGAAAAAGACCACTGTGATGGAAACATAGTAGCCCACCTCAACCCTGAATCCTTCGGTCCAGGATGTAAGTTTGAAAACAACGTAGCCCTAAATAAGTTAGCCCAGAGAAGAACATAAAAATAGCCATACCTAAATTTTCCCCTTCTTCAATGCGCGACAGACACTGCATAACCCGCAGCAGCCGAGACACGGTATGCTCCTTCCCCAAGGGCCTGACAAGCAAAGCTGGGAAAGAAGACATCGTTGGCTCGGCGACCCCCAGCCGCGACACTCAGGCCCCATAGGTCCCCTTCCCAGGAGCCCCAGCCTCCTTCCCCAGGCCCGGCCCTCACCCTGCATGATGTCCCGGATCTGCCTGAAGTCCCCGTACCGGCTACCCCGAAAGGCCCGCAGCGCCTCGTGGAAGTAGAACTTGAGCACCCAGCGGTTGACTGCCTCCTCCAGCCGCGCCTCTCCCGCGCCCCGCTCCGCGGCGCCCCCCAGCCCCGGCGCGTGGCGCCCCCGCCGAGCCCGCCCGCCGCTGCGGGACGCCCGCCTGCCTGCCGCCCGCCCGCTGCTGTCGCTGCTCCCGCCTCCTCCCGCCATCGTGTCCGATCGCCGCGCGCCCTCCCCGCCCTCCCTGCCGGGACGCTTCCTCGACTGTGACGCCGCCGGGTCACGCACGACGCCCGGGCCGGAAGCGGAGCCCGCCGTCCCGGCTCCCGCGGCCATGATACGGACAGCGTTCCGAGCCGCCCGCGGGCTTCTGGGAGGGAAAGGACCGGGGGCTCCCCGCCTCCCTCTCGGACCCCGTAGTTCCCGGTGTGCCTGCCGCAATGCTTGCTGGGACTTGAGGTCCATGTTTCCCAGACGAGTAAACCAACCAGGGTTTGCGGTTAAGTGTCGACTTTGCTCCGAAATTATGGAACACTGTGCTGGAGACGCAGGGCAGTGTATAAAATATTGAAAAATGCGTGCAGCTTATTAAACATTTTGTAAATCGTGAAATGTAACATGTAGAAAGGAAACTTTATTAAACAAGTTTACATTTTAACAAGTAAAGCAAGAGGCCAGTGTTAACCCAGCCGAAGTCAAGAAATAGAATAGGGCCGGCACACCAGAAAACTCTTAAGACATATAAGGTACATAATTTAAATTTTTTTTCTTTTCTTTAAATTTTTCTCTTTTTGAATTTTTTCTTGTTTTTTGTTTGTCTCTTTCTTTTTTCCCTAAGATATATAATTTTTTAAATTACAAAAATAGCACATTTAGAACAATTAGAAAAAAATAATCAAAACATTAACATTTAGATCAGCCATAACCCCACATGAAAAGGTAAGTTGACATTTATGTTTATAGCCTTCCAACGTCTTGTATACCTATTGTCTGTGTGTGTGTATATATATATATTTATATAATCTTTTTGCATTCAACATGTAAGGAACATCTTTCCATAGGTGAACCAAAGTCTTCTTTACCAAAACCACTACAGTAAGATGTTTAGGTTATTTCAAAATGTTGTAATTCTAGACATTCTCAATATTAGAAACATCCTTTTAACTGTGTTGTTGCACAAATTCATAATTATTTCCTTAGAATAATTTCCTTAAAGTAGAATTTACTGAGTGGACGAATACACAGTAGAACACCAGTCATCACATTCACTCATAACTCATCACTCTTCTGTTTTTCTTTTGAACATGGTGCGGACTCCTTAAAATGACTTTTAAAGCCTGAAGAAGTTGCCTATTTGCTAATCTCATTTTGGGCTCATGTTTCGTGTGTGTGTGTGTGTGTGTGTGTGTGTATGTACAGCTTCTATCATTTCATTTTCACCTACTACTCGATTTGCCCAGTGCCTTCTTCTTGTCCATTCCAGTCTAACTATATCCTTCCTGTCCTCCAAGCTTCACTTAAAAGACATTTCACCCTTTCTTGACTTTCTGTGTTAGATTAAATACCCTTGCTGCTCCCTTCTTAGCACCTCATGTTTCACCTCCCTGAAATATATTCTCCACACTTAGCTCTTTTTATTTTTTAAATAAATTTATTTATTTCTTTGTTTGTTTGTTTTTTGGCTGTGTTGGATCTTCGTTGCTGTGCGTGGGCTTTCTGTAGTTGCAGAGAGTGGGAGCTGCTCTTCATTGCAGTGCCTGGGCTTCTCATTGCGGTAGCTTCTCTTGTTGTGGAGCATGGGCTTCAGTGGTTGTGGCTCACAGGCTCTAGAGCGCAGACTCAGTACTTGTGGCACACAGGCTTAGTTGCTGCACGGCATGTGGGATCTTCCCAGACCAGGGCTCAAACCCGTGTCCCCTGCATTGGCAGGTGGATTCTTAACCACTGTGCCACCAGGGAAGTCCCCACAGTTAGCTCTTTTGGGGTCAGGTACTGTGTCTTCTTGTTTACCCTGCATCCCAGAACCTACCCCAAGGCCTCTCACGTTTTTTGAGGTTGGATAGAATTGAGTAGGCACATGAATAAGGCTTTTGATACATGTTGAAAAACTGTACCACCAGCAAATTATATTTACTGAAATTTAATTTCGCATCCACCAGCAAATTATACTCAAATATGGACATTCTTATGGCTGCCTCTCATTTCTTATGTATTTATGTCATGATTTTCTAGATACAGAACAGCTGACTACATAATCTTCTGATTGCACACGATACTTTCCCTGAGTTCTTTTCTCTCCTTCTATTCTTGTAGATAGGCCTGGAGAAGACTTAAAAAAAAATCATAGTCCCTCTCTCCTTTTCCAAGTCTCTTCTTGTCCAACCCCAGTTCTAAATCCACTTCCAGCCTCCACCTTGCTGGACATGTTACTGAGCCTTACTTACTTCTTTGCATTTCTATAATGGGTTTGCCACGTTCACCTTGGAGAGCCTGTTCCCTGCTTCTTCATTGCTTGCATCACTGTCTTCCACATCTACCGTATCTTCCACAGGCAGGGGAGGGAGTGAGTAAGGGGCACTTCCAAAGGACTGCATAGGCCTGAAGTGGATGTAGGAAGGAAGTGAGGACATAGGATGTGAGCCACCGCTGGGCTCACATAGGTTTGAGACACCTATAGGTGTCTCTGATGCTCTTGGAATTCACCACCCAGTGGACTAAATAGAGAAATCCCAGTTCTGGGATGTGCTGGGTGTGCACCCCTCCCTGGGAGGCACAGGAACTGGTCCAGCTTCAAAGGTAGTTCTACCAACCCCAATGGATTAGAATCAGCAGAGATGTAGTTTGGAGTCACTAAAGGATGACTCAGGAGGGCCAGTGGCAGCATCACTGAGGATGTGAAATGACATGCTGGATCCTTGAATGAATTAGACATGGACCTTAATCTGTATAGGATCCTGGTCACACAAAATCTCAGTATGGTGGACATTCCAGAGTAGAGGAAGAGGCCTCTCAGTCTGAGAGATCTTTGGTGTTTGTGGCGACTTCGTGATCCCAACCTGCCTGCCTTAACCGGGAGCCAAAATACCTGCCTCAAATCCTGGCTCTTCCATTTGCTAGATGTGTAACCTTGAGCAAGTTACTTAACTATTTCTGTGCCTCTGTTTCCTGACCTGCCAAGCACAAATAATAGAGGTACCTCATGGGATTGTATGAAAATTAAATGAATTGCTATTTCCAGTGCCCTTGCTGAAGGTGTGGCTTATAGTGAGGACTCAGTAAGTGAGCTGTTTTTTTTTTTTTTTTAATATTTATTTATTTATTTATTTATTTATTTTGTCTGCGCTGGGTCTTAGTTGCGACACATGGGATCTTTTAGTTGCGGCATGCGGGCTCTCAGTTGCGGCATGCGTGTGGGATCTAGTTCCCCGACCAGGGATCGAAGCCGGGAGCGCAGAATTTACCCACTGGACCACCAGGGAAGTCCCAGTGTGAGCTATTTTTATTAACTCATCCATTGCCTGCCTGAAAAGTCTTTCTTCCTCTTCTGTATCAAAAATGTTCTCATTTTTCATTTCTTTTTTAAAAGTTAATGTATAACTCACATAAATTACATAAATATTAAGTGAAAATCTTGATGAATTTCTCCCCATTTTTCAGAGCCCCACCCTTATATGGTTGGCCCAGCATCCACTCTCTTCCTTACCACAAATACTCAACTCTAGGGACTTCCCTGGCGGTCCACTGGTTGGGGAGCCAAGATCCCACATGCCGTGGGGTGTGGCTCCAAAACAGGGAAATAATGAAAACAAATACCCAACTCTCCCCTGGGGAGTTTGATTTGTGGACTTTCAGGGCTGCATGCTCTCTCCATGGGCACCAGCAGGAGGCAGTGTGGTATGGGGGAAAACCACCCTATACCACATCATGTTAAGGACTAAATAGGCTTATCCTGGCCCAACAACTTAACAGGCGTACTTCAGAGACATTGCAGGTGTGGTTCCAGACCACCGCAATAAAGTGAGTCACACGAAGTTTTTGGTTTCCCAGTGCATATAAAAGTTAAATTTACACTATGCTGTAGTCTATTGTGTGCAATAGCATTATGTCTAAAAAAAAAAAGTAACTACCTTAGTTTAAAGGTACTTTATTGCTAAAAAACGCTATCTTCTGAGCCTTCAGCAAGTCATAATCTTTTTGCAATAGTAACATCCAAGATCACCATAACAAATGCAATGCTGGGACTTCCTAGGTGGCACAGTGGTTAAGAATCTGCTTGCCAATGCAGGGGACACAGGTTCGATCCCTGCCCTGGGAAGATACCACATGCCACAGAGTAATTAAGCACCTGTGCCAGAACAAAGAAACAAAAACAACAAAACCAAACAAATACAATGCTAATGAAAAAGTTTGAAATATTGTAAGAATTACCAAAATGTGATACAGAGAAACAAAGAGAGCAAATGATGTTGGGAAAATGGCTCCAGTATCCTTGCTTCACACAGGGTTGCCACAAACCTTCAATTTGTGAAAAATCTGCAACCCACAATAAGATGAAGTATGTCTGCACTGGCTTGGGTAGGAAGCCTTTTTTTCCCAATCTGTTAAGGACAGCAGACTACTAAATGAACGCTTCAGAGGTTTGTAGTGATGATAAAATGAGATAAGGCCTATAAACAATGCCTGATATATTGCAGTTAAATTAGTAAGATTTAAAAAAATAATAATACCCAGTATCAGGGAGGGTGCTTTGAAACAGGCACTTTCAGCTGGTGCTAGTGAGAAGGTAAGTCAGAACAACTTTTCCAGAGAGCAACTCAGAAAAAAAAAAAAAGGCAAGCAAGAGCCATAAAAATTCCATTTTTTAGAAATTTGTGCTATGGAAATAATCATAAATGAGCACCAAGATTTAAGTACAAAGATTTTCATCACAGCATTACTTATTATGTACAAAAAATTAGAGCTGAAAAGATCTGATAATAAAGTTATTAATTAAGTTATGGGATGTTCATACTAAGGAATTTTATTCAGAAATAAAAATTATGCCTCACCAAAAATAAATAAATAATTATGGACCCAAAGATTATTTCATGTTCAAGATATAATAAGAAGAGGGCTTCCTAGGTGGTGCAGTGGTTAAGAATCCGCCTGCCAATGCAGGGGACACAGGTTTGATCCCTGCTCCAGGAAGATCCCACATGCTGCAGAGCCACAAAGCCCGTGTTCCACAACTATTGAGCCTGCGCTTTAGAGCCTGTGAGCCACAACTATTGAGCCCATGTGCTGCAACTACTGAAGCCCATGCGGCTAGAGCCTGTGCTCCGCAACAAGAGAAGCCTCGGCAATGAGAAGCCCGCGCACCACAACGAAGAGTAGCCTCCACTCACCGCAACTAAAAACAGAAAGCCTGCGCACAGCAAAAAAAGACCCAGCACAGCCAGTAAAATAAATAAATAAATAAATTTATATACATATAAAAAGATATAATAAGAGAAAAAGGGTAGAAACATAATGTGACGAGTTTATGGAAATAATCATATAAAATTATTTTTGCACATTCACGATTTATCGCTTACTATGCTAGGGTAACTAAACGTGTCATTTCATTTAATTTTCACCAAAATCCTACAAAAGAGGCCTCATTTTGCCAGTGTTACAGATGAATAAACTGAGACTCCAGGAGGTTAAATGACTTGCCCAAGACATCAAAATTAATATGAGTCAGGTTTTTGGGGAGCGGTTTTTTTTTGGCGGGGGTTTGTTTTTTGGCTGTGCTGGGTCTTTGTTGTGGCGCACAGGCTTCTCTAGTCATGGCACGTGGGATCTTAATTCTCCGACCAGGGATTGAACCCATGTCCCCTGCATTGGAAGGCAAATTTTTAACCACTGGACCACCAGGGAAGTCCTGACTCAGATTATATAGATCCAGATATGTTTGATATTAACCAAGATAGAATGACAAGAGATTTCAGATTTTTCTTTCTTCAACTTTTCTATATTTTCCTAATTTTCTACAATGAGTGGGGGGAAATATCTCCAATAATATTATCTTTTATGAAGCCTTAATATGGTGCCTGACTCACAGAAGAAGCTCAAGGGAGCTCCAGAGTCTAACTTCCTTGTCTAGGACAGCATTTTCTGTCATATGTTACATGAGATTATCTTGCATGGTGCACCAACATTCAAAAATATTAATAACGATGAATTTTTGAAAACATGCATTTGAAATACATATGTATCAATCAAGCCTGTCACTGTTGGATATTATTGCTCAGAGCAAAGCTTATGTACAGTAGGCATTTAGGTTAAAAAAGTTAGTCATATAAAGAAAAGTGTGATGTGAGTACAGGTGGCCCGTGGATATACCAAATATTGTGAAGGAGACATGTGAGTGCTGGAAGTCTGCAAAATATTGTTCTGGCATTCACAGGGAATGAAGCCCCACATGGACTGGAGTTCTTCAGGCCTTTTGATTCAGCACATGGGACGTCTGTGTCAAGCACACACCTGGCTTGTCCCTCCCAACACCCCACCCCCCACCCCAAGCAAAAGTTCTCTGTGGTCAGTGGTGGGACTGACAGAAATTCAATAGAGGAGGGCATTGAGGTGGGAGTAGGAGACAGTCTAATTGGGAGGCTAAGCGAGGGAATTGTCTTGAAGCCAAGGGCACCAAGCATTGGATTGTTAGCTTAGGAAATCATTGTCAGTAGCCAAGAATGGAGGAAGGAACTGTTGGAAACAATGGGAGACTTACACTGCTTCACCTCTTCAAATCTGGCTCCCTTATCCATGCAGATCAGAGACTCAGAAATGGTCTTGTCCTCCATGGGCATTTGCTCTGTGTTTATTGAGGTCCTACTTTGTGAGTAGAAGTGATGTAGGTTCTAGAGTAGACACATGTAGAGTAGGACACAACTCTATAGATAAAATACTAATCTTATCTTCAAGGTCTGGATGGGGCACCAACATATAAAAATAATGACACTGTATTTAAATTTTGAGCAATGACTATGTATTATTTCTATAGCTCCACCATCACCCCATGCCTTGCGAGTAAATTCTTCTAAAATGGGCTTTTCAAGCCAGTGATAAGGAAGAAGTTAAGATTGTATGGG
Organism: Hippopotamus amphibius kiboko; assembly: GCF_030028045.1. NCBI lineage: Eukaryota > Metazoa > Chordata > Mammalia > Artiodactyla > Hippopotamidae > Hippopotamus > Hippopotamus amphibius. Next base: position 17,370,394 of record NC_080201.1, on the reverse strand, counting down.
CAGTTGAAAGAATCTAAGCTTGGAGTCAGACGTACCTGGGTTAGAATTCCATCTCCATCTCACTCCAAACTGAAGGTCTTCAAACTGGAATTACATGTATCTCTGGGCATGGAAGCCTTTTCAAGAGGGATCAGCCTTCATGTGCTCTCATTCTTAAAACTAATCTGTCTATCCTGATGGTTTCCCTGTCCCAATCATCTTTCTCCCACTTTGCAAAAGATAAGGCATTACCATCTGAATTTTACTGTTATGTGTATTATCATTTTAGAATCTGAGTTTAGATGCAAATAAAGGCATGATTCAAAAGATAATTAAGGTCCCATTAACTACTACTTTATTCATTTTATTAAGAGATGAATTTTCAATGGGAATAATTTTATGCTGCTTTGATCAATATTACTAACATATAACTAATAATCATAATGCTAACTTAAGCCCAAAGAAAATTGTGATATTTAGAGCCTTGTGGGCATAGTGTATTTTTAAAGATTTTTAAAGTTGTGTATTGTTGCAGAATAATAAGGTGATGAATAAGGGACTTTCAAGCACAAAAATATATTACATCAGAGTAATGGGAGACATGGATTTCAAGGAGAAAAAGAATCATTCAAAATATGTGAAAAAAAATCTGGAAAAAATGGGGAATTCCCTGGCGGTCCAGTGGTCAGGACTCCACGCTTCCAATGCAAGGGACACAGATACGGTCGCTGCTCCAGGAACTAGGATCCTGATTGCCGCGTGGTGAGGCCAACCCCCCCCACACACACACCAAAAAAAAAAACAACTACAACAAAAACCCAAATGACTGTTCAATATGGTTTCGTCCATATCTTTTTATTTTTATTTTATTTTATTTTATTTTTTATGAAATGGTATCTTGTGGGTTTTTGTTTTTTTTTAATTGGCTATGTTGGGTCTTCATTGCTGCACACGGGCTTTCTCTAGTTGCGTCAAGCGGGGGCTACTCTTCATTGTGGTGTGCAGGCTTCTCATTGCAGTGGCCTCTCATTGCAGAGCACAGGCTCTAGGCGCCTGGGCTTCAGTAGTTGCGGCACATGGGCTCAATAGTTGTGGCTCACGGGCTTTGTTGCTCCGCAGCATGTGGTATCTTCCTGGGGCAGGGATCGAACCCGTGTCCCCTGCATTGGTAGGCGGATTCTTAACCACTGCGCCACCTAGGAAGTCCCCATATCTTTTTATTTTTAAATGGAAGATAGTGGATATCAAATCACTATGGTATTTATATTTCATTGGATATATTTATGATAGTGATATAATGATTTTATTTTTGAATGTTAAGATCTGTAATGTGTAGAAATTACATCTTTTGTATCTAGTTGATACATGATGAACCACTCCAGAAAGTTCCCTTATGCCTCTTTCAAGTCAGTCCCCATCTCCAACTGCTCTTTGGGTTTCAAATGTCTTAGTTTTCTCTGTTCTAGAATTTAATATAAGCAGAAGCATGTAGTAAGTACTCTGTGTGTCTGACTTATTTTAAAAAAATAAATAAATTTATTTATTTATTGGCTGTGTTGGGTCTTTGTTGCTGCACACAGGCTTTCTCTAGTTGTGGTGAGCAGGGTCTACTCTTTGTTGCAGTGCGTGGGCTTCTCAGTGTGGTGACTTCTCTTGTTGTGCAGCACGGTCTCCAGGGGCAAGGCCTTCAGTAGTTGCAGCACATGGGTTCAGTAGTTGTGGCTCACAGGCTCTAGAGCACAGGCTCAGTAGTTGTGGCTCACGGGCTTAGTTGCTCCAAGGCACGTGGGATCTTCCCAGACTAGGAATCGAACCCATATCCCCTGCATTGGCAGGTGGATTCTTAACCACTGCGCCACCAGGGAAGTCCTGTCTGACTTCTTTTGCATAACTATGTTTTTGAGATTTATCCTTGTTGTTCCCTTTTATTGCTGAGTAATGTTTCATTGTACGAAAATCCACAATTTATTTATCCATTCTCCATAGGTACTTGGGGCAGTTACAAATAAGGTTGCTATGGGCATTCTTGTACAAGTTGAAAAATAAAAGGTAAATAAGATGAAAAACTTTTAGATGTCAACTTTAAAATGTGCACCGGGGGGGGGGGGGGTACATATTCTTAGGCAGTAGTTTGTTTCCTTTTTCTTTTTTTCTTGTGAAATATAATATACATTCAAAGTGCCAAATTGTTTTCCAGAGAAGTTCCAGTTAACACTGCTGCCTAAATCTAATATTGCAACAGCCTGTTGAGCATATGGTTATATTTGTTGCAAATATCTTCTCTCACTCTGTGGTTTATCTGTCATACTCTTTATGAAGTATACTTAAGAACCTCTGCGTTAACTTTAGTGTAATTGAATTTATTATTCTTTTCCTATATCATGAGTGCTGTCAGTGGCTTGTTGAAGAAATCCTTTCATTCATAATCATGACTATATATATAATCTTCTAAAAAGCTGTATATTTTTGCCTTTCACACTTAAGTCTTTATCCACCTGGATTTGATATTTGTATATGGCATGAAGTAAAGTCCAATTTCGTTTTTTCTCCAAAGGTATCCATGGATCCCAGCACCATTTTTTAAAAAGATCTTTTCCTACTCCCTATTGTGTCTCCTTTGTTACATATCACATGGCCATAGAAGTGGGTCTGTTTCTAGGGATACATCATTTTTCAAAATTATTTGATGGCATGTACAAGCAGAAAAATTATGAAGATCACTCTGTTAAACAAATTGTGTGGCCTTTATCTAGTCATTTAACTTCTCTGAGTCCCTTGCACTATTGGGAGAAAATAATGGGGTTGCCCAGTAAAGCAGCTAGAAGTTTTGACATAAAAAGCCTCAGGTAGCAGTAGTAGCAGGTTCGTTGTTGTTTTCTTTCTGTTGTTATATTTCAAGTGCTATGGAGTACATGCAGACAACACCTGCTTGTGGCAGGGACTGCCAGAGGACGTGCCATTTGGGTAGGTCTCGAATGATGGTGGAATCTGTCATCCTTTTTTATGGCCACGATATGTTGGTTGTCCGCGGCGCATTTCCCATGTGTGTTTCATCTGCATTATATTTTATCTGGCTTAGAAGGGCCCAGAGGGAAAGCACCGTGCCCCGCCCCATGCGTTGCTTGTGGAGACCTCTAGTAGCCGTTGCCTAAGAAGACCGAGAATTGGGGCTCCGTGTTTGTCAGACACAGACACGTCACCGAGAGCAGGGCTGGGCCTTTTAAAAATTCCTGCTACTGTAGTGCTGCAGGATTCCTGAGTTTCACCCACGCACTGCTCCCTCCCCAAGCCCCACCCACCGGCCAGCACCGTACTGCCAACAAGCTCACCCACTCATCCCCAGCACCACCACCCATGGGAGTGGCGACATCCATACTACACCCCCTGTACAGCCTTGCCTCTGGGAGAGAGAGCATAGGGTCTTGCACACAGTAGGCACGCGATAAGCATCAGGTGAATAACGAATGAGTAACCATGTTAAGATGAGCATATAGGAGCACATTTCCATCTGCTGCAGTGTAGCGAGAAGTGGGTCGGTAATGTGGCTGTTCCCAGTCCTGAGTAGGCATTGGCATCACGATGGTGGGGGAGGGGCTGATAAATATACAGATTCCCTCCCCCTCCCCACAACTACTGAATTAGACCAGAGAAGGGATGTGCAGAAAGGAGTTGCTTTTATTTAAATTCTCTGTGAGATTCTGGTTTTGATGCCCAGCCGGGGATGGGAATGATAGAGTTGTTAAACCCCTGGATCCATTCTTCATTAAAAGTACCAATTTGGCCATCTATCAAAACTTAAAATTCACATACCTTTGAACCTACAGTTCTTCCCAGATTTTATCCTGTGTCCCAAAATATAGACACAGAGTTATTCGGGGCAGCATTTTTGAAACAGAAAAATACCTGAAACTAGGAAAATGTCCCTTCACTCATTAATCTTTGAAAAGATGTTCAAGACATCTTTTTTTTTTAGTTTTATTTATTTTTTTTGAGGTACACAAAGTTCAATCATCTGTATTTATACACAAGACATATATCTTTTTAAAAAATGAGGTATAATTGAAATAACATTAGATTAGTTTGAACGTATTATGTATTGAAAATCAATAAAATAAAGAAAAAAGAGACGTTACAAAACAGTGCATGTAGGATTGTCCTATTTGTGTATAAAATATGTATACGTATGCATAGATATATACATACATACAGAAGTGGAAAAAAATATGAATGTTCCCAAAAAATTGCTAATGACAGTGATCACTGGGAGGTGTGACAGAAGGGGGGCAGGTGTCGTATTTCTCTTTACGCCCTTTCATGTTTTTTTAAACACTTTAGCCTAAGGAAATATTACTTTTATAATTTTTTTTGACTCAAAAGAAGTCCATACAACCTGGAGAATCTGTGAGATTTTACATTTCCCGCAGGGGGCAGCAGGGATTCTCAAATGCTTCTGACGTCAGCGTTGAACAGGATCAGCGTCCGCGGATTTCCAATTCCAGGCCCAAATACTGCACTGGGATCACCAGATTATAAAGGAAAACAAAAAAGCAATACAGCAGAGAGCTTAAAATGTTGTCGAGATTGTCGTGACCAAACAGTTCCTACTGGCTCTTCTTTAACATCTGTACGTGAGTCTACGCTGCCTTTTCTCTCTCTGGAGCTCACAGCTTTCTCATCTGGTTTTAACAGATTGTAACTGTCCATTAAAACCAGGCAGTTTGACGAGCTAACCTAAAAAGATCTCTTTCCAGCTCTAAAATTCTGTAACTTTAAGAATCTACATCAGCATCAGGAAGCAACGAGCCCCAATTGCCCTCTGAAATTAATTGGCTTATCAAAGAATCTGCTTTACTGCCCTTAGCTGATCAGGATGAATTATTACTGGTTTATCTGTAGTGTAGATCAAAGAATACTTTTTTTTGGGGGGGGAGGGGAGGATGTTGGTATTTATTCACTCCACTGATGGAGAAAAAGGAGAACTTTCCCACTCTATAAATGTTTAGCATGTGTGTAAAGGTCGTAGGTCTGGTGTTTAGAAGTTACACACAGGCTTACGAAAGAATCTTCACTGGGTTGGCCAAATTAAACAGCAGGCAGTTGTAGAGAAATAAACACAAGTTAACATTTAACCACTAGTCTCTGTTCTTGCTCCTGGGACTTTCTCAACAGGAGACGCCTGAGAGGGTCAGCAGGCCCACTAGCAAGACACTGAATTCCTCTGGGCACCCACCCATCTGCCACTTTTGTAAAATACATATTTAATATATATATTTAAGCATCTGAATCATAAACTTTCCCAGCTATTTTTCATGCCCCAACAGCAGTGCTTTTTTTTTTAATGGATAACCCTTAATAAATTGTAACATTTATTTTTTCTTTTAACATTGGCCTAAAATTACATAACTAAGAAGTGGCTGAGGCAGGATTGAAACCTTTGACTTTGGGACTCCAAGACCCTCACATTTGACCATGGTCCTATATCAATAAGAGGATTCACTCCATCTACTTGTTATCTGGAAGCTGTGACTATCTGCAAGAATTGTTGGGTGTAAGTATATAAGGTGAATGTTTATTGTGTCACAAAGCTCTGTCTTGCTCACGTATATTAAGCACTCACTATGTGCTAGTCTCCATCAGGTGCTGGGGGTAAGGGTGTCAAAAGATGAATCAGACTTGATCATTGCACTTCAAGAAAATTCTAAGCCTGCGTGCCACAACTACTGAAGCCCACGAGCCTAGAGCCCTTGAGCTCTGCAACAAGAGAAGCCATTACAATGTGAAGCCCTCACATAGCAACCAAGAGTAGCCCCTGCTCTCCACAACTAGAGAAAGCCTGTGCGCAGCAACGAAGACCCAATGCAGCCCATAAATAAATAAATGTATTTATTAAAAAAAAAAAAAACTTCCAGTCTTGGGAGCTGACAAGTATACAAACATAGTATGTAAAAAATAATAGGAAAACACAAATAAGGAAGAAGTCAAGGCAGCATTGCAGGATGGTTAAATCCGTGGGCTGTGGAGTCCACTTCTTAGCTGTGAGACTGCTAAGTCTCATTTTTCTTGTCTGTAAAATGAGGATAGTCTAGGTAATTGCTGTGGGGGTTAAATGATTTAATGTATTATTGAATTGCTTAACATTGAACCTGGCAGATGGAAAGACTTGTTAAAATGTATTGTTTGATAAAGTTTAAGCAAAATAAGAATCATGCATGCCACCACATTTCTGGGGTGTTGATGCCCCTTTCTCAAATTTTTCTGAATTGCCCAGCTCCAAGAGTCCCATTTCCTTGAGATTTATTCTTTTCCCTGGCATAGTTATCTTTTGATCCTACCAGAATGTCTCCAGGACGGAATGATGTGGCAAAGGGGCCCACCCAGCCCCGGCGCACCAAAAGCTTGAGCTACATCACAGGGAAGGAGAACTGAGACTGGGAATAGCCCTCAGGACAGGAAAATCAGGAGAATCAACCTGGAGTGTTTGTTAGAAAATGTCTAGGACCCACTCCCCGAGATTTTCATTCTGCTCCAAATTGAGTTTCAATACATGCTTTACTAATATTTGAATATAATTATAATCACGGGAAGGGTCTCACATGATTTTATCCTGCAATCAGTTCCCTTCCCAACCGGTTTATCTATTGTTTTCTTCCAAACACTGACTCGCCTCCTTCATCCTCAGTCAAGGACACTTAGCTTTGCTATGCTACAGTGCCTGCCCCTTTCCGCTTTGGCATGAGTCTTGGCTGAGGACGGATGAGTTCTTTCATCTGAAACCCTCTGCCTCCTGACAGCCATGCATAAGCTCTCCTCTCAAACCCACTAAAAGCTCACCTCCTTCTGGAAGCCTTCCCTGCTGAGTTCTTTACTTTTGCCCTCCTGTTCTGTGCCACAGATGGCAGCTGGGGTTGTTGGGATGTAGTCAGGCAAGTGTTCTTGTGTCTCTGTTGTGTGTGTGTCAGTTCTGGTTCTTCCCCTTGGGGGCAGCATGGATTTGTGGAGAGGGCAGGGCCTCCGGAATCTGGCATGAATTCGTCCAGCAGCACCACTCGTGAGTTCTCAGATTCATTCTGGCTGTCCTCTGTCACCTTGGGACTGCTGCTTTATTCTCCTGTGTGGTCCTCTTTCATCCCGGCTTCTCCAGGCAGCTGTCCCTTCCCTGCTCCACTTTCCTTCTCTCCCAGAGAGGACAGACGGACCTCTTCTGCCTTCCCAAAGCACAGCTAAGACTATACGTGTGCCCCACCATTTCCTGTAGTGTCCTTCTCTGTCAAAGGGGGTTGATTATAGGCCTTTCCTCTCTGAATTCCTGTGAGAAAAAAATGCGACGGGGCCTGATCACGGGACTTGGCACACGGCAGGTCACGGCAGATACTTTAGCCTGACTGGTTTGTTCCAAATCCATTTCAGCCCCATCCTAGCTCACTTCCTGAACGGCAGAGGCTGGAGAGAGAAACACTCGTGACATTTCTCACACTCCCTTGCGGCTCCGGTTCTGTTTATGAGAGTTTTCATTTGTGTGAGACTTTAGAACTGTAAGAGGAGAGGGAGAGGCAGGTGTGAAGCATCCATTTTGCTGAGGCCGATCGTGGCAAAGGCAATGTGATTCTAGAACCATCAGCCGTGGTGACAGCTTAGCAGTTCTGAAGCTTCTGGATGGTGGCAGAAGCTGTGGCTTGCTTGTCAGTGAGTTCTGCAGTATAATTGTGGGAGTCATTCCTGGATGTTTAGCCTAGAGTCTACTTCCTAACTTTCTTACTGATTCTGGGAGCTAGCCATACCCTTTAATAAATCTGTTTGTGCTTAAATTAGCAAGAGTGAAACTCGTCTGTGACCAAGAAAATCGACCATTATATGTTTTCGATCAATGTTAGCTGTTACTGTTATTTTAAAACTGTGTTGAAGGTGTGATAATAGAGCAAGTAATTATATTTCAGGAAAGGACATTTTAAACTAGCAACTGGACAAGACTGTGCAAAATGATTTCTACAGTAGCACTATCCCAAAGAGCTTTCTTTGATGCTGGTAGTGTTCTATATTTGCGCCCAATATGGTAGCCACTAGTTATATGTGGCTGCTATGACTGAGGAACTGAATTTTTAATTTGATTTAATTTTAATTCACTCATATTTAAAAATAAATAACTGCATGCAGTTGGTGTTTACTATGTTGACAGCATAGTCCTCGAGCGTCTCAGCCTTACCTTCCGAAAGGGTCTTGACAGCCTCCTCTGTCTCTAGCTAAGAAACTTCTTCATCAGTTCTTCCTCAGTCCCCAGTCTCAAGTCACGTCTTGTAATCTACAGAAGTGCAACATACCCACAACGATGACCACTTTGACCCAAGTTTAGGGTCTCATTGTTCCCAAACTCCATTCCAAGATTGCAAATTGGCTTTTTATTTGCAAAACCCAAAAGTTTACAGAAGAGCTTTTGCTAAAATGCAACCTGTCTTGAAAGGCAAATCTCACCTTTCACTTAAAGAAAGAAAACCATTTATTGTATTAACAATACATATACACATTTCCCATAACATCTAGGTATTGAGTTTCCAAAAATATTAGGGTCCTATATCAGTTAGACAAGTGTTTCTCATACTTTGCTGTGTATTAGAAGCACTATTAGAAAGTAACTGCTTGCCAACCACACTCCAGACCAACTAAATTAGCATTGTAGGAAATGATTAAAGAGAACCAAAACTTTATCTGCAACACTGTAATTTTTTCAAAAAAGAATGTATTCCTATATCAACTAGTAATTAAAAGTTAAGAAAAATATAAGAAAAATAATGGTAGGGTTTTAAAAGGGATAATTTATTGTGTGATAAGATAAATAATTATAAACCTGTTATTCAAAGCCAAACTTTTTTTTTTTTTTTCCCCATTTTGGTTGACTAGAGCCCACAAGGAGACAGTAATCATAGAGCCATCATCCAACAACTCTGGGAAGCTTCTGGAATACAAACATTCACAAAGAGTACAGATTTCAATCAGGCTCCTCTTCCATATTGCCACTTTCACATGTTATATGAGTAAACCCAAATAATAAACCATAAGCGTTTTACAGACCTTCCTTCCCATACAACCAAACATGTGGACAACCCAAGGGAAGCTGAGAAAAAAGATAAGAGGTGTCCAAGTTCAGTGTCAGATGGTCATTTTATTATGCTCCCCATCTCTCCACTTCCCCACACACAGATGTTCCCTGTGAAAGAACTTGGCTCTGTGCAATTCATTCCAGAATGGGATGGTCCCAAAAAGTTTGAAGAGAGGAACTCGCATTTCCTGATATGATTCTCTCTTGACATTAATTCAAATTTAGGAAGGAGCTGCCTAAGCCTTTTATAAATACCCATGAAACATATGTGACTCAGATTGATTTTATTTCCTTCTGTCCTCCTGGTGCCTCTTTAATCTTTGCAGAGTGATGCTATGACTTCAATTCATGACTGCAGTGAGTGACAGCTGGGAGCTAGCCCTTTCCTCCTGCCCTGATTAAAAAGCAGTAGAGCGTTTCCCACATTTGAGGGCTAGGTGCTTGGAAATGCTGCCAAATACTTCTTCCAACTTAAAAAAAAAATGTAATTATATCCATTAATTCTGGGTTAGGTAGCATATTCACAGTTCAGAAGATACAAAGAGCATAAAGTGACATTTGTTCCTCTGTCCATGTCCCCCAGCTTCTCAGTTCCCTTCTCCAGTTTCTGGAGTATCTTCTCCAAGACAGAGACTTTATGTATATTTAAAAGAACACATTGGGAATCCCCTGGTGGTCCAATGGTTAGGACTCAGCGCTTTCCCTGCCGGGGCCCAGGTTCAATTCCTGGTCGGGGAACTAAGATCCCCCAAGCCTTGAGGCACAGCCAAGAATAAAAAAATAAAAAATAAAATAAAAGAATACATTTATGTTTTCTGCCCCTTTTTATTCTTTTATTTTATATTAATGATAGCACACCATACAAATATATTTTTCATTTGTTTATTTTTTCTTCTATTCCTGCCACTAGAATGGGTGCTGCACAAGGGGAGGGATTTTATGTGGTATAATATGTCCTCAGCGTGCGGAGGAGTGCCTGGCAAATTGTATTGTTATTTTCTCCATAAATATTTGTTGAACAAGTGAATGAACACATACTGTTCCGCATCTTACTTTTTTCCCTTCAGAGAACATCTCACTTCAGTCCATAAGGAACCTCCTCATTTATTTTCATGACTGGATAGTGTTCCGTTGTCTGGATTCATTATGATTTATTTAATCAGATTCCTATTGATGGACATTAGTTTGTTTCTAATCTTCAGCTATGAAAAAGAGTCCTGACATTCACCTCCTTGTACAAACATCATGTCACACATGTGTGAATATATTTATCCAAGAGAAACTTCTAAATGCAGAAGAGCTGAGTCAAATGACGAGCTGTGAGGTCCATTTTGTGAACTTCTTTTTAATCAAAAGCACCTTGCCATGTCTAAATAGTATTATTGTTGTCCATGGCAGTCAGTGTAAGCCCGTTCTAAAGAAATCTTTCAATGACGTTGTTCTGGTTAGGCCTGAATTTACTATTTCCACTTATTCCTGCAAATCCAACAGAAAACCACCACCCAGTTTGGAACTGTTGGAACAATACAGATGCATCTCAAAAACACAATGTAGAAAGACAGAAGTACACACTGCATGATTCCAAAAACAAATGAGACAGATCTAGGTGACAGAAATCAGAAGAGCGGCTGTCCAAGGTTGAGGGGGCACTGAGTGGAATGGGGTACTAGGCAACTTTCTCAAGAGAAGGAAACATTTATATTTTGACTTGGGTGGTGGTTTATATGACTGTTTGCAATTGTCAAAATTCATTGACCTACACTAAAATGTAGACATTTGTTTTTTTGTTTTTTTTTATTCATTTTATTTATTTATTGGCTGCGTTGGGTTTTCGTTGCTGCACACGGGCTTTCTCTAGTTGCTGTGAGCGGGGGTTACTCTTCATTGTAGTGCGCGGGCTCCTCATTGTAGTGGCTTCTCTTGTTGCAGAGCACAGGCTCTAGGCGTGTGGGCTTCAATAATTGTAGCACACGGGCTCGATAGTTGTGGCTCACGGGCTCTAGAGCACAGGCTCAACAGTTGTGGCGCATGGGCTTAGTTGCTCTGCGGCACGTGCAATCTTCCCAGAGCAGGGCTTGAACCCATGTCCCCTGCATTGGCAGGTGGATTCTTATCCACTGCGCCACCTAGGAAGTCCTAGACATTTGATTTTTATGTAAAATATACCTCAATTTTTAACACTTGAAAAAATAAATAAAAATAAGAACTTGAGGGACTACCCTGGTAGTCCAGTGGGTAAGACTCTGCCCTCCCAATGCAGGGGGTCAAGCTTCGATCCCTGGTCGGGAAACTAGATCCTGCACGCGTGCCGCAATTAAGGAGTCCACATGCCACAACTGAAGATCCACATGCCACAACTAAGACCCAGTGCAGCCAAAATAAATAAATGAATAAATAAATATTAAAAAAAACTTGAAGGAACTAGGCTGTGGGGGTGCAATGTGTTACTCTCTGCAGATTTCAGTCACACTGGCCTTTTTTCAATTCCCCAAGTGCGCTGTGCTTTTTCCCACCTGTCAGCCTGCGTGTATCTGTTCCTACTCTTTCTTCCTTTTTACCAACATGTAAATACACCCATTCACCCGTACACACACACATACACATGCACATCCATCTTTTTATAATTCACTGTGCATAAAAAATATAAAATAGTTCCCCTTTATGCACGGGGGATATGTTCCAAGACCCCTGGTGGGTGCCTGAAACCTCGGAAAGTACCGAACTCTATATATACTATGTTTTTTTCTATACATACATACCTATGATAAAGTTTAATTTATAAATTAGGCACAGTAAGAGAATATCTGAATTGCCAGAAACACTACTCTTGCACCCTGGGGCCATTGTTAAGTGAAATAAGTGTTACTTGAACACTGCCATGTGATGACAGTCAATCTGCTAACCTAGTCAGCTATTAAGTGACTAACGAGGTAGAGTATATACAGTGGCTGCTTGGACAAAGGGATGATTCACGGCCCTGCGGGATGGAGCAGGGTGGCATGAGATTTCATCAAGCTACTCAGAATGGTGCACAATTTAAAACTTATAAATTGCTTATTTGTAGAATTTTCCATTTAATATTTTCAAATCTTGATTAACTGTGGGTAACTGAAACGGTGGAAAGCAAAACCGTGGATAATAGGTGGGAATAGCACAGAAAATGGCTGCAATGATATGCATACTGTCATAGCCTGTATGAATTACTTTACAAAACTCAGGTATAAGAAAATGCACATTTTTCAGTTTGGGGGAGAGTCAAACTTAAATACAACTCTACCTCGACCTTTCCAGGTGATACAATCTCAATCATTTTTGGCCACACTGCCCACTTGGCCTCATGAGATTAAAGAAGTATCTGGGGTTTAGGAAATTCAGAAAAATTGGAGAAGGGCCTTTGGTTTACACGGTGGTCCCTGAGATGCTCGTTGTTCTGTGTGGTTTATTTGAAGGTGAAAGGCTCAGACTCAGTGTCAACCCTGATCATCAGGATCCTCTTGGAGAGTCCGAAGACCTAGGAGATGCTTAGCGCTTGGTCTTCCTAAGGCCACCAGCCACCCTCATCCTGCCACCTTCTGTGGGATTGTTACTCTGAAACTTGCCCTCTCCTCATCCTCCAGTGGGTTTGCACTTTAAAAAACTATCTTGCAGAGAATGGGGGCAGCTAGAGAAGATTTTGGGGAGACCCATTAAAGCTGGTAAGTCCCCAACTTGGACTCAGCCTCAACTTTCATTAAATAGCAAATGGGAAAACTGGGAAAGGAGAAAGAAACAAAAATTTTTTAAGCTTCTAAGGGTTTTGCAAACAATTGGAGTAATTAAAAGTTCTCAGAAGTAGCCGATGGTGCCCTTTTCACCGAGGGAATGTGGGCCAAGCATGATATATTAAAAGAGAGGGAGCTGCTCTATTGAAGTTAAAAATAATCTTCTGTCACATGGCTAATTTGTTGGAATGCAGCAATTAAAGGGCTCTGGGCGAGGGAGAGCTGGAAGCAGCTGGGGAGCTTGCAGGCAGAGTGCACGCCCTTGGGACTGTGTCTGCAGAGAGAGAAAACACTGTCATAGCTGACTTAGGGCACCTTATCAGAAAGTCCACAAAGGGGGCAGGAAGAAGGAAAAGTGAGGTTGGGTTCAGAGCTGTGACCTGTGGGTTTATCAGACAGTGAAGGGATAGGTCAGGACTTGTCACCTGTGCTCTGGGATGCTGATTCACTCAGCAAGGATGAAGGCTTTCCAGTTTCCCCTGCACTTTGAAAGCGCATGCCTTTGAATCCATTTCAAAGAAACACATAACCCAAAGGAGCCCTTTGATCCTAAATCTGTGGGAAAAACAAACCTATACAGTCTTAAGGGGCAAAGCTCAGGCCAAGAATATAAATCCTAGATTGGGGAGTTAGGGTGCTTCAAAAGTTTTTGAAATTTTTGAATTTTTTTTTGGGGGGGGGGGCGGTATTTTTTAGTTGAAAGAGTTTTAAGAAAATAGTTATCTGGTATAATATCTGAAATTTCCAGGTGCGGCAACAAGCTCAGAGAGGCTGATTTGCCCAAGGTCGCTCAACGAGCAAGTGACAGAAGCTAGGTTCTAAATCAGGTCTTTAACAAGAGTGGAGGACGTGGTGGTTAGGAAGTTCAGGTTTCAGATGGCCCTGATGTGGAATCCTCGCTCCAGGGGCCGTGGAACCCTCTTACAAGTGCCTAACCCCTCTCCTCTCAGTTTTACCATGTGTAGAGTAGGAATCACAATAGTACCCACCACCCAGAATTGTTCAAATGCATGTGAAGTGTTCGATGTCTAGCCTAGAGTAAATGCTTAATAAAATGCTAGCTGTTATTTTTCCACAGCTGTTTCTGTACTACCCTGCATCAATCTCCTTGCGCCACTTTGCAGGTTAACTTGCCCACACATCTTCTTTGGTTTGGGTGGGACTGTCTTTCTCTTCTTTCTACCTCCAACTCTCATCCATTACATATGAAGGAAAAGAGGATCAGTCACTTTCTCCTAGAATTTTCTGCATTCCAAGGCACCCATATTACTTGTCTTCTCTCAAGCTATAGGCCCTCCAGCCTGTGCTTTCAGTATGGTTTCCAAGTTGCTGGCAAGCAAAAATGGTGCCACCATGAAGAAGCAAGTATTGCTGCCCCAAATGCAGTAGCCAGATCTATGTGAATCTTTTAGAATACTTGATTAATTTTCAAATTTATAAAGGGCACCACTAACAGAAGGGGCTCTGAACATCCAATGGGTGTTTGGGCTTCATAGCCTAAGCACCCCTGGAAAGTGGAAGCCAAGTTCTGTGTGTGCGCACACATTGCAAAGAACAAACTCCTACCTGCCACTAACTTGAGCCAAAAAGGGGAAATTTTAGTGGCTCTTGTAACCACAAGACTAGATTTCATTTCTAACTAGATCCAAGGGCCAACAATATCCCCAGGGCACCTTTCTGCTTTGTTGGGCTCCATTCTTTAGAGTCTTGCCACTTGGCAGACAAAACAGCTGTGGAGAGCTCCCAGCTTTACTCTTTTCCAGTTCAGTATTCATTTAAAGAAGCAGTCTTCCTGGGCTTCCTAGGTGGCGCAGTGGTTAAGAATCCGCTTGCCAATGCAGAGATCACGGGTTCGATCCCAGCTCCACTTCCCACTTCCCACATGCCGCGGAGCAACTAAGCAACTAAGCCCGTGTGCCAAAAAAAAAAATAGTCTCCCTGCCCTTAGTCCTATTCCCTGACTGGGTGCCTTAAACCAAGTGCGCATTCGAAACAACCCGGCCAGGGAAATGAGCTTCTCTGATTGGACAGATTGGATCACATGCCCCAACTGTAACCGGGGAGGCAGAGCATCTGATTGGCAGCCCCACGGGCTTCACATACACTAGAAAAGGAACATTTCCTCCCAGGAAGATGGGGTACAGAGACCAGAAGAAAGGGAAAGGCAGGCAGATATAGCTCGTTAATACCAAAGCCCAGCACTTACGTACACGTTTCTGAGGTGGTGGTTTAGCGTTTGCTTCATATCCTCAAAATGTTCTACAATCCAAGAAATACCAAGAAATAGTAAGAACTTTGGGAGAGGAAAACGCTTTCTCCTCACTTCAAATATTTCCTTCCTGTAGAGGGTCATCAATTAATATGAATGCTCCAGGCTCCTCTTCATGCCTTCCCTCTCGTGCACTTAGAGAAGGGAAGGCATTAGGAGAAACTGGACATGAGTCTCTCAGTGTCTTCCTTTTCCTAGACTCTTAGGGTCGAGACGCTGGGAAGGCACACAAGTTCTCTTCCTCCACATCGGGAGGGAACCCTGGTCTACTGTTGCCTGGGACTGTGGGAAAGTCTGTTTAATTAGGATTCAAGGAAGCCTATTGGGCACACATGTTCAGCTACATTCTCCGACGTATAGCCTTATCAGAAGATAACTCATCTCCTGACCACCCAGACCCCCAATTGATTCAGAGCCTGAGTAGGGAGGAGGCATGCTATTTATCGCGCCCCTTCTCAAAAGTCAACAAGAACCACCCACTTAGGTTATCAGGGACTCACAGATTTATCCTCTCAGTCTTCCCTTCCGGGCTGGGTCCCCCACGGGAGGAGCTGGTCTCTTTGGGAATCCATAGAGATAGTGGAGCACTGGGAGCAGGCTCAGAGGGAGGCCACAAAAATGATGAAAGGCAAGGAAGCTAGATTCACAACAGCAGGTGAGAGAAACTGGGATTATTTCACATGGAGTAGGGGGAAAAAAAGGCAATGGAGGGGTGATCCGGGTGAGCCTTGACCAGAACCACGCTGAGGGTGTGACATCACTGGTATTTTTCCACAGCCTCACCCTGACCCTGAGCCCAGTCACATCTGTCCTTCACCACTCCCGTCCCACTCATGTCCTTCTATGTCCATCTCTTTGAAAAGAACTTGTTCCACTTCCAGAGAGGTGCCAGAGGTTGGGGCACACAAATCACTGTAAGTAAAATAACACTATAGTATCATTTCTTTTTGATTTAACAAAAGTAGTACACAATCTGTGAAAAGAACTAAAAAGACACAGAAAAGGATATAGATGAAAACTGAAATCAACTCCAAGCCTTCAACTCTGAGATAGCTGTCCTTAGCATTTTGGTCTATTATTGTCCCTCCTTCTTTCTATACATATTTTTAAGTGTATTCTTTACATCTTTAAGAATTTTATAAAAACATTTCAAATAAAATAGCAGCATGTCGTGTAAAAGATGAAAGTGGTATATTATGCTATTTGTCTTAATATTATGATCTATGTGTACTATTAAGTGAATATTTTTGATCATCAGCACTTCCTTTTCTCTCTCCTGGCCTTGAGAATGGTTGACATTAATGGGACTCACTTGAGAGGAAAGTACTGGGGTCATGACACCCATTTTAGAGACAGGGAACTGCGACTTACCCATAGCCACACCAACTCCTGCTTGGGTGGCCAGGATCCCAGGGGATGGAAACAGTTTTCTAATGTAATAGATAATTTTGTTGAGAAAAGGGGATGAAAAAGGTGGCTTCCATAAGCCAGGGTTCTTGACCTTCCTTCTCTATCAGAAATACCTATCACATCTACCACAGTGGCCTCCCCAGCTCCCAAGGTTTTGATTCTGGGAACATATAGCTGCAAAGGAACCAAGAGTCAAGGGAATGTTGTTTATCAGCAGGAGAATTATTTTATTCAATGTGTTTCCTTACATGAGTTTGGACAATAAGGGGAAAGAATGAGAAGAAATAAAAGGCCGGTTGCTCAGGCCACTTTTAATGAATCACTCCCCCAGTGTCATTACCCATCTCCAGTCAGGAAAAGCTTGAGTTTTTCCATGCCAAGAAAAACAGAGGGCAGGAAGAAACAAATTACAACCTTGTTTGTGTTTTGTGTCTTAACTATTTGATTTACAGGCCCAGATCCAATGATTATGGATGAAAGAAAATATCCCAGTGTCCCAAACCTAACCTGAACTTAACTGGGGGTGGGTCTCACGTCCACTGCTCAAAGTTAGCATGAAGTTAAAAATGCTTTAAGAATAAAGCTTCAGGGTTTGGGGCTGCCTGAGCAGGCCAGTAGCAAGGCCAGATTGTTTTCCCATCATCCCAATCAGGATGAGTATTATGAAAAACTAAAAAAATAATAAGTATTGGTGAGAATGTGGAGAAAACGGAACCCTTGTGCACTGTTGGTGGGAATGTAAAATGGTACAGCTGTGATGGAAAACAGTATAGCAGTTCCTCAAAAAATTAAAAATATAATTACCATATGATCCAGCAATTTCATTTCCAGGTACTCAAAAGAATTAAAATCAGGGTCTCAAAGAGATACCTTACACCTAAATATTATTAGTTTTGGTTGGTCTATTGTTTGGCCAACCATTATTCCTTGTCCTGGCAGGCAGTGGCTAATACATTTGCCTTTAAATTTATTAAATGCCCTTCAAATAGCTGCCTTGGACTTGGGAGAGTTCTGAGTTAGGCAAAATGAGAGCAAGCCTCTTGAGCTGGCCCTTCAGGAAGCCACCAGACTGGTTGAAATGAGCAACCACAATTTTTTGAGAATGAGGTCACTTCTACTACCTCCAGGACTAAGAACTTGTGCTAGGGGTGGGAGCTTGGTGTCAAAGCTTCTGCCAAACTAGAGAGCAGGGCGTGGGGACAAGATAAGTTAAAACACCGCAAAGCTCTCTGACTGAGATTCAACTGTTTTTTCTTGATTAAGCATTCACCTGGATGTTGTAATCTTTTGCTTAGTTTCCAGAATGCCAGTAAAGTTGATTTTGAGAGTCAAAAAGAAAAGAAAAATATCATGTAGCCGTGACCTCTATAGAAAGAAAACAAAATGATATGTTGGACCAAGTAGCCACTTAGAAGTTGGTGGTGGCTCACTGAAGCCTCACCCAGGGGTTGACATTTAACCAGAGATTAGAATGTTAAAATCCAAATATGAACTTGGGCAGAGAGAATACCCCTAAAGCAGGCTTGTGCTCAGCATATAGAAATCAAATCATCCATTTGATGATTTGATTTCTATCAAAAGAAAGTCTTGGCCATTAGGATTATTTTTCAGCTATTGATCTGGATGGAAGGTTGATAAATTCCTTTCTGACTCTTAAGTATAGAAAAAGATGTTTGACCTCACTCGTAAGAAGAGAAATGCAAGTCAAAACTACAGTGTGATACAATTTTTCAAATGTCTGATTGTTATAATCCAAAAAGTTTGAGAACACATTCTGTGGGGCTGTGAGGAAACTGGCACTCATATGCATTGCCAGTGAGAATATAAATTGGTACAATTGCTAACAGTACAGATGCATGTGCCTTTGAATTAGAAGTCCCATTTTCTTCTTGTACATGCGTACGATGATGTAAGATCCAAGTTACTAATTACAGCAATATTTGTAATTCCAAAACACTGGAAACCTACATCTCCATCAGTAGGAGACTGGTTAAATTATGATACGTTCAAGCAAACTATGAGTACTGAACTATGGAAAACTATACAACTGTCAAAATAAATGAGGAGGCACTTTATGTATTATTATCTAAACATTTCTAAGATGTCATTAAATAAAAATAGCAAGATGCAGAACTGTGATGTTTGCTACTTTTTATATATGAGTAAAACTAAGTATAAATATTTGTATTTACTTGCATTTGCATAGAGAAATTCAGGAAGGATGCACAAAAAATTATTAAGTGATTATCTGGGGTGGGTGAGTGGAAGGGAATGGAAAGTGGGTAGAAAAGGTGAGCAAGAAACTTTTTATTGAGATGTTTAATTTTTTTTTTTTGAGCCATTTTGGAACAATCCTAGGATGCTTAGAATCAAACAACCCTCCCTGAGGCCATACCTTGGACAATATGGGCTCTTAACTTTGCACAGTTTCCTGAAGCTTCCCTAATACTGGATGGCCAGGCCTGGACCTGGGAAGGGAAGGAGAGTGTTGGACTGTGATGGCTTTAAGAGTTTGTCTTCCCACTGGCAGGGGATGAAAACAGGTTGCCAGGGGACATAATACATTGAGAAGAGCAATAACGGATTTGAGGGCTACCTCAGTGTATTCCGTTCTTGAATAGGAAAGGGGCACTTCTCCGCAAAAAGACTGTGAGAACCCAGGAAGTGTGTTTGATGTCTGCAAAAAAATGGGGCAGAATCCTTGTTCCTGGCTCTATTCTCTAGGAGCATGCACAGTGTCTTCCTTGACAATTTCCTATTCCATTTCCGCTATTTATACAAAAGCAGTAAAATGAGCTTGCAAGGAGCAGCATCTCACACACTAGCCTGTTATCTGAGATAAATTTCACAGCTGGACAGCAGTGGGGAGAGGATTTTCTAATACGTCTGTAAAAACAGTGAGAGTAAAATGTTAATGTTGACATGTTTCATGTGGTAGTAAAATGTTAATCTTAAAATGTTTTATATGAAAGCACCAACTTCCTCTTAGAGAGTAAGTTTCCTTGAGAGCTGGGTCTCATTTATAGCACCTAGAAATAATAACTGCAAACTAGGCAGCATTTAACTGAGGACTCTGTGGCAGGCATTATGCTGAGTTTTAATACACTGACACAGTACTTAGTTGTAGTTTCTCAGTAAATATTTATCAAAGAGCTTGAAAAAAACTATCAAGACAGTCAAGAAGTGAAAACTAGGGAACAGCATTCCTCCTGAATATAGACACAAAGATCCTTAAAAAAAAAATTGTAGCAAATTGAACCCAACAATAGATAAAAAAGACTAACATTGTAACCAAGTGAGGTTTATCCCAGAAATGCAAAGGTGGTTAAGTTTTAGAAAACTATTCGAAGTAGTTCACCATATTAGCAGAATAAAGGAGAAAAATCATATGAATATCATCCTAATAGATGCAGAAAAAATATTTGACAGGCTTCAATCTCCTTTTAGGACTTAAAGAGAGGAAAAAAAAAAAGACCTCAGGAAACAAGGGAGATGGAAGATTTCTTCCCTCTATCGCATGAAGAGTATCTACTGAAAAATCTACAAACATCATATTTAATTGTGAAAGACTGGATCCCTCCTAAGATTGGAAACAAGCTAGAGATGCTCATTTCACCATTTTTATTCAATGTTCTACTAGAAATGCTAGTGTAAAATGGTCCTTGCCAGTGAAATAAGGCAAGGGGGAAAAAAGGCGTACAGATTGGAAAGGAACAAGTAAAACTGTCCCTATTAGCAGATGATATTATTGCTACATGGAGATTTCCTTCCTAAAAAAACTTATGTGTTTGTTTGGGTGCACTGGATTAGTTGCAGCCCATGGGGATCTTTGTTGTGGCATGTGGGATCTTTAGTTGCAACATGCGGGATCTAGTTCCCTGATTAGGGATGGAACCCAGGCCCCCTGCATTGGCAGCACAGGGTCTTAACCACTGGACCACCAGGGAAGTCCCACTATGTAGATATTCCTAAGAAACCTACAAAACAACCACTAGAACTATAAGTGAGTTTAACAAGGTCATAGGGTACTAAGTCAAAATCAATTATATTTCTCTGTTATAGCAGCAAACAATTGGAAAATATAATGATTCCATTTATAATAGCATAAAAACCATAGAATATTTAGAAATAATTTTAACAAAAGATGTAGAAGACCTCTATGCTGCCAACCACAAGTTAGAAAAAGATTCAGGTAAATGGAGTGGTATACCATGTTTGTGGATTTTGAGTCTCAAGGTTGTTAAGGTGTTCATACTTTATATATTCATCTCTAAGCTCTTTTACAGAAATTAACAGGCTGATTTTAAAAGGTAACCTTATTATTTGGGGATACTTTTAGATTTACAGAGAAGTTGCAAAATAATACAGAGTTCTTATACACCCCTCACCGCACTTCCCGTAACGTTAACATCTTAAATATACTATAGTGCAATTTGTCAAAACTAAGAAATCAATGCTGGTACATTCCTGTTACTTTAATCTTAATTTCACTGTTTTTCTCCCCGATATCTTTTTTTGTTTTAGGATCCAGTCCAGGTTGCCACTTTGAATTGAGTTGTTGTGTCTCTTTAGTCAAATTGGGTCTGACAGTTTCTCCTTGTTCCCTTGTTTTTTGTTTTGTTTCTGATTTTTAAATGAGTTTGACAGTTTTGATTGATATTGGTCAGGTATTTTGTAGAATGTTCCTCAGTTTGGGTTTGCCTAATGTTTTTCCTATGTTTAGACTGAGATGATGGGTTTGGGGGAATAAGGCCACAGTGGGGAAATGCCCTTGTAGCACATGCCAGGGAGTACATGCCATCAACATGATTTATCACTGACGATGTGAACCTTGATCACCTGGTTCAACAAGCTGATTTTAAAATTTATGTGGAAATAAAAAGGATCTAGAATAGCAGAAACAATTCTGAAAACTACAAGCAAAGCTGAAGGACTTACATTACCTGACTTCAAGCCTTCCTACAAAGCAATCGTAACCAAGACAGTGTAGAATTGGCATAAGTATAGACAAATAAATCACTGGAACAGAATAGAAAGTTCAGAAAAAGACCCACACTTTCATGGGCAATCTATTTTCAATGAAAACATGAAAACAATTCAGTGGGGAACTGTTTTCATCAAATGGTGTTGGAACAACTGAGTATCCAGTTGGAAAAAGGGAGATTGAGAAAGCTGGCTAAGGTTACCAAGTGTGTGAGTAGCAGGGACAGGGATTCCAAGCTAGACCTTCTGGCTATCATGTGCTATAAATTATGAATATGAATTAATAATCAATACATTTAGGCTGCAGTATTTTCCTGAATCAAATTCAACTTGAAGCCATACTTTTCAAAAATGTCAATGTCGTAAAAGAAAAATAGAGGCTGAAGAAATATACTTGATTAGGGACTTCGTTAGTGGTCCAGTGGGTAGGACTCCACACTCCCAATGCAGAGGGCAGGAGTTCAATCCCTGGTCAGAGAACTAGATTCCGCGTGCATGCTACAACTAAGACCCAGGCAGCCTAAATAAATAAATAGTACCTGATTAAAGGAAACTAAGGAGACATAAATAAATGCAATACATTATCCTGAGTTGGATCCTGGATCACATAGACACACCAAAATTCCCACAAAGGACATTATTAAAATAACTGGAAATTAATTTGGATGTTAGATAATAGTTTTATATGAATGTTAAATTCCTGAACTTGAAAAATCATAGGAGGGCTATGTAAGAGTGTGTTCTTATTCATAGAAGATACGGAATTATTTGGAGGTAAAGTGCCATGATATCTGCAACTTACTCTGAAATGGTTTGGTTTAACATTATTAAAAATAAATACATATGGAAGAAATCAAATGTGGAAAAATAACAATTGGTGAATCTAAGTTAAAATGGAAATTCATTGTATTATTCTTTCAACTTGTTTGAAATTCTAAAAAAGACATTTAAAAAAATGTATTTATGTGGTTCGCCGGGTCTTAGTTGCAGCACATGGGATCTTCATTGCAGCATGTGGGATCTTTTAGTAGCGCCATTTGGGCTCTTAGCTGCAGCATGCGCGATCTAGTTCCCTGACCAAAGATTGAACCCAAGCCCCTGAACTAGAGTCTTAACCACTGGACCACCAGGGAAGTCCCTAAAAAAAGAAATTTAAATATTAATTTACAAAAACCACTTTAATCTGATTCTAATTCAAATTGCCATGATGGTGGCCAATTTGGCCTCAGTCACTTATGAGCATCCCTCTCCTCCTCCCCAGGGGTTTTGTATCGAGCAAAACATACAGGAAGGGCCCTCTAAGTCTTCTGTCCACATTGCTCACCTCCCGAAAGATCTGCTGCAGAGCTGCCAGCCTCCACACTGGAGCTCAAATCTGTCTGCTAGCTGGGAGCCCTGGCACAGAGGGTCCAATCTTTCTGCACGTTAGCATGTAGCCCTTCCCCTCCAAAATCCTGTCACCAGCCTAGGTCCCTTTGGAGAAGCTTGTGGGCTTCCGGCTGTTGGAGGAATCCCAAATCACTTTCCTCTTCCCAGCCTCAGAAAGCCCGATTTTGCTTTTGTGGTACTCCAAATATATTTGTCCAACCCCGCCCTTTGCTGAGAGTTTCTTCCATGCTATCCTCTGAGCTGTTGGACTCAGTTTTCCTAGAGGTGGTGGTAGTAAAGGGAATGCTGTGTGATTTTACTAATTTACTGCATGAAAGATAAAGACATATCAAATATGCTTCAAAACACACTCACAGGCAATTCCCTGGTGGTCCAGCGGTTAGAACTGTACTTTCACCACCGAAGGCCTGGGTTCAATCCCTGCTGGCCAAAAAAAAAAAAAAAAAGAATGACTTTAAAAAAACACAAAACAGACTCACAGATAGTAGAGAACACACTAGTGGTTACCGGTGGGTGGGGAGGGGAGGGGCAATATGGGGGGTAAATTGGGAGGTACAAATTATTGGGTGTGCGGTAGGCTACAAGGATGTATTGTTCACGGCAGGGAATATAACCAATATTTTGTAATAACTGTAAATGCCTCCAAAGTTCAGTTTCCCAAAGTTATCCATAGATCACTTGCATCAGAGTCTTTCAAAATACTTGCTAAAAATGTTAATTTCAGATTCTATATCCAGCCCAGTGGACCTGAGTCTCTGGAAATGGGGCTAGGAATCTGCTTTTTAAATTTTTTGTGTGTCTTAAAGCAGTGTTTTATTATTTCTCATGATTCTGTGGGTTGATGGGGCTGTTCTGCTGATAGAGCCTGAACACGCTCGTGTGTTGGCATTGAGCCAACAAGTTGATTAAGGGGTGGGCTCAGCTGAGACAACTTAAGTGGCTGATCTTTGTCGACTGAAAAAACAATGCACAGAATGTGAGAGTTGTGAGTTAAGTTTCATTTGGGGCAAAATCAGGACGATAGCCTGGGAGACAGCATTTCAGATAGCTCTGAGAAACTGCTCCAAAGAAGTAGGGGGGAAGGTCAGTATATATGTGATTCTGGTGAAGGGGAAATACATGCAGTCAAGCACATATTTTTTGCAGAAGGGTTCTGCTGGTCTCATGCAGGTTACTGCTACTTACGAGGAGCAGATGTCACCATGAAGGATTTTAGATTTAGATTCTAGGAAGAATCTAGAAAGATTCTTTCTAGAGGAGATTCATTTCCTCGAAAGAATTGGGCTCATAAAATTGTCTCCTAAAAATATCTATCTGAAGACATGTTCTGCCAGTTTTTCCCAGAGCACAGAGTGCCTCATTCCTGATCTTCACCCTAAACTCCTTTCAGGGGGTGTTGAAGGTCAGTAGCTTCAGTGACTCATAATTTGATCCTTGTAGAAGTAAATGGCAAGTGCCAATTTGTAGGTGGCATCTTTAATCCCAGGCTTCTTCACAGCATAGTGAATTGTTCTAAGATGGTGAAGATGGAAACTTCAAGGCCTCTTAAAGTCTAGACATTGTACTTTGCACAGCATCACTTCTGCCACAATCTATTGGCCAAAGTAAGTAAAAAGCAAGCCAATATTCAAGGTGAGGAAGGGACTCCATGTCTGGACAGGAGGGAATCTGCATTTGTTTGTTTGTTTGTTTGTTTTTGGCTGTGCCACGTGGCTTGCAGGATCTCAGTTCCCTGACCAGGGATCGAACCTGGGCCCTGGCCTTGAAAGCACAGAGTCCTAACCCCTGGACCTCCAGGGAATTCCCAGGAATCTGCATTTTTAACATAGCCTTCTAAATTGACTCATGTACTCCGGGGTTAAGTGTGAATTGTTCATTTAACAAATATGTATACAGAGTTGTGTCCCTTTCCATTTGCTACAAATCTCTATTGCTAGCACTTAAGTTTTTATATATACATGTAAATGTTTTTGTTTCTTTCAGAAATATCCGAAATAGTAATGTGCTTAGGTACTGTTTGGAGATGGAATCACTGCTCAGAATGGTAGGAGAGTTGTGTAAAAGAAGGAATTTGAGGAGCTTGAAAGGTGAGTATGCATTGGAAGGAAAAAGGTATCTTAAGTGGGTGGACTTGGTGTGACCACAGATGTGGGCTTATACCAGTAGGTTTTGGGGTCAGTGGCTGGTTCACAAGGCTTATAAAAGGGAATGGTGGAAATGGTTGGGGGTGCATTATGGAGAGTATGGGAGAGAGACGTGGTGAAAATGACATCTCACCATGACCAGTTTTGTCAGTTGTAATGGCAGTTAAAAATGAGCAGCTCACAACACTGCATATTAACCAAACTTGTAATCCCAAAATGCCGGGACCTCGGGACTTCCCTGGTGGCGCAGTGGTTAAGATCCGCCCGCCAATGCAGGGGACACGGGTCCTATCCCTGCTCGGGGAAGATCCCACATGCTTCTGTGCAACTAAGCCCATGTGCCGCAACTACTGAGCCTGCACTCTACAGCCCGAGAGCGACAACTACTGAAGCCCTAGTGCCTGCAGCCTGTGCTCTGCAACAAGAGAAGCCACCACAAGGAGAAGCCTGCGCACCGCAATAAAGAGTAGCCCTAGCTCGCTGCAACTAGAGAAAGTCCATGCGTAGCAATGAAGACCCAATGCAGCCAATTAAAAAAAATGCTGGGACCTCTAGCAAGCGACAGTTGAGGCGATTTCTACTTTAGAACACACAGAATCCAAAACAGTGTACATTGTCCTGATCACTGAAGAATTTGTTTAAAAATCAGATCCGCCTCCCACCCCCCCTCACCTCGCTCTGAGCCTTATTAAGATATAACTGACATACAATAAAACCAGATTTTTAGTAGTGGCACAAACTTGGGATACTCCTTATGGCACCCCCAGTCAGTCTCATGGCCTCGGTCCACCACCTGTCATTTATGTACTGATTACTATATGCCGAGCGCTCTGTACGTATATGAATACACTCTCTCTCTCACTTAATCGGCCAGATTCCTCTATAAGGTAGAGGTTATCATGCCCATTTTCCTGGTGAGGAGGAAACTGAGCCTTATAGAGAGACTGGATTCGCTAGGTCACAGCCTGGAGGCTGCAAAGTAAAAATGTCAATCTGGGGCTGGAACCCAGGCTGCGCAGGAAGTGGGGGGGAAACGAATTCTGCGTGATTCAGGAGGGATCACGGCAAAGGGAAGGGAAAGGGGAACACGGTGATTCGGACCCATTTTCCGAAACCCTGTCCCCCAAGCGAAGACGAAACCTCTTTTTCCGACGGAAGTGTCTCCCTTAGGCGCCTTTCCAAAATCACGGCATCTGATTGGTGAGATTGGAGGGGCTAGATGGCCCTGATTGGTTATTTGGACCTCGAACCAGGCCTACGCCCCTGGGATCGGGCGAAGAGTGGGTGGGATTTGAAATTGGTGAGTTGCGTTTCATTGGCGAAAAGAAAACGAACCAGGAACTATTCGGAAGTGTGATTGGCTGTTGCTAGGAGCCTCCGCCGGCCTTCTGGGCCCCGGTTACGGAAGCCCGGGAGGACTGAGCGTGAGGTCTACCTCCAGGAAGTCGGCTGCGGAAACCCGGAGAGCGCTGGGGAAGAGGTGCCTCAGGCCCAATGGCGACTGCGGAAGCAAGCGGCTGCGATGGGAAGGGGGAAGGGGTCGAGACCTCAGTCACCTATTACCGATTGGAGGAGGTGGCGAAGCGCAACTCTCCGAAGGAGATATGGCTGGTGATCCACGGGCGAGTCTACGATGTCACCCGCTTCCTTAACGAGGTGGGGCCCGGGAGGTGGGCGGCCCCTGGGAGCTGCAGCGGTCTAGGTCGTCGAGCCTGGCAGTGGTGCTGGGGTGTTTCAGGGAGGAAAGTGAGGCCGGGTGAGGGCGACGAGGCTCACGAAAGGGACCACGGCCCTCCGAGACGGAGATTGGGGGCCCTTAGGTCTGCATGCCTTTCCAGCCGTCACTAAATTCTGGTGCCTTCAGTAACATACATCTTGCCTCTGTCACGTGTGGAGCACTTACTGTGAGCTTGGCTAAACTCTGAGTCACCGTTAGCCCGTTTTACGGAAAGGGAAACTGAGCCTCAGGGCCTCTCACCTAACAGTCTAGAGCCTCTCGAACCTGTTCGAAAGCTCCAAACTTCTGCTCTTTCCTCTGTGCCTTCGGAAGCAATACCATTTTTGGTTTTCATCGTCTTGAGAAGAAGCTGAGATGCCTCCTCCTTTCCCCCATTATGCTGCTTTTTTTCTATTTTGAGTTGACCTTGAGGTTATGAGTTGATTTTTTTTTTTGGCCATTGGCTCAGGTTCTGTCACCCTCTTTTGTAAATCAAACCTGTTGTATTAGGTTTTAAAAGTTCTCCTTGTGACCCTGGTACAACGGAGTGATTTTTTTTTTTTTAAGGAAACAGACTTTTAATGTTTAACTCTACTGAGGTATAATTTACCTACAGTAAATTGTGCCCGTTTAAAATGTACAGTTTGATGAGTTTTGACAAATGTATTCACCCATGTAATCACAACTCCAATTAAGAAGGAGCGTTTCCATCACCCTAAAAAGTTTCCTCTTCCTTTTTTGCATTCATTCCCCTAACTCCCAATCCCTGAGGGTTTGGGATAGTTTCAGTATAAATATAAATGTATTAATTAGTTAATTTATTTTTGGTGTGTATCATTTTGAGTAATAGATTAATAGTCTTATGGTTAATTTCTTGGAAATTCTTGCATAATATAACTACTATAACAGAAAAAGTTTCATTTTTCTTAGTTCTTTTCCTGAAGCAAGTGTACTAGTAAGATTTTTTCTATTAATTTGAGGCCCACGGGATAAATCTCTACCTCCCGATTCATAAATCTATGAAAACTTTTAAAATGTAAAGTTTCCCTAAAAGGACATTGTTTTAAATAAATCTTTCTAGTGGCCAGTAAGTTAACATCTTAGACTTTAGTAACTTCTTGCATTTGTAGGGTGTATAGCGTTTATGCTTTTAAAAGTACTTTCCCGTTATTTCAGCCTCGAAATAACTAGTTGACCATGAGTTGGATAGTAGTGATCCTTATTTTAACAGCAATATAAGAAATAGGTTCAGTGAGATTTTGGTCAGACAGTTGATTAATAGCAGGGTATGCTTTAGATTTTTCTTGTCCACACAGTATTACTTCAGAATTCTAGTCTTAGCCATGTCCTTTGGTGTATACCTCATAATAAATTTCAAGTGTGGCATATGGTAAAACAGTTCAAAATGGGTAGTCAGTAATGTTTTTCACTTGTGATTTCATTTCCCCCAGTTTCTTCTTCTTTTTTTTTTTATATAAATTTATTTATTTATTTATTTTATTGGCTGTGTTGGGTCTTTTTTGCTGTGCGTGGGCTTTCTTTAGTTGTGGTGAGTGGGGGCTACTCTTGTGATGCATGGGCTCCTCATTGCCGTGGCTTCTCTTATCACAGAGCACGGTCTCTAGGCTCGTGGGCTTCAGTAGTTGCAGCACACGGGCTCAATAGTTGTGGCTCACCGGCTCTAATGCGCAGGCTCAACAGTTTTGGCACACAGGCTTAGTTGGTCCGCGGCATGTGGGATCTTCCTGGAGCAGGGATCAAACCCGTGTCCCCTGCATTGGCAGGCAGATTCTTAACCACTGCACCACCTAGGAAGCCCCCCCAGTTTCTTCTTGATTGATTAGAATAGATAATGAACTTGGAAGGAACACTCAGTGCACGTAGTGGACATTAGTTTAATCTTGAATAGCGATTGCCAGCCTGGTTCACCACGTGTGGATGGAGCCAGAGACATCACAGGTGTGCTGGGGCGGCCCTTGAAGCTTCAGTTGCAGATCTTTACCTGCAGTTAGTTGTTCTAACTTACCTGTTCCAGAGTCTCTGTCCCTGTGTTCTTCTTTGTCCCAAGTCTATTCACGCATTCACTTACTCATTCAAATATTTATCGAGTGTCTACTAAGTGCCACATACTGTTCTAGGTGCTGAGGATGCAGCAGCTGATAGTTAAACATTTATGCCCTCATGGAGATTACAGTCTGTGGGAAGCAGATAATAAACAGAGCAAATAACTGAAATATATGCTAAGTGCTAAGAAGAAAAATAAAGCAGAGAAAAGGATTGTGGACATGGATGGGGTGAGGGTGTGAAGATGAGGGGTTGAAATTTTAGGTGCGATGGCCAGAAATAGCTTGATGAAGATGACTAGAGTAAAGGCCAGAGAGAAATTAAGGGAGCTGGCTGTCTGTAGGAAGAGCTTTTCTGGCAGAGGGAGCAGGTTCAAAGGCCTTGAGGTGCAAATATGTCTAGTGTGTTTGAGGAACAGTGAGGAAGGTTACGGTGGCTGGAGAGTAGTAGAAGTCAGCATGATCAAGGGCGAGGGCAGGTCAAGTACAGCTTTGCCGGTTTTAGAAAGGATTTTGACTTTTGTTCTGAGATGCAAAAGTACACTGGAGCAGAGGGGCAATAAGCTGTGATTTAATGGTTTAATAGTATCACTGACTGCACTGTTGAGAAGAGACTGAAGGAGGGCATGAGCCCAGTTAGGAGGCTGTGACAGTAATGGCAAGAGATGGTGGCTTGGACTAGGGTAGTGGCAGTGGGGGTAGTGAGATGTGTCAGATTTTGGATTGTGATGGTAGAGCCAATAGGATGGCTTGGATTTGAGGAGTGAGAGAAGGAGTCAGGGGTGACTGAAGTTTTTGGCTTGCAGGTCTGGAAGAATTGGGTTGCTGTTAGATCAGATGGGGAAGAAACATCAATTTTCATCCTTTTCTTTCCAATCTGAAATCATTTGGGGGCTCCTCCTTAGAAAGGGGTTCCTAATTTGAATATCTACATCAATAGATTGCTTTTTTTTTTTTGATTAATGAATATGGTTAGAGTGTTACTCTGGACTTTGCAATAATTTAGAATTGGTAATATAATTGAATTATCTTTCCCCTAACAAATTAATTTTGCATTTTTGATTCAGTGGTATTAGTTTAATTTATTGAAATCATGAATGAGAAACCAAAACCTTGCAATAGTACACATCATTGTCTTTCTACTATTTAGTAGTTTAGAAAAAAATCAGGTAAAAATGGTTACAATATCGTATGACATTGACTAGGAAATATCAAAGTGCATCTCTCTTAGCAAGGGTAAGTATGATTTTGTGAACTTTTGTTTCACAAAGAATATTGTTGTGAACCTTTGTTTCTGGTTATATTCTTGTTTTCTTACTGCATCACGAGTGAGAAAAGTTGGGAAACCATTGTCATATAATTAACCATTTCTGACAAGAGTAACTTAAAATAACACGTGCTATTTTGAAGCTTTCTGTGTATTTTTTTAGTGACAATTGGCATGAGTGGAAATACTACTTTAGGACCTGCCGCACAGATGGGATAGCATTTTATTCATTCAGCAAACATTTGTTAAGTGCTGACTCTACCAAGTGCTGTAGTACCAGGCCGTGGTAGTATAAAAATAAACATGGTCCTGCCCTCTTGTAGCTACCCTTCTAAGGAAGACAAAAGAAAACAAAGCAGAAACAGCCAGATGTTAAATGATGGTGCTTTCTGGGAAAGAAATAGACAAGAAATAGAATGAAAAATGGTGATGGTGGAGAGATCTACTTTAATAAGAGTGATCTGGGAAAGCTTCTGTGAGAAGATGGCTTTTAATTGATGAGAGGGAACTAGCTTTGGGAAGACTAGAGAAAAGAGCATTCCAATAGCCTTTGCAGAGTCAAGCAAGAGTTAGGCACGTTAGTTGGACAGAAAGCAGCTGTGGCTTTAGTGTATCAAATGAAGGTCGAGAATGGCCAGAGAATGGCCAGAGAACTCGGCAGGAGCCAGGACAGGCAAGGCTGGGTAGGTAGTATGGATTTGATCCTAAGTGTAATGGAAAACCACTGAAGTCTTTTAAGATGGGGGTGACACTGAAGCAGTTTATTTCAAATAGATTACTTTTGCTGAGGATTTGAGAATAGGTAGGAGGGAAAAACAATACAGAAGGGAAGAAAGTAAAACTCTTTAAACCCCAAGAATTTGTTTGCTTCCTTCTACATCTTCCATACATATACCAATGTATACAGATATGTATAAATAGAATCATAGTATTCCTTAATCGAATCATAGTGTCTTAATTGATTTGGTTTAATAGTAATAGTATTTATGGGGTACTTATTCCAATGGCTTACATGTAATTTCTTTTTTAACCCTCCTAACAACCCATTTTATTTTATTTTTTTAAGAACTTTTATTGAGATACAATTGACCTACAATACACTGCATATATTTAAAGTGTACAATTTGATATTTTTTATTAGTAATGTAAATACGGCAATCCCAATCTCCCAATTCATCCCACCCCAACTGCCCCTGCTTTCCCCATTTTAACCACCCATTTTAGAGATGAGAAAACTGAGGAGCAGAGAAATAACTTTCACAAAGTCATAATGTTAAGTGGTACAGTTTGAACTCAGGCAGTCTGACCAGATGGCCTATGCCCATCACATTAGAATTTGCCTCCTTTTTTTTTTCCATGGCTATAGAGTATGGAGTTAGGTCTGTTTTACAGCTACCTTCTTCCACATCATAGGTATAATTTGGAAGGATTGGGAATGTCATAGAGGGAAGTTAGAACTAGTACCTTTTTTCTGGAATCCAGGTAATTTTTTCATTTTTTTGAATAGGTCATACAGGTATACTGTGAAAAGCCTTCCTCCCATCTGCCCAGTTGTACCTCCTCCTGAAGTTAACTACTGTTGTTTGTGAATCCTTTGGGGTTTTGTTTTGTGTGTACAAGCAAAAGTGAATGTAGTTCCTTCCACTTTTTTTTTTCTTCGCCCATAAGGTAACAACATACTATACTCACTGATATATGCCTTGCATTTTTCACATAACTGTATATCTCAGGAGTCTTCCATATTCATAGAATTCGTTGGACTGATTATAACTTATTTCAGCAGTCTCATATTTATAAACATTTGGGTTGTTAGTAATATTTTGCTATGTAGATTTTTCCCCCGCCTAAGTCAACTCTATTGAGGTCTAATGTACATACAATAAAATGTACAGATTTTTATGTGGAGTTAAGTGAGGTTTGACAAATGTCTCACCTGTGTAATCACCATCACAATCACCGTATAGAACATTTCTACCATCTATGTTTCTGTACAACCACTGATTTGTTTTCTAACACTGCAAAACAGTATGCATTCTTATGTCTAACGTCTTTCGCTTAGCATATCTGTGAGATTCACCTGTATTTTTCCTATTTAGTGCTTTTTATTTTATTGTAACTGTACTAAAATTTATCTCTTCGTCTGTTGATTGACACTTGGGTTGTTTCCATTTTTTGGCTATTATGAATAAAGCTGCTGTGAACTTTCATATACAAATCTTTGTGTGGACATATGTTTTCATTCCTCTTGGGTAAATACCTAGGAGTGAGATTGCTGGGTCATATTTTTATTTGTTGTTTTTGTTTTACTTTTTAAGCAACTGCCAGACCTTTTCCCAAATTGTCTCCATCATTTTACCCAGTCCCATCAGCAATGTGTTAGTTTTCCAGTTTCTCCACATTATCAATGACACATGATGTTTTGTCAGTGATTTTACTTTTAGCAATTCTAATGGGTGTGCGCTGGTATATAACAATGGTTTTAACTTGCATTTTTCTGATGACTAATGATGTTGAGTATCTTCATGGGCTAATTGGTCAGTTGCATGTCTTGTAAAATGTCTGTTCAATCTTGCTTATTTTTAATTGGATTATTTTCTTATTATTGACTTGAAAGCAGTCTTTATATATTTTGGATGCAAGTCCTTTCAGAAATATGTATTACAAGAATTTTCTCACAGTCTGTATTTTACCTTTTCACTTTCTTAAGTGTCTTTTGAAGAGAATTTTGGAGATATATATACACACACACAAAACACAGATATACATACACATACATACATACATACATATATACACACATTTGGTTTTTTATATATATATATATATATATATAAAAACAAACACATTCTATATATGGTTATATATATATAACATATTCTAATGGCTGGGTGTAAGTTTTGGGGTTCAGGAGTCTTGTTCAGTTTCCTACTTTACCATAACCTTGGGCAAATGTGTTCTGTACAGGCCCTTTCCCATCTCTTCAAGGGAGATAATAGTACCTACTCCACAGGATTGTTGTTGAGACAGTTAATTTAGATAATTCATTAAAAACTTATCATGGTGCCAGGTGTAAAGAGCTCAGTAAGTGTTAGTAGTTATTTTTATTAATAATAAAATTATATTATTTCCTGTAGCATCTTTTGAGTGCTTACTAACTAGTACATGCTCTGAAGATTTAAAGGTGGATGAGATGCTTTGGACTTGCTGGGAAGATGAGATCTGTGCACAAGCAATTATCGTGCAAGATGAGATCTGTGCACAAGCAATTGTAGGGTGGTCTTGCCTTAAGAAAGGCGGAGAATGCAGGCTCTGTTTGGTGCCACCCTAGGGTACCAGAGTTTGACTAATAGCATTTCTTACTGGATTTCTCCAAGGCTGGTCAATAGAAAGTGCAATTTGATCATTATCTACCTTGTGGAATTAACAAATCAATAGAAAGTATGCTTTCTTTCCTTGAACAGTCCCCAGTGGTTAAGTCCTAGGGAAGGCTAGAAATGAGGTGAGGCAAAATTTAACTTCCAGTACCATCCAGGTGAGCTGTCCTGATCAACAAATCGACACACCAAACAGGGAGAAAGGGCAGGTGGGATGGAAGGAGGGCAGAGGGAATGCCCCCTAGATCTCACTCTATTCCAGATTCTATGCTATGTTCAGGAATACAGCCATGAACTATGGGCCCTGTTCTTAGGGAGCTTATAGTCTAGTGGAGGAAGAAAGACATTAAATAAATAATTGCAATTGTGATAAATACCCTGAAGATGCCTGAGGAATTGTAGCAGTGGGACCCTAATATGATAGGGATTATATAAGGGTATATAATCTGCTGGGGATAAGTTGTGTTTGGATCTGCAGACCTGAAATTCTGACCCTGAGCAGTTATGACTGCCAAGGTTACACCCTTTCTGGCAGCCATCAAGTTAGGCTCTCCTAGGTGACACCCCTCCCTGCCTTACTAGGTTCTTGCTAATCCAAACGCAAATGCGTATGGACCTGCACCATTTCCTGCTGTTCACCACCCAGGTCTGTTATCTTTCTCTGCTTTGTGGGACTGTTTTTTAGGAAGTAGTTTTTTTCCTCTCCAAAACTTTAACCTCCATATCTTATTTTGATGAGATATTCTGCTAATCTGTTTGGCTAGCCCGGCATAATTTTGCAGCTTCCGTAATCTTAATGTTTCTAGATTTCATTTTCCAAGTCAGATGGTCTTTAGCATATCCCTATTGTTACATTTTTATTACATCAGCATGGAATTTCCATTCACAGAGAATTTGTGTAATTTTTTCCCAGTAAGATTTTTATTCTGTAACTGTCATTCTTCGCATTCTCGTCTTTTCTGCCCATCTGTCCCCATCCTTTCCATAGAATTAGTAATCTGAAAGTATTATTTTCTCTTAGCAATTCGTCCTCTTTCTTTTCTATATTAAAACATAAAATTTCTGTCCTCCTTTCAATAGTACCTAGTAAATGAACTTAAGGAAAAGCCAAAAGCCTTCCTTTGCTCCCTACCACATATTCTGTGGACAGTTGAACTGACTAAAACCCTTCACAAAAGGACATTACAAAGTTTCCTTTGTATCTGTAAAGCATTTCTCCTGATTATTGCTGGACTGAGATAGAAATGAATCGATCACAGGCATTGTTTCATCAGTTGAAAGTTCATGATCTTGGTTGCCATATAGTTTATTTGAAATATTTGTAGTGTTATATAATTGCTTATGCAATAAAAGCTGAGACAAGATCCATTAGTCTTAAAACACAAAGCCTATCCAGTTCAAAAGAATCATTTTTGCAAATTCATATGAGATTTAAAAGCAAAGCAGATCCTAGGGGGAAAAAAAGGGAAATGTGTACTGGTGTACTGCCTTATATTATGTTTACTTAATAAAGACAGGGAGAAATTTATGATTGTCCAATAGATTTGAATAGCACTGATCACTAATCTAGGGGACTGAGGATAACCTCCAGACTCCTTAATCTTATTTGTTTTGTTTTGCTGTGATTCAGACAGAAGTAAATTTTGGGGCTTACATTAATTATAGGTACGTAAACCTAGCTCTGTGTGTGTGTGTGTGTGTGTGTGTGTGTGTGTGTGTGTGTGGTAAAATATATATAACATAAAATTTGCCATTTTCATCATTTTTAACTGTACTATTAGGTGGCATTAATCACATTTTCGGTTTGTGCTACCAACACTGCTTGTCTATTTCTAAAACTTTTTCATCACCCCAAACAATTCCATAACCATTAGTCAGTAACTACACTTTCATTACTCTTCCCAAATCCCTGGTACAACCTCTCATTTACTTCGTGTCTCTATGAATTTGCCTATTCTAGCTACCTCATGTAAGTAGCATCATACAATATTTGTTCTTTTGTATCTGGCTTCTTTTAGCATAATGTTTTGGTTTCTTTAATTTTATTTTTATTATGATAAAATATACATAACATAAAATTTACTATTTTAACCATTTTTAAGTGTATAGTTCAGTGGCATTAAGTACATTCACACTGTTGTGTACCCATCACCATCAACTATGTCCAGAAATTTTTCATCATCCCAAACTGAAACTGTACCCATTAAACAATAACTTCCCATTGCCACCTCCTCCAAGCCATTGGTCATCTCTGTTCTACCTTGTGTCTCTGTGAGTTTTACTGTTCTAGGTACCACATATAGATGGAATCATACAGTATTTGTCATTTTGTATCTGACTTATTTCACTTAGAATAATGTCTTCAGGGTTCCTCCATATTGTAGCATGTATCAGAATTTCACTCCTTTTAAGGCTGAATAATATTCCACAATATGTGTATAGCACATTTTGTTTGTCAGTGGACACCTGGGTTGTTTCCACCTGTTGTCTGCTGTGAACAGTGCTGGCATACAAGTATCTGTTTCCATCCTTGTTGTCAGTTCATTTGGTTATATACCTGGCAGTGGAATTGCTGGGTCATATGGTAATTATATTATAATTAGCTTTTTGAAGACACCCCAAACTGTTTTCCACAGCAGCTGTACAATTTTACGTTCCCACCAGCAATGAATGCGTATTCTAACTTCTCCATGCAACATTTGTAATTTTTCTTTTTTTTGATCATAGCCATCCTAACAGGTGCAAAGTGGTATCTTTTTGTGATTCAATCTGCATTTCCCTAACAACTAGTGATGTTAAGCATCCTTTCATGTGCTTATTGGTTCTCTGTGTATCTTCTTTGGAGAAATGTCTATTCAAGTTTTTTATCCATTTGTAAATTGGATTGTTTTGTCTTTTTGTTGTTAAATTAGGGTTCTTTATATATTATGGATATTAATCCCTGATTAGATATGTGACTTGGCAAATATTTTCTCCCATTCTGTAGCTTGTCTTTTCACTTTCTTGATAATGCCCTTTGATGTATGGAAGTTTTAAATTTTAAAAGAGTAAGTCCTTCCATATCAGCAGTTACTTTAAATGTAAATGGGTTAAACTCTCCAATCGAAAGACAGAGATTGGCAGGATGGATAAAAATATAAGATCTAACTATATGCCATCCATAGGAGACTCACTTTAGATTCAGAGCCACTAATAGGTTGAAAGTGAAAGGATGGAATCATATTCCATGCAAATAGTAACAAAATAAGAGTAAAGGTGAATGTACTAATATTAGATGAAAGAGATATTAAATAAAAAAAAAAGGCTTTTAATGGGCAGAGTTGTGTTTGTTTGTTTATTTATTTATTTATTGGCTGCGTTGGGTCTTCGTTGCTGTGCATGGGCTTCCTCTAGTTGTGGCGAGCAGGGGCTACTCTTCATTGCAGTGAGTGGGCTTCTCATTGCAGTGAGTGGTTTCTCTTGTTGCAGAGCACGGGCTCTAGGTGCTCGAGCTTCCATAGTTGTGGCACACAGGCTCAGTAGTTGTGGCGCAGGGGCTTAGTTGCTCCATGGCCTGTGGGATCTTCCTGGACCAGGGATCAAACCCCCATGTCCCCTGCATTGGCAGGTGGATTCTTAACCACTGTGCCACCAAGGAAGTCCTGGGCATAGAGTTGTTTTGTTTTGTTTGGCCACGCCCTGTGGCTTGAAGGGATCTTAGATCTGTGACCAGGGATCAAACCCAGTCCCCCTGCTTGGAGTTTTAACCACTGGACTGCCAGGGAAGTCTCTTGTTTTGACTGTTTTTGAACTTTTTACAAATGAGTGTCACAGTATATATCATTTTGTGTCTGGCATCTTTGGCTCAATATATTATATTCTTTTGTGCATATTGCAGTGGCTCGTTCGTTTTCATTACTGATTAGGGTTCCATTGTATGATTATACCTCAGTTTATTCATATTCTCCTTATGGACATTGGGTTGTTTCAAGTTTAGGGTCATAATGAGTAACGATGCTATGATCATTTGTGTATGTGTATAAGTTCAGATATCTATGCGTTTCTCAAGTATATACTTAGGGAATTGATTTTATTTTTTTAATTGAAAATTTTATTGAGATAACTAGATTCATATGCAGTTAGAAAAGAAATGAGAGATCCTTTGTACTTTTTATCCATTTCCCCCTACTGGTAAAATTTTGCATAACTGTAGTACAATATCATAATCAGGATATTGATATTGATACAATCCACAGATCTTATTCTGACTTCCCCAGTTTTACTTCCATAAAACTGATCTTAAAGAGAAAACAAGATGGTTTAATTTGTTGAGTTGAGAATCATTCATTCTTGATTACAGTACTCAACATGCAAATTACATTTATCTTTTGGTATAGAAAAGGCACACTGCCACTTCCCTAGGACATTCAATTTAGACAGAATTATCCCTGGGCAACCATTATCTGTTGTATCTGTGTATCTGCCAGCAATTGCCCTCTCTTCCTTCTTATAACAACATGTAAACGCTCATATCCAGAATAACTGAGTCTTAAGTTCCGCTGAGTGGTTACATGTAGTACAGAACCAGACTTCCTCCCCCCACTCCCAGTGGATTTGATATATTCTGAGATCCAGATCAAGAATCTCCTGTATTTAACCTTTCTTTGATCATCCTGATGGCACTTACGAATCCACTTGACCCTTGTATCAGGGTCATCAGTTTTCCATGGACAGTATTAAGAGATGTAGAAGGTTTGCTAAGTTTGTCCTGGCCCTAAGTATTCACTCTGAAAAAGAGTTTATTTGAATAAAGTTTTGACACATTTGCTCTTTATGTCATTCTGTAGGCTCAAAATGAACAATACAGAGAGGCTTGTTTTGCTCATACGTAGTTTCTAAGATTTTCAGTAATGAAAATTATTACTTTTTTAAAGGAAGTTATAAAAATACTGGCACATAAATATAAAAACACAGCGTATTTGGATCCCAAGAAAGCGGGAGTTTACTGTGGTCTACAAGTCAGGCTGGTTGCACATGATAATTAGTTATAGTTAGCAGTGTTTCTTCTAAAGATTGAATTTTTGCTAAGTTTTTATATGTTATCACTAGTTTGAGTTTCCTCCTTTCTCTGCCTTTCATTTCTACAGGCACCAGAAGGAAATTTTAAAACAGTTAGAAAGTAGCTCTTTCCTTGTAAGCACAGGGGCCTCATTTCTTTTAGTTTCAAACATAATAGAGAAACTGGCTCAGACAAGAATGATCCTTGTTGAATGCCTACCAGCTCATGCATTCTCCTTTTTATTCTGTGAGTCTCCAGTGCAAACAAAAGTTAAAAGATTAAGGACTATTCCAAGTTCTCAACAGCTGATCCCTAGTTGGCCTTCAAAAATGGAGGTCTGTAATTCATTTTTGAACATGCCTTCCAAGTGGGGGTGTTTGGCCTTGAGCTCCTCTTTGACATCACCTGGTGCACACTGGTGATCTGTTAGCTCCAAAACTTTTCACTTTCGTCCTGGAAGCTTTCTTGGTATCTGTGGGCATGGCCATGGCTGCTCCACTCATCTGTGTCTCTATCATTCCTCATTGGTCATTGGCATTATCTTGGCCCAGACTCGGAGAGCGAGTGCTCTGAAGCCCAAATACGTAGCAGAAGTACCAGGATGCTGCTATTCATACTGGGTAGTTCGATTCCTTGCTGCAGCGTAGGCTTACAATAGGATCATTGTAAATAGGACTTTGTGGCAAAGCCTGAGAATGTCATGTTGATCCATCCACCAATAAGAATCACAGGGAGGACATTTGTAACATTCTCCTTCAACACGTCTGTGAGCTTAGTGGGATCAGAGAAGGTGGTACTATTTTCCCTTTATTATTGTTATTATTTTTTAAATCCATCCTCTGGGTTGTTGAAATAACATTTTCATGTCAAGGACTGTTTGAGAATATAATTTCCATTTTCCCTGAGGACTGTGCTTTGAATTAGGACTTGACTAATTCAGATATTTGTTCCTAGGTGAGCTTCTTGTCACTCTGTAGTAGGATAGACACCTGGTGGTGGGTCATACCCACAGGTGATGATAAAGGTGGGCTGGACACCCAGGCTCATGTTGGAGTCAAGCAGCAGCTCACTGAGAGCCAGTCAGACCAGGGTCACGGGGCTTTTGCTCTCTGGGGCGCTGGGGCTCCTCTTGGGATTCTCCACAGGGCCTCCTCCCACCCTGCAGCCTGGGCATTATCTTGGCTCAGGGCTGGCCTGTGCTCTGCTGTGGCCTCAGGCCTAGTGCATTGCCTCTGGCTTGGCTGCCATTTGATTTTAAATAATATCTGAAGTTTATAGAGTTCTAAAACAGTAACCAAGGGTTCCCTGAAATATTTTTGCTTGCTCTAAATCATCTGTATTAAGGCCACATTTTGGAGTGAGAGTTATTTTACTAAACCCTTTTTTGTTTGACCACTCTGACCCTCCTTGCCTATGTGGGGAAAAAAAAAGCAGACTGTAAAACCATATATACCATGTGAGTTCATTTTTACGAAGACACAAAACGTTTTATCACTGTCTCATACATTAAATTGTAAGTACTCAATAAAAATTGAAGCATAATAATTGAAATGGTTGAATGAATGTACAGGAAAAATAGTTTTATGCACCAAAGTGTTAACTAACTGTACTTATTTCTGTTATAAAACTATAGTTGATTTTTTATTCTTTTTTTCCCCATACAGTAGAAAAAAAAGTATAAAAGTGTTGCTTATTTATTTACTTGTTTATTTTGACGAGAGATTGATGAAAATGAAAATACTTTGTAGTCGTAGAAAGAGCTATTATGTAGGAAGTCATAAACTCAACCATTCTCTAGGATATCTCAAACCACTGAGACATTTTGTTATCTTTTTACTCTGAAAGGCAGCATAATAGTTAAGATGTGTCATAGGAAAAAATACCTTCCATAGTTTAGATCCATAGAGCAAATTGGGATGCAATTCCAAAAATAATAGCTTACCAGGGCTGAGAGGGTTCAGATGTAACAGCAGATGAGTGGCTGCTATCTTACTCTTGCTTCAAAACAGCATGCTTAATGCTGGGATGGGAGACCCATCACTGGGTGGAGACCTCTTGGGACACAAAATTATAAGTTTCCTTATCCTCGGGGAGCTCAGAGGCAAGTGACTGACTGGGAGGTTGCACATAGAGTTTTTGTGCTTCAGTTGTAGTCATCTTTAAAATAAGGATGATAATATTCCCGCTTAAAAGGTTGTTATAAAAAGTAACTACTTGAAAGCATTACTTGGGACTTCCCTGGTGGCGCAGTGGTTAAGAACCCGCCTGCCAGTGCAGGGGACACGTGTTCGATCCCTAGTCCAGGAAGATCCCACATGCTGTGGAGCAACTAAGTTTATGTGCCACAACTGCTGAGCCCACGTGCTGCAGCTACTGAAGCCTGTGAGTCTAGAGCCCGTGCACCGCAACAAGAGAAGCCACCACAATGAGAAGCGCACTGCAACAAAGAGTAGCCCCCGCTCACCAAAACTAGAGAAGGCCCCCAAGCAGCAACGAAGACCCAATGTAGCCAAAAAATTAAAAAAAAAAAAAAGTAATAAAAAAGCGTTACTTGATATTCCAAAACTATAAATCTAGATATGTCAAATAGTATAAATTCTGAATTTGCTAGTTGTAAGTAAATGTTTATTAAGTGTTTAAGTCTGGGACTGTGCTAAATGTAATTTTTTTTTCTTTTTTTTTTAATGTAATTTTTTAAAAATAATTTTCTGAGTAGATAGTACTGTACTTGGTAAACCAATTTCAGAAATGCATACAGTGAAAAGTCTTCCTTGTACCTGTCTCCCAGCTACCAGGTTCCCTTCAGTGTTTCTAGAGAGATTTTATGTATATGCACGCAAATGTGTATCTGCTTTTTAAAATCATAGATGATAGCACATTATATAAACTATACCTTTCTCTTCTTGAGTACACAGTATTTCCTATCCTTATCTCATGTAGTACTCACAGTAGTAATTAAGAATAGGGTACTTATATTGTTCCCATTTTGCAAATAAGGAAACAAAGACATCTCAATTTCTTAATAACTTATCCAAGGTATATAGTGTATAAGTGAGAGATAGAATCTACTTCCTAGGTATAGAGGCAGTTATTTTGGTACCACTTATTGATATTTATTCAGCTTTAAAGTTTGAGACCATTTAAGACTTACAGAAAAGTTGCAAGAATAGAGTCATAGTCTTTCCTTGGCTTTCCTGACCTTGATATTTTTGGAGATAACAGGCCCATTGTTTTGTAGAGCATCTCTCAATTTGCAATTGCATCCTGTCACAGGGTATACAGTGCTGATTTGTTTCATCGCTGCCATTAAAGGGAGAAAAGGATAAACAGGAGGGGGGAAGGGAAAACAGTTAGTTACATTAGTTAGCTTTGCAGAGAGCCCTCTCTTCAATAAATATCTTTTCCTTGTAGCATCCTGGCGGAGAAGAGGTTCTGATGGAACAAGCTGGTGGAGATTCAACTGAAAGCTTTGAAGATGTAGGCCACTCCTCTGACGCCAGAGAAATGCTCAAGCAATACTATATTGGTGATGTGCATCCGGTAAGAAGCAGCTGAGCTAGGAATGCTTGTAGAGAGAGGAGGCTATGCAACAGCCACAGATTGTGGTGAGGGAATGAATTACTAAAACCCAGCCATCAGGCTAAATTTTCTCCAAAATCATCTAGCCTTACTGTGCTAAGATAGAGCTTCTTGTTTGTAAATCAACACATATAGTATCTCTGAAAATGAACTGATTTTGGAGGTGGGGTTTTGGAGGGGTTTGTTTTGGTTGATTTTTTTGTAATGCAGTTAATATCGCTACCTAAAATTGTGTTTTGGTTCTTGCAAATTCTTTGATACAAGTGGTAACTATGGACTTTTGAAACCATACCATTCTAACAAGGGACCCCGATAAGCTCAGAGTCAGGGATGCAGGGCTGAGGTGGGGGAGTGGGCAGTATCCTTTTATAGACCATGACATCTCCCAGGGAATTACTACTACTAGAATGCAGTCTCATGTTCCAAAGTTAGAAATAAGCTCATAACGAGATGTGTCTTGAAAATATTATTTGTTTTCCTCTTTAAACAGAATGACCTTAAACCTGGAAGTGGTAGCAAGGTAAGAAGTTCTCTGTTTCTCTTGTGTGCTTCAAGTGTTTATATTTCTATTTACTCAAATAGAATTGCTTTTTTTTTTTTAAAGTGTTTTAACAAAAGAAGTGTTTACTTTTCCCCCAAGCAAAAATCCTATTTTTCAGGAATTTGGACTCAGTACCATCTCAGGAAAAAAGAATAGCTGAGTCTTGAACAGCAGAAACATTTTGTTCATGCTTTTATTTGCTTTTTTAAAAAGTTGAAACTCTGAAACCATGTCCCATGCTGCTTTGAAAGAAATTAGTTTATAGGTTCAGTTGTAGAAAAGTATTTCTTAGTCTTACATTTAATAGTATAGGTGATAATAATTGCTTCTGTGTTGGAAAAAGAATTGGAAAGTCGATTTACTCTTGCGAGTCTTAGAACGAGTTGTAGACTGGAATAACTGAGTAATTGACTGGACCAGGCCTTTCCGTCCCTATTCCCCTATTGTGTAGGCTCAGATAGGCCTCAGACACACTCTTCCCGTTCACTC
This sequence comes from Hippopotamus amphibius kiboko, assembly GCF_030028045.1. Classification (NCBI taxonomy): domain Eukaryota; kingdom Metazoa; phylum Chordata; class Mammalia; order Artiodactyla; family Hippopotamidae; genus Hippopotamus; species Hippopotamus amphibius. The sequence continues at coordinate 17,327,300 of NC_080201.1, read as the reverse complement.
AGTGATTCCTCAAAAACAAAAGATTAAATATTTGAAAACCTTCATGTGTACTGAGTAAGGTCCCAGGAAGAAAACATGAAAGGCTTTTTGCTTCCCACAAGCTGGATGGTTCCTGTCCTTATTCCCTCACTTTCTCTCTGTTTTCCTTGCGCCTCCTCCTAGCCTCTCATTTAAAGGGGCCGCAGGTAGGTGTCACCCAGAACGTCGTGGAGGCGATGCTCCCTCCCCTTTTCCTCCTACCAGCTTCTTGCTTCCCTTTCTTCATTGAGCTGGGATTACTGAACACATGTGACACGGCAGTTAAAGTTGGCCTAGACCCAGGAATTCTTTCTACTCAAGAGATTGCTGGACGGTATCTGCCACCTGTTGCCCTGCCATCCAGTGTTTGTGTAACTTAACGCTTCCCTCTGGCTACACTCTGCTCCTCTGAACTGTTGAATTGTTTATGGAGGGGGCGTGAAATGGTTCTTTAAATGCTCTGTGAGCACTGTTGGTTTGTTGGCCTGCCCCTCCTAACACATGTACTGTCCATTCTCGAATCTTCGCTTGTGTCATTAAGGTAAAATTTGAACTAAGCACGGCTTGTTTGGTATATTGAACATGTCCGGAAACCATTGCTCTCAGACGTCAACATTTGATTCAAGGGATGTTCTCATTCGTACGTGAGATGCATCTTATGTCCAGGAGCCATCACCCGCTTCTGCACAGCACTGTGAGAGCACCCATTGTATTAAAACAAATAAAATTGGGGGGGGGGGAGGAGTTACAATGCCTAGAAGTCTACAAATTGCTTCTTGCTGCTGTTTTTCTTCCTTGGCAGCATACTATGTAGTTAGGACCATTCTTAGGAATGGAGAGCAGTGTTTCTCGGATTCTGTTCCTTGTATCACCTGTATTAGAATCTCTTGATGTACTTTCTGAAATGTATATTTCCTGGGCTTCCATTACTACTACTGATTCATGATCCCTGGAGGTGGGAATTTTCATTTAAAATAACCCATGTAGCCAAGCACCAGACTTTTTGCTGAATGACATGCCTATCTTTTCATTTGAAAACTTTGGGAAGTTTAGTTCTCTTCTGTGGAAAGCACTGTCTGCCTTCTATATATAGGCGAAAGAATTAACTAGACATGTCTCAGATAAATTAAAACTGTTGAGCCTTGGACTTTTTAGAAGAAATAAAGAAAAAGAAACACTTTTAGCTGGTGAGATTTGGTGCAATTCTGTAAAAATTTAGAAGTCTCCAAATGTAGTTTGGCCCCAGCATGGCTTAAACAGTGATTAAGGGCAGTGTTTTCAAGGCTCTGTTTTCCTCATGTCTGCTTGTACCCAAAGGACAGTCTCCATTAAATAGTCTGATTATTGAGTGTTTCCAGTCACACTGCTGTACTTCAGGCAAATCAGCCAAGGAAAACCTTTGGGAAAATTTTCAAGACCACCTACATAGGTTGTCATAGAGCTATAGTCCAGCCTGATTTTAGTTCCAGAAAGAAATTCTTGATCCTTCAGGTTTATTTCTTACATGAGTTTTAAATAGGCACTTCTGTGTCTAGGCTGCAGGTGTCTCTTTTCTTAATTTTTTTCACATTCACCATGAAGAAGTGAATGTGAAGTTCATTTCATTAAAACTTTCTTTTCATTAAGGTTTCAGAGCCTCTGTGAAGAAGCGATTTTTTTGTTTGTTTGTTTTAATGCCTAATTAAGATGTGTCTTCTGCCTTATGGGGCAGAGTTTTCATTTCCATTCTTCCTTTATTCCTCTGCTTCTCTCCTCCCTCCACAGCTCCAGGTCTCTTCCTTGCCTGAAACCACCTCCCCACCCCCGCAAAAAAAAAAATTTTTTTTTAAACACCCAAAACATGCTGTTCCAGAGTGCAAACTAGAAGCTTTTTCCCAGTTTTTATGAAACTACCTTTCATGCTGCTTTTGCTATGAGAAGGGCAGATATTAGATAGTCACTACTGTTTTCTTGTTAGACTGACAATGCCTGAGATTCAAGACCCTGAAATGTTACAACACTAAAACTTCAAAGCTCAAAAACTACAGATCTGGCTACAGATGTTTTTCTTACTTGCTGCAGTCAAAGATAACAAACTAGAATTAAAAATCTTCTTGTTTCTAAATCTCTTCCCGGCTGAATTAGTCCCAGTGCTGAGAGCCATCAGTCTTCTGTTCCTACTTGAGTTAACACTTTTCTGGTCTGCTTTGATTTATGGAAACTCACTTTAGAAACAAGTGTTTTCTGTGCCGGTTTGCCTGTCTGCCTGCCTGCCTGCCTGCCTGCCTACTGTGCTACAAGTAACCCAGACACATTTGCGGTCCACGATGTCTCTCTTTTGTTTATGCATTTACTTCTCGGTTAACATTTTTATCACTCAGTCTGCCTTCAGTTCAGGAGATAAGAAACGTACAGACGCTAACCTGACCAAAAAAAATGGCACCATTTCATTCATTTATTCAACAGATATTATCTAGGTGACAGTTCAAGTGTTTCACTATTCAAATCTCATTACAGTGAATAGACCCAAGAGCTCGACCATTTTTCCATTTAAATTTTTTGAATGGGTAGTTTGCGGTGTACATGGTTAAAAATTCAACTAGTACAAAAAAGCGTACTATAAAAATGACTCCCCTTAGACTTCCCTGGTGGCTCAGTGGTTAAAAATCCACCTGCCAGTGCAGGGGACACAGGTTCAATCTCTGGTTGGGGAAGATCCCACATGCCACAGAGCAACTAAGCCTGTGCGCCACAACTACAGAGCCTGCGCTCTAGAGTCCGAGAGCCACAACTACTGAGCCTGTCTGACACAAGTACTGAAGCCTGAGAGCCTAGAGCCTATGCTCCACAACAAGAGAAGCCACCACAATGAGAAAGCCCATGCACTGCAACAAAGAGTAGCGTCTGCGTGCTGCAACTAGAGAAAGCCCGCACACAGCAACAAAGACCCAACACAGCCAAAAAAAAAAAAAGACTCCCATTGCCAACTCTGTCTCCCAGTTCCCCTTCTCCTGAGGTAGCCAGCTACCATTTTCTTGTTTACTCTTCCAAAGAGATTTTGTGCTTACAAAAATTTACATAGGTGGATGGATGGATAGATTGATCAATAGACAGACCAACCATCCCTTCCTCTAAAAATCTCATAGGGCTTCCTAGGTGGCGCAGTGGTTGAGAATCCGCCTGCCAATGCAGGGGACACGGGTTCGATCCCTGCTCCAGGAAGATCCCACATGCCGCGGAGCAACTAAGCCTGTGCGCCACAACTATTGAGCCTGTGCTTTAGAGCCCGTGAGCCACAACTGTTGAGCCCATATGCTGCAACTACTGAAGCCCATGCTGCTCAACAAGAGAAGCCACAGCAATGAGGAGCCCGCGCACCACAACGAAGAGTAGCCCTCACTCACCGCAACTAAAAAGAAAGCCCGCACACAGCAAAAAAGACCCAACACAGCCCATAAAATAAATAAATTAATTAAAAATCTCATAGGTACTGTTCTTCCCCTTGCTTCTTTTCACTAAAAAGTTTTATCTTAGTGATTGTTCCTTATCAATTCATAAAGATCTTCCTCATTCTTTTAAACAAGTATTTAGTATTCCATAGATAATAGCTTTGATGAGATGACATTTGCTATAATAAGTTTTGATCTGTTTTTTTTTAAGCATGTAAAATTGTCTCTATAAAGGCTTAACATGTTTTTGGTTTTGTTTTTTTGGCCACGCTGCATGGCTTGTGGGATCTTAGTTCCCCAACCAGGGATTGAACCAGGGCCCCCCTGCAGTGGAAGCTCAAAGTCTTAACCACTGGACTGCCTGGGAATTCCCAACGTTTTTTATTTTTATTTTTTTAATATTTATTTTTAAAATTTATTTATTTATTTATGGCTGCATCGGGTCTTATTTGCAGCATGCGGGGTCTTCGTTGAGGCACGTGGGATCTTGGGATCTTTTGTTGAGATGCTCGGGCTTCTCTCTAGCTGTGGCGTGCGGGTTTTCTCTCTCTAGTTGTGGCGTTCGAGGGCTCCAGGGCTTGTGGGCTCCGTAGTTGTAGCGCACAGGCTTAGAAGCCCTGAGGCATGTGGGATCTTAGTTCCCTGACCAGGGATGGAACCTACGTCCCCTGCATTGGAAGACGGATTCTTTACCACTGGACCACCAGGGAAGTCCCCCAACATGTTTTTTTAAACTTCATTTTTTAACTTCAGAAATGTAACTTTTGAAATCTAGTAAATTCCATCTATGTTAGAAGCAGTTTACAAGTTGCATTTAAAGGCAGATACGTTTTTTTTCTCCCAGATGCTATGGACTTTTGTTATACATACAGTTTTCTATTACACATACATGAAGTATTTTACGTACATAACATTCAGTTTACCTTTTCTTTTACGGGAGGGAAACTGCAAAGAAAACATGCTTTGTAGTTATGTAATGTAGTTAGTTAGCTGCGTCATACTAAAAATTTCCTTTTAAGAATTGTTAAATGTTCCCATCATGTCTACAACCTAATTTATGAACGTTTGAAGTGGGCATGCAGATGCCCTTCAGATGAGTAGTGCTTGCTGTTCACCAGAGAATTTTGTATGGTTGTTTCATCCTTGCCTGGCTTTTTCTAACATTTGTATTTTGTAACATAATCTTTTGCAATAAAGCATAAAATGTAACGGCAGATCACTGTTGAAAGACAGAGTACCCTTTGCGGAGGAATCTCAAGGATTAGTGTCTCTGCTTGTATTGCTCTATTTAGAATTGTGTAGTTTTGCAAAACAAAATGTCAGAAGGAGGAGATAACATCTTTTTCACGTCATCCCTCCAGTGTTATAACAAGTTTTTCACTTCTTAGGTCCCTGCAGAAAATAGTCTTTGTTTTTTAATTTTTTCTTTAGTGATGTCCTGTAATATCATAATGGGTTCTTGAGAGAGTCATATAGAAATTTGTTTTAGCGAGTGTTTTTCATCTTTGAATTTGCCCTTATTTACAGGGAAATATTTTTTATGTGGCTGGGCTGACTCTAGGGATTTATTAACCTCAAACTTTTTAGGTTTTACTATGAACCTAATGCTAAAATTCATATAGTGATAGCTAATGTTATACAGTCCATTGTATTATCGGGGGGGGGGGGGAATCCTTTGCAGTAGTGTTTTGTGTTTTTTGGTTTTTTAAATTTAATTAGTTTATTTTTGGTTATGTTGGGTCTTTGTTGCTGCATGTGGGCTTTCTCTCGTTGCTGTGAGCTGGTGTCTCATTGCAGTGGCTTCTCTTGTTATGGAGTGCGGGCTGTACGTGCATGGGCTTCAGTAGTTGCAGCGAGTGGGCTCAGTAGTTGTGCCTCATGGGCTTAGCTGTTCCTGGGCATGTAAGATCTTCCCAGACCAGTACTCGAACCTGTGTCCCCTGCATTGACAGGCGGATTCCTACCCACTGTGCCACCAGGGAAGTCCCTGCAGTAGTGTTTGAAGACCAAATTTCCCAAGTTGTTTTTCATGTTTCTGGCCACATAGAAACCAAACTATTCTAAATAAAAAGCTGCAAAAACTACCAGACCACCCAAATAAATACTCATTAAATTTGCTGAAAGTGTCCTGTGGTTTAAAATCCACTCCTTCCAATTTTAAATACTTGGAATCCTCTTGGAATGGCAAACATTCAGTTTAGGAATTAAAACATAAGCTTCTTACTTACATACCTTATATCTCTCTTTTATTTAAACCTCCAAAAGTCTAAATATAAACTGTTTAGGCTGAAGGTACACTTTTATAACACCCTGCCTATATTTTGAATGCATCATAACTGTAATTTTGGCACATTGCTTCCTATGTTTATGTTCTGGTGACAGAGTACACCATTCCTTAAGCATGTGTTCTCCTCCCATGTTTTTTTCATGAACAGGTTTCATAGTGAAATCCCCCCCCACTGACCCCCAAATCCCTTCTCATGTGTTTGCCATTTATGACATTTCTTTGTCATTCTTTTAACCACATCAGAGAGGGTTAGTACGGCGCACTGTCTCTCGGAAGAGTATCTGGAAGAACACACCTTTACATACGTGCTGTGAGATAGAAACATCTCTGTGGTTGTGCTCCTTCAGCCTTCCTTCCTGCACATGGGAAAATGGTATTAACTTCTCTCTAATCTTTAGAAGTCTGCTCTTGTAGGTTTTGCTAAAATGCCCTTGGGTCAGAAAATTGTGTTGAGTTAATTGAATATGACTTTAGAATTCAAGTTCATCTGATTTGAGCCTTTCAGTTCACAAGTGAGGAAACTTATTTAGCATTGAGCTTGAAGATATTAGACATAATTTCAGTTATAATCAGCTTTAATAAAAAGGTTACTCAAATATTATGAAATATTTCCTTTTGTCCTACAAAGTCCATGTTTAATATATGTATATAAATATGTTTATTTACTTATTTATTTTATGAGGGTATTAAAGCCTTAATGTATCTTGAACTTTAGGAACCACCTTACTTAAACAGTTAATTTCTGTTAATTTTGGACTAAAATCAGAGTAGACTTAAAGCAACTTGGCTGTTTGGAAATGTATTCCAGACTCATTGAAAAATAAGCATGCATATTAATTACTTGGTAAGGCTTTTGGCAGCACTCTGGATTTGAACCGCTCTCTTGTAACTAAAATCATATAGTATTGCAGTTAATACTGTCCAGGCCAAAGCTGGAGAGCAGTCACTTCTCCTGACCAATCGTGCCTGTAAATTAAAATGTGGGCGAGAACATAACCAGCCAGGATACGCCTGCACACCTACAGGGGTAAATTAAAGTCATTCATAAATGGTAGGAATTTCACCTAAGCATCTATTAGATTCAGCACAGAGGTCTGGAGCAGAAATGAGAACAGGGGAGCTGTGCACGAACAGAAAGGAAGGGTGGAGGTGAAGGAAGGTTTCATGTTAATAGAAACTTTTTAATTTTGTTAAATTAAAAATAACTTATTTGGCTTCTTTCCAAACTTGGCTGAGACACTTGGCTACCAAGAGCAGTGCCTTAAACAGCTCTTTCATTTATAGTTGATTAAAAGCAGAGTCACTGTAGTTTGGCATTTATTTGGCTGTCGGTATTCTAAAGAGGATACGCTTCTTTCTCTTCTCTTTCCTCCAGTGTTAGGGAAGTTGGTCTTTTTGCCTTCAGGGGTAGATTGCTCTTAAAACAGGGATTGAGGTACTTATTCAAAGAAAGAGATGTTAGGAGGGGTGGGAGGGGAGGAAGGAGGGAGGCAAGGAGGAAGGAAGGAAGGAAGGATGGAAACCATGTATATTTTAAATTTTTTATTGCTTATTAGGAACTATTACAATTTTATTATATTATGGTCTTGGCTCCTCTGGTCTCTCTCTCCCCCTCTCTTTGACTTGCTTACTACATTGAGGCTCACTCTAGTTAGCACATACCCAGTGCTTCTGGTTGTAAAAGAGGCTAAAGAATCCATTTATATGAACTAATGGCTTTTAAGGTGATTACAGATTAAACATCCCAATACATATATTACTCCATTTTGCTCTCATGTAAGCCTTTCAGATTACCTCCGTGTTTTTTTTTTTTTTTAAATACTAATTCTGCATTTTTTGTTCTCTAAATCGTTGGTATATGTGTGGATAAAGAAAGTATAAAATACCCTTTGCTGGGCCTTTTGCTGTGAACAGGTGTTTTCTAGGACAAAATCTAAGGACTGATTTTACACTTAAAACATCCCACTCCTGTAATTTGTTTTAAATTATTTTATGTATAGTAAGCACAACTGTAATCTAGTTTTAGGAGAAACCGGTGCTTGCTTTTAGTTCAGTTGTATTTCCCTTGTCACTGTAAAAGACTGTTTATCAATTATGTGTACAAGTTTGTTGCACCAGCCATTCTCTTGGGAGAAAGCTTGAGTGTAAAGGCGTTTGTGAAAGGCTTTGCCATACTCGTAATACGTGCCTGTCGCTGTTAACTTTTGATGGTGAAAAACCTATCTTTTCAAAAAAAAAAAAGAAAGAAAGAAAGCATAAGAGACCGTAGACATTTTCTTGATAGAATTCAGTTATTTCTTGGCAACTTCAGTGCAATATTTAAAAAGGCAACGTCATAAATGAGATGCACACACAACTGTCACTACCACTCCCACCTTCCAAATCTGCAAAACATTGCGCTGTTTCCCAAAGATTGCCCATAACGTGTCCTAACTAGCCTGACTCATTCTATTCAAGGAGAAGTGTCCCCGAGCGTTACCATCAGGGTCTCAGAGTAGGATTTATTAGTAGTATATTAGTAGGATTTATCTAAAACTTTCAGTTAGACATTTTACTTGCCTGTAGGCGAATTTCTTTCAGGTTTGGGGTGTGTATTCATTTGCACAACAGTGTTTTGGATATATGAAGTTAAGCCTCGTTTCATGGTCTGCTCTCAAGTATCTAGGCCAGCATGTATGTAGGGTTTTGGAAATCTTGGAGATTCCTGGAAACCGTAATTATGTGTTCATACCCTGGCATACTACTACATATTGGCAGAGGTGATCTTTTGGGCAGCAGTAACCTATGCTAATGGGTTATTTTCCTCTGGCAGTAAGTTAGAGGGCTTTTTTAGTACTTTTTTGTACTTTTTTAATGAAATCCAGAACTTCATTTGAGATTTACGTAAATTGAATTAAATTTAATATCAGCTGTATTAAGATATAATTCATATGCCATCCAGTTCACCTGCTTAAGATGTGCAAGTCAAGGGTTTTTAGTATATTCAGAGCTATGCAGCCATAGTCACAAATCAATTCTGGAACATTTCCATCACTCCAGAAAGAAACCCCGTAACCTTTAGCAGTCATTTTCATTTCCCTCCAGCTCCTCTTCTCCCAGCCCTAGGAAACCACTAATCTACTTCTCTGCCTCTCGGTTTGTCTATTCTGAACATTTCATGTAAATGGACTTTATATAATACATGGCCTCTGTGTCTGGTTTCTTTCACTTCACGTAACATTTTCAAGGTTCATCAGTGCCGTTGCATATATCAGTACCTCGTTACTTGTGACTGCCAAGTTTTTATTTTTAAGTTTATTTTGGTATTTTCTTTCCCCTAACTACATTCTTCCCGTTTTCATTGTGAAATAAGCCCTGAGGTCTCTAATCTTAATTATTATGATTTCAGAGAGTAAACCAGTTCACTTCTCTAAGCCAGAAAGCAGTCATCTGCATGCTTTTGAGCATTTTCTAGTTGATCTCTATGTTACAAGAGTTTATTTTTTAAATATGTTTTTAGAAAATGTGATCTTAGCTACTACCAGGGGCAAGCCCAACTGAACCAGGCTTATTATCATTGTGACTGCAAATTAGTTCATTGTAATATAGTTTGTACCAATGGCTTTTTTTTTTTTTTTAACAAATAAAAAGAGTTTAGGTCATTTCTCTATGTTTTCATTAGTGGTTCTTTACTAGGGAACATCAGTATATTATCAGAAATAGAATTCCCAGTCCTCCCATCGCATGTGGATTTATAAACATCAAATTGCATGAAAGATGGAGTTCTGTTATTAGCTTCAGAGTTTACGTGAATGTTCAAGAAGATTTATATACTCTGTGTTAATCTTTTTTGTTTGTTTGTTTTTGAATATGCATCTTCTTCAGGACCCTCCGAAAAACAGTACGTGCAAAAGGTTGGTATTCCTTTAACAGATTTCCTTATGCTCAGTATACTGTGTGGCAAAGAGTTTCTTCCATAAATATACATGTGTAACATAACTTGAGTACAGTTTGACAGCTCCTTCTTTTTTGATTAAAATTATTACAAATTTCCATAGCTTTAGCAAAATTAATTTTTTACAGTTTCAGTCATCTTCAGTAATCTCAAAAAAGTTCTTGCCTTGAGTTATTTTTAAATCTTATTGTGACATAAATTAGAATCACATGTAGTAAGAGGCAAGTATGCATGGACAAGTACTGCTATTAAGTCAGGCCCACAGTCTCTGCAGCTCAGCCCAGCTATGCAACTTCCACTAAAAACTTAATCTCATTTAATCCTCACAACCACTCTCTAAGGTGGGTGCTATTATTACATTTTACAGAAGAAAAAAATTGTGTATTGCAGCCATATTCAGGAATTTGGGTTTTTCTCAAAGGTTTACTTCGAAATATCCCTTTCAGTAATGTTACTGACACAGTAGTATTAGCCCTGAAAGGTATACATTTTTCATCCTTTAGGTGTTTCTACCTGAGATAACCATAGAGTCCGTGGCTTGTAAAAATTTATAGCGATTGTATAGAGCTGTTTTGTCTTTCTGAGATCCCACAGAGAGAGAAAAAAATCTTTTTTCCTCCATAAACAAACCTCGTCTTTTTTGTGAGGTGATGGGCAGAATATTTTTAAAAAGTGGAAATTAAAGGAAACTGTTAGTAAATTCAGCTTCCTTAATGTTAAGCATTTATGCTCAGCTAAAAGCTCCATAAAGAATTTGAAAATACGGGCCATAAACTTGCAGTAGACTTATACTATGCTTAAAACTGATTAAGAATTATAATGTAAGGACTTCTCTGGTAGTGCAGTGGTTAAGCCAAGGCAGCGGACACGGGTTTGATCCCTGGGCGGAGAAGATCCCACATGCCTTGAAGCAACTAAGCCTAAGCCCGTGTGCCACAGCTACTGAAGCCTGCGCGCCTAGAGCCCATGCTCTGCAACAAGAGAAGCCACCACAATGAGAAGCCCGTGCACCGCAACAAAGAATAGCCCCCGCTTGCCGCAACTAGAGAAAGCCCTTGTGCAGCAATGAAGACCCAAAGCAGCCAATAAATAAATAAATAAATAAATTTTAAAAAATAATTATTATGTAGAATACATAAGGAATTTTTACAAATCGATTAAAAAATAACTTAGTAGAATATGAGAAAAAGACTTAAGCACCTTATAGAAGAGGAAGCACAGATATAAGCATATGGGGGGAAAAGTTTAATTTCATTTGTCATCAGAGAGATGCAAATTGAAATCATAGGGTATATTTCACACCTACCAGTTTGACAAGAGTTAAAAATTCTAAAAATAAGAGGAGTTGTTTAGGAAGTGGATTACCAATATTCTTAGGTCCCCTTTGGGTCTTAGGGAAATGTAAATGGGTACAATCACTGTGGAAAATGATTTGGCATTAGCAAGTAAATTTGACAATGTAGCAACTTTTGACCCAGCAATTCCATTTCTAGGGATATGTATATACTCAAGAGAAATGTGTGTACAAGTATACCAGTGCACACCTACGAGAATGCTCATAGCAACAGTATTCAAGATATTAAAATATTGGAAACAACCCAAATAACCATTCATTAGTAAAATGAATGAATTCATTCCGGGATATTCGTTCAGTGGGATACTACAAAGCAATAAAAATAACAGTCACAACTACATGCAATAACCTGAATAAATATGAATGAAGAGAGTTCAGTTTTATGTCCAGGAAGTTGTTGTTGAACCTATATCTCCTTTGGTGCAGTATAGATGCGTTTCCTCTGGTTCTGTTCTCAGTGGCCGTGGAGTTACAAAGGATTATATGAGGATTGGTGGTCAACCATTTTCAGTCTTTTGCACGGAAGACCTTATCTTCCAAAGTGTTTTCTCAAGGATCCCACTTTTGAGCTCTTTTGTCTCTTGTGGTTGCCCTGGAAGATACCTGAATTCATTACTCTTCTGGAGAGATTACTTTTAAGTTTTGCTGTGCCACATTGCTGTTGTACATACCAACCAACTGGCTTATGTACTTAAACAAAGCTACCTGGCTGACATTCTCAACTTGTCCAGAACAGCCTTCTGCCATACTTAAATGTACAAAGTGCTAGGCAAGTATAGGCAAAGAATCATTTTTATTATTGGACCTCAGCTGGTTTTTTGGGCTTCAAAGCCTTTTAATCCCAAGACTGCATATGTCATAAGTGGAGGGGTAGCCCGGTCATTTGAATCGTGGAAGGTCATTTGGATCGTACCTTAAAACTTGCAGTGCTAATGAGCTCTATTAGAGAAGACGGACTTTTTCTCTTTTTTTGGCTACGCCATGCTGCTTGTGGGATCTTAGTTCCCCAACCAGGGATTGAACCTGGACCACTGCAGTGAAACGCGGAGTCTTAACTGCTGGACTGCCAGGGAATTCCCAAGAAGGATTATTTTAAGGAGAATAATGACTGTCCTGAAGCTCTGAGGAAAGTTTCTTACAGGACTTTTTAAGCCAACTGCCATTTCCTTAACTTAATTAGAGCTATCGGTATGTTGTGTGTGTGTTTGTGTGTGTGTGTGTCCTTATTAGTGTACAGACTTAAGTAGGGAATTAAGAGGTTAGGAATCAGACTGCTTGACGAACTTCCCTTTGTGATTTTGGGTGCAAAGCTTGTATTTCCTGTGTATAAAATGAGAATAATAATAGTACCTATTTTATAGGATTGTTGTGAGGATTAAATTTTAAAAATACACATGGGGCAGATACAGTATCGTCAACAGTTGTGTTAGGTCTCATTGGTTCTAAATTTATAATTATATACATAAAATGATGGTTTTTTCCTGTTTAAAGATATTAATTATGGAATATGTGAAAAAGCATAAAGAAAACTTTAAACTATCCATAATGTCATAACCCAGAAATAACCACTTTATGTCTTTGTGAGAATGCATGCTGAGGTATGTGTGTGTATCTTTTTTTGGTATCATACCATACATTCCGTTTTTAATCCTTTTAAAATTATTGTTTAACTTTCACTTCAGTCGAAATCTCTGGATTTTTTATTTCCCCAAATAAATCAAAATTCTTTGCTCATAAAAATATTAAAATGTAAAAATATTTTTTAAATAGTGAAATGTGAATGTTGAAAAATAGGGACTGTTTGGTATGAAATGTTCACGATTTTGTTGTTTTCTCCCCCCTCGGTACGTCTAGCTGCTGGTCGTATTGGATCTTCCCCATCGTAGGCGCTATTCTCTTGGGTTTCCTGTATCGTTACTACATGGCGGAGAGCAAGTCCTCCTGAGGAGACCTTGTTGAAGTCTGGAAGCCATATCCTCCTGGGATTGAGAACTAGAGACTTGTTTGGAGGATGCAGCGGTGCCCTCTTCTCGAATCCTGCCAATCGTATTCTTCCCCCTCGGAGCCCAGACTGTTGGCCAGACATCCACCTCAGCCCCGGGACCAGTGTCCAAGTCATTTCTCAGAGCCTTACTCTCCAAGCACCTGCTCACTGTTCTGTGTCCTTGCCTTTGTTTCCTCTCTTTACTCTTTTCCACAAGCACCTTCGTGTAACAGAACTTTCTTTTATAATTATAGTCCGCATGTCCTAGGGACATTGCCCTTTGGTAAAATTGCCTGCTCTCCGGTACTTTGAACGCACATTACACATACTTAACAGGGCATCACTCTCTGGTTTTGAAGCTTTTCTTTTCCCCTTTTTCTTTTAAGTAAATATTATTATTTTTTAAAGTATGACTTAATTCTATTGTTTATCTTAAGAGGTTTCATTCACGAAGTCAGGTTGCACACCCGTGACTTAAAACACAGCTGCAGAATGATCTTGTTCCTTGGTTGTATTTGTTAAAACTGAGCGAGTGTAGCAGGGAGCCCTTGCCACCCGCTAAGGCCGCCAAGTGGTGCTGGGCAGAAATCTGCTTGCCTTTTGTTTATGGGGAGTGGAGAGAAACAGGAAGAGGGAGAGATGAATTGGGGTGAGAAATACAGAAAAACACTACTTTTAGGACAGGAGTTTAGAAATGGCACCTTTAACTTCATCCTATGCTTTGGTTTGGCACTGGTCTCTAGTCATTTTTGTTAAGGGATTTTGTTATTTTTTTATCAGTTGGCAAATTTCTTATTCCCTATTTTACAGAAGTAAGAGACTCCAAATTGATCAAAGATACAGTATTTGATATTTCATTTGCCCCAGTAAAATAACTCCCATGGTAAAGCGGCATTTGGAAGGGGGAGATTGGGACAGGAAAATGTTTTCCATTTCATCTGTATTTTACCTCCGTGGCTCCAATTTGTGGTTCTGTTGTTTTTCCATTGAGAATTTAAAAAAACTGATAGGCTTTTTTTTTTCTTATGACTGTTTCATTGAGGAGTAGGTTATTATTTAGAATTCTGTTACTGTTTCTCCTTGGTTCAGGAGTTTCTCTGGCATGTTTGACTGCTTTTCCCCGCCCCCGTGGAAGCACCTGAAGAGACTATCCACTGGCAGTTTTCTGCCGACAACTGTGGTGATTTTTCTCCGCATCCTTTGAGGATGATCATTCTGCTCTGAGCCATTGACACGTGCAGCAGGGAGCAGCGTGGTTCAGGAAGGACCACGGGCACTGCTCAGCATCTCCTCCCCTCTTCCTGCTTGCCAGGCATCTGACAGGACAGGAAACTACACAGCACACCAGTGTCTGCCCATGCAAACTATTTAAGAAAAAGTTCAACCCAGGTCTTGTATCCTGTGATTTAGCAGCTGAGTGAATTCGGAATTCATAAAAATAATGTTAACCTGCTAATCGTACACTTAGTTATGATATTATAGAGTAATTTTAGGGGATTTCTGGCTGACTTTTACATGTCAGGGATATGGGTAAACTTTTAAAACTTTTGTCTTTAGAAAACGTTTTGTATGTATTGTAAGATGCCACTCCAAGACAATTTATTGAATGAAAAGTCTTTGCTTATTGTGTAACAGAGGTGGTGTGACTTGATGCTCCTCCCTGAAGGCAAGGAAGGGTTGCCTTGAATAAGAATTGATATATAATTGCCGTAATCATTAAGTTGCATGATCACATGGGCCCACAGTAGGGTAGAAATGAAGAACAAAGGAGTATTGAGGAGCTGGAAAGGGAACATTCAAGCTAAAACTAAGCCAGAAGATAACTTGGATCAATTAAAAGTGTGTTGGCGGCCCCAAAAGTGAATGAAAAACATCTGGCTTAGAATAAATGTTAAAGAACAATATTCTTAAGTAAAATTTGTGGGTTTTTAAATATTTTTAGGGTAGAGACCACTATAAAAGGTATGTTTTTCTGTTTCATATTGGTGGTCTTTTCCTGTTTATATCTGGACTCGTTTTTATTCAGAGCCAGAGGGAAAGATTTTCAGACTTTGTCTCAACCATCCATGAAATCCATCCAATACCCAGGGCTTCTTTTGATCTACTGCTAATGTGATGTCACTTTGTATTATACAACCCACTTTTGGGTCTGTTTACTATTATTACTCTGCTGCCTACATAAACAGCCAGGTGAAAGGTAGAGCTTGTGTGAGTTTGCAGAGGTTTTTTCCTAAACAATAAAGTAATACAGTATGTTAGCCAAATCCATCAGAAAGGACTTTTGTTTTAAGAAGTAGACAGGAATTCTCGAAACAGTCTCGACATTGGTGGGTCGTGAAAAGCCAGAGCCAGTGGAGCCAGTCCCTGTTGGCCAGCTGGGCCTCCTGCGGTGTCTCTAGGGTGTTTGGTTGTTTATGTCCAAGGAAGACTCACTGTTGCCACCCACCATACTGTACACATAATGGCTGGAGATCACAGGAGGAGGAGATGAGGGGAAATTCGTGCCCCCAAAATAGGGATGTCAGTGCTGAGTCCCAAAATTTCCTGCTCCTGTCTCTCAGGAATTGGTTTTGGTTTCCAAATGACTTGCATTTGTAAAGACAGGAAAGTGGTGGGGACAAAGTTTATCCTGTGTTTAGTTCTTATGTGACCACTTAAGCAGCAACAAAAATCCATTGGAACCTATAATTTGAGCCTGCAACTGTTCTTTCAGCAGTTGTCGTAAATGCACATGTTGTGAAATAAGAACATTGTTGAGGGTATGCTCACTCAGTTCCCACGTGGAGCAATGAGAAATGCTTTACAAGCCAGCTACGTCATTGCTTACCTAGTATCTCATGCGTAAAATCTCAAGTGACACTACATGATTAAATTCCATTTTAGAAATGCAGAACGTTATTATTCATTGCTTCCTTCCCCAGGAGAAATGGATTCAGACCTGTCTTGTCTCAACAGGAGATTGACCTTTTTTTTTTTTTTTTCTTTTCTCTTTTTTTTAACCGTCTCATTCTTTTGCCAAATATCACACAAGTAATGGGGGGTTCAGTCACATGTGACGGTTGTGCTCTGGAAGAGCTGGGTTTGGAATTTGTGGGGGTGATCTCAGAGGGAGGGCCCACGAAGCAGAGAGGTGTTTGTCAAGTCACTGACCCTCCATCCAGCATCTCACTCATGGATTTTAGGAGCTGCTTTGTGTCCGCACTTGTATTCTACATTTACTATTTAGGCAAAACATTATTATGGTTGTTTAATTTTCTTTCTTTTGACTTCACCCTCAACTCTGAACGAGTAATATTAACATTCCTTTTGTGTATTCAATAGTGGAGATTGTTTACCTATTTTATTTCAGCATATTTTGAACAAAGATCTTTGTCTGTTTTTACTGGAATGTGCACACAGTGAATGTTTGTTAGAACTACACACAATAAAGATACTGTTTTCCTTTTCTTGTGCTGAATACAGTTATTTAATTTTTTTTTTATAAGTAGAAATGTTGATTCTGTAATTTGCAGGTGTTCTGGAAGAAAAGATTTTGAGAGGCGTCAAAGTCACCTGTATGTATGCTAATGCTGGGTTTAGTGTAACTCAGTGGGGAGTCCTGTGGTTCTCCGGGATCCTTGCTGCTCTTTCCTTGATGTGAGCTGCTCACTTGAGAGTCACGAGAGGCAACAATCAAGACTTTTGCTGAATTAATGGATGTGAAGTGGCAACCTGGTAGACAGGTTGGGAGTTTGTTTTTACTGAAACCATCTGGTAAAGAGAAGCCAGTTCAAGGTAATATTTTGTTATCTGTGATGCCAGTCTTCAAATGGTTGTTTTTCTTGGAAATAGCTAAACTGTTGGGGAAAATTAAACATTGAGATCGAGGTTCTAGTGACTGTGTTAATAAAACAGGGGAAATAAACCATTTTTATAATTACCTTTAAAACATACTGATAGCCTTCTAACATTACCAACGAGACATCGTTCCTTACGGCTTGGTTATTTCACTGTCACATGAATTGAGGATTACTAACAGGAAAGGAAAGTCCTGGTCTTACTACTAGTGTTTGAATCTAATGTTTAATCTTTAATCCTAATAGCTCACATCACTTTTCCTGATGCTGAGTACTTGGCAGGTACTTGCCAGATTCTGGTTGATTCCTAAAAACCTGAGGTCGAAGATTGTGATTTCAGTTATGTGCATTTAAGGTAAGAAACACCTTACCTTAAATTAAGAAACAAATGCAAATACAGATGCTGTTTGTTACAAGTGTGACAAGTGGCATTTTTGACCCATCAGTGCCAGTCTCAGAGCAGTTTCCTGTTGTTTGTTCCTAGTCCTAATCTCTGTGACTGAAACACTGATGTTAACTTTAGAACCACATGGACCTGGAAAGAGAAACATTTTTAAACCCAGGTGCCTGAATTTCATTTTTTCTTGGAGAAGCTTACTTTCGGGATCTTTTTTTTCTAGTGTCCTCATGGAAGTGTTTCAGAAAAGGAGGTGGCATCACCTACAACACAGTAGGCTGATGTCTACAAAAAAAACGAATCTTCTCAGAAACCTGCCCACTCTGATGTAATTACCCAAGAAATCTTATCAGGAGCCGCACAGGAAAATAAGCTTTCTTAAGACTTCCAATGTGACATCCCTTTTCCTTTTCTGAATTTTTTTAGGTGTTTTTTGTTTCTAGTTTGGGGATTTTCCCTACACTCTCTTTCTACTCCATCTTGCCCCCTTAAACTGTAATACTGTCTCATGTTTTACTAGTAAGTGACTCCTTAGCTCTACGTTCCTCTTTATTTTTAAGTGTTATGGTCCAGAAATGTACCTACTTGCCTGTAGTAGAAAACATTCGGAAGAAATAAAGCTGATTTGTTTATAAGCTGGACCATCCATATAAACTAGTGCAGTTCTGTTTGAACATCTTTATTGACCTCTGTTTAGGGCTAAATTCTACCTCTGGACCTTTCACGTATGAGTCAATAAATTTGCTTTTTGTCTTAAGCTAGTTCAAACTTGGTTTCTAAAACATATTCTAACTACAATGGCCTCTGCAGCTTAACTGACCTTAAAATGCCTGCCTTCGTAACATCTCTGAAAGGGTTCTGCCTCTTCCAGTATACCTAAGCTCCCATAGGGCAGAGACTTATTTTTTATTCTATGCTAAGTATCTTTGCAAAGAAGAAATATTCTTTACTTTAAAAAGATACACACTCATTATTTTTGTCATAGAATAAGATTCATAAATAAGAAACCTATTTAAGCTAACAAGTAAAAGGGAACTTACTTGTTATGAATCAGTTATGAAATGAGCATCTGATGGAACTCAGGGGTAGGAAGCACAACTGGACCTCAGGAGAACTGGGACCAGGAATCAGAAGAGCAGTGGGGTCAAGGTGGCTACGTCAGTTTCCAGTCCAAACACCTTATGGAAATTAATTCTTAGAAGTGAGAATGTAATTGGCCAGGTCATATCAGTGTCCATTTCTGGTCCCATCAAGGGCAGGGAGACCCATTCCTCAGGTTTGAATGGGAGGAGGATCGTAGGGGAAGCAGATACCCAAGGCAGATACTATTATCACATACATTGTGTATTTTGTTTAAGTGTCTTCATTAATGGGTGCGTCTTCTGCATCCCTCAGGGTGCCCTGCTCTATGCTGAGCCACAGGAGGGGCTACGTAGATTCAGTATGGTTTATCATGCTGTGTCTGAATGAACGACATCCAAATTTGTTGAACTGTTTAGGCCTCCCACGTAGAATTTTGAGATGAATCCCAGTGCTCTCCACATCACTAACAGCCCAAAACCCCATTCACTCCTGCATCCCTGCAAACCCATTGTATTCTCTCTGTAAATAAATTCAGCTGCCAGTATTTATCGGTTTCACAGAAATATTTTAAATAAACTTATTTTTTAGAAAAGTTTAAATTTAGAAAAATTGTGATGATAATACGGAGAGTTCCTATAAACTCAGCACTCGGTTTCCCCTATTACTAGCACCTTAAATGTTAGTATGGTACCTTGGTTACAGTTAATGAACCAGTATCAATACATTATTATCAAAGTCTGCAATTTATTCATACTTCCTCAGTTTTTACTTAATGTCTTTTTTCTGTTCCACTTTTACATTTAGTCATCATGTATTTTTTGCCTCCTCTTGACTGTGACAGTTTCTCGGACTCTTATTTTTGATGGCCTTAACAGTTTTGAGGAGTATTGGTCAGGTACACTGTAGGGTGTCCTCAATTGGAACTTGATATTTTTCTTGTAATTAGACTGAAGTTATAGATTCAGTTGGGGTCAGGGGAGGCTCCAGATGGAACTTGCCATTATTGTCACATCATATCAAGGGTATACACTATCAATAGGATTTATGGTTGACAAGATTGACCTTGATCACCAGGATGAGGTAGTGTTTATTAGGGTTTGGGTTTTTCTGACGTATCGTTGACTTACAATATTTGTTTTAGTTTCAGGTGTACAACAAAATGACTCAGATATATCTACATACGAGGGTGAGTCAAAAATTATCCACACTCTGGCTGTAGAATTTATTTTAATTAAGTTTTAGAAAAGACAAATTCATTTTTTGACATAATCTCGTTGCTTTTCAATACACTTTGTCCTGTCAACAAGCTTTCATATTCGCTCATTTAAAAATGTCTTAGGCTGAGCTGTGAGCCACAAATGCACCACTGTCTTCACTTCATCAGAAGTGAATCTTAGTCCTCGTAGGGCTGCTTTCAGGGGACCAAACAGGTGAAAGTCTGATGGAGCAAGATCAGGACTATAGGAAGGATGCTTTAACACCTCAAAACAAAGTTTTTGTAGGGTGTTGACAGTGTGGACAGAAGTGTGCAGACATGCACACCCTCAGACCACAAAAAACGAATCACTGCACGCTGCTCTTCTTTCGTGCAAGTCAAGTGGGGCATCCATTTTTGCTCGCACTGCAGTTACAAATGAACTGATGTAACAGTTCACACCTGCACAGCAGTGACTGGGAAGACAGTAGCCTTGAACAGAAAGTGCTGATAAGACAGTGAAGCTGACAGAAGTTTTAACATAACCGGAGTGTGGATAATTTTTGATTCACCTTCGTACATATTCTTTTTCAGATTCTTTTCCATTATAGGTATTTATTAGGTTCCATCCTTCTTTGGAAGGAAGTTTCCATATTGTTCTGTATTGGGAGAAAGTCATTACGGGCAACCCACACTTAAGGAGTGGAGTTATGCTCCGCCTCCTTGAGGGTGAAGTATCTACAGAAATCATTTGGGACTCTGAATGGGAGATTGGTTCATAGCATTTTGTACTTGATTAATATTTAGATTGTTTTTGACCACGGTAAAAAAAAATTAAGGGGCTTCAGATTGAACATAGTAGTTTGACAAACTTGTTTATCTCTGCTCCCTTCCAAAAGCCACATAAATGATGAAAGTAAGGAATAAACAAAGATATAAATCCAGAAAGACAAAGTAAAAGAGTGCATCTCTGTTGATGAAAGATCTTACTCAGGAAGTTTTTGCAAGATGGAAGGCCACTAAACTTAGAAAAGTATAGTAAAGAAATTTGAAAGCCTAAAGGAGAAAAAGCCAACAAGAGTGAAGCCACACCTCATATCCCACACCACAGACTATGTACGAATTATCCTACATAATCACCATCTACCTCCAAGGGTCGATCCCCATCCCACCTCCATCGCTAACTCTAGTCTGCACAGCTAGGTGACTGTCCCTCTCCCCTGACAAAAGCTGGAGGTTTAATCCTGGGAAAAATCGAACCCAAGAGGTTTTTTGTTTTTAATATTTATTTAATTTATTTGGTTGCAGTGGGTCCCAGTTGCAGCAGTTGGACTCCCCAGTTGTGGCATGTGAACTCCTAGTTGCAGCACACATGTGGGATCTAGTTCCCTGACCAGGGATTGAAACTGGGCCCCCTGCATTGGGAGCATGGAGGCCTCACCACTGCACAACCAGGGAAGTCCCCTGAGAGGAGCTTGATGTGAGATTACCAGGCAAAGCTGAGGGCCGTGGTGAGTGGGGATTAAGTGGAATTTCATCGTATTTGCGGAGATACCGCCCCACCTGCGCCCCCTTGGCTTGTAGAACACGGACAGCCAAGGTTGTACCCACCCCACCCCCCACCCCCATAGGCAGCGAATAGGGAGATTCCTCTCTGGAGAAACCCTCCAGCTCTAGAGAAAAGATCGACAGCTACTGACACCTGGCGGCTTCCACAAGGTCACCTGGCAGTGAAATCCTTCAGTCAACAAGCTCTTTGGATTGCAAAGTATGCAAAAAGTTTTTAGTGCCCTGCTTAACGGTTACCTATAAATGGATAGCCTAGGGCTATCAACCATTTTTGGAAAGCTTTAATTCAAAAGATAGAGATCAAAACAAATTGGAAAAAAAAAAGTCAAAGGAAGAGATAGAAGAAAACTCATAACTTCAGAGAGATGATATTGTATCCACGAATGCAAACGTAGGATGCTATTTAAAAAAGAACAGGGAATAAGAATTCTAGAAATTACAAATTTGAGGCTACCAGTGAATGTTAAAATTAGTAGGCAAAATCTTAAGAAGAAACAGGATGTTTACATAGCCTGAGAGTATCTCCCCGGAAGCATTTACTAGTTACAAAGAGAAAAGCAGTAATTTTACAGTGAAGAAAGCTGGCCGACTTAACCAACTGATCAAGTTTAACATCACCAGTAATGAATAACACACCAGTATCATGTACCTTTGAAATGATGAACTGAGAAGAACATATCCTCTCTACTGTATTCCCAAAATTCATAACCTCAATCTAATCATGACAGAATATTAGACAGACCCAAATTGATGGACATTCTACAAACCCTCAACCAATATCTTCAAAAGTGTCAAGGTCATGAAAGACAAGGAAAGACTGAAGAACGGTCACAGATTGGAGGAGACTAAGGAGACGTGACCAGTACAGTACAGCGTGGGTCCTGGATTGGATCCAGAAAAAGGACGCTGGTGGAAAGACTTGTGACATGTAAATAAAGTCTGTACTTCATGGCATTGTTGCAACATTCATTTCTTAGTTTTGATCATTGTGCTTTGGTTATGTAAGACGCTAACATTAGGGGAATCTGGGTGAAGAATACATGGGAACTCTCTAGGCTACCTTTGCAAGTGTTTGTAAGCTTAATATTTCAAAATAAAGTTTTTTAATGAGAGCAGAAATAAAAGTGAAACCAATAGAAGGGATGGAAAATAAAAATGAGGAAATCTCCCACAAGGTAGAACAAAAAGGAAAAGATAGAAAATGAGAGTTTTATACAAGCAGATACTCTTATCTCAATTAAAAGGAGATCAATTGATAGAAGTGAAAAATGAAGAACCTATCACAGAAATAATACAAGAAAACATTCCAGAACTAATTATGATTTTTGAGGTTGAAAAGACCACTGAGTGCTCAATGCAATAATGAAAAAGGACTCATACCAAGACATATCATTGGGGAATTTCAGAACAGAAAGGATGAGAAGAAAATCCAAAACCACTGACCACGGCCACACTTCGGATCATCTTGAAATCACTTTGGAACGTTAAAAAATACCAATATCTAGCGCTGTCACAGATCACTTAAAACAGAAGCTCTTTTCAGGGGAATCTGATGCATGGTGAGGGTTGAGAACCCTGGTCCTAAAAGCTTCCAAAGAGAAAAAATAGATCACTTTGGAAGAATCAGGAAGCGATATCACAACTTCTCAACAGCAGCACTGTACACAAGAACCAAGTGGAACAATGCCTTCCAAAAGAAAATGTCTTCTAGAATTCAGGATTCTTAATAAATCTCTTGTTCAAGAAAATTAAGAATTATCACCCCTAAGTCTATTTAGAGGTTTGGGCTTTTTCTAAATGAGATTTTTTTTTTTAATGTGGATGTACCCAGTCATTTTCTGTATATGCTATGCATATTCCTTCCAAAGCTGTTCTCCCTTAAACACATTCTTTAAGAATTGCCTAGTTTTCAATAGGTTCTATGCTTTGACCCGTTACTACCTACCTAGACAATCTGTTCTCAGCTTGCCTTTCCTCCTACTGTCTTCTGCTTCCACCTTGCCCTTTCCTACCTCTTGTACCCTTCAGAGTTCTTTTCCATGAGCCATGGTATCCAACCTCCACCCCCACCCGTGTCAGATGGGTTTTGTCCTGAGTTTTGATTGCCGTTGACTAGACTGGTTGCCTGTAGTGCTGTACTTGACCCCGCTCGGCGGGAAGCAGAGCCACACTGGCAAGCACAGAGAGTGGCAGTGGACAGGCAGCATATCCAGCATGTTGGTCTAGCTGAATCATACCTGGACTGCAAAGTCCAACCCAAGTCTCACCTCCATGAAACCTCAAATTACTCCAGTCCACCATTCACTATTCCCTTCTCTGAACACCTGGCACGCTCATGGCCATTTTCATTCTTTGGCACCAGATGAGTCTCTGTGTTCATCTTCCCAACCAGACTGGAGTGTCTTTGAGGACAGAGATTGGGTAGTTACTGGGAATTTAAAAATTTTTTAAATTTATTTGGTTGCGCTGGTCTTAGTTGTAGCATGTGGGCTCCGTAGTTGTGGCATTCGAACTCTTAGTTGTGGCATGCATGTGGGATCTAATTCCCTGACCAGGGATCGAACTGGGGCCCCCTGTGTTGGGAGCATGGAGTCTTAAACCCTATGCCATCAGGGAAGTCCCTACTGGGCACTGTTTTGTGTTGGTGGAGTAATAGTGAAGTGGAAAATGTGCCTTCTGCAGATATGGAAGGAAACAACATTCCTCTTAAAATCTCTACAACTTTGATCTGACCTTTATGGAGCAAATTAACAGAGGCATTTTCCTAACACTTCGTGTCCCCATTAGAAGATCCTTGACTGTATTGGGTCTTGGCATCATGAAATATTCAACTTCTTGCAAAAAGGCCTAACCTATACCAAAAAGCAAACTGGGGTAATGTTGGATTATAAATGAGATACATTCCTAGTTGACATAAGAAAAAACAGTAAAATATGTTTGCCTTACATGTCATTCTTGAGAAAGAACTGGAATTCTAACAAGAATGAATGTTCAAACATCCAAGGGATATTGGATGGCTGTTGGATATCAAAAATGCAACTAAAATGGTTGATGGTCACAGGATATTATATTTTTACTCTGGTAAAAAAGAATACATTTTCTGAAACATGAGGGTTTAGACCCATTGAGATCTAGTGCATTATAGTGCTGTACTTTCTCATTTTAGAACTTTGCATACTAGATATTTTAATATTTGTGCTGATATGTTGCCTTGTAAGCACAGTAGCAATTAAAATTAGAAACATCTGTGAGAAAAAAATTTCCTCAAGAATGTTAGTTTCGCAGCAAATATTTTTCTGAAGGATATGCTGGGTTTTTTACTCTTCAGTTGGAATGGCCCTTGTATCCATCCTTCCTCAGTGGTGCTAAGAATAGTATCAGTCGTGTACGTATCCACTATGTATGATTACTTGGAGACCTTTTTTTCAAACAAAATATAAAATTACTGGTTCATATACACTTACATATATAAAATGTATATACATATACAGTGTAATTAATACCTTATCTGTGAAACCTATCAACTACTTGTCCTGTCACCCACAGGCAGACATATTTTACCACTTAACAAAAAACATCACTCTTGTATCTTCTGTTACTGTGATTGTCTTTCACTGATGTGTATAGCTTACTTACCCACATCGTCTTAGAGGATGGATTTCACCAATAGGTACTCATCAGAGTTTGAATAATATGTGACTAGCGCATTGTAAAGGGGGATGTAAACGTGCTACCTTCCCAACTACTGTAAGCCAATGAATGTTGATACCTGTGCATATATATGACTCATTTATATTTATTCAAAAATTGTCTTTTTGTTTTTTTGTTTTTTTATTGGCTGTGTTGAGTCTTCATTACTTCATGGGCTTTCTCTAGTTGTGGCAAGCACAGGCTTCTTATTGCCGTGGCTTCTCTCGTTGCAGAACATGGGCTCTAGGCGTGCAGGCTTTAGGAGTTGCAGCACGGGGGCTCAGAAGTTGTGGTTCGCAGGCTCTAGAGCGCAGGCTCAGTAGTTGTGGCACAGGGGCTGAGTTGCTCTGCGGCATGTGGGATCTTCCCAGACCAGGGATCAAACCCGTGTCCCTGCATTGGCAGGTGGATTCTTAACCACTGTGCCACCAGGGAAGTCCCCCAAATTGGGGTTTTAGTGTGGAGAATATTCAGATATCTCGGGGGACCGAATGGCTGGGGTATCATCCAGGTGACTGAAGGAATTGGAGTGCCCTGAGGAGCCATGTCTCACACACCTTGTAGCATTTAAATGTGCCCTGCCTGGCATCATGTGATTTGCAAAGGGGTAGGATTTGTCCTAAGAGTATACTGAAACATTGTGTTCTGTGCTTAACGTAACTGGTAACAGACACTACCCCAATGACTTTAAAAAATATGTTTATGACTTAGTGCCCAAATAGGCAATTCAGAGAGGAAGGATCATTGACGGTCAGGGGAGACAGGGAAAGGGCAGCAGCGGCTGTGTTTATTTTGCCACGGTCAATTTATTCTCTCCTCCCAGAGAGTTACTTACCTCTAACCTTGAATCTCCAACAGTATGTTCAGCCACAAATCTCCCCTGTTTATGGCTCTTGTTACCACTTATCAATATAAAGCATGTTTATACATGAGTGGAGCCAGGCCTTTCCCATTTGGATTCCGTGGCTTTCTGTAGGGAGCACTGGGGTGGGATTCTCAACATCCATCCCGTCCCAGGTGATAAGTCTAAGACACTTGGGACAATTCCATCCCACACGGTTACACACGCGACCCGGTTCTCACCAGTGGCATGAAACCGCTGGAGGAGATTTCCTCTTCCAAGACAGAGTCACAGAAAGAACTGCTGTGGCTGTCCTGCTGCCGGCCTAAGAACAAAGCAAACACCAAGATGGCTGAGTGGAGAAAGAGAGAACACCAGACTTTGCTGACTCCAGCTGCTGACGCAATGAACCCTGAAGTACGCCCTGCAGCAGGACTTCCATTTATGTGGAGGTCATACATTTCTTCATTGTTTAAGCCATTTGGGTTGGGGTTTCTATTACTTGCAGCTGGAAGCATCCTTACTGATAAACTGTTCTTAAGAAGAATGACTCATGGGGAAACAGTCCTCCCAGCTTCTGATTAACTCTGGCTTCCAGAGATAATTATCTGGGCCATCAGATACACAAAAAATATGGAGGTCACAAGATTAAAAGTAGAGTGGTTGCATTGAAGGAGAGGGTGGAGATGCCTGCGAGGGGCTCCTGGAATGAGATTACCAAGAATGGAATTTCTTGGCCTGGGTGGTGCTTATATGGGTGTGTTTACTTGGGGATAAATTCACTGAGCTGTCGGACTTACGAGTTGTACTTTTCTGCATGTAGGTTATACTTCAATTAAAAAAAAAAAGTTTACGGAAAGGTATTATATTGTGACCAGACCTCCAAACAGACTGTTTATATCTTGACTGGAAGGATAGGAATGACATATTGTGGTCATTTTATTAGGCAGCCAGACTCGGTGTGCTTTCTTTGCTAGACTTCCAGAAGCTCCTTGTAAAGACCCCCTGTCACTAGTGTGTGGCCAGGCTTCTCTAATCTCAGCCAAATGTTTTCCCTTAGGGATCGGGTGGGAGGGCCTCACAGCCTTGCAGATGAAGGACTTCATCATTTTTAGAATTCAGTCACACTGACTATTAAAAACTAAAATGAAAACTAATAGGCTGGTGTCCGTCCACGTAGGGCTTGGTCGAGAAACAGTCTCAGAGAGGCGCTCTAGCTACGGGAGGGTCCACTCCAGGAAAACCACTGAGTTTGGAAAGTGCAACCAGGAACCTAATGCAGCCTCGGTTAAGACCTCTAGTTCATGGAGGAAGACATGGAATATGTTTCGTTAGTTGTTTGTGGAAGAAGAATATATAAGCTTTGAGGACCAAATTGTCTGGAAAAAGATTTGGCACCACTAGAGGAAAACCAGGTAAGAAAAGTTACCGTAAATCGTAGGTTGGAGAGTAGTATTGGACATGGGTAGTAAGTCTCTGGAAATAGCAGTCCTCAGGAAGGAGAGGCTATGGAGAGTAATCACATCATGATACTACATGGGGAATCTGGTTGGTGGTCAGACCCATGGAATTCAAATTCCTTAGCGCTGTAGAGCCGTGTCCTGATTGAGGAGTCACATTGACCCACAGGACTGGAAGCTCATCAGAATATGGAGACATAATCATTTATTTCTGTTCCACCTAACTCTTCAAGGCACTTGCACATTCAATGTATCCTCCCTAAACCTTGGGAGGTAGGTAATTTAGATATGATCGTTAAGAGAGACAGTGACTAAGAACAGGCTTTAGAGTCCGGCAGACCTGCGTTTGAATCCCGTCTCTGTCTTACCGGTGGAGCCATGTTGTGAAATTTACTCAGCCTGTGTCAGCATTTCTCACGTCCAGGGGACATGTGGCAACATATGGAGACACTTTTGATCGTCACAACTGGAGGAACGCCTTTAGCATCCAGTGGATAGAGGCCAGGGATGCTGCTGAACATCCCACGATGCGCAGGATAGCTCCCTGCCACGAAGAACTGTGCAGCCCAAAATGTCAACAGGGCTGCTGTTGGGGAACTCCTGACTCTAATCTGATTCTTAGTCTTTCCATCCATACAGTGGGGGTATTGACAGTACCTCATTGGGTTGTTATAAGCAGTAGACCAAATAACAGTTGATGTTGGATTGTCTATTCTTCCACCCTCCCTGCCATTCTAGGAGCTGTCCTCTTAGGAATATAGATCTCTACCGAGTTAAAATTCCATGGGCTGAACTGCCAACCATCCGTGGTCCCCAATTAGTTTCATGATGTTTGTCCCTGGCAGGCATTTTGTGTGGTGGGACTCTGCCCCTTTGCCACAGTTGATTGGATCAGGGCAGAGGCTGGATCCAAACTAGAGCCGTAAGAATTCTTTTCCCAAGGAACTTTGTAATTTGTACTGATAGATGCCAGGCTTAGTCTAGCTGGTGTCTTGAATGCAGAAGACATAAACCTGGGAGTTGTGGGTGGTCCATTTCTCACATGTGAATGGGATGCAAAAACAACAAGTTTATAGCAAAAGAGAAGAACGCAACAGTTCCAGAGGGAAAAGCAGCAATAAGAGACAGCGTCCCCAGAGTCTGTTCCCTGTGGCACCCCGCCCTTTGGTTCTAGAGGCCATTTCTGCAACCTTGTACAATACTTCTTTCTTAAGCTGGCTTCAATTATGTGTTTCTTGTGCTCACAGGACATATTACTGATTACTGATGACACATGTAAAAACACTTAGCACGGTGCCTGGGACTAGTAAGCCCTGAATAAGTGCCAGTTATTATTATCATTCCCATTTTAGAGATAAGAAAGTTGAGGCAGAGAGATTAAATAATTTGTCTTATGTCACACAGCTCTTTGGTGGTAACCTGATCTGGAATCTAGGCGTCCTGATCCCTAGACCTGGGTTCTGTTCTGTCTATTCTTTTTTTTTTCCACCTATAATGTTAATTTTATTTTTTTGGGGGGTACACCAGGTTCAATCATCTGTTTTTATACACATATCCCCGTATTCCCTCCCTTCCTTGACTCCCCCCGCCTCGAGTCCCCCCCACCCTCCCCGCCCCAGTCCTCTAAGGCATCTTCCATCCTCGAGTTGGACTCCCTTTGTTATACAACAACTTCCCACTGACTATCTAATTTACAGTTGGTAGTATATATATGTCTGTGCTACTCTCTCGCTTCGTCTCAGTTTCCCCTTCACCCAAGATTCACTTATGATGAAGAAGTGAAGACAGCGGTACATTCGTGGCTCTGTCTATTCTTTTAATTGTGAAATAAAACTTTCAAAATAGTGCATGAGTAAGTAAGTACCTATGTCAGTTAAAAATAATTCAAAGTGAACCCTGGTGTATCCATCACCCAGGACAAGAACTAGAAAATTGGCTGCCACTCAGAAGACCTTCCTGTGTCCCTCTGACACGTCTCCCGCTCTCCCTGCCAGAGGTAACCAATATCCTGGTTTTGGGTTGAAATAACTTTTAATAGTTTTTCCACCCACATTTGCATCCCAAACCACATGATTTCTTTTTCCTTGTTTTGGAAATTTATGTGAATGAAATTGTTCTATACGTATTCTCTTGTGACTCGTTTCTCTCAGCACCGTGTTCGTGAGGCACATCCATGCTGCGATGTGTAGCTGTAGTTCATTTATTTGCTTTGATGTATGGTCCACAATGTCTTTATGCAAGCTACTGTGAACGGACACGGGATTATTTCCGATTTTCGGCCAATGGTACGACTGTGAGCATCCTTGTTTGTATATGCTGGTGCGTGTGTGCAAGGATGTTTCTTGGATGTGTAAGTAGGAGAAGACCTGCTGTGTGTGAGACTTCCTCTGCTCCACATCCTTGTCAGTCTTTTTCAGGCAGATGCTCCTACCTGGGGCCACAGGATAGAGACAGTACTGTGTGGTGCTGTGGGACACACATTTAAAACACAGTATCCCCCCTCAAAAAGTTACACGTAGAATTACCATGTGACCTAGCAATTCCACACCTAGGTATCTACCCAAGAGAATTGAAAACGTATGTTCACACAAGACTTGTGCGTGAATGATCATAGCAGCATTATTCATAATAGCCAAAATGTGGAAACAGCCCAGATGTCCATCAACTGATAAACAAAATGTGGTCTATACCTACAATGGAATATTATTCAGCATAAAAAGGAATGAAACACTGATACATGCTACAATATTATGCTACGTGAAAGAAGTCAGGCACAGAAAATCACCTATTGTATCATTCTGCTTATATGAAATGTTTAGAACAGGAAAAATACATAGAAACAGAAGTAGATTACTGATTGCCAGGAGCTGGGGGAAGGGGAAACGGAGAGTGACCCTAATGGGTATAGGGTTCCTTTTTGCGGGGATGAAGCATGTTCTGGAATTAGTGGTGATGGTCTCCCTGAACTGTATGCCTTAGCAGGGGGGATTTTACGGTATGTGAATTATATCATAATAGAAATGTAAACACACACAGTATCATTCATTAATTTATTCAAAACACATGTATTAAATACTAGGCTGTGCGAGACATTCCTCAGCACATTGTGGGGGAAACAGTGGTCAGTGAGTTAGATGTGGCCCTTGTATTGGTCAGAACCCCCGACTGGTAACCAACGGCACATTCAAGTGGGGTCACTGAGGACAGTTTAATGTAGAGACTGTTTGCAGAAGTGTGGGCAGGGCTGAGAGACCCCCGGTGAAGGGATGGTGAGGCACCTCGGGTTGGCAACAGATGTCAGCCAATGCTACCTGAGCCTGGGGAGACGTGGAAGAGAGTGGTTACTAGCACCCAGCAAGAGCTGTGGGAGAAGGCTGGACAGTGGCTCCGGAGAGGCAAATGGAGACCGTCTAGGAGTCCCTATTCTCACAAACGTCACATTTTTTTTGCTTTGTTTTGTTTTTTTTAATAAATTCATGTACTTATTTATGTATTTATTTATTTATTTTGTTGGCTGTGTTGGGTCTTCGTTGCTGCACACGGGCTTTCTCTAGTTGCGGTGAGCGGGGGCTACTCATCGCGGTGGCCTCTCTTGTTGCAGACCACGGGCTCTAGACGTGTGGGCTTCAGTAGTTGCAGCACATGGGCTCAGTAATTGTGGCTCACAGGCTCTAGAGCTCAGGCTCAGTAGTTGTGGCGCACAGGTTTCGTTGCTCCGCGGCATGTGGTATCTCCCCAGGGCAGGGATCGAACCCGTGTCCCCTGCATTGGCAGGCAGATTCTTACCCACTGCGCCACCTAGGAAGTCCGAACTTCACGTTTTGAGTGGGACACAGAGAGTAAAATAAACAAAACAATTACAAAATGGGAGCAACAAACCGGATGACATGAAGGAGGGCATCTTGAGGGGGTGGCTGGCTGGAGGCGGGGGTTGGTGTGGGAGCAGACCTTTAGATTTGCTTCCTGGGAAGGTCTTCCCAAGGAGGAGCTGCTGTTTAGCTGGGACCTGAAGGATGGGCGCCAAGGTGATGAAGGTACCATAGGCTGAGACGGGGAAGCCTGGAGGAGAATCAGATTTGGGGGGAGAAATCAAGAAACCTCGCGAGGCTGTATTAAAGATAGAAACTATGCAAACGCGGAAGAGTCGCAAGTCAAGGCTGAGCGAGACTCCGCGGGGCTCACGCAGAGGCTGAGAGAAGGGGCGGTGGCTGCGGGCGGACACCCAGCGCCCGCCTCTCGGAAGCCCGGACGTGTGTGGACTGCACCCTCCCTGGAGGTTACACCAAGTGCTGGCACAGTGCTCTGGCTCCCGGCCCGTCTGCCTGCTTGTGGGGCTCCTTCCAGCGTTTATGGGCCTTCTGCCACGTCCCAGGTCCTCCCCTTACAAACGCAAGAGGGGCCAGGGGAAGGGAGTGTCCCTTATGAGCACCAGATGTGACACATAGCCTTAAATAGGCAGGAGCTCCAGTGGCCACAGGGAGGAAAGTGGGCTCGCCAATCAGGACGGGTCCAAAATCTACTTACAAAGGCACCCAGGCCCGTGATGAATACTGAGGTGCCCAGAGCACCCAGAGGAAAAAGCAGGCCCAACATCATGGCTGGAGCCAGGTCAAGGCATCAGGAGAGAACTGAGTCTCGACCAGCACATTCTTCCTCACCTGGTGGGTCTTGTGGCCGCGGCCAGGGCCCACCTTCGCATGCCTCTAGCCCACACAGCTTGACACTTTTCTGTATTTTCTTCCATAAAGGTCTCTCCCCTCTGGCGCTCTGCCCAGCCAGTTGCCTACAGACTGGAAAACAAAGGCTCGAAGCCTTCCCTGGAGACCTGGGCTTAAGGGATGGGCCTTGGGCAGGCTGGGCGGATGCTCTGTTGATTTTTTTTCCAAGCGCAGAGAATGTGACAGCCAATTCCTGTTGGAAATAGCTTTTGTTTTCTTTGGCGCACAAAGCACTTTTCCTTTCTCGTGATTGTCTCGGTTCAGGTCATGTTTAGGGATGATGATTTGCTAACCTAACTGCATGCCTTCCAGATCCATGGTTCTTAACCTTTTAGGGCATAGACCCTATTGCAACTCTAACAACTATGGACACTCCCCCCAGAATGTACATACACACTCATGCACACAAATACCCCCAACTTAACACTTAATATCAACCCTAGCAGGTTCAGATCCCCTCAGTTAAGGAAGGTGGGTGCTTCCCACCCCACCCCCAACCCCAGCTTTCTTTTCCACTAGGAGCTTAAAATTCCCTTTCGTAGCCCTTCTCAGGGGCCAGCATTTCTTGCCAGGCTCCTGCCTGAATTAATCCCGTGTATCCAGACTGCTGAGGAGCAGGGGCTCTGGCTAGATCTGGGCTGCCTCTGGCTTCTAGGCTCCAGTCCAGTGGTGCTCCAGTTTTTCAGGCAGCAGAATATTCCAGTGGGATTTGTAAAATCTCTGTCTTATCCGTGCCTGGTTATTATGGAGAAGCTGGGCGGCCAGAGTCTCGGCAGATTCTAGAAGAGGTGGCACAGCTTCGGAGGAGACTAGGGAGACAGGCGTTGTCTGGTTTTGTTAAATTCCAGAAGCAAGACACTTTGCCAGATATGCCAAAAATAAAAGGACTGTCTAGACACTTACACACTAGAAGCTCTAATATGAAGAGAGACCATCCCAAAGATCATTGATTTATGCTTAAATGGTGAGACAAATGGGTTCATTTATTTTTTTTTAATTTTGGGGGTTTTTTTGGCTGTACTGCGTGGCTTGTGGGATGTTACTTCCCCGACCCGTGATTGAACCTGGGTGCTTGGCAGTGAGAGCGCAGGGTCCTAACCACTGGACCGCCAGGGAATTCCCTGGGTTCGTTTATTTAACAGGCATGGATTGCGTCCCTGCCCTGGCAATGTTCTAGGCACTGGAGTGCACTGTGAATCAGACACACAAGGTATCAGAGATTTTTAGGTAGTGACGAGCGCAAGGATGAAAATGAAATAGGGTGAACTGATAGATGTGATGGTGATGGGGACATGACCAGAGGAGATATCGCTGAGAAGGTGCCTGGGAGCTGAAACCTGCACATTGACAAGGAAACATCCATTGCGAGGAGGAGAGCTCCAGGTGGAGGGAGCAGCTGCTGCAAAGGCCCTGAGGCTAGAACCAATTGGGCTGCTTGAGGAAAGGGAAAACACGTGTGGCTGGTGCAGCTTCCGGGAGAAGGAAGGTCAGGGCTGGGACGAGAGAGCTAGGCAGCGGATGGACCTCGTTGAGCTTTGGAGAAAAGACAATGGAGAGTGTGGAGCAGGCATTCTGATGTGATTGGATTTGCATTTTGAGCACTGGCCTCCGTGGCATCCATGGAAAGAAGCATCTTCTGGGAGAGCAAGAGCGGAAGGGGGCGGGTACGAGGCTGACAAGTGGTCCAGGTGAGTGGGAGGTTGTGGCTCGGACTTCTTGGTGGCCGTACAGATGGCAAGACAGAACTGTTTTCCAGTGAACACGCTTGGTTCGTATCACATAATATATGACAAGGCACGGCGGTTAAGACCCCGTGGGACCCTTCCTTTACTGTGCAGAAGGACCAGATTTAGGGTGTTCTTGCCGGTCCAAGGTTTCCTGTTCATGCCCTTCCAGGAAAAACATGAACAAAGATACAAATCATCCTTTAGAGAAAGTTTCTTGGCTGTTTTTGTCTGCAGGATGTTAATCTCCTTGGCAGGCAGGAGTGGGGAGGAGACTCGTATGTATTAGGTGCCGACTGCGTACCTTGCTCTCATCTAATCCCACAATAACCCTACAAGTCTCATGGGTTTCTTGTTTGTTTTTGCTTTGTCTTCGAAATGAGGAAACTGAAGTTCAGAGAGGTTAGGTAAATTGCCCAAGGTTACATAGCTAACGAGTGACAGAGCTGGGATCCAAATCCAGGTCTGTGTGATTCTGGGTCTTTCTACACCATCGAAGAGGACTTAGTAACCTCGAGACTCCGGGGTTTTAGCTGCTCCTTGTATGAAAACTAATCTGTTGGGGGTCCCCTAACTTTTCCAGAACATGGGGTGTGCTGCGTACAGTGATGTCCAAGATCAGCATTAAAAGATGGTCCCTAAAAAGGAAAAAAAAAAAAGACATTCCCTAATGTTTAGAAGATTTAATGATGCCAGAGAATCTAAAGGAGAAAGAAGGATTTGGGTCTTGAGATAAATAGGCTCATTAACTAGCAACAAATCAACAAGGGTGAAATCAATTAGAGTTAACTGGAAGGTAGAATTTATGCCATCTGGCTTGACTCTTTTGATTGATTGATTGATTGATTGGCTGCGTTGGGTCTTCAATGCTGCACACGGGCTTTCTCTAGTTGTGGCAAGCAGGGGCTACTCTTCATTGTGGTGCAAAGGCTCCTCATTGAGATGGCTTCTCTTGTTGTGGAGCACGGGCTCTAGGTGTATGGACTTCAGTAGTTGCAGCACATGGGCTCAATAGTTGTGGCACACGGGCTTAGTTGCTCCGCAGCATGTGGGATCTTCCCAGAGCAGGGATCGAACCCGTGTCCCCTGATTGGCAGGCAGGTTCTTAACCACTGCGCCACCAGCAAAGTCCCCGGCTTGAGAGACTGATGGTGGCTACCAGGGTGTCATGGAGGCACAACTCAGGGACAAAAAAACCTACTGACGAATTCTGTGCTATAATCCTCCCCTTGCTTCTCTGTGGCCAGTTGCTTGGTAAAAGGTTCTGGAGGGCTCCAGTGTTTCCAGCAAGACCGCTGGCCCAGGGTCCCTGCAGCCTCAGGACTGTGTGTGTCATGAGGACTCCTTCAGGTCTTGGGCCTTCCAGAACAACCCAGAAGGGAGCGAGCCTTGCAGGGTCCACCTGGTCTGACTGCCCAGGACTGTCTCAGAGAAAGGCTGGGGCAACATTCCCAGCAACTGGATGCAGGAAAAGCCAGCCCATCACACCCAGGGTTACGCCCAGCGTTACAAAGAGAAACATGGCACCATGTTCCCGTCTCTGGTGCTTCAAGCTCACCTGCCACTAGACTGAAAGCTCCAAGCAGGGAGGACTGTGTCCTCTTTTTTTTTCTCTTCTTCTTCTTATTGTTTTTGCTGTGCTTGACTGACTGAGTGGAGGTTGACAGACACTGTCTTCACCCTCCAGGATTTGACATTTCAGCTGGAATTATAGGCCCATAAAGAGAAAACAGAGGCATTCAGGGCAGTACGTTTTAAAATCAGACAGCTCGAGTTTCCAGCAAAGATCATGAAGCCTTGGTTTCCTCATCTGAAGAGTGAGGTGATGAGGCACCTTGTAGAAAGTGGCTGTAAGGACTGAAGGAGATTACGCGTGTGAGCGCTGAGCAGAGCGCCCCATGCACAGCAACCCTCAGAGTGAGTGCATAACATTTCTGCTATGGCCCCTACGCCTTCCATGGTACTGCGTGTTTCAGTTGGAACTTTCTTTTTAAATTGGTTTTTCTTTTAATATTTATTTATTTATTTACTCGGCTGCACTGGGTGCTAGGTGCGGCACGCAGGACCTTTGTTGCAGCATGGGGGATCTAATTCCCTGACTAGGGATCAAACCCAGGCCCCCTGCATGGGGAGGCTTAAACACTGACTCATGAGGGAAGCGCCTCCATAGGAACTTTCAATTCTTTTGACTGTGACTCACGTCACAACCTTATAATGTGTGTTGTGTGTATCTTTAAATATAACTAAAATGTAAATTTTGTGGACGAATATCCTTACTCCATGTGATGAATTCTGATGGTTTCTACTCTGTTCAATTTTGTTGGGGAAAAACTGCTAAGGAGGCACAGGGGAACTTTCTGGGGTGATGGACGTGTTCTATAGTTTGATTCGGGTGGTGGTGGCATGGGTGTTTTTGTCAAAAATCATTGAACTCTACATTAAGATGGGTGCATTGTAGTGCCTGTAAATTGCATCTCAACAGATT
Source organism: Hippopotamus amphibius kiboko (assembly GCF_030028045.1). Classification (NCBI taxonomy): domain Eukaryota; kingdom Metazoa; phylum Chordata; class Mammalia; order Artiodactyla; family Hippopotamidae; genus Hippopotamus; species Hippopotamus amphibius. The sequence continues at coordinate 17,291,297 of NC_080201.1, read as the reverse complement.
TGCAATCCCCTAAATTACTTTCTTATTGAGACAATTCACATTCCATAAAATTCACCTTTTTAAAGCATACAATTCAGTGGGTTTTAGGATATTCACAGAGCAACCGTCATCACTATCCAGAACATTTTTATCACCCCCAAAATTAACCCTGTATCCATTGACAGCCACTTCCCATCCCTCCAACCCTAGCCCCTGGCAAACATTTACCTACTTTCTGTCTCCATGGATTTGCTGGTTCCAGTCCTGTGGGGCCAGGATCAGTCTTTGAAGCTGGGCCAGTTACTGGGCCTCTGGGGGAAGGGACATACTCACCCCCCAGGACTGGGATTTCTCTCTTTGGTCCAGGTATTGGGTGACTTCCAAGAGCATCAGTGACACCTGTAGGTGACTCATACCCTTTGCCTGCACTTCCCTCTACACTTACCCCAGGCCCACCCAGTCCTCTGGAAATGCCCCTTACTCAGTCACTCCCCTCCTCTGGGAGATATGGACAAGGGCGCACCCAAGGAGGCGTGGGGAATGGACTCTCCAAGGTCCATGTGGGAAACCCATCACAGAAATGCAAAAAAAAGATGCAAGTAAGGCTCAGGAATGTGTCCAGCAATATGGGGGCTGGAACTGGGGGTGGACAAGAGGAGGAAGTAAGGGTGCTGTTACTGGCTGCCTGGAGAAGGAGACAGGGACCTGGAGGTGACTTGTGTCCCACGTCCCTGCCTCTTTCCTGCCTGGAGGCTCCACCTAATACTCTGGAAATGCTCTTACTCCCTTCACCCCTGCTGCCTGGGAAAGGTGTGGACAGGGAGACACCTGAGGAAGGGAGAGGGTGAGAAGTAAGGGAACTGAAACTGCAACATCAGTGAGGATGGGACTGAGCAGGACTGACTGGTGTCAGCTCTGCCGTCATCTGGAAACGGGGTCTGATACACGGGCTTTCAAAAGAGATGTGGAGGTATTATCAAGGGCCTCCTGGAGATGGAAGAGAAAAAAGTCCTGGAGCTTTAAAAGCCCATTTTTTTTCCAGCTGTCATCAACAGGAAGGGAGGTAGGTCTCTGGTGATGTCTCAGGAATGAAAGCACATGGACAAGATAACATTTTAGAGACGTGTTAAAGCACACGGCAGAACGTAAGTGCCTGTGATCCTGTTTGTATAAAAAAGACATTATGTGTGATTGTTCATAACGGACCCAAGTCTCAAAGGATTCTCATGAACCTGCCAATAATAACCTTCAGGGGAAGGAATTTTACTGTCTACTATTAATGTTTTTTACAATTGTATGCTATTTGTGTAATTTAATGAGATATATTTTAAATTTACTTTTAATCCGTTTTTAAATAGGTGATATATTTACATGGAAAATCTCCTTCCCATCCTTGTCCTCATCTGCAAAGACACCCACTCCACATGCCACAGGTAAGTAACATTCCTCATTTTTTTGGTATCCTTCCAGAATTTGTTTATGCTTATGTAAGTAAATTTGGATAGAGGTTCTTTTTTTCTTTTAAAATATTTGTTTGTTTGTTTATTTGGTTGCACAGGGTCTTAGTTGTAGCAGGTGGGCTTCTTAGTTGTGGCAGTTGGGCTCTGTAGTTATGGCTTACCAGCTCCTTAGTTGTGGCAGGCAGGCTCCTTAGTTGCAGCATGCAGTCTCCTTAGTCATGGCATGTGAACTCTTAGTTGCAGTATGCGTGTAGGATCTAGTTCCCGGACCAGGGATTGAACCCAGTCTCCCTGCATTGGGAGCGTGAATTCTTAGCCACTGCTCCACGAGGGAAGTCCCTGGATAGAGCTTCTTAATGCAACTTTTTTGGAGCTCTGTATCTAGGAAGGAAGTTAGAATTCAAACCCAATGACCAGACATAAGGGCTCTGAAGTTTTCCTGTAATCAAACATATCTACCGGGGGCTAGTGGGCACGAGGTACACCTTTCCAAAGAGGAGAAAGCTTTTAAACATGATATATGTAAAACGATAATTGGTAAATGCTCATTATAAAGGGGCCAAGAGGGAGTTCCCTGGTGGTCCAGAGGTTAGGACTCAGTGCTTTCACTGCCGGGGCTCAGGTTCAATCCCTGGTCGGGGAACTAAGATCCCACAAGCCATGCAATGAGGCCAAAAAGTAAATAAATAAAAGGAGTCAAGAAATGCAATAAAAAGGAACACCACCCCCGAATCTCTCTACCCCAGAATAGCAATACTTAACATCAATAAAATATCGCATCTGGACCAGTGATATCCAGTAAAACTTTCTGCAAAAATGGAAATGTTTTCTGTGCTATTAGAGTAACCACTAGCTATATATGCCTATGGAGTGCTTGAAATGTGACTAGTGCAGCTGAGGACTTGAATTGCTTATTTTAATTAATTTTAACATAAATATACACAGCCTCCTGTGTCTGGTGCCCACTGTAATGGTCAGTGCAGTTCTAGAAACTTTTCAATGCATATGTCTGAGTGGAAGGATGTAAAGAGAGGCTGGGGATGCAGTCTATTTTGGCATCACCTTCCAGAAGGCTCTTGAGTGTGATTGCTAATTAACCCAGGAGTTCTACTTGTGGGAATTGTCTTAGAATAACGGTTCTGAATTTGCTCAAACTCTAGCCCTGAGAGTGTTTATTAACCTGAAAAACTGGAATGTTGTAGAAAAATATTTACTGATGTGAGACTATGTTCACAACTATCTATTAAGTGAAAGGCAGGTTACAGAGCAGGATGATTTCATTAAAATATAAATTGTCTAGGGACTTCCCTGGCAGTCCAGGAGTTAAAGACTCTGCACTTCCAATGCAGGGGGCATAGGTTCGATCCCTGTTCAGGGAAGTAAGATCCCACATGCTGTGTGGCGTGGCCAAAAAGTTTTTTAAAAATTTAAAGATAATAAATAAATAAAATATAAATTATCTAGAAAGATACATTTCTAACTGCTCAGTACATGGCGGGCACTCAATAAATATGTGTTAATGCACGACTGAAGGTTAATAAGAGTTAGTACTGGGTGGTGAAATGATGAGTGATTTTATATTTTCTTCAACTCTCTTATTTAGATTTTCTAACTAGCTATGGTGAACTCATATACCTTTGAAATAAGAAAAAATATGTATTGCAAAAAGCATAGTTGCCAGGTCGTAATATTTCCGAGCTGGAAGGAACTTTGGAGACAAAGGCACATGGCTAGTTAATGGCAGGAGCCCAGCTTTCCCAACTACACACAAACATCTCCCAGCGCCAAGAAGGAAAGACTGCTGGCTGGTCTCCTATTCTGGACTATCCCTGGCAGGACAGAGTCTCTTGGTGTGGCAGTTCAAGAGTGGATTTAGGGAGGATAAAACAAAGGGTATCAGTGCTCTTCAATGAGATATAAAATATCGTGAAAAATTTCACTAACAAACTCTGGGTGTCATGATTTTGCTCCAGCTGCGCCCTTTTGACCCCAGCAGGGACACCCTGCAGGACTCCCAGTCCAGCCAGTGTTGGAAAGACGTCTCTGTCTCTTGCAGGAGGAAGTCTCCTGGTTGTCTCTGCATTTTGGCTCTCCTTCAAAGCCTGTTCTTTTTCAAAATTCTTGACTGAATCACTAAGTTCCTACCTCAGATGTCTTTTCTTTTTATCCAGACTTTGCTGTCGGCATTCACGCTCAACTTTGGAACTTTACTACATGAAATGCATTTTACTATACGAAACAGTTATCACCACCTCAAAGCTCTTGGTTCCATGACTCAGTTCATTTTACCACAATTTTTTTGAGTACTGACTAGATCGTAAGCATTGGTGGATACAGAAGCATACAAAAAGGTGTTTACCCAAGAGAAATGAGAACATACGCCCAGAAATGACTTGGACAGAAATGTTCACAGCAGCCCAAACTGGTAGCAGTCCAAATGCCCATCTACAAGAGAACAGATAAACAAGTTGCAGCAAATGCATTCAATGCAATGCCACTCAGCAATAGAAAAGGATACAATATTAACAGACACAGCAACGTGGGCGAACCTCAGAGATGCTATACGCAGTGAAAGAAGCCAGAAAAGAAAAAAGGAAAAAAGAGTGCAAACTGTATGAGTCCATTTATATGAAGTTTCAGAACAAGGAAAACTAACCTCAGGTGAAACAATCAGGACAGTGGTTTTCTCTGGACTGGGGGTGGTGGTGGTGGTGGAAGGTCCTAGATGAGAGGGGACAGAAGATAGTGGGAATGGACATGCTTTGTATCATGAAAAGGGTGTGTGTTACGCAGCTGTGCCCGCTTGTTAAAACTGTGTAGCCTAAGATTTGCATATTGTAATACGTGTGGCTTTTCCCTGGAAAAAAATGGGGAGGGGTGTGTGTGTGAGAAAATAGTAATGAATGGAGTAGGAGCGGGAAGTGGGTAGAGGTATAGAGGAAACAAGGATGGCAGAATGTTGATAACTGTAGTATAAGCCAATACCTCTGATGAACATAGATGCAAAAATCCTCAGCAAAATATTAGCAAACCGAGTTCTCTCGACAATACAGTAAAAGGATTGTACAGTATGATCAAGTGGAATTTATTCCAGGGATGCAAAATGAAGGATAAAAGCCATATGATCATCTCAATAGATGCAGAAAAAGCATTTGATAAGATTCAACATCTGTTTATGATGAAAACTCTCAACAGTGGTTATAGAGGGAACATACCGCAACACAATAAAGCCATATATGACAAGCCCACCCGTAATGTCATACTCAGTGGTGAAAGGCTGAGAGTTTTTCCTCTAAGATCAGGAACAAGACAAGGATGCCCACTCTTGCAACTTTCATTCAACATAGTATTGGAAGTCCTAGCACAAACGATTAAGAAACTCTGTATTATCTTCATAATTTTTCTGTATATCTAAAACCATTCTACAAAATAAGGTTGTTTTTTTTTTTTTTTAATAAATATATTTATTTATTTATTTTTTGGCTGCATTGAATCTTCCTTGCTGCACACGGACTTTCCCTAGCCGCGGTGAGCGGGGAGCTGCTCTTCATTGTGCTGCACGGGCTCCTAATTTTGGTGGCTTCTCTTGTTGTGGAGCACGGGCTCTAGGCACGCAGGCTTCAGTAGTTGCAGCACATGGGCTCTAGAGCACAGGCTCAATAGCTGTGGCGCAGGTCTTAGTTGCTCTGTGGCATGTGGGATCTTCCCGGAACAGGGATTGAACCCATGCCCCTGCATTGTCAGGCAGATTCTTAACCACTGCGCCATCAGGGAAGTCCCAAAATAAGGTTATTAAAACGTTAATAACCTAGACCCTGCTCTCAAGGAATGTAGTGGCCGGGGGCATGAATTCCTAGTTGGTCTCCTGGGTTCAAACTTTGACTCCACCATGACCTTGAAAGGGGCCTCTTGGTGGCCAGTTTCTTCTTCTATAAAGTGGGGATGATACTTGGACCTACCTCATGGGGGCGCCGGGAGGAGCAAATGAGATACTTGATACAAAGTGCTCAGCACCACTCCTGCCTTGAGTTAGAAATCAGTAAAAAATAAAAGTGATTGAGAGTGTGCATTTCTGGGCCAGGCAGTCTGGACTCAGATCCTGGTTCTTCCAGGGCTTGTTCATAAAATCGTAGGCTGGTGCCTCGGACTGAGGCTCAGCTTCCTCAGCACCCACTCGCAAGGGGGGTTGGAGGATTGAACGGGCTCAAGTGTGCAAAGCTCCCCAGCACAGTGCATGCACAGGGCAAGCCATCGATCAGTGGGAGCTGTAGGGGGAAAGTAGATGAGCGGTAAGGATCCAAAGCAAATAAAACCGCCTGGGCATCCAAGAAGGCTTCCCCCAGGAGGCTGGAGAAAGGGGCCCCGCTCTGGCCTCTGCTCTGAGGCAGCTGATTGGCCGGCTTCACGGTCCTCCAAGGTCCTGTGTGACCTCCTCCTCCACGCTGTGAGGTCCTCCCAGGTCCCCAGCGTTGGAACAAAGCCTCGTCTGCTGTTCCGCTACTGTTCTCTCTCTGAACTCTGATTAGGTCCTTATCTCAGCTGGCTTTGCCCTGCTTGGCTGCCTGTCACATTCAATTCCATTGCAGGGCTTTCATTCTGCCTTGGCTCGAGTGTCTCTGAGTGTGAGGCTCTGGGACGCAGGGCCTGTTCTCCATCGTCCTTGGTTCCCATAAGCCGGAGCACCGTGTCTGGAACCCAGCAGCTTCTCAGTTCATGGCAGCGGAAGAGAGTAAAATTATTGTGAAGCCAGCTTCCAGGCCTTGATATGGTTGGATTTCAAGACATTGAGATACAGTGGCACACTTCCCCCATCAAAAAATACCTCCTCTCTCTGGACTCCCTCTAGCCCCAGATTTTACAATTAGAACTTCATTGCTTTGGCTTAAGCCAAATTAGGACCTTGTACCTGATACAAATGCAACATTCTGTATCAGAGTCCTAGCAGGGAACAGACAGTACACTCAAAAGGGTTTAACTGAAAAATAAAATACGGCCATTAGTGACAGGACAACTTACAGTGAAGTGGGCAGGATGGAAAGAACCATCCCGGATGGTGAGGTGCCCTGGGACTTGATAGCAGGCAGCTGTAAGCAGGGTGGCAGGGCCAAAGGGAGCCCAGTGAGAGCTGAGCTGTGGAGGAGCTGTCTTGAGGGGGTATGAGGCTGTAGAGATGTAGCCACGGCCCAGTGGTGTGAGGCTGCAGTGAGGATGAAATATCTCCATGTTCTTTCCTTGCTCTTAGATCTCCTGGCAGTGACCCCACTGGCCAAACCCAAATGGAAGCCACAGAGTGAGGGGCTGAGTCTGTGTGAAGGGAGTGAGGAGAAGCACAGGGGCAGAGGAAGGGAGTCCGAGGGCGGAATGAGGCTCTCTTGGGGCTGGGAAGGGCCGGAGATCACTGAGGGCCTCATTACTCAACGTGAGGTCCAGGGACCAGCAGTATCATCATCACCAGCAAGCGTGCAGGAAATGAAGAATCTCAGGTTGCACTCCACACCTACTGAGTCAGGATTTGCATTTTCACGAGATCCCTAGGTGATCCTCTTGCATCCATAGGTTGAGATGCTCTGCTCTAACCCACCCTGCTCAGATGAGCCTGCCTGCTCAGCTCCCCTCAGTACGCTTGTGGGGTTTTTGTTCCCCTCACAAGTACACGTGTGCCTCTCTCGTTCAGAAAGTCATTCAAGAAACACCGAGTGACTGGTCCAAGCCTAACACTGAGGATACAGACATTAATAGCAGGCATAGAAGCAAATAGGAAACTAACTCAGTATGGGAAATGCTAAAATAAGGATGCTGAGTATGGGGGAACGTGGGCGGACTACAGAAGGCTCCCCAACCTGTGTGTGGGGGGGAGGGGGGGTGGTCAGGGTACACTTCCCAGACTTGTGCCCCTGCAACCTGCCCAAATTTCCTTTCTCAATCCCACGCTGCTCCTGATGTCAGGACCACTCACCTGGCCTAAAATCCTCCTTCTCTGATTACTTCACTATTTGTGTGCCCAGGTTTCATTTCATTAACTAAATCGGGCTCCTCTGATTTCCTCCCACTCTAACACCTAGCAGGCCCTGAATCCTAAATATGAGAGGCTGAGTGAATAACAGATTGACGGGGGGATGATCTCGTACAGATGAGAAGTGTCCTAGGTAATGGTGAGACCCACTCCTTTTTCCTATCATCTGTCGGCCTGCTTTGCAGACCCCTTATCCATCTCTTCCTCTTTGTATATGATTTTTGAAATTTAATTCTTTATTTCTTCATTTATGGGTTCTTTGGAAGCAGCATGTAGAACAAGCCAGGAGGCTTCACATAAGGAACTGGTTAAAAGCATAGGCGCAAGCCAGACACCAAGGTTCAAATCTTGGCTTCATTATTTACTAGGTCAGTGCCTTGGGGCGTGTTCCCTCTCTGTGCCTCAGTTTCCACAACTGCCAAATGGGGATAATAAGAGTACCATGCTCATAGGCTTACTGGGAGGTTACACGAGTTGTTATCTGTAAAGCGACTAGGATAGTGCCTGGCACTTGGTAAGTGATATGAAATTGTTTGCTGTTGTTGAGAACTTGTGTGCTGGACCTGTGATTCCTTTGCCAGGTCTTAGATAGTGAGGAAGGCTGAGAACATCCTCTGGAATGGCAAACGGAGGGAGGCTGATCTTTCCCAGACGCACAGCAGAGAATTCAAACTGGAGGTGAAAGGTCTTTGTCCCCAGCAGGTGGCCACTGGGCTGTGGGCTTGCCTGGGGCCATCCCCGTCTAGTAACCACTTTCATAGGAACTGGAAGACCTTCTTCTGCCCCTCTGTGGGCATGTGTGATTGGGTCTTGTCAGAGAGCTCCCTGACCTCCGCCCCTTTGAAGCCCTTGGGGCTGATGGCCTTTCCACTTCCTCTCACTGCTAATTGGAAGTCAGTGGGTTGGCTTTGGCAGGCAGATGGTGATACTTGGGCTTGGCTGGCATTGAGGCTATTTCATAGAATTCGGGTTTAATGAGTTCGCGAGGCCGAAGGGCCAATGCTTTTAACTTGGGCATCCTCGGAACCTTCATTGCATCTGTTTCTTCTAAGTCAGTAGAGTTTCCAGCTGCCTCCTCCCCACCCAGTAGAACAGGAATCAGGGTGTGCACCCTGACATGAGACTGAGCATTGCTTCCTCTGGGCCAGCTCAGAGACATTTGGCTCACTCTGTGGCTCCAAGATGTTCTTGGAAACTTGGGGGAATTTTGCATTATGGCTTTCTGGCCAGGCTGCCTCTGATCTGGAGGGAAGAGGAGAGGTTTCTGCCTTCCAACCCAGGGCTCAACTCAGGAGGATCTACTCAGTCTTGGGGAGCAAGCGATGAAGCGGTGCCACTTCCCAGCCTGGGACATGATGGAGGAGCCACTGGGGCGGCTGTGAGAGCAGAGGTCAGGGGTGGAGTGAGCTGAGACCGCCACTTCCAGGGGCTGACTCTCGGGTCACGAGGACTGTGCAAAATTTTGGTAATGCTGGGCTTCCTAATGGCTGTCAGGAGACGTCATCTCAGTTGTCACCTCCAGCACCCTATACGCAGTGTTGGCTTGGTCCTGTGGGGAGTTGGTACCCACCCGACTGTGACGATTTACCATTCCGAATTCCGCAAGGGAGCAATGGCACTACAGTATATCCTCTTCTTCCCAGAAGACCCTCAAGCGTTTCCTTTTCTTTTTAGAAGCTTTTTATTTTGAAATAACTTCAAACTTATAGGAAAGCTGCCAACGTAGCATAAAGAATTCCTGTATATCCTTCAGCCTGTTCACATTTTGCCGCATTTATTCTCTTTCCATGTATATGTGTATATATATGTGTGTGTATATACAGAATTTTTTTCTGAACCACTTGAAAGTAAGTTGTAGACACACTTACCCCTTAATACTTCGGTCTGTGTTTCCTAAGAACAAACGTACAGTATTTTATTATGTAACCATAATATAATTATAAGATTCAGAAAAGGTAATGTTAATCCAATGCTATTATCTACTCTACAGTTTGTATTCCAATTTCACCAATTTCCAATAGTGTATTTGATAGCTATTTTCCCTTCATTAAGGATCTCATCCAGGATAAGCATTACATTTTATAGATAGGTGAATTCAACATCTTTACTCTAGAAATGTTCCTCAGTCTTTGTCTTTCATGTCCTTGGGCGTTTTCTAAACTAAATGAAATCTAAAAGCATTCTCCTGGCTGTGACTTCTTGAAATAACTAAAAAAGGAAAAAAAAAAATAAGCCTTTTTCAGTTCCTTGCCTTTGAAGCCTCAAGACAGGTGGGTTTAACAACAATCTGTTTTGGTCACGCCTGGGCGTTTTTGGCTTATCCATCTACACTGGTCTCAAATGATCCTAGGGTTTGCTCTTGGGTACATGGTAGATGCTAATAAGTACTTGCTGATTTGCCAGCAGAGAAAGTGGATTTGATTTCTGGATTAAATAACCCAAAGGACATTCCAGGAAGGTTTGCTGGTGTGGATAGAGAGACAAAAGGTTGGCACTTCCAGAGGTGAATACCTGGGGCATTAACCCAAGGACAGCAGCAGGCTTGGAGTTCTTTATCTTATTTCTATTAGGCACTAAGTACACTGAGGCTCTCCTCCTCAAATTCCCCCACAGGAGAGTCAGGAAGCTCCACTGTGTTAAATTCATCACGTGGAGGGAAGGAATCACAGTGCTGTCAAGATCCTACAAACTTTGTCACATATTTTTTTGACCTCCTGCCCAGAGTCTGTAAATTTGGATCATCTACTTAGCAATAACAGAGAATAGAGCTTTGCAGTCAATCTATTCATAGTAGCCAGCCTCCAAGATGGTCTCCAACCTTGCCTCCCCTGGTATCCTCTCTTTTGTGTAATTAGTCCCCTCCCACATGAATCAGGGCTGGCCTATGTAGAATATGGTGAAAGTGACACAGTCTGACTTATGAGGCTAAGTCGTAAAAGACAATGCAGCCTCCACCTTGGTCTCCTGGCTAGCTTGTTTTAGAGGAAGCCGGCTACTTTGAGGATGCTCAGGCATCCTGGTGGGGAAGCCCATGTAGAGAGGAGCCCCAGCAAAGAGCCAGCACTAACTTGCCTGGCTGTATGAGTGTCATCTTAGAAAGGGATCTTCTGGTCCCAGCCAAGCCTTCAGATAACTGCCACGTTGGCCAGAAACTAACTGCAACCTCATGAGAGACCTGGAGGCGGAAACTCCTATTCAAGATGCTCCCAAATTCCTGACTCACAGAAAATGTGAGAGCTAATCAGTTATTATTATTGTAATTCATGAAGCTCTGGGGGTTATTTCCTGTGCAGGAATACATAATGGATACATTATTCCATTGAAAATTGTGAAGAGGCACTTGATGCAGCAATTCCACTCCTAGGTATATATCCAAGGGAATTTGAAACATGTTCAAACGAAAACTTGTACAACATGCTCATTGTAGCATTACTCACAATAGCCTCAAAAGGTGGGAACAACCCAAATGTTCATCAGTTGAATAGATACATGAAATGTGATATATTTATACCGTGGAATATTATTTGGCCATAAAAAGGAATGAAGTACTGATACATGCTACAACACGGAGGAACCTTGAAAACATTAGGCTAAGTGAAAGAAGCCAGTCACAAAAGACCACATATTGTAAGAATCATTTATATGACACATCCAGAATAGGCAAATCTACAGAGACAGAAAGTGAATTAGTGGTTGCCTAGGGCTGTGGAGGTACAGGGTTTCTTTTTGGAGTGGTGATGAAAATGTTCTAAAATTGATGATGGTGTTGTTTGCACAACTCTGTGAATATACTAAGAGCCACTGAATTGTTCACTTTAAATAGGTAAATTGTATATGTGAATTATATCTCAATAAAGCTGTTATAAAAAAATTACAGAGGCAAGCTATCCTAAGGACCTCATAGGGGTTTAGTTTGAGTTCGACTAAGATATTAGTGTCTCTTTTGCCAGGTGCTTAGAGAAGGTCCCAAGAGATTTACTTGGCTACAAGGTGGAAAAAAACTACTGGAATTGAAATCGAGGAGCAAAGGGAATGTTCTGCTCAAATAATTAAAGCATCATTCTAACCTACCAAATGCTGTACAATCAGAATCATGAATTGTAACCCCAACAATGATTAGACTTTGGGGAGAAAATTAATAATAGAACCTGGATTCCTAACTAAGTCCTGGAGAATGTGATGTTCCCACAGTCTAAGAATGACAGCCACAGTCAAGCGCAGTCTTCTTCCTTTGCCTGCTAAAGCTCTAATTTAGCCCAGATGTTAAGCCCCACCCCTCCTTTTTTCAATCAATCCAGATCACTGGTGTTTTAGCCCAGAGCGTCAACTCTGAACTCTCTGAAGTTACAGATTAGAATTGATCATGGGACTTGCCTGGCTGTCCAGTGGTTAAGACTCCGAGCATCCACTGCAGGGGGTGCGGGTTCCATCCCTGGTCAGGGAACTAAGATACCACGCGGCCAAAAAGCGATCACCGCTTCTCATTTCGCATATACAGACCCGTATGTTGGGCTCGAAAAATTTTTGTAATCATTAATTTTGTTTATTTTTAAAATAATAATAATACTAATTATTATTATTATTACTAGCCGCACTGTGTGGCTTGCCGGATGTTAGCTCCCCAGTCAGGGACTGAACGGGGGCCATGGCAGTGAAAATGCTGAGTCCTAACCAATGGACCATCAGAGAAGTCCCATTACTTTAAAAACAATATCTGGGACTTCCTAGGTGGCTCAGTGGTTAAGAATCTGCCTGCCAACGCAGGGCACACGGGTTCGAGCCCTGCTCTGGGAAGATTCCACATGCCACGGAGCAACTAAGCCTGTGAGCCGGAACTATTGAGCCTGTGCTCTAGAGCCCGTGAGCCACAACTATTGAGCCCATGTGCCGCAACTATTGAAGCCCACGTGCCTAGGGACTGTGCTCCACAACAAGAGAAGCCACTACAATGAGGAGCCTGCGCACCACGATGAAGAGCAGCCCCCACTCGCAGCAACTAGAGAAAGCCTGTGTGCAGCAACGAAGAGCCAATGCAGCCAATAAATAAATTTTTTTAAAAAATTTATAAAAAAAAATAAAAACAATATCTGGTTCTACTTATTCCTATTTCCTTTTTCAAAATGTTCTTTTAGAAATAATTTTTTATTTTTCAAAATTAGCTTTTATAATTTCAGAGATCAAACATGATCAAGATGGTCTGTAATTATTTAGCATAAATAAAGGACAGGGCAATTACAGCGGTTTCTTTTTTACAATCTTGTCAAAGTTTTTTTTATTTAGATATCACTAATATTCAGATTAAAATTTTTCTTGTTTTATTGAGATACAATTGACATACAACACTGTATAAGTTTAAAGTGCATGGTGTAATGATTTACACATATTGTGAAATAATTACCATAATGTTTCGTTAACATTCACCATCTCATATAGATAAGTATTGTTGTTGTTTTTAAGTGACATTGTATTTACGGTAAATTGTAGCACCCTTTTACAGATGAGGAAAGTGAGACCTAAGGACATTTAGTGACTTGCTTGAGTTGATACACGTAATACAATTGGGATTCTCAGTCTCACGTTCTACTGTTTTTCCATGTTGCCTCTAGCCACATGCGATGGCTTTGAATAAAAGGGATTCAGTATCTAATGAATGACACCCATGATGACCATACTCAACCACTAAGTATCTGACCTGAGATTGACTTATTCTATCCAACTGAAGCCTCAAATACATAACACATTAATGTGCATTGTAAGAAATATGATGAAATATACTCAAATTACTTGACTTTTTCAGCCTCAACCCTTAGTCTTTTATGTTGAAATGAGAAAATTTAGGATCATTTTAATTATGAATTTTTACTCTGGGATCCAGAATTCTTTTACAGTTACCACTTACAAAACAGCTAAATGAACTGTGCCAAGAACTTACACAAATCCCTCATTTGGCTTTTATTGGTGTCACCAGTAAGCTTTTCATTTTTATGTATGAAAAAAATGCCTTCTTATCATCATGGTATGCTCATGGATTTTCTTTGGTGGAATGGGGGTGTAGAAGGAAGGATTCTAAAGAGGATCTTACTGATGTTCAGGGCTGGTACGAGGGTGAGGTGGGTGCAAAATTTAAGGGTGTGACAAAAACCACAGCAATCAAGATAAATGCCATTTTAATGGGATATTTTTAAAAAATAAGAATTATTGCAAAGAATCCATGATGAACAAAATGCTAAAATTTTAAGTACAGGCAAGACCAAGCAGGGTTGGGATCAGGAGATGACAGATGATGTGAGTTCTGCAAGTGCAGAGTCAGATTCTGTCTTATTTAAAATTTTGATGTTTTGTTCATCACAGAGATTTCTTTAAAAAAAAAAAAACATTGCAGTAAAATATTATTTATCTCGATTGCTGAATTTTTTGGCACTCCCTTAAATTCTGCACTGGAGGCGAATGTCTGTCTTGCCTCGCCCTAGCCCTGAAGATCTTTCCCAGGGAAAGCTGAAAAGAAGCTCCCACACCACCCACCCACATGTCCTGGCTTTGGTGAGCTGAGCAACCCGTGTCTCAGGAAACTTTCTTTCCCTGGTATCACTGATGGTGAGGGAAAACTTTTCCCAACTCTTCCCTGTTGGACACGTTTACCTGTTCATGGGGCAGCCTCTGGCTGGGGGGCAACTTTCCCAGGTGTTGTCATGGAGTCAGCGGACCCCACAGACCAATGCAGAAAGTAATCTTCCTGCTGAGTCTTCACTTTCCCCGGATGAAAAGTAAGACCTGAAAATCCTAATGGAGGCCCAAAGGTACACATTATGCACTTAATGATACTTGTCAAGTTGAATAAAACTTCTGAATGTTCTCAAATGCTCCATGTTTCTGAGGTTACTGTTCCTCTAACAGCCAAATGAGAGACTTGGGCATCATCATATAAACCTTGGGATGCTCCCAAGGGGTAAGGAGGAGGATTTGCACTGTCTCTGTCTTCTCCTGCTCTCAGTTTCTGCTACACTGACTCTCTAACCCTGCAGGACCTTCTTGCCCATGCGGCTGTGGTCCTCTCTGGGCAATGCTTTCTGCCCCGTGCAGACGCTTCTCTCCCCACCTCCTCAAGGTACCAGTAACAAGACATTTTGTGAAACAGACTCTTTCTGAAGGTTTATGGGGAACAGAGAAGGGCACTACGGCACAGTCTAGGACAGGAAACTATTAAAATTTTAAAAAGATGTGTTTGGATAAACAAAACCTAAGGTAATTCGTTGCCAGCAAGCCTGTACTGTAAGAAATGCTAAAGGGACGTTTCTCAGAGTGAAAGGAAATGATATCTGATAGAAACGTGGATCTTCGGGAAGAAAGAAGGGCAAATAAATATAAGAATAAATATTAGAAACCATTTGAAAATACTTCATTTCTTTAAAATACTTTTAAATATTTAAAGCAAAATTTTAACATTGTATCATGAAGTTTACAACTTACGAAAATGTAAGATAATACATATTTTACATAAAGTGGTACAATATTAATTCTAAATAGACTATGAAATGTTAAGGATATATATTTTAATTTCTACAGTGACCACTTTATTTTGTTATTTAATTTAACTTTGATGTTGAGTATAGTTGATTTACAATGTTGTGTTACTTTCAGGTGTACAGCAGAGTGATTCAGATACATATACATACATCCATTCTTTTTCAGATTATTTTCCCATACAGGTTATTACAGAATGTTGAGTAGAGTTCCCTGTGCTCTACAGTAGGTCCTTGCTGATTATCTATTTTTTTTTTAAATTTTATTTATTTATTTATTATTTTTTTGGGGGTACACCAAGTTCAATCATCTGTTTTTATACACATATCCCCGTATTCCCCCCCTTCCTTGACTCCCCCGCCCTCGAGTCCCCCCCCCACCCTCCCCGCCCCAGTCCTCTAAGGCATCTTCCATCCTCGAGTTGGACTCCCTTTGTTATACAACAACTTCCCACTGACTATCTATTTTACAGTTGGTAGTATATATACGTCTGTGCTACTCTCTCGCTTTGTCTCAGCTTCCCCTTCACCCCCTGCCCCCTCCCAAACCTCGAGTTCTCCAGTCCATTCTCTGTATCTGCATCCTTGTTCTTGTCACTGAGTTCATCAGTACCATTTTTAGATTCCGTATATGTAAGTTAGCATACAATATTTGTCTTTCTCTTTCTGACTTACTTCACTCTGTATGACAGACTGTAGTTCTATCCACCTCATTACATATAGCTCCATCTCATCCCTTTTTATAGCTGAGTAATATTCCATTGTGTATATATGCCACATCTTCTTTATCCATTCATTGATTATCTATTTTATACATAGTAGTGTGTATATGTCAATCCCAGACTCCTAATTTATCCCTCCCCCCCACCTTTCCCCTTTGGCAACCATAAGTTTGTTTTTGAAGTCTGTGAGGCTGTTTCTGTTTTATAAATAAGTTCATTTTTATAATTTCTTAGATTCCACAGACAAGTGATATCATATGATATTTGTCTTTCTCTGCCTGACTTACTTTGCTTAGTATGATAATCTCTAGGTCCATCCATGTTGCTACGAATGGCATTATTTCATTCTTTTTTATGGCTGAGTAATATTTCATTGTTATATATGTACCACATCTTCTTATCCATCCCTCTGTTGGTGGATGTTTAGGTTGCTTCCATGTCTTGGCTGTCATCAATAGTGCTGCAATGAACATTGGGGTGCATGTCTCTTTTCAAATTATGGTTTTCTCTGGATATATGCCCAGGAGTGGGATTGCTGGATCATATGGTAGTTCTATTTTTAGTTCTTTAATGAACCTTCATACTGTTCTCCATAGCAGCTGCACCAACTTACATTCCCACCAACAGTGTAGGAGAGTACAGTGACCACTTTAAAAATGCAAAGAAGCATAACAAACAAGCTAATAAAGTAGATTCCTAAAGAAATATTTAATTAATCCAGAAGAAGGCAAGAGAGGAAGAAGAGAGAAACAAACACACCAGAGGACAAAGAGAAAACAAATAGTAAAATGGTAGACCTATATCCAAACAAATCAATGATTACATTAAAAGTTAATAGTCTATAACGCTTCAATTAAAAGCAGAAATTGTCAGGACAGATAAAAATGCATGCTCCAACTATATTCCATCTACAAGACACACGAGAAGTTGATAGGAAATGAACGGAAAAAGATGTATCACATAAACAGTCAGCATAAGAAAGTTGAAGTGGCTAAATTAAGATCAAATAAAGTAAACTTCAAGACAGAGATGATCATCAGGGATAAAAAAGGGGAATCTCATAATAATAAATATTACCAGGAAGATGTAGCAATTATCCATAACAATTTCAAAATGCATGAAGGAAAAACTGAATGAAATACACAAATCTGCTATCATAATTGGGTATTTTAACAGCTTCTAAGCAATTATAAAATGACTTGACAAAAAATTAGTAAAGATATAGACGATTTGAGCAATACCATCAGCTATCTTGATCTAAGTGATGTTTACAGAACAATGGATGCAACAGAATACACATTATCTTCAAGTTCAAGTCTCCCTGGTATATTTACAAATGTAGAGCATATGCTGAGTCATAAAACAAGTCCCAACAAATTTAAAATGGCTAAAATTGTACACAGAATGTTATCTGACCACAATGGAATTACAGATCAGTGAGAATAATATATGGGGAAAACTCAAAATACTTGGAACTTAAACGACACAGATCTAAATAATTAATCCAAAAAACCTCAAAGAATATTAGAAAATATTTTAACTGAATGATTATAAAAATAAGACATACCAAACTTTGTGAGATCAAACAAAGCAATTCTTAGAGATATATTTATAGCTTTAAAACCGAATAGTAAAAAAAGGCTTAGGTTTCACTTTCAGAAGCTAAAAAAAGAAGAGCAAAAATAAATCTGAAGTAAATGATAGGATGGAAATAATAAAGAGGACAGAATTTATAAAAGAGCAGATTAAGCAATAAATAAATTTAACAAAGCCAAAAGTTGGTTATTTGAAAAGATCAGCAAAATTAACCCTTACATGCACCAACCACTTTCCCCTCCAACCTCACAAAAAAAGAGAGAGAAGACAAATTACCAACGTCAGAAATAGAAAGACTATCACTACAGATACTAAAGACATTAAAGGCTAACAACAGAATGTCATAAACAATGTTACGCTAATAAATTAGACAATGCAGATGAAATGGACAAATTCCTTGAAAATATCTTACCAAAAACTGACATAAGGTAACACAGAAAATCTGAATGTCCCTTTAGCTAGTAAATAAATTGACTTCATTATCAAAAACCTTTTTGCAAAGGAAACTCCATGCCCAGGTTGTTTATTGGTGCATTCTATCAGATCTTTGAGAAAAAAATATTACCAATGTAACAAAAACTCTTTCAGAAAATAGAGAAGAAAGAAATGCTTTACAACTTGTTTTGTGAGGCCAGTATAACTCTGAAACCAAAACTTGAAAAGACATTAGAAAAGACAGATTAAAAAAAAAAAAAAAAAGAGGGAAAGGGAGGGGTCGTAACCTGTGGGATTTCTCTCAGGAAGGCAAGACTGGTCTAATATTGGAGAATCAATGTAATTCACTATATTAACAGTAAAAAGAAAAAAATACGAGCATCTCAAGTAGAAAAAAAAAATGACACATTTTCAACATCTATTCATGACAAAAACTCTCAGCAGGTAAGGCATAGAAAAGAATTTCCTCAATCTGAAAAAGGGTATCTATGAAAAATCTAGAGCTATCATCATATTTATTGGTGAAATATTGAATGCTCTCCCCCTACGATGAATAAGGTAAGTATGTCTCCTCTCACTTTTTGTATTCAACTTGGATTGGAGATCCTAGTTAGTGCAGTAAGACCAGAGACATAAAAACTGGAAAGGAAGAAATAAAACTTCTATTTGCAGATAATATGATTGCCTATATGGTAATACTAAGGAATCTACAACAGAAGTCATAAATGGAATTAGCAACGTCACAGGATACAATGTTATTATTTTAAAAATCCGTTGTATTTTTATATACCATCAGTAAACAATTGGTAAGCTGAAATTAAAAACACCAGTTCCATTTACAAGAGTATCAAAATCATACAATGCTTAGGAATAAGCTTAATAAAAGATAAATCCTGCACACTGAAAACTATAAATTGTTGCTGAGAGAAATTCAGGAAGACCTAATAAATGGAGAGATACACCATGTCATGGCTTGGAAGACCCAATATTTCTAGTCTGTCAATTCTACCCTTGTTGATATGGAGATTCAACAAAATCTCTTTCATAATCCTAGAAGACTTGTTTTTAAAACGACAAGCTGATTTTAAAATTTACATGGAGGACCTAGAATATCCAAAGCAATACTGAAAGAAAAAGAAGGTGAAGGAGAAAGTTAGAAGGGCTCATGCCACTTGACTTCAAGACTTAGTGTAAAGCTATAGTAATCAAGACAGCGTGATTCTATCACAAGGATCAACAAATAGATTAATGGAACAGAACACAGAGTTTAGAAATACACTTATATGAGTATAAAAACAGATGATTGAACCTGGTGTACCCCCAAAAAATAAAAAAAAAAATGCACCTATAGGATGATTGATTTAATTTTTGACAGAGGTATCAAAGCAATCTAATAAAGAGTCTTTTCAATTAATGATGCTGGAACAACTAGATATCCGTATTTTTAAAAAAGAACCTCAAACATTACCTTCTACACAAAAATTAATTTGAAAATTAATTTGAGATGGAACATAGACCTAAATGTAGAAACTAAGACTATAAAGCTTCTGCAAGAAAACCCGGGAGAATATCTTTGTGACTTGGCGATAAGCAGAGATTTTTTTTTTAGACAGGAAAAT
The DNA here is from genome assembly GCF_030028045.1 of Hippopotamus amphibius kiboko. Classification (NCBI taxonomy): domain Eukaryota; kingdom Metazoa; phylum Chordata; class Mammalia; order Artiodactyla; family Hippopotamidae; genus Hippopotamus; species Hippopotamus amphibius. The sequence continues at coordinate 17,271,953 of NC_080201.1, read as the reverse complement.
GAATTGGCAGGCCATAGAGAGGGAGACATTATTTGTAAAGAAAGCATTTATCTGACAAAGGATTGGTATTTGGGACTTAGAAAGAACTCCTATAAGTCAAGAGTAAAAAAGACAAACAACCCAATAAAAAATGGCAAACATTTGAATCGACACTTCACAAAGGAAGCTAGATGGATAGCCAGCGAGCAGTTGAAAATGTGCTGGATGTCATTAGTTATCAGAGGAATGCAAATTAAAACCACAGTGAGGTACCACAGCACACCCACCAGAACAGCTTAAATGAAAAAGACGAACACCACCAAATGTTAGCAAAGGTATTGAACAGTATTGACTTTCCTGCCTTGTTGGTGGGAGTGTAAAATCATACAACCACTTTGAAATGAAGGTCTGGCAGTTTCATATGAAACTAAACATACCCCTACGACCCAGCAATTTTGGTTTTAGGTTATTTACCCAAGAGAAATGAAAGCCTCTGTCCACAAAAAGACTAGTATGAGAATGGTAACAGCATTTTTCTTTATAAAGCCCCAAACTGGAAATATCCCAGATGTCAGTCAACAGGCAGATGGATAAACAAATTGTGGTATATTCATGCAGTGAAAAGGAACAAACTACTTATTCATGAGACACCATGAATGAATTTCAGAAACATTATGCTGAGTGAAAGAAGCCTTAGACAAAAGAGCACATACTGTGTGATTGCATTTATATGAAGTTCTACCGCAGGCAAAACTAGTCTACGGTGAAAAAAAGGAGAACACAATGATGGTGGGGGGACATTGGGAAGAGGCATGAAGGAACTTTCTAGATGGTGATAATGTTTTCGATTTTGTTAGAGGTTTGGGTTACACAGTTGTATGCATTTCTCAAACTCACTGAATGGTACTGTTAACATGAATGCATTTCACTTTGTGTCAGTCTTCCCTCAAAGGAAACCCCATAAATAAACAATAAACTTTTGTCAATGATACGTATACTGAAATGCTAGGGGAAGTGCAGCTTACTTGGAAATGCATCCAAAGTAATTCATATATAGATGATTACTACATAATTATTTCAATTTTCTATGTTTGAAAACTTTCAAAGGAGAAAGTTGAAGATAAAAGTGAATACTAGATGTATCCAAGGATGTTTGTAGCAGCACTAGCTGCAATGGCCCCCAAATGGAAATAACGTCTATGTCCATCAGCAGTCAAAGGGATAAATCAGCTGCATCCTAATCATCACAATGGAAGCATCTACAGCAATGAAAATGAAAGATATATTACTATACGCAATAGTGCGGTTGAACCTCACAAAAACCATGTTGAGTGAAAGAAGGCAGATGCTAAAAGGCACGACCCATTTTAATAATACACAAAAACAGGCAAAACTAGTCCATGCCGTTCAAAGTCAGGATAGTGATTGCCCTGGGGGTGGAGTCACGACTGGAAAAGAACATGAGGGCAGCTGCTGGGGTGCTTGACTTGAGTGCTGTTAATGTGGGTGTGTGAAAAGTTACCAAGTGGTACACGTTTATCTCTATATCTATTGTTACTTCAATAAAAAAGTTGCAGAAAAAAATTAATGTTAGACCTCACTGCTCTTAAAACAGGTTCCTCAGCCCCACCCCACCCGTGGGAATTCTTGGCCTGTCATCTTTCTCCCATCACTCTTTTCCCAGCTCCCAGGCTCTGACACGCCTGTCTCCCTCACCTGCCAGGGGAAAATTCAGTGCGGAGGAACTTAGCTCTCAACATCTACCCTATTCTAGGCTCCAGGATGGAGCCAACTAGAAAAGCCTCATTAATGACTTTACCTAAACCAAGGAGCCATGCAGCCCCAAAATAAATTCCTTTGCTTCCTGAGAACAACAACAAAATTGCCGCAGGCGTTCTTTAAAAGCAAAATTGTCTTCCCTTTACACAGGTGTCTGCATCTTCCCTTTCTACCACCTGTCATTTATCCCTAAACCCCTTCTTTTTAAAGTGAGGAAGCAGCTTACTCCCTTCACCAAATCTGTGAAGCAGTGACTTGCCTCAGAGGTTATTCTGGTGTTTCAGCTCAGGCTCAAGATTCCTTTGGCTGGTAAGTCAACCCCTAGACCCCAGCAAAGTTGGAGGTGGCGTTAGGAGTGGGGGTGGCCGATAGGGGGAAGGGGAAGAGAGGTGTAGAGGGGAGGGGAGTAGGATACGGAAGCACACGGAGGGGTGGGAATCCATCTCTGCTTCTCCCACCCTTGTGGTCAGTTGAGAAGTCTAGATGAATACACATCTAAACAAAACAAGAAAACTATTTAATTAAGCATTTCTTCTTTTGACCGGGTGGGTGAATGTCCAGTTCTCTCGTCACTTGACCAGTCAGAAGCATTTGACAGTTGCCGCTTGCCTCTTCCTTGAAAGACCCTTCCAGGTGGCTTCTTATTGCCCTGCCTGTTCCTTCTTGGTCTCCTGCTGCTTCCTTTGACCACTAAATGTATGCGCGCCCAAGAGCATGGTCTTTACACCCCACCTCTTCAGTTACTTTCACTCTCCATGATTTCACTCAATTTTGTGGCTTCAGAAATTCCACACCCTACCGATTTCCACATTTGTGTTTCTAGCCAGATTTCTCCCCTGAACTCCAGAACTGTTTGCTTAACTACCGACTCACCTAGATCTCTAATAGGCATCTCCTATTTATCACATCAAATACCGAGCTCCCGATTTCCCTCCTCCAAACCTGTTCCTCCCACAGTGAGCTCAGTAAATGGCAACTGCATTCTTCCAGATGCTCGGGCCAAAAACTTGGGTGTCATTCCTGACTCCTCTCTTTCTCTCACCTCCCACCTCCAATCTGTCAGGAAATCCTGCTGACTTCACTGCAAAAATACGTCCAGACTCTGACTGCTCTCCCTACCTTCGCTCCCTCCATCCGAGCCACCATCATGTCTCACTTGGATTATCAACAGCCTCCCAACCTCATCCCCCTTCAAGCCTGATGGCAACACAGCAGCCAGGGTGATGCTACTAAAATGCACATCTGCTCTAAACCCTCCAGTGGCTTCTGATTCACTCAGAGTGGATGCCAGCACCCCTACGATGACCCACACGGCTCTGCGCATCCTGGCCTCCTCTCCTTAACTCTCTCGCCTCATTTCCCACTGCTCTTTGCCTCACTGGTTCTACTCCCGCCACACTGGCCTCCTTGCCGTTCCTCAAACACACCAGACACGCTCCTGCCTCTGTGCCTTTGCAGTTGCCTTTCCCTCTGTTCCCAGTGCCCTTCCCTCTCCGTGACTCACTCTCTTGTCTGTTAGTGCCCAAGTCCGGTATCCCTTTCTCAGTAAGGTCTGCCCTGGCCACCCCACCTACAAGTGTACATCTTCTCACGTCTCCTCTACCTTTCTCTGCCTTATTTCTCTCGCTAGCACTTCTTGCCATCTAATACACATACAGTTTCATGGATTTATATTTTTAGAATCTGTCTCCCCCCCCACTGGGATATAAAGCCCACGGGGGCAGGGATTTCTGTCTGTTTGTTCACTGCTGAGTCTCCTGGAACAGTGCCTGGCATGTGTAGGTGTTCAGTATTCGTTGGGTGAGAGAATGGTCCCTTCAGAAGGGCCTGAGAGGTGCTAAGAGGTAAGAGGAAGTCAGTCAGATGAGGGAACGCCAGAGAGGCCTGCAGATACCTGGGAGGGGATGGAGTTTTCCTCAGTCTTTGAAGAACTGGGGAGTCTCTGGAAAAGGGAGAAGAAAGAAACATTATCATAGTGAGTAAGAACTTGGTTTTGGAGTCAGCTGCTGTGGGTTCAAGTCCTGCCTTGGTCAGTTACTAGCTGTGGACAAGTTGACTAACTTCTCTGGGTCTCAGTTTCCATATCTATAAAATAGAGATAACTGTAGCATCGACCTCATAGGTTTTTGTTGTTGTTGTTTTGTGGGTTTTTGTTTGTTTGTACATCATTTCATTAGTTCTCAAAAACAATGTTTAGCAAGGGCAGGCTACTTAGGAAGACTTTTTTGTTATTATTGTGAAGAGATACCTATAAACTAAGATGTCCTGTCGAAAACATTGCGGAGCATCTCAAATGGACAGAGAGATGGAGCTAGTTGGGCTTGATGTTTAGACTCAAGAGGAACAATCCCAAATGAGTACAACTGCTTCTTCCTCAGAACTGTCAGTCCCTGGACTCAACCAGCTGGGTTGAACCTAACTTCTGTCCTGCATTGGTTAAGTTGGCCCCGCTTACAAACCAAAAGGGAATCAGATTTGGGCACAAGTGTGGCGTGAGGCCCCCGCCAGGGACCGAGCAGCTCCCAGACGCCTGTCGCTGATGCAATCAGAGCAAAGAGAAGTGATTCACTTCGATCCTGCCACGGACCTCAGGATTTTGGCCAAGTGCTGGTTTGGGGGTTGGTTGGTGGATTATTTTTTCCCTTCCTGAGTTGAAAGAGTAACTTTGTGTTTCAAAAAGGTACTTTCTTAATACAGAGGTATTCTGTGGTGAGGGCTTGCTGGGCTGGGTTTGGGATGAACCACCTTTGCTTATGTCTGGGGAGAGAATGAAATCTAGCGCCCCTATGTTTTTTCCCTCCCACCCAGTAAAGACACAGAGCTGAAAGGTGTCTTTCAGAAAACCTGGAGACAGAGAGTTGACTCGTAGGTAAAAGGATGCTGTACAGGAGGCTGCCAGAGAGAAGTGGCTTCTTGTTTGTTAGCGTGGGTTTGTGGTGAGGAGGTCGGTGAAGCCCTCCCCTCAGAGTACGTGGGACTAAACAGAACAAATGAAACCTCTATTTGTTCGTCTCTACCCTGGATTTAGATGGTACTTTATGGCCAGGGTTATTGGAAGCAACTGAAACCCAGGCTGGTGTTTATTCCTGGGATTGCAAAGGCAGACAAATACCTCTCTGTCCTTCCATTTTCCAGGCCAAGAGGGCAGGAGACATTTTCAATCAAGCAGCCAGGCAGTGAAGAATTATTTTTGAGGTGCCCACGGTGTCCCCAGTGCTAAGCCACATAAGTATAAATAGAAAAAGTACAAAATTGAGGCTCCAGCCCTCAGGGCACATAAAATCCCGTTAGCAGGAGGCGGTGTGGTGGGCAAAACAGACTCCGAGAAACTGAACTGACGGTAGGGTGAGGTACTGAGAGTTAATCTTACAAGAGGTAAGAGAAGAGGGGGATGAGCGGGAGGAGGCTTCAGAGAGAGTGTTCACAAGACCAGGAGCACCGTGGTGACAGCGAGCCTATCTGTTCTGTTCTCTGCTGTAGTCTGGCACTTAGCATCATGCCTGATGCAGAGTGGGCTTTCAGTAAATATTAAAGGAGAGGAATGAAGAAGGAGGGGGCTGATATTAGAAGGACTAAATAGGTGAGGAAGAGGGAGGAGGGCATTCCAGCATGAGGAAAGGCCCAGAGAAGTGAGTGGATGTCTTGGTGAGACTGGTTTAACCACAGTAAAGGGTGTGTAGTGAGGAGTAGTGGGAAATGAGGTTAGATATGGAGCCAGATGGGGGAAGGCTGGAAAGCCAGGCAGGAAAATGTAGAGGAGGTCAACCTTCTTCCATCAAGCTTTTATTGAACGCGGAGCATTTGCTAGGTGCCGAGGCGAGGGAAAGGGGTGGAGATATAAAGAGGAATTAAAAGGCATCACCATCTGCTGGGGATGGGCAGAATGGCTGCACTTTATTGTAATAACGGTGCAAATGATGATATGGAAGAAATCTAATCACAGTTTGTCGGGATGCAAGAAACTGAGGCCATTGTCAACCTTGCTCAAATTAATTGCGAATCTATTGAAAGGTGTTCTAGACAGCCAAGCCTAGGAAGTAGAGTTCAAAAGGGAAACCAGGAGACTCGATCTGGTAAATCGGGCTGGTTCTTCTCCCTTTTTTTTCCCCTGTGCAATGCCTCCTGGATTGTCTCTGACCTGTACCATTTTCTCCATGCGCGGCCCCCTTGCCTTGCTTCTCTCTCTTGCTAGGATTGCTAGGATTTTACTCGGGTTGAAGCTTCACACCTTAACACCACAATACCCTTCCACTTCAGGGCCAGTCCTCCTCATCAGCTCTCTGAGCCTTTTAGGTCGGAACATCAAGGAAAGAAGCTGATTGGCTCAGCTCAGCCTATGGATGGGTACCCTGGGTCAGGTGATCCCTCAGGACCCATCAACTGTGGTCAGGAGGCAAAGCACGTGATTAGAACATGACGGCCTAAGCCTATTAAGACCTGCAGATAAAGGAGGATTCCAAAGAAGGGGTGTGAACCAGGAGGCAACAATAAGTTAAAGATACAGGGAGCAAATCAATTCACGTAGTGGGGCTGGGAAAGGGAGAAGATGATCAGACTTTTAAGCAAGGCCTGATTTAAAGGTCTGATTTAGTCTGAAGGAGAAGAAAAAAAAAAAGTTGTGGATGAAAGCAGCATTTTAGAGCATTTAGGCTGGCTGTGGTCCACAGGACTTTTCCAAAAGTTGAGAAACTGAAGGGACCCAGACCGTCAAGAAAGCTTTTGCCTAATCAAGAATGGAGCAGTTTGGAAATAGGGTTTTAAAAAAAAAAATGTAGCCTGAAATTTCTTTTAAGGGCAGAGTCTGCTTCTCATTTAATTGCTCTAACCCTGGCCTCATAGTTAGGCTCAGAGTAGAAATTCACTACACATTTGTTGGACTGAATCGAATTCCCCTAAAACCCAAACAAGGAACACATTACTATTTGTATTCTGTTCGAGTCGAAGCCAGGACGCGGAACACAAAACAAAACAGAAATCAAAATATGATTTTTCCTGATTCCTGACTCAGGGCTCGGGTCACTGGATAAAGACTTGATGAGAAGCAAAAATGCAGCAGAAAGAGAGTCTGGGCCAAGGTCCCTGGCAGAGGGCTAGATGAACAGATAGCCTGTGCCCAGTGGTTCAGAGGCAGATCAAAGCTGGCTTCCCCAGCACAGGCAGCAGGCATGGCAGGAATCTGGGGGACCTCTCATCCAGTCCCCCACCCACGCTCACAGATGGAAAGCCACACCATTAATGGTTACACCTTTGAACACTGCCAGCACACAGGTGTTTGTGACAAAAATTTTATAGTCTAGTAGGTAGCTCTTTCCAGATAGGTGGCTATGATACAACTGGGCCATGTGATTTCTAGCCTGACTCCTTGGGTTCACAGCACAGGTCTGCCACTTGGGCAAGTTGCTTAACTGTTTAACTACTTTGTATCTCAGTTTCCTCATTTGTAAAACAGGAATGATAAACCCCCTTAGAGAGTCAATGAGGAGATTAATTGAGAGAATATATGCAAAGCAATTAAAACAGTACCTGGCATGTAGTAAACAGTCATCGTTACCATAATTGGTACCAAGACACTAGACTGCGGAGAAGAGCTTCCCAGACTGGAGAGTCCTGGAGATCATTTAAACCCACAGAGAGCAACCTGTTGGTGACCATGATTTGGGCCTAACACTCATCCCTCTTTTCCTCTGGGATAGATCCATGCTTGGTCCAGGAACAGCCACAGAAACCAAGCAAGACCAATCAGAATTCTTCCCTAGGACTTTTCCAATTGGATCTTTTAACTGGTGGAAAAGCAAATACCATCACTACTCACCATTCCCCCTTTCCCCCACTTTTGGGGTTCAAAAAATAAAGATGTGAACCCAGAGCTACATTTCCTTCTTTCCTGCTCTGTATACAGAAGCTGGCCTGAGAGACTAAAGCTGATTTGCAGAGAGAACCTGGACCAGAGTCTTAGCTGGGCAGAGCCTATGTTTCTGAATCCTATTGAACCTGGATCCAAACTCCCACTCCCAGTTTGATTACAGAAGTCATTAAATTAATCTCTCTCTCTCTTTCCCTCTGCTTTCACTTTCTTGCTCTCTGCACCTCCACCCCACCTCCCTCATTCTCTCTCCTCCTTAAACTGCTTTAGATTACATTTCTGTTACTTGCAATTAGAATTTGTGCTTGCGGGTCAATTCGGGAGGAGAACATCTTTTACATTAGAAAATGACAATATGCTCAATTTTATGGCAAAACAATATAGATTATTACAGTTTAAATTACTTAAGAAAAAAAGAAAGAAAGAATACCAGTGAAAAAGTTGATGGTGAATTTGTAGCCACTAAAATGTTCCTATCTTGGCCCATTTGTAAAGGAGAAATCTAGGGGCAACGTTTAGAAGATTCATCTCTTAAATATTTAAGTTCTTCAGAGATTAGAGTGAATTTACACCAAGGGTTGCATACCCCAATGCTATAGGAGCCAGGTAGGTAGTATCAATGAGTGCAGTGGATAGACAGTGTAGGACAAAAGGGAGTGATGGGGACTGTGGCAAAGTGCTGAGTGCTTCATCCATCTTAAAAAACTTGCTACCACTCAGTCCCAGCCCATTGTTTCCATGTATAAATATGGGCACGGAGATACCAGATCCTCTGGTTTTTAAGAGATTCTGGATATTTGGGATGTTTCATGTGAACTTCTAAATTTTGAACTTTGGCTATGAGTTAGACTTTAAAAAAGTGGGCGTGTAGTTAGGGTGACCAGCTGTCCCAGTTTGCCTACAACTAAGGGGTTTCCTGGGGTGTGGAACTTTTATTGCAAACCAGGACAGGTTGGTTACCTTATGTGTAGGCCAAACAGAACTCATGTGAGATATCTGGCTCACACACGTGGTCTCATTTCACCCCAGAATGATCCAGTGAGGTGGTATGTGATCAATCAGATTGAAGCCTCTTCCTACTGCTTCCTCTCTATGGCTGTAAAATCTCATCTCTGCTTGGAGAGGACAGGGCCCTCTGGGCAGCCAGGAGGTTAAGGAGTTTTCCGCTTAATCCTTCTTCTTTAGGCAGAAAGGCTCCACTTATAGTCACATTCCGTATTGTGAACTTGGACCTGGTCCACGTATGTGAATGTGGAGATAGAAGGCACAGAGTTGCCTGAAGCACATAGCAGGTTGGTGGCAGAAGTTAACCTGCAGTGTCTTGTTTGCTGACAGTACCTGTCTCTTCTACTAGGGAAAGGGAAGGGGACCAACATTTGCTGACATTCTCCTGGGTGCCAGATCCCATGCTGGGCACTCATATAGCTCCCTAACTCCCAACAAGCTCCCGAGGGAAGAACTGGAGTCCCAGCCCCATGCCCTTTCCAGGCCACCAACCTGCCAAGCCAAGCATGCCAGGTGGGTGTCTGGAACTGCCAGGCTGTCGTTGCACAGAGGGTGGGGTGTGCGACTCAGGGTAGAGTGAAATGATAAGGGTCACAAATAAGATTGCTCTGTACGACGCTCGCCAGTCGTCGGTGGCTCTGTGGGTGGGTTACAGGGAGAGACAGGTCCACCCCCTCGTGAAATCGTTCTCTGATGAGATGATGCATGTTAAGTGAACTATAAACTTTTAAGAGCATTCCAGACCCACTCATAAACATTAGGAATCATTCCCTTTGGGAAAGCTGGTATTCTTGGGGCAGTAGAGCGTACTGCCTCCCTAGAGGGGGCCCTGCTTGAATTTCCTCTCAACTAGAAGTCTGAATTCTTATAAAGGAGCCGGTATTAGAAAGTAAGGTTTGTGTTTCGTTAATACCTTGAGCCCTTATACCATATGTGTCTCTGACCTCTTTTAACAGAGGAGCAGAAAGAACTGTATTATATCACAGTTACCAGAGGAGGCTTTTTCTACCAGATCTGAGTTCAGATTCCCACTCTGCCACTCCCCTGATGGGTGATGTGGGACACAGGCTGCTAAACCTTTCTGGCCCGCAGACTTCCCCTCTGAGAATGAGGCTTAACAGGACACAGGGCTATAGTGAGGATGGAAAAACAGATGATACACACTTTCCATACAACCCAGAAATCCCATTCCTGTATACTCCACCCAAGAGAAATGGTAATGCATGTTCACACACACACACACACACACACACACACACACAAAACTGTATTTGAATGTTTACAGCAGTTCTATTCATAATTACCCCAAACTGCCAACAACCCAGATGTCCTTCAACTGATGAATGCATAAACAAAACTGTGGTACATCCATACAATGGAATACAACTCACCAAAAACAAGGGATAAACTACAGTTGACCCCTGATACACGGGTGTGAACTGTGCTCAGTTACATGCGGATTTTTTTTCGGTAGTGTTTACAGTATTACACGATCCACCATTGGTTGAATCTGAGGATGCAGAACTGTGGATACAGAGGAACCTCGAATACGGAGGACCGACTGTAGATTATCTACGGATTTTCAGCTGGGCGGAGGGTTGGTGCTCCTAACCCCAAGTTGTTCAAGAGTCACCTGTATTGATACGTGCAACATACACAACAGTAACGGGGTTAAATCTCAAACGCACTCTGCTAAGTGAGAGAAGGCAGGCAGAAACGATTACATGTTGGATGATTCCATTCATATGACATTCTGGAAAAGGAACAACCGTAGGACAAAAAACGTATGAGTGGTTGCTAGGGCCCGGGGAGGGGAGTATACATCGAGTGGCTGGGGTGGGGGTAGTGAATGGCTACAAAGACCAAGAAAGACTTGTTTAAGGGGGTGGTTATAGACTCTGTCAGTATCTCGATGGCAGCAGTGGCTACACGACTGTAAGCATTTGTCAAAACTCACAGCATTGTCCACTGAAAAGGGTGATTTTTCCTGTATGTAAGTTATGCCTCATTAGATCCGACTTTTAAAATAAAAGTGAAGGAAAAGGGCCTGGCTCAGTGCCCCCAGGAAGAAGATAGCTGCAGATTCCTTTTCACTAAAGTGTTAGTAACAGTGTGTTCTTCTCTCCAGCGTTTGTACTTTTGTAAAAAGAGCCTGCATGCTTTGTAGAAAAAGAAGAGTGGCGGTCTGTGCCTACCTGTATTTATGTGTATTTGTATGTGTGAAAAGATATACTAGAAACTGGTAACAGTGGTGAGGTGACCGTGGGAGTGGGGTAGGAACTGGGCAGGTGGGGGACTCACCTGGAGAACGACTTTTCGGTAAAACTTCTGTGTGTGTGTGTGTGTGGGGGGGGGTAATACATTCATATGGTTAAAAATGCATATCATTTTATATACATTTATATAAATGGTGTATAAGGTTTTGAATCATGTGAATGTATTACCCATAAAAACATTAAATGACAAAATAATAATAATAAAAAAAGGTTTAGAAGAAGGGGAAATCTTGACTCCCTAGGCGTGACTCTCCACCAGTGGAATCTGTGGGGGGGTGGCCTTCTGTGGCAGCCACATCACATGAGCATCTGCTCACTTGGCCTTGGCCCCACGCACGCTGCTAATAGACTGAAGGCAAGACGCGGCTTGCTGGGTTGGTGGGCTCCTGTTCTCAGGAGGGAGCAGAACTGAGAACACCTTTGTTCTCCCTCAGATCCCTCTCCCACGTGTCTCCCAATGGTGGAAATCCCTTTGTTTGTCTTTTGCCCCACAACTGGAGTAGGGCTTCATCTACAGACGCTCCCTGAAGGAGTAATTATAGGCCTAAAGTCATACTTTGGTGTAAATTTCTGATATCAGACTCTTAGACTCTTTCCCAGAGACATATTTTAGAAGAGAGCAAGCAGACCACCTATACCCCAGGTGCCTGGGCCACTTCAGGGCAATGGAAAGACACTAGTTACTTACTTCTTGGTCTTGTCGGCGGTAGACCTAGGTGGCTCTAGGAAAGGCCAAGCAGCGGGGTCTGCCATGTTTGGGAATACCGGCTTTGGGGTCAGGCCTGACGTTGACGTTTGCCTTGGCCTCTTCCTATCTGTGAGTCCTTGACCCGGGATCTCTGCACTTCCGTTTCCTCATTTCTGAGGTGAGAAAGCTGATAACACCTGTGTTGAATGGGTAGCCACGAGGGTGAGAGGAGATGGAGTGGGGACCACAGGCAGCATGGTGAAGGAGGCATCTTAGGAGCCCAGCACCCTTCTTGGCCAGCTCTGCCTGGGCTGCCTTGAGGCCACCCATGTGGTTTAGGGGGAAAGGGTGACAGACAGACAGGAGCAGTAAGGTGGAACTATACCCAGAATGAAAGCCGGGCAGTGGGCCTGACTCACTGGCTGACTCATTTCCTTGCCCAGGGATGATCTGAGCATCCACCGAGCTGCTCCTCACATCCTCACACCCTCTGTTCCCTTTTTGTGGGGAAGACCTCAGGAGGATCGCCCTGCCCCCATGGAGAGTGAGAAGCAGCATGCCGGACCTTCCTCTTCATGTCCAGGACCAAAGGAGAGGTCAGCTGGCTACAAAGTCATTTTCCAGTCCACACAACAGTCCCCATATGATGCAATCGTTTTAAGAAATGACAGTTTTTTTCCTGGAATACAGGAGAGATTCTAGGCTCTTTGTGCCCGTTTCTAGATATCACAGAGCTATCTGCACCCCACAGAACACTTGGAAACCACAGAAATGTGCAAAGAAGCTGAAAAAAAAAAAATTCACCCATAATCCTATCATTTAGACTCAGTTATGGTGTTGAGTTTAGTATTTTTCCATTCAATTTTTTTCTCTGTATTTTTTTCTTTCTTTGGTCAAGTTTATATTGTTTATATTCGAAACATCACTGTTCAAAAGATATGTGAATCACAAACGTGAGCCACATACGTAGTAGTAAATGTTTTGGTAACTTCGTTAAAGAAAAATGCAAATGAACAGGCGAGATGAATTTTAATAATGTATTTACCCCAGTAAATCTAAAATGTTACCATTTCACTGTACAATCAATATAAAAATTATCGATGAAAGATTTTACATTCTTTTTAAGTCTTTGAACTCTTTTTTTGGGGAATTCCTTGGTGGTCCAGTGGTTAGGACTCCAGGCTTCCACTGCAGGGGACATGGGTTTGATCCTTGGTCAGGGAAGTTCCCACATGCCCAAGCCACATGGCCAAAAAAAAAAAAACAAACTTTTTTCCCCCTTATCTTATAGCACATCTCAGTCCGGACTACCCACATTTCAAGTACTCAACAGACATGTGGGATTGGTGGCAGCTCTGTTGGGCAGTCCAGCTCTGTACAATTTCTGTCTTACCTTAGTTTCTGCTTAAATTGCTTCCTAAGCATTTCCTCATATCATAAAATATCTTTTGGAAAAAAAAAAACTTAAGAGTTTAAGCAACATGTATTCACTATCTAATTCCAAAGGTAATAGATTGGTTTCTGGTTTGTTTTTGTTTTGTTTCTCCTCTCTCAGGGACACTGTGTGTTAGCCATTGGATACAATTATTTCTAGAATTTTTTCTCTGTAGATATTCATATTGAGCAAAAATTGGACACATACAGTATGTTCTATTTTATAACCACTCTTTTCACTTAATGATACATTGTGAACATACAAACAATAATGATGAAATGTCACCTTTGAGACTCTACAGAGAGCCAGGCATGTTCTAACACCTGTTCTCATCTCGGCAGTGGGAGGGGGAGCATTTCCATCCCCATTTCTCAAAAGTGATTTTCATTATTGCAAAGTTGGGATTCCACCCAGATCCTCTGATTTTATCTCTAGAGCCTTTCATTTTCACCATATGGTCTCCTTCTGGAGGGAGGCTGGCAGGGGATCCAAGATGTGCCAAAGAAGCATTTACAAATTAACTTTTGGACCAGGCGTCTCAATAAATTGGAGTTGTCTCTACCCATGGGTTTGCCTAACGACCTCTGAAATCACCCAGGTAGATCCTCTTCCCCCCACTGCACACACGGCCCCCAGGGCTGCCATCTTCTTGCGGGACACCCTTCTGCTTCCATGTTTCTTCTCTGTAACTTTCAAGGAAGAATCCTGAGAGTCTCTCTAAGTCCAGATAATTCCTTGCTCAGGGAAGGGAGTGTGCAGCTGTACTGTGCATTACAGGTTGTTTATTGGCATCTCTGACCTCTGTCCACTAGATGACAGTAGCACTTCCCTCCAAGTTGTGACAAAAGTGTCTGCAGACATTTCCAGATGCCCTGGGGAGGGGGTGGAACATTGCCCGTTTGAGAATCACTGCTCTACGTATTATCAGATGGAGGAGTCTTTCCTAAACCAGTCCTGTGATGTGACCCAGAGATGATGTAGGACAATTACCTCCTATATAGACTGCCCTCCTCACTCACTGTCTCCACCAGTGAGTCTCTGCATCTAATAATAGCTTGATAAATGTGTGCACAATGAAAGATGCTGGTGATTTTTGTTGTTGTTATTGTTGTACCTTATATTAGGCTTTTCAAGACTGAAATAAATGCACCCAATACATGTTCCAGATGATATTGCCTTTATTTTATTTTGTTTTTGATGTGCATCCTTCCCAACTTTTTGTCTGTGGGTTTATTTTTTTAAATTTATTTTTTATTTATTGGCTGCGTTGGGTCTTCACTGCTGCGCGTGGGCTTTCTGTAGCTGTGGAGAGTGGGGGCTACTCTTCATTGCAGTGTGCAGGCTTCCTATTGCAGTGGCTTCTCTTGTTGTGGAACACGCGCTCTAGGTGCGCAGGCTTCAGTAGTTGTGGTGCATGGGCTCAGTAGTTGTGGCTCGTGGGCCCTAGAGCTTAGGCTCAGTAGTTGTGGCGCACGGACTTAGTTGCTCCACAGCATGTGTGATCTTCCTGGACCAGGGCTCGAACCCATGTCCCCTGCATTGGCAGGCGGATTCTTAACCACTGTGCCACCAGGGAAGCCTGAGAGTGCCTTTTAGAGATCCTTTTTTCCTGGAGTTCTGTGCCTTTCAGATTCTGATATTCAATCTGTTACTTTCCTACGCCAAAGAGAATAATATGCAGTCTTAGTATTTACATTCCTGACTATCATATTACATTGGATCGTGCACATATGTCCTATGCTAGACTGACAAATATTTCTACGAGGCAAATGAAAGATAATTTTTAACATTTGCATCATATGCCATTTTTTGAGCATACCCTCATCAACCGGTTTTCTAATTTGGGGCATTTAGATCATTTCAGTTTTTTCTCATTTTAAATACCACTGCAGTGAACATCTTTGTGTATATAATTCTGCTGTACACTTTTTTAAAAAAAGAATTCAAAAGAACAAACCTCTTCTTGCTCAACACATAGCCTTCTTTGCTGAATTTTACACCTGGAAACTCCTTCTCTGATTCAGAAAATAAACCTTCAACATGAACTGAACTAATACAATTCCGTTAAATTCAGCTCAACTTGGCTTCCCTCTTTGTGACTATAACTAAAGCAGTGGCTTTGTAGACGAACTCATTGTCTGTCACTCTAACTCTTTGAGCTTCAATTTCCTCATCCACTAAATGGGAGTAATAATAGTACCAGCTTCATGTCATAAGTGGGATGAGGCATGAGAAGTTCTTGGCACCTATTAAAACCAATTAAAAAAAATTTAAGTATAGTAATGTTAATGGTAGAATCTAGGTGGTGGGTATATGTGTTCCCTATATAATTATTTCAACTTGTCTATGTGTTTGAAAGTTTTCATAATAAAATGTGGGAAAAGGAAAACTTCATAGATAAATGTAATGTTAGTTGATCTTGTGATTGTTTACTCAAGAGCATTAGAATGGGGCAAATCTTAGAAAAAGTCAGGTGCAAGGTAAACACGTTATACAAAGTTTGAAATATAGAATCTGTTCCTTGGGTACCGTATCCAATGTATTTAGATCTTCCTTGAGTGTAGAAAAGTGTGACCAGAGCTTCTGTGAGTGCTGAAAAGGACTATTGGTTATTTTACCATCTGGTCTCAGGATATAAACCACAGTGTGGGAATAGCATATGCTCTAGGAGTTTATTTTTTTAGGTTTAGGAGATTAAAAATATGTGTGTGTGTGTATATATATATATATATATATATATATATATAGTTTGTTTGCAAAGTTACTTTGAAACATTTAGAAAAAACACCTGCTTCCAAGTCAAATGCATCTGAATTACAATTCTTTTTCAGCTGTTCAGTAGTTGTGTGATATCTCCTCTTTGGGTCTCAGTTTCCTCACCTATAAAATGGGGACAGTAATAGTACATTCATCACAGAGAGGTGTGAGGATTAAGTGAGAGTGCATAAAAGCGCTTGATGCTGGACTTGGCACAGAGTGAAGATTAATAGCAGTGTAGTTTCTTCCTTTCTAACGGGCAACACTTATACATTGTTTTGCCAGTGAAGTTTTCAGAATGCCGCTCTGCTAATGTAACCAAAGGTGATTTTTCTGTTGGGAAGGTCACACAGGGCTCAGCAACTGCCCGCAGGCCAGCGTTGAAAAACTCAGCATATTGTTGTTCCGATTTCCTCCTATTCAGAGCCCCTGCACGTGGTGACTGGCTTTATGATTCACTGAGATCCCGCCCAGAAATTTCACTTTGACCTTAAATGTGTGAAAATTCCATTCCTGGCAGGTGGAGCACATTGCTTTGGGAAAGAGCGCTGAACATATTTTGTGTTTTGAATCTTTTGCTGTTGGTTGACATCAGAGGACCGAAAATGTGTGCCCATCATTAGCAGAACATGGGCTTGCCATTACATATTATGAAATGCCACGCCCCTGTGTTTCCTGATATTTACAGAATACACCCCTCTTCCCACCCTTCACCATGGGCAACGCAAAACACATCGAAAATTACACTATTTTCTACAACAGTCGTGGCCATGGCCAGCATCACTCTCCTCTTCGCGTGGGAGAAAGGGACAGAGGAGGGCTGGTGCCACTCCATATGGAGCCTCAATGCCAAGTGAAAGAGGTCCCTTTCCTCTGAGCAGATGCAGCCCTCGCCAGTGTGCATGACTTACAGAGCATAGAGTGGGGCGCCCCTCACCCGCTGAGCTGAGTGCCCTTATGCAGGGCGCAGCCTCGTGGACCCTGGGAACAGCATGGATTTGGAGTTAGGTAGAGTCTGCTTTGACTCTAGTCCCAGATATTTACTAGCTGTGACCCTGAGCCAGTTACTTAACCTCTTTGAGCCTCAGTTTCCTCATTTGATTGTAATTTCATGCAGTTGTTTGAAGGGTTATATGAGATGGAATATTTAAAAACTGTATGTGTGTGTGTGTGAATAAACATCAAAGAAAATGCCTGGAAAGAGACACACTGAGCTATTAAAAGTGGTTAGAGGGACTTCCTAGGTGGCGCAGTGGTTAAGCATCCACCTGCCGGTGCAGGGGACACGGGTTCTATCCCTGCTCCAGGAAGATCCCACATGCTGTGGAGCAACTGGGCCTGTGTGCCACAACTATTGAGCCTGTGTGCTAAAGGCCCGCGCACTGCAATGAAGAGTGGCCGCTGCTCGCTGCAACTAGAGAGGGCCCGTGCAGCAGCGAAGACCCAATGCAGCCAATAAATAATTAAATACATTTATATTAAAAAAAGTGGTTAGAATTTAGGGGCAGAATTACATGGCTTCTTTTTGTGCACATATATTTTTATTTATTTATTCTTAATTGAAGTATAGTTGATTTACAATGTTGTGTTAATTACTACTGTACAGATTCAGTTATACATATATACTCATTCTTTTTTTGTATTCTTTTCCATTATGATTTATCATAGAATATTGAATATAGTTCTCTGTGCTATAGAGTAGGACCTTGTTGTTTATGCATTCAATATATAAAAGCTTACATCTGCTAACACCAACCTCCTGCCATCCCTCCCCCGCCTTGGCAACCACCAGTCTGTTCTCTATGTCTGTGATTCTGTTTCTGTTTCACAGGTAGGTTCATTTGTGCCAAATTTAGATTCCACATATAAGTGATATCATATAGTATTTGTCTTTCTCTTTCTGACTTACTTCACTTAGTATGATCAATCTCTAGTTGTATCCATGTTGCTACAAGCGGCATTATTTCAACCTTTTTTATGGTGGAGTAGTATTCCATTGTATATATGTACCACATCTTTTTTATCCATTCATCTGTCAATGGACATTTAGGTTGCTTCCATGTTTTGGCTGTTGTGAATAGTGCTGCTCTGAACATAAGGGTGCATGTATCTTTTTGAATTATAGTTTTGTCTGGATATATGCCCAGGAGTGGGATTGCTGGATAATATGGTAATTCTATTTTTAGTTTTCTGAGGAACCTCCATACTGTTTTCCACAGTGGCTGCACCAACCTACATTCCCACCAACAATGTAGGAGGGTTCTACAAGGCCTCCTTTTGGCTTTTGTTTGAATACTTCTGTTTTGTTTGAACTTGTTTTAATGCACCTTTATTACTTTTTTTTTTTTTTTGGGCACACGGGCTTAGTTGCTCCGCGGCATGTGGGATCTTCCTAGAGCAGGGATCGAACCCGTGACCTCTGCATTGGCAGGCGGATTCTTAACCACTGCGCCACCTAGGAAGCCCCCCTTTATTACTTTTTAAAAATAATATTATTTGGGAATTATTTAAGATTTACAAAAGACATGCAAAAATAGTGCTGAGATTCTTTATACTCCTTACCTCCTTTCCCCTACTGTAACATCTTACATAATCATGGAACATTTATCAAAACTAAGAAACCAGTATTGGTAAATTACTACTATTATACTTCAGACTTTATTCAGATTTCACTGGTTCTCCTCTAGTGTCCTTTTGTTGTTCCATGATCTCTTGCACCCACATTGCATTTAGCTGTATCACTTTTGAGTTTATCTATCTACCTATCTGTCTATCTATCTCCCTCCCTCCCTCCCTATATTTGAGAACAGCAAAAGAATATATGTAAATATATATGCATATATATATTTGAAATATATATATATGAAATATACATTTCATACAAATGTAGGTGAAAGAGGAGATCAAGAGGATTGAGGATGCCTCTGTCATAAATAGCTGTGGAACTGTGAATCAGATGCTTCCCCTTTCTGGGCCTTAGTTTTCTCATGTATAAAGTAAATGGGTAGGGGAAGAAATTGCTAAGCTCCCTCTCTTAAGTCTATGTACCACTGTTTTTCAGGGGAGAAAAAAATAAGGAAGTTAAAGTAGGATGCAAAGACACTTTTAAAACATACTTCTCAAAATGTTAAAATAGATGCCTTAGCCCCAAGGAGTCCCTTTTGGCCTCATTAAGGAAAGGAACAAAGATCTGATCACATCTTCCAAATGGGGACTTGCCCGACTCTCATGGTCACTGGGGATGGAGGTATTTGGTAATCTAACAGGTCTTTTCTATTTCTCCCTACTAGGGTGTATTTTTGTTGTCTAAGGCTTGAAGTGGAGCAGAGGGAGATTTTGTCCAAATTCTTAGAGAAATAAGAAACATGGTAAATTCTGAATTCTCATTTTGCTTTATTATTTATGACCTCCAGATCTCTGGTGAGGAGGACAGGACCTGTAGCTGGGCTCCATTTTTTTAACCAGCTGATTTAGTCTTAAGTTCATGGCAGTCTGCCCAAGCTATGCCAGTTGAGCTAGCTTTAGATAATGGAAGTCACGTCTGATGTCCTTTGCTGCAAACCATTGGCATGAACTTACTTATTCAGAATTGTGTCCATGGCAGGCAAGTTCTGTCCATGTTTGGCTAAAAGAGCAGCCAATATTATCACATGGTCAGGGAAGCTTTCCTTATCTACCCCTTAAAGATTAGGTCAGGCCCGTGAAAAATGCATTCAAAGCATTTGTTGCATGAGTTTTTATATAAATGTATTTTCCACAGTTTTCTGCAGCGTAGCTCTTGGATTCATTCTGGTTGCGACATCTGTCTACTAAGATCTAACTCATTCCTTTTATCTACTGCATAGTGCTTCATGGTATGACTATCTTACGTTTTATTAGCCACTCTCCTACTGATGAACATTTAGTTGCTTCTAATTATTATTATTATTATTTCTGTTACAAACAGGGCTGCAGTGAACATCTTTCAGTGTCTCCCTAGGCTTCTCTTTGGCTGCTTTCAAGAGTGGCATTGCTGTCATAGAGAATCCCTAAGTTTAGTTTCATTGGTTCCTGCCAAAATCATGCTGTAATTTTTTTACCTGTAAAATGTGAGGGATTCAGTGATTTCTAAGGCTTCTTTACCCCAGCTCTAAAATGCAATCATTCTGAGACAATAGAGGGGAGAGGCAGGCTTTAAACTCTTGGCAAAGATCTCATATATACTGTGCTCAGTCAGATACAGCGGAAACAGATAATATCTAGGGTCATGTGTTCCCCGTTGTTCCCTCTCTAGGTCCCTGGGAAGAGAAAACTCCATAAAACACCAGATCAGATTTTCTTTTAATCCTCTAAGTAATGAAGTGGATAAAAGTTTCTGACAGTGGAAAACTCCAATTATTCAATTACATTAAAATAAATCTGTCACTAGACTTGGAAACTCAAGCTCTGCTTGCTCAGAGAGTTACAAAAGTAAAAAGTTTTCCACGCTATGCACAGTTTTCCTAACTTCTCCCATGTGATTGTGATTTAGAATCATTTTACCCACTCACACCTGCTGTTACCCAACTGTTAACATCAATGCAATGAATGATAAAAGTTTGTAAGAGGAACCCTATCCAGTTCCAATAAATACCTCACTTCCGTTTATCTTGAACATGTCCATTGTCTCTGGGCAGTAACCAAATTCAGGCTATCACATGTGCAAGCAAATATACATTATATTCTTTAGAAATTAAAGATACAATAGACATTGACATCTTGTCCATGACTCATGTCCTCCTGACTCCAAGCTCATGAGAAAATTTTAACCCACTGATCTGAGTGGGGGATATTATAGGACAGTATGGGCTTTCCCATCACCTATTTAATTGTAGCTGCTCAGTACTGGGGATTATATTAATAAGAATGTATATAAAAATGCATAAGATGACAACTCAGTGTTGATTCTATACTGACATTAGCTCCAGGTATTAGGGTTATGTCTGCTAAAAACAAAACTTCAGAACAAGGCAAAAATGATTTGGTTGTTTCCCTCCTATTATAGATTTGCTTATTACAAAACTTTGGAAATTATGATAGAAAAGCAGAAGGAGAAATAAAAGGATAACCACTATTACTATTTTGGTGTAGTTCCTTCCCATTTTTTAAAAGAAATTCTTTTATATTTTGAGAAGTTTCAAAAATACAGGAAAGTACAAAATTTCCAAAAAATGGCCAAAGGAAGCAAACAGAAGATGACTTTTAATGGTCAATAAATATCTGAAAAGATGTTCAAACTCATTAGTAATAAGAAAATGCAAATTCAAACAATGAGATACATATATGTAGTAAAAATACAAAACCAAGCATGGGATGACACACTCCAACTTCGGAATAGTGGTTACTATAGGGAGAGAAAAAGGAAAAAAGGATGGGAAAGGAGACTTCAGTGATATGTATAACGTCTTCTGTCTTCCTAAAAAATATGGAGAAATATAGGGAAAAGTTGAATTTGTTAAATCTGAGTAATGGATACATGGCATCTATTTCTTACATATTTTAAATATTTCCTATTTTAAAATAAGCAAAAGAAAAAACTTCACCTTGATTATATGAATGTCAAACTTTGTAAGACATCACTTTATAGAAAATATTTTCTTCAATTTCAAGTATTATTTTTGTTTCATTTCTTTCATTTATTGATTTTTCACTTTGGTCAAGACTTGTCTGGGATGGTTTGTAGATTGTAACCCCAGTGATGTTGACTGTTGTGGTTTAATTATCCCCTAGGTTCTAGAGTCTAGGCATTTAGGCTTTGCTTAATAGTTGTTTCCTTTTTCCTTTCTAAAAAAATTGGGCATGGATTTAGATGAACTTGACAATAATATCTAGATGTATCAGTTAGGACTCAATAAGCTTGCAAGTGACAGAAGAATCATTTCAAACAGGCTTAAGATGGAATTTTATTTGGCCATGTAATTGAAAAGCTCTGGGTTGCCAGGGAGCTGGTCAGGTTTCAAACACCAACGGATCCAGGGTTTTAAATGATGGCATCTATTCCCACTTTCTAGTTTTCCAATATTACAAATAATGTTGTAATAAGCGTATTATTGCATGCTTATACACATTAGTGAGAGTTTCTCAAATCTAGAAGGGGAATTGCTAAGTCAAGAGCAGACATTTCCAACTTTCCAACCATTATTGCCAAATTCCTACCGAAAGTGAAGGATTTGTTTGTTCATTTGTTTGTTTTTTGTTTTGTCAGTTTACACTTCTACCATCAGCAGTGTATGAAAGTCCTCGTTTCCTTTCCTTTTATCTTGATTACATTTAGAATTTTAAGATTCCTAAATTTTTCTACTCTTCAGCCAGGTAAATAGGATTGACATGAGTATAATAAGTCATGTTGATAGTATGTACCCTTGATATGATGTGATGAAAATGGCACTTTAACCCTGTGGTCTTCCTCTAAAAAATACATTGCTCCACTCTAATTACAAGAATAACATAAGACAAATTCCAGTAGAGGGGTATCCTACTATATACCTGTCCAGTATTCCTCAAAACGGTCAAGGTCATCAAAAACGAAGAAAGTCTGAGAATATGTCAAGCCAAGAGAAAACTAAGGAGACATGAGGACCACATGTAGAGTAGTATCCTGGATGGGGGATCCAGGAACACAAAAAGGACATTAAAGTAAACTTTAGTAAACTAAAGTAAACTAAGGAAATCTGGATAAACTGTGGACTTTAATGAATAATGATGTGTCAATATTGGTGCATTAGTTGTAACAAATATACCACACTTTTAAGATGTTAACATAGGGGGACCTTGGGGATGAGGTATATGGCAACTGTACTATTTTCTCAGATTTTCTGTAAATCTAAAATTATTTCAAAATATAAGGTCTATTAATTTTTTTCTACTCCTAAAGATATTTCATTGTTACTTTAATTTTCATTCCTCTAGTTACTGGTGAGATTGAGCATCTTCTTGTATATTTATTGACTATCCAGGATTCTCTTTGATGAATTTCTTGTTCACAACCTTTACCTATTTTTAAAGTGTTATTTTTTTCTTTAAGTGTTTGTTGGAATTTGTATATATTCAATGTATTAATCTTTTGTTGGGTCATCTATTAATCTTTTTGTTCTGTTTAGTTGCAAATATCTTCAGTTTAAAAGTATCTTTTGATATTTTCTATAGCATATTATCTTATGATACTAATATGGTCTGGCAGATACCTAAAATTTTAATGTTATCAAGTGCTTTTCTTTATCTTTGTACTTTTGAGCCTTGTATAGAAAATCTATCCCTATTCTGATGTCACAAAGATATTCCTTGTTCTCTGCTAACAATTTGTATGTTACTTTTTTACCTTACCTAAAAAATTTTTTAATCCACTTGGAATTTCTTTTTATCTAGTGTAATGTAGGGAAAGAATTTATTTCATTTTTTGTATAAGTAGCTAATTGTTCCAGCATCATTTATTGAGTTTTTAATCTTATTCCACTGATTTATAATGCAATTTGTATTTTATGCCAATTTTCCATATGTATTTCAGCTGTTTCTGGGCGATTTGTCCCTTTAGTCTGTTTGTCTATCCCTAAACAAAAGTCAAATTATTTTTTAAAATATGGCTTTATGATAAATCTTCCTTATCTAATCTGGTAAGTCAAGTTCCCTCCTCATTTTTTTCCCCTCAAAATTATCTTGGCTATTTTGGGCATATTTGTTCTTTCATGTGAAATTTAAGATCAGTTTATCAAGAGATATAAAACATCCTTTTGGAATTTTGATCATTACAATGAACTTCTAGACTAACTAACATTATAGGCTTATGAATTTATAGGCTAAATTATAGACTAATATTGAGTCCTTCTATTCACTAACAAAGTATAGTCTGTATTTACCTTAGTTGTCTTTTATATTTTGTAAATGTCTCCTTAAAAGTCTTGTCCATCTTTTGTCTATTTATTCCTGGGTATCTCATAGTTTTTTTTTTGCTCTTATTATACTTTTTATCATTAACAACACTCTTGAGTTTTGGATGTTGTTTTTACCAGCAAGAACTATTTTAATGTTTTTCTTGGACTTCCTACACAGGCAACCATTTCAACTGCAAATAACAAAGATTTTTCTGTATTATTTTTGAATCCTTATTCCTCTTATTTTTTCTTATTGCATTGGCTAGGACTTCTAGGACAATGTTTAATAGTAGCATAGAGAGGAAAGCATCTTTGTCTTGTTTCTTATTTTAATGAAATGTTTCTAATTTTTCTGCACTAACCATGATGTTTGCTGTTGGTTTTTGGTAAATAGTTGTCTCCCGTTATCTGTTTTATTCTTCTTACAGTGATAGAACCCAGATTTTTAGCTGATCATATAGTACCCGAAATGCATGCTATATTTCTCAGTCTCCCTTGCAGTTAGCACATGTGGTTATCACTAAGCTTTGGCCAAGAAGATATAATTAGAGGTGGTACATATCCTTGAAGGGAAGGGGGAATGCTCTTCCCCTTCCTTTTCCTCCTTTTTCTGTTGACAGGTATACCTTCTTGATAGCTGATGTTTTGATGGTCTTGGAGCTGCCATGCTAGCCAGAATTGCCCAGATTCACATGAGTAAGAAATAAATTCTTATCTTGTTTGAGTCACTGTTTTTGTTTTGTCATTTGCAGGTAACCTGATCCTAATTAAACCTTTATTTGACAAGAGAAATTCCCTTTTATTCCTAATGTGCTTAGAGCTTTTGTTCTACATCATAATTGAGTAGTGAATATTACACAATGTTTTTTCTGCATTGATTGAGATGACCATAATTTTTTCTCCTTTACAACATTCTTTCCACCTCACCTATAACATTTATTTATCTTGTGACTTCTTTGTAACCAGGATTGGAAGATTGATTTTATTATTCTAGAACATAATTAGATACGTTTTCTGCCCAGTTATAAATATTTTGAAAGTTGGATGAGAATAAACTGATTAAGGGACACAGAGCTCTAAGTACTGTTAACGTGGGATGACTTTCTTTAAGTTGATTTGCCCGTGTAATTATAAACTTTAAAGAAGTAGAAAGTAAAAAGATAAGACAAAGAGGAAAGACTATTTATTCTTTATACATTGAAAATTTTATTTGAAATAAGGTATTATGAGTAAAGGGAATTTTAAAAAGAAAAATCTGTAAAGCTGCCATCTAGGTGCAAATATTCTTATTGTTGTCTACTCTTCTAGTCCTTGTTCATATACTCTTGTATTTTGCACTTATGATTATAGCATAGAGCCATTTTTTGCATTTTGAAAAGCTACTTATTTTTATAAAGTTAAGGTCCTTTAAGTTTTCATGTAAGAATAAAGTATTGAACAACAACAATAGACGTTCATAGAACGTGTCCCTTCCCACATGAGTCACAGAATAAAAGAACTTTTAGAACTGAAGGGAATTTTTTAACCTCATCTTTTGAAGTATTTGTTTCTATAAGATATTTATTTGATGATAGGTTTGATAGTGTGCTCTTAAATCATTAAATTCTTATATTTAAGATTGTATTTATGCTTTGTGATAAACTCAGTTTTAGGAAAGCCTGAATTTTTCAACACCTCATCAATTACAATAACCATTACTGGTAACATTTGTGTTACAATATGACACTTCACAAAACATTTTCTCACAGTTTAGCTCATTTTTTTCCCTGTAATAACTCTGTGAATGACAAAGGTACTATTATAAACCCATTTTGCAGAGGAGGAGATTGAGGCTTCAGAGTGATTAAAAGAGATTTATGCATGTAATAAATGGCAGAGTGGAGATTCAAAAACAAAATATCCTGTTTTTCCATCTGCACTAATAGTTTTTGAGTTCCACCAATCAGATAATATCAGGCTTTTTTCAGTTTAGAGTAGAACAATAATTAATTAATGGGCCAAACTTTCTGGGTTATGAATTGTTCTCTGATGTGTTTTTCTTAAATGGATATCTCATGTTTATCTGTACTAGATGCTAGAATAGGATGGTTTCTGTTGCAGCATGAAGTTATGTGTTTTGTGATTTTAAGTTTCCCCATCAGCATTTCTGCAGTGTTTTGCAGAGAGCTAGGATTTCCAGGTGTTGAGCCACGGGAATATATTTTAAAATCATTGCATTATGTTATGCTGAGTAAGCCCTGGAACCTGCAAGCCAAACACATTTTAGTTCCCACAATAATGGTGAAAAGCTACCATAAACTTGCTGCATACTTTTCCTTTTCATACATTGTTTCTCCTTACTGCTTATCAAAGTAAAACTTACTGAGGGGTATATCCAAGGGAAATAATTAAGGAAAGGCTATAAACGCAGATTAGCTACAAGGATGTTCATCTCAGTGTTATTTACAAAGGTTTTCAAAAAAAGGAAATAAACTAAATGACAAAGGTAAGTGATTGGCTAATATATTAAGATAGATTCTACAGTCAAGTACTCCTGTACCATCACACAGTATTAAGAATATTTATTGATGTGTACTGAGTTCCATAGTTACATCAAGAAGCCAGGAAAATAGTATCCAGAGTGTAGTCACTTTTTGTATGTAGAATGCAAATATACATAGAAAATTTCCAGGAAGATACATAGTAAGTGATCTTCTCTATGTGGTGGTTTAGGAGTTTTGGACTAATTGTTATTTATTACCCTCTTATTTATATTTTCTGCTATTACTTTTGGTTTTTATCATGAACACAGTGCTTTTGCAGTATAAAACCCCCACATACCTTTGTTGATTTAATTAAAGACCAGAAACAACCCAATCAGGCCTGTATAAAGCATTGGTGAACATGATCCCGACTGCGTTCTGTCAACTTTGAGAGTGAAGGGGGAGGAAATGGCTTTGTACAGAATTTAAATACAAGAAGAATTTCCTGAAGGTAAGACCTTTAATCTGTTGAAATGGTAAGGGTCTAGAGAATTCCCTGGCAGTTCAGTGTTTAGGACTTGGTGCTTTCTCTGCGTGGGCCTGGGTTCAATCCCTGATCAGGGAACTAAGATCCTGCAAGCCGCAAGGCCAAAAAAAAAAAAGAAAAAAGGGTCTAAGTGAAACACTCGGGTGAAGGGAGGTGATCAGGGTGCTGACTCCTGAGGCTGACCTGAACGTACGATGCTGGAGAGGATTTAAAGGTAGAAAATCAGAGGCTTTCTAAAGCTGGCTCCCTAGGATACAAATTGCCTTGGTAATGACTGTGAGATGCAGTCAGTTAACAAGCATGCATGGAGGACAGGAGTTCTGAGGAGAGAAAAGAAACGGAAGTTTAGGTTTCCGTTATTCATTCCTTCAGCCATCGCGCAGCCATTATCCATTGCTGTCCACAGACTCTACAGCGGGCTAAGTGTTGGCATCTGCTCTTTACACGTTTACAATTTAGTTGGTAAGACAAAAGATGAGACTCTAAATCATTTGAGAAGTACTGGAAACTGGAAGGAAAAACCAAGGAACGTAGTTAAATTAAAGAAAACAGAATAGTTGAGATGAGTGGAAATGGGCTTCCTGAAGACTGAAATTTAAAAGTTGGAGAAAGTTTCACAGAAGAGAAAATAAATGTGAAGCGTTTTTGACTGGTAATCTGATATCTCACACGTACCTATGGTCTTCTTATTTATAAGATGTACCACTACTTCTTCAAAGTTTGAGATTTTAAAAAATGCTCCCTTTCCACAAAATATTTAGCTTGTTTCCATCAAGAAACGATTAGGGGCATTCCCTTGCAGTCTAGTGGTTAGGACTCTGTGCTCTGTGCTTTCACCGCCCAGGGTGTGGGTTCAATCCCTGGTCGGGGAGCTAAGATCCCACTAGACACGTGGCATGGCCCCCCCCCCCAAAAAAAAGGATTAGAGGAGGATATAAGATGACTTGTATGGTATCTTTGCCAAAAATGCATTACCCCATCATGGGTAGACACTAGAAAACACTAGACAAACCCAAACTGAGAGATATTCTACAAACTAAACAGTATTCTTCAAAAGTGCCAAGGTTATGAAAGACAAGGAAAGACTAAAGAATGTCACAGATTGGCAGAGACTAAATGCAATGTGGGATCCTAGATTGGATACTGTAACAGAAAATAAGGACATTGGGGGAAAACTGGTAAACTTTCAATAAGGTCCGTACTTTAGATAATAGTAATTTCCTGGTTCTTCCATCATACGATGGAAATAGTTAACATCATAGTTAACTGTTAACAGTTACGTAAATAGTTAACATTAAGGGAAGCTGGGTGAAGCCTATATGTGAAATCTTTGTATTATTTTTTCAAATTTCCTGTGTCTAAAATTATTACAAAATAAAAAGTAAAAAAATATCATCACCTACAAAAAAACCCCCCAAAATTACAACAACAAAAGGATTATGTAAAACGAAATCAAAAGAAGCTTAGAATCACAGAATTTCAGAGAGGGAGGTTACCTTTGCTACTATGCAGTCTGTGGCAGGTGCTGTAATTGTCTACCCAACATCTGTTCTCCCCCTCTTCCTTGCCAGCTGACCTCCGGTTGTGTTCCGAGAGCATCAGTGTAGCCATTTAATGTACCTACACATTTCCCAGCCTTCTTTTAGCTGGGATGACCACGTGACACAATCCTGGCCAATGACATGTATGTAGAACCCACTCTGTGGGTGTTCTGGGCACCAGGGTTGTTCCTTTTGCCCTTTTCCCTTCCATTTTCCCTTTGCCTGTAATGCAGACAGGATACCTAGATGGGACAGCCATCTTGCAAACATGAGAACAAGGGCCCAAATGTCAAACTCTGGCAGAGGGGAAACCTGTGTGCCTGATGGCATCGTGGGACTTCGAGACTAGCCCTGGATTGCCTAATCCAGACTCCTTGCGTGAGAAAAACAGAACCCGCGAGCCACTGGTGTGTGTTACCAGCATCCAAACACAATGCCTTCCTGATAAATAATCTAACCCACTTATTTCACAAAGAGGAGACAAAGGCCCAAGAAAAGTCCTATAAACATGGGCAGATTGTATCAAGTTAAGACTTTCTCGCTTTGCAATGACGGAAAACCCAATTCCAAACCTCTTAAGGAAAAAAAAAAAGGAATTTATCAATTAAGTCTTCCTCCAGAGACTCAAATGATTTTTTTCAGGTTTCTTTTTCCTCTCTCTCCACCTCTTGGCAATGCTTCCTCTGCTTCCTCCCCTACAGACAGGCTCTTTCCTGTTTGTGGCAAGGTGATGCCAGCCGCTCCAGCCTTACCCCACCCAGGATTAAGTCCAGAGGGAAAGCAAACACTCCTCCCTGGAGGAAAGTCACACTACTGCCTACTGGGCATTCCAAAAGTGCACATCCTCTGTTTAGTATGTGCTTAGAACTAGAACTTAGAGGACTCCCGGTTCTGTCAGTTCACTTGCCGCTTCATCAAATAGCCTCTGATAGACTTATCATAAATAGTAGGTATGTGCAACACCCATGAGAAATACATATGTGTCAGATATTTCCTTGGGTCATGTGATTAGACACTCCTTGGGTAGCTTTTGACCACTGCAGAGAAAATACCAAGTCTATCTAGAAGCAATTAGAACTCTAAAGATGGCTCCCAACTCTGAAGACAAAGTCAGATTTGGGGCTTAGGGTGAACCCGCTCAAGAGCAGTGATACAGATTACATCTTCCTCTTTCCCTCTGGAGGGAAACCTAATCAACTCTCCATGGGTTTTTCTCTTGTGTTTTTCTCTTTCTGAATTTCCCCGCTTTTCGTATCTCTTGCACCCAAAAAAGGATAGTTATATAATAACTACAAAGGGCAGACGATCTATGTGGTCCTTATGCCTCCAGCTCGGGCAATTAGGGCTAAGTTCAGAGTTCCCTCAGCCTGTTTTGTACCTGGGTTTTAAATACTTTCGTCCCTGGTCCAGGCCTTATGGAGTAAACCTCAGGTCCATTATTACCCAAGTCTTCCACGAATGGAAGGTTTGCAAACTGACCCTCTTTACAGACATTATGGCTACTTTTTTATTTCTACAAGCCTTTTTCTTTTCTTTTTCTTTTTTTCAGAAGAATTTTGGCCTTTAGGATTCTTGAAATTCTTCCACATGTAGTTACTATGAAAGCAAGCATTTAAGGGCTTAAATGTTAATGCTGAAGTATCTTTAGAGTGAAAATTGGGAATGCAAGCTCATGTAGATTTGTTTCTTATCAGTTTACTCTTTTACTGAGTTTCAGCAAGTTGTGTTTACTTGGATTTCCTACTGGTAAGAAGTAAATCTAGGATAATTTCTTTTCCGGTTAGAGTTTTTGCTGCTCCAGGTAACAAAGGATAAAGTCTCTTGGGGTAATACACGTTTAGTGATGTTTGCGTCTCTGCTAAATAGTTTTTTGATAGGTTAAGCTATTGGACGCCAACGATGAAGAAACTATTGGTGGATATTTCAAAACTTTGTCCCATTGTCTCCTTTTCTTGAATATTCTCAGACTTTTCTCTCTCCCTCACTCAACATGTAAGCAGTTTCGAGTTCTTCTGATTCTACTTTCACAATATCTGCACAATGCCTTTTTTCCATTTTTTTTTTTATCCAGACTCTTCTCTTCAGGGCCTCGTTCACTCTTGGCTGGGTTCTCTTTCCAGGCTCTCAGCTGCCAATTTACTCTCTACACTGCCGCCTCTGTTACTTTTTTAAAATACAGCTCTGAGCAGGTCATTTCCCTCCTGAGAAACCTTCGATGGCTCCCCAGATAAAGAGCAAGATCCTTGGCATAACATTTAAGGCCTTTCACCTCTGCCCTCTTCTTACTTTTCTAGTTTCTCCTTTCATTCTTTCCATCTCTGTACCTAGTGTCAAATTTCTATTAAAATATCTACAAATGGCTTATTAGAGATTGTTTCATTTGTCTTGGTGCTAAATTATGTGCTCACAATCAATTGTAAGTTATTTAATGCATGAATGTGTTTATTTTGATCTTCTTAGAGACTGTATAACTAGTGTTCACAATATATTAGAGAGCGATCCGTGAAATGTAATTCACTGTGATAACTGCTATACTTAGAGTTTGAACAAAATGCTATGGGAACCCAGAGGGGAGAAAAATTAATATTGCTTGGAAGGGCTCAGGATGAATTCACAGATGAACTAATATCTGAGCTGGACTTTGAAGGATAAGTAGGATTTTTGCAGGTAGAGAAACTGAATGAATAAATAAATTAATATTCTCTCGAAGCGTCATATTTTATAATTAGATTTATAATTAGATCTAACCCCTATGGGTAGATCCCTTGTGTGTTGCCTCCCATGATGGAGCAGTCCATGTTTCTTTATTCAGCTGAAACAAATGCTGCTCAGGTGGAATATATTATTTCTAAAGTCAGTCTAGTTTATCCAATAACTTCAACTTAGCTCTTCAAATTCCAGAGCTTAGCTGTGGATGACCAATTCAACTATTTTATCGCTGCATCCTTAACCTAAGTATTTAGCCATAATCCTCAGCAAAGCTGAAAAAAAGACACTCTGCTTCTTTGACCATCTACTGACAAAGTCCAGTGAAGCCCAGGTATTTCTTGGAATATTTGTATCAGCACATAATAGCTGTGATGCATCACAATGTAAACATTTGTATGTTAGAACTTTGCCCTGCAATGATCTAGCCTCTTTTAACCACTTTAGGAAATTGGGGTTGGAGTAAAGAGATATCAACTGTGGGGGACAGCAGGTGGAGGAGAAAGAGTGATGTGTTAGGTGGCATTCCTTCCTTTTCCCCTCTATCAGCTAAGAAAGCAAAAGGAGAATTGATTTCTAGATACCTGTACAGAACTCTAGCTTAGCACCTGTCACAACACGAGTTTGTTTACTTACAGGTCATCTCCCCCAACAGGCTGAGAGTATGCTTCTCATATTCATCTTTGTAAAAATGTTCGTGTTTCCTGTACCTAGCATAGTTCCAGGAGCCCATTTGTGAAAAGAGGGAAGAATGCATTTGATTCGTATAGAGGAATGGTTTTTCATCTTTTCCAGGTTATGGATTTTTTTCCCCAGAAAGCTTATGAAAGTTAAAGACTTTCATCCCAAAGAAAGAGATGTATGTAGGTACACACTTGCAAAAATTTGTATACAAGTTTAGGGAGATCACAGATGTCTTGAAGCAAAACTCCATGAATTAAGAGAGGGTAATGGGAAATTGTAAAACCACTTCTTTTTTTGTAGTTGTTGTAAATATGTTTACTATAAACAGTATGATCCTTTCATTACACCTTTTGCAACTTGGACAGGCAACTCAAGGAATCTCATCCAGCTTCAGAACCTGCCTATCAACTGAAAACTTAAGAAAGGGTCAATATGTTTTGCGGGTTGTTTTTGTTTGTTTCTTGCCTTTGCTATGTGTTCATATTTTCCTCTCTTATCAGACATAGTCATTGTTATCTCCTCATCTTCCCCCATCTCTTGCCCTCCTTCCTTTCCTCCTCCTTCTGCAGAAAAGAAATTTCTAATAAGATAATCTGAGCCATCAGTGTCCTATTTCTTGGGTTCTTACTAAGATAAGCACATAATGACTCTTGGACACTTAGTATTTATATTCCTTGGGTAATACATGGCTATGTTTTATTGGTAAAACCGCTTCTAATTTGTACTCTTGGTCAAACCAATATCACAGCTGAGGTGGGGCTACTAGATGCAACATGTTTTATAATTAGATGTGGAAAGTGCACCACAGCAAACATAGGTGGTGGTATCAAGGCCAGTGTGAGTAAGGACTTGTGCAGTTTGCCTAAGTCTAAGCTGCCTACTGTTGGGACGGGATGACCTAGAGATGCCTTCCTTCCTTTCTTGGTTTAATGGGCTCAGGGGTTTCTATTTTCCCATTAAAATTTCTCCTCCCTAATCCACCCTTTGAGTCCCTCTGGCATTTACCTCCTTTCTCACTGCTACGTCCTCCAGATTCAAACTGATTGCACTGTATCTCAGGACTTGCAATCGTTCTAGATCTTGAAAGACTTTTGTCTCCATGAGACTTCAAATGAAAACTCTGACTCAAACCAACCAACTCATAAAGTGCCAAAGTACTTCATCAAAGTGAATTAGAGTCCTGATTATCAGATTTGGGCACTTTGAAAGATGTTAAGAGGTGAGAATATTCTAAACTCAATGGCGAAACTATGGAAACAAATTTCACCTTCAGAAATATTTGGTAGAACAAGTTCTAAGGGTGAAAATTGACACGTAAACATAATCAAATAAGGTTACGATTTCAGCACAAATTCTGTCACGGCTCTTTCCCACCACTATCACTTCTCCATTGTTATTAAGGAGTGCTCCCAAGGTGGGGCAAAGATAAACTGTGGTCTAAACTTTTTTTTTGTCTATGACTTGAATCTCTCTGGAAATTTTCCTTTCAGGTTTTGTGTTTGTTTAGCAGGTTCTCTACAATATATGTGTGACTAAAATTATTTTAACAGCCTTAATTGTATTACAATGACGAAGATTCTGTAGATCTTGTGACAACACATTCCTCTGTTCTGTATGAGTTTGTTTAATTCCTTTTCAGTGGTTGATATTTGAACCTCTTTCATTGAGAACAGATCCAGCTACACAATTCACTAAGTGCCTAAACAGGTCCAGGAGGGGTTAAAGAACACACCATCAATATAAGAACTGCCACTCTGTTGCGTAATCTACACAACCTTGTAGTTGAATCTGGGCTTCTTGTGACATTTTAATCAAATAACTAGGGAATGTGATATAACAATTGGGAAGCAATATAAAGAAATTCTACAAACTCCTAAATCTGCTTTATGTTTTGTTCCATGATTCTATTGTAATTTTCAGTGAGAGGAAATTTCCAAATTTTATATGCTTAAAGTTTTACTTTTTATTGTGCATAGAGAAAGTTTTATAAAGGTATACGTTTTGGTGATAGGGTGGTTTTTTTAAAATATAAAATAAGATTATTTTAAATATCATATAAAAGAAGAAGCAAATAAGATATTAATGACCAGAGAAGGAAATATCATTGAAACTTGAGGTAGCATGTAATTTACTAAGGACACAATGATAAGATAGTTATTTTTGGTAACCCTGATTATCAGGAAGATCATATTGTATTTTGTGATCAGAGCAGAGCAAACACTGTTTACTAATAAATTTATTTGTGTTTTCAGTCACTGAAAATTTAAGGACAAACTGAAACTCTAGGTCTCTATGCAGTAGCAAAGCATGACCATGAAAACTATCCATTTAAGCACTTTTTCAAAAAAATGTATCTCTGTAAAAGGATGGTAGGTGGAGTTAACCATTGAATGTTCAAATACACATTTAGATACAATCACTACTTGATGCAAGGCTTGAGGGAGTGGGGCCTGAGCCCAAAGAATCCCTGGAATTCACAGTCTAGGTCAAGTCACTCTTTGGGGGGACCCCTTATTCACTTTTCTCTTATTTCATCAGGGGAAATCTGATTAACATAAACAACAAAGCATCAGTACTGGGAAAAAAAGTCACAAAGGGCAGAGAAGTGTTGAGGGAAAGGGGAAGGAAGGGGCCTTGCCAATTCTTGACTTGTTAATTAGGGTCAGAACAGCAGTGGGGATTTCCTATACCCTAAGTCTGTTGAATGATTATATAGGTCTGGGGAAGAGGGATACACTCAGAGTGACTCACCCAACATTTTTTTTTTGTACTGGGGTTCTGCCTGGTGCCTTGCAATTTCCTCTCCTTATGTATTGACTAATAGAGGGGGGAGGTCTCCAACAGGTGGTTACGCCTACTCGGATTCAAAAGCTTTGGCCTAGGCCTTGGCCTGTTGGGCAACGTGGGGTGTGAATCTTCCTCTCTTAAATGAGTGGGACTCGGGCCAGTTTTGAAGGGACTTCCGTTGGGACTTGCTACAACAGCGTACAGTGTCGATGTAGATTTGAGGATAGTTTCTTGC
The DNA here is from genome assembly GCF_030028045.1 of Hippopotamus amphibius kiboko. NCBI lineage: Eukaryota > Metazoa > Chordata > Mammalia > Artiodactyla > Hippopotamidae > Hippopotamus > Hippopotamus amphibius. Next base: position 17,237,323 of record NC_080201.1, on the reverse strand, counting down.
TCTGCTTTGCCATCTTGGGTTGGCTCTGAAAAGCTTTCTTACCTCTGACAGGAAGAAAATGTTCACAAGGCTGATTACTACACAGAATGCAGTGAACAGAATTGGGCAACCTGACTCAGATATTCAGATGGAAAGACAGACTCTGATGACACAAGTTTAAATTCTAGATCTGGGGGTAAAGCTTTGCACGGGGCCCCACCCCCAAAGACACCTAAACAGGGGCCTCCTTTGCTGAGAGCTTCTCCCCCATCCCTACCACTCCAAGTCCAGGTCAACTGCTCAGATTCCTACGGGAAAAGGCTCTATGAATTGTGTGTGTCTGTGCGTGTGTGTATAATAGACTAATTTTTATACTTTGTAACTCTCTTTGTAGATAAAATAACAGAAACGAAACCAACTCAAATAGCTTAAAAATGTTGCCCCAGTGGCTGCTGGCACCGATATTCCACACAGGATTAAAATTATTTCCCAAGTAGCATACCCTGCACTCCAACTGATATTTTAATAACGTGATTAAAAATTTCTCAGAAGTCTATTAGAGTCAGGAAACGGTCTGCGGTGTAGGTGAGGATTTTCAGTTTCTGCAGCGGAAACTTTTGGCCCCCATGAACAGAATAGCAAAAACTCAATTAAATGTGTTCTTCCTCCATCTTTGCCTAGCCCAAAGGTAAAAAAACGAAAAACTGTTTCGAAGAATGGTTTTTAAGTTTGCTTTTCCCTTTTTTCCCTCTACAACAGTCACGTGGATTCCTATGACTCAATTTTTAAATCGACTTTCATCTCCCACTCCGAATAAATCCGGCCATCCTAGCACAATCAGAAAGACTTAAAAAACATATTTTTTTTCAGCCCCTGAAGGTTGGGGGAGGGAGGAGAGAAAAAAGGGGAAGGGCGAAGGTAAGGGAAGAGGGTACTTTAATTAAAAAACAACCAATAACTCGAGGTTTTCAGGATATGGTCTGTCATTTCCTAATTAAGAAATGAGTCTGACGGCCCTTTGGCCAACTCAATTCAGACACTGCCAAGAAAACCCCAAAGGGGTGGTGACTGTGCAAGCGACGACACTCCACTCCCCCGCGAGACCCCAAGCCTGCCCGCCCGGGACGTCCCGGCTCTGGGGTCTTTCCCCTCTTCCCGCAGACACTTCGGCTCCCCCAGCTCTGTCTCCTCCTGCGCTCAGCTCGGTGCTGGGCCTGCCGCCTCCGGCTCGCCGCCACCAGGTCGGTGCAAATACCTCTTCCCTCCCCGGGGCCCCAAGCGCGGACACCTCCCAACCTCCCGCCCTCCCTGCCTGCCGGCGGGGCCCGCTCCCTGCTTGGGAACAGCAGCCGCGGGCCGCTCTTCGCAGGAAGCGAAGCCCTTGTTGATGCTGTTCCGTGGCGCGCCTCCCCGCCCTCCCGCGGCCGCCCGCGCTCTTCCCCGCTCAGGGGGTGCCCCCCTCCGCGCCTGCGCAGTGCCCAGCGAGAGGCGGGGCTCAGATTCCTGTCAGCGGCGGCGGCGGCGGCGGCGGCGGCGGTGGTGGCGACCGTCAGTTTTCGCTGAGGAGAAGCACGAAACGGACCCTTTGGCTCTCCCCCTCCCTTTCCCCCGCCCTGAACCCCCCTCCTGGCTCGCCGGGAATTAGTCCCCGTGGAGTTTCCCTTCCACCCCGCCGCCGTTTCCTCGGTCCTCGGCTCGGTGGAAGTCACTGCCCTCGAGGAGGAGGCAGCGGCAGTCGCCCTCGCCTGCCGCCCCCGGTTCGGTGCCCGCGATCCCGGAGAGGAGGTGTCGCCGCCACCGCCGCTCCCCCCCTCCCGCTGCCCTCGGGCCGGGCTGGGTCGAGCTGCGATGCCCTCGGACTTCATCTCATTGCTCAGCGCGGACCTAGACCTGGAGTCGCCCAAGTCCCTGTACTCGCGAGGTGAGTCAGGCTGGGGGCTGGGGCGTGGGGGCGGGGAGGCCCGGCCCGGGGGAGCCGGAGGGGTCCCGGTCGGGGGCGGCGGCAGAGTCCCGGCCGGGGTGGCCTGTCTCGCGGGGTGGGGGGAGGCCGAGGGGGCCGGGGGTTGGTGGAAGGGGCGGGGGAGGAGTGGCGGCCCCTCCCCCGCGGAGCCGCCGGCCGCCCGGGGCCCGAATGCTGTCGGTCCCCGGGTCTCTGCGGCCCGGGCGGCTCTGAGGGCCCCTCGGCGGGCCGGGCCCCTCCACCCTCCTGGAGCGGCGGGCCCCGGCCTCCCCGGCTCGGGGATCTCCCCGGACTGGGCCCCGCGCTGGGGCCGCCGCGATCCGGGCGCCGCGGCTCCCCTTACCAGGACCATCCTTCCCAGCAAAGTTGCCCCCAAACGGGCGGCGTAGCCTGGAGCCGGTTCTGGGTGCAGGGTCACCATTTTTCTCCTCCTCCAGGTTGTTTGTGCGCCGTCGTTCTACCCCTCTCTCCCTCCGGCCTAGTCCACTCCCTCCCCTTGTTGGGACGGCCCCCCTCGACCAGGCGTCCTTCTTTCCTCGTCATCTTTTTGCTGGAAGGAGCCCGAATTTTCTTCTCTCTCTCCCTTTCCCCCCTCTCTTTCCGCTTCTGTGGCATTCTAATTACTTACTTCTCCCTCTGTTTTACAAAGAGAGGGGTGCTCTCTCTGGATTAGTTTTTTTCCTCTCCTGTCCCAGGGGTACCGGCTCAGGCACAGACGCTGTCCTTTGAGAATTTTCTCTTTCGTTGCCGTTCAAGGGCTCGTTGCAGGGAGGGGGCATTGGACAGAGTTTCCCGTTTTAAAACTCTTTTGGCTAAAGCCTGAAGGGGATTCCCGGGATATAAGATATTAACATTTGAGCTGATCTCTACTGGGGTTAAATTCCTATACTGGACGCCACAAGAATGTGTTAGAACAGGTTCCTCGTGCAAGGGCCGTCAAACCAAAATGCTCCCACTGCACTCTTCACCACTTTTTAAATCACTGGGAGAGGGCAAAAGACATAACTGGGCCATTAGCTATTCATTTTATCATATTAAAAAAATGTGTGCCATTGTGAACCTGCTTCCTGAGAAATTCAGGGTTTCTTCAGTTTTTGGTTTGATGTATGCATCCGCTGATTCCACCGCCTCCAAAAAGGGGGGCTTCGCCTTCATGTTCATGTATTTAAATCGTTGAAGTGAATCAGAGTGAGGTGGTTTACTCTGGAAGGTGCTGGACTTTATAGACTGACGATTGAGTTTGTACACAGAGTCCTACTTAGTAACTGTAGCCATTGTCTGTTGCTCTGATGACTTTAGTTGGCAGTCACCATCCTTTAGGATGTTTTTTCAGGCAACGTTACCTGAAGTAGTTGGAAATATTGTAGTTTTGAGTGTCAGAAGGAAGAGACGATGTCTGGAGGTGATTCTTAGAGGAGGGCTAATGTGGTACAATTGGGTGCTAAAAATAGTCAAGGCATTAACACCATTTGTGCAGTAATCATCAGATAATTTTCCATGAAACAAACGCTTTATGAAAAGCTAAGTTTAGTATAGAGACCAGTGTAGAGGCAATTCAGCCTTCTTTTGCAGAGAATATATTCACAAATAAAGATGTTAGCTCTTAAAAATGTGTGACGATTATGTAACAGATGTATGCTATCCTTGGCTTTTTTTTTCTTTCTTTTTTTTAAGTCTTTCAGCATAAAAAGTACTTAATGCTTTTTGTGTTTTTCAGATTCTCTGAAGTTACACCCATCACAGAATTTTCATAGAGCTGGACTATTGGAAGGTCAGCAAAGTGCCATTTTAAAGCATATTGTGTGAGTATGCAAAGGCTTTCTCTGAAATGGAGTTTAAATGAGAAAGTGTTAAACTTTGCAAACTCATACAATGTAGTTTTCTCCTAAAGAGCCTGATCCTTCTTTTAGAGCAGCTGAATGTTTTAGTGGATTTTGTTGCTGTGTTTGATGTCCTTGTTAGCTATTGTATCTGCTGAGAAGGCCTGTGAAAAAACCCCACAAAACTGTTAAAAATTATGTGTTGGGTGTTCTACTTTAGAATTCCATATCTTGATTCTAGTTTTTTACCAAGCTGAATGTGAAAAGGCTCAAACATTAAGATCATGAATATAACTAAAAGAGTGACACCAAACACATATTTAGTTTGGAAAATCAGAATTTAGAACTTTTATATGCTGAGCATTTCAGAGTGGCATATTAATTATTTATTACAAAAGCATTGATGTCATTACTATTGCATCATTTTTAAGGATAAGGAAAGCCAAGTAATAGAAATGATGATTGAGCTGTGCTTAGAAAAAAGGGTTTTAGAAAGTTCTGGAAATGTTAATAAAATGTGTAGAATAGTTTAAAGAGCTGACAGTTACTTTAGAAAACTTTATTCTGTGTTGTTTTTAGCATATTAAGACAAAAAAGGACTACTTGTGGGGTTTTTTGTAGTTTTTGAAGTGATTTCACATGTGTCATTTTTGAATCTTGTAATCCTGGGAGTTGAACAGCAAGGATATTAATTTCCCTGTTATGAAGAAGAGTAACCTGAGGCTGAAATTAAGAGACTTGGGGGTAAAAAGTCATACAGTAGTAGACGTAAACAGTGCTTTTCTGTTGTAGTTGGTGCTTTTTACCCAAAGCTAAGCTGCCGCTGTAAAATGTGTAGGTAACCAGTAACTTAAGCATTTTATGGTCCACTTAAAAAAGGCCCTAATAAATATTTAAGTTTGACTTGAGTGTAGGTGTTTGCCTCCTATATGGTAGCCTGGTATAGCAAGGGAAAAAGTGGGTTTTGTAATTAAGCTTAAATTTGAATACCAGTTTAGCTAACTTATTAGCTCTGTGACCTTGGGCAAGTGATTTTACCTCTCTAAACTTTAATATTCTTTTATAAAAATGTATATAATGTTTTAAATTTAGTGAGCTAATGTGTATGGAAATGCCTAGTATAGTGTCTGGCTTAATTTTTTTTCCTTTAGTATTAGCTAAATTGTTTTAACTATAATTTAAAGCATATAAAATATTCTCAAATGAATTATTGATTATATTTATGCTTATAAAAAGTCCATAGATATATATTGGTATGAAAATCAACTACAATTTGAGGTGAGGAATTTTTTAGAAGTGTTTCTTAGTGAAGCAGATTTTTTGTTTTTATTTGTATTGTTCAATTTGTGACCATGCTGTGAGTCATATTTGTCTGTACAAAAGCTCATCCGTTTTCTGGACAACAAACCAGAGTTCTATAATCATAGAGATTATCAGGCAGGAGAAAGATAAGGAAAAAAAATGAGTGTTAATTATTTAAGGAAATTTTTAAAATAAATTTATTTATTTATTTATTTATTTATTTATTTTATTGGCTGTGTTGGGTCTTTGTTGCTACACACGGGCTTTCTCTAGTTGCCGCGAGCAGGGCCTACTCCTCACCGTGGTGCACAGGCTCCTCATTGTGGTGGCCTCTCCTGTTGTGGAGCACGGGCTCTAGGCGCTTGAGCCCCAGTAGTTGCGGCACATGGGCTCAATAGCTGTGGCGCACGGGGCTTAGTTGCTCTGCGGCATGTGGTATCTTCCGGGGCAGGGATCGAACCCCGTGTCCCCTGCATTGGCAGGTGGATTCTTAACCACTGCGCCACCTAGGAAGTCCCTAAGGAAATATTTTTAACAAGTTGATGGAAATGCAGACAACAATTTAATATGTATATTTACATGTGTATGCCAAAATGCTTTTACTAATTTTTCATTTTGGTTGAGAGGATACTCAATTATTTAAAGTAAGACCACCCTTTACAGATTATATATAAATTGTAAAATGTATAAGTATAAAATATGTCGTGTTCTCTTATATCTTTGATGCACGGTATCATAAAAAAGTTGTTTGCTTGTGTAATGAAAGGATTTAATCTATGTACCTTATTTCTATTTTCAGCCATTTATTATGGACATTTTAAAGAATACACAAAAGTGGAGAGAATAAAATGATGAACCCTCTTATATCCATCACCAAACTTTAACAGTTATCAGAGTGTCTACTCTTGTTTTTTTATCCTCACTCCTGCCCCAAGCCGTATTATTTTAAAGCAAATATCAGACATCATAATCATTTCATGTATAAATACTTCTGTATTATAGTGATATTTCTTATATTACTTTTTAAAATACTCTATTTTATTCCAAGAAATACATATTCTAATTTATTTCAGCAAGATACAGTACAGTAGAAGTCTACTGCTCCTAGTGTTTAAGAGCGGTCTGTGCTAAATTTGTTAGGTTATGTGGTCAGACTTGTGTTCAGATCCTTGTTCGACGTTTGTGTGTGACCTCAGCTCACTTATTTAATCTTTCTGTGCTTTGATTTTCTCTTTTTTAAATGGGGGCAATAATAGTATCTTCATCATATGTGTTAAGATTATCTGAGGCAAATTCATGTAAAGCTTTTAACCTGGTGCATAGTAAGCTCAATAAATATTAGCTAAATATTAAAAATTAAATTTAGAATTTTAAAAATTTAAACACCCGTCTATATAGTTCTTACTCTGTGCCAGCGACATTACGAATATGAGCTCATGGAATTCTCATAATAGCCTTTTGAGATCGTTATTATTACCGCATGTCAGAGATGAGGAAGCTAAGGAGGCATAGGGAGTTTCAGTAATTTACCCAAGTCACACAGCTGGTAAGTTGTAGAGCCAAGATTCCAACTCAGGTAATCTCACTTTAGAGTCAGTGCTCTGAAGTACTATGTTGTACTGACTCCCTACGATATATAATATGAAGTACTGTCTAGTAATATTTATGTATGTATGCTTTACATCAATAGTCTAGATTTCTATCTAATAACTAAAAACTTAGCTCAGAGTGGGGGGAGTTTAATTATTATCATACAATTATTATCATACAACTTTTTATAGAACATAGGTTTACAAATTAAAGTTTTTGTTTTTAGGAAGACAAGGTTGGAAAGCCTATGGTTGGGTATTTAGCTTTAAAAATAGATTTAAAATCTCTTTACTATTCAATTTGTTTTGTTTGTACTTATCTTACATATCAATGCTCGTACTTCCTTCTACTCCCTCTCCCCCTTTTTTTTTTTTTTTTTTAATAGAAATTGCATTAAACCTATAGGTCAGTTTTTTGGAAACTGACATCACTGTGTTAAGTGTTCTAATCCGTGACCAAGGGCATCTCTGTTTATTTAGATCTTCTTTGATTTCTTTCATCAGGGTTTTTACTTTTTTTTTTTTTTTTTTTTGGCACATGGGCTTAGTTGCTCCGCGGCATGTGGGGTCTTCCTGGAGCTGGGATCGAACCCGTGACCTCTGCATTGGCAGGCGGATTCTTAACCACTGCGCCACCTAGGAAGCCCCCCTCTCCCCCTTTTTAAGAATAGGAGATTAGGTTTTTTTGTTGGTTTTTTTTTTTTTTTTTTTTTTTTACATGAGATATAGTTGACATATAACATTATATTAGTTTCAAGTTCACAACAGTGATTTGATATTTATATATATTGGGACGTGATCACCATAATTAGTCTAGTTAACATCCGTCACCCTACATAGTTCTGCTACTGCAGTTTTATTTCATGTGGTGATTGCCTGACAGTGGGAAAAGGGTCTAGCTATTTACTGTAATGATGCATAGCCATTAAAATAGTGTTTCTGATGACCACATAATTACATGTGAAACTCTGAATAAAATAAGTAAATAAAAGATATTGTTGCAATTATATTAAAAATAGCTTGCATAGAAAAAGTCCTGGACAAAAGTATATACTACAGATTTTTACTTTTTAATTCTATTTTTGCATTTGCCCTACCTTCTTTAAGGAAGGTAGTTTGTATGTATTTTTTAAAAAATAAAATGGTTTACACTTACAGTGTTCAGACTTTAAGGTTAGGATTCTTCTTTGGAGTGCCTGGAAAAAATGTTCAACTACAGAAAAAAGGTACCATTTCTTACACTTTCTGTATTAAAAAATGTTGATTTTGGCATATATAGTTTTCTATATAAAAACTGAGATAAAAATTAAATAAGCAAATAAGAGGTCATTTTAGAAAAATATCTGTAGAGATGTAAGATGAGATGGTAGAAAATCAGATAAAACAGGAAAAATTATATAAGCAAATTGGAAGAAATAGAGTAATAAAAACAGTGGATTAAAATTTTAACATGCTTTTAAAAGTGAAGAGATTACATTACAATGCTTTTAAAAGAATGAGTTAAGAAATTACGTGTGGGGGCTTCCTAGGTGGCGCAGTGGTTGGGAGTCTGCCTGCCAATGCGGAGCACATGAGTTTGATCCCTGCTCCAGGAAGATCCCACATGCCACGGAGCAACTAAGACCGTGTGCCAAAAAAAAAAAAAAAGAAATTACGTGTGGATCAAATTAAAGAACTGATTAAATAAGAGCTAAACACCAAAATAATACAATCCTGGTATGACTTAAACATTTAAGACTGGAAGATTTTTAAAAGAAAATGTGAAATATTGCAATGAGATACGGGAAAATAAACTACTTTTTTTTAAACTACTCTCAATCTATTTGATATTGTACCATGAATAATTTTACTTTATAGCTCAAAAATGAAAATCCTGAAAATGGTAGCAGTTTTTTACTGGTTTTATGGAATATTTCTGAATTGCCATTAAGCCTGATTTATTTCTTTTCCTAGGGCTTGTGTTCACAAGGTAGTTAGGCCATTAACCCTTACATCGTGAAATGTATGAAAATACCTCACTGGAAAGGACTTTTTGAAAATATTTAACATTAGAAGTAATCTGTTGGATTCTTTTCTTGTTTAGTATCTATTCATCTCTATTGCTTCATACCTAATAAACTAAAAATATTATTATGGAAATAATTATGGAAATGAATTTCAAACATATGACATAATCATACTTAATTCATGCCAGCTTTTTGTTTCTAGGGTCCATCTATCTCTCTCTGATTTCCTACCATTTATTTTTTGTCTCTTCCTAAACTCTGCTTTTTTTATTTTTATTTTTATTCAATAGTTGAATTCTATTACTTATTACAGTAAGAGGATAGAAATTCATATTTAATCAGATGGTTCTTGGTCTGCTCCTAATTCACTTTTGACTCGACTGTGTTTATCCCAGGAGTCCCCTAAACTTGAAAATGGTAGTACAGAAAAACATTTCTTATTGTGATCAATATTATATATAAAAATAGCCACTTTTTATTAGGAAAAGTTGACTCATCAGGTTATTTTTTAGTAACAATAACAGGTAATTAGAAAAAAATTAAGATCAAATTAATCTGAAACATCAGTTGGGCCTGATTATGTAGTGACAGGATAATTCTGTTAACTTTAGAGGTAAAAGACGTTCTTCAATAGATATGTTGCTTATTATCTTATGTTCTTTTGTTGTTGCTAAGATTTTATTACAAGTTATGTGGAAGAGATTCAGAATGTCTATTCCCTGTTGTCTTAAAAAAAATCAAGGTTTAAAAAAACTTGCAAGGTATAATACAATAACTATAAACATGTACTTGAATGAAAAGGTAGAAATAGGCTTTATGGATTAACTACAGATAATGATTTCAGCTTCCAAATGTGAATAAAACCTGATGTTGTGATAAAGGATGTATATTTTTGATGATTTAAACTAAAGATGTGATGCATGAGATTTTTCAGTTACTTTTATTTATTCTTAATAACTATTAAAATTGATTTTCTCTTGCCCTTATTTTTAATATTTGCTCGATAAGTGGGTAATGATTATTACTGCTGGCCAGTCATGAATCCTTAACACTTCTTTCCATCAGAAATGTTATTATTTGTCCTTTAGTAAATTTGGTACTTGGTTTTGAAAGTGAGACAAGAACAGAGAAGCTACTAATAAATAGTGAGGCAAGTTGTTGATTACTCTTATCTTTATAAATTTAGTTTTAGTTTAAAAAAAATCTATGTAAAGCAGTATTTGTAGGACATGTCAAAAGAAACAACGTTGGTAAAGAGAAAGAATAATAAATTCAATGTTAGGAATAATTGAAAACGTTTTTGGAGCACTTTGTGTGTACCAGCATTTTACAAATATTTTCCACATTTAATTCTCAGAAAAATCTTGTAAGATAGTATCAGTATCCCTATTTCATAAATGAGGAAACTGAGGTACAGAGGGATTCACTAATTTTCCTAAGGTCTCATACCTTGTGGAGGAGGCTGGAATTTGAAACTTGACTATTTTACCCCGGAGTTTTGAGTTTATTACTTACTTTCTTACAGTATAAACATTTGATAATTGGCATTTACACTTCAGGCCCTAATAAGATTACACCAATGTTCAGATGGTGTAAAAAGAATACTTTGTGTAGATTTCTTTAGCTTAACAATTCCCATAAAGTAATGAGAGAAAGTCTATAAGCCACAGATAAAAATCAGTAAAGATTATGATGACCCTTTTGAGGAATATTTTAAGACTCAGAATTAGCAAATCATTGCCTGGCTTTGGTGGGTTTCTTTTAAGATTTAGCTGAAGCACACTGCTGGTTGAACCACCTCTATTTTGACTGATAATGGTGCTCAAAAGTAAAAAGGAAGGGTAAGGGTAAGCAAGCCACCAGCTAAGGAGAACTGCTTGAAAAATGGGGGATGCCATGCGGCTCTTGATTTCTTTGGCAGTAGCTCTAATGGAAGCATAGAAGTCATTGCATCTTATTTCTGCTGGTATGTTTCAGAGCCTAACTAAACCTGAGAAGAGATGAGCAACAGGAAAAGCAGTTTTCATAGAGCATTGGGAGTTAGTTCTTTGTCTTGCTATGGTTGGTGTTTGTTTCTGAACTTCCTGAAAATTCTGTTAGCCAGTAGAAAATTTGCGTTTTAATCCTAGTTAAGCCTTGAGACCACATGGAAAATCATGTAAGCATTCCTTTTCTTCAGCAGAGACATTATCATCAATCTTGCTTACCTAAGAGTTGTGAGGAAGAATAACTGAAATAATGTTAGAGGATTTTGAAAACTATGAAATGCTATATGAATAGTGATATTTTGCATAGAGCCCTATTAATTTACTTTGGTTCTTTTTTCTCTCTCTCTCTCTCTTTTTTCAGTCTTCCCATTCTACCTGTATCTCCATTCTCTCATTGTACCCTGCATTTTGCTTGTTGGTTCTGCTGTTACTTGTATCCTTTCTCTCTTTCCCCTCTCTTTAAAAAAAAAAACCATCTTTATAGAGGTACACAGGTACACCCATTTTAAGTGTTCCTAGAGTTTTTAGGAAGTGTATACATTTGTGTAATCACTGCAGACATGATGTAGAACATTTCAGTCATCCCGTAAGGCTACACCTCTTGCTCTTTTGTAGTCAATTCTGCCCACTCCGGCCCCTTAGGCAACTAGTGATCCATTTTTCCTTACCATAAATGCCTTTTTTAGAATTTTGTATAAATGGATTTATACAGTACACACTATATTTACAGTATACAGTGTGTACTCTTTTCTCTTTTTTTGTTGTTCCACCACCATAACCTTCTAGAAAGGAAAACTAGTTTTTTAAAGGATATAAAGTTAGTAAGGCATTTTTAAAAAATTTTTATTTATTTATTTATTATTTTTTGGGGGGTACACCAAGTTCAATCATCTGTTTTTATACATATATCCCCGTATTCCCTCCCTTCCTTGACTCCCCCCGCCTTGAGTCCCCCCCACCCTCCCCGCCCCAGTAAGGCATTTTTAATTCACTTATATATTGCTATATTCTATAATGTAGCCAAGTGTAGTTTTTTAGAGATGATTTTTTTATGCTTATGTGCAAGGTTATAGGTTACTTAGCCATTATATTATAATTATAATATTACATGATAATATAATAAACAGTGATAACACAGAGTTCTAAAGGGTTTTGTAATTCAGTCTGGAATGGAGAGTGAAGTTAATATGAAGTTCCTATTTGTTAATAGGAAAATACTTTTGTGTGACGTATACCTGAGCATATAGTTTGCCCCTATACTTAATAACTATAAATTGAAGTTTAAAGCTTTAAACTTTGTTTTTAAAATAGTTTGTCTTTAGAGGGTTATAGAGTTGAAGAGTATGTAGGGGGTATGTACTTATTTATATTCTGATTATTTCTGTAGGTTAAGCATAAAGGTAAAAACAGTATGAGCTTTCTGTTCCATATAAGTGAATACTATTTTGTGCTTAACTGTGTATTATAAATGCTAATTTTGAATAAAATTCAGGTTTGTCCAGTAATCATATATACTATAATCCTATACTACTAATTTGGACATTAGACATTAAAATACTTTTGTTAAACAATGTAACAGAACAATTAAATGTTTGTTGATGGGGGCCTGATTAACCTTAAGTATTTGTTTGAATTAAAGTTTTCATTACAGTTGTCTAGGTAAGTCAGTAAAAACCTGTTTAAAAGTGTGTCTTAGGACATCCCTGGCGGTCCAATGGTTGAGACTTCACCTTCCAATGCAGGGGGTGCGGGTTCGATCCCAGGGGGTGCGGATTCAATCCCTGGTCTGGGAGCTAAGATCCCACATGCCTGACAGCCAGAAAACCAAAACATAAAACAGAAGCAATATTGTAACAAATTCAATTAAGGCTTTAAAAATGGTCTACATAAAAAAAAAAAAACTTAAAGAAAAAAAAAGTGTGTATTATAGCAGTGAAGCATCCAAACATAGGCTTAAGCTAACAAGCAGCTTTCACCATGGAGTTGTAATTAGAAGTCTTAAAGAATTTGTTACTGTTTCTCTGCTTTCCAGTTTTTAAGTAGCAACTTGCTTGTTGGGTTTATATTCTGAAACAAAGATTTTACTTGAAAAAAAATACTATTGTAAATTGTAATTAATGATAATAAATTAATGTTCACAAGTGTAAATACTCAGTTTATAAACGCCTAGATAATGGGCAGTTATAAGTACTTTAGAAACACTATAAACTAAAAGTTTACTTGAATAACTTTTTATAAAATTATATTGTGAACTCCAAAACTTTTTTCTATATTCCTTTTTCCTTTTTATTGTCATACTCTCTAGACTGTTTATAGGTCATACTCTCCAGACTGTTAGGCTAATATAGAGTGAATGAATGGGAAAGATAAACATATAGCTTGAATTTTATAATTTTATAATTATTTTTAAAGAACTTCATTTTCTTAGTTTATTTTTACCTATAATATTGAGTACAGGATGAAAATTTATATATAGTGTTTGAATAACATGCTTTAGATAAAATGACTACTTAATTCCTTTAAAAAATTCATTATTGCTTTTTAAAAAAATTTGGTGATGAAGTAATTGAGGAACAAAGTCATTAGATAACCAAATTACTCTGTTATAGTAAACATAAATAACATGTTTATAATGTAAAATATAGTAAATAAAAACTAGAACATAACTTTCTTGAGAATGTTTTTCTATCACACTTCACAAGAATGGATAGAATCAACACAGAGAAAAAAATTAGTGCATAGTCACATATTTATCTGACTTGTGAATAAAAACCCAGTTTCAAAGACATGCATTACTTAATAGCTGTGTAATTTTAGGCAAGTTACTTCACCTTTCTTGATTCAGTTTGTTCTTCTATAAAGTGGAGCTAATAGACTCATATATTTGTTATGAAGACTGGATGAATTAATATTTCTAAAGAACTTGGAATAGTGCTTGTCACATGGTAAGCACTATATAAGTATTTGTTAAATAAGTAAAGTAAAATTCATATCTGGAGGTAAATTATTTGGCAAACATACTTGCTCAAGATGTCGCAAGGAACCAGGATTTTATTATTATGCATAAGCTTCTGAAAACCCAAATCAGATGTTGCTAAATTTATATACTAAGGTTTAGGCATGCACAGCACTATGTTGTGATTAATCTTCCTAAAATACAAATCTAATCATATTGCTTGCTTAAAAATCCTATAATAGTGTCCATTGGCTTTAGGATGAAATTCAGATTCTTAAAGACCTGGTTCCTGATTATCTTTTTTTCTTTCTTTCTTTTAAAAAGAATTTTATTGAGATGTAATTGACATACAATAAACTGTATATATTTAAAGTGTACAGTTTTATTTTTTCTTATTAGTCATCTATTTTATACATATTAATATATATGGCAATGATTATCTTTTTATTTTAATTGAGATGAAATTCATAGAACATAAAATCTATCATTTTAACAGTTTTAAAGTGTATAATTTAGTGAGTTTTAGTCCATTTACAATGTTGTGCAACCATCACCAGTATATAATTCCAGAACATTTTCATCACCCCAAAAAGAAACCCCTTACTCATTTAGCAGTCATGCCCCATTCCCTCCCCATCCCCAGCTCCTGGTAGCCACTCATCTGCTTTTTGTCTCCATGAATTTGCCTATTCTAGACATTTCATATAAAAGAAATCATATAATACGTGGTCTTTTGTGACCTCTTTGTTTCACTTAGCATGATGTTTTCAATGTTCATTCATGTTGTAGCATGTATCCATAATTCATTTCTTTCTGTGGGTGGATAATATTCCATTAAATAGATACATACTACTTTGTTTATCCATTCATTTTTTTAATTAATTAATTAATTAATTTATTTATTTATTTACTTTATTTATTGGCTGTGTTGGGTCTTTGTTGCTGCACAGGGGCTTTCTCTAGTTGCTGCGAGCGGGGAGCTACTCTTCATTGTGGTGCATGGGCTCCTCATTGTAGTGGCTTCTCTTGTGGAGCACGGGCTCTAGGCGCATGGGCTTCAATAGTTGTGGCATACGGGCTCAATAGTTGTGGCTCACAGGCTTAGTTGCTTTGTGGCATGTGGAACCTTCCCAGAGCAGGGCTCGAACCCATGTCTCTTGCATTGGCAGGCAGATTTTTTTTTTTAAATAAATAAATAAATAAATTTATTTATTTATTTATTGGCTGTGTTGGGTCTTCTGTGTTGCTGCACACGGGCTTTCTCTAGTTGCGGTGAGTGGGGGCTACTCTTTGTTGTGGTATGCGGGCTTCTCATTGTGGAGCACGGGCTCTTGGCACATGGGCTCAGCAGTTGTGGCTCATGAGCTCTAAAGCGCAGGCTCAATAGTTGTGGCGCATGGGTTTAGTTGCTCTGTGGCATGTGGTATCTTCCTGGGGCAGGGCTCGAACCCGTGTCCCCTGTATTGGCAGGTGGATTCTTAACCACTGTGCCACCTAGGAAGCCTGAACCCACGTTCTTTTAGCTGAGATCAGATACACCTGGTTTCAGGACTTAATGATGCTCAGGTTGTTTTGTTTTGTTTTGTTTGGTGCTCAGGTTCTTGATGTCTTATCACAGAAAGACAAAGTGATAGGTAAGAAGTGGATTTATTAGAAACACACTCCACAGACAGAGTGTGGGCCATCTCAGAAGGCAAGAGTGGCCTATCCATTCATTTATTAGCTGATGGACATTTGGGTTGTTTTGGCTACAACCAAAACATTATGAACATTTGTGTACAAGTTTTTATGTGTACAGATGTTTCATTTCTCTTGGCTATATACCGAGGAGTGGAATTGCTGGATTATATGATAACTTATACTTAACTTTTGAAGGAATAGCCAAACTGCTTTCCACAGTGGCTGCACCATTTTACATTTATTTTCAGCAGCAATGTATGAGGGTTCTGATTTCTCCACATTCTTGGCAACACATTATTGTCTGTCTTTTTGCTTATAGCTATCTCTAGTAGGTATGAAGTGGTCTTCTGTGGTTTTAATTTATATTTACCTAATGACTAATAATGTTGAGCATCTTTTCATGTGTTTATTTACCATTAATATATCTTCTTTGGAGAAATGTCTGTTCAAGGCTTTGCTCATTTTAAAATTGAATTATTTGTCTTTCCATTGTTGAATTGTAAGTGTTCTATATATATTCTTTATACAAGTCCCTTATTAGATATATGATTTGCCAAAATTTTCTCCTTTTCTGTGGGCTCTCTTTTCACTTTCTTGGTAGTGTCTTTTGATGCACAGATGTTTTTAATTTTGTTGAAGTCTACTTTATCTGTTTTTGTTGTTGTTGCTTATGCTTTGTGTCATATTTAAGAAACTGCTGCCTAACCCAAGGTCACAAAGATTTACACCTATGTTTTCTTCTGAGAGTTTTATAGTCTTGGCTCTTACATTTAGGTCTTTGATCCATTTTGAGTTAATGTTTGTCTATGGTGTGAGGGTAGGGGGTCCAGCCTCATTCTTTTGCACGTTTATATCCAGTTGCTCCCAATATTATTTGTTGAAAAGACTATTGTTTCCCATGGAATGGTCTTGGCATCCTTGTTGAAAGTCAGTTGACTATAGGCATATGGGTTTATTTCTGGGTTCTCAGTTCTTTTCTATTCATCTGTATGTCTGTTCTTTTTTTTAATACATTTATTTAATTAATTTATTTTTTAAATTTTTGTCTGCGATGGGTCTTCATTGCTGCGTAAGTGCTTTCTCTAGTTGTGGCGAGTGGGGGCTACTCTTGGTTGCAGTGTGTAGGCTTCTCATTGTGGTGGCTTCTCTAGTGGAGCACGGGCTCTAGAGGCACAGGCTTCAGTAGTTGCGGCACGTGGACTCAGTTGTTGTGGCTTGTGGGCTCTAGAGCACAGGCTCAATAGTTGTGGTGCATGGACTTAGTTGCTCCGCAGCATGTGGGATGCTCCCAGACCGAGGCTTGAACCTGCATCCCCTGCATTGGCAGGCGGATTCTTAACCACTGCGCCACCAGGGAAGCCCTGTATGTCTGTTCTTATGCCAGTACCACACTGTCTTGTTTACTGTAGCTTTGAAATTGGGAAGAGTGAGTCTTCCAATTTCGTTCTTCTTTTATAAGATTGTTTTGGCTATTCAGGGTGCCTTGAATTTTTTTTTCTTTCATTAGTGTTTATTTTGAACATTTATGTATATATTATATGTATTCTTTTTTTTTTTTCTCCCTTGAATTTGCATTTGAATTTTAGGATCAGCTTCTCAATTTCTGCAAAAAAATGAGCTGTGATTTTAATAGGAATTGCATTAAATCTGTAGATTAGTTTGAGGAGCATTGCCATCTTAATGGTATTCAGTCTTACTCTCTACGAACGTGGGATGTGTTTCCTTTTACTTAGGTCTTTAATTGCTTTCAACAATGTTTTGTTGTTTTCAGAGTATAAGTTTTACACTTTTGAAATATGTACTTCTTAATCATTGTTTTTAAGTGTTAATAAAATTATGGAAATAGTTTGAAGAAAGGTCTCTCAAAACTTAGGAGAGCTTTAGTAGTAAAGTACTAGATTATGCATGTGTTCAGGAAATGAAACCGAACCATAATAAGGTAATTGACTGTACAATATTAGAATCAGCCATGGAATTAAAGCTGCAGTAAACCATAAAGAACATTTAGTAAAATCCAGTTTTGTATAAGAAGTTATACCAGATGGTTTTCCTCAAGGACAGGGACTATACCTTGCATTCTCTTAGCATCTGGCACAAGTGCTTTGTATCTGAAAGGTGCTTGAATGAATGAATAAATGAATGAATACCACATCCAGAAAAGAAGGAAGGAATGGTATTGGAAGTCTGAGAGGATTGTGCTCTAGTTATATACAACCATATAGAAAGCTTTAATTGGAGTAATAATTGGATTAAAATAATTACAGGTAGACACCTAGGCCTTTAAAGAATTGGAGCTATTTAATCTGTAAAGACAAAGGTGTAGGTAATTAAGATGAAAATGGAGGTGGATTTGTTCACTAAATCCAGAATACTCAAATAAGAAGATTCTCTTGAGGCTTGACCACCTTCACCCATTTCAATGGCAACCCCTACCCTCCCCCACCCCCACAATTACCAATCTGTTCTCTGTATCTTTTAGTTCAGTTTTCAAGAAAAAAATCACTTACTCATGTAAGTGAGATCAGACACTATTTGTCTCTCTCTGTCTGACTTATTTCACTTAGCGTAATACCCTCAGGGTCCATTCATGTTGTTAAGTGGAAAGAGTTCCTTCCTTTTTATGGCTGAGTAATATTCTTGTGTGTGTGTGTGTGTGTATCACATCTTCTTTATCCATTCATTTGTTGATGGACACTTATGTTGTTTCCTTGTCTTGACTGTTGTAAGTAATGCTGCAATGAAAATGAGGGTGCAGATATCTTTTCAAGATAGTAATTTTGTTTCCTTCAGGTAAATACCTGACGTGGAATTGCTGCATCATGTGGTTCTATTTTTAATTTTTTGTGGAACCTTCATACTGTTTTCCATAGTGGCTGTGCCTGATTGGCATTCTTGAGCATAGGAATTGATTATGTTTAAATAAAATCGTGTCATTTAAATGAGAGAGACACAGGTGATTGGCTATAAACAAACACTGTATGAAGAGTCTGACTATACTTAATTTTATTGATTAGGACAACTATTTCTGTATATTTAGTTTAATAGCAAAATACTGCTTGTGCTATTTTACATGTTTAAGCTGTCTTTAAGAACATATTGACTTTAATTATTTTCCAAATATTGCTAACCATGTAAATGTTTTAAAATAAAAGCACTGATACAATAAGAATATATTAAATATTGATAAGTACATGAAAAAATTTTCAACATCATTAGCCATGGGGGAAACGTAAAGCAAAACCACCGTGAGATACCACTTCACACATACTAGGATGGTTATAATCAAAAGACAGAATAATAAGTGTTGACAAGGATGTGGAGAAATCACCTAACACACTGCTGGTGAAAGTGTAAAACAGTGCAGCCACTTTGGAAAATAATCTGATAGTTCCTCACAAAGTTAAACACAGAGTCGCCATATCCAGCAATCTCACTTCTAGATACATACCCAAGAGAAATGAAAACATCTGTACACATAAAATCTTGTATATATATGTTCATAGCAGCATTGTTCATAATTGCCAAAGTATGGGAACAACCCAAAAGTCCATCAGCTAATGAATGGATTGATCAACAATCCAGTAGTATATCCATTTAATGGAATAATATTTGGCCATAAAAAGGAATCAATTACTGATACATGTTGGAACATGGATGAATCTTGAAAATATGCTTAGTAGAAGAAGCCAATCATGAAAGACCATATATTGTATAATTTCATTTATATGAAATGTACAGAATAGGCAAATCTAGAGAGGCAGAAGGTAGATTAGTAGTTCCTAGGGATGGAGGTGGGTGAGGGGGATTATAGTTAAAGGGCTCAGGGTTTCTTTTGAGAGTGATAAAAACATTCTAAAATTTATTGTGATGATAGTTGCACAACTCTGAGTGTACTAAAAGCTGAGCATCCATCGACAGATGAATGGATAAATAAAATGTGGTACATACATACAATGGAATATTATTCATCCTTAAAAAGGAATGAAATTCTGATATCATCTTACAACATGGATTAACCTTAAAAACATATGCTAAGTGAAATAAACCAGACACAGAAGGACAAATATTATAAGTTTCCATGAGGTATCTAGAATAGAGACAGAAAGTGGAATAGTGGTCACCAGGGACTATGGGGAGAAGGCAATGAGGAGTTATTCTTTAATGGGTGCAGAGTTTATGTTTTAGGTGATGAAAAAGTTCTGGAAATGAATAGTAGTGATGATTGTTATACAACATTGTGAATGAACTTAATGCCATTGAATTGTAGACTTTAAAAAAATAGAAAAAATGGTAAATTTTATGTGTATTTTACCACACACACAATGTTAAAAAAAACAATAATTTTAAGACTCTGAAATATACTAACTTTTTTTGTAAAGTTAATGAGACAGAGGTAATTGTGTGGTGGCACAGGGAAGGGAGACTATTTTCATTCTCCCATTTAATGCAGTATATTTTAATTGTGTAAATCATTTAAATGTGCTTTAAATGTAGATGGGATGAACTAAATACTGAGTGTGCTACATCTTGAATAATTAAAAACAAAATTTTGATGAGCAAGATTAGACTACACATGACTTTGTGAAAAATTCATGAAGTAGACAGATTAACCTAGTTTAGATTGGAAATTTTTTTGACTATTAATATGCATGGTTGATTCATTTTGTTGATTTCTGGAAAGCAAATGTTTGTATTTAATAGTAGCAAGAGGATTGCAGTTTTCCAATAAATGTCACAGCATTGTGACGGTGAGCTAGGAAGAAGAAGGACTGCATAAGTGAAGTGAGGTACGCTTTTGTAGCTATAGAAACTATAAACCCTACTGAGGTCTTGGAAAGGTGTTCTCTTTGTATTTGTATTGTTAATTAGACATTAAAAGAGGATAATGAGGACCCTGGATAACTGCTAGATTTTTTTCCATTTTCTTAATGGTATCTTTTATTTTTTACTATTTTTTTAACTTTTTATTTTATATTGGAGTATAGTTGATTAACAATGTTGTGTTAGTTTCAGGTGTACAGCAAAGTGATTCAGTGATACATGTACATGTATCTATTCTTTTTCAAATACTGCTAGGTTAAATATAGGTATAACTGTATTCATCAGAGGGCTTGAGTAAGAGGCATTGTTGGCTAGTTTAGTATTTGTTTTGTGTGAACATTAAAGTGCTTAATTTATTTTTCTTTGATTTGTTATGGTCCTCAACTACTAAAATGTTTTCTGTTTAAAAGGATATTTTCTGAAATTATTGTCACAGCTTAAGTTTTAAGTTTGAGAATAAATGAGAGAACTTGAACATGATTCAGTTTAGTGAAGTTAAATTTATCTTGACCAATACTTGTGTGTTTAGTGGTAAATGCATATTAATCTGTGTACAAGTAGGCTTTATAAGTAAATAATGTTTTAAGAATAAATTAGACACTTTGGCAATTTATACAATAATTTTTGTAGAATGACTAGTGCTCTTACTAAGTATAATTTCATCATAGATTCCCTGAGTACCCTATCAGCTTAATATTTCCCCTAATTATAGAAACCAACTTACTCCTAAGAATACTTCAGATTAGGTCTATAATCAGGGTTGCCTTTACTCATTTGGTGGAATTACAATGGGTTGCTTGAAGTGGCAAACTTCAGAAGGGAGATGGCTGCTAATTCTAAAAATAGAAAGGTAGTCTAGCCCTGAAAGATAGCTACTGAGTAATTGTGTTCTTACCATACTTGTTTGCTTATTTATGTGTAAACCCAAAGTGCATTTTCCCTTAAATTTAGGTGTGCTTTGTTCTCCTATACATCTATACTGGTACTTCTTGAACTTGTTAGGCCTTTTCAGAAACATCAGCTGTCAAACAACATAGAAGCAAATTGTATTTTAGAATCTCCCAAATCAAATAGATGCGGAAGTGAAATTTAGCAGTCCTTTACTATAAGAGCAAAATAAAACAGAGAAAGTAAACTGTGAGAAGTAAGGTCTTTTGGAAAAATCATTGTAGTTTGGACCTATAATATTGCCCATAAGAGAGAACTCATCCATTGGATATGCCAAATTAGAGTGAAATTGGTGGGAAAAAAGGTTCTAGGCCTCCTTCATTAAGAACTATTTGAATATTCACCACTGTCTAGTTCTAGAACAAAGATAGACCAGAGCGTTCCATGGAGGGTCCTTCCCAGTGTGTTGGACCTTTTCTTTTCCTGCTTGCTTTTTAGCAGGACATTGTTCGTGTACTTGTCCATTAATTGCATATTGCAGAAATCATGGATTGTAGTAAACATAGCTCTTCATAAAGGGACTGGATGATGTGTCCTGTGAGAAAAATACGATTTTAACAACCAAATGTGGATGGTGCTATACTAGGATGGATAAGCAAATCCAGATTTGGATTGCTAAAAATCCTTAAATGTAGATAAAACTTCAACTTGGAAATTCAAAGGATAAAATTTGGTAAAAATAAGAGAGTAAAAAAGTTTTATGAGTTAAAATGGCTAGAAATAGACAGTAAAAAGAAATGTCCCTAATTTTGGTATTCAACTAAGATTGAGTAGAAACTTCAGGATGATTCTGATCTCTCCTTTGAGTTTTCAGGGTAAGGCTCTTGAATTCCAAATCTGAGAAATGTCTGTTTTTCTTTTTCTTTTTCTTTCTTTCTTTCTTTCTTTCTTTCTTTCTTTCTTTCTTTCTTTCTTTCTTTCTTTCTTTCTTTCTTTCTTTCTTTCTTTCTTTCTTTTTCTTTTTCTTTCTCTCTCTCTCTCTCTTTCTCTTTCGTTTGTTCGTTTGTTCTTTTCGTTCTTTCGTTCTTTTGTTCTTTATCTGCAGCAGGAAGTTATTTTTTTGATACTTTTTTACTTTGTTTTTCATTATTCTTTCTCTGTGTGTTTTCTCTTTCATCATAGATGACTCTTTGACACTCCAGGTATCTAAAGAGCTCCTTATTTTGACATTTGTAGGTCTTCTCAGTACAGATTTTAATAAGTGCTGAATACCAGGTGACCCAATACTAGTATTCTGAATGAACCAATAAACTGACAAATCTGTTTTAGGCAATTAGGCAATGACATATAACAAAATGGTTTCCTAATAATTTTCAGTTTGAGCATTTATTAAAAAAAGCATATTAGTCAGAGTTCAGAATTTTTCAAAAGAGTTGTTTCACAATACAGAACGGTATTATTTCTCCTTTGTATCATTTAAATAAAACTCAGTTGAATTTCAGCTTGTAAATATTGGAGAATTGTTGTTGACAGTTACTTTGTCTCAGGTCAGAAGATTATAAGGAGATAACTTCTAAAGTGCTTTAGGCAGTCATATTTTAAGTTTAATGTTCTATAAATTTCAAATTGTGTTCTATATCTTTTTCTGGCCTTATCCCCCCTTAGACTGACAGGATAAAGACTGTCCCATTGTAATTATTTTTCAGTTTTGCTAAACATATTTTTAAATGGCTCCCTTTGGGCCAAGAATATAAAAAGACATTGAGTCTTTGAGACATTGTCTCAAAGGTGAGTTGTTTTCTAACATTTCACTCAGGTAGTTGTGCTCTATTGCCTCACTCAATTTCTCCATTGAAATAAGGATTACACAGAGGTTGTGTTGTGGGGCTCTATTCTCTACTTTATAGCAGATCCAGTTCCAAGCAAGGTCTAATGCCCAACTACATAGGAACATTTCATATCCCATTTTGTGGGGCCAGTATTCTTTTTTTTCTTTTTTCATTTTTGTCTGCACCGTGCAACATATGGGATCTTAGTTCCCCAGACAGGGATCGAACTCGTATCCCCTGCAATGGAAGCATGGAGTTTTAACCACTGGACCGCCAGGGAAGTCCCATGGGGACAGTTGTTCAACAGCAATATTCTTGTTCTCTGACCGTATAGAATTTTAAAACATTAAGGCAGTTTGAAAAACCTTTTCTTCTTATTCTATTTACCGTATTCTCTCCAAAATAATATATTAATAATATGGAAAGGGCAGTGTGTATAGTGGCTAAAGATATGGGCCTTGGAGCAAGACTGCCTGGGTTCAGGTTATATTGTTCACTAGGTATGTGGTAGCTTGAACAAGTTCATTGACCTCTCTGTGCCTCAGTTTCCTCATCTGTAAGGTGCTGTTGATAATAGAGCTTACATCATAAGGTTGTGAGAATTAAATGAATTAATATAAGTAAAGTGCTTAGAATGGGTGCCTAGCATAGGCTACTTAATTTGCTGTTATTATTACTGGAATATAGTTTGTACATATTTTTTCTAAAGGAATAAAAAATATACCTTTGTTTTACTATCATTAGTGCCAAAGAATAAGTGGAAGATGTCACATTTTAAATAAAGCAGAATAAACATTAGCATTGGTCTTTCTGACATTCTGTGTTTATGGCCATATTTCTTTTGGTGGTTTCTTGATATATCTGACTTTAGGAATAATAAGAGTGCCCAAATTTCTTAGGTTTGAAAACAAGAATTTGTGCCAGTGAAGGAGCAACTATGCTGCCAGCCATCTCTTCTTTACTAATGATTGTATTGTCCAGAGTGTCTGGTTTTTAAGGCTCCGTTTTCTTATTCTGGGTGAATAAGATGAAGGGAAAAAGCTTTAGATAATTGGTACCAGACTGGCTTCCATGGAAAAATTACTTACTTTTGTATTTTATTTGCAATTCAGTTAATCTAGAGATACCTTTGTGGTGGGGGAAAAGTACAGAATTTATAGTTAGGAAACATAGTGTTTTAAAATATCTGTTTCACATTTTGCTAGTCATATTTCTTTTTATCCTTTTATCCTCATTTCCTCTTTAACAGGGTTATTATGAAGTTTATATGAAAAAATGGTTTTCACTATGCTAGTTCTTTTAAACATTTGAATGTGAATCTCCAATTTCTCTGGATATTTTGAAGAAAAGTTGAAGATATATTGAAGGGAAGAATGTTAATTTTTTCAGACAAGTTATTCTTTTTGGGTGTTTAAGATATCTTTAATAGAAATTTTTCAAAAATTGAAAACTTTTTTCAGATTGTAATAAAATTATACTTTTATGCTTGTTACAAAAAAGTTAGGTCATTGTGAAAAATATAAAGCATATAAAGTAGAAAAGGAAAATAATATAATCCTACCATAGAGAGATAAGAACTGTTCACATTTTGACATACAGTATGTCATCCTGTACTGTTCTTTTCTGTGCAATGTGGACATTTTATATTTATTTTTTTCTAGAATGGAATTATATTGTGCTTTTTTTCTTGGAATGTTTTGGATACCATTCTAGGAACATAATTTAGCTTTTTTTAAATTATAAAAACTTCAAACAATGTAAAAAATATAAAGAATAAAATAAAAGTTACAAAAGATCCCACCTCTCATAGATAACCAGTATTATATTTATATGTGTATTTTTTTTAATGTAAATGGGATTACTTTTATATGGTTTTATACTGTTATAACCTGCTTCCTTTACTCAACAATATGCTATAGATGTTTTCTCTGGTCCAAACAGATCTTTGTCTTTATTTTTAATGGCTGCATTGTATTTCATGATAGGGCTGTACCATCTTTGCCATCATTTATTTAACTACTCTGTTGATGACACTCAGGATGTTTCTGGTTTTTGTTTTTATAAGCAATGCTGCAGAGAGCATTTTTGTTTATGCATATCTTTGCAAACTTAACTATATTTTTTTCTTAATTTAAATTTATAAAAGTATAATTATTGGGAAAAAGCATGTACACATTTTAAATACAGTGATGCTGTTGCCTTATTGCCTTCAAAAAGGTTTTACCAATTTATATCCATTAGCAATACCAATTTCCCTGAACCTTTGCCAGCACCAATTATTATCTTTTAAAAACTATTACAGTTTCATATCCTATCTTATTCTTTTAGCCATTAAAATTGAATATTTTTTCATGTATATATTGGCCGTTGTGTATCTTTTTGAATTGTCTGTTCTTATCCTTTGCTAAATTTGCTATTTGAGTGTTCATTTTCCTCCTAATTGATTTAAAATACCCTAAAAAAGGAAGTTATAATTATTTTCTTTTGCATGAAATGTGGTAATTAGTTGTCATTGATGTTTTTTCTGTCAAAAATTGGTGAAGTGTCTATAAGCTTGCTATCATCTCAAACTCCAGAGATCCACAGATCTTGAGTAGTTTGCATGTGCTTTATAGGATTAAGATAGATGTAGATCATAGTGTTTTTGTTTTCGAAACAGTGTGGTGGTGGCACAAAAACAGACATATAGGTCAGTGGAACAAGATATAGAAAGCCCAGAAATAAACCCAAGCACTTATGGTCAATTAATCTATGATAAAGGAGGCAAGAACATACAATGGAGAAAAGACAGTCTCTTCTATAAGTGGTGGTGGAAAAACTGGACAGCTACATGGGAAAGAATGAAATTAGAACATTCTCTAACACCATACACAAAAATAAGCTCAAGATGGATTAAAGACCCAAATATAAGACCAGATACTATAAAACTCCCAGAGGAGAATATAGGCAGAACACTATTTGCCATCAGCCACAGTAGTATTTTTTTGGATCCATCTCCTAGAGTAATGGAATTAAAAACAAAAAATAAACTAATGGGACCTAATTTAACTTAAAAGCTTTTGCACAGCAAGGGAAGCCATAAACAAAACCAAAAGGCAACCTACGGAATGGGAGAAAGTATTTTGGAGAATATCCTTGTTTGCTGGAAGTACATACTAAAATATTCGAAGGTGATGGGGCATCATGTTGGCAACTTACTCTCAGTTCAGGAAAAAAGAAAAAAGTTCTTTGCACTGTACTCACAACTGTTTTATAAATTCAAGATTGGAAAAGTACATAGAGGCACACATGGACACGCTTTCACTAGAAACTTAAAGTTAATTACTAAGTAATCCAAATATTCAGCTCTATAACTAGTAATTTTGTGTTTTTAAATTCCAATTTCCAAAGGAATGAATATATCAAAGGAAACAAGCTTATTTTACATCTTCACATTTGGATACATGGTCATAAAAAAATAATCTACATTGTCCTCCCTCTTGCTTTTGTTACCATTTCTGTCTGAAATCAATCAAAACAAACAAAACCAAATACTCTAATAGAGAAAGGTAGTCTGGGTTAGAAAATATATCACAAGTTATCTTCTCCTGGTCATACTTACTTGTTTGATACCTTATAAATGCCATACTCACAGGCTCAGTATTTTTAGCTATGCCATCCCTTTTCACTAACACCCTCAACCTGATAGAACAACAATTAATTTAAACATTCATTCAATATTTATTTAGCTCCTGTATTGGATGAAGAACACAATATAAGAGGAAATCACTGTTGTGAAGTTCACAGTTGAAAGAAAATAAAATTAGTCAAGTTTAAAATAATGCAGTATGTGCTTTAATAGAAATATGGGGTGTTGTGCAAGTGGAGAAGAAGGAATCCTTAACACTATCCGTAAAGGATCAGAGAAGGCTGCATAGGGTATGTGACACCTGAGATCAGTCTTGAACACTGAAATGGGCATTTGACAGACATATTTTAAAATTCAAAAGTAATAGTAATTTTATTTTTGTGTGAAGAGTTGAGAAACTGCCAGATTTAACTATATTTTTTTCTAGTTACTTTAGTGCCAAAAATGAATAAGCTGGTTTTAGGTTACCAGTGTGCTTTGACTATTATAGATATGTGTGTACCTTTACTAAATATGAGTAAATAAATTAAACAAATCTTTCTGTGCAGTGTGGCGTGCAGAATCTTAGTTCCCCTACCAGGGATCCAAGCCGTGCCCCCTGCAGTGGAAGAGCGGAGTCTTAACCACTGGACCACCAAGGAAGTCTATAAACAACAAATCTTAGTCAGAATTTTATTTTAACTGATCAAGTTTTTAAAAATGTGACTTTTACTGAGTTCCTATATCTCTCTGTCTTTCTAGAAAATGTTATAGTGAAACATCTAAGAAGGAGACTGGAATGGCATTTACCATTGGAATAACTTTAGTTCACCTCTAGTATTGCAGCACAGTTATATTTTTAACAAAGTAATTTTGAGAGTACAGATATAAAGGTTGTAATCCTAAAATTGGCATGTGTGTAGAATAGGCTGAGGAAAAAGAAGCAAATTAAAGAAGGAAAATGGTAAATTGAATTGAGCTTATTATTATAAGAAGCTATGCCATTTTTTGGTACAGTATGAGAATATAAGGTTATCAGCATTTTTTAAATATAAAAACTTGTATTTTAACCTGTTTTCATGTTAGAACTTTTTCCCAGGTACTATTTTCAGCTGTAGCTGTTAGAGGGTTGAATTTATCCCAGTCTACCTAGTTTTTCATTAACCTATTAGCATTTGACTAATAGGTTCAGAAAAATCTACTGCTTGTTAGTTGAAACTGCTAAGAGCTGGAATTGGAACTATTCTGCTTCTAGTATATATTCCAAATCTGATTTCATTTTGAGAAAAGTTCCTTTTAACCTTAATAGACTGACTTAAACATGTTATGATAAACAGCAGGTAGGATTATTTCTATTATAGGAGAGTGGGTAAGTAGATAGCTTATATTAGTGCTGTATTACACTTTGCCCACAACTTTGCAGAGCACTTTGATATATATTATTTTATTTCATCTTTTTGCACCTGAGAGGTATAGTTATTTATCCTCATCTTGTAGATAATGAAACCAAAACCCCAAAGGATTAAGAGACTTACCCAAGTTGGCAGTGTTAATCAGCTAGATTTAAAAAAGGTATTCTGACTTCTGATCTGTTCCTTTTTTTTCTGTAACCTTGGCCAAGATCATTTATTTACTGACTGACTGCAGATATAATAGTAAAAGACAAAAATGTGATTCCTGCCCTGAGTTTATCTTCTAGTTGGAGAGACAGACTAATAAATAATCCATTAAAAATTGTATGCTAAGTGCTCTGAAAGGGAAATAACAGTTTGATGAAGTGGAACATGAGACGGTGTCAGTGTACCAAGGGAATCAGAGAGGGGCTTTTGATAGAAGGTGACATCCAGTCTCAGTCCTGAAATTATAAAAATTCATCAGGTGAAGGAGCTGTGTTAGAGGAAGGATGTTTTAGGCAAAGGGGACACTATCATACTGGAAAATTTAGAGATGAGCAAGAGCTTAGTATGTTGGAGAATTGAAAGAAATTCAGTATAACTGGATTATAGAGCTAGAGATTGGGGAAGGGGAGAATAAGAGAGGGGAAAGGTATAGCTGTGCAAGACGTGGTAAACCAAGGCTGAATATGATAAGAACCTGAATTAGTAGCAACACGGATGGAGAAAAGAGACCCTCAAGTATCATAGAAAGCTGAATAAATGTGGTAGAAGTATAGTCAACTAGTGATATTTTATACGGTTATTGTATATGTCTTGTGTTTTCTTTGTGCAGTAAAGGTCACATGATCCTAATTGTTGAAAACAGGTAACTCTGCACTATTATTCACCATAGTGAATCTTGGAGATCAGCTCTGGCTATCAGATTCTTTTACAGCCATTTCTACTCTGACTTCTCTACTCTGGTATGTGTAGGTTAATCTTCCTCCAGTGTGTTCTAAAGTAGGTCTTGGACCCGAAGTTAATGGAGGGTAAATAAGTAAGTGAGGGTTACCCTTGATAGACCTTAATAACCTCTGTTGTCTAGAGAAGATGTTAGGGAGAAAGTAAGAATTATGATTTGTTACCATAATGGTACTTAGTTATTGATTTTTAAACATAAATTTAAGTCATTAGTATACTGAATATTAAGCTATTTGGGGGAGGTGGCCATTTATTCGTGTATTCAGTGTATTTTGTGCTCAGTGTTTTAAAGAGGCTCACCATTGTTAATAGGGCAGACACAATTTCAGCATAGTTTGGTAAGTGCTACTTTAAAATAATTGTTTCATGCTAAAAATAAGGCAGCAGAAGATAACGAGTTCCATTTTGGATATGTTGAGATTAAGATGCTTATGGGATATTGAGCACCTACTATATACCAAGCACTAATCTAGGTGCTGGAGATACAGAATTAAAACAAGGTTCCTGCCCCCACCAGTTTATATTTTGGTAGTTGGAAAGAGACAATAAACAAATAATTATCAAATGTCAGAGGGTAAGATTAGACAAATCCATAGAAACAAAGTAAATTAGTGGTTGCCAGAGATTTGGGGCATGAGGGAGTAGGGAATGACTTGCTAATGGATATGGAGTTTCTTTTTGGGTTATGAAAGTGTTCTGGAATTTTAGGTAGTGGTGATGACTAAAAGTTTGTGAATAAACTCAAACCACTGAACTGTACAGTTTAAAGGATGCATTTTATTATGTAAATTATATCGATAAAAAATGGTAGGGAGTGAAAAAAACAAAGCAGGATTAGGAAGGATAATAAAGTGCTACTGGGTGCTATTTTATTTAGGGTGGTCAGAGTGCCTCAAAGAAGTGGTGCCTCATTTGTACAGAGACCTGAAGGAATTGAGGGAGTAAGCTATGGTAATATCTAGGGAAAGAATTTTCCAGATGTAGGAATGTTAAGTTTAGAGGATTTGAGATCGGGAAGGTGCTTGGCATGTTCAAGAAACTGCTAGTAAGGAGGCTAGTGTGGCTGGAGCAGAGAGCGTAAGGAGGAGAGTTGTAGGAGATAAAGTGAGAGCGATGTTAGTGTGCTGAGATCACATAAGGACTTCAGGTTTTACTCTGACATGGGAGCTGAGGAGTGAATTGCATTAGGTTTTAAATGGATTATTCAGGCTACAGTGTAGATAACAAAGTATAGGAGTGAAATAGCAATTCATTTAGGAGGCACTTGCTTTAGTCCGGGTGAGACAATTAGACCAGGATGGTAGTAGTGGAGGTAGCAAGAAGTGGTGGAGTTCTGGATATATTTTGTAGGGAAAGCAGACAGAAATTGCTTATGGATTAGGTGTGGAGTGTGAGAGAAAAAGATAAGTGAAAGATGATAACCGAAATTTTTGAACTGAGCAAACTGAAAGAATGGAGTTCTCATTTAACAAGATGGTAAAGACTCTGGTGGAGTAGGGGGAAAGTAAATGAAGAGATTGACTTAAGACTTATTAAGGATGAAATGTCTATATAAGTATCCAAATGAAGATGAGTCAGTATTTATATCTAACAATCTGGAATTGAAAGCAAACATTGATAGTCATCAGCTTATGAATGTCATTGGATTTATGGTTGAAGTTGAAATGAATAATCAAGGAAGAAAAATAGGAAAGAAGGTTGAGGATTCTTTTCCCTGGGGAAACATCCAAAATATTTAAGGGGAATGGAAAAGTAGTAGACTAAAGAGGAATCAAAGAGGAAAGAAAAGAAACAGAAGATAATGGAGAGAGGCATTTCCAGTAGTAGAGTCAGAAGTTGCAAATAACTCAGTAAGGAGTTTATTGGTGACAAAAATTTTAATGAACTAGTGGAAACAGAAGCCAAGTAGTAGTAGTTTGAGTAATAAATGTAAGTAGAGGACGTGGAGGCAGCTAGTGAAAACAACTGTTGTACTAAGTGTGGTTGTGAAGGGAAGGGGAGGTGGAAGCTAGAAAGAGATACAATAGGAGTAGGAACCTTGTGAAATGAGGGAGTTGAAGATAAAGGGTAGGGATTTATTAATAGAAGAAACTTTTGAAGGACCAAGGAAGAAAAAGGGGTCTAGTACACAGGATTTCTTCTTCTCTTGGACTTAAAAGTTACAGAGGTAAGGATAATTTGTAACTGGGAAAGGAAGTATGGGGAATTCATGCCTTATAACCTGCCTGTTTTCTCTCTGGAGCAGTAAATACTCATTTATCAAGAATGATAGATATAAGTTGGTGGCTTTAAGATGCGGGAGCTGAGGGAATTCCCTTGCGCTTTCACTGCCTAGGGTGTGGGTTCGATCCCTGGTGGGGGAGCTAAGATCCCACAAGCCCTGTGGCATGGCCAAAAAAAGGAGAAAAAAAAAAAAAAAGAAAGGTGGGGGAGCTGAGGAAGAATACTTAAAAAAAAAAGTTTCCCTCAGCTACTTTGAGGAAGACCATGAATTCATAGTAGTTCTGGTCTGTGTGTTTTTATTTTCTCAAAGATTAGGCACTATGGCTCAGGAATATTAAAGATGAGTGGTTAGGGTTATTGAGGATTGGGCATGATTAATAGGGTGAATATGTTAGAAAAAAACAGTAAGGGCTGGGTAAAATAATTCTTCAAGACACAACCTCATCTACTCCTTGAAGTTACCTTCCATTGGTCTTTTTTATTTTGTGTTTCTTTTGCCTGTTAATGCTGCCTTATGTTTAACCTATATAATTAATATATATTTATATATTTATTTATCTTGAATTTTTAAAATATAGAAAGGTACAAAACAAGGACAAATCACATGAAAGCCTATTGTATCTAGGTATGACCACCGTTAATATGTTATTCTTTCAGACATCTCTCTCTGTACTCTATGTACATCTACTTATTTGTACATTTCTGTGTAAATGCGATATATTACGTCCTGTTTTCTTATCTGCTTCCTGATATTATTATGTATAGATCTATTATAATTATTATAATAGCTGCAAAGTACAGTAGTCCCTCAGTATCTACCAGGGATTGGTTCTAGGACCCCCAAGGATACCAAAATTTGCAAATACTCCAGTCCCTTATGTAAAATGACTAGTACTTACATATAACTTACACATATCCTCCATATACTTAGATCATCTCTAGATTACTTATAATATTTAATACAATGTAAATGCTTTGTAAATAGTTGCCAGCCTGTAGCAAATACAAGTTTTGCTTTGGGGAACTTTTTTGATTTTTTTCTTTTTTTCTTTTTTTTGGATTTGTGGTTGGTTGCATCCAAGGATGCAGAACCTGGGAATACAGAGGGCTGACTGTATTCCATAGTGTAATAACAAAATGTACTTAAATCAACCAATATTTGATGATGGGATTTTATTTTATTTTTTAACTGTTATAAACATCACTATAAAGAATACCATGAATGCTTTTTTTTTTTGGTACTGATATGGTTATTTCCTGTGAATAATAATAGCTAATACTTATGTAGTGTTTTCTCTATGGAGAACTCTATTTTAAGCACTTAAATTTGTCTTTATTTTAAAATTTGTTCTGCTGTTAAATTTCAAGGAGAATCTTTCAGACATGCATCTTTTAGCTTTATCTTGAGAATAGAGTAACTGAATAAGACTACCCACATATAATTAGATAAGACCACGCCCACACCATCCTATAATGTTTTGGTTAAATGCTTAGGCTTTGGGGTCAGAACAGATCTGTATTCAAATCCTTGTTCTGCTACTTACTGTAGTTGTAGGACTCTAGCTTTCCTGTTTGTTAAATGAAGGGCATTTAAAGCACAAGACCTTTTTTTCTTGGGAAAATTGTATAACTAAGAAGAAATAATTATTTTTTAAAAATTTAGCTAATTAAATTCTTCAGGGTGCAATTTAATGTTAGGATTTCCTTTTCTAAGTTAAGAGAAGGTAAAGAAATATTCATTATCTTCTGTCTAGTAAACGTTCATAAAATTAAATCTGTTCTATTGCTATAAATCATGTATTCAGAGAATAGTTAATGATTGAAGAAAATGTCCATGATGAATGTTAAATTTTTAAAAAGGAAAGTATAAAACTATGATCCCAATTTTACTAAAAAAAAGTCTCACAGGAAATAGATTAAAATGTTAGAATAGTTACCTCTGAGAACTGGGATTTGAAGTGACTTTATTTTCTCCTTTATACTTAAAAAAATCCCCATTTTCTATGATATATCCTTTATATATCTTTTTTGTCTGTCACTTTTATAATTTAATAAAACATTAAAATGTTCAAATAGGAAGTTTTGTGTATTAGAACATTGTAACTAACTGAAACTTTTATGATACCATCTTTTTAATTTTTCCTC
Organism: Hippopotamus amphibius kiboko; assembly: GCF_030028045.1. Taxonomy (NCBI): domain Eukaryota; kingdom Metazoa; phylum Chordata; class Mammalia; order Artiodactyla; family Hippopotamidae; genus Hippopotamus; species Hippopotamus amphibius. The sequence continues at coordinate 17,204,173 of NC_080201.1, read as the reverse complement.
ACAGATTTTAATTTTCAGCGTTTGCATTTATTGCAGCCCTCTAAGTCCTCTTCATGTTTTTCATTTATATAATGTATTATAGGACTTAGAACATATTTTGCTATTAAGGTCTGCTTCTGTGATGTGTATAATTTCAGGATTATCATTTCCTTCATATGTATTCTAAATAAAAGAACTTGAGATTTGAATAATTTACTTGTCAGTACTATTATATACAAGTACCTTTTGGTGATTGAGAGACCTACCAGTTACAGATTTCCAGTGGCATTAATATTAATTAATGAAATTAGCTCTATTATATTAATGATTATTTAATTATATAAATACCAGTAGCTAAAATTTGTTTAATTCTTTCAAAGGGGCTGGGTCATTAAATTCTTTTTTTTAATCAATTTCTTTTTTTAATTAATTAATTAATTGGCTGTTAGGTCTTTATTGCTGCACACGGGCTTTGTCTAGTTGTGGCCAGTGGGGGGTTATTCTTCCTTGTGGTGCACGGGCTCCCCATGGCTGTGGCTTCTCTTATTGCGGAGCACAGGCTCTAGGTGTGGGGGCTTCAGTAGTTGAGGCACATGGGCTCAATAGTTGTGGCTCCTGGGCTCTAAAGCACAGGCTCAATAGTTGTGGTGCTCGGGCTTAGTTGCTCTGCAGCATGTGGGATCTTCCTGGAGTGGAGCAGGGATCGAACCCGTGTCCCCTGCATTGGCAGGCGGATTCTTAACCACTGCACCACCTGGGAAGTCCCGGGGTCATTAAATTCTTGAATTATCTCCTTTAATCCTCAGAATAACCCTATGAAGTATAGATAGCATCATAACTCATCTATTTTACAGATCAGAAAACAGACTGAAAGTGATTTGTCCACGGGTACATGGCAGCAAGCAATAGAACTGGCATTCAAATGGTACTCAATTTGCTACCAGAACCACCTCTCCCTTCCGCCCATGATAGATTTATCTGTCCTGGTTGTTGTGTTAGATTTGCTGAGATAATTTCTATTTAAAACACCTAGCACCTCATTTGGTACCTAGTAGGTAGTTGTATGGTGGGGTTTTTTGTTTGTTTTTTGTTTTTGTTTTTTCCTAATTAGAAGAGCAATTACTTTGACTTAGGTGGCATATTCCCTGGTGGTCAAATAAGGAATTGTTCTTTAAAATCTCTTTATTGAGATGAAATTAATGTAAGTTAACCATTTTAAAGTGAACAATTCACAGTGTTATGCAACCACTATCTCTATATCTCTAGCTCAAAAACATTTTTATCACTCCCAAAAGAAACCCTGTACCCATTAAACACTTGTTCCCCACCTTCACCTCCCCTTAGCCCCTAGTAACCACCAATCTGTGTTCTTTCTCTATGGATTTATCCATGTGGTTACTTTATAAGTGGAATCATACAATATGTGATCTTTTGTGTTTGGCTTTTATCACTTAGCGTGTTTTCAAGATGTATCCCCCTTGTAGTGTCTTGTTAGTATTTCATTCCTTTTTAATGGGTGAATACTATTCTATTGTATGGATACCACAATTTGGTTATCCATTCATTTTCTGATGGACGTGTAGGTTGTTTCTACCTTTTGACTGTTGTGAATAGTGCTGCTAGTCACATGCTATGAATATGCATGTATATGAATTTGTTTGAGTACCAGTTTTCAATTCTTTGGGGTATAGGAAGTAGGGTTTTTGTTTGTTTAAAAAAAAAAGTGGCCTTTATTGGATTCTTTAAAACTCTATAAAAATATTAACAAAAAAAGAAAATGGAAAAGCAGTATATTAAAAAGTATGTTATACATATTTATATCTTTATCATCTTGCATGGAGCCTTACAAATATTAGATGTTTAGTAAATATTAAATTGAACTATTGGTTTTGAGACTGCTTTCTAATTCTGATTTTGCTGTCAACTATCTGATTTGGGGCAAATTCTTAATCTCTGGCCCTATATAGATAAAGTTTATATATCTATGAAGTATATAGATATAGTTTCTATATCTATAACATAAAGAAGTAGACTAAATAAACTCTTTAAAAATCACATTATTAACTTCTGTGAAAGTCTACACCTTTTTTTTTTTTAAATAGGAAGTGTTTTGGTACTGCATCTTTATTTCACCCTCTGGAAGATCAGGTACTTCCCAGCCCTTGACTATCATATACAGTTTCTTTCTCATTAAATTTGCCTCTGGAGAGGGATCAAGAAAGTTGAGACCACCATTTTAGTCTTTTAAGCTCTTGCAAAGTTTCTAAAGGAAAGACTCAACTTTTGATGAGTCATCTTTCTCTTTCATTCATAAAACTCCTAGTGTAGAGATGGAAAACTCAGATGCCTACAGGACTCAGTGTAATGTAAATCAGTGAAATTGTCTGAATGGTACTTTCAGTAACTGGAAAGCACACTAAAAGAGTTTTCCTTGTGGGAATATATACTTCATGTTGCCAGATCTTGTGATTTGTCAAGAGAAGCCAGAAATCTGAATTATGTAAAATCCCATTATTAAATGTTGACTACTAATTCATAATGTTTTAGAACACTGTGCAGGCCAGACAGAACACTTTTGCAGTCCAGATATGTACTGTAGAAAGTGCAAGACCTGCAGAAAGAAAGTTGTGCATTTCAAAGTGAATTTAGTCATGAGATATTCACCTGATTGCCTTTGGAATAAGAGAAATAATGCTCACTGAATATCTCAATAACACCTCCTCATTGCAAACCCTTTTGAGGGCAGGAATTATGAATTTTATTTATGTTAGTAGCTCCAAATAATATCTCCATAACTCAGTGGTTCCTGGTAATCCCTCAGTGAATGCATGTAATTTTAGCAGCTGTGGCTCCCTTCATAACAAAGTTTATAGATTTCTGGTAGAAACAACCACAGGTTATAACCAGTTCACGTGTAAACTTTTGGCATATTTTAGGTTGGGGGATTTGAGGTTGGGGAAACAGCTGCAGTACTGTGTTGTTAGTGTGTGTTTAGCTCTTGTTGACCCTCATGTTTATATTTTTAGCTTTACTAGGACAATAGTAATTATTTCTGTATTTTTTACTTTGTTTCGCTTCCCTAAAAAAATGAACTGATTTGAATAAGTAGAACTTCATTATTTTTATTTTTGTTTTTTAAAGGTGCTAGCCACATCATTAGATATTTCTCTCTTCTGAGTCCTTTGTATGAAGTTTGAATTCTGTTTCCTGCGTCCATTCATCTATCCATCCATTTAATAAATATTATATTGACCTTATCTAAGATGCCAAGGCCCTGTAAGATCTGCCCTCTACCATCCCCACTAACCTTTTCTCATGCTAGGAAGTGAACTCTCTTGATTACTATGTTTTAGCCACACTGCACCTTTCAGTTACTCAAACATGCCATGTCTTTTCCTGCCTAAGGACTTTTGTACATATTGTTCCCTCAGATTATTTTACTTCTCTTTCTGCTCTTTGAGTTGCTGATTCTTCTTATCCCCAGGAACCTTACAGAGAGGGCTTCTCTGGCTGTCTTCTCTTAAAGTAGTCTCCCCTTTTTAAAAAATAATTAATTAATTAATTTATTGGCTGTGTTGGGTCTTCATTGCTGCACACCGGCTTTTCTCTAGTTGCGGCGAGCGAGGGCTACTCTTCGTTGTGGTGCTTGGGGTTCTCATTGCGGTGGCTTCTCTTGTTGTGGAGTACGGGCTCTAGGTGTGTGGGCTTCAGTAGTTGTGGCATGTGGCCTCAATAGCTGTGGCTGCTAGGCTCTAGAGCAGAGGCTCAGTAGTTGTGTCGCATGGGCTTAGTTGCTCCTCGGCATGTGGGATCTTCCCAGCTCAGGGCTCGAACCTGTGTCCCCTGCATTGGCAGGCAGATTCTTAACCACTGCGCCACAAGGGAAGCCCCTCCACGTTATTCTTTATTACAGATTCTTATTTTTCTTCCCAGGATTCATCTCACTTTGAATTGTTAAAAATTGTTTCCTTGTTTTTCTCTTTTTCTCATTACAGAAAAATTCCTTAAGGACAGGGACCTTTTTTCCTTATTCAATTTTGTATCCTTGGCTCACAGTAAACTACTTTTGAATAAGTTAATTACTCGTCAGCATAATACTCATATGCCTGCATTATGCTGGACAGTTTGTTCTAGGTGTGTTATATACATTATTGCTAGTGCTCACAACTCTACAAGGTAGATAGATATTACTGTCATATTATAAATGAGACAGTCAAGGCTTACTGTGATGAGTAACTGGCCCAAAGTCAGAAAATAAGTGATAGAGCTGTAATGAAAGCCCATTTCTCACTGCCTTTGCTCTTTCATTATGACATGCTACTTACCTCTTATTTATTGTGAGTAATATTGGTATCCTGACACAAGGATCATACTGCTTTTATATATTTCTATATAACCTTGTGGCTTTCTCCTTCCTCCCTACCCCCCCCTTCATACAAAAAAGATTGCAGTAATATTTGAAATACCTAATAACCATCTGCTACATATATAGTATCTCATGGTATTGACTTTCTGATTGAAGCCAAATGAGTTCATATACTTTTGTTTAATAATAATAACACCCTCTAGTATTAGAAGTTTTATACTGAGTCTTATTAATTCCTAATGCCTCTATATTGATATAATTGTCTCTTTAAACATTAATAGGTATAGAAAGATTTCTTACATGCCTCTTAAGCATCTACTTCTAGAGCACAGCCACTGGCAAAAAGAAATAACTGAATTATCTTTTAGTGCACTTTGAAGTGCTCCCACCGAAGTCCCTTAATTTTTTACCTCTTCATCTCAAAAATTTGTTTAGATCTTCTCATTTTCTATTTTCTTTTTCTTTCATGTTAGTAGAAGAAATGCCCAGTCTTTTTCTAAGGTGCCCGCAATCTCCTGGACTTGATTCCATGACATACTTTACCTTGCTTTAATATTTTTCAACTCTTCTTTTTCATTATTTTCTGTCATGTTTTTGTTTCCTCATAGCAGTAGTCGTCAAACTGTGTTTAACTACAATTTCTATGGAGTTGCCACTGCACGATACAATTCCAAAAGAAATTATACTTAAAAAGAAAGTTAGAAAACAGATTCCTTATAGTAGTATAATTCTATAACAGTGCCCTGAAAACTGTTATTGTATTCATTGCTATACTTATCTCAACTTCTTCACCATCTAATTGTCCCTTAACCCTTCATTAGCACACAAGCATTCTCTCAGAAATTGTTACGATTTCACAGTTATCAAATCTGATGGTGTTGTCTTATTTAAATCTCTTTTATATTTTCTCTCTTGAATCTTCAAGCTTTTCCTCATTACTGGCTGTTTTCCTTATATTGTCAAGCATACATAATTTCTTCCCACGATAAAATAACATAAACCCTTTATTTTGCCCTGTCTCCTTAAGTATTCTTTTCCTTCTTCTTGGAAGGACTTTGTAAAATAATACTCTTTCTACTTACACTGCGTCTACTTCCTCACTTCCATTTGGTTGTCAACTCTCTGCCTTCTGGCTTCTATCCCCATTACTCCCTTGGTACTTCCTTGGCAAAGGTATCAAGAAATACCTTTTGCCACATCAAATAAACACATTCTTTCAAGTTTTTTCTTACTTGAACTAAATGAGACATTTTCATTTTGGGGCATCCACTTCCAAGACTATTCTTTTTGATGCTCTGTTCTCCAGGCTATTCTCTGACTTCTTCTCTAGCTTTTTTCCTGGCTTTTTTTTCTCACTCTGACCCTCTGCCTCTTCATTCATTGTATGGTCTGTCAGCATTCTTATATATTCCCACAGCTTCTGTTTTCTTGTTCATTCATGCATTCATCAAATGAGTGCCTGTTTGTGCCAGGCACTGTGCTGTTGTTGAGGAGACAGTGTGAATGAGTTGGATATAGCCACTGTCCTCATGATATGTGTAGCATAATAAGAAATACAGGTAGACATAATTCAAAAAGACACATGCACTCCAGTGTTCATTGCAGCACTATTTACAATAGCCAGGACATGGAAGCAACCTAAATGTCCATCAAGAGATGCATGGATAAAAAAGATGTGGTACATATATACAACAGAATATTACTCAGCTGTAAAAAGCAATGAAACTGGGACATTTGTAGAGACATGGATGGACCTAGAGACTGTCATACAGAGTGAAGTGAGTCAGAAAGAGAAAAACAAATATTGTATATTAACACATATATGTGGAATATAGAAAAATGATACAAATCATCCGGTTTGCAAGGCAGAAACAGAGACACATGTAGAGAACAAACATATGGACACCAAGTGGGGAAAGCGGGGAGGGTTGGGAGAGAATGAATTGGGAGATTGGGATATCAAATTGTACACTCTAACTGTGTGCAGTTTATTGTATGTTAACTATATCTCAATAAAAGTTCTTAAAAAAAAAAGAAAAGAAATACAGGTAGATAAGCTGGTAATTGTGAAACAGTGGGTAATAAGTGTTCTGGTAGAGGAAATATAGAGAAGGGATACCTAAATTAGATTGGAGGGGTTAGGAAAAGCTTTTTGGAAAGAAGTAACAGTTGAAAGGGGCTGAGGGAAGGTCGGTGTTGCAGGCAGAAGCAACAGCATTTGCAAAGAAATAAAGGTAAGGGAGTGCATGGGTGAAGTGTTGAAAATCATTGTATCTTGAGAGTGTGGAGGGAAAGAGGAGTATGGAGAGGGATAAGCGTGCATGGCTGTAAAGTAGGCACTCATATAAATATTCATTCAACAAGTATTTAATTAGTGCTGTTATTTTATAGTCATATTGCCACATAATTACACACTTTAATAGCTTAGTTTTCACTCTTGCAGCTATGAGCAATCAAAACTAGGTTTTAGAAGATAACTGAGTCTATGATAATTACTTATTGCTATGGACTGGTCTTATGATAGGTTTGTGCTGCTTATATAACTAGATCTGACTCAAAAGATTCAAAGATTCTTTCCGTGATTATCCAAGACCTTGACCTCCAGTCTCTGAGTTTTAATTATAATCATTGTCAATAATATATAACCTATTCTCATTCTCTAAATGTTTAATATATATTATTGCCTTATTCCAACTAGATTTTCAGTTTTTTGAGGGCATAGTCTACCATGTTTTTAATTTCTGTTGCATATTCCTTTGTGCATAGAATACAAAGGGTACACTTATGTGTCTTTATGTACAGAGTATTTTTGTACTTCTGTAAGATTAAGACTCTCATCTTTTTTAAACCTCAAAGGGCTTAACCCAGTATTTTTTACATAGGATATGTATAATATTTATCAAATATGTAGTTAACCTAAAAAATTTCTTTAAATCTGTTGAAGGTTATTAAGTAGAACATGGTGATATTAGTTCTTAATCCTCTCTGAGTAAAGGACATACTAATATGGGTTAAAATTATTATATAACGACTCCTTTTCTAGCCAAGATAGGGTAATAGGGGCCAGATTTTCCCTCTTGCCTGAAGCAACTAAAAAGCCAGATAAATACATGAAGCAATGATTCTCTTCACATTTAACATCAGGCCACGAAGGAAAATGATCCTTGAGGGAAAAAACCAAATGAGATGAGCCCTACAAGTGCCCTGGCTTACTCCCTGGAGAAAGTTCCAGGCTTTGGTGTGAAAGGGGAAGTACAAGTAGAGCCCAGTAGTCTCTCTAAATTGAGGAGGTAGAGCTAGGAGTCTGGAAAAGCCAAGATACCTAGAGTTCTCAGGGCAGAGTTTTAGAAAGGAGGGATATGGACACAGAGAATTCTGGAGATCTGCAGAGGGTCTTCTTTGAGTATTCAGCTGAGTGGTGATCATTACATGCATGTGGGAAAACTACCCAAGACTGAGGAAAGAACTACCTGAAAGGATTAGAGGGAGCAGCGCTCAGACCTCACAGAGGGCTGGATATGATGCCTGTTTGTACCAGCGAGAGTAGAAAACCTCTGAACACTTGGGTAGTGTTAAGAAGGGTCTTGACTCAGTAGTAAGGAAAAATTAACCCTGGACTAAACATGCTCTGGTCATGGATAACAGAGCTTAAAAAAGCAAGAACTAAAAGGATCAAACTATTCCCAAGTAACTTAATAACCATATCCTAAAATAAAGCTCAATAATATTTATAGGAATACGAACATATCCAGCACAAAAGCTAAAATTCTCGATGTCTGGCAACCAGTCAAAAATCATCGCCATTGTTCTAAAAGTTTGTTTTATTTTATCAAAAATCATCAGTCATGGAAAGAGGCAGAAAATTACAAATGTAACGAGAAAAATCAATAAATCGAAACTGATTAAAAAATGACTTGTGGCTTTTTAGCCTGTGCCAGTTGGCATTTCCAGATTATTGGCCTTCCCAATACGCAGTCTGGTATATATGAGGCAAAAAGAAAATCCAGAGAACTCACTGCTGCATCATTCCTAGGTCCCACCATCCCTACCTGGTCTACCTTCTCTTCACCACCTTTCAGTCTTCTTAAGTGGTTTGTTTGTTTTTGTTTTTTAATATTTATGTATTTATTTATTTGGCTGTACCAGGTCTTAGTTGCAGCACGTGGGATCTTTGTTGTGGAGTATAGGATCTTTTAGTTGCGGCATGTGGGATGTTTTAGTTGATCTCTTTAGTTGCAGTATGTGGGATGTAGTTCCCTGACCAGGGATCAAACCTGAGCCCCCTGCATTGGGAACGTGGAATCCTAGCCACTGGACCACCAGGGAAGTCCCTTAGGTGTGTTTTCTTTTAAATGTATGTAATGTCCAAGGTTTTTAGCTAAACTTAGTAGAAGGACTGGGGAAAAATGTGTCTACTCCACCTTTCCAAAAGTGAATGCCTCCGAGAGTTATATTTTTTGGAGTGTAAACAAATGTGCCTTGATGAATCAATTGGATATCAATATGAAAAACAATGAACTTTGACTTCAGTAATACAATAACACCAATTCCAGATGGATCATTGATATAAATATGAAAGGTAAAGCAAAAAGACTTCCAGAAGAAAGCAGAATGTCTTCATGTCCATGGGGTATGCAAAGATTTCTTAAACACAACACAAAGATCACTAACCATAAATGAAAAGATTGATAGATTGAACTTCGTTAAAATTAAGAAAGAATGAAATTAGAACACTTCCTAACACCATACACAAAAATAAACTCAAAATGGATTAAAGAGTTAAATTTGATAAGGCCAGACACTATAAAACTCTTAGAGCAAAACATAGGCAGAACACTCTATGACATAAATCAAAGTAAGATCCTTTGTGACCCATCTCCTAGAATAATGGAAATAAAATAAAAAATAAACAAATGGGACCTAATGAAACTTAAAAGCTTTTGCACAGCAAAAGAAACCATAAACAAGACAAGAAGACAACCCTCAAAATGGGAGAAAGTATTTGCCAACGAAGCAGCTGACAAAGGATTAATCTCCAAAATATACAAGCAGCTGATGCAGCTCAATATCAGAAAAGCAAATAACCCAATCCAAAAATGGGCAGAAGACCTAAATAGACATTTCTACAAAGAAGACATGCAGATGGCTAACAAACACATGAAAAGATGCTCAACATCACTAATCATTAGAGAAATGCAAGTCAGAGCCACAAGGAGGTATCACCTCACACTGGTCAGAATGGCCATCATCAAAAAATCTAGGAACAATAAATGCTGGAGAGGGTGCAGAGAAAAGGGAACCCTCCTGCACTGTTGGTGGGAATGTAAATTGGTACAGCCACTATGGAAAACAGTATAGAGGTTCTTTAAGAAACTAAAAATAGAACTACCATACGTCCCAACAATCCCACTACTGGGCACATACCCTGAGAAAACCATAATCCAAAAGGAAATATATACCCCAGTGTTCATTACAGCACTGTTTACAATAGTCAGGACATGGAAGCAACCTAAATGCCCATCAGCAGATGAATGGATAAAGAAGATGTGGCACATATATACAATGGAATATTACTCAGCCATAAAAAGGAATGAAATTGAGTTATTTGTAGTGAGGTGAATGGACCTAGAGTCTGTTATACAGAGTGAAGTAAGCCAGAAAGAGAAAAACAAATACCATATGCTAACTCACATATATGGAATCTAAAAAAATGGTACTGATGAACCCAGTGGCAGGGGAAGAATAAAGATGCAGGTGTAGAGAAGAGGCTTGAGGACACAGGGTGGGGTCAAAGGGGAAGCCAGGGTGAAGGGGGAAGCCAGGACGAATTGAGAGAGTGGCACTGACGTATATACACTACCAAATGTAAAATAGATAGCTAGTGGGAAGCTGCTGCATAACACAGGGAGATCAACTTGATGATGGGTGATGACTTAGAGGACTGGGATAGGGAGGGTGGGAAGGAGTCTCGGGAGGGAGGGGAAATGGGGACGTATGTACAAATACAGCTGATTCACTTTGTTGTACAGCAAAAACTGGCACAACAGTGTAAAGCAATTATATTCCAATAAAGAGCTTTAAAAAATTCAGAACTGTTTATTAAAGATACCATTAAGGGAGTAGAAAAGCAATCCACGTATGGGAGAAGTCATTATTTACAGTATGTATATTTGACATAGGATTTACATCTAGAATATATAATGAACTCCTTCCTACAAATTAATTTTTTTAAAAAAAAGGACAACCAAATTTAAAAATGAGTAAAAGACTTGAAGAGCCCCTTCAGGAAAGAAGTGACCAGTAGGCATGACCAAAAGGTGCTCAAAATCATTAATTTTCAGAGAAATGCAGATTAAAGCCACAATGTCATACCATTCCATCTCTAGCAGATCACTTATACAAAAAATTATAAAAGTGTTTTCTTTTGACTGAGCTTATGGAGTAGCGAGAACTTTCATACACTGATGTTGAGAGTGTATATTGTTACAACCACTTGGGAAAACTATTTAGCAGTATCAACTAAAGTTGAATATACACATACCTTCTGACTCAAGAGTTTCACTCTAGGTGTGTATCCAAGTACATATTTGCACATATAAGAATGTTTATGACAGTATTTTTGTAAAAGGTAAAAACTGTAAACAATTCAGTTATTTAATAGCAGAATGGATTTAATTGTTGAACAGTCACATGACAGAATAACGTATAGCAGTGCAAAAGAATGAATTGCTGTAAGTAACAACACTGATAAACTGAACAAACATAATGCTGAGTGAAAGAAGCTAGGGACAAAAGAGAGGTATATCCTATATGATTTCTTTATATAAAGTTTATAAACAGGCAAAACTATATAGTGATAGAAGTCGGAAGATTGGTTACCTCTTGGGGTAGTTCCTGGGAGGAAGCATGAAGGATGCTTAATCTTAGCTGAGTAGTGGTTTTGTGTGTTCACTCGTTTAAATTCTTCAAGTTCAAGATTGAAGATATGTATACTTTACTATATGTATATATTATGCTTTAATAAAAAATTAAAACACTACAAAAGAAATAATCTATTTTGAAATTATGATTAGTAATTTATAAGATTCGTAATAAATATCCATCTTATTTATATATACTTTAGAATCAAATCACTTTACACATGTCAATTCTATGATTATAAATATAAAAGTACTTTGTAAACTCTAAACTGTAATATTATCAGGTATAATTTATTTTTGGAACAGTTTTCAATTTTCTAGAGCTGTTTCTGTTTATCGACCATATTGTGGCAGAGAGATTTATGTAAGATACCCTTTCATTTGCTACTGTAAAATGACAACTGAAAAATCATTATCAGAATTAATGAAAAGAGTGGCTTCATTGATCAGTCAAGTGACATCCATTCAGTTCTCACAATCAAGCTTTTTTTTTTTTTGGCAAGAAACAAAGTATTAAACTTTTATATAACAAATATTATTTGTATTGGAGAATAGCCAAGAGATGACCTGGAAGACTACCATATGCCATCAGTAGGCGAATTTTACCCATTGAAATTCTTTGGGTTTGCCCTTTAGAGATATTTCTAGATAATTTTTCTCAGGCTCAAAAATGACAAATGAGCTAATTTGTTTCATTATTTTAGGTCCTATGGATGTCTACCTGGTCATATCAAATCTAAAAATCTAAATATCTAAAATTATCTATCACCATGTGAAATAGCAGTTGTCATTTTAGTCAGGAAAGATAAACAGCGTCCCTTTCCTCTTTTTGATATGTAAATATAAATAGTGTTTAGGAAAAAAAATATTAGCAATATTCAAAGAGACAGTAAACTCAGGCCAGTATGTTTGAGGCTGAATTTCATGCTTTAAAGTAATGGCTCTTCACAATGAGGTATCACCTCACACCGGTCAGAATGGCCATCATCAAAAAATCTAGAAATAATAAATGTTGGAGAGGGTGTGGAAAAAAGGGAACTCTCCTGCACTGTTGGTGGGAATGTAAGTTGGTACAGCCATTATGGAAAACAGTTTGGAGGTTCCTTAAAAAACTAAAAATAGAACTACCATATGATCCAGTAATCCCACTACCGGGCATATACCCAGAGAAAACCATAATCCAAAAAGAAACATGTACCATAATATTCATTGCAGCACTATTTACAATAGCCAGGACATGGAAGCAACCTAAATGCCCATCAAAAAAATGAGTGGATAAAGAAGATGTGGCATATATATATATATATATATATATATATATACACACAATGGAATATCAGCCATAAAAAGGAATGAGATGGAGCTATGGGTAATGAGGTGGATAGACCTAGAGTCTGTCATACAGAGTGAAGTAAGTCAGAAAGAGAAAAACAGATACTGTATGCTAACTCATATGTATGGAATCTTAAAAAAAAAAAAATGGTACTGATGAACCCAGTGACAGGGCAAGAATGAAGTTGCAGATGCAGAGAATGAACTGGAGGACACGGGATTGGGGGGGCGAGGAGCGAAGGGGAAGCTGGGACGAAGTGAGAGAGTAGCATAGACATATATACACTACCAATTGTAAAATAGATAGCTAGTGGGAAGTTGCTGTATAACAAAGGGAGATCAACTCGATGATGGGTGATGCCTTAGAGGGCCAGGACAGGGAGAGCCGGGAGGGAGTCGCAGGAGGGAGGGGATATGGGGTTATATGTATAAATACAGCTGATTCACTTTGGTGTACCTCAAAAGCTGGTACAAGAATGTAAAGCAATTGTATTCCAATAAAGGGCTTAAAAAAAAATAATGGCTCTTGGCCAGAATCAACTTTGGAACTTCATAAAAATATGCATTCTGTGGTCCTATGTACTGAAACCTTTATGATGGAATCCCAGGCATCTTCATTCAGCGGGAAAAAAATATTTATATGCACAATTCTGATATTCCTTGTTGATTACCACTCTCTTAAGAAAGAGGCAGAAGTAAAGAAATTGGTTATTTGTTTATTGCTACTCACAGTAGAAAAATATTTTTCATCTTTGTAAACAATCAGCTTATGTCTAAAAGTATGAGGTTTGCATATTTCTTCTGTTTGTTGTTGATAATCGTTGTATAGAATAGAAAAGACAAAGTGAGCCTTGTTGATTTCTTCAGTAGTTGCTTGAAGGAGGAGAAAATTATGTTACATGGGGAATTCGATAGCAGTCCAGTGGTTGGGACTCCGCACTCCCAATTCAGGGGGCGTGGGTTCAATCCTTGGTCAGGGAACTAAGATCCCACATGCTTCACAGCATACCCTCCCCCCACCAAAAAAAAAAGATGTAAAAAAATCATTTTACATGAATAGAGGAGAAGAAATTTGATAGGAAATAACTTTAATCACTGAAAATGAAGACCCTAATATGAAAAGTAGTTTTTATATGTTCATTGGGAAAATGGTAGTTTAGATGATGATGGGGTAGAAGTTGGAAGATGGGGCATGAGGAAATAGGGTATTTGGGGTCAGAAATGGTAGGACATTCTGGTAATGATAGCAAGGGAAAAGGTAGATTTCTGTTTGTTGTTTTCTTTTCCCTCACTAAGATTATGAGTATAAAAATAAGAATTATGTTTGAGAATTGTTTGGGTAGAATCAATCAAGGTAGATGATTTACTCATTCATTCATATATTCATTCATTAAGCACCTTATTGAAGTGCATATTATGTGCCACACACAATAATAATGTAATAAAATAGATGGAGTTTCTAACTTCTAACTTCAGTGTTCTTTCTAATTGCATAGACAGGAATGGTGGATAAAGAATTTATCTTTCAGCCAGCTAGTCTCCTGTTCAGGACCTAGCTTTAACCAGTCTTGGCTATGCTAAGCAAGTCGTAACCTAATTGGAACATAATTTCTTCTCTGTAAAAACTGAGGGTTACACTGAATACTTTTACCATTTCTACCTCTATAATTCTATGCTTTTTTATGTTAACTTTAATCTCATAAAACTACATTAATTCTATTAATATCATTCTTCCCTTGCTATCTTTATATCTATTTTCTTTTACTTTCCTTTTTTGCACATAGTATCTGTGACTTGGTACTGATTCCATTGGTATTTTATGTGCTTACTTGCAGTCTGCCTCACTGGACTGTAAATGTTTGAAAACAGAGATACAGGTTACTTTAGTGTCTGCACTTATGCACACAAAATGAATTAGTGGTGATAAAATTATATTTTTCTTCTTTTAAAAAATAAACCCCTGAGGTACCTTGTAATCCAGAGTCTGTGCAATTCGATATACACTGAAGTTAAGAACTTTATTTGCTTTATTATTGTGCCTAGAACATAATGGATAGTTAAATAATGTGCTTTATGAATGAATGAGCAAATCATCATTTATTAATTGTCTTTTCAAGTTCAAAACCAAAATAATATGCATAAAATAATATAATATTAAGCCTATTTATTTCTTTTCATTGAGATTGTTACATACATTGATAAGTACATGGTAATTTTAGTTTATTGAATATATGATTATATAAGATGGTTGACTGTTAAGCAATGTAACAGTTCTGTATTCAGTATTGGTTTCGGAAACATTAAGCTAAATTATATTGTATGTACTATATACAGTTATATTGTATACATTGTATGTACTATAAAGTTTTTAAATAAATGTGTTGAGATGCTTCTGCTTATATTCCAGAAATGAACTTATTTTACTAATGCTACTATTAAATGTGAATTTAGTAAGGGTAGGAAATTACAGGACACTGAAGCCCCCTTCTCTTTTTAGCAAGCAAGCAGTTACCATAATTTAAGTCCATTAAAGTGGAAGGTCCCTGACACAGATTGTCTTTTATTTTTTAAAGGATTTAAAAAATTTTTATTTATTTATTTTTGGCTGCGTTGGGTCTTTGTTGCTGTGTGTGGGTTTTCTCTAGTGGCGGGAGGGGGCTACTGTTCGTTGTGGTGCTTGGGCTTTTTTTTTTTTTTTGCTTGGCTTACACTTCTTATTGCAGTGGCTTCTCTTGTTGCAGAGCACGGACTGTAGAGTGCAGGCTTAGTAGTTGTGGCACTTGGGCTTAGTTGCTGCACGGCACCTGTGGCTTGATTGCTCCATGGCATGTGGAATCTTCCTCGCCCAGGGATCGAACCTGTGTACCCTGCATCGGCAGGCTGATTCTTAACCACTGCACCACCAGGGAAGTCCTGATTGAGTGTTTTATAACTGATATAAGAGAGTGCTTGGCTACACGAGGCAGTCAGTAGATGTTGAGTGAATGAATAAATGAATGAGCATATTTATTGAACTGTGCTTCATTCTATAGCAGGTACAGTGTTGTCACTACTGATATGTTATTTATTACCTCTTATTTATTAGCAGTGTTTCTGAAATAATGTGAAAATTGAAATTTTTCTGAAGCTTATCTCATAACTTAAAATTATTACTCAGCAACTTTCTTTAGTATTTTGATTACCTCATCAGCAAACATTGACTGCCTGTTTTAAGTATGGTACTGCTAAACTTTAGTCATTCAAAGAAAACATACCATAGTGTCTGCCCGTGAGCTTTCAGCTAATTGGAGAGATAGAAAATAAACATAAAGATGATATATAGCGATATGATGGTGTCAGAGTTATAGTACATATGAGAAATTAATGTTATGTTCAGTGAAAAGTTTGATATTAAGTTTATATGCAGGGGCTTCCCTGGTAGCATAGTGGTTAAGAATCCGCCTGCCAGTGCAGGGGTCACAGGTTCAAGCCCTGGTCCGGGAAGATCCCACATGCTGCGGAGCAACTAAGCCCATGAGCCACAATTACTAAGCCTGTACTCTAGAGCCCACGAGCCATAACTAATGAGCCTGTGTGCTGCAACTACTGAAGCCTGCACGCCTGGGGCCTGTGCTCTGCAACAAGAGAAGCCACTGGATTGAGAAGCCCGTGTACTGCAATGAAGAGTAGCCCCCGCCCACCACAACTAGAGAAAGCCTGTATGCAGTAAAGAAGACCCAACACAGCCAATAAATAAAAATAAAATAAATAAATAAAAAATTAAAAAAGTTTATATGCATTATTATTCAACTTTTTAAAAATATTCATAGGAAAATAGGGAAAGGAAACATAAATATACTAGTGTTTTGGTTGGTGAGATCATGGGCAAATTTTATTTTTTTAAGAACTTTTATTGAGATATAATTGACATACAATAAACTGCATATATTTAAAGTGTACAATTTGATATTTCTTTTCTTATTAGTAATGTATATATAATAATCCCAATCTCCCAATTCCTCCCCACCCCCCCACCCCCTGGCTTTCCCTGCCTTGGTGTCCATATGTTTGTTCTCTACATCTGTGTCTCTATTTCTGCCTTGCAGACCAGTTGATCTGTACCATTTTTCTAGAATCCGCATATATATGTTAATATACGATATTTGTTTTTCTCTTTCTGACTGAATTCATTCTGTATGACAGTCTCTAGGTCAGAGCATGCTTCTATAGATGTCTCAGTTTCCTTCCTTTTTATGGCTGAGTAATATTCCATTGTATGTATGTACCACATCTTCTTTATCCAGTCATCTGTTGATGGATATTTAGGTTGCTTCCATGACCTGGCTATTGTAAATAGTGCTGCAGTGAACATTGGGGTACATGTGTTTTTTGGGGTTTTTTTCATGTGTTTTTTTGAATTATGGTTTTCTCTGGGTTATATGCCCAGTAGTGGGTTTGCTGGGTTATACAGATATAATTCATTATCTTTTTGAATTATAGTTTTGTCCAAGTATATTCGGAGGAGTGGAGTTGCTGGAACATACGGTAATCCTACTTTTAGTTTTCTGAGAAACCTCCATACTGTTTTCCATAGTGGCTGTACCAATTTACATTCCCACCATCAGTGTAGGAGGGTTCCCTTTTCTGCACACCTTCTCTAGCATTTATTATTTGTAGACTTTTTAATGATGGCCATTCTGACTAGTGTGAGGTAGTACCTCATTGTGGTTTTGATTTGCACGTCTCTAATAATTAGTGATGTTGAGCATCTTTTCATGCCCCTCATAATTCTTTGAGTACTTCCTTACTTTTAGCAAAACAATATATATTTCAGGCTCATTTTGTACTTTCTGTATCAAGAGTCCTGTTATCAACTAGTTCTCAAAGAAGCCCTAGCTACTTTCAGTAGAAAAGAGTATTTAGAAACCAAGATCTGGATACTAAGTGTGCTTATTTTCCATGAGTACACTTTTGGGGTGCTGCTGCTCACAGGATCCTTCAGAAGACAGAGCTAGGAAATATATGTATGCTTATAGACATACATACATTTATGTCTTTATTTTTCTTTCTCTCATGAGTTCATGCTGATACCTCCAGTTGCAACTCAGTACCATAGGGTTCTTTCTTGTTTTTCTTCCTATGTTTGTAACTTCTTTGTTCAACACTGCAAAACTTGATTCCCTTTAATTTTAATATATTTATTTATTTGAGCAATTTTCCTGTGTGTAATCAAGCTTCTATTGCAATTACTTCCCCCTTTTCTACATGTTGATACCTAATTATCCAACTTGGACACCCAAAGGTTGCCTCTAGGCTGTGGCTGAATGCTCTCTTCATCCCATGTGTGTTATGACACCCAGAGCTGCCCTCCTGCTTACCTGTTGACACCCTCCTCACCCTGCTTGGATTTTGACTCCCCACATTTGGCAGCCCTGCTAGGCAAATATTGGCCTGTAGCCCTCATCCAGTTAAGATTTTGATACTCTTACCTAAAGATGCCCTTTTCTCCTGCTCCCTCAACCCCCATGGATGTCTTGCTTATTACCCCACTGGAACTCCAACATCTTTTGCCGAGCTGCCCATCCATGGGAATGTCAGGCTCAAATGCCTTGCATGAATGCCCTCCTCACCCTGCTTGGATTTCTAATCCCCATGCTGGGCTTCCACACTCCTCCTCATGGGCACACTCTACTTCCTGCTAAATCTTTGATACCCAGTCCAGGCAGCCATGCTATGTGGATATCCTCTTTACTGTTTGGGTTCTCACATCCAGTGCTGGATGCCCCTGTACGAATACACTTCTCACCCTGCTCAGGCTCTGCTACCCTCTATAACCTCACTGGCTTTGGCTGTGATACCCTGTGCCATCACCTTGCGGGTACATTTCTCACCATGTTCTGGCTCCGACACCATATGCTAGGCTCTCCGCATTCCCTCCCGTAGATACCATCCTCATTCTGCTTGGGCTACCCATCCCAGGAGACTTTTCGCTTTGCTTGGGCTCTAAACCACCACAGTAGGTTTTCCCTCTGTGCGTCAGGTTTTCCTCTTCTCATCCTGCTTTCTTGGGCTCCATCTCACCCCTCCCCACTCCCCTCAGGTATATTCTTCATTCTGCTTGGGCTCTGACACCACACACCAGGCTATGGATATTTTATTTACATTGCTTGGACTCTGCACCTGATTATCTTTTCCCTCTCGCTCCCTCTCCCCATTAATGCTTTCCTCACCCTGCTTGGACTCTGAAACACTTTGCCAGGCCTCTGCCACCCCCATCCCCACCATGGATTCCTTTCTCACTCCACTGGGCTTCTGACAATCAGTCCTGGTCCTCCTTATCCCTCTTTAACTATGAACTCTACAGTTCTTAAAGGTCTATTGACAAAGTTTTCTTGTAAGATCTTTGAAAATTATAAATAAACCATAAAGGTTTTATGTAATAGTTAGATCATAGATAGGACTTTGAAAGTCTTGTTCTTTCTGGAACAGACTTAAGTAACTTATTCTGAAAATAATATAAAGGAAGTTTGTAACAAAAATGATTAGTTAAATAGTATACTCTATATCTTGTAAGTGTTAAGAAGTTATATAGAACATAATCGTGAAATTTTGGACTTCCTAGGTGGCACAGTGGTTAAGAATCCGCTTGCCAATGCAGGGGACACAGGTTCGAGCCCTGCTCTGGGAAGATTCCACATGCCATGGAGCAACTAAGCCCATGTGCCACAGCTATTGAGCCTGTGCTCTACAGCCCGTGAGCCACAACTATTGAGCCCATGTGCTGCAGCTATTGAAGCCCACGTGCCTAGAGCCCGTGCTCCACAACAAGAGAAGCCACTACAATGAGGAACCCACACACCGCAGTGAAGCGTAGCCCCCTCTCAGCAACTAGAGAAAGCCCATGTGCAGCAACGAAGACCCAACGCAGCCAATAAATTAAAAAAAAAGAAAAGAAAAGAAAATAATTGTGAAATTTTAAAGTGAAAAGTAACACCTATTAGAAAAAAGTATATAATGTGCTATATGAAAATGATTGTGGAACTGAAGTTATTTTTCTTATTCCTCAAATTGTTGTAATCTATGCTGCTGTATATTGTTTAAAATTACGATAGAACACTAGCTTGAGGAAAACAGTAATATAATCAGGAAGAAGTGATATAATTAAGTAAATAAATAACAGCAAACTAGTAAATTGACTTAAACTTAGATGAGAAAAATTTATTAAAACAGAGATCACCTACAAGTTATTCTTGGACTTAATCTTTTAGAAACCAAATATCCAATAGACCTGCAGCCAGTACATTTTCCAGTGGAGATGCCAAGTATGATGACTGTCAAGCCCAAAGTGTTTTTAACAGAATGAATGCTGTCTCTCTTCAACACAGAACTATGCTGGCACAGTGGCAGTGCCAGGCATTTTGTTTTAGAATGTCTGATGTGAAACCATAGCTTTGGGATTCACTAGCTTATTGAAATAGTTAATAGAGACATGGAAGACTAAGGCAATTAGTTCCCAAACTGTTTGCAAGAACTTTTTGAAAGTCTTTTCACTGTTTTAGGTGCTAAAGGAGCTTTGTATATAGAGTTAAAAAAAAAAAAGAGTAAAATCCCATTTTAATAACAAGATACAAACATAAATACGTTTTGCAGTATTAGAGTGTTTGCATCTAATATCAGGGAGCACTCATTGTTTGAATAACTAAAATGCTCTGTGCTGAGCATTAATTCACTTTTTCTTCATTTTTTTTAAGCATTCCCAACACAAATTTTCATCCTTTTTAGCACAGATACTTCCGTTTAACTGCTTGTTTGACAACTGAATGGAAATATTCAGGTTATTTACCGAGCTTCACCCCCCCCCCCCCCACCGCCCCGGTTTATTGTTCATATCTGCACGAAGTTAAGTCTGTGGTATTAGTTGTGTACAGCTTTGATTTGTTTTGTTACCTGAAAGTTAATAAGAGTCTTAAGAAAGGTTAAAGAGTAGGTGGGCTCTGACAATTCTGGTCTTTACTTTCTGACCCGAAAGCAGCTGAATATTGAATGTTAGCTATCAGGTCAACAAAGGTAAAGTGGTGATAAAAATCCCTAAAAAAAGGATTAATACTTTACAGAGTTGTTGTTGTTGTTGTTTAATATTTTATTTATTTATTTTGGCTGCGCTGGGTCTTAGTTGCAGCATGCAGACTTCTTAGTTGTGGCATGCATATGGGATATGGTTCCCTGACCAGGGATCAAAGCCAGGCCCCCTGCATTGGGAGCACAGAGTCTTACCCACTGGGCCACCAGGGAAGTCCCTACAGATTTCTTTTTTTAACAGATCATCTTATTTAAGCCTTATAGCAACTCCATGAGACTGTGTACTGTCCATTCATAGCCTTGATTTTTATTGTATTTATTGATTTGATTGGATTATATATTTTAGTAAAAAGAACATTCATGAGCCCACTGTCCAGACCAACTTGTTTCTGCTGCTCCTTTATCCTGTATCTTTGTCTCCCCATCAAAGGAATCTGCTGCCCTAAACTGTATATTTATCGTTCCCTTCTTTTGTTTTATCACATGTTTTTCTTTTTTTACTATTATACAAGTTTCACATTCTGTATTGGTAAAATCGACCTCACATAATTGTTTTTGAAATTAAGAATATGTATATAATGAGCTTTGCATAGTGCCTGTCCCCACCCTCAAGTGCTCAATAAATGGTAGCTGTAATTGTATTATTAATGTTGTTATTTTGCAAAGGGAAGAACTAGAAAAGCATGGCTTTTCTCAACTGTTTCATTTGTTTTATCTGTCTCTTCTGGGGGAAGTGAAGGAGTGTGGGGGTTTGAAGTCTTTTCATCTTTTTCTGGAACTGAACAACATGTAAAATAAAACAGTAAAGTGGGACTTGGTTGTTCAGCAGTTAGGGAATAGAGTTCCTAATTGAGAAGAAAAAAAAATGCACTATTAAGTTACCAAATTTTCCTTCTCTTTCACTGCCTTGTGCCCTCTGGATAGGATTTCTGTCTCCTTGAATTTGATGCAGTGTGGTGAGACTACCACCCTCTCTCCCCATAGCCAGTGTTGAAGGGTAAAAGACTAAATTGGCCCGGAAATAATGAGTGACATAAAAGGATCAATTAGAGTTTACTGAATGACTGAACACATACACCAGCCAGTCAGCCCATTTTTACGTTGTTCACCTTCTACCAAACATTGGGAAGCATTAGTTTGCTCTCAATATCTGAAAGTGATTTCATTCCTTTAATTGCCCTAGGCTCTGCACGGTTGCACCAACATAAGACAAATTCTTGATCTTAGCTTGTTCCCTTTTCTACCTAATTTCTTTTTTCATACACTTATGTTAATAATTTATGTTAACTAATTATTTATTATATCATACTTGATCCAAGTCTGTTACATGGATACTTAAGCAGTACAATTATATTGGGATTTTGGTCAACTAAAATTCAAAATGAACTACTAAGTGAGTTGATTAAGCATTATTATTGCACAAATTATTAGCAATGTTAATAGAAAAAAATATGAGATAACAGTCGCCCCAATTCTGGCAGACTAAGGAAAGAATTCTTTAGAAAACAAAAGTAAAATCATTTCTAGATTTTGAAAAAAAAAGTGAGAGAGTGCATTTAAGTACATTGCACAAGAGCAGTTTTTACCAGCTGTTACATTGACCTGTATTAAATTTCCCTTTATTCTTTTGGACAGATATTCCAGCCTTTCATGATCTGTGATGAATTATGACATGATATATCCTTCTTAAGCCTATGTCATTTGCAGATTGCATATCTTTGTTTAAGTTGTTGATGTAGTGACTACCTTCCTCAGGGGGGAACCCATACATTTTTGGGTGCTGTTGCTTAATCATCTGTTTTATGAAGTCTACATTTCTTCATCTTGTTTTTAAGAACTTTTTAAGATTTTCATCAGATACTTTACTGAATGTAGGATACCTATGCCTGTAGCATTTTCCTGATTCAGTAGAAGAGCCTTAAAAAGCAAATTAGAATAGCTTGCAGTTTAGCCTTCATAATTTCACTTTTCGCAAATAGAAACTATGTGAAGAGATATTTTTGTCCATGAAGTTTATTAGGAACATTGAGAGACCGAGCTTGCTCTTGTGCAATTCTCGGTTGTCCTTATTCTATTCCTCTTTCTCTGTTTTTAAAAACAGCTTTAGCCATGTATAATTTACATATCATAAAATTTACCCTTTTAAAGTGTACAAGTTCAGTGGTGGTTAGTATATTTATAGAATTGTGTAGCCATTAGCATAATATAATTTTGGAATTTTTACCACCCCAAAAAGAAACCTTGTAACCATTCTCTCTCTTTTAAAAAAAAATCTAATAGAGTCTTTTAAAATTTAGTAGGTTCTTAGATTATAGTTTTGTATTCTAAGGGATTATACTTTTGTATTCTAAGGAAGTCTTTTCTCAGGAAACTGCCTTTCCATTATAGACTTCCCATTCTCTTTCTTCATATTCCATGTTTATAAATCTAGAATTTCATTCCTCCCTTATCTATTTAATTGATTTAAAAGATAACGCAAGAAAAATAGGCAGCTTCACATGAGGCAGGACTACTTGTTTTCATGGATTTAAAGGACCTATGCTCTTGTTCAGTTCTCTCATTGGCTAGTCGAGACTGCAAAAATGTTTAATTTGGATTGAATTTAGGACTGAATGACACTAGTATTAACAGCATAATTTATATCCCTTTAATCTTTTTATGTTTTATGGGAAGCAGGCTTGAGAGTAAGACCGAAGTATGTGGGCATGTTGTACAGTTATATCTTGGAGGGAATCTCTTTGAGATAATGCTGTAAAAGAAGAATTTCAGTGAGGATTTAATTCTTAAAGAAGTTGTTTAAAGTAGCAGAGGCAACACAGTTCTGTCTGAAATCATAGCCTGTGATGGTAAGGACTGTATTGACTCCTTTTTCCCTTGAATAAATAGGATAAAAATTCTGACTTCTCTAATTTACAAACATGTGAGTCAATCAGAAAATACCCTTTGGTAAAGGAATGAATCCATGCTTCCTATATCTTCCACTTGACTTGCTTATTACTTTGGTTTGGGGGTAGGCTATGGGGAAGACTGAGGTAGAATTTCTATATTTAGTTACTTTCCAATATATTTTTATTAACATTGTTTTTATCCCTCTAATTTAGACTCAACTAAATATCCTTCTTTGGGAAAGTGAAATGTGGTTAGTGATGGGGCTATTACTAGGTTAAGTATTTTTTCCCTTGACATAAATGCATTTTGGTAATCCTCTCTCTTTTTATCTAAGCTAATTTTTATTTTCATATTTCCTTTTTGTTTGTTTGTCCCCTCTCCCCCCCCAAAAAAGGTCTCAAGTATGCTTTTCTTTTTTCTCTCATTTTTTAAAGATTTATTTATTTTAAATTTTATTTATTTATTTATTGGCTGTGTTGAGTCTTCATTGCTGCACATGGGCTTTCTCTAGTTGCGGAGAGTGGGGGCTACTCTTTGTTGTGGAGCATGGGCTTCAGTAGTTGAGGCACACAGGCTCAATAGTTGTAGCTCATGGGCTTAGTTGCTCTGCGGCATATGGGATCTTCCTGGAGTAGGGATCAAACCCATGTCCCCTACATTGGCAGGTGGATTCTTAACCCCTGCGCCACCTAGGAAGTCCAGTACTACAACTTCTAATTTTAGCTTTCCTTCATAATACTCTTTATTTCTATCTGCATGAAACTCAGGATGCATATTTTAACTGGGAGGATCAAAATATTTATGAAGTTAGTAATCAGTTAACTAACAGTATTGTTTGCTACCAAGGATAAAATGTCTTATAGTACTACCTTTATTTTTTTAATCACTTAGTACAAATAATTAATAGTCATCTTTGATTTTTGAAATGTTGCTTTTCTTAGAATACTAGGCAAGACCCTTAAACTCTGTGCCTCAATTCTTTAGGAAATAAACACATGATTCTAATTGTTCTTTTAAAGTTTTTTCCCAGCATTGATTCTACTACCTTTAGAGACTATCTTGATCATTATTTCTGTCCAAAAGCCATATAATAATAATTATATTCAATAAAAGAATTTTTAAATAGTAGATGTAAATTTGATTTTATTGACAATTAGAATATTATAAAATGTATTAAAAAAGATACAGTACTCTTTAATCTGGAATATAACAGTAATCCTAATCTAATATAGGCATTTGTGCTTTCTGATTTAAGAGTATCCTATACTTGTGCCTTTCTAGAGTTGGAAATACCTCAGAGTAAGAAGTAGTTCCTTGAGCTATAACGTTCCTCTTTTTAGCTTCTTTAGGAGGTAAAAATGCATTATGATAGCAAATTAGAATATTTGATAAAGGTGCTGGGTAAAAGAGCAAGAGTAGACTAATGGTCTAATTGGAAAAGCCAATTTAAAGCTGATGTACACTAGTACATGCCATCTCATATGCAAAGGATGATAAGTTAACCTCTTTTTTTTTTTTTTTTTTTACAAAGGAAGATAGTGGAGCATCTTGAATTATTTGATATCTCTTGTCTAGTTTTACACAGTTTTAAAATTTTATTAACTTTTTCTGTAGATCATCTTAAGCATGAAGGATAAAGCCAAGAAGAAAAACAGGGGTTAGAAAAAATGGAAAATTCATTATCAGTTCAATAAAACTATATAATAAAGGAGAAATATTTGCTAATAATTTTTATAACAGTAATTATATGAAGTTTTGTGTGCGTGTATGAATAATATAGTTCTTGTGAGTGAAAAGACATTAATTTTGTGCTTGTAATTAAGCTATTGACTTACACTCTTTTTAAAAAAAGATTTTTCCCTTTCCCTCCAACAGAATCTGTCTATGATCTTCTCCCAAAGGAGTTACAGTTACCTCCATCTAGAGAAACATCTGTAGCATCAATGAGTCAGACAAGTGGTGGTGAGGCAGGCTCGCCTCCTCCAGCTGTAGTTGCTGCTGGTATGCATTTCATTTTACTTTTTAAAGGAAACTAAAGTATTATCTGGTCAACATGAACAGTGCTGGCAAAACTCATATCAAAGAGTGTGATTTGAGGGTTTGTTTTAGGAGATTTTAAAATATATACTTTTAACATTAAAAATTTTCATTATAATATTCTTGATACAATTATTATTTCTTAAAATTTTACATTGGCACATCTATTAGGTGCCATCTCCCAGAATGGACCTTATCTTCAACTATGGGAACAAGTTTAAAGCTCTTTTTGTTGACTGCACATAAAAAGGTTATTAAAAACCAAGCTATGGATAGAAAATTATATTTGAGTCTCTATAAAATGATTATTTTTAAAAATTTACACGAAGGGGAAAATGTTTTATTTTGTATAATCTGAAAAAGGACTCAAGGACTCAAGTGTCTTTTCTGTTTGTAGCATGTTACTATAACCTTTTACCTACATTTGAAAACATGGGATCTTATACTTATTTTAAATTCAGTTGAAAGTAATGGAAGATTTGAACGTAATATTTATATAAAGACATTTTCTTATATCAGTGAAAAAGTATGGAAAGTAATGTTTGAAATTTATCAAGTTTATTTTTAATCAGCTCTCAAATCATACACTTTATAATTATATAAAATTGGTTCAAATTTTGATTGAATTAAAATAAAGATTGACAGACAAGCTAATTGAAAAATGTCTTGATTAGAGATAAATTAATGAGTGCTTTCAATAATATTAGATTGCCCAACTGTAATTCTTTTTTCAGTTGGGTTTATAGACTACTAAGTGTGTTTGGTTTTTTTAAAAAGTTAGAAAATTACATATATACTCTGAAGTTTTATCTGTCCTACTAATTAGAGGTTTCTTGCCTAATATGATACCTCTCATCTTTTAAAATGGTACTTAAAATCCATCAGAGCATTGTTTTTGGTAAATTCTTTTTGTTTCCAAAAGAACAGTGAAGCAGAAGGTTGTGATTTAAATGAGGATATTAGTACTGTAGTAGAACCTCGGGTATTTTTCTTTTTTGCCTTAACCTAAGTCCAATTAACCTTGTATACCAATCTTTCCCCTGAGCCATATAGTGCAGCCTTCCTGGTTGAGAGCAGGAAAACTTTAAACATGGCCAAGAAACCTACCAGCCCTGCTCACTGTTCATGTGTTGCCAGACATTTTCTAACAGATTCTGTGGATTTAATTGTGAACTTTTTAGTAATTGAATTGTTAAGATGACCTGGTTTCACTTTATATGCACTGAATGTTTTTTTCTGGAATTTAAATATTTAATCTAGTTTAAAAACAGTGTCAGGTAATAAAATATTTTTTTAAATTTTTTAATGAAATATTTCACTTTAAATCCACAGGTAGAAGTTGACTAACTGATTTCTTTTATATCTTTTGAGATTTTTTTTTTTAAGACGTTGAATCCGTATAGAACTAAAAGTCTGTTTCTTCTGTGCTTTTTAACATCTGTTGACAGTAGATCCAGTTCCTTTTAAAAGCTGAAAAAATGTTAGCTAGCTTTGGAAAAAGAACAACACTTCCTTTGAAATAATACCAAACTCAATTTTAGAAGTTTTTATATATAAATATTGAAAGTTCTTGAATTTGAGTCACTAATGGAATGTTGACCCTGCCTCCCTCCCTCCCTCCGTAATCCTCTCCATATAAATTAGAATGAAGGCTTTGAGTTGAAAAATCATGAAAATAAGAATTGACCAAAGGAAGTATTCTGAAATAATGAATTCTTATTAGATCAAGAAGTTAATTGACATTGTAAAGATTGTAAAGAGAGTAAGGAGGTGACCTTGACAATTTTCATATATTCATACATAGAAAGTTTCTATGATCTAAAACTAAGTCATTTGTAATTTTTTTACATGTTTACTTTGAACAAGCATAGCCTTATTCTGGAATTCTAATGTCTTATTGGTAGAATAAAGTCTTTGTCATATAACATTATAGATGAGAGAGTTTAAGTTGCAGAATAATTATTGTAGGGAGATCAGCTAGTATGTATAATTAGTTGCTTTTTTTATTTGACATATTAATACCCTTAGTGACATAAATGTCAAAAGAGATTTGGAGTAAATTACTCAGTGTTTCCTGGCCAAAAGACTAGATGTTTAGGGAAAGATACATTCATTTAGACTTCTGTGATTTTTTTTTTGATCTATAGCATTTGCTGTTTAAATATGAAATGCATAAAAATGATGACTCTTGATGTAGTTAATTCTTCAGAGTTTTGAAGGAGCCGGATTGGCTGCTATCAGGTATGAGGGCCCGGTGGGAACAGACTTCTAGTTCTGCCATAAAGGTTTGTGTTTCACAAATTCTAAATCAATTTAAATTTTAAAATTTAGAGGCTGGGCATATAGGTGTTCATGTACATTTTAAATTATTTAATTACTTAAAATGTGTTTCTCAGATTCGCCAATCTAGACTTTTTTCCCTTTATGTATTACTGAAGGAATGAGTAAACATGATGCTGCTAATCCACAATCCAGAATATTGGGTAAAAGAATGTCTCTTAAGCCTTTTTTCTGCCTCCACACTATTCATACTTTTACATACTCTCATTAACAACATCTTATGTGGTAAAACCCAGGGTTGGGAGTAGGGGAAAGAAGGCTTACTTCTTCACAACTCCTCCCCTCTTCATAGGTCCAAGTGTCACAATCTGGGAGGTATAGTTGAAAATCAACAGTCTGAAATTTGTACTCTTACCCATTTTTAAAGACATCTGTTTTTGTCCCACTAGAAGATTTCTTAGGAGTTTGAGGTTCAATATGTGAACGAATAAAAGTTTTAGAAGTAGACTCTCTGAAGAATATTGTAGATTCTCAGTAATTGACAGAGGCCGTTTTCCTAACACAGAAGTGTTATACAGGGACTTCCAGTGGTCCGGTGGTTAAGACTCCGAGCTCCCAATGCAGGGGGCCCGGGTTTGGCCCCTGGTTGGGGAACTAAGATCCCACATACCACTACTAAGCCCGTGTGTGCTCTAGAGTCTGCTCGCTGCAACTAGAGAAGCCCTTTTGCTGCAACTAGAGAAGCCCTTTTGCTGCAACTAGAGAAGCCCTCGTGCTGC
The DNA here is from genome assembly GCF_030028045.1 of Hippopotamus amphibius kiboko. Lineage (NCBI taxonomy): Eukaryota > Metazoa > Chordata > Mammalia > Artiodactyla > Hippopotamidae > Hippopotamus > Hippopotamus amphibius. The sequence continues at coordinate 17,175,533 of NC_080201.1, read as the reverse complement.
AACGAAGACCCCGTGCAGCCTAAATAAATAAATAAATAAAATTAAAAAAAATTATCACTTATTGAAAAAAAAGTTATGCAAATGAATTGATGGTATTTTTTGGCAAAATAAGGAGTTAATCGAGAAGAAATGCAAGTTGTAAAAGGATTCTTTTTGTTTGTTTCTTTAATCCTATAGCATAGGTTAGAAGGAACTAAAATATAAGCATTATTAAGGAGAACTAAAACAAACAGTTACACTAGAATTTTGGATTTTTGAAAAGAGATATGGCAGATATTTTTCTTAAATAACAGCTTTATTGAGGTATAATTCACATACCAATCAAGTATTTTTAAAAATCCACTTACATGTTTATAGTCTTTATCCTTAGATTGTCTTAATTTATTTAAAATATGGAGTCTTTTACAGAAGGGAACAATAAACTTTAATCTTCATTTTAAGAAATCAAATTATTTTCTTGTTCTATCCTAAATTCTATTTGTTTGTCCTCATCTTGGGATGTAGCATCATGTTTATTAGTTTATATCAAAATATGGTTTTTGCTAAGGTAACTATTTCAGGTTTCTTTAAAATTTTTTAATTCTAATTCTTGAAATAAACAATGAATTAATCAAACCATAGGTTTTATAATTCAGCCAGAGAATCTTAGGAATAACTAGTTAGTAATTATTTGGTTGTTTGTTTTCATAAAATTGTCATTTTACTTTCAGCAATTATATATTAGTCCTCCTTAGAAATAGTATAATCTCAGTACATGAATACTTGGTAGCAGTGTTTAACATGTATAGGTGTACACACTAATAAACACATACAATAGAAATTGCTGTTGAAGATCTCCACTAGTTGGAATACTGGAGGTTTTTAAAGGCTGTAATTTAAGTTCATAATTTTACATGAAGTGATCCATATAACTTTTCTGTTGGAAGAGACTTATTAAATAGTGCTTTGAATTTTATGCTACAGCATGTACCTAACAGTATTTTCTATACTGAAAGAACTTAGAGTGCTATTTACACTATATGAGAGGACACTAGAGAACTAAATAATGTCATATAATTAAAGAACAGGTATGTTTTAATTTACTTCAGACATCTTAATTACCTAAATTAAAATCATAGGAATTTCTAAACCATCCATGGCAACAAATCTATATAAAAACTGAGTTGAAGAAAATATAAGCTATCTTTTTTGAGTTCCTACTATGTGATGGGAATTGTACCAATCCTTCCAGGCACAAGATACCGCTCTTCTTTCCCACTAAGGTCTAAGTTCTTTTCTCCTTGCCATTGTACTTTAGGGAATTTAGCATTTTGTGCTGTCACTTCAATTAGGGAAACACAAGATCCTGGACTAGGCAGTGTGTAGGATATTGAGTTGGAAAATGCCATACCTCTTCTTCTTCTCTGCAAGTTTCAGGATCTAGAAAATGGGAATATGATTTCTAAAAGAATATAAATTTTTTATAAAAATGATTCACAGCAACAGAATACATAGCCCATTGAATTTATTGTAACTTGTTTACTAGTGTTAGAAGATGTTTACAGTTATGTAGTTCTTATTTTCTTGAGTTAACTAAACTTAAGGAGCAAATTTGCCTTTGACTGCTCTCCTGGGTTAACTAGGTTAACATATATTTCATAATTTTGGCCCTTTATGTAGTATATATTCCTAAGATTAAACCCAAAGCCCATTAACAGGAAAAGTAATTCACCTATGTAACCATATAGATGTATACTAACATCTGCATTATTAGAATGAAAAGCATCAGCAAACTTGGGCCATAATGGTTAATTCAGAAACAATTACCGATTCAGGAGACTATCCATATTATAAATTTTTACTGACAAGAAGTACACATGGCCTATTAATGGTTTATTCCCTAAATGTTTACCTTTTTGGTCCTCTTACTAATTTTTAGCAACTTTTATAAATATTGTGATTTATTCACTTTCTGATAGAATAACCACGTTTTTATATTACCTGAGTCTATAGCATAGCATTTTAAAACTGCACACAGATTCTCAACACTCAGACAAAATACATATATCAAATAGACACAATTTCTTTTTTTTATGTATTTTGTAGAATTTCACATTAAGAAATTAATACACAGAAGTGGGCTTACTTTTTTTATGTTACCAATAAGACTGATAATATAATAAGCAAAAAGTATTGCCATAACTGTTTCATAATAATTAGTTGTATAAATAATAGTAATAAAGTTGTATAAAAACACTCCAGCTGGGGCCAGAGTGAGGGGAATTATTAGGGTAGGATGCAACAAAAGACTTCACCTGTTTCTGTGACATTATTTCTCTTTTCCCATATGTGAAAGATAATAAAGTTAGCATGAGCTTTGGAATCATAGACCTAATTTGAATCTGATTGCTGTCATTATCATTTCTTTCATATAAACAGAATCTTGTGGAAGTTCAATAAATTTCTCATATTACCCCTGTAATTAATTACACAGTAAGGACAACTTTTTCTTAAGGCTATTATGAAGGTAAATGTGTAAAATACTTAATATTGCCTGATAATTAGTGATCTTTCGGTAAACATTGACCTCCCTCGCACATGGATTTCTCCTTAAATTTGTTAGTAAGGTTTTAAAAAATAGATCTTATTTTTACAAAAACAAGTTTTTTGACTTTATTTTGCTTCTTTCCATTCTCACTCAGTCTGTTTTTTACCTTATTTTGAAGTTTTGCATATCAGACAACACATGGGCTATGGGATTTCCTTTCTGACTTACTCTTTAATGTTGACACTCTCTCACTAGGAACCCTTGTAAATGAAAGAAGCATTGATAGAAGATGATGAATCATAGGGAGAACAGACATTGCCCAAAGGGATGATTCTGCAAAGTTTACTGATTAAGTATTCTTCCTAGAATTCTGTTACCACTTTTTAAAAAATGAAATGATTAAGTTGAGTGATCAATTATCAAAACTTCTAGTAGAGCAATTTATGACTTCTGTTTTTTGTCTAGACATTTTATTTTATCTACAATTGAATAATATACACTCTAATCCAGATCCAGTTGTAAAACCATTCCGAACGATTAAATTAGAAGATTTTAATGATACAAATACTATTTTCTTTCCCTTTTTTGCTCACATCTAAAAAAAAAATGTGAAGACATTGGTATAGCGTTGGCAGGACTGCCTTTATTATTTAATCTAAACTATTTTAAACTGTATTATATGATAAAGTGTTGAAGTGACCTTCAAATTGCATCCCTCAGAACTGTTTTTTCTGTCCAGTTTTTAAGTTAATTTGGTGGTAATCTCTCTTTTTGTCTTAAACATTACCTTTCAAGTAGTATAATAGCTGTCTTTTTTTTTTTCTTTTAAACCTGTTCTTCCTGGGGTCTTTGACAACAGTAAATGTAGTCATCAGCTAGTATATTTATTCCCTTTTGTGTGTAAGTTATTTGAGGGTGAGGATTCTTTCTGGGTTTTTTAGTCTCTTCACCCAGTATCAACCCAGTAGTACTTAAATTACTGGATGAGAGAAGGCATCTTTCTCTTCCAAGAGGAAAGGATTTAAAAAACAAATTGTAGAATGTGTACCTAGTACCTTTTTTATACTGTGCTTAAATACTTAGGGTTGAATAGGACAAAATATATATTTAAAACATTGCTCTCAGTGTCAGGACACTTACACATTTTGTAAGCATTTTATTTTTCAGGAAACATTCTTTAATTAGATATTCTGTGAATATATTTATTAATGGCACTCAGACAAGGTAAAAATAATTATTTTAGGAGAATTTAGATTAAAAGTGGAAGGGTAATTATTTTGTAGTATTAGAACTCTGGCAGTTTGATGGACTGGAGGAGAGAAGGATGGTCTCTAGTAAATCAGTAACAAACCTTTCAGCTTCAGCAGTAGTGCTAATTATTTTTTTAAATAGAGCCTCTAGGATCAAACATTTTATGCACAGTAGCATATCTAATTTAAAAGTGTAAATTAGGACTTCCCTGGCAGTCCATTGGTTAAGACTATGCTTCTAATGCAGGGCGTGTGTGGATTCGACCCCTGGTTGTGGGAACTAAGATCCCAATTTAAATTAAATTTTTAAAAAAGTGTAAAATCGGTAATTTTGATTGGGGGGTGGGTGGGAATTGAGGAAGTGTTTGGAAGTTGGCCTGAGAAATGAAAATACTCTTGCTGGTAAAATGTAGATTTATTTATTTATTTATTTTTACTGCTTTAGTGTATTGGTCAGAACATATCGTCTTCTACTCTTTAAGGGAATTTGGGTAAGGGCACAGTTGAAAAACACCTAGAGAGAGCATTCTGGCTTATGGATTAGATTGCATTAGTAAACAGGAGAACAAATTGGTGAATATGAGTTAACAAAAATTTTGAATAAGAAATTTCCCAACGTGCATTTATTTGGATGTTAATAATTTAAATTTTTAAAGTTTGTTTTAAAACATTGCTTATTGTAGCATGTAAACTTATGTTGGGTGGGAAAAGTACAAATGGGAAATTGGAACTGTTTTAAACATGTAAATTAAGTGATCCACCCTGCAATTTTTGTTTTTTGTTTTTTTTGTTTTGTTTTTGTTTTTTGGTAATCTGGATTGCTTATTTTATATGCTGGGATGCTAGTTGTTTTTTCTATTAATACACTTAACTTGCATTCTAGCTTCGCCATTCAGAGACAGGCATCGTGTGGTGGGTTGTGTGACAGTGTCTGTCAATAGTGAAGACAAATAGTGCCAGAGACACTTAACCCATCCAATCTCACCCAGGGTATAGGTCGGTCTCGTTTTCAGACTTCTTCATAAGTCTTTTTTTCTTTCTTTCTTTCTTCCTTCCTTCCTTTCTTTTTTTGTTTCTAAATAGTGGATTGATACTGATTGAAACTAAAACTTTTTGTAAAGTTTTAAACTTTACATTCATATTATAAGAAGAAGAAGAAGAAAAGTAGAAAACGGAGGTTGGCATGTAAGGTGTTGACAAAGCAGGTTTGCAGCCACTTTGTGTGTTCTAGATTTTTCAGTCCCTTGGCAACATGAATGTTGGCCTTATAGTTTTTTTCTCTCAATATCTTTCTTCTTTGATCTGAAAATATGTTCTTGTATCTGGTGACTTTTATCAGACAAAATGTTTAGATTTGAAGTCATTGTTACCAGTAAGAAAAATAAAATACTTAAAAAGAATAAGGCTGAACAGTAAGGATTTTAGACCAGAAATTGTTTCCAAATAACCTGTGTTGTTTTTATTATTATTTTCTGAACAGTCAGTAGTTTATTCCCTCTCCGTTCCACTATTGGTTCACTTAGCACACTTGCAAATTTTTAGTTTTTTTAAGGAAACTCAACTGGTTTTGCACTGATGTTGAGAAGTTATAAAGTATAAGTGAATATTTAAATGCTAGGGACCACATTTTTATCTTGGATGCTTAGTTAAATGTCATTTTTTGTCATTTTAAAAAAATCAGTGAAAGGTGTTTGTTTCTTTTGAGGACCTTACAGAATGTTTCTAATTTCAAAGCTTTCTATAAAAAGTTTATTTAGTTCCATATAAAGTATCATCTCTTTTTTATGGTATTTAAAGCACCAAAATGATATGATAATTTAATTTCTCATTTACAAATCTACAACTAATAGTTCTTAATTTTAGAATATAGTTTAAGCAAGCAGTATATAAAATATACATGCGTTTCTCTATGTGGTAGCATTGAAAACTCCATTTTCATCTTTCCAATCAAATTAATAATACAGTTGACACTTGAACAACATGGGGACGAGGGGGATGGGGTACTGTCCCTTAGCACAGTCAAAAATCCATGTATTGCTTTACACTCTGCCCTCCGTATCCTTGGCTCTGCATCCACAGATTCAACCAATCACAAATTGCATAGTACTGTAGTATGTATTTATTAAAAAAAATTTGTAGGTGGACCCACACAGTTCAAACCTGTGTTGTACAAGGGTCAACTGTACTTGCAAATTCTGGAATATCCATGTAGATATTATCTGTTATTCTTTTTATCTCAAGTGCTTTGAATATTCATAGTGAACCTTAATGATTATGTCAATTCTTAAAAGAAGCCAAATATACAGTTTAAATTCACCATCATTACTGGCATTTGGCCTAGAAATTGGCTACTGCTAATAACAAAATTATTAGATATAGAACACTATAGATGTGATGCTTTTCTTCACTTATAAATTTTAAAATTATTCTTTTGAGATTATAAATTTCTGTCAGTAAGTTATAAAAACGGCCTATCACTTTTCCCTTTGGTTTTGCTGTGCTCTCTGTGGTCACAGAAAATGCTGTGGAAAAAGTAAATTCTTTTTGTGGATTTCCCTGGCGGTCTAGTGGTTAAGACTTCGCCTTCCAATGCAGGGGATGCAGGTTCGATCCCTGGTCTGGGAGCTAAGATCCCACATGCCTCGTGGCCAGAAAACAAAAACATAAAACAGAAGCAATATTGTAACAAATTCAATAAAGACTTTAAAAATGGTCCATATTAAAAAAAAATCTTAAAAAAATAAATTCTTCTAAGTTGAAAGATAAGTTTTTTCATAAAAGAAGAAAATCAATAAAAATTTATTCACACGTTACTTAGGTGAGAAAATAATTTTAAGGAGAAATTTAAGAAAAACTTTCAACTTTATGAAGGATTGGTAAGGGATTTAAAAAACAAATAAAATTATAAGATTATAAAATAGAATACATTATGACTATTCTGCTTGATGAGAAAATAAAAGCAATTAAAACATTTTTATGTTGGAGTTTTTTATTTTAATAAGCAGCAACTAAATATAGTCTCTACATTCCTAACAGTAAAAAATGGACATTCAAAACCGAAAAAGGATGGGAGGGGTAGTCAGCATATTTTGTTTGTAAGAACTTATAAGTAAAAAGGAATATATAGAGGAGGCAGGGTTACATGATACTTTAATTTTATGGGCTGTAAGTTAAGCTATATCCTGATATTTAATAACATAGTGATTAAAATGTTTTTGTAAATATTTGAAGAACATTTATAATATTCCCAGGAATTTGTTGTGCTTTTCTGGGAATGCTTGGATATGACAGATTAGTGTTTAGAAATCTAAAATGTTCTTGCTATTATTTTATGCATTTACTTTTTAATAGATAATATTAAGAATTTGTTATTTTTAGTGAATTTATGGATTAATACACAAGTAGGTAATTTGGTTTATGTATAAATTTCAAGAAAGTTATTAGCACGTTCTTTGTAGAAATAGTACCTCTAAACTCTTAAGTTACTTCTAAACCTTCCCTGTATTAGATAAAGCTATTATAGTAAGATATAGTCTAAGCATTTTGAGTAGTAAATCTTTTTTTTTTTTAAAACTGGGTATGTATCCATTGTGAATACATTGGTACATTTATTTATCAGTGTAATGTAACTCAACATACATATCAAATATTGGCTTCCCATCAATCAATTTAATTAAAAAATTGAATTTTTACTACATGCAAGCCATAGTATGTTAGGTGTCAGGAGGGCCTAAGATGAGAAAGATGTTGTCCATACTCTCTAAGGGCCCATGGTTCTTATCCCTTACTTCACCACCTCACTTGGCATTATTAATGCACATAGGTGATGTTTTGCTAAGGAGACTGTAACATGCGTACGTGAAGGGCTTTATACACCACATTCATCATCATCATAGGAACAGTGATACTTTTGTAGAGAGTTTTATAGTATTAAAAAATTGTCTTATATTTGTTATATTCTTAAAATGAGTAGAACCTTTGTAATTTAGGATCAAACTGAGGTAACCTTTAAAAAGTAATTTAAAAAAAATTAAAGGATACTACTGTCTTCTGACAGAGTTTATGTTTTCAGCTTTATAGTTTTGTGCTAATGAACTTTTTTATTTAGTAAGTATATCCAGGAAACTGCAGGTAAAATATTAAAAATGTGTGTTAGGTGTCCAAGGAAAATGTATAGAATATTTTAACTTATGTAGGGTATGAGATCACAGTTTGGCATACCTGTCCCAGAACAGATATTTATGTACAATTATATCAATTGGGTTTTATAACCATAATTTTTAGATAAGATTTTCAAGATAAAATCACACATAATTCAAAGAGCAATGCTAGGTTATATCTTGCATATTAAATTCATAAATATCACATAACTTGCTTTGGAGTTCATAATTACATTTCACCTGACTTTCCATCTGTCGTGGACAGGGATCCCTGAGATGTTCATATTCTGCATTCTCATGTGCATGGTACTTAGAGTCAAAAAGAGTGGGTGGGGAAGGCTGCTTTATAGAAATACAAGTTCACAGCATTCACGCTGCATGCTTTGTGTGTTCCACTGCAAATACTGCATGCTGCATACTTGTATTTCTCTGAAAATGGTGGACATAGGCTCATACACACAAAAAACATTTAGGTTTTTTTGCCAATAGTTGGAACAGATGGAGGAATGTTAGACATAATACCTTTTCTATTTTTTCTAAAATGAATTCTGTAATATTTTTCAAAAAATAAGGAAAAACCTTGTTACTGAAACCCAAAGTGGCTACAAATCAGCTCCTAAACTGTCACTGACATTAGCATCTAGATTTTGTAGTTTTACAAATCTTTTAAAGTATTTATTTACTAAGAAAACATTGCATTAATGCATGATACGAAATTGATAAAAAATTTTCTTTAAATTGGAATGCAGTTTAAAGTGACTGAATTTTCCAATTTCAACTGCATTTGACAAGGATACAAACTGGAAAATGGAACTGGTATCATCTAACTGCTCTAAGTGCATTAACTCATGGTAGTTGAGAAGAATCTTTCCATGTGGCACTATGTAGATCATATTATTGATGGCTAATATTAATAACTGCTCTTCAGCCTTGACAACAATGAAGAATTGTGAGTGAATTTAGTTCTTTCAGAGATTTAAGTGTTCTGGTGCATGTTTCAATTTAAAAATCTTTGGCACTTGGCTTTTGATTATCTAAACATTGGCATTCTTACATATTGCTCTTTATGTAATCGATGTGAATGTTGCAATTCCAATAACTGCACATCACAGTTTTAAGTTTTGTCATACCACTTTAAAACAACATACTTGGCTATAGATAAAAATTAATTTTAGATTTAAACAGATTTTAGTTGTCTGTCACATGTTACCTATTTTCATTTTTGTGTGTGTTTATGATTATAAACCTTTCCATATCTTATACAAGATAAAATTGTATAAGGCTGATAACTTCCAACCTTAACATTATTAGTGTGTCTCCTGAGATTATGTTGTTAAGGGTTTAATAGTAGATTTTTCAAGGAGTTGTTCTGCCAGTTGCCATACATTTTGAAAAGATCCACTTTTGACTTTTTATGTTAGGCATAATAGGTAAATAGGTAAAAACTTATTCTGGTTCTCTCCAGAGATTTTTTTCTGTTTAACTCTTTTTTTGTTAAATTTCAGGCAATAAAATTTACTGTTACTCATCTAAAGAAATCCCCTTAATAGATAAAATCAAGCAGGCCTTTTAAAGAGATAGGAAATGGACAGTGGTAACCAATTGTTGAGTGTGTAATCAAGTACTTTATAAAAAAATACATCCAATAATAAGTCCTTCCTCTGTTTATCATTCTACCATGAAGGATGGATTTATTTATCTTAGAGATCATGGTTTTGAACTGCCACTTCCAACTTCTGGAGACCTTGAGTGGTTACCTTGGTTATCTTCTACAGCCCAGCATATTCCAAATCAAACCTTTTTCACTTTTATTCTTGTAGATTTTAGAACAAATCATAGTGACGGTACCAGTTCCATTTTGCCTCCAATTCAGTTGATTATATATTTTTTCTATTTATTTCTCATTTTATAATTGATTTCTGGAATAATCAGCAGCTCTTTTCTCATTTATTTTCTCATATTTTTATTCCAGGATTTGCCTCTGAAGCAGGGAGTGTCTGCATTAAAAATGACCTGTAGTTCTCTGCTTCATAGGTTAGAAACTTATTTTAATATTTTGTGGCTAAGCACAGTCCCACTTTTCAAATTCTATAATGAATTATTTAATTGGCATTGAATGTGGACCACAAGCATATATTTCATATTGGGTTTTTTTTTTTATTATTTTAAATGATTAAAATTCAGTAGAACTATCCAGCTGAGGCAATAAAATCTTTATTCTTGCTTTACAGCTTAAAACATTAAATTAGATTTTTAAAAATCTATCAATTATAACACAAGTAAAATAATGCTCTTTGGGCATTTTTAAAAATTGCATTTTTTAGGCCTTGTATTGCTTGAAGCATTTATATTCTAAAACTTAACCAAATTCCAACTATTCATTTTGGGGAAAAACAATCAGTTCACAAATCACATTTTCAATGGGACTGCTAGCCAGCCTAGGTGAAAACATGTATAGTGTATTTACTGTTAAATTGTACACTGCAGATGCTTCTTCAGCTCCCTCCTCTTCCTCCATGGGCGGTGCTTGCAGCTCCTTTACCACCTCTTCCAGCCCTACCATTTATTCTACCTCAGTCACCGACAGCAAGGCTATGCAAGTGGAGAGCTGCTCCTCAGCCTTGGGGGTAAGTAACCGAGGGGTAAGTGAAAAGCAGTTAACCAGTAACACAGTTCAGCAGCATCCATCAACACCGAAGAGGCACACAGTCTTGTACATCTCACCACCACCTGAGGACTTGCTGGATAACAGTCGGATGTCCTGCCAGGATGAGGGGTGTGGATTGGAATCTGAGCAGAGCTGCAGTATGTGGATGGAGGATTCCCCCTCCAACTTCAGTAACATGAGCACCAGTTCCTACAATGATAACACTGAGGTACCTCGTAAATCACGAAAACGAAATCCAAAGCAGAGGCCGGGGGTCAAACGACGAGATTGTGAAGAATCTAATATGGATATATTTGATGCCGACAGTGCCAAAGCACCTCACTATGTGCTTTCTCAGCTTACCACGGACAACAAAGGCAACTCAAAAGCAGGAAATGGGTTGGTATTCAAATTTTTTTAAAGTTCTCTCACCATTATGCAAAACAAAAAAATAAATCATTCCTCATTTCTTTTCTATTGCTCAGCCCAAGTTTGCATCTAAAGCAAAGATACTAATTTTATCATTGAAATAACGTATCAATTTTGAGTTAAAATTATCAGGTTTCACTAGAGAAGAAAATAAAATACCAGTAGATTTTACCAATAGGTATCTTAGTATGGGTATGATTAAGTAATAGAAAATGAAAATAATCTGTTTAGAAGTAATTTTTAAGTGTAAAATGGATTTATACCTTAAAAGAATTTAAAATATTTTTACTCATAGAAATAAGGCTGTAGTTAAAGCAAACATTTACAGAGGGCTGGCTTGTGTTCTCTTTCACATTGTCTCTCCATATGATTCAGTCTGTTTCCATTTTTGTGAAGATTTTAGACTTTATTTTCCTTTTTTCTTTTATTTGATGAAAACAAGAAAAAAGTAAATTGGTAATTTGCTGCTCAATTTAGATTCCCGTATTTATTTTAGGCTTTTTCTTTTCTATATTATGCCAATTCAGGATTTTTTAAAAAATAAATATATCCCTTTTTTTCCCCTGCAATTCTGGGTTATGTATCTAAAGGGTGATAGAACAGGATCATGGTACCTGTTTGAGTTTTCATTTATCTCTGCCAGTTCACAATACTCACTAAGTATATTTCAATAGCTATATTACAGAATATTCAATTCTAAAGTACAGAATACTATGACTTATTTTTAACTTTCTAATTCCTTTAATACTTTTATCGTAATATTTAATTGCTGGACTTTTGATTAGATTTTCTACAGTATATTCAACATAGTTTGATAAAATTTAACTCACTGGATCTCGAGAGATTACTTTTTTGAGTAGTAGGATATATATGGTCCTTTAGTTGACCCAGGATCTCCTACAATTTCAGGTTGTCACAAAATATGATGGAGATGCTTTTGATTGGTTCACTATTTGATTACATCACTGGTATATTTTAAGTTAAAAATCTGGTTGAGAGTTATAGGGAATATTCTTAGTGTATATTATACCTTCCTTAAATATTTCCTCAGTATATTTTAAAAGTAATATCTACCATTTAAGCAGTGATTATTCTATATTACTTTCTTCTCTACTCTCATTTAAAACTCCTTTGGGGTGATGTAGTTAAATTAAAATGCACATTTAAATATTTTTCATTTTTAAAAAGTCCAGATTAGGAATTATCTAAAAGAAAACAATATATATATACCCTTTCCTAAAGTGTTTTCATTGGCAGAGTCAACAATTCTAGGACATATTTGTAGAACTATTACCTATAGAATAATGCTCTGAAACATAGTAACACAGATTTAAAAGGCTCATATGTGTCTATCATTAAATACAGGTATGTGTTTATTTGGGCTTTGGTGGAGAAAGCGTTTTTCGTTTGTTTTTAAGTTTCATAAGGGAGATTTTCATTTTTATACTGAAATAAATGTTAAAGTTCAGATGAAGAACAAATAAAATTTTGACTTACAGTTAGTCGACACACATGATTTGCAGTTGCTGTTAAAGAGATATCTTGACCTACATCTTTTCTGCTTCTGCTTTTGTATGATAGATATATCTTAGAAATGATTTGAGGTTACCCAGGGAAAGTATAATAACATTTGTCAAGACAAAATCTCTCATGAAATAATTCATGGAACAGAAACTCATCAAGCAGCAGAAGAAATGTCCAGCTTCTTAGGTAATGGAAAAATATTTGACACTAGCATATGAAAATGATGGAAGAAGTTTAAACTTTGAATTTATAAGAACTATTTTGAGGAAAGGATAAAGCCATATGTAAATGTAGAAAAATAGGCCTTTGAAAACAGTTGTTAAGATGATCTCAAACTGGTGTTCTGTATTCTTCAATAAGAGAGATGTTAGAAACATGAAAGAAATTTCGCCATAAATTTTCAATTTATATAATGCTAAATTATAGAAAATGTACTCTCAAATATGTTGAGTACAGCAGTTTTTATTGATCTTCAAGATGGAACTGGCATTTTTGTGTAATTAAAATGTTATATGAAAAAGTTTATTAAGAAAATAAAATCATTTTTAAAAAGCTAGTCAGTATTTAAACATTCCTAGCCATATTTTTCTTAAATTCTTCACCTTAATGTCCTAAGAATCAGTAGCCCAATGTCTCTTCTACATATTCCTAGAAATTGAGATATGATGTCACCTGAATGTGAAACCTGTTTTAGGCATTTTATAGTGAAAATTATTTTTCTGTCAGGCAACCAAAAGGATGTGCAACACAAAGGAATTAGAGTACCATTATAAGACTTCTGAATAGAATATGCTAAAACAGTGGATTTTCTTTTTAGATAGTCATTTAGAAGTAAAATCCCATATAATTAGCTGCTGTTTTCTTGTTTTTTCCTTAAGCCATAATGCATTAAAAATTAGTAATTTGAATGACTACTTTTCTAAGAATTAGTTGATGTTTTTATTGTTTTACACAGCTAGGGATCTAAATATGTATGTATGCCATTTTTACATTTAAACCTAGGGAATAAAGTTAGTTTTAAGGGCTTTTAAAAGTATCATTTCAGAAATTGATTACATGTGGTATTCTTCTTTAAGCCATAATGTATATACTTTATCAACTTAATAGTTTTCATCCCAAATGAAATATTTTGTTTTATTGAAATAGTAAAACTCAGTATCATCTATTTACCATCATAAATATTAATTTGGCTAGCATAAGTGAATACAAAAGCCATATCTTGCCAAATTAATGATGTGCTAAATTTTCTTTATATTTCAGGCTAAAGTATGCCCTTTTCTACTATAAAATTAAAAGATATTAATTACAAACATTTGATAAATGCAGAAAAAGAGCAGAAAATAAATTACCTATAATCTAGTAAATTGATACAACTACTATTAGAATTTTGCTGTATTTTCTTTTAGTCCCTTTCAGTGCATATTTGGGGGATGTTTTGACATAGTTTAAGTGAATATTTTTGCTTTGATTTTTTTAAATGAGTGTAAAACAGAGTATCATTATAGAATTTCATATGGAAAGTGCTGCACATTGTATGCGGTGCAAATATTTGAATTTCTGCCCAGAATGATGAAAAAATAGGATTTATTGCCCTTTGTTTCAACTTCGACTCAATGCTTTTGTTTGTAGAATTTATTCTTCCAGGGCCTTTTAAATTACTTATGCAGGTAATCTTTGACTTAATTATGTCAGACTTCATCAACAAGCTTGCCTTCATCAACAAATACTTTTTCAACATCTTTTGTTTCAGAAATTGTGCAAGGTTTAGGGAATATGAAGATTGAGCAAAGTGCTTCCCTTCAGAACCTTTCCTCTCACCCAGTCAGTCTAACTGCATTCCTTTGCATCCCTGGTTCCCTCCATTCTTCTCTCCCTTTCCTAGCTGTGGGTTCACCCCAATCCCAAATTCCATTGTGAACATAGCCTTTTCCCTCTTTATTGTTTATGACTAAGGCAACAACTTGGTTAGAGATGGAAAGATAAACATTAGAGCTAGGTTTAAGGCTGCTTAGCCACCATTGCTCCTCTGTGTTTGAAGTCATAATATTTATCCCAGGGCCTGTTTGCTTTTGGACAAAGTATTGTCCACAGTCATTTCTTGGCTCCTGTATCTTCAATGTGAGTGTAAATTTAGGACTGGGAAAGTTATATAGAAAGCGTTATAGGCCGTGACTCTATTTTTAAATATACATAGGTAATTTTTAAACTAATAGTATTATTCTTCTATTTATTTTTATCACATATTTACAGTACTTCAGACTAAATTGTTGACCTGAAGTCCTAACCACTATTTGAAATATTTTTCTTTGAACATACATTCTGCATAGCAAATGCATGATATACAAGTAAATATTAGAAACCCAATTAAAAAAATTGTTAGATTGCCTGTCTGTAAAGCCCAGATTATAAATTTTTTATATGCTAAGGGCTTTAATTAATCACAAATTAAAATATTCTGAAAAATTTAACTTCTGAAAAAGATTGTTTAGAGTACAGTTAATTTCCAAATCAAAATTGAATCACTGATTTTTTTTTTAGTATAATTTTCTCAGTTTGATGCACTGAGGAAGATATCCAAAAGAATATGTACATGTCCCCTCAGTTTTTTTAAGGCCTTTTGTGTTTTTTTGTTTGTTTGTTTTTGCTACTCCCACTTTCTTTTGCTTTGCAAACTCTATTAGAAAATAATGGTAATCTTGTAGTTTTATGTAGCACTCACACATATATGTAATTTTTAAACTTTATTTTGACTGAAGTGCAATGTGAAAGGTTATAGTGACATTAGCTATTCTCTTTCCTGTTATTCCTGGTTTATTGCATTCAGTCTTCCTTCCTCCTGCCACACATATGCATTCTTTGTCTTCTCTGTCCAACTTTATTACAAAATTTTATTTTCAATTTTTTAAAATTGAAGTATGGTTGATTTACAATGTTGTACCAATCTCTGCTGTACAGCAGAGTGACTCAGTTATACACATATATACATTCTTTTTATTTTTATTTTTTTAAGAACTTTTATTGGGATACAATTGACATACAATAAACTGCAAGTATTATACATTCTTTTTAATTACAAAATTTTAAAAGATACTTCACTTATAGAATGTACTGTCCCTTAGGCTGTATTTTATTTTGTCAGTAAGATAATCAGTTGTTTTTAATGTTAATTCCTATTCTCTTTCTTCCTTTATCTTAGATGACTTTTGAGAAAACTCTTTTTGATACTTTTTCCGCTTTGTGCTTTGACTTCTCAGAACGTTGGAAAACCAGAAAGGAACTGGAGTAAAGAAGAGCCCTATGTTGTGTGGACAGTATCCTGTTAAAAGTGAGGGAAAGGAGCTGAAGATAGTTGTACAACCTGAGACCCAGCACAGAGCTCGGTACCTAACTGAGGGTAGTCGTGGCTCAGTAAAGGACAGAACACAGCAAGGCTTTCCTACAGTAAAGGTACTTATTTTATTTATCAATATGTGAAGAATTTTATCCACTTTTACATATTAGTTATTTTGTTTTTAACCAAAAAAAAAAAGCTGCCTAAAATAGAATAATAACTTTATATGTTAGAAATTAAAATAAAAGTCTGACTGAATTATAGGCCAAATATTGTTACTTTGATGTCATTTGAATTTTAGATGAAAGGAGAGATGAGAATGTGTTCTAACAAGTAAAATATATGGCAATCATGAATTATCTTCACTTTATATTTGACATTGGTAGCAACTGTTTTAGATTCTTCCCAAACCTTATATTTAAGAAGAAATTTTAAAGTGAGTCCAAAGAAATATTGTAGAAATTATCATAGACTTGGAAAATAAGGTTTTTAAGATAGCTAAAGCAATCAGGACTACTCAACTCAGAAGAGAATTGGTTGATAGGTAACTTAGGTCTTCAGTTTAAGAAACAGGATATCAATTGAGTCTTTATCTTTTCAGAACTTAGACTAAAAGAAAAAAGAGAGGGCACTTAAATTTCAGCAACTGGGATACTTTATTACAGAGAGAAATTTAACAAGTGTTCCTACCCCTTGCAAAATACTAAACAGGGAGGGATTTTGGCGAGTCACATGGTAGATTCTTATAAATACAGTTTGTGTAAATGGGTTAGCTGAATAATATTTAATTGAATTACCTTTCGTTTTATACTTGAAAGAAATAATGGTAGAAACTTGGGATCAAGAAACTTACTCATGACCGTTATAAGGTCGGTTAATAGTCACATGTACAGTATCATTCCTACACCTCTACTACTCACCACTCCAATCCTTCTTCAGTCCCCCAGTCTTAGGACAAGTAATGGGCAAGTGAGAAATTCAAATTATGCTTTGTGTAAATATTTGTCTAACCAGACATTTTGACAGGTTGATAAATATTTTTAACCTAATTGCTTTGGCTTTAAGTTGTGCTTTGTCTAAATACTTGTCTGCAGAAGTATTGTTAGGTTAATTGCCTGTGATAGGGGGTGAATTGGCAGATCTTAAAGTTTATTTATTCACCCATTCAACAAATATTGTACCCTTCTATGTGCCAGATACTGTCTAGGTACTGCTAACAGTCTGGGTAGACTGCTTATTTGCCTGCTTATTTGACTCATTATGATGATACCCATAACAGAGTTACAGTTATTCTTGGATAGAAAAGATATATGAGGGTTTTTTTTAAAGCACTTTGATGTGCATTTTACAAGTTATTTTATGATTTTATGTGTTCTGTATTAACAGCTTCAAAGTTTAACTGAACCTTTTCGAGAACCAGCATTAGAAACATTTGTTCCTAAGTGCTCTTTTAAATATTTATTTATTCTTCAGCATACAAATTATAATTTAATTTATGAAGGCTTGCTGGAGACCTGTAATGACCCATAGGTCCTGGTTTGAACCAGCACTTTTTCAGACCATAATGTTTTGGCCCAGGATTTTATGATGCTGTATATATATGTCTAGTCTATGAGAATGAGCTCCATTCCCCTATTATTTATATAACTGCGCTTAAAACACTTTCCTATGCTAATAACTTTAACAAAGTGAAAATTTAGTGGATGTACGCTCATTTGGTGATGGTGGTAACGATGCCACTGACACAGTTTCATGAATTTTTTGTTAGTGCTGGTGGTCAATCCTGAGTAACCCGCATGCTTTGGCAGTCCATAAATGTATCAGTACCTGAAAGGATTATGTGTTCATTCACATCTGGTTGTACAAATTAATTATGAATGATAATTTGTCATTAAATGTCTAAAATTTTAATTAAAATGATTATTGCAGAACTGAAACTTAGAGTTTTCTGCAAAAATTTAGCTAATTCTCCTTTATGAAAATATTTTACCTCTGTTTTTCTGAAGGACTTGTTATTTCTTTGTTGTAATCCAGTTATAAATATACTAACATAGGAGTTGGTCTTAAATAGTTGGTTGGTTTGATTAGATTATTTGAAATGCTAATTAATGTTTATGCTTCATGTTATCTCACTCCAGCTGGAAGGCCATAACGAGCCAGTAGTGTTGCAGGTGTTTGTGGGCAATGACTCTGGTCGAGTGAAACCACATGGATTTTATCAGGCCTGCAGGGTAACTGGGCGAAATACAACTCCCTGCAAAGAAGTGGACATTGAAGGCACTACTGTTATAGAAGTTGGCCTTGATCCGAGCAACAATATGACACTGGCGTGAGTACTTAGTAAAAAAAATTTTTATTAATTCATTATACTTTTGCGGTAGGCAGGAAAAATTGTTAGCTTTTGAGTATTCTATTAAAATGTTTTAAACATTACAAATAAAAAGAATAGTTTATTGAAGAGTGGTAATGGGTGGAAATGAACTCTTGCCCTTTGCTAGAGAATTCCCATAGTGAAAGGCAAGGATATAAAAGCCATGTGGAATTCAGGCTTTTGGAAAATATATAGACTTACATGTTGGAATTAGTAATATTAACATTAAAAAATAAAATTACAAACAATTTGATTTGCTTTCTTAAATTCCACTTTCTTAGTGTTTGCAGTAGAAACTGACAGAGATCATTCATGGTTCCTTGACTCATCTTGGTATGAAAAAGCATATTGCTGGCCCGAATTTACCTTTTGTTTCTGTTTTCCTATGTTAAAAAAAGTTATATCCTAAGACTGCCTATTTTTCATCTTATGTATTTTCATTTCCTGAAATATATTAGAAGTGTTAATGATTTAGTTAAAAATTTTTTCTCTTTAATCCTTTTGTTAAGGACCTTTAATCCTAAAGATAACCATAACAGCAGCAAATATTGATATGGGATAGACTTGTGTTGTAATTATTTATATTGGATAGCTAAAGACTTTTCTCTACTTGGTTTTCAGGGGTGTTTTTTTGAAAGCCATTTTGAATAAGTTAATAAGAGGGTAATTGGAAAAGGGAAATCTTGAAACATATTTAATAAAGTTTTATTTACTTTTTAACTTTTGAAATTATAAAAATAAATGTGTATGGTGAAAGATAGGGAGTTACTGATTATAAAAATAGTACTCATTCCTTGTAAGTTGAAAATACAGAATAATAAAAAACTCAGTAAAAGTTAGTAGGAATAAAAAGCTAAAACATACCCCTCAAATGTCAACTTCCAACTTAATAGAACTAATTACTATTTTAACATTTATTTTTCCATCCTCTCTTCTGATAAAATTTGAGGTGATACAGTACTCCCTGCTTTGTAATCCGCTCTTCACTTATCATGACCATTTTTCCATAACATTAAATATTATTTATAGCATATGTTTTAATGACTGTGTAGTGTTCCATTTTGGGGGAGACAGTTACTAATTTTTTTTCAAGTAAAATCCGTCCCTCTATTTTAATATCTGAATTAGGTGCAAAAAAGAAAGAGGATAAATTTAATTTTTTAAAGCAAAAGTATCTCTGGTAAAACATTACTTATGTTCAGATTTTGAAGTAGTGATTTTCCTTCTGTACTATTTCTTTCCATTATTGTTATAAGTGAAAAATTGATAAGATGAGAAGTTATGAATATTCACAATTTACCCTTCTCTACTTTTTGAATTTGGAACCATATGATTATATTACATACTTAAAAATTAATAAGGAAGCAAATTATTTTTAAAAAGAAAACTTGTTTGGAACTTCCTAGGTGGTGCGGTGGTTAAGAATCCACCTGCCAATGCAGGGGACACGGGTTTGATCCCTGCCCCAGGAAGATACCACGTGCCGCGGAGCAACTAAGCCCGTGAGCCACAACTGTTGAGCCCATGTGCTGCAACTACTGACGCTCATGCATCTAGAGCCCATGCTCCATAACAAGAGAAGCCAGCACATTGAGGAGCCCAAGCACCACAATGAAGAGCAACCCCTGCTCGCCACAACTAGAGAAAACCTGTGTGCAGCAACGAAGACCCAGCACAGCCAATAAAAAAATAAAAAAATAAATTTATTAAAAAAAACCTTGTATGATTAAGAGTATTGTACTATTTATGCAACAGAAAGTATCATTTAATATATTTTTTTTGTATTAGGGTGGACTGCGTAGGGATATTGAAATTGAGGAATGCTGATGTTGAAGCCAGAATAGGAATTGCTGGTTCCAAGAAAAAAAGCACTCGTGCCAGATTGGTTTTTCGAGTTAATATCACGAGGAAAGATGGCTCCACTTTGACACTGCAAACACCCTCCTCTCCGATTTTATGTAGTAAGTAAGAAAATGTGGAGATATTAAATATATGGAGTTTTTTTCATTTACTATTAATCTTTCAGGTATCTCTAAATATAAGTTGTTTTACATACTCCAGCTTGTGATCATGCAAAATTTGAAACATTTTAAAAGCTATAGTCAAATTTTCTAGACTAAACTAAAGGTGGGTAATTTCTAACATAATTCAGAAGGAATGTAGCATTTCATAGCTTCCTATTATCCTATACTGACTTAAAACTAATCTGAATAGTTTGCTTGAAGTAAATTGCAAAGCCAAAGGATTTTCACAACATCTTCATTGTGTGATAAATTGCTGTCATCTTAAGTGTTTTGTATTAGAATGTAAGAAACAGTAAGCTAAGCAGAACTTTGTAAATATATAGCAGTTGGAGTTCTGATTGCAAATTAAAGTATTATAGTATAGTGGGAAATGAAATTCTTACTTAGCTAACCTTGGCATAGAAAGCAAATGACGTGTGTATGTATTTAAATTCAGTCATATTGTATGTGCTTCACGATATAGTCTGGTTTCCCTGTAAAGAGTATTATTGCAAGTAATAAATAGGAAAATTTTTTTCTTCATTAAGTGTTATTTTCTTTGGCCTTGCTTCTGAATTCAAAAGAGCAGAAGAGACTGCGTTCCATTCACTTGAATTTCCTGTTAGGTTGTTATGGGTATTATGACCTTGGTACCCCCATGACACTTACAAAGACTTTGTTATTTAATTGTAGCTTTAGTTTTGTCAAATTATTCACCCTTGGTAAATCTTATTTTTCCCTTCCTTTTAATTCATCTCAGAAGTGACTATACCCATACGTTAGCTTGGCAAACATCCTAATTTTAAAAAGAAAGTAGTAAATATCTTTCTGATCTCAAGTGGGCTCATTTGGATTTCTCTATTTTTCATTATTATGAAAAATTTGTGTTGATACTAGTATTTCCTTGGGCTATTTCTTTATAATGTTCAATTATAAATATGGTGTTTTTAAAGTTTGTAAATTCCATGTCCATTTTATTGTGTTCAGATAGGGACAGAGTAAATAATCTATAGATGGTTTATTGAGTTCTAAAGCTTTTCTAATTTGGGTGCTAATTTACTATAAATCACAATATGTCTCAACCTGAGTATTACTAGGATGGAGTTTTCAGTTTTAGTGGGGCATATGCAGTTCTTCTTTTATGTAATGTAATATTTTGAGCATGATCATAGCCACTCTCTGAAGGCCAGATCCAGGAGATGCTAGATAATTCAGATCATACTGCTTTAGCAGGAACTGGGGAATGGTTGCCAAGTTTATTTAATTGTTTGTTTCTTCTTTCATTAGTTCATTTCTTTATTTTCTATTTCATTAAGGTATTGTTAAAGTATAAATATATCTAGCTAAAGATGATAGAAAATACAAAAGAAACAGAAAACATGATTTTCTGAAATTTTTCATCTGGAATTATTGTTATCATTTGTTAATTATCACTGTTAATGCTAACAGATGTCCACATTGCAAAAAACTGTTTTCTCCCTAGGAGGCTGTGTCTGAGGTAGATATTATTGCCCTAAGAAGCAGCAGCATGTAGTGGAAGGTATATATAGCTAATAACAAAAATTACCATGTTTTGAACTCTGACAATATGCTGCAGATTTTATTAACCATTTTGTAAGGATTATATCATTTACCCTCACCATCGCCTTTTATGGATTCTGTTCTACAGTTGATGAAACTGAGACTTAAAAGATATTACATAACTTCCTCAAGGTCACATAGCTAGTAAATAGTGAGACCAGGATCAAAAGCCTCTTCTTTAGCCACTGTGCTGTATTGCCACCACAATCACTTAAAATTGCAGTGCTGAAACAAAGTGTGAATGATTTATTTCATCCCAGCCATAGCCTCTGGGTGGTTAGGACTGTGGTTACAGTATGAAATTATGTTAGAAAACTGTTTCCTCTACCTATGAGATTTGTGTTGTGTAATTTAGACTTTTTATGAATTTAGAAAGTAGATCTCAATTTATGTTAGGGAATTTTACTTGAATACCTATATTGTCCCTTCTGTTTACTTTTGTAAGGTGTCCTTTATTGTGGAGGTGTAAGATATAAATTTTTATTCCTTTAGTTGACTATTTGACACTTATCTTGCCATATGCTTGGTGAAACTGAATTAGATAAACATGGGCAGTATTTTCTTTTAAAGAAAGAGGTACCTTTGCAATAATAGTTCCCATGCCTCTTTTAGAAGAGAAAGTGCTAAAATAATCATTAATTTGCAGTTAAATTTGCATGATAGTTTTCATATTTGCTTCTTAACTGTTACTGTTTTCATAAAATTTCATGCAAACTGTGTTTTTATAATTAGCTTAAAGTATTTCTGTGAATATCAACTAGATCTAATCATTTAGGCAAGAGTGTGTAGATCCTTCCTCCTAATGAGTTAATGATATGGTTTTTAAAAATCTTCATTGTTTTTAATGACTGTCATCATTCTACGTCCAAAATGTAATTTCACTTAACCTTCATGGGTTTTTATTAAATATACCACCCAGAAATCTGTAGGTGGTCAGACTATGTTGCTTTATTGTTTAACTGGCAACAAAATGAAATATTTTTTAAAATTTTATTACTTTTAAATTATTTTTGTTTAAATATTAGGTGAAAAGGAAAAGGCATTAACTTTAATACTACTTTTCATAGTAATACCTTATTTCTGTATTATACTCTGTGGTTTTAAAGTGCTTTCATGTATGTTGAGGTTTTAGGAAGTTAACATTCCTTTTGTAATTGGAGTTAGACACATAGGAGCTAGGAAAACTGAGATGAAAATACCAACTTTACTCTCAATTAAACAGTTAGAAAGAGGACTGGATTTCCGCAAGGGAAATCCCACCGTTATCTAATTTTAGAAAATTTTAAAGACCACCTCAAAAAGAAACCCTATACTGGAACTTCTCTGGTGGTCCAATGGCTAAGAATCCACACTCCAGTGCAGGGGGCCTGGGTTTGATCCCTGGCAAGGGAACTAGATCTCACATGCTGCAACTAAGATTTCTCATGCAGCAGCTAAAGATCTCCCATGCCACAACTAAAAGATCCCGCTAGCCGCAACTAAGACCCAGCATAGCCAAATAAATAGATATTAAAATGGGAGTATTTACAGACAAGTAAACTTCCCATTATATTATAAAATGATAAAAAGGCTATATATAGTAGGTACATGAATAGGGTACTGGTACTGTGGAAACAGAAAAGAACATCTAATCCAGACTGCTTGGATGTGATAAAACTTGTGCTATATCCTGAAGTAAGCTAGGCAGAATGGAGTTTACGTGTAGGTCATTTTGGGCAGAGGGAACAGTGTATAAATGTACTCCATTTATAAGGAAATTTAAAAGAGTTTGGGGACTTCCCTGGTGTTGCTGTGGTTAAGAGTCCCCATGCCAATGCAGCGGACTCGGGTTCAGTCCCTGGTCCCGGAAGATCCTACATGCTGCAGAGCAACTAAACCTATGCACTGCAACTACTGAGCCTGTGCTCTAGAGCCTGCATGCTGCAACTACTGAAGCCTGCGTGCCTGGAGCCCATATTCTACAACAAGAGAAGCCACGGCGCTAAGAAGCCCGTGCACCACAATGAAGAGTAGCCCTCGCATGCCACAACTGGAAAAAGCCTTCACGCAACAATGAAGACCCAACACAGCCAAAAAATAAATAAATTTAAGAAAATCAATCAATAAAAAAAAAAAATAGAAGAGTTTGATGTGATTGGAACAAAAAGATATCTGTGAAGAAATTATAAGATTTGAGGCTAGTAGAGCTAGGCAGGATCTTTCATAAAGAGTTGTGTGTTGAGCTGAAGAGTTTGAATTTTCTCCTGATCTCTTTAGGGAGCCTGAGGCTTGAACTTAGGCCCTGGAGTGGGGTGTGTGAGGGGAGAGGAAAAGTAAAGATTACAAATCATACATCGTGAAACAAAGGACCCCTAAAATCTTTTTATTTAAAAAATTAAAAATAAGAATCTTTGTTCCATTAAGGGTTTATGGTTTGTGTTTATTTCCGTGAATATAACGTTTTTGGCAGGTTAGAGCAGTTGGGGTAGAATGAGAGGTGAAAAGGAAATAGGTTAGTTAGAAGGGTTAGAATTGGAATGGGAGGTAGAAGGAAACAGGAAGATGAGAGGGAGGTAGAAAAGGAAGAGGGGCCAAAAGGTGCTAGAGGTGGAAGGGAGGAGAGGAAACAGATACTTGATCTTCCATCTAGAGACACTCAGTGGAAAGAAAGCCTAATGCCAGAATTTATGTTGTGCCTTGTGACCTTAGGAAAACAGTCCTGCTTGTACTTGTTGGTTTAACAGTAGCCATTGGATCCATTGTCTTTTATTTGTTTATTTTTAAGGGGATGAAGAATCATCCCCCTTTACATTCTTCACACCTTTAGATTTCTCCAGACAATATATATATACTAGATCAAATTAATAATATCAGTTTTCATACTTTTTTAGTATCCACCCTTCTATAATATTTTTTTTAAGTTAAAAATTCCTTAATTTTTTATTCCTGGTACCACTACCACAATTTACAGGGCAATATACCTGATGTAATGAAAAGAAAAAGAAAAAGACAAAGCTACAACAGATAAAAGACCTCAGGAATGTACATTTAATTGACACTACATTGCATTAATCAATAGCTGCACTTTTTGCAAACTGTGGCTATGACAGTCCTGAACAAGAAGGGTTTCCTGTTTAAGCTGCAGTAACTTTTCTGACTATGGATCATCGTTCCTCCTGTGGCAGATTTTTACAGTTCCTCTAATGCATTTGGGACGACTGTCTCAAAGTAACCTGCAGCTTTCCTGACAACTCCTCGCTCTCTCTCCTGCTAAGAACTGTAGCCCTTTTCTTCTGAGTTTTTAGAACCTTCTGCTACCATATCCACCACTTCCACCACCAGATCCATAACCACCACCATAGGGACTGCCCGAGCTTCTTCTACCAAAACTGCCCCCCTTCATGGGTCCATAATTTGATTGCTTTTGTCCACTATAATTTCCAAAATCATTATAGTTCCCACCACCACCATAGTTACCTCCAAAATTTCCTCCTACATTGTAACCATCATATCCTCCACCACCACCACCACCATATCCACCACCCTGGTTTCCATATCCTGGTCCACCACCACCATAGCCTCCTCTACTACTATAACCAGGTCCACCGCCATAGTTGCCACCATCACCTCCAAATCCATTAGATCCACCATCACCTCCTCCATAACTACCTCTACTGCCACCACCTCCACCACCATAGCCTCCTCTCCCACCAAAGTTTCCACCACGGCCAAAGTTACCTTCTCCACCTCCAAAGTTTCCTCCACGACCCATAAAGTTGCCAGATCCACCTCCACGACCTCTTTGTGATCCAGCAGATTGCATCTCTTGTTTAGAAAGGGCCTTTTTCACTTCACAGTTATGCCCATTAATAGTGTGGTATTTCTGAACAACAATTTTATCAACTGTATCATGATCATCAAAAGTTACAAAAGCAAATCCTCTCTTTTTTCCACTCTGCCTATCTTCCATAACTTCTGTAGTTTCAATCTTGCCATACTTTTCAAAGTAGTCTCTCAAATTATATTCTTCTGTATCTTCTTTAATACCACCAACAAAAATTTTCTTCACTGTTAGATGGGCACCAGGCTTTACAGAATTCTCTCTAGAAACAGCTCTCTTTGGTTCCACTGTATGCCCATCAACCTTGTGTGGTCGAGCACACATTGCTGCATCCACCTCTTCAACACAAGAGTAAGTCACAGAACCAAAGCCCCTGGAACGTATTGTTTGGGGGTCTTTCATCACCACACAGTCTGTAAGTGTGCCCCATTTCTCAAAATGTTCTGTTAAGCTATCATCTGTCGTTTCAAAGCTCAGACCACCAATAAACAGTTTTCTCAACTGTTCTGGTTCCTTTGGATCATGGCCCTCCATTTTGAGACCGGACTTGCCTCTTCCAACTCGAGTTCAATATGGGACCCTATGATAATATTTTAATATGGCAAAATTAATCATAGCTTTTTTCAATATAATGTATATTAGATTTTATCTTACTAATGCTTATTGTATTAAATCTTACTGAATTTAATGAGTTCCTGCTTTCCTTATTTCTGGATCTTCCACAACTTTAGAGAAGGGGTAGTATCATTGAGTAAACTTTTCTTCTCTTCACAGACATTAACAAGCATTACTAATTCTTATGACAGGTTGAAATATTTGCTTTGTTATTTTTCAGTATTCAGATGGTCGTTAATTTTTTTCAGCTTTATTTTTGAGGCCACTACTTGAACAACATCTAAAAGTACATTGTTTTTTATAATGCCAAAGAGGTGGCTGCTTTTTTCATTATAATTTTTTTAAAGCAATGTGATCACTTTCAAGAGTTAGCTTACTAATTACTTAAAGATAAAAATAAAACAGTTAATGCTTAAATAATCCTGACTTCAGTTCTGTTTAATATGGTGTATGTCCTGTTAGGTAACCATTAAATTTTTTAATAGAAGAGACCTTTTAAGGTTAAAAGTTAAATTATCTTGAACAGACTAGTTCTTTGTGTAATGTAAATACAAGCATATAAAAGATAAATACACATTGTACCTTCAGAGAGGTCTCATTTGGCCATCTTCTGCCTTTAATACATGAAAGGAAAAAATGAGGTAGGAAAAAAGTTTTGATAATCGTGAGTGAAGTGGGATTTTCATGTAGTGTGTTGAGAGTGGGGGGAAAGGTTATAGACTTTCCATTCACTTTGTTAATACAATATATTCATATAATTTTTCCCCTCTTATTGTTTTCTAATCAAAATAATATTTGTCATATTTTTCTTGAATGTTGTATAAAAACAAGTGTCTAGTTCCAGTGTTACTCCAAAAGTTGTAAGTTAGTTCAGTTAATTCTTTATTTTTAAAGGGTATATAATTACCAGTGTATGACCAATAACTGTTTCTATTCTGTTCATACATTAACCCTGTGGGTTCTAGGCAGTGTACCATCACAATTTCTCTTAAACTCTCAGACATTGCTGAAAATATTATTTGCCATTTAGATATTTAATTAGGATAAGATACTTGTTTGTATTAATAAGTGAGGCTAAATGGTGCTACAGTAACAACCAAAACATCTAAGTGGCTTACACAACAAAGTTTTACTTCTCCCTCATTTTATGATAATATTGGCTGTAGTTTGGAAGCAGCTCCATTTTCTTCACTCTGGGAACCAGGCTTTAGAAACTACCCCTTTCTGGGTTAATTGCCATTTTTGTAGTGGAGAAAAAAGGTGATGGTGGAACCATGTAGGGCTCTGAAAGCCTGAAAGTGGCACATTATTTCAGTTCACATTTCATTATATGAACAAGTCATATGGCCAGTCCTTACATGAGTAGAGCAAGAATGACGTTGAGTGGAGCAAGACCTTCCCACAAGGAAGGGTTGGGTCTAGGGAAAAAGGGGCAGTAAGTATTTTGACAAGAATAATTTTCTATATTTCTTCCTTATGAAGATGATAGTAACTATTAAATATGTAAGTATCTAATGAGAAAAAAACTTAAACTTTCCCTAAAGTTTAGTAGACTATCTCATTAGTTTAGAAGTTGATGAGTTATATGGCTGTGTTTAAGTTTACCTTTGCAGTACATATGTTGTTAGGGTTTACTAAAACAACAAATAGTGTATTCTATTTCAACATGCTTAATCTTCAGGGAGCAGTTTTTTTGAGTACCTAAAAGGTATGTATTTGCATGAACCAGTATCCCTGGGAGTATTCTGGTAGAAAACTAGCCCTTAGGGCTTCCAAGGTAGCTCAGTGGTTGAGAATCCGCCTGCCAGTGGAGGGGACATGGGTTCGATACCTGCTTCAGGAAGATCCCACATGCCGCTGAGCAACTAAGCCTGTGCGCCACAACTATTGAGCCTGTGTGCCACAACTACTGAAGCCCACACGCCTGGTGCCCGAGGTCCACAACAAGAGAAGCCATGGGAAGCCATGGCAGTGAGCCCACGCACTGAAATGAAGAGTAGCCCCCACTTGCTGCGACTAGAGAAAGCTCATGCGCAACGAAGACCGAACACAGCCAATAAATAAATAAATTTATAAGGGAAAAAAAAAAAGCATAGCATATTAATGTTTTAAAAAAAAAAGAAAACTAGTCCTTAGGCATCAATGTGGAAGAATGTTTCTGGAGTCAAATGTGTTGGGAAAACTGTACTTGTACCCACTGCTTGGATTTTTACAGTGTTCATCAGAATGTGAAATGCTTGGAGAAATCCTTTTGTTCATTTAGCTTTGCTTAATTAACTCTAATTCCAGATTCACTTGACTTTGGAACCTGTTTTACTAAGCTGTTCGTATTAAATTTTCTTAAGGGAATCATGACATGAGGAAGTTGGTAGGCCAGTTACAATTTATTAGATCTTGCTCCTACTCAATACTTGTCAATCTCTTTGTTAACTGTACTAGTGGTTAGTTAGTCTTTGTAACTGAAAAACAAGTGCATTTTATTTTTGACCTCAGGGTATCCTAGTTCAGGGAGATCCCCTGGTAGAAAGAATTGCTCTGAATTGGATACAATCTGTTTTTCAGGTGTTCTTTGGTTTCTGGCCTCTGAGTCATGGGTCTAGATCCTTTACGATACTCTCAATACCACCCAGAGGCTCACATTGCCTCAGAAGTCTTGTAATGGCGTAGCATAGCTGACATTTTTGATATTAGGATTGTGAGAGAATTTTGTTTTTGAATTGAATTTTTTTAATAGTAAGACAAAAACATGACCAAGTTCATATTTTACACCTTTTTTTTGGTTCCTGTAGTGAGAAAACAAAGATGACGCAATAAATTAAAATGTCATTGTAGATATTAATCCATCCCTATAAAATCTTACAAGAGTTATTAAAAATTAATACTGACTTTTCTGTTTTTTCTTTGTTTTCTGTTATGGTGAAATTTGCGGAATAAAAGAAGTCAAATTCAGGGGTCAACAAAGACAAGTTATAGAACTGGATAATTGAGAGTTGATTTTAGATAAGAAATAAGTGTTGGTGGTTCGTTTTATGAAATGCTTATATATACCTACAGCGCAGCCAGCAGGAGTGCCAGAAATCTTAAAGAAGAGCTTACATAGCTGTTCAGTGAAAGGAGAGGAAGAAGTATTTTTAATTGGCAAGAACTTTCTGAAAGGAACTAAAGTTATCTTCCAAGAAAATGTTTCTGGTAAGTAGGCATAATACTGCCTTAGAAATTATTGTGTGTTTCACTTTGTCATAAAGATATAGTTGTAGCTACAAAGTAAAACACTTTTCACAATTTTAGTAAGTCACTGTTTTTATTTCAATCAGATGAAAACTCCTGGAAGTCAGAAGCTGAAATCGACATGGAATTATTTCATCAGGTATAATTTAAACTTTTTATAGTTTGGTTGTTTACTCTCCGAGAAATTGTTTCGCTCCAAAATTTTCCTAAATCAACAGATTAAATTTCTTCTTCATATGGGGTTAACGTAAATCATTTAAAGTTTCTTTCTTGGGTTTCTTTAACTGAAATAGAGTTATTCCACTTATGCTAGAAATGACAGTTCTCTATTTGAAAAAGTTAAAAGCATTAGCAAATTACCATTGTTAATAAATGAAACATTTCTTTCCTAATATTTATATGCTCTGAGGATTTGGATTATCTTAACCTACTATTTAATTAAATCAAAGGGAAAATTTTTTTATTGAGTACCTGCTATGTGCCAGGTGTTTTATATTTGTTAGTTACCTTTTTGCATTCAGAAGCACTACTTGTTACACTTAAAGAGTCTATATTTGTAGAACCTTGCTATATATTGTTTTTCAAATAACAAGGAAAAAAGCTTGAAAACAAGGATAAAAAACTGACTTAAGAATTAGTATGTAGAGCAGACAGAACCAACCTCATAGAAGTTGAAACTAGCGAAAGAGAAGGACAAACTTATGAATGAATCAAATAGAAGGCATATGCAGAAGACTAATATGTATAAGTACAGTTTATAAAGAACAGAGGAGCAGGAACAAACTGATGTATAAAATACACAAAGCCTAAAATTTAGCATAAAATGCTGATGAGAATAGAAAAGAGCACATGAAAGCAAGCAGAGAGATGGAAGAGGCAAAAATTAGAAAATCTGTGGCCAGTTTATCAAAAATGTGTAATTCATTTGTGGTTTAATTGTTTTAAATTCCTTTGTGTTTTAAAAAAATTTAATAAAAACTGTAAACATTATATATCTAGTATATTATATCCGATATATTGACAAACTCAAAGCTAAGGGTACAGTGCTCCCTAAGAGTGCTCTCACTTCAGACACCAGCCACAAGTTCAGGGGTCTCCTGGCCATTCTCACGTTTGAACAGTTGGCTTCAAATTCAGGGGTTCCCATTGCCCCCTCAGAATTGCTAGAATAACTCACAGAACTCAGGAAAGCACTATACTTAACCATTTCAGTTTTATTATAGCAAAAGAACACAAAGCAGAACCAGCCAAAGGGAGAGACACATAAAGTAAGGTCTGGGAGGGTCCTGAAGGTGAAGCTTCCTGTCCTCAGGGATGCCTTACTCTCTCAGCACATTGATGTGTGACAACATAGGCAGTACTCTGTATGATCCAGGCTGTTGGTATTCAGAGTTTTTATTTGGGCTGGATTACATACTGCTCATGCAACTAACCTTTAGTCTCCAGTTCCACCAGAGGTTGGAAATATGACATGTTTCAAAGCCTTCTTCACAAATCACACTGTTAGGCTTTTCAGTGGCCAAAACCCCTAAACAAACAAAGATACTTCTATCAGACAGGACATTCTAGGGGCCTAGAGATCACCTTCCAGTAGCCAAGAGAAAAGACTAGACCTCACTTTGAATTAAATTAATTCTTCACTACATAGCATCATGTAAAGTGGAGCTTCCTATATACCTAGACAAATGCTGTGTAGAAAGTTTTCCTCTAGCCTTATGCTACTACATGCCGTCAAGAAGAGATAGTAGGATTCAGCCGCCATTACCTTGTCACATTTACCGTTGAATAGTCTCTGCTAGACTAATCTTAACTGAAGTTCTAGTACCTGCTTTGTCACTAGCAATCTGTGTTACCTGTGTAAGACAAGTCGCTCTTTTGCCCCAGTTTTCTAATCTATAAAATAAACTCTTTTACTAGATTATTTGAGGCTCCTTCTAACTCCAGCATTTTATGATTTCTTGTATAACTTGTTGATCAGACCATTCCCACTCCCCAAGAACAAACAGGGCTTACTCTGGAGGACTCCTAGAAGTTTGGGCCAGTGTGTTATGACTCCTCTGTGTTCTTTATAATATTAAGCACTTAATAGATACTCATGAAAAACTTGTTGGTTCATTGAAGAAAAAGAGGAATCTGAGGTCTGAGGTCCCTTATTCTTTCTGAGTGTACTTCAAACCCTAATTTCAACCAGGTTCTTATTTGCCTGTAGTTTTGGTCCTGACCAAAGCTTAATTTATCCATGCAATACTTTCGTGTGCCATGAACATGCTTTGTTTTTTGATGAGTTGGTTAGATTGATGTAAACTCCTTTGCTAGTAGTATTCTGTTATAATTGTTATTCCTTACCTTATCCTATGATGCAGTTTTGTGGATAAGAACACTAGTTCTGGAGACCAAGAGACTTGCCTTATAAATTATATAAAATATTAATAAAATAACCCCAACAAATTATAGTTTTAACTTGCTGTTTCATATAGAACCAAATATTTCATCTTTGTTTCCACCTCCTCCTCACTCCCCCTCTCCCTCTTTCTCTCTCCTTCCATCCTTCTTTCCTTTTTTCTTTACCTTTGAGGCATGGGGTAGTTATATTTTTAAAGCACTTTTTTTTTTCAAGGCGTTTATGCCGGCTACAGTAGATTAAAGAAGAATAATCATAAAAATAAGATGTGGTGGAATGGAAAGGAATTATGTTCTTATTTGGTGGCTATATCTAGAGGTCCTGGGGTTTTTGCAAACAAGTATGTAAACAAAATAAATCATAATATGATCTTTGCATTAACTCTGTGGTTCTGCTAGTCATTAAAAATGTTTGATGTTTTTCAGAGAAAGCTTTCTATTCGCGCCCCCCCCCCCCCCGGGGCTTTCTGGGAAGTGTTTTAGAATGGAATCAGAGCTGAGATATAAAGAATCAATCCTAGAGATTATATTAAAGAAAAATAAAAACCACAAAAATTAAACATGTAGCAGGAAGTATGATCAGAAAATATATTAAAAATAAAGAAACTTTGAGTGTAGTCAGTAAAGAAATATCAGGCCTATAATGAAAAGTTGAAAGGGCCTCTGCAATATTAAAAAAATGACCAGAAGATGGTACAGTAGAAAAAGACCATTTAAAGATAAACAGCTTTACAAATTGTAATTATGAATAATTGTGATAGCTATTCATTTGAAACCACAAAATCAACTCATCAAGTATTAAACTTTTTCTGTTACTTAAAAATTGAATCTAACAAAGTCTGGGAAAATAATTTTTTATTAATATTTGGCTCTTCCAGTCAGTGCCATAATATGTCTCATGCTCACGTGTAGCAAATGCTATAGGCGTGGTCATCATATCTACTCCCATTTTAGCAACTTTAGATAAATTCTGTAGGACCTTAATTGCCTATTAAAGTAAATATATATCTAAGGTACATATCTTAAAGATAAATCAATCTCTCTCTCTATATATATATTTTTTTAAGATAAGTTGGTTTTGAGAGAAAACAGGGGAGCTGAGCAGCTTGAAATGTGGAGGTGATTTTAAAAGGAAACTAGAAACTAAAAATAGGTATTTCAGAAACTAAGAAGAAGTCTATACATTTTTTTAGCTTCTTTTATTTTTTTAATTTAATTTTGTGTTGGAATGTAGTTGATTTACAATGTTGTGTTAGTTTCGGGTGTACAGCAGAGTGATTCAGTTATACATATACATATATTCATTCTTTTTTCAGATTCTTTCCCATATACGTTATTGAGTAGAGTTCCCTGTGCTATACAGTAGGTCCTTGTTGATTACTTTATATATAGTAGTGTGTATATGTTAATTCCACACTTCTGCTTTATACCTCCCTCCCACCTTTCCCCTTTGGTAACCACAAGTTTGTTTTCAAAGTCTGTGAGTCTGTTTCTATTTTGTAAATAAGTCCATTTGTATCAGAGGTCTATAATTTGATTTAAATATAACTCATTTTACAAAATACGAAATAGGCGTCAGTAGAAAATTGCACAGATTATCATTTCTTAACTTTTAGTCTTCTGGGTTCTTTCTATTGCATTTTTTAGAGTGTAAGATTAAAAAAATAAGGTGGAGCTTTGAAAAAGATGGAATTTTCAGTATAAATATGGAAAGAAAGTTCTTTGAAGAAATGCCCAAAAGATCCTCAGAATTTGGGGGAACAACTAGACTAAACAAAGACTTGAGAGTTTAGAGGTTATGTGTTTTAAAATTGGTTTTATTAGGAATTTTGTTTTGTGTCTCCAGTTATTATTTTTCCATATATATCCCCAATTGCAAAATGAATGTGGCGATGATAAATTATCTCTTAGGAGAGTAAAAAAGTATCTAGCATCATGGCTTGTAAGCTCTGAAAAAGATTATCTGCTGGGGAAAAGAAGGTCATTATTTTGAATCCAAGCAGATTTTTCTAAGAAATTAAAATTCAGATATTCTTCTCTTTTTACCTCAGAGAACGTTCTACCTACGCCACAGGCCTCCCAACTCTTTGTGTGTTCTGTCTATATTGTACTCCTAGCTCAGTGGTAGTTAATTGCTCTTAACTATCACTACTCACAATTTACTTCAGTTTGTAATTCAAATCACTTGTAGACTGTCTAGATTCAGATTGAGGAAGTATGAAGAATTAGTATGAAAATAGGTTCCTTTGGTTTTTTAAAGGTTTCAAATTAGATTTGCTTAAATACACTCTCCAAAGCAAGTGGAGTAAAAGGTTTTTTTAAATAAAATATGCATCTGATTTTAGATACTAATTCTGTTACTAATTACCAAGAAACAGGTTTTTATTCAGAAGAATAATTTCAGTTGTTGTATTTGCCAAATATATAATTTTAAGACCGGGAAGATACTTCACAAGTCCATCCATTCAACCATCTCCTTAATTGTAGATAGGACTGCTTTGTGATGTAATTGCAGTGTTAAAACAAAGGAGGAAAAATGAAGGTGGACAAGATTTTAAAATTCTGTTTCTTAGAAGTTGGATCAGTGCAGGTACATTTTTTGATGGCCTCATGTGCAATTGAGTATGTACTTTCAGATTTTTGCCCCCAATACCTGTGGATATACAAAAGTGTGATTTTTTTTGAGATGGCTAACTGGAGTCGGGAAGCATTCTATTAATGCCATAAATAAGAAGCTGTTTTTAAATTTATAATGTGATATTTCAGAGAGTGTTTTAAGATGGCTTAGAAACAGATTAGGTGCTCAAAAATTGAAATCTTGGCCTCATTTGTCATATGTTCTATTCAGCTGAGTCAACCAGCTACCATATACTAAGTAGAAAAACGTCATCAAACTCACTTCATCCTCAGCTGTCACCGTAGGCCTCCTGCATGTCACATACTCAGTACGAAAAGCATAATCACTACCCCTTGACATTCCTTCCCAATACTATAACATACTAGGAAAGAAGAGAACAAATCAAATCTGGTTCAGGGTATCTTCTAAGAAGATGCAGTCCTCTTGAATAAGTGCTATTGAAGCATTTATGGAGCTCTTCCCTTCTCTTAGAAGGATGCTTCTACCACTATTGCCACACACACACAAATGACTTTGATTTACTAGGGTTTGGGTACTGAACCCTGTTGACTTTATTTATTAAGAACTTTTATTGAGATACAGTTAACATAAATAAACTGCATATATTTAGAGTATATTATTTGGTATCCCAATCTCCCAATTCATTCCCCCCCAACCCTCCCCGCTTTCCCCACTTGGTGTCCATATGTTTGTTCTCTACATCTGTGTCTCTATTTCTGTCTTGCAAACCGGTTGATTTGTACCATTTTTCTCTATTCCACATATATGTGTTAATATAGAATATTTGTTTTTCTCTTTCTGACTCACTTCGCTCTGTATGACAGTCTCTAGGTCCATCCATGTCTCTACAAATGTCCCAGTTTCATTGCTTTTTACAGCTGAGTAATGTTCCATTATATATATGCACCACATCTTTTTTATCCATTCATCTGCTGATGGCCATTTAGATTGCTTCCATGTCCTTGCTATTGTAAATAGTGCTGCAATGAACATTGGAGTGCATGTGTCTTTTTGAATTATGGTGTTCTCTGGGTATATGCCCAGCAGTGGGATTGTTGGGTCATATAGTAGTTCTATTTTTAGTTTTGCAAGGAACCTCCTTACTGTTCTCCGTAGTGGCTGTATCGATTTACATTCCCACCAGAACCCTGTTGACTTTAAATGAGAATTAAACTGGTTAGGAAGCAGTGAACTCCATTGAGAAGTATTGATACGTCTCACTGTTAAGGTTTACAAAACATATGGTAACTGACATTATGTAAGGTGCGCATATTTTTTTCCTGAAAATATATTCATTCCTTTTTTCAACAAATATATTTGAGTATATTTTGTGTGATATGCTTAACAGTGGAGATAGAATGAAGAACAGAATATCCTAAGTTCTCATGGAAGTTACATTCTTGTGGTTGGAGAGGGACAAAAGCAAATAATCACAGTATTTCAGGGGATAAGTGCTGTTTTAGAAATAAACAAGATTATGTGATCAGATTGGAAAGGGGTGCTGCTTTAAATAGGATGGTCAGAGAAGGCTTCTCTGAGAAGATGACATTTGAATGAGACCTGAAAATGGGTGAGGAACTAGCCGTTTGAAGAGATAAAGGAAGAGTATTTCAGTGAGAAAGAACAGCAAGTTGTAAAGGCTCTGAGGTAAAAAATGAATTTAATGTGCTAAAAGAATGAAATTAGCATGTTAGTATAAGAAGGTCAGTGTGACTGGAGTGTAACAAGCTGGAGGAGAAGGGGAATGAGATGAAGTTGACAGGGCAGGGACCTTGTAAGCCATTGTAAAACATTGGTATTTTACCTTAAAAGCAATTTTAAGATTAATGTCCTGATACCTGTGAACCTGAGCTTTTAAATAATACATTTTTTCCCCTAGTCAGATTTTTTAAACTTTACAGCTAACAGGAAATGTACTTAATTATTAAATTAAAATTTTAATTTAAATATTACTTCTTTTCTGACTCTTGTAATTTTCTTTCAATTAGAATCATCTTATTGTGAAGGTTCCCCCATATCATGACCAACATATAACTTTGCCAGTATCAGTGGGAATATACGTAGTGACCAATGCAGGAAGATCTCATGATGTTCAGCCATTCACTTACACTCCAGACCCAGGTATGTGAAAATAAAAAGTTCTGAATCAGAAGGAGTAACTAACTTCTATTTCTTTGAAAGAATATGAAGAAGACCAGCCAACTTAAAAGAGAAAGTTGTGTGCTAAGATGAATTGATACCAGTATGTTTTGAAGATGGCATTATTCCCTAAGAAGATGCCCACCAAACATTGCTTTTACTCTTATATTAAGGGAACCGTTTCTGCCTTATGCTCTAATAATAAAAGTAGGAATGCTCTGAAGTCAGGCTCTCTAGAGTTATCATACAAGTTCCTCCTTGGTAAGAATTACCATTCATTGAGTACCTCTTATGTGTAGAAAGGTGAAAGTGACAACTTTGGGAAGCTGCTAATAGTTTTTAGTCTGGCTGGCTTATAGAATGCATTTTGGGAGAGGTGAGAGATAAGCTTGAAGTGATAAGTGATAATATCACAAATAGAGTCATATGCCTGTAGCATTTTCTAATTTGTGTAATCAAAAATATCAAAGACTTCTGGTTAATAAATATTTTATATGTAATTTTAAGCATTTAGGTAAAACAGCTCCTTTAGAAACCAGAGCAGTCGCTTAAAAATTTAGATCTCTGGGTGAGAAGTATCTTAGGAGTTTTTTGCCTACATTCATTTAGTTGCCTGAAGAAGAGAGCCTTTTCCTGAAGGAGTAGAGAGAACATTTTGGGAATGAAAAGTCTTTACATGTTTTGTTCACCTGCGCTTGGTTTCTTCCATAGCTTTAAGTTTACTTATGTTATTCCCAAATATTTCAGGATCCCGTGAGTTATAAAATGAAAAATGGTAGCAAGGAAAGAAAGCCCTGGCAACAAAAAGTGATGGAAACAGTAGCTAGGACAGAGTTATACCTAGTCTTGATAATTAACTTTCTATCACTTAATGTTACCTGTTCTCTTTTTTTTAATCATGTCCAAATTTCACAACATTGATTATTTCCTACTAGTTTGCTGCAAAAGTGTGCCACAATATAGCACTAATGAAATCCTTTTAGTATTTGAGAATAAAAGATCACAAGTAGAAATTTCAGACAGAGAAAGACAAAGTTTGGAAATCATATATTGGCTTCAACAAAACTTGGAAAGAGAAGATGTTGGTTTATACTTAAAGATCAAATAGTTGATTGTTTTCTTTCTAGTAAGGCCTCAAAAATCCAAGAAAATTTTGTTTAAAACTAATGGTAGTTAAAGCATTTTAGTAACTACCAGTTACTAAATATTAATATTTAGTATTTTGTGTGAGGAGGAGCTCATGGTGGGGGTGGGGTGGGGAATGGCATACAGTAATTAATACATTTGTGTGGGAAGGGAAGAAGGAAGTGTGTGTGTGTGTGTCTCAGGGAATAGCCTTAAAGTTTTCACCATCTTGAAGATACTGAGCTTTTGTTGTTTTTGTTTGTTTTTATTGATCATTAATAAAGAACTTCAGGACTTGGAAGTGCTTAGCATCAGCACTATGAATCTTCATTTCTTAGTGATGAATGCTGATTATTAAAAATTTGCCTTTGATAAATTGCCAGATAAAACAGCTTTTAAGTGTTCTGTTTTAAAGTTTACACTAATTGGCTATATTTGGCCACATTTAGGCAATCACTAACATATTTATTCTTTTAGATTTTTCCCTCTTGTATTTTATATATCATAGGTAGCAGTCACCCTCAGAAACTCTTAATTGAATAAATATATAATATGCAAATTTTATAGTGAGATCTAATGCTTTAGTTTCTGCCTTTATGATATAGCTAATTAAAGAATTGTCCCACAATTTCACTTTTTTGTGTTCTATAAAATGTGAGCATCTTTTTAGGTGTGCATGTGAGAGAATATGATTTCAGGAAAACTTGGTTGTAGAAAATTTGCACTGTCTTATTATGATAAACCATTTGCTGTTGTGATTCATCCAGGGATTGTTGTTAAACATTTGAATATTCGCTGATGTGTAGTAATTATAACAGCTAAAATAAGGCCCACCCTAATTTTTGTGAATCAAGAGTAGAAAAGCAATTGCTACACCATTTTGTCTAAATATTTAAAAGTTATAGCTAAAAGTAACAAATAATTAAATAAAATATATTCTATCGTCCTAATTTGACCAAAATATCTTCATAGTAACCTAGAAGGCCAGATTTGAATTTAGGATTTTCAAACTGCTTGGAGGTCCAAGCTGGAATATGGCAACATGAAGAAAGAGGATTCCCCAGCCTGCCACCTTTCTTTTCCCTCTCCTGGCTCCATCCTCTTCCTGGAGGGCTTTGATGCACCGGCTAATGCTCCTAAGCTCTGTTTACCCTATAGGCCTGAGATTGCACACATAGCCTCAGAGCAGTTGTGCAGAAAATTGGGGGATCTTGCATACTTGGTACATGGTCTAAAAGTAGGATTGGGGTAGGGATTCAAGTGAACATAAACTGGCTCCACATGCTCTGCCAGACATAAGCCCCCCCAAAGCCCTCTGAGTCTACTGAGTCTATGCTGCCAAAAATACATTGCATGTACATGCTCTTAGGCATTTACTTTGCAGAGTCATAAAACCTTTGTTTCATTGCCAGTTAGTCACTGAAGCATTGCTTAGCCATTAATTTGTTTTACTTCCATCTATTAAGACACAGAAATGACAGTTATTTTTTGCAGTGACTCTGCAGTGGTAATTGCTGTAAGAAATGGAAGATAAAATACTTATTGATAATTTTTTGTTGCTCTAAAAACAAGTGACTAAAACTTGTTTTAAAAGTAGAAATTTTAATATTTTTCAAAGATTAGTTTCCATTTTAAAATCTGTAATTGTTAGAATTAATGTTATGCTTCAAAATTGTCTATGGATTTCTTTTCTAATCAATTCTATTCAATTGATAATTTCATTCAGTTGATAGTTCATTCAAATTATCATTTGTTGGACCTCATGTGCAGCATGCTTAGGTAAACATTTTAACTTCATTCTTAGGAGATGTGTACATTTTGTCTCTTATTCACAGTTAACTATATATTCTCTATAACCATCATTTTGCATTGTCATGCCAAGAATAAATTGGAAATAAGTTGACTCAATTCCTATTTTGAATAAGTTAGGGAATATAAAATAAATACATTGAAAAATAGAAATTAACATCTATTTAAATAAAATTATTATACAGTCATTTTAAGCAAAAACCTGTTTATTTGGAATTTATTTAACTTTACTGTTCAAAACTGATCTCTACTCTCCACTCATTAAATTTAAAGTTTTCATAGTAGATGTGCTTGATATATATAGATATAATAGTGTAGCAATTCTCCATTAATAACAGCAAAGATTATTTTCCCAAGGCTTTATAAAAGGAACAATCATAATGTTATAGATTTTGTATATTCACATTAAAAAAAATTTAGCTCAAATGACTGCTTCTGAATCAGTATTATTTTAAATAAATCATTTATGTAGGTAAATGGTGAATTTTTTTTTCATGCTAGTGTTACAATATATTTGGTAAATTAAAAAAATCTCATATCAATCTTCTACTCATTTGATATCATCAGTATGTGTACTATTACAAGAAAGATTTTTTTTAAAGTTGCAGTTGTTTTTATTTTGTTTTAATAAATAAGCATATGCTTCTACCCACTTGGAGACTGGTGCATTTTAGAGATTGGTGATTGGTGATTATAAAATCTCATTTGAACTTAGAATTTCTGCGAAACAGGTAACCTAATAGTGCTTTGTGAGAAAATATTCCAATTAAAGAATTTTAAGATACACACTTTGTTAGGATGTTTAAATAAATACATTAATCTTTTTTGTTTGTCTTAATAGCAGCAGCTGCTGCTTTGAATGTAAACGTGAAGAAGGAAATATCTAGTCCGGCAAGACCTTGCTCTTTCGAAGAGGCCATGAAAGGTACCAAGTTAATTCTGCTCAAAAATTATAAATTAGTGATGCTATATATTTTCTCTAGCAAACCTTACTATTTTATTTTCTCTTGTGTACTAGCAGGTTATATTCCATATTGTAAAATAAATACTTGTTTAACTTTACTGAATGCAGAGACTTGCTTCCCAACTTGATATTTCCCTTCATTTACCATATAAACAACTTTTATTTTTTAACATGTGTTGGAGTAGAGGAGTTTTTGTTTTGTTTTGTTTTTTATTCCCTAATATTAAAAATCTTAAAATACTGTACAATAATATATGTAAAATAGCTTTATAAAGCTTCTTGCTGCCAATAAGAGTAGTACTTGATATTGAGGTTAAAGAGACCAAAATAAGAACTATTGGCATTTGAAAAAGTTGCTTTAAGTTCTTTAGGTACCATTCTTTGTTCTGACATAATTATTTCCAAACAGACAGTGAAGATATCTTCAGGATGTTGTAATGTGGTAGAGTAGATTCTTTTCTTAGCAGATTTCTAATACATCTGTGATACTTAATTATGATGCTTTTGTGCCATTATGTGTGAAGATGTCAATTACATAATGGCCACTGATTTATTCCTGTAATTCTACGAGGGTGAGTCAAAAATTATCTGTACTTCGGCTGTAAAATTTATTTTAGTTAACTTTTAGAAAAGACAAACATCATTTCTCGGCATAATCTCCTTGCTTTTCAATACATTTTGTCCATCCGTCAACAAGCTTTCGTATTCCCTCATTAAAAAATGTTTTAGGCTGAGCATTGAGCCACGAATGCACCATCTTCACTTCATCAGAAGTGAATCTTTGTCCTCTTAGGGCTGCTTTCAGGGGACCAAACAGGTGAAAGTTCAGTGGAGCAATATCAGGACTATAGGCAGGATGCTTTAACACCTCAAAATGAAGTTTTTGCAGAGTGTTGACAGTGTGGGCAGAAGTGTGCTCACACCCTCAGACCACAAAAAAAGTGAATCACTGCACGGGCTCTAGGGCGTGTGGGCTTCAGTAGCTGTGGCATTCGGGCTCAGTAGTTGTGTCTCGCAAGCTCTAGAGCACAGGCTCCGTAGTTGTGGCACTGGGGCTTAGTTGCTCTGTGGCATGTGGAGTCTTCTCGGACCAGGGATCAAACCCATGTCCCCTGCATTGGCAGGCGGATTCTTAACCACTGTGCCACCAGGGAGGTCCTCATTTGTCATTTTTAAATGCAGTATCATTAATTGGAGATTCCTGATCAGTTAAAAAAAAAAACACAATAGCTTTCAACTAGGACTTTCCCTTGACAAATGGCTTCTTTTTGTGATTCCTTAAATCAGAGCTTTAGTATAACGCCCAGGTGCCCTCTGAGAGATTTAATTAGGTATGCTTTAATGATGAAGACTGAGCAACATAAATGACTTTTAAATTTGTGTTATGGCATAACCCTTCACATAACATTCTTTAAAATAGCCATCAATTACAGTAAGATTTAGAACTTGATTCACAAATATGACATTATGGACAGACATTGAAAACATTCTCTCTGAAGCAAGTTTCTCATTCCTTGGAGAAGGTTTGCAGGGGGAGGCGGAGGGTAAGGGGAATAACGGCACAGCTTTTCAGTGAGATGTTAAGGCTTGTGCTAAAGCATTATGATTCATTTTTGTTTTACCCAACTGTGTATATATCAACACAAAAGTAATACAAATTAAATGATACGATAAAGTATACAGTATAAACTATTGTTAACAGCTTCTTGGGAATATTTCCAGAAAGTTTTCTATGTCTATATATGTACAGGAAGATGTAAGTGAAAATTCTAGAGAGATCATTTAAAGACTCTATGGTGCAGGTTTAGAACCCAGGGATAAAGTATTGATGTTCAGTCTCTCAGTTTTAACTTTGTATGTAGTGGTTAATTGGATGAATGTGAAAAAATAGTTGCGAGCATATGTTTTTCTCTAACTGGTTGCAGTTATGTGAAAAGGTTTAGGAGCTTGTAGGAATCATAGAGATAATGTAGTTCAGTCTCATTTTACAGGTAAATAAACCAAAATTTAGAGAAGTTAAGTGATTTGCTCAAGGTCAGATAGCTAATAACTGACAGAGGTTGCCACTTAGATTTCCCCCAAAACTCTATTTACTCTATAATTTGCATCCCCTATCTTAATTTGTATTTTAATCAAACATATTTGTACATGACCTAAAGGCTGCTTGATGACAACAAACTTAGCAAAGATTGTTCTAAGTTTCAAAAATTGTTATTATTTGGCATGGATGGAAGGAGAACACTTTAAAAGTTATTTGGCATAAACTATCAATAACAATATTCTTCATAAATTCAAATCGATATAGGAATGGTTAAATATGTCTATCTAATTTATTTTCTGAGGAATTCCCTGGTGGTCCAGTGGTTAGGACTCCGCCCTTTCACTGCCGTGGGCCCGGGTTCAATCCCTGGTCGAGGAACTGAAATTCCGCAAGCCATGCGGCATGGCAAAAAAAATAAAATTAATAGTAATAATAATTTACTTTGTGGATTTTCTGAATTGGCTTAAAACTTCTCCCCCAGCTTCTAGGTAGTACAGACTTTACTTGTTTGTATATTTTTCCTCCTTCACTAAAATGTAACCTCCAGGTAGTAGGGCTTTATCCATCTTATTCATCACTGGATCCCCAGAACCTAGAACAGTGCCTGGAACTTTGTGAGGGCTCATTAAATACATAGTGAAAATGTAGGAAGAAAAGATAGGGGAAAAATGTAGGGAAAAAAGATACTAAAAGCCACTTAGTATTATTTACAAGTCCATTAAGATACAGTTGTGGGTTCTGAGACAAGATAGTACAGACTTAGCCCAAGTGGTGGTGTAAAGGTGACAGGACATCTGGAGTCCTCAGTTTCCTTCTTTCTCCATTCCTGGGCTGGAGGAAGCACCTGAACATGTGGAATCCCAATGATGGGCAGCCAGGGACATATCCACACACCCCCAACATTGAGTACCCTGGAGGTTGCAATCCTGCCCATCTACCACCCGCCAATCCTACCTTTCCTCCAGGCCCCTTTCCCACTCCCCCAGGATCACCCCAGGGGAATCCAGCTTTTCCTCCTGGTGGGCCCTGTCATCCTGTACCACAACCAGGGTATCCAGGATGCCAGCCCTCGGTCCCTACTCTCCTCTGTACCCACCACCTGCCCCTGGCATGCGACCTTGAATCCATTGGCTCCTGGCATGGTAGGACCAGGAAATGATGATCAACGAGAAGATGCAGAAGAAAATGAAGAAAGCTCACAAAAAAGAAGCACATATACCACAAATATGGCAAGCATTTTCTTCTCCTCCTCCTCCTCCTTCTCTTCTGGCAGTGACTCTGACCGAATACAGGGCCTAGACCCTTCCCTCAAGTCTCT
The DNA here is from genome assembly GCF_030028045.1 of Hippopotamus amphibius kiboko. NCBI lineage: Eukaryota > Metazoa > Chordata > Mammalia > Artiodactyla > Hippopotamidae > Hippopotamus > Hippopotamus amphibius. Next base: position 17,131,613 of record NC_080201.1, on the reverse strand, counting down.
CCAGTTCTGCTCTCCTGTCAAGCTTCAGATGCCATCTTGTACTGGGGAAAATTAGCCCTTATGTCCCTCCCTTCCCACCCCCTCAGTCTGAGCCTCACTCTGCTGTTCAACTATAACTGGCTAGGGAAAATAGGAAAAGAATTGCCAGGGGCTAGCAAAGGCCGTATTCTCACTGCTTGGATAGAACTTTTAGCTGATGAGTTTTGCAAGAGAACTACTTTTTGAAGATGGTAAGATTTGAGCTAAATGCTGAAGACAGGTCTAAGATCTGTAAAATGTGATTTTTTACTTCTTTTTGTAATACTTACGATTGGAGGGGTGCTGTGGAAATTTAATTATGGGAAAAAACAAAAACAAAAACAAACCTGTACCTTTCTTGTAATTTTGGCACACTTGGGTGATTTAGTGTCAAATAAACATTTTTCAGCAGGCCTTTTATTGATTGCACTCACTGCAAGGCTGCTGGGAAGTGCAGTCCAGTTGGTTGATGAGCTCTGACCGCCATTTTGGAAACTAATCTCTACTCCTTAGCTCAGTATGCTATCTCAGGTCCTCCTCTCTCTCTCCAACTCTCAGTCCAAATAAAGCCATTTCTCCTGGGGGATGGGGGCGGGGGGAAATAGTATAGACTCATTTTTCCCTGTTCCTCCCTTCTAAATCTACTTAATACCCTGGAAATATTCAGCAGTCATAAAAGGACTTTGAAATATAGAAGGAAGGAATTGGACTGGCTGCAGACCTTAGACCTTACAGAACAACAAGTGAGTTTCCTGGATTTTCTTTTTAGCTCCCATTTATCTGGATTGGGCAGCACTTGCAACTCAGAACTGGCAACAGACATAGACAAAAAAAATAAATAAATCAGTAAAGAAAAACAAAAATAAAAACAAAAACAAAAAATAAATAAATAAGCATGAAAAGCCTGTTCTCTTTGGCCAAAAGACCAGGAAAGGGAAAGCCCAGTAGAGACGTAGTGGGATGAGTCATACCAAGTGACAGCAGCTGACCCGTTGGCAGTGTTTGGGGACCAACACATCCCGTACTGCATACTTGCAATAGCAACAGCAGAATTTGGAAGGGTCAGCCCACCCCATTCCCCACACCTGCCAAGTAGTGGTGGACCTGATCTACGAACAGTAGAACCCAGGAGGGCCAAAACACAGGACTCACGTGTGCTAGCAGGAGCAGGTCAGTATGTCTGCAGGAGTGGCAAGGGCAGAACCCAGAGGGCCAATCCATCCCCCACCCCACACCAGGCAATGGCACACAGGCCCCTTCCACCTGCACTGGTGGTACCAGTAGGCCCTGAGTGTCTCCATCCTTCCCCCAGCAGTGGAGAAAGACCTAGATCTGGCAGCTCCTGGCCCTCCACCCAAGACCAAAGTAAGATCCAGACCAAAGTATCTCCCAACCCTCCATCCAATAAGAGAAGGCAGTCCAGGGGCAGAAGGTAAACCAGACCAGGGTCTCCCAACCTCTACCCAGTGGCAGAGAGCCATGCAGCCCAGACCCCACAGTTCTTGACCTTGTACCAAGTGACAAAAGACAGCCCAGGTCGTTGCTTCCCTTCCCTAACTGCACCAACAGTGATATAATGGGAACCCCATTAGTAGCAGGAGACTTGAGAACATACCCGGAGAAACGTTTTCCCCCCTGCAGATCCAGCAGCCCTCACCTCCACCTGATGACACCAGGCAGCCCAGGGAAGCACCTTCCATTCTTGCAGGCAGCACCAGCAGGATTCCAGCCAGAGCTCATGCAAAGCTAACACAACAAACAGACCAGACTAGGGCTCAGAAAACTAAATTATCATTGGCCATACAAGGACTTTGTGCATATGGCCATAGAAAGACTTGTATCTTTGTGTGAGTATTAGACAAAAAGTTCTTTTCTTGTTTGTCTTCACCAATAGATATACCTATTTGCCAGTAGTCTCCTTAGGAGGAATGAAAGACTCCTGCTCAACTTATTCCACCTGTTCTCACTTTCCAGAAGAAAAATCACTATAATAACAATTATTCTCTGGGAATTCCCTGGCGGTCCCGTGGTTAGGACTTGGGGCTTTCACTGCCGTGGGCCTGGGTTCAATCCCTGGTCCGAGAACTAAGATCCCATGCGAGCGATACAGTGCTGCCAAAAAGGAGAGAGAGAGAAAGAGAGAATTATTCTCTAAATAAATTTGGGGCAAATTTGTGTATAGATCTGTTCAGCAGTAACTGTGTAGGCGATGCATTTGTTTGTCAATGGATATTTATATGCAGTTTCTAATTGAAATGTAGTGTAAACTTGTCTTTAGATGTTGAAAATTTTTAGGCCAGAAATACTATTAATGAAAATATACTATAAGATTAACCAAATAGTCCACAACAAATTAAATTGACTATGATAAAGGAAAAGTAAAATTAATTCATTCATTTCTTCATTCATTCAACAAATATTTATTGATTACCTACTATGCAGCAGTCAACAACAACAAAATCTCTGCCTTCATGGAACTCACATTCTAATAGAATTCAAAAGCAAGAATAGCAGTTGATATTACAGGATCAATGTAAGACAACACTAACGGTCTTTCAGATTTCCTGTGGAGTAGGCCTAGAATACTTTTAAATGCCTGCCATGTGCATGATCTGAAGCTTTGTCTCAGACAGAATTGGATTGTGAGTTAAATTGTGTTGGTATTGATAGAATCTAGGTGAAAATAGGTCCAGAGAACTCATAAGTAAATTATTGATTTCAAATATTTTTAAATCAAAATGTTTACAAAGATAACTGTCCTGCTTATGTACCATATTCCATTTTAAAACCCTCTTTGTAGCTAGGATTTCTTCTCAGTATCAAATTAAGAAATCTGTGTATAAAAATATTAAATCACTATGTTGTACACCTGAGGCTAATATAATATTGTATGTAAATTATAATTCAATAAAAAAAGAAGTTTAACAGCTAAGCCTTCTGGAGAATCTGTATTTCTTTACACAGAGTCTCAAAGTAGTGGTAAACTTTTAGATCAGAATTTGGCTATGTGTACGTTCAGTTCAGAAGACTGCCATTAGTGGTTATCTGTATGCTCCACTAAGTGCCAATGACAGGCTTAAATAGACAAGAAAGAGGAAAGAAAGAGAATCAAGGGAGAAAGTAGATATAATGATGTGGTAGAACCTACCTATCTGCTATATATTGCCTCTCTTTGGTTGTTAATCTATAACTACTTCTGAAAATGGAAGTAGTTGGAAGTAGAAAAGTACTTGCTGGTTTTGCTTTGGAAATTTAATTGGTAAACCTAAAATAGTACTCAAATTTCTGAAAAGAAAAAAATTTATGTCCTATCTAAAAGAGAAATGTTTTCATGTGTCAACTTGGCAAATTCAAGTTTTCTAAGACATTAATTAAGAAAAGTGAAATCTGTTTGGCTAATTGGTGGTATCTTTTAATGAGAAACTTGAGTTTTGTTGAGGAGAGGAATGTTGACAATCCTATGGCCATTAAAAAGTTTGACTTTATAAACTGCCAGACAGCCAGATACTAAGAGGAGAACATAACAGTTGTAACTGAGTGGCTTGAACCTCCTGGAGATTTCCAAGCTGTATCCTATAATATGTCATGGTCGTGTTAAGCAGTGTAGTTCAGGGAACCTTGGAAGGGTGCTGGGGACTATCACTTGATAACTGAAATGCTCAAGCTTGTTGGTGTTTAACTCATAGTCTCAGGCTCTTACCACTAGTCCTCAAGGCTCTGCTACTTAAAAAGAGGGAGGGCAGGGAATTCCCTGGCAGTCCAGTGGTTAGGACTCCACTCTCTCACTGCCAGGGGCGTGGGTTCGGGAACTAAGAATCCCACATGCCACACAGCATGTCCAAAAAAAAAAAAGGAGGGAGGGCACATTTTGATATACCAGTTTTGTATCTCATGCTACCATCATAGCATCAAAAAATAGACATTTAAATCATAATTAATGTGTCAACACACAGTAGAATGAAATAGTTGATTTCAGTGATTTTAAACTTTTCTTTCTTTTTTTGGTGTGTGTGCAGCAATGAAAACTACTGGATGTAACTTAGATAAGGTAAATATTCTTCCTAATGCTCTGATCACTCCACTCATATCAAGCAGTATGATTAAGAGTGAAGATGTTACTCCAATGGAAGTAACAGCAGAGAAAAGATCTTCCCCTATTTTTAAGGTGAGCTACATTGACTAGCGCCCAGCATCTTAACCTCAGATGTAAAAATTGCTGTATTTTGAGCAGTTTGATTTCTTTTCCCCATATTTATGCTTTTTACTTTGCCTGTTTCTTTTGTATCTGTTTCTCTTCGGATGCATTTAATGAATTTTGCTTTGCAGAGTAAATGATTTTATACTCAAAATAGCCTGCAAAGCAACTTCTAATATACATTTTTGACAAGGGAGGAATTAATACATTAGCTAGACCTTTGTGATGAAAGTACTGGTTTAGCATTTTCAAAACTAGGGATGTTTTATTTTTCTTTTCTCCGCCAGTCTTTTCCTATAACTCCTTTTCCATTTTTCCCTTGTTCCCCTCTCCCAATAATGTTACCAGTGATCCACAAATGGAGGTATTTTAAAATTTGCTATTAATTCATGAACCATAGAATTATTGTGTTCTTACTGTCCTAAGCATATCAATAGCTGATTATTCTTCTACTTCTACTTATTTGACTATCTTTGCTTATAATACTTATTTAAAAATCCTGATGACAGTAAGACATAATGTTATCACTGAAAATCATAGTCTTACACCTGTTTTCCAAATAATATAGAGTGGAAAATTGATCCTGCATATATTTTTATAATAATAATAATTTTTGGAGTATCATATGAGCTCATTTAATATTTATATATACATTTTATTTGGCAATTTTTATTTTTTAGACTACAAAGACAGTTGGATCAACTCAGCAAACATTAGAAAATATCTCTAACATAGCAGGAAATGGGTCTTTTTCATCATCAACATCTTCCCACTTACCTTCTGAAAACGAAAAGCAACAACAGATTCAGCCCAAGGCATACAACCCAGAGGCCCTGACAACTATCCAAACACAGGACATTTCACAGCCTGGTACTTTTCCAGCAGTTTCTGCTTCTAGTCAGCTGCCCAACAGTGATGCACTACTACAGCAGGCTACACAGTTTCAGACAAGAGAAACTCAGTCTAGAGAGGTGTTACAGTCAGATGGTACAGTGGTTAATTTGTCACACCTGACTGAGGCATCACAACAACAGCAGCAGTCACCACTGCAAGAACAAGCACAGACTTTACAACAGATTTCATCAAATATTTTCCCGTCACCAAACAGTGTGAGTCATCAGCTACAGAATACAATTCAACAGTTGCAGGCAGGAAATTTTACAGGCAGTACTACTAGTGGCAGCAATGGAAATGTTGACTTGGTCCAACAAGTTTTAGAGGCACAACAACAGTTATCTTCAGTTTTATTTTCTGCTCCAGATGGTAATGAGAATGTTCAAGAACAGCTTAGTGCAGACATTTTTCAACAAGTCAGTCAAATTCAAAATAGTGTAAGCCCTGGAATGTTTTCCTCAACAGAGCCACCGGTCCATACCAGACCAGATAATTTAATAGCTGGAAGAGCTGAAAGTGTTCACCCACAGAATGAAAACACATTATCTAATCAACAGCAGCAACAACAGCAACAGCAAGTGATGGAATCATCAGCTGCAATGGTGATAGAGATGCAGCAGAGCATCTGCCAGGCAGCTGCCCAGATTCAGTCAGAGCTGTTTCCTTCAACTGCTTCAGCAAATGGAAACCTCCAGCAGTCTCCAGTTTACCAGCCAGCTTCTCATATGATGAGTGCATTATCAGCCAATGAGGACATGCAAATGCAATGTGAATTGTTTTCTTCTCCTCCTGCAGTTTCTGGAAATGAAACCTCTACAACCACCACACAGCAGGTTGCAACTCCTGGCACTACCATGTTTCAGACATCAAGTTCAGGAGATGGAGAAGAAACTGGAGCACAAGCAAAACAGATTCAGAACAGTGTCTTTCAGACCATGGTCCAAATGCAGCATAGTGGGGACAGTCAACCTCAAGTTAGCCTTTTTTCATCTACGAAAAGTATGATAAGTGTTCAAAATAGTGGTACCCAGCAGCAAGGTAATAGTTTATTCCAGCAAGGTAATGAGATGATGTCACTCCAATCAGGGAATTTTTTGCAGCAGTCTTCTCATTCACAGGCTCAGCTTTTTCATCCTCAGAATCCTATTGCTGATGCTCAGAACCTTTCCCAGGAAACTCAAGGTTCTATCTTTCATAGTCCAAGCCCTATTGTCCACAGTCAGACTTCTACAGCCTCCTCTGAACAAATGCAGCCTCCAATGTTTCACTCTCAAAATACCATGGCTGTGCTACAGGGATCTTCTGTTCCTCAAGACCAGCAGTCAGCCAACATATTTCTTTCCCAGAGTCCAATGAATAATCTTCAAAGTAACACAGTAGCCCAAGAAGAACAGATGTCATTTTTTGCAGCTCAGAATTCAATTTCTCCACTTCAGACAACATCAAACACTGAGCAGCAAGCTGCTTTCCAACAGCAGGCTCCAATATCACACATCCAGACCCCTATGCTTTCCCAAGAACAGCCACAACCCTCCCAGCAAGGTCTATTTCAGCCTCAGGTTTCCCTGGGCTCCCTTCCTCCTAATCCAATGCCTCAAAACCAACAAGGAACAATCTTCCAGTCACAGCACTCAATGGTCGCCATCCAGAGTAACTCTCCATCCCAGGAGCAGCAGCAGCAGCAGCAGCAGCAGCAACAGCAGCAGCAGCAGCAGCAACAGCAGAGCATTTTATTCAGCAGTCAGAATGCCATGGCTCCAATGACATCTCCAAAGCAGCCACCACCAAACATGATATTCAACCCAAGTCAAAATCCAATGGCTGGTCAGGAGCAGCAGAACCAGTCAATTTTTCATCAACAAAATAATATGGCCCCGATGAATCAAGAGCAGCAGCCCATGCAATTTCAGAACCAGCCCACAGTTTCCTCACTTCAGAACCCAGGTCCTGCCCAGTCCGAATCGTCACAGACCTCCTTGTTCCATAGCTCTCCTCAGATTCAGCTGGTCCAGGGCTCACCCAGTTCTCAAGAGCAGCAAGTAACACTCTTCCTCTCTCCAGCATCCATGTCTGCATTGCAGACCAGTATAAACCAACAAGACATGCAACAGTCTCCCCTTTATTCCCCTCAGAACAATATGCCTGGAATCCAAGGAGCCACATCTTCACCGCAACCGCAGGCTACTTTATTTCACAACACTACAGGAGGCACAATGAACCAACTACAGAATTCTCCCGGCTCTTCTCAACAGACTTCAGGAATGTTCTTATTTGGCATTCAAAATAGTAAGAAACTCTTTCTAATTTGTCATTTCTTAAATGTTATTGGTTGAAATAGTCACATTATTATTACTAAGAGAAAGCACAACACAGTGGTTTTAAGAGCACAGATTGTAGTTAGACAGAATCGAGTTCAAGTCCCAGCTGTACCACTTGTAGACTGAGCCCTTAGGTTATTTGATCTGCATGAACCTCAGTTTCCACATCTAAAATGCTGGTGATATTACATACTTGACAAGGAGATTGGGAGGATTAAATGTGGTCATATATATATAAATGTATGTGTTTATCATTTTAAGATATAAACTTGAAAGGAAAAGGAAGTAAGAATGACAGAAAATTTCTCAGCCAATTAAAGTAAGTTTCCGAGGAGGTAGAAAACCATGTTTCTTTAATGTTTATACACCAAGGAAATTATATAGGATTTATGGTGATAACTAAGCAATATTGTATTTTTATACTGCTTGGAGGAAACCTAGGATGAATTCTGCTACTGTTTGATGAAAACCTTTTTGGAGGCTGTCAGGTGCCTCATTTTTAACTCTGTAGTGAGTGAACACAGTAATGAATTTAACCCAGCCACTAATAAATACCTTCTTACGAATCTTATCAGAAAATAACTAATCAGGTAGCTTCTCTGTTTTAAATCTCTGCAGACTGTAGTCAGCTTTTAACTTCTGGACCAGCTACATTGCCAGATCAGTTGATGGCCATAAGTCAGCCAGGCCAACCACAAAATGAGGGCCAGCCACCTGTGACAACACTTCTTTCTCAGCAAATGCCAGAGAATTCTCCACTGGCATCCTCTATAAACACCAGTCAGAACATTGAAAAGATTGATTTGCTTGTTTCATTGCAAAACCAAGGGAACAACTTAACTGGCTCCTTTTAACTGGATATGTAAGTATTGCGTTTTGGCATCTTTCTTATTGAAAAGCATCAATAAATTTTATTACTCTTAGCAGATTTGAGTTAAGTAATAACACTGTTTAGACTCTGATCTTTTAAAATACGGCTTGCTTACAAGATGGTACTTTTTAAATAAATTACTTGGAACGATAGCGTACCGTCGTATTGTTAATACTGGGCATTCCTTCTGGCTCTAAGCTTCTTTGCCCTGGAATGACAGAACAGCTGATGAAGGTACTATGTATTGGATGTAATTATGTCTTATATCTCCACTCCTTAAGAAAGAAATATTGAATCTGAAAAGTCTGACAGTGTAAATGTGATAAAGTATCATTTATAGTGCTGTCATATACTTTGAGATCATTCAGGGCGACAGGAACTTTGTAAATGCTTTCCCTCCCTCGTGAGTTATATTAAACTTCTTCTTTTTTTAGAAATTCCATGAAGAAAATCCTGGTTTCAAGATATCCTGAGATTTTGTGATTCCATGAGGATTATTGAACTGTTACTTTAAAAAGAAAACAAAATATGAAAAACTGTGATTGAGTAAATGGATAGATTTTACTCTGACTGCAAAAGAGCACACCTATGCTACCTATTGCAGTGATTAACCACCATTGTTAACATCTTTATACTTTATATTCCTAATAACAGCGATAACTGAGAATCTATTTGAGTTTCCAGCTGACAGAATTAATTGTTGCTATTTTCCTAGGCACTGTTCCTTTAATAGTACAGTTTAAATTGATAAGCTGGATCACTCAGTTATTATTGCTATTAGAAAATAATTCATGTTTCATGTTTACTTTTGTTCTTCATTCATATTTTCTTTCCTGCATTGTTTTAGTCAAGTAGTGGCTTTTGAAAAAGGAAAGTTCAAATAATAACTAAGGCTGTGATTTTTCAATATAGAAAGCGCAGCTGTTGGCCAAAGTGAAGAAATCTTTTTTCAGTTTTTATGGAGAAACTGAAGGGGTAACATTCTGACAAGTAAGCTGTATTAAGAGCTCTACACAGATAAGAGGCCTCTATTTATCTCAGACAACACACTTACAAACTGGGAACAGCTGGAAAGCTATTGATTTTATTTTTCAGAGGGTTGTTAATTCTCTGTGTTTCTGTTAAGGGTTTTAGCCAGAACTGTGCATAGAAAAATCTAAGCATCTTGCTCTACTAAAAAAAAATGAAGGGGATAATATATGATAAATTATGTTCTGATATCCTCCTACAGTAGTTAAAACTGACAGAGTAATTTGAGTCTCTTTTCTTCTTATCCCAGTCTTAGACTGGTATTCCCTTTTTATGTTCATCTATATTATTCTTCCCCTCTTCTCCACTTTATTTTAGACAATTAGTAATATACTACTACCTTTGTGACCCTGTAGTAACTTAAATGAAAAGACCACTTTGATCTGGGGTAACCCAGCAACTCCTGCAGCACAGGAGTTGGAATGAAGGGAGCTGACTCCTGAGAAACAGGAAACAATGCAGTTTTTTTCCACGACCGGTGCTGTTCTGAAGTCTTCAAATTTTTCCCTCTAATAGGAAACAGTGTAAATGTTAATTAAAAAAAAAAAAAGACAAACTAAAACTTCTTGAAACATCACTTCTCCCTGAGCTGCAGTGAGTGTAATTCACTTGTCACCTCAGTGCTTTACAGTTTGAAGTGGTCACTTACCTGATGGTTCCCACAAGCCTTAGGCTTTACAGGGTCATATCATTGACTTAATATGAAGAATTAATTTGTGTTACATCTATAGAGAGCAAAATAACACACTCCAGAACTTGCAGTTGTAGCATTAGTTGTACAGATTTGGGTGTTCTCACCACCCATGGGATGCCTGCTTCTCACTACAACCTGTTGTCTGGACACATGCTTATGTCTTACTCTCCTTTTGGCATGTAGAAAGCTGTTAATACAGTTTAAGGCCAAATTGTATGTGGCTTCTATATGTAGATAAGATGTTTTGGCATTCTTGTCCATTTCATTTATTTTTTAAGTGTACAAAATAGCCTGTTAATTGTTTGTTGAAGGCTACATTTCTGTTTTTTATTTTTATTTTTTCTATCCAGTACATTTAGTTGAACTTTGTGAACTTGTGGTGTTGGTTTTGTTTATACAGCCAGATTTTTCCCCCTTTTTGTGATGGTCTTCCTTGGTTCTTGAATGTGCTCTTCTTGAATTTGTTTTTTCTCTTTGTTCTCATTTATTCTTCCCTCCACCCCCAACCCTTTCTTTCTTTCTCTCTCTCTGATTGAGAGGCATTGAATTATGTTTTCAGTAGTACAGGCTTCTTGCCGATATGAAGGGAACTTTTCAGAAAGAGACCTACTCTGGGTCATTTAATTTTGAATACAGTTTTCAATCGTTCAAGTTTTGGATGGTTTATATCTAATGTGTGTTTCATTTTTTTGGAAAGCTATATTTTGTATTTAGGAAATGGTATACTATTTTGCTATTTGTACTGAGTGAGTACATTGGCATAAATATAGAAATTTATATATATACATATATATAAACTATTCTTTTTTTGCCACACATTTTTGTGGTAAATTTGTGAGTTTGTCTGATGTTCTACCACAACGTGGCGTCTGATAAAAGTGAGGGGGGGTTTGTTATGTCTTTACTGAGTATTTAAGTATCTTTTGAAACAAATAACCTGTTCATCTGTGGCCATTCCATCAGGCAGTTCCTTGATGTGATTAGTGGGCTAAAGGCAGCTTACTGTGTGTTCGCCGGATCTTTCACTCAGCAAAACGTTAGAGTAAGGAAACCCATCCAGGCAGTTCTGTCAAATGGTGTTTCACAAGAATGAGCCATTCAGTCTTTGCTCACTATATATTTAATATTTTATTGTTGTTATTGTTATTATTAATTGGCTTTCTGTATTCTATGCCTTTTATTTATAAAGACACTAAAAAAAAACCCATGTTTGTAATTTTAATAACATTTTCCCCATCTTGTAATATCCAAAGCTACTTTATAAATTCTCTAAACCAAAAGCATGTTCCTCAATATCTCTCTCTCTCTCCCCACCCCATCAGGAAAAATTACCCAGTATAGTTCAGGTTGTGAGAAGGATCAGCCACACAATCCAGTGCTTCGGTTTTAAAATGTACACCTCGAACTGCAGAGTGTTGACTGATGTCAGAAAGCTTATCCACTGGTATAAAAATAACAAGTAGAAATAAGATGCTGTAAGTCTATTTCTGAGTTTCCTGAATTTTTTTCCAAGAGATTACACAGGAGCCTCAGGAAGTCTATTTGTTCATCAAGTTCCAGTTAGAATGTTAACACTGCTGTATGGATGAAGTGGTGGCAAGAAGACTGGCTTGTGTGCTGACTACGTTATTTAGCAGGAAGTTTATCATTGTAAGATGCTGATTGCCAATGCCAAGTCACCAGGGACCAATTTTCTGTTTTATAATATCTAAGTTTAGAACAGAACATACACCTGAACTGTAGTGGTTTGATTGGATGGAGGCAGAAAACCCAATTTTTATTTTCATAAATTTTGTGGTTATTTGTACAAGGGCTGTGCTAAGATACCATATTCTTATTCAATAATGATGGATTTTTTTTTTTAACACTGTTAAATGTTCCTTACCCCTAAAAGGTCAATGTTAAGTACAGCATTCAGAACATACTATTTGGTTACAAAAAGTATTTGCCTTCTTATTGAAGCGTTAGCTTAGTGGTCAGTGGTTGATACTTGTGCTAATAATGCAGTTTCAAGATTACTGTTACAAGTTATATCTACCTATAGGAGAGACTCCATGAGCCAACAGAGGCCTTGGAAACAACAGTTTATTAAATTTACTTATGGCAGAAGGACCTAAATAAACTATAAACCACATTTTATTCCTCTATATTGTTACATTCAATTGTTCTTGCTTTCAGCAACTCACATTAATGCTTGGAGCTTATCTGTGTGTCTGCATGCGTGTGTGTGTGCATGTGTGTGCGTGCGCGTGTTTTATTCCTTATTGTCATGCCATTATATGCGCATACCAACATGGGAGAAGATAATTAGAAGTCATATTTTGCTTCTGAGCTTTATCATATTACCTTTGTAATTAGAGTATCACATTATTATTTAACCAATGCAAATCTTTTCACCAGTCTTGCTAGAACAGGTTTTTAAAAGGCTTTGTTTATTATAGAAGCAGTATTAATGAGGGACGTTCCTTCCTTTCTTTTTTTGTAATACTGTATATGCTGTAGTTGGGAATTTCATTATAGTGCATTTCTTGCCCATCAGAACCTCAGTTGATGTGCCTAGGAAAAATTGTGTCCAAGGGAATGAGAAAGAAGTTATATCTGAGTCCCTCTAGTACTAAGATAATAATTCCTTTTGACCATTTAAGCCATTATAGATGCTTATTTTGGAAAAGTGAAATCTGTTTAGATGCATCAACAATTATAGACCAGAAATTAAATGCTTTAATAATCACAGTCTCAAATTCAAAATGGTTTATAAATAATCACTAGGAGTAATTTGAGAATTTTTCATCTTTCTGGTGAGAATTTTTGTTCTAGTATCTGTTGTCTAGTTGATTTTTTCTAATTAATTGAAAATTATATGAGATCTATTAGCTTTACTCTGCTTCATGACCACAGGCTTTCTCCCTAACCAAGACAGCCATGTTACACCTGCATGCCTTTGGTTATATGGAGGGACTTAATGAAAGAGAGAGACTGTATAGTTCATCAGCTTTATTAGAAAAATAACTCAGAATGTATATACCCTAGTGAGTGGGGTAGTAGAATCTCATAACATGTATTAAAAAGAGGTTTTCTTCTCTGCTTATTTGTGTCACTAGAGCTAAATTGTGAAGATAATGTTCATAATGTAGTAAATATCAGAATAATACCTAGAATTGTCCCAGTATTCTAATTACTTATTTAATCCCCATTTGTTTTCACATTATTCTAACCTCATTTATTAATAAAATTCTATTTTTATTCTGCTTTCTCTTTCAGGAAATTTTTTTAATTAATATTTTATATCTAGATTAAATGCTTATGGAAAAGTGCCTTTTTACCATGATAGTGCCCCTTTCTTGTAATTTTATTTTTCATTGTTGCCAAAAACACATAGACAAATGACTTTAATAGTCTCAACTTTCGTTTTTTCTATTTAGTCATTCTTTTCTCCATTTCTTGATCACCATAGAAAACAACTTCATAACTTTCTAACGCCCTTTGGCATCAGAGGAGCAGAAAAGTTACATAGCTAGAATTCCTTCTTTGAAGGAGGGTAAGTAAAAGATCACAAAATTATACTGCTTAGCCTTTATATAAATTAGCTAAATTTGTCTTCATCTTGACCAACTAATAATAGGTCTTATCTGAATGCTATCAAAAATTTCACTGTATGTGAGACTATGTATACATAGTATGCAGTACATAAATGTATACAGTTAAATCTCAGAAAGGAAGTGTTTGAAGCATACTCTCTGATCTTAATTATAAGATGGGTAAAAATAAATCACTAACACATAGTTTAGGTAAAGCTTGGTAATGTCCATTTTTCTAACCAGAGTCAAATAATTTGTTAGTGTACTTCTTGCCCATCAGAACCTTAGTAATCTGCCTGTGAAAAATAGTATCAAAGGAAATGAAGTTATATCTGAGTCCCTCCAGAACTAAAATAATTTCCTGCAGCCAGATACAGTTGGATTGAGTGTCCCTCTGTATTTTGTTAATTTTGCCTATGTTCCAGCTCCTTACCATAGTGGTGGTGCCTGAAGAAAGGGCCATTAGCAATAAACAGGTCAGGATAGTAGTGGCTTAGGGATCAAGCTGCTTTCCCCATGTGAGTATTTCTGTGACTGTTAGTGGCACTAAAGACTGCAAACCTTTATGCAATATTCTCAGTATCCTCATGATACTACGCACTTTAACCATTCCAAAGAAGTCAAGAATGCTGTCTAATGATGATTCCTTCTTGATGAATACATCTTAACTGTTTAGAATATTTATGTCCCTTTTTATTTTGGATAGCCAACTTGGGAATATTTTCTAAAATGACTGTATAATAGGACTTAAGACTTTGAAATGTAACTATAAGGGGAAATGATTATACTTCAGAAAATCATTTTAGAAACATTAAAATATTCAGCTTTCTAATTATATGTTTGAGAGATAATTAAAACCAGCTCTATTCCTATTTTTTTGTTTTATATTAATAACATTATAGCATGTAGTTTTCTACATATATAGTATGTATAAACCAGTGGTTCTCAAAGTATGGTCCTCAGCCCACCAGCCAACATCGGTATCACCTGGGAACTAGTTAAAAATGCAAAATCTTGGGCCTTATCCCAGACATAGTGAATCAGAAACTCTGCACTGGGACTCAACAATCTGTTTTAACAAGGCTTCCAGGTGATTCTGATGCATGCTAAACTTTGAGAACCACTGGTGTAAACTGTATACGGTAAGATCTAGAAAGGGCTTTTTTTCTCCCACTCACACAGACACAGTTATACATTGTTTTTAATGTAAATTCAATTTAACCTGGTTATCCATAATCATTTATTGGCAATGATAATTTATTCTCAGTACTGCCTATAGAAATACAGTATATTTTATGTACATATACAGTTAATCTAGTTATTGATAATTCAGTTAACTTAGTTTGGCATTTTGCTACCACTTACTAAAACGTTTACATTAAATGACTGATTTAAATACGTAGGTGTAATGTTCTATATTTATTTTAACTATTATGACATTTAAATAGCTAATATAATTGACGGGTGCTAAAGTCTCCTGTTTATCCATAAAATGGGTACATTGTGGGCAGTGATGATAAAAGCTTTCTTTTCATTGCCTCTTACTTTACCAGCAGACCACAGTTTTGGCCTGGCTAGACCAACTCTCAGAACAAAATTATTTGTCATTCCTTATATTTACACGTGTATCTGAGCTATTAAACAACATGGCTAGCCAGGTCAGCAAAGCACCTTATTTAATTTCTCTTTTTATAGATATCTTCTTTTAAAACAGCTTGCTTTGTATGAGAATTGATACACTAGAAATATAGCTATCCTTGGAACTTATGCTTCAGACAAGATGTTAAACAAGACACTGTATTATTTAATTTGAGCATTTCTTCCTTCCCAGTTATATGCATCCTGGTAAATGTAAACTAACCATAAGTAGATTTATTCATTCATTTTAATCTCCCATTTTAATCTTCAGTACCTCCGTAATTGTTGGTGTTTACATATCACCAATTAATAAACTCATGAAAGAAAAGTGAACATTTCAAAATAAAAATAATTGTATACTCACTTTATAAAAATCACCACTGCTGTCTTTGCTTAAAACTAGCAGTGGAAATGTAAGTGGCTTACTCTACAACTTTGGTGCTGGAAATACGTAGGCAAACTGTTGGGAGATGCTCTAGCTACATTCCTCCTTTCTTGTTCCCCTTCCCCTCTTCCCCACTTTATTGCACTCTGTATTCCTGTACCCAAAGCATTCTACCATACCACAGTTCTGCTCGACTCCAACTTGTAATATACTTTAAAGGCTCTGTGTTTAACCACATCACTCTGCTTTTTTTTTTTTTTCCAGAAGTAATTTGCCTGATTTGAAATAGCTTGTATTATTATTATTTTAGCTAATGAACCTCAGGACAACACACACAGAGACAGACAGACACACACACACACACACACATACCCCGTCTCAGATGTTTGAGAGTGGCTTTGGAATCAGACTACTGTGTCCAATAAAGAACTGGCCTGCACAGAAATGTTTATGACTTTTATAGTGACAGACTGATTCCAGTGACGTTGAGCTTCCTTCTTTTGATCTAATGAATGTATTGCTCACCTTGTTCCCTTACTTTGACTTGATAAGCTCCAAGTACTTATTACTTTCTTTTTTGACAGTTTTTACTGTTTCATTCACTTCTTTTACTTAGTCTTTTAATAAATATACTACAGTTATTTTATTAACCTGTTCTCAAGTGGTTTAGCTACCATTCTGCCATTTAGTTTTTTATTTAATTTTGTTTGCCTGAGCACACTGATCAACCACTGAACTGCCTTCTTCCATTGTCCTGCAGTGATATAAGGGTTACATTTTTGTGTATATGGCTTTCATAGTTGGGATTTCAGAGCACTGACACCAGATATTTTCAGTTCATTCTCTGGGGGAGTTTCATTTGCATCTATGTTTTTAGCTATCTGTGATAACTTGTTAAATATTAAAAAGATATTTTGCTTCTATTGGAACATTTGTATACTCGCAACTATATTTCTGTAAACAGCTGCAGTCAAAAATAAACATTGAAAGTTTTCATTTTGTAGTGGTTAACTGTCTTTTTTCCTCAGACTTTGTGAATGAAGTCATATCCATGAATGTCAATTTTATGCAACATAAGTATGTGACTGAACTTAAAAAATCATTAGGAAAAGGTATGAAATATAGAAATATTTTTGAATAGTTACAATGTATCAAGCAGTGTACCAAGTGACTTAGTGTAATAGAATTTTTGTTTTACTCAGTTTAAATGTTTCATGTTTAGTAAAACAATATTTACATACATATGGTAACAAAACATGTATTATAGAGGTGCTTTTGATGAAAACCAAGTCTCCCCAGCCCTCAGTCCCACATCCAGAGGCAATCTCTTTTTATTTTTCACTAGCGGTACTCAAAATGATTTCAGGTGATACATGGGTAAACATTATTTTTAAACATATATATATATACACACACACACACACACGTGTGTGTGTGTGTGTGTATGGATGTACATTAGAAATATATATACTGTATCTACTTACTAGACTATGGGGAAATGTGAGTCAAAGACAAATACTAAATAAATACCTAATATAGGTGATACATGAATATCATGTATGTGATATATAAATAACAGAAGCTTCAGAAGTGCTGCTTTAAACAGTATGCTTATACCCTCTTATCAAATATAGACAGTGCCTGTTGATTCTGTGAAAGTGACTGAATTTTTTAACGCATCTAAATGTGTGCATCTAAATGAGTTGCCACTTCAGGAGTCTGAAGTGACAGCAGTGCTGCCATTGTTCTAAATATGTTTAAAAGTTGTCTTTTGGCATTTATTAACTTCAGTAGCACTGGAAAGGAGTAATAGCCAAATGAAATTTACTAAGTATAAATATAAAAAATACTTGGGTCCAAAAAACAGCACATGTGGGCAAAAGACTGATCTGAAGATGGGACTACAAGTGGCTGCTGGAAAGGGTGATGCAATCTTGGGTTACATAACTTAAGTTACAGTGTCCAGAACAAGGGAGATAGTTGTCTTGCTTTACTCCAAGCTGGTAACAGTCCTGCTCTATCATCTTATGAGGAGTAAACAATTCTCAGCAGCCATATAATTAGGCCTGTAAGAGAACTGAACATCATTTATCCCTGCTCAGGACACAGAGGGACTCTAGAAGTATAAAAGCAGCTGGAGTTTCTCGACAGCAACACTTAATGGTCTTTCTCTCAGGAAGACAATTGATTACTGCCCTCGTGCTCTAGTTCGTGTTGTCATTGTCCCTGCCTGTACCGAGGCAATCTAGTATTTAAAAGCATAGGCTCTTGAGTTTGCCTGCTTGGGTGAAATTCTGGCTCCTATACCTACTGTTTAACCTCTCCATTCCTCAATTTCTTCATATATAAAGTGGAAAGAAAAATGAACCATCCTCTTAGGGTTGTTGTAAGAATTAAGTAAATTAATCAGTATAAAATTACTTAGTTCGTGGCACACAGGAGCTAAGTGCCTATTAAGTATTACTAGTCCTGGCGCGACTTTGCTCTTCTGCCTCTGGTGCACTGGATCCATATCCTTTTGCTTTTTCAAGTACATGTTCCTTTAATTGTCCTCTTTCTTTCAACTATAATCCAATATAAAATAAAAATTAAATATTTAATATTTAATTTTTTATATTTAATTTAATTTTTATTTTATATTGGATTATAGTTGATTTACAATGTTGTGTTAGTTTCAGGTGTACAGCAAAGTGATTCAGTTATACATATACATATATAGTTGTCCTCTTTCTCCACCATCAAAACTTTTTCTGAGTCATACCCACTGACATAAAAATTTTCTGTAATATCCCTCATCTCTTAAAAAAATCAAATAATTTTTTTGACCACACATCCCTCATACATACTATTATCACTTCTTCTTCCATTCCCCCGTGAATCCATTCCAAAGAGGTTTTATCACCCCGCTCTACTGAAATAGCTCTTGTCACCATCACCGATGGAAACAGGCCGGAGTCAATTCTCAGGCCTGTTTCACTGGGCTTATCAGCAGTATTTGACAGTCTTTGAAACACTTTCTTCACTTGGCTTTCAGGACACCGCACTCATCTCTACCGCGTCACTGGTCTTCCATTCTCGTCTTCTTGACCTCCTAACATTGGAGAGCGCTAGCGGTCAATCATCAGATCTCTTCTCTATCATAACTCAATTTTTAGGTGCTCTCATCCAGTCAGATTGCTTTATATACTATCTGTATGTTGAAGATTTCCAAATGTATATCTCCAGCCATAACTTCTCCTTTAACTCCAGGTTACTATTATCCAACTGTCTACTTGACAATCTTTTGCTGCATGCAGGCTTTTCTCTAGTAGCAGCGGGCAGGGGCTACTGTTTGTTGCAGTGCATGGGCTTTTCATTGCGGTGGCTTCTCTTGTTGCGGAGCATGGGCTCTAGGCACGCGGGCTTCAGTAGTTGTGGCTCACAGGCTCTAGAGCACAGGCTCAGTAGTTGTGGTGCACGGGCTTAGTTGCTCCATGGCATGTGGGATCTTCCCAGACCAGGGATAGAACCTGTGTCCCCTGCATTGGCAGGCGGATTCTTAACCACTGCGCCATCAGGGAAAGTCCCTAATTGACTGTCTTAACAGGTATCTTAGACATAACATGTCTGAAATCAAATTTTGATTTTCCCCTTCCCACTCCCAACTTCTGCCCCCAATACTTTTTTCAGATTCTTCCTCATCTGAGCAAAAGGAATCTCCATTCTTCCAATTGTTTAAGCCAAAATACCTTTGAGGGTTTGTTTATTTTTTGACCTTGGTCCAATCCATCATCAAATCCTGTTACTCTGACCTTTAAAATATTTCCAGAATCCAACCGCTTCTCAATACATCTGTTATCACTTTGATCCAAAAGAAGCATTTGTTGCCTAGATTGTCATATCTTCCCAACAGTTCTCCCTGCTTCTATATCATTTCCCCTTATACTCGATTCTTCACATACCAGCCAGATTTAAACATGTTATATGTTACACCTCTGCTCAAACCCTCCAGTGACTTCCTGTCTCTACATTTCACAATGCTTGTAAGGCTCTTTGTGGTCTCATTCCACCTATGTGTCTGACCTGTCCCTCTCTTGCTTTCTCTGCTTTGGTCACATTAACTTCCTTGCCCTCCCTAAAAACACACTGATCATGCTGCTGCCTCATGGGTTTGCACTCACATCATTCCTGGCGTGTTCTTCCTTCAGGGATCTACATGTCTCGCTCTCTCACTTTATCGGTCTTTGCTCAAATATAACCTGTTAGAGAGATCTTTCTTGATCACCCTGTATAAAACTGTATCCCATCTCTAACCTTCTTATGCTGCTCTTCCTTTCTAGCATTTATCACCACGTGACATTTGTTCTTCTATCCTTTACTAGAATGCAAACTCTATGAGGATAGGTATTTGTTCTGCTGTATTCCCAGTGCCTAGAAGAATGCCTGGCCCATTGATTAGATAAATCAGAATAAATCAGGCAAATCAGAATAAATCAGGCATATCAGAATAAATATTGCCCCTTGGCATTTATTTATTGCATTCTGTGTTTTTCTTGATTTGTGTACCACTCTCTTTCCTGGATCTCCTTAAATGTCCTTTAAATTCCCTGAGAGAATCTTAAAAGCTTCCATTACCATTCAGAATGAAGCAGCCCTATTGGGCAAGCTCTCAAGCCAAGTCACCTTATACGCTTCTGGCCACAATTTATCACTAAATCCTCTGATCGCTTCTTCCCCAGTAGATTCCACTTTTGCCTGAATGCCTATGTCACTAGCTTCACAGTGAGCATGGGTCTGTTTTGTAGAAATGGATTTTATTTATTTCATTTGGAACTTTTAGAAATCTGTATAAAACTGCAGTGAAGATGAAGGCAACAGAAAATATTTTCAAATGTTTTCAAACTGAAGCACCCAGCCATCTGCCATTATAGATATTGTGGAAGGAATACGCAGTGCCTGCTGGCATCTGGCACATGAGGTTCTCCAGCCTGATGCCATCATTTCCTTGGCAGGTAAGAGGCTGTTCCCAGTTTCATGCAACATTGCTTTGCATCATTTCTCATGTTTTCTGCCTATGCACCACGAGGGGGCGTTCTTCCATCATTTTCTACTTAAATTATACCAACAGTGACTAAAGATGCACCTCAGTCATTTAAATAGGAAGTTAGAATATTACACCAGTATTGTTCACCAAAGTTAGTGAAACTCTAGGCTTACAGTTTTTTTCCCCAAATTCATGGAACCAAAACACATCCTTAAAAGGAAAGTCATCAGTTTAGCAATGATACAGGAAAAACATCCAGAAGGTTAGTTAACGTGGATCAGAAATAAAGCACTGTTTTTGTGGAAAGCTGTTTTCAGGTACTGGGAGTACTGTTCCCTTTTATGAATTCATTCATTGTAGCAGATGTAGTGTTTAGACGTGTTGGTTTACTTGCAGACATTAAATTGAAGATTAAGGTAAAGAAGAGATTTTTATTAGCTTTTCATTTCAAGGCATCTGTGTTAATGACAAAAGTTGAAGGAGAATGATACTTATATTAGGCATAATAGTCATTGTATAGTAACTAAAGCCAATATATATCACAAACAAGCAGAGAGTAGTGGTTACTAAACAAGTCCCTTAGGTCAGACAGATTCTGTCATTTCTTTCTCTGAGCAATTAATTCCCTTCTGCCATAAACCACAGGGAGGTAATTAAAAATAGATCAGTGAGGAGTCGGACGCTCTCTAGCCAGATTTATTCCTAAAAATGTATCCCTAAAGGAATTAAATTGTGTAGAGGACCTTAAAGAATACGGTCTGGGATCTTTGTACACCCTTCTGTCTGATTTTATGTCGTAAGAGGACTTTTGAGCCTAATCAGATTTTGCCATGATAGCAATCGTTAGAACCAGTTTCGTTTAACAAAACCCTACAAAAACGTATGAATATAGTCTATTCTCTCCTATCCATTCCTCGCAGAAAAAGATAAAACACAAATCTTAAAAACTAAAGCAAGTCAAGGAAGCCCAAAAAAAGAAACCTAGGTTTGGCTACATTTTAGAAGGAAATCGAGTCTTATGAATCTTATTTTCTGGCTTTGATCTGGTTGTCCATCGGGATGGACTTGCCCAAGTGATGGCCCACAGAAAGGCCAAATTTCTTATTTTTCTGCTCATCCTGCACCTCCTTTTTCATTAAGAATCCTGCCTGGAAGTTTAGATCAAAGAGGCTACTTGGAGCAAAAGACAGTGGCGTCTCATCCCAAATATTCTCCAGGCGTTTCTTCCATCCTTCCAGGATCTGAATTCGGGCATCCTCGGGAGTGTGCCCAATGCTGTATGTCAGTTGAGGTTCCAGGACTTGGAAGCCACAGAAATGCAGAGTGCCACTCTGGGGATACACAAAGCACAGAGGTGAGTCACAGATGAAACCCCTCATACCCTGTACCAAATACAAACAACGAAAGTTAATCTGGGTTTCCCAGTGGGACACCCCGATGTGGAGCCCTGAAGCACCCTGGAGAATTAGTTCATAGCTCCATCCTCTCACCTTCTGCTCTTTGTATGTAGCTGTTATTTTAGCCTATTCAGCTGTGCTCTTCTTTGAACGAATAAAACCTTGAAACTGTGCCAGCCTGGCATTCTCTGCCAAAAGTGCCCGAAGTTCTAGTACCTGAGGGAGAGTTTCAGCTTCTTGGCAGCTGACTCCTCTCAAGGCATGCAGATGTGCATTTCTCTGCCTCTCCACATTACTAGATGAGTCTTAATAAATTATTCTTGCCATTTATTCTCCAATGTTTATATTCATTCCCTAATCCTATAGGTGGCCACCTTGTGCTCTTCTCACCGACCCTCTTCCTGAGAAGAGATTATCCTGAGAGTCCAGTGACTGCCAAAAAGCCTACTTCAGGCTTCAGTTTTATTAGCTGGACTAAATCATTTCTTAACTTTTCAGGGGGTCTGATAGTCGGCGAGACTGTAGCAACAACTTGGAGAACAGGGAGATTGGAGAGAGATGAGAGTCATCTGGAGGGAACCAGGACACGTGGCTAGGCAAACCACGGCGGGGTCATCCACACCAGTCCCTGGCTAGGAGAGAGTGCTCTTTGGCCATGTGCACACATGAGTTATTCTATAAGCCTAGGGTCCTGTGAAGATAGGTCAGTCCTAAAAGGAAGCCCCCTGTAGTTCTGAATCATTACTATGCTTTTATCTTCATACCTCAGGTCTTTTCAGCTGCTGTCTGGAGGATTTGGATCCCACAGAAAGTTCAATTAATTAATCCCCCTGAAGGGTCACTGAAAACGAGATACCTGAATTGGCCAGAGAATGATATTCATGTCCCCGTGGATACCCTGCAGAGAGTACATGGAGCCACTGCCACCAGTGGTGATGGAAAGCACTGCCTTCTTATTCTGTAAAAGAGAAGTCATTACCTTCCACATCTCCTTGGTGACAGGAAGCTAATGAAACAGCCCCAGGGAAAAGAACACAAAAGTACCCCCGCATCTGCTGTTTATGTTACTTCATACATTGGCTCCTCTGAGCCTCACAGTATGACTCTGCAGAAGTACCAGCCTGGAAGATGGTACACAGAGGGGCAGGCCCAGGATTCCATACTCCTGGATGTGGCAAATCAGGTGAAGGTTGTCATGGTAACACAAAATCAGTGCTGACTGCTGGTGCCTAGGTGGAGTTGTTTATTTGTTGGTTTTCATCTGTCTCCCCACAGTGCTAGGCGTGTATGTAGGCTTATAATCCAGAAGGTCTCAAAATGTTTCTTTTATAGTTTTGGGCATCTGGAAAATGAGGACTGACTGACTTTTTTTTTTTTTTTTTAATTATTATGAACAATTTCAAACATACGTAAAGGAGGGTAAATAGTATAATGATGCATCTACCATCCAGCTTTAACTCTCAGTATTTCGCCATTCCAGTTTTATCTTATCCCCTCACCCCTGTTTTTCTATGAGCATTTTAAAGAAAATCCTGGACATCATGTCAAAATACCTATGAAAATATCTATAAAAATTTTGGACGAGACATGCATCTCTCCCAGAGGGACCTGGAGGCTGATCTTGGTATCTCATTGTGCTCAAAACCCTGCCTCAGGACAGAATCTACCTAGAATCCAAGTGTTAGAAAAAGCACAACCATCCACCTACCCGGAAAGGCCCCTTGTCATACATGGCAGCGTACGAGTAAGCAAACTCCCCTATGAGCACGCGCTCAAACCAGCCTTTCAGGATGGCAGGGACTCCAAACCACTGCAGGGGAAACTGTGGGGCAGAGGACAAAGAGGTCACATCAGGAACAACCCCAAAACAGAAGACTCAAGGTGCTCAGCTGCTGCCCATGATGTCACCAAGGGCCGAACTTTCTTCAGGCCTGTCATTCCTTCTGGAAGAGTTAGCACATTCAAGAAAAGAAAAGAAAATTATTGTCCTCGGCCAGTCAACTTGACTCTCCCGTTTCTGCCTAAAAATACAAATATTGGGTGGGTGTGAAGAAAGCCACATACAATAAGATTTGTTTCTATGAAATAACGTTTGGCAACAAAGGCTGAACAGCAAGGATTGCAGGCAAAGTTGGCTTCAGTGTGTGATGCGTAAATCAGTATTTTCCCAAGAGCTTGCTTTAGGTTGTGGTATCAAAAATAGGAAACCTGTACTTTGTGCTCACGGATGTAAAATCCTATCATTTAGATTAAACAGAACCACTCACACATGCAAACAAATGATCAGTGTGACTGAGGTTCATCAGGGAACTCCTATGAGAAAGACCTGTTGGGTCTCTTGTCCTGGTAAAAGCCGAGCAAGGACATACCAGTATTTCTTCTTCTCCTTGACTCAAAGACAATGACAACAGGAACATGCCCAGAGGTTAAAAAAAAAAACTAGGACAGAGAAAAAAATTTTGACTTGATAGTTCTTTCTTTGAAGGGGCTTAACCTATAGGAAAGGGGATAAGGAGGTAGGGTTTTAGGACACGATTGAGAATGAGACCTGCATTTTCACCTTCAATCTACCAGTAATTTGCCTCATCAGTAAAAAGAGGGGCTTGAGGAATCTCTAGTAGCTTCTCACATTTATGATGCTCCAATTGTGAGGGGCCAGACCTGCAGCTTTTAGGATAAATGTGTAGGTTGTTTAGGCAAGTAGATATGGTCCCTTGTGAGTGTTCTACAGTCAGGGATGGAAATAGAATTGATTGGTTTGCCGGGTATTAAAAGTTTACTCTCTAGTTGTTCTTGGAGCATATGACACCTTGGTATGATTTAAGGCACTCCTTCCTCAGGACGTTCATTTCTATGTTGAAAGACTATCATATACAGTACACTGACTTTGCTAGACTAAGACTCTTCCTGTCATCTGTTGGGAAACTGTTATCATAAATATGCAGATCTGCAGTGTTTACATTGTCCTTCGATGTGTTGCTATCTTGCAGTGCACAATGTGTACAGTTGTACTGCATCAGATAGAAGCTGAATTTAAAGGCCGTCAAGGTCCTTTCCGATTCTAAAATATGGTGATTCTTAGATGCAGAACTAAAAGTTGCTACTGCTGCTGCCTTGGCTGCACTACAATAAGAGTGAGTAGAAAATATGAACCAAAAAGGGATCTTTTGGGGCACTGGCTTATAGTGTGTGACTTTGATTTATAGCAACAGACAGAATAGGGACTTCAAAGGTTAGAGTCTTTGCAGGTGATTAAATAATTGCAAACATCACAGCTAGTATCAAACTTATGATGAAGTTTGCAATGTTACATACATTCCATGTTTAATATCAAAAAGCTGGTTGAGGACTTCCCTGGTGGTCCAGTGCAATGCCAGGAGGCCTGGGTTCCACCCCTGGTCAGGGAACTAGATCTCGCATTCGGCAACTAAGCCTGCATGCGGCAACAAAAATCCTGCATGCAGCAACTAAGACCCAGCACAAACAAATAAATATTAAAAAAAAAAAAAAAAAAAAGCTGGTTGGGATTGGTAGCAGCAAAGTCACTGAGTACAGTCTGGCATTTTCAGAAAAGGTGACTTACAAGAAGCATATACAGTTTCAGTACTGACTGCTAAGTGGTGAGGCAGCCTTCAGGAGGAGAAAGGCCACGTTTTGCTGCTAGAACACATTAAGCAGGGCGACGCACACAGCAGCTGGGAAGCTCCCACAGCAGAGAAGTCAAGCTCTCATGCCTCGCTCCACAAACTATTTTCAGGATGCTTATGGAGACGGGGGCGGGGAGAATTGCAAACTTGAATGATTCCATAAGAAATCACTAACTGAAGAAAAGATTAAACACACTAGGGGACAAAAGCTCGAGACTTACATGTTATCTCTGCAGTCACGGTCATATTTTCAAAGAGTAATACAGCCAGATTCACAACATCTGTAAATCTGTGTAATCCTGCACCTTTGAAGTAATCACCCTTCTTTATAGACAATGTGGTCAAGTGGCTGTGACTTTCCTAAGATCACACAGCTAATTAGGTGCCAGGTCTAGGACAAAAAGAACGCAAGTGTCCCAACACCCCTTCTGATGTCTTACCACACCTGAAAAATCACAAGGTCTGCGGCTTCCAGCTTCTTTTGTTCGGCCACAGTATCTGGGCTCAGACGGCCTTCTTTATAAGCTAGAACAGACTCAGCCGGATACTGAAAGTTCCCGGGGTCCTTCAGTTTACCTGCAGAGAGGAAAAAGAGAGGCTGACGCCAGAGGCGCCAAGGCGGGGCCAGAGAACCCACAGGCGAGAAGTTCCACAAAGACCTAATGAAAGGGGAGAGCTGCTCCCACCTGTGATGTCGTTCCTGGAGATGACGGGATTGAAGTTCATGGCATACAGGTCCGACACAGTGACCTCCCATCCTTTCCTCTTCAAAGCCTCTACGGCAGCCTCCTTCATGGCATAGTTGAAGGACGTCCTCTCTGAATGTGCCAGTATGATCAGTGCTTTTCTAACTATGTAGACACACACAAGGCACATGGAGAAAATCAGACACCAACCAGCAAAGGGGAGTCCAGCTGGGATCCATATGGAAGACATGACTTTGTTAGACTTTGGGTTATGCAATCCATCCATTGCATCCAGAAATATGTTTTCGCCTTGTAAGTACCAGTGATCAAAGGAGGCATTTCAACTCACTGGGAAAACAGTGGCTAATTTAATAAATGTTGTTGGCATACTTAAGCAGCCATCTGCATGAAAATAAAATTATTCCCTTAGAAAACTAATATAAAGTGTTAGAAGTCACTATAGTGGTTACCCTCCATCAGAGGACAGTGACTGGAAGGGGACAAAGGGGCTTTGGGGGTGCTGGCCGTGTTCTATTTCTTGATCTGGGTGCAGATTACACAAGTGTGTTCAGTTTGTGAAAATTCACTTAGAACTTGTATGCTTTTCAGTGTGTCTATTGTATTCAATAAAAGTTTTTGATTTTAACTATCCCACTAACACACCACATAGAACAACAATTTGCCGGCAGACTAAATATCTAAATTTTAAAAAATGAAACTATTAGAATAGTATGGGGTGCTTTGTGTACTCTGTTGCTTTATGTCTCATTTTTAATTGAACATGGAGGGACTGCAGTATTTTAATCATAACTCTTGCCAGTATCTTTATCTAGAGGCCTGTTTGCCATTTTTGTCTTTTCTGAAATTTTTGTCACCAAGAAAGGCAGGATTACATTTTTCCCTTCCAGACTGAGGTGGTGTAGTGTACTCTTGGTTATCAATATACTCATAGCTTTGGGACTTTGAAATGGTAAATATCCGTGATGTGTGAAAAATCATGATACGTAACTGTATGATCTTGATTACAGAAAAATGGATGCTTAGCATGTAGATACACAAACGAGACCTAGAAGGACACATCAAACGGTAAACTGTTTGTGATTATGATGACTTTGTTTTTTGCTTCTTGTGTTTTTTGGTTTCCTGTTATGCACATGTTAACTTTTAAGAAATAAATGTTATTTTAAAAATCTTAAAAAAAAAAAAAAGAATAGTATGGAATGAAAGGGAGAATTTGTATAACCTCTGGACAGAGGCTACTTTTTAAGAAAAACTAGTGATTCAGAAACCATCAAGGAAAAGCCTGAGAGAGAAAGCCACATAAACATCAAAAATCTGTGTTTAATAAAAGGTCCCATAAACAGAGTCAAAAGACAATCAGGAGAAGATATCCACAACTCTTATCACAAAGAGCTAAAATCCCAAAGAATGCCTACAAATAATTAGAAAAAGACAATGCAATAGAAAAATAAGTCAAGGATATGACCACATGATTCAGAGGAGGGAATTGCAAACAACAATAAGCAAATAAGAAGGTTCTCTACCAGGCCTGTAAGGAAAAGCAAAATAAAATGAGACATCAGGGACTTCCTAGGTGGCGCAGTAGTTAAGAATCCACCTGCCAATGCAGGGGACGCTGGTTCAATCCCTGCTCCAGGAGGATTCCACATGCTGCAAAGCAACGAAGCCCATGCACCACAACTATTGAGCCTGTGTGCCACAACTGCTGAAGCCCATGCACCTAGAGCCCGTGCTCTGCAACAAGAGAAGCCACCAGAATGAGAAGCCCATGCACCGCAACGAAGAGTAGCCCCCACTGGCCACAAGTAGACAAAGCCCGTGTGCAGCAACAAAGACCCAACACAGCCAATAAATAAATTTATTTTTTTAAAAGAATGAGACATCATTATTTACTGATCGATTGGGAAAACAATTTAAGACAAATAACATCAAGGACTATTAAGATTTCAGTAAACCAGCACGTTGCTGGAGGAAGTATGAGTCACCTCAGCCTTTGGGGAAAGTAATCAGACTGAATCTTTAAACATTGTAAAAGCACATAAATCTTTGAGCTAGTTGTCCAACTTTGGGGAATCTGTCCTGCAGACTGAAAGCATCAGGATAGACGAGCATTCTAGTCATTGGCAAAGATTAGATACAACCCCAGTTATCTATTTATGGAGCACATTTGAATAAATTATGAAACACACATAGGACAGAATATTATGCTGTTAACAAGAATGAGTTAGCTACATGTATACAGTCACCCTGAAAGATATCCAGGTATATCATTAAATGATAAAATGAGTGAATGTGAATCCACCTTTATTAAAAAAAAGAAATTCCACATATGTGGGTAGATTTGCAATATATTGGTATGAGGGGAAAAAAAGACGTGGAATGATCACATGAAACCGTTAATAGTTTTCTTAGGTACATAAGAGACGGCAAGTGGGTAGAGGCAGAGGGGAATGAACTTTTTCTTGGACCTCCTTTGTATTAATAAAGTTGTTGGAACAAGCCTGCTTTACTTTTGCAGTAATAGTATGTAAAGGGTGCTAACTACGTGCCAGGTACTGTTCTAAGTGCTTTGTATTCTTTTTCAATTGTTACAGCAACTCTATGAGGTTAATAGAATTAGCATCCTCATATTATGGGTGGGAAAACTGAGGCACAGAAACCTTAAACAGGTTACCCAAATTTTCATACTAAGTGGTGAAACTGGACTAATTTAAAAATACATGACAGATAACTCCATGCAACAACGTGTAGGGGGTGGGGAAGAGCTCCAGAGAAAGGAAGTTTACCAGCACCATTCTCCTAAAAATTGGTGCCACAATTTCATACCATACTAACTCTCAACAGCGGCGACTGTGGGTGGAGCTGGGAGTGGGTGGAGCTGGGAGAGAATACACCTGCAACTTTTTTTTGGTGTTGTTTGAAGAAAATTAGAAAGGAATGTGTAAGCAGTTCTCGCTCGCCCTTTCCGTATTAACCACACCTGGCGTAGGCAGCTCCTATTGGCTTAAATTCAGCCACGTGTAAGCTTCAGCCCCGCCCCCTGCCCCAAAAGAGGATTCCCAGGCTCGGTCCTGGCGTTTCAGATTTCATAAATTCTGATTCGGTGGAATATAAATTTGAGGAAGATTTAAATACTATGGAAGTGATTTATCTGCTTCTGACACAGCCTGGGAAAACGGAAAGAAATTCCCGAGGCTGCCTCAACACATTCCCACCTCCTTCCTTAGCAACTCTTGGACTGAACATTACTGAGAGCAATGTGAGTATATTAAGCTCTGACGTGCATTTTCTTTGTGATTTATCTTTGTATTAGTCATCAGTGTTTACTAAATACTGCTTTGTCAGTTTTTATTCTCTTCCTATATATATATTTCACTTCTTATCAACATTAACAATATATATATATATTCTTACCTATATATATATTTCACTTCTTATCAACATTAACAAGCATTTTGTAAGTAGTAAAACATAAAGGCAGGACATCTATCTCTTGCTTTCAAAGAGCTTACCATCTACTAACTACAGTACTGGCCTGACTGTTACCTTCACAAATAAGAAAAAAGTAAGACGAGACACAAACAGGAAGAATGTATTTGCAAGAAATATAATCAACAGACTCATAAAAACAACCCAGTAGAAAAGTGGTCAAAGGTTATGAATAGGCAGTTAACAGAACAGTCATGCGTATCTGCCAGAGTTAATGGTATAGCAAGAGATTTACTACCCAAACGTAATAAGCCCAAGTCTCTTGTTTCCAAGTCATTTTTCACGGCCATATCTGAGTTTTTTTGGATTGCGAGGGTTCAGTTTCCCTTCCTGCCATTTAACTAGCTACATGACAAGCTTGACCTCCTCGGAATTTACCCTAAGAAAGGCGTAAGACGCATACACAAAATAACTAATAGAGGAAAACTGTTCACTTCAGGGCTGGCCCCTCAAGAAAGGCCTTTGGAAGGAACTGCCATTTGAGCTGAGTCTTGAGAGACAAACAGGATTATTATCAGTACTTCTACTTTACCATTCAGTTTAGCTTGTCCTGCATATCATTAACCTGTCTGATAGAAGTGACCATCTAACACAGCTAAGCACATCTTGTTAATGCTTCTCTCTCCGTGCACCGGTTCCCTTTCAGATCTCAGTCCCTAAGCAATATGCCCCCAGTCCATTGTCACTTCTCTATATCCTGAAAGCCCTCATTCCTTCCCACCATCCTACATTTTCTACTTCCATTCCACATCCACACCAGCCAACCTTCTTTCCCGGCCTTGAAATGCTAATGTTCTCACTGACCCATCCTCTCAGCCTCTCCACCATGGTTTATTGAGCACCTGCTACGCACCAGGCACTGCTCTAGGCATCTGGGATACATCAGTGTACAAAAGAGACACCTTCTGGTGGCCAGAGCTTCCTGTCTCTCAAGGGCTGACCTCTGTCCCCATCTATTGCTCTGATATTCCTACAATTCTCTGCCTTCATACTCAGGCCAATCTGAAACCAAGAGTTTTTAACCAACCTTTCAGGTTAAACTGTACTCTGTCAACCTACAGTTTCAAAAACCTGATGAGCAACACTGAATTTAATTACAAAAAAGATAAAGCTGACAGAGAAAGAAAGGAGTTGTGACACGTCACGTTAATGTAAAGCACGTCTGGATATCTTTAGCAGTAATAGAGATCTTACCCATATGACCGTTTTGGCAGGAAGAATAAGCAATCAAGGAAAACCTGCTGGAAATATAATAAGGGCAGAGCCTCAAATAGTTTCATGCATTCTGCTTCAACCCTCGGGGCTCACTGAATTCCTCAAGGAATGTGCTGCCAGTTGGATGCATCTGTCGGTTGCAAACAAATGCTGTGCATGATTCACCTCTAGATTGGTTAGCTGGGTATGCTAATACCAGTTAACAAGATCTACATCTTCCCATTTTCCCTCACTAGCTCATCCATCGCCAGATCTTCCAGGTTTCCTCCAGAAGCTGGGAAACCACACTTTTAAGTGGCATGGCCTATATTTATTTTAAATGTTAGCAACTTATTCCAAAATGTTTTAAATACTGTTAAGGCCAAACAGGGTGTGCCAGTGGGCCGATTTCCGATCTGTTTTGGAGGGAATGTTTTGCTTCCAAGGTCAATACTCTTCTAAATGTCCATCGTAGTTTCTGGGGGAGGGTAGAAACAGGACGCCGCCGTCCCCCCGCCCCTCGGCGTCTGGTCAGGGCTCATCCCGCGACCCTAATGCCTTCACTTTTCCAGTTGTGAGTTCAGGAAGAAAACTGCAGGGCTGCGTGGAGGACACTCACCAGCCATGGCTCCGACGGCGCGCTGATTGGCTGGGCTGCTGGTTGCCGGGGTGACTCAAGGGGATGGGGTGGGGCGAGGTCCTCCGGCTGCTGCGCCCGCTACCACCTGGGAGGTGTCACCAGTGCTGCCCTCCGAGCGTCTGCTGCTTTATACCCTATCTGGCCCTGCCCACAAACTGGGGAGCCAGCAAGGGCGGAGCCGCCACTCAGGCCCTGAGGTGCAGGGCGGAGCCTGCCTTGGCAGCAGTTCCAGGGTTCTAGGAAGGACTGGGAGTCTGCGGGCAGGTTTAGGGACCCACGTGGAAGAAGAGGGCCGGGGGGGGGGGGGGGGGGGGAAGGGAAGGGGGGCAGGGAATGAGAGGAGCCTCCATGGGCATGGAAAGCATGCCCATCTGGATCCTGTTCTGAAACCACTTGGGTCAAAAGGAGGAAGTGTCCAATGAGTCCGGGGTTCCCTTAGGCGCGCCATTTGTGCCTCTGGCAGCTCCGGGAAATAGCTGTGCACGGATGGGCCGGACAGAAGGAGCGGGGTGGAAGACTGCGGTTCTTCAGACTCAGGATCGCTGAGTCACTGTGACTAAACTTATGTTTTGAGGGCTGAGGAGACGAAGGAGACTTGCTCCCAGGGAAATGAATTTGTTTCTGCTTTTGCAAGGTTCAGATTTTGCACTTGGCGGGGTCCCCTAGAATGCACTCCCTAGGGTGCAAACCCCTCCTCCTCATATTCGGGGAATTAATTGGTTTTGCGGCTGGTCGGGGAGTTAGCAGTAAGTGAAGGGAAGCATTAAAAGTTTAGCCAAGACAGATAAAAGTGTATAGTGGCTTTACCCAAAGCCCTACTTGGGGCAAATGAAGAAAACAGAGCGAAAGTTTTAAATGTCTACGGAGTAAAAGTTACAGTAAAGTCTTTGTCCTACAGAACAAAGAGAAGACACTGTCAAAAGGTGAAGGAAAAAGAAATAGAACGTTAAAGTGCAAACATCAAGAAAATTACAAATGATAACAAAGAAAATTCAGAGGGGAATTATGGGAGTATTTCTTGAGTGGGAATGGGTAAACTGTATTTGTAGCTTCTTTGATCGTCTCCATCTAATATTTAAATATGACCTTTGAACTTAAGTGACTTGAAAATATATTTCCCCCTGTTTTTCTGTTTTGTAATTGTATATTTAAAGCTCATTTAAAGTGAAGGACATTGATGTAGATAGCAAAATAATGGTTTATTTTGTGTGTAGTCAGATTTTTGCCTGTAAAGAAACACAGACATAGTTTTGAGATATCGGGGGTTTGGTTCCAGATCATCACAATAAAATGAATGTCACAATAGAAAAAGAAAAAGGAAATTCAGAGGGAAGAGAGATGGGAAGCACACTCTTGGAGGGAGGCACAAAATTTAAGGGGGTGAGGAAACTCAGCAGTCAAGATAAAGAACTCTTTAGTGCAATGTTGTTAAACATCAATTTGCAAAAAAAAAAAAAAAAAAAAGCATGACATAAAAAATTAAAATGTTAAATAAAAGCAGGCTTGGTAAGAGTGCCAAGCCAAGCCATACTGCACCTAAAGCAAAAGGAAAAGTCAGTTAAAACTGATTCTTTGTTTAAAAACAACATTCAACTGAGTAGATTTTAAAGCTTATTGGCGTTATCAACAATTCAGGAATTCGGCAGCATCCAATCTAGCAGATAGAAAGGAGCTGTGAGGAGCTGTCCAAATTGAAGAATTCTACAGGTGAAAGGAAGAAGGAACAAGAAGTTACACTAGGCAAAAAGTGAGTTGGTTATTGCAAGGTTACGTTCCTTTAAGGGATGGCAGCGACCTGTCAGGCAGGTTACCCAACTAGTGCTGATCAGGAGATTCCTGGTTGATTCACTTAAGATCCTGTAATTAAGTCCCAGTTTGATGACTTGGGGCACCGACTCATGTTAGACCTGTTGTCTTCATTTATTTGTTTATCACAGATCATTATGAAATTGTACTGAATTATCTATTTAACCAAAGTGACAGTAGAAGATGTTAAAGGCAAATACAGAAATTTACATAGGTGTCAACAAAACTTAGCTCTTTTGAGTAGACACAGTTTTCTTAAGTAATCAAAGACCTGATAAAGACAACATGCACAGTAAATTATTTTGGTAAGACACAAAATCTTTGCTGTTCGGGCAGATAACTTAAAAGTTAAGGAAACTTTCACAATCTCTTATCAAAAGCAGACCAAAAGTTCAATAAACCTTTGTTCTTTTAACAGAGAGAAAACTAAATTCTAATTTTGCACCAGTGTACTTTTGATATTAAAACTTATTTTTTAGAAAACTTAAATTCATTCCAGTCTTAGCCAACTTAACTACACATAAAGTTCCTTTCCCAAGATACCTTCCCCCCCGCCCCCTGGCCTGGAAAAACTGTATTATTTAATTTCAAGCATACAACTTTTAAATGCCCTCTCTTTTACAAAGGCTTTCCATTAAAAAATAAATTTAAAAAGACCCCAAAACTATTTCTACTTAATGGTTTTATTCCTTTACCAGGTGTGTTGGTGCAGTGGCAAAAATAGTCAGATGTGTAAGATTACATCTTGGAAACTGGCATGTTAAATTAGAAACCAGTGAAAGACTATAACGAAAATTAGAAATGCACATTTGATAAGCAATGAAGATTTTAAAAGACTGGGTGGGGGAGGGACGTGCCACATTTAAAATAGGGCTATACACACAGGAAAACCCCTGCACTGGATTAACTGTTACAATTGATAAGAACACTGATAGTTCAAATAGTCACATGTTTGGAAATGAGATTTTTGAAATTTCCCAAGATTTCTTTTTCATAAACCTTCTGTAACTTTATGTCTGTTCAAATCTTGTCCTATTTTTTTTTCCCTTTTTCTCATTCTGGAACAATGAATCAGTTTACTTTCCTTGTCTACTTTTCATACAGTTGTTTCCTTTAACCATTATTATTTCTAAGAAGTTTTTAAACATTGAGGGACTTCCCTGATGGTACAGTGGTTAAGACTCCATGCTTCCACCGCAGGGGGCACTGGTTCAAGTCCTGGTTGGGGAATTAAGATCCCACATGCTGCGTGGTGCAGCAAAAAAAAAAGAAAAGTAAAAATAAATTTAAAAAAATAAAAATTGATATGTAATTGACATATAACATTGTGTAAGTTTAAGGTGTACAGTGTGTTGCTTTGGTACATTTATGCATTGCAATATGATTCAGTAGCACTAACTAACATCTTTATAATGTCACGTTTATCGTTTCGTTTTTGTATTGAGAACAGTTAAGATTTAGTCTGTTAATAACTTTGAAATTTATAATACAGTATAGTTGACTATAATCTCTATGTCACGCATTACATCTCCAGAACTTATTTATCTACTGGTTGTAAGTCTGTACTCTTAAACAACATCTCTCCGATTTCCTCACCTCCAAGCCCCTGGTTACCACTATTCTATAACTCTGTTTTTACAAATTCAGTTTTTTAAGATTCCATGTATAAGTGATATAATACATATTTGTCCTTCTATGTCTGGTTTATCTCACTTAGGATAATACCTTTAAGGTCCTTCCTTGTTGTCGCAAATGGCAGAATTTCCTTCTTTCTCATGGCTGAATAATATTCCATTGTGTATATTTACTATATGTTCTTTTTTTTTGGCTGCATTGGGTCTTCATTGCTGTGCATGGGCTTTCTCTAGTTACAGCAAGAGGGGGCTACTCTTCGTTGTGGTGCTCAGTCTTCTCTTTGCAGTGGCTTCTCTTGTTGCAGAGCACGGGCTCTAGGTGCACGGGCTTCAGTAGCTATGGCACGTGCTCAGTAGTTGTGGCTCACGGGCTCTAAAGCGCAGGCTCAATAGTTGTGGCACACGGGCTTAGTTGCTCCGCAGCATGTGGGATCTTCCCGGCCCAGGGATCGAACCCATGTCCCCTGCATTGGCAGGCGGATTCTTAACCACTGCGCCACCAGGGAAGTCCCCTATATCTTCTTTATCCTTTCATCTGTTGAGAAACACTTAGGTTGTTTCCATATCTTGGTTATTGTGATTAATGCTGCAATGAACATGGTTGCGCAGATGTCTTTTTGAGATGCTAATTTGAATTCCTTTGTATATGTACCTAGAAGTGGGATTGCTGTCTCATATGGCAGTTCAATTTTTAACTTTTTGAAGAACCACTATGGTGTTTTCCATAATGGCTGGAGTAAGTCATTTTAATTAATGTTGATTTAATTTTATGTTGATTAGAATTTTTAACCCTTAGAATCCTTTATTCCGCCTGAAACTAAGAAGTAAGCAACTGTGGACTCTGTTACACTGGCATTCCATGGATTGGCAAATTTATAAACACATTTTATAATTTCTAGAAGTACATTCTTTCTCAGAGTAAATTTTTCTATACGGCACACAAGATGGTTACTAATAGATCCAAATATCTGTAATTTCTTTGTAAAAGAAAAGCAAAGTCGGGGGGGGGGCGCAGGTTGAGATGGGATGAATTGGGAGATTGGGATTGCCATATATACATTACTAGTAAGAAAAAAAAAATCAAGTTGTACACTTTAAATATATGTAGTTTATTGTATGTCAATTGTATCTCAATAAAAGTTCTTAAAGGAAAAAAAAAAGGAAACCAAAAAGTGGATACACTAGTAGTTAATCTTTCAGCATTTTATCTTGTTTGGAAATGACCTAGATATTTAATAAATATCCATCATTTAACTTAGCATAACTTTAAAGTTTGAAGTACCAAACAGATTTTGGAAAAAAAATTTTTTTTTTTGGCCACACCGTGTGGCTTGTAGGATCTTAGTTCCCCAACCAGGGATCAAACCTGGGCCCTCAGCAGTGAAAGTGCAGAGTCCTAACCACTGGACCGCCAGGGAGTTCCTGGAAACTATTTTTAAGTAGACATATCATAAAACATAATTACTGTTGAAAAGGTCATTTATAAATTTTTAAAAATTTTACTGAAGTATATTGATTTATAATGTATCAATTTCTGCTGTACAACAAAGTGATTCAGTTATACATACATATATATTCTTTTTCATATTCTTTACTCTTATGGTTTATCACAGGATATTGAATACACTTCCTGGTGCTATACAGTAGGACCTTGTTGTTTATCCAACCTATATATATGTATAATAGTTTGCAGCCGCTAATCACAAACTTCCAATTCTTCCCTCTCCCCACCAACGCCGTTCCCCTTGGCAACCACAAGTCTGTTCTCTGTTATCTGTGTCTGTTTCTGTTTCATAGATATCTTCATTTGTGTCGTATTTTAGATTCCACATATAAGTGATATCATATGGTATTTGTGTTTCTCTATCTGACTTACTTAGTATGATAATCTCTAATTGTATCCATATTGCTGCAAATGGCATTATTTCATTCTTTTGAATGGCTGAGTAGTATTCCAATGTGTGTGTGTGTATATATATACATATATATATACACCACATCTTCTTTATCCATTCATTTGTTGATGGACATTTAGGTTGCTTCCATGTTTTGGCTATTGTAAATAATGCTTCTATGAACATAGGGGGTGCATGTATCTTTTTGAATTATAGTTTTGTCTGGATATATGCCCAGGAGTGGGATTGCTGAATCATATGATAACTCTATTTTTAGTTTTCTGAGGATTTATAGAATTTTATCTTACATCTATTTAATTTACTTGTTCATAAAAATTGTGTTTAGATCACTCAAGAAAATTTCATGAGACATTAAACAGCTAACCATCATGTTAAATTATTTTTCTTGTTGACAAATTCTGTAACAGATAACATGAACTTATTTGACTTTTAATAAACCTAGGTAGAATAAAAGTATTATATTTAATGCTGATAACTCTAAAGGCATGTCTGTTTTAATTAAACCACAAACAAACTAGCTTTTATTTACCAAAGATTATCCTAGATCACATGAACTTGAATGGAACTCTTTACAAATAATACCATCTGGAAGTAGAAAAAACTTACACTTTTATAATGTATAGACAAACATACAGACAGACGCAAATAGGATCTTATAGCTTTCATTTTATAATTTTAGCTATGGGACAGGTACAATAAAGCAAAATTTACTAGTTTATAATACAACAGTTGGATCCAAATTGTATTTTTGGCAGATAAAGTAAGTTAAGGTTTCCTACTCAGATAACTAAAGCTTTTCACTTATAGCTGTGGTGAAGATTTTTAAGACTTTTCACAGTTTTCAGATAACCTTTTTTTTCCCCTTTCTGATAAGAATTACCTCCCCTAGAGGAGACCAAGTAGAACATTTCCATCTCAAAAGGCACAGAGAAAGAATATGTTTCACCAAAAAAGATTTTTTTCCCTAAGTCCAGATGCTTTACAACAGTGGTACCCAACCTTTTTGGCAGCAGGGACTGGTTTCATGGAATACAGTTTTTCCACAGACTGGTGTGTGGGGACGTATGGTTCAGGTGGTAATGTGAGCGAAGGGGAGCGATGGGGGGCGATGGGGTTGGCAGATGAAGCTTCGCTCGCTTGCCCACCACTCACGTCCTGCTGTGTGGCCCTTTTGCTAACAGGCTGCACACCCCGGTACCCATCCTTAGCCTGGGGGTTGGGGACCCCTGCTGGATAGGGGAGGTTTGGGAATTGGTAGAAAGGACAGGTGGTCTTTGAATTGCTTCTAGAGATGCATTTCAGTTCTCATAAAGACTCAATCTACAATACAAGGACAGTTGTTTTTAATTCCTGGAAAAACTGGCTTGCAACTTGTTTAACACCAAGGGGTGATCCACCCATCCAGCTACATTATCTTTAATTTACTTCTTTATAGCAGGGAGAAGCTCTTCAACTAAGATGGAAATCAAAAGATTTCTAGATTCCTATGTTCTAGATTTAGAGCTGTTTGCCTTTGGGATGTTTTTCTTTCCCAGGGGTACATAGTTTCACTTACCTTAGAGGAAAAAGCCATAAAAACAAACAAACAAACAAAAAAATTCCTATCAGGCTCTGAATATCAGCTTCTGTTTTGGCCAATTCTGACCATAGAGCTACTTTAAAAAAAATAAAAATAAAAAAAAAAGCCTGTCACATATTTTGTCAGGCTTCAGCCAGCACAGAGAGTAAGGAGTCTCCAAAGAGAGTAGCAAAGGCTATTACCCCTCCACCCCCCAAGATCCAGAGCCCTCCTAAAGACAGCCCCAAAAGAGAAAGACTTAGATAATTCTCTTGAGAGTTGCCAGCAGTTGGAAGGACCCTCACTGCAAAGGGAGTGCAACCCACATCTTTGGCCGTATCTAGCTGAAAAAGGGGTGCAACCCACATTTCTGCCCAGTCTTATTTTGGGGCTCCTAACCTGACAGTTGAGTTCCCTGCAAGTACTGACAACCAGACAGAAAACCAAGCCAAGTTCTCAGGACAAAACAAGACAAGAAGGCAGTAGCTGTCCCTGATAGAGAAAGATCAGTAACCAATGGGTACCTCAAAACCAAATTTATGAGAATCTAAATTTGGAAAGGAAGGGAAAATGTAGACTTTTACCTTCCTCTCTCTCTCTCTCATTTATTTATTTATGACAGCATTGGATCTTTGTTGCTGCTCACGGGCTTTTCTCTAGTTGCAGTGAGTGGGGCCTACTCTTCTTTGCAGTGCGTGGGCTGCTCATTGCAGTGGCTTCATTTGTTGCGGAGCATAGGCTCTAGGTGTGCGGGCTTCAATAGTTGTGGTACATGAGCTCACTAGCTGTGGCTAGCGGGCTTAGTAGCTCTGGTGCATGTGGGATCTTCCCAGACCAGGGCTCGAACCTATGTCCCCTGCATTGGCAGGCGGATTCATAACCACTGTGCCAGCAGGGAAGCCCTACCTTTCTGTCTTGACCGGGCACTACAAAGATCCAGGAGAGCTGGCTCTTGTAAGAACTCTCATCTTTTGCCAACTTCTGTCGGTTTCCCAGGATCCCATCTGCAGGCTGCAAGGCAAATGGGGCTTTAATTAGAAAATGTAGCCCGGGTATCTACCAGAATTTGGCAAGGTTTTTCACTAATTTTAATTTTAGTTTCCCCTTGGATATTTAAGGGAATAACTGGTAGAGTTTACCAGAGAATCCCTTGGAGTCCCACCAACATGGGAGGCGCCCACTTGGTGGCCTCCTTCAAGGGTGGGTATGGGGGCCATTCAATTTGGTGTGGAATGATTTGACAGAAACCTTTAAGGACAGTCTTTTTTCCAGTGTCCTGGTTGATTGCAAATGAGACACCAATTTCTGGGCCAGTGTTTTGTTGAGGGACCCTTAAGAGGGTGCAGTTAGGGAACCCCTGATGTTTTAGGTTTCTGGTCTTGGAACTGGTTGCAACTGTGAGGTCACTAACTTGGCCGACTTTTGTTATAGTTTCATAGTCTCTTCAGAGTGAAAAGGCAGTTCAGATAGAGGAATAATAGACTGTGAGTATTCAGGGAAAGGAGGATAGAGGGGAGTAGTAGGAACCACCTCAGTCTTAGAGTCTTTTGTTTTAAGTATCTCTTGCATCTTTAATTTTTCATTAGCCTTTTGCAATGACTCTTTCAATGAAGCTATTTTGGAATCTTAAAAAGCCTTTCAGAGGCTTCTGCCTACCACTTAAAATAAGTATTCCATCCTTTCAAGTGCACTTCATAAAGTGAACAAGCTTGTGTAATTGGAACATTCCCCATAATGGCCATTGCAACTCTAGATTGCCTTAGTCAGATTTTGCCATTTTTGTAGATATCTACAGCTTCTGGGACCACAGTTCTTAGACATAAAGCAAGCAGCTGTGCCAGATGGTGCATGCTCAGTTCTTTGAAACGTGAAGATCTCATTTCTTTAGGTAAGCCTTGGGTCTCTTGGAGCCAAATTAATACCTAAGAGAGACGTGCCCTGGGGCTGGGGATTGTGTGGTGTTTCACAGTGTACCTCATTGCACGGAAATTTTCTGGAGGTGGCAGGTGACCTCGGGTTGACCTAACCCGTTCCATGACCAATTTATCCTACCTATCTTACAGTAAGGTGGCAAGCATTCTAACGGCTTTTAAGTGCTCAGCCTGTGCCCACCAGTTTTGTGGCTTTGGCTTCAAGGTTCCCGTTAACAATAGACCTATGATTCCTTTCCTCCATATGCACGTTAACAGAAACCAATAGTAACCAAGGAAATGGAACCGTGGACGCCAGCAGTAACCAAGGAGATGGCACCAAGAGAAGGCCTTAGCTGCTCATCACCAATGGTTCCCAAAGTGGAACCACAGACCGAACCAGCAGAATCCAACAAAAGGGGACTGTGGAGTAACTGAGGGCTGGGGACTCGGGTTCCAGAGCACATTATCAGAATGTAACCACCAGAACCATGAAGCACAGTATTTTAAAGAATTTATTCTAGGAATGAAAAATGACAGGAGATGAGTATTATTTACATGTATTTAAGAATTAAACCTGTGCTTTAAGGGGTATGGAAGTTTAATGGAGAGTTTGCTATTCAGTGAGAGCTTTTGGGGGGACATGAAGATTTCAGCTGGGCTCTTTTTAAAGTGGTGTAAAACTGACTTTAACGAACTTACAGTTACCAGAGGGGAAGAGTGAAGAAGAAGGACAGATTGGGAGTTTGGGATTGACATGTACACCCTGCTATATTTATAAATAGGTAATTGGGACTTCCCTGGGAGTCCAGTGGTTAAGACTTCGCCTTCCAATGCAGGGGGTGCGGGTTCGATCCCTGGTCAGGGAGCTAAGATCCCTCATGCCTTGTGGCCAGAAAACCAAAACATAAAACAGAAGCAATATTGTAACAAATTCAATAAAGACTTTATAAATAAATAAATGAATGAATAAAAAAAATAGATAACCAACAAGGACCTATGGTATAGCACAGGGAATTCTGCTCAATATACTGTAATAACCTAAATGGGAAAATAATTTGAAAAAGAATAAATACATGTATATGGATAACTGAACCACTTTGCTGTACACCTGAAACTGACATGACATTGTTAATCAACTTTACTCCAATATAAAATAAAATGTGTTTAAAGAAAGAATTTTTTTCTAAAAGATCTAGGCAGCACAGTTCAGTAGAATTTTCTGTATCTGGGCTGCCCGAATAAGGTAGTCCCAAGCCACATGTGGGTCTTGAAATGGGGCCAGTACAGGTGAGGAAGTGTTCATTTTAATTAATTTAAACTTAAATAGCTACACGTGACTAGTGGCTACTGTATGGGTCAGTGTAGGTCGAGAATGCAGGGGAAAGATTTGGAG
Organism: Hippopotamus amphibius kiboko; assembly: GCF_030028045.1. Classification (NCBI taxonomy): domain Eukaryota; kingdom Metazoa; phylum Chordata; class Mammalia; order Artiodactyla; family Hippopotamidae; genus Hippopotamus; species Hippopotamus amphibius. The sequence goes on along the minus strand of NC_080201.1, from coordinate 17,089,676 downwards.
TTGAGGGTTACAGACTGAGGAGTCAGCAGGGTGCTGGCTATGTTGTTTTTTATTTTTTACTTATTTTTTTTTTAGCTCTTTATTGGACTATAATTGCTTTACACTCTTGTGCCAGTTTCTGCTGTACAACAAAGTGAATCAGCTGTATTTATACATGTATCCCCATATCCCCTCCCTCCTGCGACTCCTTCCCACCCTCCCTATCTCAGCCCTCTAAGTCATCACCCATCATCGAGTTGATCTCCCTGTATGCAGCAGCTTCCCACTAGCTATCTGTTTTACATTTCGTAGTGTATATATGTCAATGCTACTCTCTGAGCTTCATCCCAGCTTCACTTTCACTACCCTGCTCCCCCCCGTCTTTTCATTCTCCACGCTTCTCTGCCTGCTCTGGGCCCCAGGAGGCTGACTCTGAAGGTGGCATCACAGGCTTCCTTGCTCTCTGGCTTCCAGATTTGTCTAGTCAATGGGATGTATCTGCAAGAGATGAGAGGGCAGGAGGAGACAGAAGGTTCTTCCACCTCCACACTGCCCTGGAACAAAGCAGCTCATGTCAGTGGCCCCAGGTCTCATGGGACATAATGGATTAGCTTTGCCTTGAAGTGTTCCAACAACAACCACCCCAAAAGGGACAGCAAAAGGAAACAAGATTGGCAAAACATTATTGAGTATTGAAACTGAGTGTTGGGTATATGGGAAGTCATTATCCTACTTTTAATTTTGCATATGTTTGAATTTTTCTGTAACACAATATTTTACAGAAAGAAAAAGAAACTGAGCTGTGTGAAGTTTTAAAATGTTTTATTTTGGAATAGTTCAAGATTTACAGAAAAGTAGCAAAGATGCTATGGGCTTCCCCATTTTGCCTAACCATGGTGTATTTGTCAAAACTAAGAAGCTGACTAAACTATAGATTTTAGGCTCACTGAGTTTTGGTTTTCTTATCTGTATAAAAGAGAATTTAGATTGCATTGGTTGTTTTTTTTATCATTAATTTAAATAACTGAAGTAACACACGAGTACATTATATTTTATTTTTATTTTTTAAAATAAATTTATGTATTTATTTATTTACTGGCTGCTTTGGGTCTTCATTGCTGCATGTGGTCTTTCTCTACTTGTGGCATGTGGGATCCTCCCGGACCAGGGATCGAACCCATGTCCTCTGCATTGGCAGGCAGATTGTTTTTTTTTTTTTTTTAAGAACTTTTATTGAGATACAGTTAACAGACAATAAACAGCATACATTTAGAGTGTACAATTTGGTGTCCCAATCTCCCAGTTCATTCCCCGCCAACCCTCCCCGCTTTCCCCACTTGGTGTCCATATGTTTGTTCTCTACATCTGTGTCTCTGTTTCCGGCAGGCGGACTCTTAATCACTGTGCCACCGAGGAAATCCCCATTATATTTTAAAATAATATTTATATTTTAATCTAATAATTGTGCAAAATTTAAAAAGTCAAATAGTTTCCCACAGCTTATGATAAACAGCAGCCCCCATTTCACCCTTCCTGACTTGAGTCCCCTTGTCCAGATTCTTTTTTTTTTTCGATAAATGTATTTATATATTGGCTGCGTTGGGTCTTCGTTGCTGCACATGGGCCTTCTCTAGTTGCAGTGAGTGGGGGCTAATCTTCATTGCAGTGCGCCGGCTTCTCAGTGCAGTGGCTTCTCTTGTTGTGGACCCCAGGCTCTAGGCGCATGGGCTTCAGTGGTTGTGGCATGGGAGCTCAATCGTTGTGGCTCACAGGCTCTAGAGCGCAGGCTCAATAGTTGTGGTGCATGGGCTTAGTTGCTCCGCGGCATGTGGGATCTTCCCAGCCCAGGGATCGAACCTGTGTCCCCCTGCATTGGTAGGCGGATTCTTAACCACTGCGCCACCTAGGAAGCCCCTCCTTGTCCAAATTCTTGATGCCTTGTGGTATGTCTTGTTTTAAAGTAATGTGCTGTTGTATGACTTGCCATTTTAAGATATCTATTGGCTTGCTATTATGAAAGATATGGATGAGTACTTTGGTGGTATCCACCAACTCCACCTTTTTTCCCTCTATTCTTCCGACATGGTGATATCAAAAACTTTGGCTAAATCAGTATTTAGGATTTACGCTATTATGACAATAAGCCAAGCAGTGAATTATGACTACATTTCCTTTCTTCTGCAACTTTTTGTTTTTCTAGAACTAATATTTGCCTCTTTTTTCTCATTATTTTCTTTACTGCAAGCACTAATTATTCCCAAACCCTCCATCTAATGTATAAAAAAGCAAACAAATAGCATACCATGAATGCTATTTTTCACTTGGTCAAATTCATCAGATTTCTTATCAGTTCTATTCTTTGGAAAAAAGCATCCTGGAAGTCCTCTGTTCCACTTTGGGCTGATTACTCTCTGAGGTTTGCTGAACAGCTGGCTTTCTGGGATTCTTTTTACCTCTGTCTTGTGTTAGATCCCAAGTATTTCTCTTTGGTTTACTCCCCCCTCCCCCACCCCAGATTATATTCTCCAATAAATTCCTAAGAAAGGATAAATGAAAGGTGAATTTTTTGATACATTGAATATCTGACCATTTGCTAGCTGACCATTTGGTTGTGTGGGGAATTCTATGGTTGTTGTGGAAAATCTGATACCATTTGCTTCCCGATTATTTGGATGTGACCTGTTTTTCTTTTCCTCTGTAAGTGCCTGAGATCTTTTTATTCCCAGCGTTCTGAAATTTTGCCAAGATGAACATTACAGGGGTAACCCCCATATGAACTTATCCTATAATTTTACATACATTTATTTTTTTTTTTATTTTTATTGTTTTACAAATTTTTTAATTATTTATTTTTATTTGTGGGCTGTGTTGGGTCTTCTTCGCTGCGCACAGGCTTTCTGTAGTCGTGGAGAGCGGGGGCTACTCTTGGTTGGGGTGGGCAGGCTTCTCATTGTGGTGACTCTTCTTGCGGAGCACGGGCTCTCGGCGCGTGGGCTTCAGTAATTGCAGAGCATGTGCTCATCATTAGTTGTGGTGCGTGGGCTCTAGAGCGCAGGCTCAGTAATTGTGGTGCACGGGCTTAGCTGCTCTGCGGCATGTGGGATCTTCCCGGCCCAGGGCTCGAACCCGTGTCTCCTGCATTGGCAGACGGATTCTTAACAACTGCGCCACCAGGGAAGTCCCTAACTCTTATTTTTAAAACAAATTTATTGAGTATATAAGCCATAAAATGTGCCCACTTAATGTGGACAATACAATGGCTCTTAGCATACATCTAGAGTTTTGCAGTGAGGACAATAATCTCATTTTAGGACATTTCATCACCCGCCAAAGGAAACCTCGTACCCATTAGCAATCATTCTCCATTTCCCCTGCCTTTCCCCCATCCTGGCCTGTTCCCGAACATTGGTCCTAGGCAACCACTCATCTACTGTCTGTCTCTATGGATTTGCCCATTCCAGGCATCTTATTAAATGATATCATACCTTATATGGTCTTTTGAGACTGGCTTCTTTCACTTAGCATAATGTTTTCAAGTTTCATCTGTTACCAAATCCAAGCTTGTACTGCTTGCCACATGACAGGCCAGTAGATCAAGAGACAAGTTGTTGGGGCAAGGAACAGCGACTTTATTCAGAAAGCCAGCAGGCCCAGAAGATGGTGGACTCGTGTCCCAAGGAACCATCTTACCCAAGTTAGAGTTCAGGTTTCTTTATACTAAAATGGGAGGGGGTGTGGCAGGTTGTTGCAAGCTTCTTGGTGCCAGAATCCTTTGTTCTTGCAGTGTCTACGTTAGGTCTGGTCACAGTGTTCCTATAAACCTCCAACAAAACAATTGTTATTTTCTATTCTGCAACTTTTTATCTTTATATGGATGGAAAAGCTTTGAGAATGGGCTAGCCTATATATTTCAGGCTACAGACAACATTTTTTTTACAAAAGGTACAAAGCCGGCATGACTAAGTGGAGGCAACAGAGCACAAAGGTTAGCGCTGAAGGAATAGACCCAGTATGGAGTCAGGTTTGTTTTCTCTGTTACACACCCATGTCAGTACTTGCTTCCTTTTTATGACTGTATAATATCCCATTGTATGGATAAACCACATTTTGTTTATTCATTCATCAGTTGATGGACATTTGGTGTGTTTCCACTTTTGGCTGTTATGAGTAATACTACTGTGAGCACATGTGTACACATTTTTGTGTGGACATATGTTTTCATTTCACTTGGGTAGATATCCAGGTGTGGAATTGCTGGTAACTCTATGTTTAATATTTGAGAAACTCCCAAACTGTGAGGTAGGGAATAAATCCCAATTTTATAGCTAAGGAAACAGGCACCAGGTGGTTTTTGGCTTGCCCATAGCTATACAGCTAGTCAGTGGTATCGTCCAGAATTTGAACTCAGGCTTTTGGACTCCAGAGCCAGCTCCTAGCCCCTTGTTATCAAGAGTTAGAGTCAAAATTCTTGCATCTAGCTCCAGGTCAGCTGCTATTGCTTGTCTCTCTGAGCCATGGTTGCTTCATCTGTAAAAATACAGGTTGGGACTGCGTTGTCTTAAAGGTCCCTCTAGCTTTAATTTGCTGTCAGTTTAAGACTGTACAATTCCCATGAGCTTCCCTGAGCAGGCCTCTGTCCCAGGCGTGTGTATGTCCTGGGCATTGTGTATGGACTGAAAGCAGGGTCCTCAAGGCTTCCCCGGGGAGCAGGCCAGCTCCATGAAACTGTGGGAAGCTTTGCTGACGGGCTTCATTAACTAGAAATAAAAAGCAGGGACAGGAGAAACCCCAGGAGTCTCCCATCCTCCTCTCCATGAAAGAACACAAACAGTCTCATTAGTCACCAGCTAAGGCACTGCATCCACACATGTGGCTGCTTTTTTTTTTGAAGTCCCCAAAGCCCCCTTGCTTTTCTCTGAGCCTCAGGTGATGGACTTAGCACAATAGCTCAGAGCCACACTTGGGCCCTGTCTGGGGACCTGGGCATCTGTTGTCCTCAGTGGTTCCCGTGGCTACCAGCCAGGTATCCCTGGAGGATATAGGTTCTTGGTATTAGAAGAGAGATGATTCTTCTACTGTAAGCCCCATCCCAATCTGCCCTCCTGTCTCACTGCCACGATCACTACTGCACAGGACATGTTGGACTCCTTGTGTTCCTGTGCGTTCTGCTGGAATTTTGTCATCTTACATATTGTGTAAAGTAGGTCATCCTCTGTTGGGCTTAGACCATCCTGATTAAACTGAAATTTCTCTTGAAGTGACGTGTATGTGCTCTGAAGAGATTTTATGTGATGTAGCAAATTGAGTTTTGGTCCCAGATCAGAGAACTTAAAGGATAGAAGGGACCCATTTTCAACGCTTGATCCTTTTCATGTCACTAGTAACATTTCAGCTTTTGCATGAACACCTCCAGGACGGGGAACTCATTTGTAATTTCCAAGAGCAAACTAGAAGAAAAGTTTGGAGAAAGTATTTCTTGCCTCTTGAATAGTTTCTCCAAATTGGTCTGAGTCATGCGTTCAGTGTTACAAGCATTTGTTAAGTACCATTCAAGATCCAGACACTGAGCTTCGTGAAAAGTGTCGAAAGATAACACCCAACGTTTGAAGAGGTCTAAGCAGCTGTTAGTAAATGTGCTCCACAATTCCTCGTCACCATGCTTCACAGAATTACCACCTCATCGTTGTCTTAATTATGCAAAAGGTTTCATATATGAGAGTTCACCTCCAAATACATGAACACACAAACAGTGATCTGGACATGTGCAACATTTCCACTCTAGATTTCTTCCTGTCCTTAAGTACTGGGGTAAAAATTGCTAATAATTTGCTAGTAATAGTGGGGTATTCTTCTAGATGCTGCAAAGTTTTGCTGCTTGGCTGCGAATTAGGGCGATACTGCTTCCTTGGGAGAGTGTTTCAGAAATGCTGATGACACCAAGCTCTTAACCATATCATGCTTTAAAGAAGATAGTGGTACAGAAGTGTCAAGCAAGAATGTTCCCGAGTAGAATTTTGGTTAAATATCAGTTCCGAATATCCTGACCTAGCAAAGCTTTCAAGGACAACTTACATACGTTTCCTACATCCATATTATTGAAAGCAAGCTAAATATAGAACATCATCACAGTTTCTATCTTTTTACTATTAAACCCCAAATCAAAGATTCAGTTTCATTTGTCACATTTAATTAAAATAATAGTGTGCTAGAAATATGGATTTTTTTAGTTGAAAGATGATCTTTTTTTTTTTTTTTTTTTTTTTAGGATGACTACAAAATAGAAGCAATCCATTTATTTCTGGGCAGTCATTCCTATCTAGATGATTGACTAAGTGGGTTTTGGTGGGGGCAAGCATTTGTATCTACTACACCCTTATAAAGCAAATTTTATTATTTTATTTTTATTTTTTTGCCACACCCCGAGGCTTGCAGTATCTCAGTTCCCTGACCAGAGATTGAACCCGGGCCATGGCAGTGAAAGCTCAGAATCCCCACCACTAGACCACCAGGGAACTCCCAAATAGTACCTGTTAATATTTCTCTCTGTGTGTCTCACATAGGCCAAAGAACGTGCATTTTCCTGTGTCCTCTGATGTTAAGGCAAGCCCCATTTTGGCATGTGTTTAAACCAAGCTCCCTATAGTTCAGTTTTACCAGTATTGACACCATCCTAGCATGAGTTTTGCTTCTTTGCACGTATGCAAAATAGATGGGTTGTCTGGAGGAACAGACTTAAGTGAATGGGTTTGGGAATATGTGGGTTCGTTGGTCTCCTGTGTGACCACTGCTTGGCTGACGTTGCCATAATTGGGGAGTTTCAGATTTCCTGTTTCTGGGGTAGACTTCAGAGACCACTTCGTTCTTATCTTCTTGATAAAAAGTTCTCTCATGCTTCTCTTTACTTTGGGGGCTCTTATTCTTTCCAGAATTAGATCAGAACTAAGCTTTGCCTCAGCTCATTCCTCATCGGTACAAATGAAGCCTGCAGCCCAGCTCTGGGTTATAGTTCTCAGGGGACCAGGAGAGAACTCCCTCCCCTCCTGCACGGGAGAGCGATGGGCAGGTGAGAGCAAGCAATCCTTTGGAAGTTCCTAAGCGTTGAAAGCCTCTGGTTCTAAGGATCAAAGAGCTGGAATTAACAATTTGCTGTGCATGCATTTACAACCCTCTTTATCATAATGTTCCTGCTCACAAGTTCATTTCAAAGCCCCGTCTGCATCCCTGCCATTGTGGTTGTCGCCAGTGCTGTTCGACCAGCCTCTCTGGCACCCCCTTCCCCCCATTCTAGACACTGGGATTGTGTTTCTTGTTCCCACAGGATTGGGTGGGGGCACAAGACTAGTCCTGGCCATTGAACTAGGAGGATCCTCTTGAGGTTTGTTTTGTCGGGCAAGACCAGAGCAACCTTCAGCCTAGAAGTAATTGTTTCCTGCTCCAGAGTACTTGCCTGATGCCGTGAATTAGCAAGTTTTCCACTCCGCATAGCGGGAAAGTGACGTGTTCCTAGCCTTTGGTGAGCTTTGAGGTTTATTTCCTGTTTTGGGGGGTATTTCCTTCCCCAGCCTCAGGAAGCTCCTCACGTACTGTGCAGATCGGTACTTAGCTGAGGACTCGTGGGGGCCCCTCCGCAGTGCTTCCATACGTGCTCTCCCCATGTGCCGGGATGCTCCCTCCTTTCTGACATGCCTGGGCCCTCCTGGAATCCCAGCTATGTTGCTGGAACTCGAGGAGAGGAGACATCTGGCTCCACCTTTCCCTTTTGGAAATTCTCTCCAGACAGCAAACCAGTGGAATTGCAGTGCTCACCTCATCGGTCTCCTCTGTCAGGGACCATCACACTCCTCTGCCTGATCTCCAGAAGTTGAAAGCTGTCATTTTCCGTATCTTATGTTTTTTACGTTGTTTCAGGTGAGAGGGTGATTGTGAAACCATTTCCTTCCTCTTGGCCAGGAGTGAAACTGTATGACTTATAAAATCTATCCTACGTTTAAAGTATCTCCACAACTAAGCTAGTATTCTGGCTCTGTCTTCAATAACTGAATATGGAATTCTTAAATCAGTTAGTAGAAAGTTGTGCTTCGTGGCCAGCAGGTGAAGTTAGGTTATATATATCACCTTTTAAAAAGTTTAATATTAAATGCCAAATACATGCAACAAGTATTTATTGAGTACATACCATGTTCCAGGCACTGTTCTATGTGCATAAAGAGCAGTGAACAAGATACAGTGCTGCCTCCTTGCCTTCCAAAATGTAACACACCCACACACACATTTTTGCAAAAGAAAACACAAGGATAAGTCAGAAGCAAATGAAATGGATTATCTAGAGGTTACAAGGAGACAGGAGATGAGAGGAAGAGGTACCTGGCTCTACACATACCTCTGTTTTATATGGTTTTGACTTTTGGAACTGAGTTAGTTTTCATATTAAAAAAAAATATATAGGACAGGAACTATTTTAAACTGAATTTAAGCCAAAAAATTAACTATATACCAAATGGATAGGAAAAAACTCAATGTAAGGAAATTTTGAAGCTAGTACTTTGTGAACACACTGTCGATGTAAAGAACTTAGAAATCCTGTACTCGGCAGGTGTATTCACCAAATAATCAGTTACCATCACTTTGCGCAATACACTCAGGACCTAATGATCACATATGTAGCTTTCTTGCCCAGTGTGCATCACCTCTATCTAATCATGAGAAAACAACCTGTCAAACTCAAATGAAGGGACCACTTTGAAAACCTGGCTTATACTACCAAAAAGTCAACTTCACAAAAGAGAAAGGCTGAGAAACAGTTCAGATTTAGGGGGAAATGCTATGAAGGACAGTTTTATCAATGTTAAATTTCCGGAATGTGATCACTGTCCTGTGGTTATGTAAAACATTGTTTTCCTAGGAGACACCGTGTGCTTGTATGTGTAGAAAGGGAAAAAGCAAATGAGGAGAAATGTTAATAATGGGAGATTCTAGGTGGTTCAATACTGAATTTTCCTGGTTGACTGAAACATTTCAAAGTAAGTTAAAGAAAAAATGGCAGTTCTTAGTTTTATTATAATAAACTCAGTATACTTTCTCACAAAAAAACAAACCGAAATGCTTGACCCTTGGGTGCACACCTTAAGTGTTTGCCTCAAATTACTTAAGAAGCAAAATTAAAAAAAGAAAACACACAGAAGCTTGCAACTACATTTATTAGAAAAATATTACTACTTGGAAGTTCCCTTCTTTAAAGGTTGAAGATTTGCTCCAGGCACTGTTTGTTCTGTTTTCACCAAACTCCCCTCAACATGGCAGGAACCCCAGCTCTCTGGATGTGCACAGGCCAAGGGATGGCCGGGTTCCACCGCAAACCCAACCCAAGGCACCACAGTGAGTCCTGAGGCAGCCCTGTGGAAGCTGGGCCTCTTCTCTGTGTGCAGGTGGCTGTGGAGCTGGCGCAGCTGGGGAGGTGAGACACAGGACTCCTGGACAGTCACAGCCATCAGTCCAGCTTGCCCGTGGAGCTCGCCCTTCACCTTTTCTTCACAAACTTCTTTCTGGAAGCATTGGGATTTAACCGTCTCCTCCCGGCTCCCAAGGTGCTGTCTCGGACCTGCAGGGTAGCTGACCGGCTGGAGATGTCGTTCTCTGCAAAGGGAGACACCCCAGCTATGTAGTCAGGGGCAAACACATCAGTCTTCTGCCTGGCCTTCCGGGAGAGTCGCAGCTGAGGGAAGCGCTGGTCCTCAGTCAGGTGAGGGTTGACGGCGTACTTGCCCCCTTTGGGAGTAGGGAGTGAATACTGCAAATAAGATGAGGAAAGGCCATGAGAAGCTCGGGGATTCGTATTCACACACATCACATCCTGTTAACATAAAGCTTTCCTGACAACTCTGCACGTAGGCAGGCGACACCACCGGAGCCCACTGTCACGGCTTCCCGTGCACTGCACACATGACACGCATCCTCCCACTTCACCCCACCTCACAGGTGAAAAGCCCAACATGACATTTTGACTACACACACCCTCAGCTAAAGACAAAGAATTACACAAAAACACAGAACTCTGGTAAGCTGGTACCATTTTCACAATGGTATAGGTTAGCAATTCTGAAATAACTATATGTACTCCAGCTGAACAAGTCATTATGGAAAACGGCGTTATCAAGTGTGTTATGGATACAAGAGGGAGGGCTAGAATGAACTCTCTGGCTGAATTGAAACTGATGTTATAAATTCAATTTTTAATACAGATAAAGAAACATTAATATGTGTATTACTATACAATATGTCCCATCTCTGTCCACTGTGGGCCAAGAATTAATGACCCCTAGGACAATGAGCACACCCAGTGCCCTGATCTTTGCTTCTAAAAACTATTCTCCATAAAGACGACCCAGAGGGACTTCCTGGTGGTCCAGTGGTTAAGAATCTGCCTTCCAATGCAGGGAATGTGGGTTTGATCACTGGTCGGGGAACTAAGATCCCATATGAGAGGAAAAGAATGAAAGAAAAAAAAAAAAGGACGACCCAGAGCTCTTTAAAGAAATGGCTGACTCCAGGGCACAGGCAGGAGTTATGAGAGTCGGAACAGCTTGCTGTGCCAGAAAGTAAAAGTGTTCAAAGAATAATTGGGACACATCAAAAAGACTTAGAAGCCAGCCTGAGGGGGCTCCATGCACAGTTTGAGCATCAAAATAATGACAGCAGTGGACCATAGCCTATAGACTACAATAAAAATTCATGAGACCATACTCATCATAAAAAAATATATGGGATGGGCTTCCCTGGTGGCGCAGTGGTTAAGAACCCGCCCACCAAAGTAGGGTACATGGGTTCAATCCCTGGGCCGAGAAGATCCTACATGCCATGGAGCAACTAAGCCCGTGCGCCACAACTACTGAGCCTGAGCTCTAGAGCCCGCGAGCCACAACTACTGAGCCAGTGTGCCGCAACTACTGAAGCCCGCACACCTAGAGCCTGTGCTCTGCAACCAGAGAAGCCACCACAAGAAGCCCATGCACCACAACCAAGAGTAGCCCCCACTTGCTGCAACTAGAGAAAGCCCATGTGCAGCAATGAAGACCCAACGCAGCCAATAAATAAATTAAAAAAAAAAAATCTTTAAAAAATAAATAAATGAATGGGAAAGTTCCTCTTTACAACAGAATGCCAAGTAATAAATATAGAAGAAATGATGGAATTAGAAAATCACCATTTGGCAACCTTCATTGTAAAAACTGATTCAGACAACTTTAGCCAGTAAAAGTTTGATGAGAAACAGTATTCACACAGTATCAGACTATCTTTCTCTAAGTTACTCATTAATTATAAATAATAACCTTACAGGAAATTTGATAATCTTGGTTTTGGTAATTATATTGTGATTACACAAGAAACTGCCTTAACTAAGTGATCAAGTTATTACCAGCAGTAAACTGGACAACTAATTATCATTTACCCCGACAGGATGCACTGGGAAGACACAGCATCATTTCTGGGTGTTCCTGCCAAAAAAACACAGCCCAAATCTAACCAGGAGGAGACACCTGACAAACTCAAGGTAAGGAATAGTCTACAAAATAACTGCTGTGTACCCTTCAAAACTGCTAAAAAATGTCAAGGTCATTAAAGACAACAGACTTGAGAAACTACTTCAGTTTAAGAGTCTAAAGTGCCATGACAATGAGATGCAATGTGTGATCCTAGACTGCATCCTGGACCCCCAAATCCCCTTCTTTGGCTGTAAAGGAAGTTTTTGGCAAAGTCTGAATACAGTTCATAGGTTAGACAGTAGTGTTGAGATAGTATTAACTTCTTGGTTTTGGTAATTGTATTATGCATGGGTATGAAAGATAAAGTCCTTGTTTCAGGAAACACAAGTATCTAAGGGCATCATTAGTTTACTCTCAGATGGTTTAGGGGAAAAGAAAAATATATAAATGATAAAGCAAATGTAGTGAACAATTAAATTGGGAAATCTAAGTGAAAGGTAAATGGGAATTATTTGTACTATTTTTGGCCACTTCTCTATAAATCTAAAATTATTTCAAAACAGAACGTTTAAAAGAAATAATAAATCCATCTCACACGTTAGTGGTATCCGCCACACCTGGAGAACTCAGTGCCAGGTTGGCTACACTCATACTCGCCTGTCTCTCAACCCTTCTCTCCTAATTCCTCAAAGCAAATCCTCCCCACTGTCTATCCAGCCCAGGACTCTCTCGGGCTGAGCATTTACACAGCCTTCCCTTGTGGTTCTTGAAGCTTCTAGAAATTCTGCCCATCCTCAAACTCCCACACAAATCCATCCTGCAAACAATCTCCCTCTTGGTGACCCCACATGTATTTGGCCCTTGTTATTTACCGTGTGGAATTACTGGTTATTTCTTAGATTGCAAACTCCTCAGAAACCTCACAGGGAAGCTGAGTTGTGAGCTCTCCCCATCTGCCTTGGTCCCTGGGTCACAAGCTTCAATAACCATCTTGCAGAAACCAGGACGGTTTGTCTGTCTTCTCTAATCATTTTGAACCTGGTGCTAAAAGGTCTCGCTTGCCCAACCTGAGCCCTGACGTTAAGCGAGTGGGAGTCACGCTACTCACCCGGAGGCCCCGGGGATTCAGCACCTTAGGGTTGCGGGAAAAGTGCATGTGCAGGGTTCCGTCGTCGCTGACGGTCACAGACACCTTCTTCAGCGTCTTGTTTCCACAATGTGCGCAGAACACTCGGCTCATGTCAGATGTTGTCCTGGAGACACAAAGGAGATGCATCACGCTAGAGCCACAGGCAGCAAACTCCGTCCCTGGAGTGCAAGGTGAGCCTCGGGCCTCAGAGGAGGAGGAGACACAAGACATGGGGACAGACTTAACTGCACTGCACAGGTCCCAGACCAAGGTGGCAGGGCTCCCACAGCAAAGGTAAATGATACAAGTAGCAAGTCAGTAAGAAAGAAAACTGAGTAGAATGTTGTTACAGTGTTGTTACAATAACCATGAACTCTGCACTGAATTTTATCAGCCATCAAAACAACCCTAGGAGGTTGGTTTATCTCCATTTTACACATGGGGAAAGGGAGGCAAGGTAAGCTAGGTGCTCAAGGTCATAGCGCTAGTAAATGGCGGGTATAAGCCCAGGGAATCTGGCTCCAGAATCAGTGCTCTTACCACCACTATACTTTCTCAAGCCATACCATCTCACATTATTACAGCTATTACTGAATATCTTGTCCCCAAGTAGCCTGGGTGTTAAGCCAGGAGGTGGCTCTGGAGGTGCTGAGGACTCATTAATGCTTCATACAGGAAACACCATCAAAGCTGCTATGACTGAAGGCTGTGGGTGCTGAGGCCAACCCTCAGGGCTTGCCTCTCTCCTACCCCGTCAAGCCCCAACAGTGGACTCTGAACAGGAAAAGCTGCTGCTGTCGAGGACCAAGCAGGAGCCCTTGTGTCTGTCCTTGAGGACTTGTCCCTCAATTCCCAGTGGTCAGGACACAAGAGCTGCGTGAAACTGCCAGAGAAGCTGAGCACTTTCCCAAAGTCTCTGCGAGTGAACTAAGCCCTCTCAGCCGGGGCTAGGAAACAATTATTAGTGCAAGAAACTGTCCAGTCACTGGGGCTAAGCTAACAAGAACGGAGAACATTTCCAAGTGTTTCTAAGAACAAATGTTAATTTGAGGAACTTTGAGAACTTTTGTAACAAAGGACGATGGGGGAAATGAGATTTCATGAAGCAAAAAAAGCTGTCATGAGCCTGGCACATTTACACACTAAAGATTCGCACAAATGCAGAGGCAGTTTTGAGGAGTGGCTCCCTGGCAGACCAGTAAAGCACGGTGACAGGGCTGGGCTGCGAGTCATGTGGGGGAGCAGGGCTCCATCCAGGCTACTCCACCTTCAGTGGAACAGCACTAGGGATCCAGGGAGAGACACCTTACTGCTTCGGAAGGCAGTGCACACAGGCCTCTGCAGTAAGGGGCTCCACCAGATGCCCGGCACTGTGGCTACCACGTCTAGACTGAACCTATGGAAAGGCTGGAAGCCACCAAGTTCCCAGGGCCATGCTTCATTCAACAGCTGGACTGCAGTATAGTCTCTTCCATCCAATCAGACCTCTGGGATCCGAAGGCCTCTCCACACAACACCAGCCCCCACCATGAGACGAACCAATTCACGAGGCAGAAAAGAAATGGGGGGGAGGGCATGGGCAACGAACTGAGCAGTTCACCTGAACGGAGCACTTCCTGTGTGCCAGACACACACTCTTTTAAGTGACGATCTCCCTAGTGCCTCACAACCACCTTTCTAATTTTACATAAGATGAATCTGAGGTACAGAGAAGCTGACCAACTTCTGCAAAGTCACACAGCTAGTAGGAGATAGAATCTGGATTTGAACCCATGTAGTCTGGATCCAGAGTCCACTTTTTTTTTTAATGGATAATTTCAAACATAAAGGAAACCAAAGAGCACAAGGAACCCCATGTACCTGTCACCCAGCTTCACCCCTACCCCCACCCATTCCTCCCACTGGTTTTATTTCAAAGCAAATCCTAGCTATCACCCATCCATAAAGATTTCAGCACTTACTGCTAAATGACTAGGGTTATTTGCTCCAGAACCCACACCCTTAATCCTATGCTACAAAGACAAGGACAAAACACATCCCCCCTGGCTTTGCCAGTGGGAAGTCACTGGCCACCTCTGTCCCAGGAATTTCACTGCCCTGGTGCGGGCAGAACCTGGTCCAAGTAGGAATGATGAGGTGGAGGGAACACCTGTACACAAGGCAAGGCTCTCCTTCAAGACGTCTGTAGAAGGTTTAGGAAGAGAGCAGTGTTCGACAGAGGGCCCCGGGCCTGCACTATGGGCTACGTACTTGAAACAGCCATGGCAGCGCAAGATGTAGCTCCGGGCCTCGCGGATAAGCATGCCGTTCACAGCCAGCACATGCAGCCCCATCTGGAGCAGGACGTTCTGCAACCAACAAGTTAAAGGGGAAATGAACTCATAGCAAAACCAAAGTTTTTTTTAACATCTGCAAATCACAGTTAAAAGAACGTCACAAACCCTGGTGTGGCTCATAAAGGGCTTCTGTTAAAGAAAAGTAAGCTTAGGATGCCTCTCAAGATGTGTAAACTAGGTCAAGGACCCAGATTTCTCTTATGTCAAGTGCCGTGAACTGGGATCATCATTTTGCCAAGCTCCCCCTCCCCCCCCATTAGCAATCTCTCTTAACAGAAACATTTATTGTGTCAGAGCAAATATATTTATTTCTGGACTGGAAACCTCTACAGTCTCCAAAATACTTAACCGAGCACAGAAAGTTACACATGCTGAAAGAAGAGCAGCAACAGATCATGAGTAGTAAGCGTTAGAAACTTAATATACTACATACATTCTGTCAGTATACTGATTCCCTAACCTCCAAGCAAAACTAACACCAAAGAGCACAGGCAAAGTTTCTAAAGCAAGGAAGAGAAGCATTACACAACAGCTCTGTACACACCCCCAAACCTCCGAGGGTCCACTGCCCATAACTAACATGACACCAAGCCCAGGGCTGGCCGACGCACATCCACCCACCTGCATGGCGAAGTCTGTAGTCACACAGCCGACCCGCACGTCCTTCGGGACAGCACACTGCTCCATCTCCTGCTGGATCTGCTTGATGTTGCTGGGGGTGATCCACCCACCCCCGTCGCCATCACTGTCATATTCCTTCCTTTCTTCAAATTCATTCTCTTCATTCTCCTCCTCACTTGGAACATCCCCGCCTTCGTCAATCTGAAACGTTAACAGAATTCAGACCCCGCCCACAGGAGCAGCTGGAGCCGCTAGTTTGCTGTCATCATAAAGCAGGGCCTTACCAGCAGGGCCTGCAGTTCATGATCAATATTAGGCAAAGGGTTTCTCCAGAACACAAAGGAACTGAATTCTGTGTCCTCAGGCTCACCAGCTGGGTGTCCATGTTCTACTTCTACTGTTCCTCGTGGGGGTTTAGGCTGAGGTTAAAAGAAAAATAATTTTAAAAGCTGAAAATTGAGAGGGTTATAGATGAAATGCCATATGATATACCAGCCAGATCAGACAGGGCTGGACAAACTATGGTATTTGTCTATGTAAATTTCGTTTCCTATAAACAGACAATTTGTGGAGATCTGACATGTAGCAGAAAAGAGGATGAAGAGCCCGGCCCATCTAAGAAATTACCTTTGAGGGCAGATGGAAACCAGAGATGTGTAGAGGAGTTTCTGGGTGCTGAATCGATGAACTCACTTTAACCTTTACAAAGAAAAGAAAAAAGTGACAGCTCTAAGCGAAAAAACACATGTTGAAAATTCAACATGGAAGAGTAATTTAAAAAACAGAAAACAAAGTATTTCCCCCTAGTTATTGAAATAAAAGATATTCATTTTTTTTAAGTTGGAAACTGAAAAAAATATATAAAGAATTATTCAGGGATTCCACTACCACCAAATAACCACTTTAGGACATTTCTTTTTTTGTCCCTAGACATAAAGCTTTAATGAACATCATTATGTGTAAAACTTGGAAGTAACTTTGGTTATATCCTTAGGATAAATGCCTAAGAGTGGAATTGCTGGGTCAAGAGACAGACTGTTTTAAAGCTTTTGATACAAAACAGCTAACTCCTGCCCAAGACTGCAGGAAAGGGCAATTTGTGGGTATCTCAAATTGACAGATGCCAAAGCAGAAACCCAGCTCAGCCACAAAGTCAGAGTTTATGTAAAACTATTCCCTTCACTCTCACCACCCCAAAACATTCTGGTGACACACAGAAGTCTCTATTTTAGGCATCACTTTTAGACGTTTTGGACTGGAGGACTCTAAACCTGGTTGAAAACAAGTGAAGGCAGTTCCAACTAGAATACAAACATGAGCCCACTACAGTTTTGATGACTTTAGACAGCAGAGATCAAGTAAGTCTTCATAAACACTACTTGAAATTACTTATTACAGTATAAGGTTCATTATCTTCCAAAATCCTCTGGCCTGGAAACAGTCAGTGGGGGCCAGGCACAAAACCATTAGTCTCTTCAACTTAGCCAAGCCACGCAAGTCCCTAAAAGCACAACAGGAACTCACAATTTTGAAGGTAGCAAGAGTTGAAAAAATGGTAAGCATTTAAAGTGTTCTTTCTTGCTTGATCCTGGAAAGAATTCTATTTTTTAAAAAGTTGTGAGAATATAGTTGATTTTTACTCTTTCTGCATTTTTAAATTTAACCAACCTTACCAAGAACCTACAGGTCAACACTGAGACACATTTGCTAATTGCAATGTATGAGCCTTATCTGGATCCTGATCCAAATAAGGAAACTATTAAAAAATTTATAAAATAATTGAGAAATGTGAACACAGACTGAATAATCTGCTAATATCAGGGAATTACCATTAATTTTGTGTGGGTATAATATTGGTTTTATGGTTATTTTTTTAAGAGACATACCTTATCTTTATCTTTAGAGACACACCAAGAAATATCTATGACTGAAATGATGTCTGAGTTCAGAATATTCAGGGCTGGGGGTGGGCAGAGATGAAAACAGATCATGAATTGACAACTGTGGAGGCAGAATGATGGGGACACTGGGTCCATTATATTATTCCCTCTACTTCTGTACATCTGATAGTTCTCATGATAAAAAAGTTAAAACAGATAAAAGCAACAGTCCTTCTGATTTACCTTTTCTGGTTCTTGTTTTAGGTGAGAAACCCCAACAAACTCTGCTTCCAACTGGTAGGTAAGTGCCAGTATTTGGATATCTGTGGCAGAGAGGCTGGGATAGTCTCCAGTTTTCTTTGAAAACTCAGTCACTGTAAACAAGAGATTCCAAACTTTAGTTAAAAGCAAAGAGCCATATGACCTTGGATGACCATAATGAAAGTATGAAAAGAACTTAGGATCAGTATCGCAAGAAAAACCTGTTAACACTTTCATCCATTTCCTGATCTTTTTCTACTCATAACTGAAACATTTGTATTCTCTATCACCAAGATTCATGCCAGTTAGGTTTACGGTGATGTCCTTATTGAGTGCAGATGAAGGAACAAAGTTAATAGAAAGTCAACAAAAGTTAGCATAATATTTGCAAATAATGAGAGCTCCTTATCCAGGCTTTGGTATTATGTTAGAATAGAAGGTCTTTTCTCTCCCAGAAATAAAATCCTTTCATTCTAACAATCCATGTTAATAGAATGGATGGTCAGATTCCAAAATGGGATGGAAAGTTGATTCAACCAATGGTTGTCTATTATGAAACAATATTGGGTTGCTCTGTAACAAATATCGGACAGCCTTTGTATGTAAACCCACCCCAACAAGAAAACCCACACCCCTATTTAACACAAAGTAAACTCAAGCTGTTGCTATTGTTATTCTCCTGAGACATCAATAACAAACACATACAATAATATTTTGACACATTAACAGAAAGATGTCTTCTACTACACTAGCACAAGGAACAATAAGTATAAGGCTCACATTTCCTAAAAATGCAGCTATTAATTAACAGCAGCTAAAATTTATTAGGCACTTACTATGTACCAGGCACTGTATTAAAAACTTTTCATTTTATCCTTCAGCCAAATCTTTTAAATTTTTAAAAATTTAAGTATAGTTGATTTCCAACGTGTTAATTACTGCTGTACAGCAAAGTGATTCAGTTATACATATACGTACATTCCTTTTTAAAATATTCATTTCCATTATGGTTTATCATAGTACATTAAATATAGTTCTCTGTGCTATACAGTAAGACCTTGTTGTTTATTCTATACTTAAAAAACTTTCATCTGCTACCCCAACCTCCCACTCCATCCCTCTCCCAACCCCCTTCCCCTTGGCAACCACTAGTCTGTTCTCTATGTCTGTGATTCTGTTTCTGTTTCAGATAGGTTCCTTTGTGTCAGTTTAGATTCCACATAAAAGTCATATGCCTCTTTCTCCTTCTGACTTCACTTAGTATTATAATCTCTAGTTGCATCCATGTTGCTGCAAATGGCATGATTTCATTCTTTTTTATGGCTGAGTAGTATTCCATTGTATATATGTACCACATCTTTATCCGTTCATCTGTCAATGGACATTTAGGTTGTTTCTATGTCTTGGCTATTGTGCATAGTGCTGCTATGAACACAGGGGTACATGTATCTTTGTGAATTACTATAGTTTTGTCTGGATATGCCCAGGAGTGGGATTGCTTCAGCCAAATCTTATGAATTAGAGTACTATTAGTATTTCCTCAGAAAAATTAAGTAACTTGTCAAAGATGACACAGCTAGGATGTTGGAAAGCTAAAGAAGTCACAAATAGTGTAGGTAACAACATATCCATTATCAGTCTTTAAACTCTAAAACACTTCCAACCACCTGGGTCCTTTCCTGGGTAGGATCATTGCTTTGATCCCTAACAAGAGAAACACGCTGACTCCTAAGCCAACTGAGAGTTGTTTAGTTTTCTTTCAGGACTAATGTAAAGCCTAAAAGCCATCCCTTTTTCTGACTTGAGGCTGGTCTCCATATCCAAAACAGTCATCACTCTTACCTACTGAAAAGAAATGGGCGACAGTAAGAGATCTGGTTCTTCTAGTTTTAATCCAAACAAACTTACTGAATACTTACAAAGCGCTGGACACTGTGCTGAGTGACATTATGCCTCATTTAATGCTCCCAGCAACCCATTTTACAGACGAGGCAACAGAGGCCTAGAGAGTCTGCGTAATATACCCAAGGGCGCATAGCTAGTAACTGGCAAGGCCTGGCTGACTCATGACCCAGAGAGCCTCTCTCCCATCACGGTCTCCTAGACCGAGCAGTTCCTAAATCAACTCTGATAAAGTATCCAGACTCCAACTAGCACCAGAGCAGGTTCGGTCAGCCACCCGAGAACCCGCTTCGCCAACAACACCGGGCAAAGGCACTCACCCAGCCGCACGTATTCCGGGAAGGGCTCCCTGAAACGTAGCTCGTAGGGCAGGACGGCGAGCCGCCTGCGCGTGGCCTTGTCCCGAATCTCGCTGACCACATCCCGAATGGTGTAGATGTTCTTCCCGATGTCCTGCGGGGAGATCGGCCCAACTAACACCCGCCCGCCCCACGCAACGCGCCGCCCGATTTCCCGAGCTCCTTCAGGGGCCCCCAGCCCAGACCCCGCTCCCCTCCGCCGGAGCTTCCAGTACCTGCAGAGCCGCGTCCCGAAGAAAAGCCCCGGCATCCGCTACAACGTGCTCCACCGGCGCCATCTTGGCCCAACGAGGCCAGAGCGCGCAGGCGCACGCACCTTGTTCCCTCCCCTCCCTCCCAAACCCGGCCTGTGGAAGCCGGCAAGGGCCGCCGCCAGTAAGCGGCGTCTCCTGGCGGTGGCGCCCGCAATCCTCCGGATCAGGGCTACCCGCGCGCATGCGCGACGCGGCCGCCAGCCCCGCCTGGGAGGTGTGGGCGGGGTCAAGCCTGGGGAGGGGCGGGGAAGGCACCCGAACAAATTCGCTTTGCGCCTTGTTTACGCTTAAGTGCGAGTAGTCTGTATTAGTTTCATTGTTAAGGGTCAGTCAACACAGATGACCTGATTTAAAGATCATAGCAACCCTATGAAATAGGTACTATTTTACAGGCAAGGAGTAGCTGCTCAAGAATACTAGGCCCAGCTAACGTGGGTAGTTAGTGGGCGTATCAAGATTAACCCTGAAACAAACCGACCCAGAGCCGCTTTCTTGCCGCTGTGCCACGCCGACCGCGGCTTGCGTACTTACCCCCACTTCATTTTGGGCAACTTGGGGACAGGATCGCTCTCTTGTTTACCTTAATATCTTACCCCACTTACATAAGCAAGGCTCATAATTCCTTGCTCAGATTCCATAATTATGAGATCTGGTCTGTTACAAATTCATGCTGGCGAATTTTGGCTGAATGGTGACTTGAGTTTTCAGGCATCCATCTCGGGCGGTGTTGAGTTATTCTAAACTTTCTTTGTCAAGTCTTCACTCCAGTTTTTACCCCTTGATTACAATTTATCCATCGTACCTCCAAAAATTGTTCACTGCCTTGGGGGCTCTTCTCCAACAATTGCCCAGATCCCTCTTCCTTCCTCAAATGTGTCGATTTTTTTTTAAATTTTCACTTATTTATTTATATGCGGTATCTTAGTTCCCCAACCAGGGATTGAACCCGGCCCCAGAAATGAAAGGGCCGAGTCCTAACGACTGGACAGCCAGGGAATTCCCAATCCTATCAGTTTTTTTTTTTTTTTTTTGTTCTTATGTCTCAACATTTTCAGTTTCTCCGCAGAATTTTACACTGCTGACCATATTCTCTTTCTGGACTGTCTCTCCTTGCCTCACTTTGGTAATACATCACTATCCTGGTTCCCCTGCATCTCTGATGATTCTCACCCTCCTTTACTGCACTCTCTTCTGCCTTGCACATGGGGCACCCTCCACAGAACTGTCTTGGCCTCTGTGTCTAAATTTTCTCCTTCACCAATACTAGCTATCCTCAAAGCTTATCACAATTATCGCATTATAGGAATGCCTCCAGAATCTACAGGTCAAGTTTCTCTTTATTCCCTAGCCTAGCCTTTTACTCACATCTTTCTGAAAACTTTTGGCATCTTCACTCAGGAGGAAGGTTAAAACTAAGGTAATTTGCTCTCCTGCCCCCACTTAAACTTTCTTCACTGATTGAGTTCCTATTTTCACGAATGGCATTACCAAAAAAGGTAGCAAGGTAAGAATCTCTGAGTCCTTTTTATTCCCACTCTCACCCCGTTACTCCTCTTGCTAAACTTTATTGATGTCACTTCTGAAACATTTTGAGGTGCCTGGGTCCCCTCTCCATTCATTTCCATTACTCTAATTAAGTTTTTATTTCATGCCCAGAAAATATAATCCACTCAACACTAATATTCCTATCTCTAATTTCTTCCTCAATTGACTGCTCCTGTTCCCTAAAAAGGGAGGGAGTGTATAGAAACCAGACTCCACCATAAAAGAGGTTTATTGAAGTTGGTAATAATTCTGTAGACACTAGGGTGAAGAATGATCTAGATCAGTGTCCTCAAACTTGAGTGTGAATCAGAATCACCTGGAGAGCTTGCAAAAACTAGATAGCTGGGGTTTCTCCTCAGTTTCTGATTCAGTAGGTCTGGTCAGGGTGGGAGAATCTGCATTTCTAATAAGTTCCAGGTGATGTTGATGCTACTGACCCTGGGTCACACTTTAGAACGACTGATTTAGGGGAATAGCCAGGAAAAGAAAGATCAGGCTTTGAGCCATTCATTTTCTAGTAAACATTAAAAATACTTGTTAATATAAAAGGTTTCTTGACACTTTGTACCTTTTGTCATTTTTTTGTAATACTTTAATCCCTTTTCCATTTCCCTGTAACACTAGTCTTCAAGTCCTCTGAAGCCTTAGAAGAACTCTTATTTAGTGAACAAACATGTATTGAGAGCTAACTTTTACCACCATGATTTGAGTGATATATCAGCTATGAACAAAGTGATATTTTGTTTAGTGTCTAGAGGCACCTTCAAGTTTATGACTTTGGAGCTGGATCTTGAAGGATGAGTGGGGCAAAGACGCTGAGGTATGAAAGTCCAAAGGGAGTGTTCAGGGAGTTGAGGATAGTGCTTGTGGTAGCACAGGGTGTCTGGGGAAAGGTTCTCTCAGAAGTGAAGTGAACCCTGAAACACTTCGATTTTTTGAACCTCCTTGTTTTTTTAAAAAGTGAAGAAATCTCAAACATTATTATGAAATTATGGTCACTTGAAACAGTTTACCTTAACAAATTAACACTTTCAAACATATGTAGAAGGACTCCATGTATAACTTATTTGGAGGTAATGACAACTTTTACATGTGAGGCCCTTTATGAGAGAGAGAGGTCTTGCTTGTGTGCCAGTGAATATCTGACTTCACTTCCAGGACTGGAAAATGTACAGGCTATAAAGCTATATGCTTAACAGTGGGGTAAAGGAGTGAAAAACTTGATGCAGAAGAAACACTACATGAAATCAATAAGTATCCCTAGAATTCCTCTGGACTTTCCCAGGAGTGTCCTTTCTTGTCTCTGCCTTTGCCCTTGTTTTGTCTTCTGCCTGAAAATTCTGCTGGCCAATCCCTGATTACTTGGATTCCAAGAAGCAGCTCTATTGTTCCCTTTGTAAACTGGTCCTCATTACCCAAATCAGATTTTTCTCCAAGGATCGCTTTGAACCCTTCTTTCTCACCATACTGAAGACTCTTCAATTCTATCACTCAATGAGCAGTTATTACTTCTGCTTTGCATTGTAGTTAATTGTGTCTTCTTTAAGTAGGCTAGAAGTCAGGGACTGTGTTTTTAGGGGTCTTTTTCCTTAAATGAACATTTCAATTTACTTTTTTTAACTTTTGCAGTGCACTTTCATGATGACATATTTCAGATTTTTTGTGTCTTTAAAAAAAAATTTCCTATATTGTAGGACCTACAGCAGTGAGTTCAGTGCTCAGTAAATGTTAATGAAGACTATTCGTTCAACAGATTATTTAAAGAGGCCTCCTATGAGCCAGACACTGCTTTGGGAGCTGGGTTATAGCTCCTGTCTTCATAATTGTTGTAGTGGGAAATAGATTATATATATACACATACATATTCATGTGAAAGTAAGTGCTAAGTTGAGGAAATATGGAGAGAAAAAATAAAGCAGGAAGGGGCTGGTGGGAGGGGAAGGAAGAGATGAGTTGCACTGTGATCAGGAAAGACTTCACTGAAAGGGACAGTTAAGCAAGCATCTGAAAGAGGTGGGGGGGGTGAGCCAACCGACTACCTGGGGAAAGAGCTTCCTGGCAAGAGGGAAGAGCAAGTCCAAGGGCCCCCAGGCCAGAGTGGCTGAAGCAGGGTACTGAGTGACAGAGTAGACAAAGATGAAATAAACAAAGGGCAGGGGTGGGAGGGACCACGTAGTGCATTTATAGGTCAGGTATATTACTCCTTTAATACACAGTGAAAGGCTGCCTTGCCTAGTCCCTTTTTCCTTTCTGGTAAACACCTACTCAAATACCACCAAATCAAAGAGGCCTCCCCTAATTCCCCTAGAATAGAATTAGTACAACTCCCACCAATGTTACTAGAGAAATTTTAGTAGTTTTATAGAGAGAAATTAAGGTGTTAAGAGAGGGCTGTAGCTCCTTGAAAGGCCATCTCCTGGATGGATTTGGAATGGGAAAAGTAGAGACTAAACACTCAACCAGTTTAATTTGTATGTGTAACAGGATCTATCCGAACTGAAAGACCCAAAAATAACAAAATAATTAGTGCATAGTGCTTAAGGCTAATTAGGTGATTAGTATTAATTTTAGTTAACAGTGATTAAGAGTGAAAAATTGAGCCTTCATTCAACTTGTCAAAGCTGAAGTTCTCAACCATCAGTAAAGAATATTGATTTAAAATGTTTTTTCTAATTCATAAAGTTCTATCTACTCTGTATATTAAGGAAATAGGGGTTAGTTTGGTGTGGTGGGGCATTTTATGGATCCCAGCAAAGGTTTTGGAGCTTTTCTACCTTTGCTTTATGTCACAAGAACAGGCGTTCCACAAAGGTTACTTTTGTGTTTCTAGAGCCTAGAACCGTGCCTGGTACATAATAGGCTTATGATTGTCAGACAAAGCAAATTAAAACACAAGATGCCCAATTAAATATGAGTATCAACAAGTAGTTTTTTAGTATAAACATGTACTGTACCAGGCAGTATTTGGGGGCACACCTACGTATTAACGGTTGTTTATCCAAAATTCAAATTTAACTGGGTGTCCTGTATTTTTTCTGGTAACCCCGAGTTCCATAAATATCTGCTGCCTTAATTGATTGAACGCCTCCTCTCACCTGTAAAATGGGGCTAAGATAGGCCCGCCCTCGGAGTTGATGGGAGGAGTAAATGAAGCGCCTGGCACTCAGCGAGCCCTCAATTTATTTGATTGCTCGGGGACCATCTAGCGAGTGGAAAACCCTCCCACTTTCAAACATACAACGGATAAGAAGGACTTCTGGCCAGAGGTCCTCAGTTCTGGCCTAGGTTGCACACACCTGCAGCCCGGCCAGCCTCTTCCGGGTCAGGTGACCGCGCCTGGTCACGTGACCTGGCCCGAGTGCCGTCGCTGGAAGGCGGAAGTGGGAGAGGAGTTGGGCGCCGCCTCTGTGGCCGCGGCAGGTAGCGAACACCGGCGCTGGGGGCACGGCGGGCGGGCGGGTGTGCGAGGACGTCCGGGGGCCGCGGGCCGCGCGGGGTGAGCCGGGGGCGGCGCGGCCTGGGCGCCGGGGGGCGGCGGCTTCCTGTGGGAGGGGCCTGGCGCGGCGGTTCCGGCCTCCGAGGAGGGGTGTCGCGGCTCCCGCCCGAGCGGGGTGGGCGCGTCGCGGGCAGTGCGCGGGGGCTGCTCTGCGGAGGGCACGAGGCAGTCATGGGTGTAGCGGCCAGCAAGTCCTCCCGGAAGGGGAAAACATCTTAGGTCCCAGGGATGAAGAGGAGTGACCTTTGTGGAGGGATCGGGACAGGAGGGAGGGGCAACTTGGAACTGAGTTGGAATGGGTCGCCTGAGAATGGGCGAGTGACCTGGAGGGAAACAAGGAGAAATCAGGAAGAAGATGCAGCCTGAACCGCACCTGAGAGTCTTTTCCTTCCTTCCTTTTTGGAAATGATTGGTACCCGAGACTTTGATTTTGGTGCCATTCTGTTTTTAAACTTCAGGAGGGATCACAGAATCTTGATCATCCTACTTTCGTCACACCCACTTAGTGCTGCTTGGGGGTTTCCACTTCTTGGGAGCCTAACCCTTCAGATCGTCTTTCTTTGAGATTTTCTCAGATCAGATCAACTTCTAGGCTTAAAAAAAAAGTGTGGGCACTTTGCTCTGGCCATAAAATGGCTTTTAGTACTCTCTTGAGCAAGACCTAATCCCAGCATTACCTCCCCAATACAGAGGCTACTGTAACGTGGGACAGTACTACACTACTTTATGACTTTTCCTCTTTCTTCATTTTAAATTATTCAGTTTCCTTTACCATGTGACTGCTTATCTTGACAAACTGTAACTAGGTAGCATGACTGAGAGGTCTGTGTTTTGCTCCTTAGAACTATGACCTGGATCATGATTTTGAGATTAAATACCTGTGCTAAAGCTGTTCATCCTCTTTTTCTTCGTGTTGACTAACATTTGCAAAAGTGGAGTGAATTTCACAGATGTGGCGTAATTGGAGTGGATATTCAAACTGGACATTCACAGGAGCCAGAGTTGTATTGGGTTACAAGCAGGAAAAAAAAAAGTACTTTGCTAACACATAATGAGTTCAGATTTTTGGAGTACTTGACAAACATTTAAAAATTGATTTTTTTGTGGCAGCTCTGTGAGTTGGGTTGGGAATGTGTTGTTCCCATTTCACAACGAACAAAAGACCTAAGAGAGAGGACTTGATGTTTTGACGGTTGTTTGGTTTTTCTCTTGTCTACTGGTCTCTTTCTCCCTGCTAGGCTGCAGATTCCTCAAGGGCAGGGTTCATATCTTATTGGCTACTAGCCTAGTGCCAGCATGTTATGGGCACTTAGTGTTTGGTGAATAAACGAATTTCTAAAGGTCACAGACCCGTAAGTGGAGCACAAGAGATTTGAACCCGAGTCCTGGCTCTTCTCTTGTCAGAGGAACTTGCCATTTTCTCTTATTGGTCCATGTGAAAATGATGGGCAGGAGAAAAAGGCTTGGGTTGGCTTCTCAGTCTCCTTTATGTAATGACTACTTTCCCAATTGCAAAGAGCTTATGACAGCGTCTCATTTAATCTTCTCATTTAATCTCGTGAAAGTTGGAATTGTCCCTATTCTGCAGATGAAGAAACTGAGGCTTGGTGAAGTTCTTGCTTTAGAGTCTGGAAGTAGTGAGTGACTGAGTTGGAGCTCATGCCCAAGCCTTTTATCCTTAGACCTGTTCTTTTCCATTTATAGAAGTAACATAACATTTTATTTTAAAATGTTTTTTCAAGTGTACAAAGTGTGACATTTTAAGGGAGAAAATAGTACAGGTTACAGCAAAATTTATGAATATGGAGTGTAACTGAAGTTTAGAAAATTCTGTGCTATACCATAGCTGCCTCCTCCTGGGAAAACATTTTTTTCATTCAGTGAATATTTAGAAGTACCTAATCTGTGCTAGGCATTGTTCTAGAGTTGCATTGTCCAGTATGGTGGTCACTCTTCAGTGTTGAGCACTGGGGATAGGCTATGAATATAGAATACACACCAGATTTTTGAAGACTTAATGTGAAAAAAAAAAAAAAGATAAACTATCTCATTGATTTTTTAAAAATATCATAATAAATGATACATATAAAAATATGCTATAAATGATAACATTTAAAGTTTATTGGGTTAAATACAATAGGCTTGAAATTTCCTCTGTTTCTTTTTAGTTTTTTAAGTGTTTCCTAGAAAATTAAAAATTATATAGGGCAGTGCTATTCTGAACACCAGGACTGTAGTACACAAGGAAAGCAAAAACCCCTGCCCTTGCGGATCTTAAATTTTAGTGGGGAAAAGCACGATAAACAAATTAACCAGGTAAAATGCACATTACGTTGTAATAAAAGGAGGCAGACAGGATGTGGAGTCTTGGCTGGCATTGCAGTTTTGAAGAGGGTCCTTCGAAAGTCTTCCTGAGAAGGTGATGGTTGAGCAAAGATCAGAAGGAGCTGAGGGAAGGAGCCGTGTGGCTTAATGGGGACACAGTGGTCCAGGTAGAGGGAAGAGCAAGCTCAAAGGCCCGAAGGAAGGACCATCCCTGGTAGGTTGGTGGGCCTGCACAGAGGCCACTGTGGCTGGAGGGGGTGAGTAAGGGGGATGGAGAGGATGAGGTCAGAGAGGCATTGGGGTTAAAGGGAGAGATGGGCAGGTCGTGGAGGCCTTGCAGGCCATTGTGAGGATGTTGATTTTCACTGGCCATTGGAGGCTTTTGAGCAGTGGAGTGGACACATTTTATCCTGCCTTTTAGCAGGCTCCCTCTGGTTACCTTGTGGAGAAAGCAAAGAAGAGCAAAGTAGAAGCAGGGAGACAAGTTTAGAGGCTCCTGCCGTGATCCAGATGAAGGGTGAGCTGGGTGGTATTGATGGAGGTGGCCAGCACCTGTCGGGCCCTGGATGTATTTTGAAGTACAACCAACAGGGTGTGTGGAGGTGGGATGTGAGAGGAAGAAAGGAGTCACGGCAGTGCCGCGATGTTTGGCATGAACATCTGGAAGAATGGAATCGCCATTAACTGAAATGGGAAGACTGTAGAAGGATCAGGGCTGGGGCTCAATTTTGTTCACCCTGATTGTAAAATGCCCAGTAGGAATCCAAGTGAAGGTGTCATGGGCAGTTGGATGGGGAAGTCTGGAGCTGGGCTGGGCTGGGGATGTACGTGTGGAAGTGGTTGGCATGAGGGTGGTATTTACAGTTCAGAGACTGGACGAGGTCACTTATTGTGTAATGTGGATTCAGAGCTGAGACGAGTGCTTCTTGCTAGAAGTTAAATTTTGAGACAAAAATCTCCGTTTATACTATTATACTAGTAGGTATTGTAAATATAGCAAAGCATTGTAGTATATCTTGGTGAACTTGGTTTTCTGTCCTTTTCATTCTTCATTTAAAGACCCTTTTGAAAAGCACAAGCTAATGGGTTTCTTTTCTTCCTAAGGAGGCTACTCTTCCAAGCGTGCATCTTTGTAGTGCCAATGAAGTCATTTTGAGTCCCAGTTTTTGGAATTAGTTGGGCTTTCTGGGTTGGTATCCAATTTAGAGACCTCCAAGAAGGATGGGAAAGAGACAGCCTGGAAGGATGGGTAATGGCTTTTTAATGATTAAAATGTTGGTTCTACCTAACATGTATTGAATGCATGTTGTTGCCAGGCATCCTGCTGTTTTATAGATTTAAAACAAACAAACCTCACTGTGGTGAAGTGACCCTCGCATGAGGGCATGTAGCTAAGACAGGGAGAAGCTGGCATTTGAATCTTGGTCTTCTGAGCCCAGATCTGATGCTTCTGTCAGTAACATATGTGGCAGTGGACGCATGAACATCAGCTTCCACTGGAATCAAGTCAGTGAGCGGCTTTTGAGTGACTTTGGGTCACTTCAAACTATTATAGACTCTGGAATTTCTGAGAGATAGGGACAAAAGGGAAGATCTTGTTTCTCTTAAAAAGAACCAACTGGGGACTTCCCTGGTGCTCCAGTGGTTAAGACTCCGCACTCCCAATGCAGGGTTCGATCCCTGGTCAGAGAACTAGATCCCGCATGCTGCAACTAAAGGAGCCTGCATGCCGCAGCTAGGACCCGGCGCTGCCAAATAAATAAATAAATATTTAAAAAGCCAACTCAGTATTTTTTGAGAAGGTTGCAGTCCCCTGCTCCTGCCTTTCCCCCAGCAGCTTGAAAACAAATATTGAGTGTTTTCTGTCAAGTATTCATCACTACTTCTAGGAAAATACCAAATGTCAAGACTTTGTGGCCTTGACCTAGGGCAGATCCTCTTTCTCTCTGTGTCACCCATGCCTTTTGTTTCCCGTTTTGTTCTTAGAACTGCTTTCCAGTCTCTGTCTCTGTCTCTCTTTTTTTTTTTTTGTCTGCACCATGCAGCATGTGGGACCTCACTTCCCCAACCAGGGACTGAACCCAGGCCATGGTGGTGAAAGCCCGGAATCCTAACCACTAGGCCACCAGGAAACTCCCCAGTCTCTTTTATTACTAGCTTATAATTCCACTGTGCTTCAAATGCTGTGACCTCCCATGTCCCTCCCTCTCTCTTTTTATGTGCTTGGTGTTTGTATGGATGGCATGTGGCCACCTTCAGTTCCTTTTGATTGTTTTTCAAAGTGGGCCTTCAGAGAATGGAAGGTAACTCAATGCTGGACAGAGGAAAGAGGCCAAGAAAGAAGCATTAGTGTTGGAAAAACGTGAGAGGGTGGAGGAAAGGAGGAATCTTTTGAACAAACCCTTTTCATCCACATCTTTCAAGAAGTGGGTACAGGGTGGATCTGGACTTACAGATAAGAAGCTCTGGCTATTTCTACAGCAGCCTAATTGAAAATAAAACCTTGGTGCTGGGGAGTCGTTTTTGCTCTTTCCTGCCTCATCTGCTACACAGGTTCTTTCGTCTCAAGATCATTGTTCAGTGATTTGTTGACTCAAAGCTGGGTCAAGAATTTCAGGAATCTCAGCACCTAGAATTTCAACATCAAGAAGAACAAGTTTAGCTTGTAGTAGTACTTGAAGAGCGCTTAGTATTTGCTGGCTGCTTTACCTGAACTCATTTATTACCTACGATCATCTTATAAGGCAAGTGCTACCATCAGGGTCATGTCACAGATGAGGATACTGACATATAGAGAGGATGAGAAGTAACTCATCCAGTGCCACTCAGTGGCTAGTGACTGGTGAAACCTATTTGTTTCCAAGAGATTTACTGGTCTGAAAGGTTCTTGCCGAAGTTGGGTGATAAGAATACTCAGGTACTTCAGATTCTAAGAACTGTCACTTGCTAAATCTGACACGTGGCTGCTTTCTCCTGCCAAAAGCTCTTTGAGGATTTATGTAATGGGGGTCTCTTAGATCAAGATATCTGAACTCCCAGAGGGCAGGGGCCCCGTGGCATTCTGTTTTATCTTTCCAGGGCCTGGCACAGAGTGGGGTCTGTGAGCACCTGTTGAAAGACTGACTCTGGCTCAGGGCTGGACAGAGCAAATCAAAGGGGTCTGAAAGAGGTAAAGTCAGAAGGCTGGCTGCCCTGTTGCTGCAGGTGCCCTTGGCTGTCATAGTCCCCTGGCTTCAAGAATCGAGAATTCCCTGGCTGTCCAGTGGTTAGGACTCGACACCACTGCGGTGGCCTGGGTTCAGTCCCTTGTCGGGGAACTAAGATCCTGCAAGCTGAGTGTTGCGGCCAACGAAAAAAGAAGAATCAACCCATGCTAATAAGACAGATGTTGAGTTGTCCATTGACTGATGAATGGACAAACAAAATGTGGTCTGTCCCTCCAGAATCGGCAGCTCCATAGAGACAGAGAGTAGGTCAGTGGTTAAAGGCTGGGGAGCAAAGAGGTATGAGAAATGACTGTTAATGGGTGTGAGGTTTCTTTGGGGCGATGAAGATGTTCCAGAATCTGATAGTGGCGATGGTTGTACAACTCCATGAGTGTACTAAAGCCTACCAAATTGTATGCTTTAAAAGGGTGAACTTATGGCATGTGATTTATGTTTCAACAAAAATGAAAAATAGGGACTTCCCTGGTGGTGCAGTGGTTAAGAATCTGCCTGCTAATGTAGGGGACACGGGATCGATCCCTGGTCCGAGAAGATCCCACATGCCACGGAGCAACTAAGGCTGTGTGCCACAACTACTGAGCCTGTGCTCTAGAGCCCGTGAGCCACAACTACTGAAGCCTGTGTGCTTAGAGCCCATGCTCTGCAACAAAAGAAGCCACCACAGGGAGAAGCCTGCACACCGCTATAAAGAGTAGCTTGTGCACCACCACATGGAGTAGCCCTTGCTTGCCGCAACTAGAGAAAGCCAGAGCACAGCAACAAAGACCCAGTGCAGCCAAAAAAAAAAAAAACAAAAAAGACTCAACCATGTCCCCTGTGTTCTGTCCAGGTCAGGAGGAATTTGGCGCGGGTGACAACAGCCACCATCCTTTATTTTCTGGCTGCCACGTGTTATTCAGCTTCCTCTATTTTTCCCAGTTGAATATGTTGAAAAGTAATCTCCCTGCTTTTTTGATCTCAGGCATTTCAAGTATTTTAACCAAAAAGGACTATGATAGATCTTTGTTGTCTTTCTGGATGCCTCTGGGAACTCTGAACCAGACAGAGGTGGACCCTTGAGATGCTTAATTTCTCTAACAAGAAGGACTCAAGAAGTACTACCCTAGAGAATAGTTTCTTCTCTTTTCACAGCCAGTGGATTACAGGCAAAGAAAGTGTTTTTTTTTTTTTCTTTTTTTTTATTTCTTTTTTTTAAATTTAAAAGTAAAGGTATAAGGGCACTGTTTCTTCCTTTTGGGGCAGAGCTGGTAAGCCCCCGGCAGCTGGTAGTTGAGGTTGTACCATAATCTAACTCTGAGCTGAGGGCAGCTACCCTTCTGGTTGTGAGCCCAACAGTGGTACCCATGCAGGGCCTGGGGCATGCCTGTGTCACAGGAAAAAGGAAGAAATCAGAGAGAAGGAAGGCCCTAGCAAAGCAGAAAAGGAAAGAGAGGTGAAGAGGAGGAGGAAAATGGTAAAGCTTTCATTTGAAGACCAGAGAGAGGCTACCTGTTACTCTTCTCTTGTGGCCCTTCTTGCTTCATTCTGTCACTTGTCATTAAAACAGACTATTCTCAAATTCTCAAAGGCTAATCAATTGTATTGTTAGTAGTGGCATCAACAAATTGTTTTGACTAGTGTATGAAAGATACTTGTTTTTAAAAAAATAATGAAATAAAACATAATGATACATTTAGGATTCTGTTTTGTATCTAGTGTCAAAGTTAAGAAACAGACGACAATTTCAGCAAGACCACAGCCCCCTGTGACTGCAGGAGTTATTTCTTAAGGGAGCTTACAGGTCCAGTTGGATGTGAGAGTTGAGCACCTCAAGGATGTGTTGTTGGAAGAGGCCTTCCAGTTTCAGCCTGATGTCATGAAATCCACATCTAAAAGTCTTTGTCGCTGTGTTAATTTCCAATTCCTTATGTGTTTAACAAATTATCACAAACTTGATGCTTTAAAAGAACAGAAGTTTGTTCCCATATAGTTCTGGAGGCCAGAGGTCCGAAATCAAGGTGTCAATTGTGTCAGCAGAGCTGAGGTCCCTCTGCACTCTAGGGGAGAAATCCTACTTTGCTTCTTGTAGTGGCTTTGGGCTTTTGTTGGTTTGGGGTTTTGAGACGCAAATCTCAGCCGCAGTCTTTTTTTTTTTGGTTGCACAGCTTATGAGATCTTAGTTCCCCACCAGGGATTGAACCTCGCCCATGGCAATGAAAGCACCAAGTCCTAACCACTAGACCACCAGAGAATTCCCTCAGCCCAAGTCTTCATGGCCTTCTTCCCTGCGTCTCTGTCTTCTCTCTTTTGTCTCCTATAAGGACACTGGGCCAACCCTAAAGAATGGTCTCATCTTGAGATCTTAACTTAATTACATCTTAACTTAATTATATCTCCAAATAAGGTCACATTTACAGATTCCAGGGGAATAAGCACCTAGGCATATCTTTTGGGGACCACAGTTCAACCCACTACAATAATTAAATGTAGACAGGATACTCTTATAGAAATTAAATAAGGATATCATCCTATGACCTGATATGAAGAGAACATTTTTCCTGTCTCAAATTTAAATTTTATTTATGCCCCAAATAACATATGGACATAGTTTAGAAAGTCCAGTAGCATTACATGGCTTAGAAGACAGTAGCACTTCCTTGTTTCACTCCTTTTTTACTTGATTCTTGTCCTGTAGAGTCAGTGACTTAACTCATTGAGCTTTTTTCTGGTATAGACTTCTGCATCTTTAAATGGCATCCTTATACTGTCATTTCTTAGCTTGTCAGTTTTTTTTTTTTTTAATTGAAGTATAGTTGATTTACAATGTTGTATTAGGTTCTGGTGTACAGCAGTGATTCAGCAGTGTGTACACACACACACATATATGTATATTCCATTATAGTTTATTATAAGATATTGAATATAGTTCTCTGTGCTATACAGTAGGACCTTGTTTATGTATTTTATTTTTTTAATTTATTTTTTAAAATAAATAAATTTATTTATTTATTTGCTGCATTGGGTCTTCATTGCTGTGAGAGGGCTTTCTTTAGTTGCGGCGAGCAGGAGCTACTCTTCATTGCAGTGCGTGGGCTTCTCATTGCAGTGGCTTCTCTTGTTGAGGAGCATGGACTCTAGGCACAAGGGCTTCAGTAGTTGTGGTGCTTGGGCTCAGTAGTTGTGGCTCGTGGGCTCTAGAGCACAGGCTCAGTGGTTGTGGCACATAGGCTTAGTTGCTCCATGGCATGTGGGATCTTCTCGGATCAGGGCTTGAACCTGTGTCCTCTGCATTGGCAGGTGGATTCTTAACCACTATGCCACCAGGGAAGTCTGGGTCCAGGTTTGATCCCTGCTTGGGGAACTAAGATCCTGCAAGCAGTGTGGCCAAAAAAAAAAAAAAAAAAGTCTTTTTTCTCCTGTCTACCATCTTCTTTTTCTTTTGCTTCTATTTTTTAGAATATGTTCTCACTTTATCAGCTTTGTTTCTGCTATGAGTACTGTCCTTTCTAAGAGCAATTTCTTATTCTTTGAATCAACCAACCAATAAACTTCCCTCCCTCCCTTCCTTAAAAATTACTTTCTGTTCCTGTTTCATGGGTGCAACATTTTCTCTTACCTCTCTGAATTGTTTCGAGGTTTTCTCTAACCTTGGTTGCATTTAACTATGAGTTAAAAAAAATTGAAATATAATTCATATACCTTAAAATTCACCATTTTGAAGTGTTTAATTCAGTGGATTTTAGTATTTTTACAAAGTTGTGCAACCACCACCAGTATCCAATTCCAGAGTATTTTCATCACCCAAAAGAAAACATGTACCCCTTAACAGTCACTCTGACCCCCACCCCTCCACCCTGGACAACCACTAATCTACTTTCTGTTTTTGTGAATTTGCCTATTCTAGATAGTTCATATAAATGAAATATAGTAACTGGGCCTTTTGTTCTGGGTTCTTTCATTTAGCGTAATGTTTTCAAGGTTCATCCATATAGCAGCATGAAACAGTACTTCATTCCTTTTTATGGCCAAATAATATTCCCTTTTCTGGCTATACTACATTTTGCTTATCCATTTGTCAGTTGATAAACATTTGGGTTGTTTCCACCATTTGGCTACTATGAATAATCCTGCTATGAACATGTGTCCAAATTTTTTTGTGGACACGTGTTTCAGTTCTTTTGGATATGTACCTAAAAATAGAATTTCTGGGTCTTATGGTAATTCTGTGTTTAACTTTTTGAGGAACTACCAAACTGTCCCAAAGCTGCTCACCATTTTTCATTTCTTGCCTGCAGTGTATGAGGATTCCAATTTGTCCAAGTTCTGGCCAGCCCTTGTTATTGTATGCTGTTTGATTTTGACCATATTGGTTTGTGTGAAGTAGTATCTCCTTGTGGGTTTAAAAAAAAAATTATTTACCTATTTATTTAGTTGCACCAGGTCTTAGTTGTGGCACGCGAGATCTAGTTCCCCTACCAGGGATCGAACCTGGGCCCCCTCCATTGGGAGCATGGAGTCTTATTCACTGTGCCATCAGGAAAGTCCCCTCATTGTGGTTTTAATTTCCATTTCTCTAGTGATTAATGATGTTGAACATCTTTTCATGTGCTTATTGTTTATTTGTATATCTTCTTTGGAGAAATGTCTGTTTAGATCTTTTTGCCCATTGTTTTAGTTGGATTGTTTGTCTTCTTATTTTTGAGTTGTAAAAGTTCTTTATATATTCTGGATATAAGTCTTTTATCAGTACATGATTTGCAAATATTTTTCTCTCATTCTTTGGGTTGTCTTTTCATTTTCTTGATGGTATCCTTTGAAGCACAGATGTTTTTAATTTTTGATGAAGTTGAATTTATCTAGTTTTTCTTCTTGTTTGTGCTCTTCCTATCATACCTAAGAAACCATCTCTTAATATAAAGTCATGGAATTAGCTATACTTCAATAAAATAAAAAAAAAATAAAGTCATGAATATTTACACCAATAGTTTCTTCTAAGAGTTTTATAGTTTTTGCTCATATATTTTGATCTTTGATCCATTTTGAGTTCATTTTTGTCTAAGGTTTGCAGGAGGGGTCCAACTTCCTTCATTTATATGTGCATATCCAATTGCCCCAGCACCATTTCTTGAAAAGAATATTGTTCTTTTCCCATTGGATTACAGTAAGTTCCCTACATACAAACCTTCAAGTTGTGAACTTTCAATGATGGAAACTTGTGTTCACATGTCCAATCATGTAAATTAATTCATGTGTCTGTGAGATTACTGTACCGTAAGATTAAAAAAATTTTTTTTAATTTTTTTTGTGTTTTTTATGTATTATTTGTGTAAAGTGTTATAAACCTATTACAGTACAGTACTATATAGCCGACTGTGTTACTTGGGTACCTAGGCTAACTTTATTGGACTTAACGAACAAATTGGACTTACGAGCATGGTCTCAGAACAGAACTCGTTCATGTGTAGGGGACTGACTGTATCTTGCACTCGTGTCTAAAATCACTTGAACATCAGTGTGGTTTGTTAAGGGAACCACTGACCAAAACTGCCCAACCTGGCCAGGCACAATAGTAACCACTTGAATGAATTATCTTACAACAGGAAGTCCTGGTAAGGAATGTAGAGCTAACAAGCTACCACCAACCAGAAGAATTTGGGAAGGTCAAAAAGAGAGAGGAAACTCCGGTCCATATGTCCTACCAACCTCCCAGAATCCTCCTCGCTGGAATCCATCTTGGCTGAGCCATGCATGCGCCACCAGGAAGGACCCTGAGTCAGAGCGATTGGCCAGAGACAGCCCAGAAACTAACCCCATTACCATAAAACCTGAGACTGCGAGCCATGTGGTGGAGTAGTTCTCCTGGGTTCCCTTACCCTCCTGCTCTCTGCCCGGGCGCCCCTTCCCAATAAAGTTTCTTGCTTTGTCAGCACGTGTGTCTCCTCGGACAATTTATTTCCGAGTGTGAGACAAGAGCCCACTCTTGGGCCCTGGAAGGGGTCCCTCTTCCTGCAACAGGTTTGTATCTGGACTCTCAGTTCTATACCATCGGTCTATATGTCTTTCCTTATACCAGTACCACACAGATTTGATTACTATGATTTAGTAAATTTTGAGATTAGCAAGTGTGAAGCCTCTGACTTTCTTCTTCAAGATATTTTTGTGTATTCTAGGTCTCTTGCATTTCCTTATGAATTTGAGGATCAGCTTATCCATTGAGTTCTTTTTTTTTCCTCTTTATTTTGATATTTGGGTTTTATGTCTCAGTCTCTCCTCAGTTGTGTACATTTAAGTGTGCAAGGACCCAGATGAGGGAAGGTGGGATGTGGAAACCTCTCATCATTCATGATGTAGACTTTCTTTTTTCTCCCTGGGTCAGTATGGTGCCTTATCCCTACCCTCACCCATGCTTGAAGTTCTCAGGTCTGATTTAACCTATCCAGAGCTTGAAATTTAATTCTCTTGTTTGGGATTAGGGAGGGGTGAGTGCCTAGCTGAATTGGGTGGGGACTGGAGTCCAGAACTCTTTTCCGTGCAGGTATTTACCAGTCCTCCTGTTTTTAACGCCACTCACCCCAATTCAGGCAGTTAGATTTCAGTTTCAACTCACTTGCCACTGTCCAAAATGTTGCTGCCATCTCTGTTGTTTCCTTTTCCGTTCTTTTTTAGTGGGTTTATATTTTTTGTGTTTCTTTCCTGACATTTTGATGGGGTTTGAGAAGGGAGCAGAGATAAATGTAGGTGTTTAATTTGTTATATTCATTGAGAGTCCCTGGAAGGCTCTCTGAGGGAAAAGCTGGCATCAGGGAAGGTGGTGTGATACTTATTTAGTCTCCTGGGAACCACTCCTGCACAGCTCCTCCACTGTGTTATGTGCCTAGGGTTACATATTGCCCCACTTTTTCATTTGCAATTTTGGGGCATAATATTAGTTTAGCCTTGAACATTCTGATAGAGCTCAAGTCCTACTTTCAGTGCAGTCAAATTAGTTGAAGCCTCAACTGGTTCAGTAACACTAATCCAGTGGTTCTCGCCCCAACTTCATTTTGGAATCATCTGGGTAGCTTTTATTTTATTTTATTTTTAAATTTTGTTTATTTATATTTTTGGCTGCATCGGATCTTCATTGTGGCATGTGGGATCTGTGTTGTGGCATGCGGGATCTTTCGTTGCAGCGGGCGGGCTCTTCACTGTGGCGGTGGGTTTCTCTCTCGTGGTGTGTGAGCTTTTTTCTCCTCTAGTTGTGACGTCAGGGCTCCAAGGCACGTGGGCTGTGTAGTTTGCAGCACACAGTCTCTCTAGTTGAGGCATGTGGGCTCAGTAGTTGTGGTGTGTGGGCTTAGTTGCCCTGCAGTATGTGGGATCTTAGTTCCCCCACCAGGGATTGAATCTGCATTCCCTGCATAGCAGGACAGATTCTTTACCACTGGACCACCAGGGAAGTCCCCCGGGTAGCTTTTAAATAACACAACTGTCCCTAGCCCACTCCAGACCAATCAAATAATCTCCGAGGTTAAGGAATTGTTGTCAGTGGGTTTTTGTTTGTCTGTTTTTATTGCTCTCCAGATATTCAAATGTGCAGAAAGAATATTCAAATGTGCAGAGGACCACTGCTCCAAGGCATTTCATAGTTCATAAAGGATGATTTTACTTAGGATAAATTGAGTGTCCATACTGTGTGGCTTGCAGAATCTTCGTTCCCTGACCAGGGATTGAACCCATGCCCCCTGCAGTGAAAGCACGGAGTCCTAACCTCTGGGCCTCCAGGGAACTCTTCATCTCTGATCACTACCCACCTCCTCTTCTTTTACTGCCCTCCATCCGTGCTGGCCTCCTTCCATTCCTTACACTCTTAAGACTTGCAACCATCCCAAGAGCTTTTGCTCTTGCCCTTTTATCTGCCTGAAATGTTCTAATGCAGATATCCTCAGTTCCCTCCTCCACCTTCTTCATATCTTTGCTCAGAAGTCCCCTTCTCAATGAGACTTGCCTTGTCCACAACTTTTTAAAAATTTCTACTTCCAACCCCCACCCCAAATTCCTGTGTTCCTTCCCTGCTTGTTTTTACCTGGTACCTCTTGTCTGTTTCCTATTTGGCATTCCCTCCCCACACATGCCCTTTCCGTAAGTATCAGTCTTTAACTGAATAATGAAGCCAGTGGATGGAGCTTCATTTATTCCTTCTCCCATGCTCCTTTCTATGTGTAGATACAAGTTGCTGACCTATATCATTTTCCTTCTTTCTGAGGAACTTCTTTTCAATATTTCTTGCAGGGCAGGTTTTTGTTTGAGAAAGTCTTTTTTTCTCCTTCACTTTGAAGGGTAGCTTCATTGGATGCAAAATTCTAAGTTGATGGGTTTTTTCTTTGAACACTTTAAATATTTCACTGCGCTCTCTTCTTGCTTCTTTTTTATTTTTTGATTTTTGTATTCATCCTGCTTGATGTTCTGTGAGCTTCCTGGATCTGTGGTTTGGTGTATGTCGTTAACTTTGGGAAATTGTTGGTGATATTACTTCAGATATTTTTTTTGCTCTGTTCTCTCTTCTTCTGGTATTCCAGTTATGTGTATTTTTTAAATTGTCCCACAGTTCTTGGCAGTTCTGTTTTTTCTTTTTCTTTTCTTTCTTTCTTTTTTTAATTTTTTTTTCTCTTTGCATTTCAGTTTGGGACGTTTCTGTTAATATATATTTTTTTATTTTAAAAAATATTTATCTCTTTTGGCTACACTGGGTCTTCGTTGCAGCACGTGGGATCTGTGTTGCAGCATGTTTAGTTGCGGCATGTTGGATCTTCGTTGAGGCATGTGGGCTTCTTAGTTGTGACATGCATGTGGGATCTAGTTCCCCGACCAGGGATCAAACCCGGGCCCCCTGCATTGGGAGCTCAGAGTCTTACCCACTGGACCACAAGGGAAGTCCTCTGTTAATATATTTTCAAGCTTACTGATTCTTTCCTCAGCCACGTCCAGGTACTCATGGGCCTGTCAAGGCATTCTTCACTTCTGTTACCGCGTTCTGCATTTTCTTTTGATCTTTCTTAGAGTGTCTGTGTCTCTGCTTACATTACCCATCTGTTTTTATGTGTTGTCTACTTTTTCCATTAGAACCCTTAACATATTCATCATAGTTACTCTAAATTCCTTGTCTGATAATTCCAAAATCTGTGTCATATCTGAGTCTAATTCTGATGCTTGCTCTGTCTCTTCACACTATTTTTTCTTACCTTTTGGTGTAATTTATAATTTCTAAGTGAAAGCCAGGCAGAGTGTATTCGGTAATAGGAACTGAGGTGAATAGGTCTTTACCTAGTTGGGAGTTTTGTGTAATCTGCGGGAGTTGACTTGTGTTTAATGATTGATGTAACTGTAGGTACCAGAGGTCTCAAATTAGGCTAGTGTCCTTGTTTTTGCCTCCCCTGTATCTCTGGTCTTCTCTAAGAGCTCTTTTTTAAATAGAGTGTACACCTTTTAGCTCTTTCAGCTGTAATCCACTGTTATTAATACCGGACCCTCGATATGGTGGCAGAGTGTGGGGGAGGGGAAGCATTTTATAATTTTATGATTAAATCTTGGTTTTTCAGTGGGTCTCTGTCCCTGGGCTGTGACCTTTACACGTGTTTATTAACTGTGTTCCCTGCTCAGTGAGACAAGAGGTCTAGAGGGGGCCTCAGGGACATCCTTACCCGGCCTCTGCACTTGGGGTAAGGTTCTGGTAGAGCCTTATCCTGGAGTGAAGGCCACTGTTACAAGAACACTGTGGGTATATATCACAATGGTTACTTTTCCCCTTCCCCTGCCAGAGCCAGGGGGGGATCATTTTTGACTCTTTACCAGGAGAATCATGTAGGGTAGCGAATTTTTTTTTTTTCTGTTTTATTCACTGATGTATCACTAGCACCAAAAACAATGTATGGTACAGAATTAATGCTCAGTAAGTATTCAATGATTGAATAAATACTGTTTTCTGTAGATGTGGGAAAATTTCTCAGACCTAAAATGATAACAAAAAACTGATGGCATTTCTCTGAGTGACTAGTTAGTCCCCAATCTGGTGTTTGCTTATTTGCTTAGTGTTTGTTTCTCTCTAATCTAAAACTCTAAGTAAGATAGGATTGTTGTAGAGCAGTTGTTCTCAAGAGTTTTTGACTGCAATTTTTATTTTATTTTATTTTATTTATTGAAGTATAGTTGATTTACAATGTTGTGCCAATCCCTGCTGTACAGGAAGGTGACTCCATTATACACACACACACACACACATATATATATTTTATATTCTTTTCCATTATGGTTTATGACAGGCTATTGAATATAGTTCCCTGTGCTATACATTAGGACCTTGTTGTTTATCCATTCTAAATGTAACAGTTTACATCTACCAATCCCAAACTTCAGTCCATCCCTCTCCCTACCCCCTTGGCAACCATGAGTCTGTTCTCTACGTCTTTGAGGCTGTTTCTGTTTTGTGGATAGGTTCATTTGTGCCATATTTTAGATTCCACATATGTGATATCATATGGTATTTGTCTTTCTCTTTCTGGCTTACTTCACTCAGTATGACAATCTCTAGTTGCATCCATGTTGCTGCAAACAGTGTGATTTCATTCTTTTTAATGGCTGAGTAGTAGTCTGTTGTAAATATATATCACATCTTCTTTATCCATTCATCTGTCAATGGACATTTAGGTTGTTTCCATGTTTTGACTATTGTGCATAATGCTGCTCTGAACATAGGGGTGCGTGTATCTTTTTTGAATTATAGTTTTGTCTGGGTATGTTCCCAGGAGTAGGATTGCTGGATCATATGGTAATTCTACTTTTAGTTTTCCACAGTGGCTATACCTACTTAACATTCCCAGCAACAGTGTAGGAGGGTTCCCTTTTCTCCACAGCCTCTCCAGCATTTGTTATTTGTAAACTTTTTAATGATGGCCATTCTGACCAATGTGAGGTGATACCTCATTGTAGTTTTGATATGCATTTCCTTAATAATTAGTGATGTTGAGCATCTTTTCATGTGCCTACTGGCCATCTGTATGTCTTCTTTGGAGAAATAGACTACAATCTTTAGTAAGACATATATATATATGTTATATCATGACCCGGTGTACGTGAAGATGTACATGTACAATTATCTGAACAAACTTTTTATGAAATAATACTTTTCCTTTATGTGTGATGTACTTTAATATTTTCTACTCTGTTATTTTATATTCTGTTTTAAAAAGTGCTTGTCGAGATTTACATAGAGGTTAATTTCAGAGGATAATGTTTTTTATTCTTTAAAGAAACTTGGGTAGATCTACCACACTTAGTTCTGGCTTCCCCCTTTTTCTCCTTCGGATAGTGAAATTCTTTGCGCATCTGTAACCTTTGGTGATATTTTAAACATGTTCTCCCTCCTCCCCCTGCTTGCCCCAGCCTTATGCTAACTCACTTTTTTGGGGGGGTGATTTGAATGCAGACACTTCTCATCACTATTAGCAGGGGAAAAAATTACTCGAGTGCATGTACAGAGTCATGTATTTGTGCT
This sequence comes from Hippopotamus amphibius kiboko, assembly GCF_030028045.1. Classification (NCBI taxonomy): domain Eukaryota; kingdom Metazoa; phylum Chordata; class Mammalia; order Artiodactyla; family Hippopotamidae; genus Hippopotamus; species Hippopotamus amphibius. The sequence continues at coordinate 17,047,373 of NC_080201.1, read as the reverse complement.
GCTGAGACAGGTGTAGAGTAAAATCTGGGTCTCAGGTTTCTTAAGCTTCTTCCTGGAGTGGGAAGTAGGAGTTTGGACCTCATGCCCATTGGGAACCATGGCCAATATGGGGTCATGAGACAAAAATTGTAGGTACTTTGGGGTGGGATCTGACTTCCCTTCAACAGTAATGGTTGTTTGTCTTCATACAAGGATTGGAAAGGTTCAATTCAAGATACCTACCTTGTAGTGTCGGGGGTGGTATCTTGCTAATGGATTCAGAGAGACAGACACAGCCCCGCATAAATAACGTGGGTTACTGTTAGTAAACAGTGGACTGTAATTATGAGAGACATTGGAGGAGGAAAACATGGTAGCCTTATCTACTCTGTTTCTACTGCTTTCCCCGTTGGTTTTGTTCTGAGCTGCTTTTGGAATTTATCTGATTGATTTTGTTTTGGGGCCATGAAGTGTAGATCAAGAGGTCTGGTCTTTCTCCCATTTAACAGGCCATGTGAGGGCTTTGAGTTTCATTTTCCAGAATTCTCTTGGGTTCAGACCAAAGGCTAGAAACAGCTAAAGCTCAGGGAGAACAAGCTAGTTTAAAAAGTACCCTCAGTCAAGTTGCTTTAGGAGAGAACGAGTCCCAGTAGACGTAAAGATTTTAAAATTATTTTCTTTTGAAAGTCTATAAATAATGGATTTCCAGCTTTTAGTGCTTTAACCTCTGTTACTAAAAGCCCTGAGGCTTAATTTACAATCATTAATCTTTCCTTCATTACTCAAGATATCATCTTTTTATCCCCTTTAAAATTATTGTTAAATTATGAAAAAGATCAAACAGATGAAGTGGTTCAGAGAATAAGATAACAAACAGTCGTAAAAACCACCATCTGGATTTAATGAATATTAACATTTTGCCATATTTGCTTCAGAACTTCTTCCTTTAAAAAATGAAATGTTGCAGATACAGGTGAAGTTCCCTTGGTCTCTTTGTTCACTCCAGATCCCCCGCTCCCTCCTCTGCTACCCCAGAGGTAACTTCTGTCCTGAACTTGGTGTTGTTCCTTCTCATCCATGCTTCTGTACTTTCATTCCGTTTATGTGTGTCCACAACAGTAGGTACAATTGTTTTGTGTGAGTTCAAATGTATACCAATGGCACTGTCCTATACTTAGGCTATCTCTTGCCTTTTTTTTTTTTTAGTTCTAGTATTCTAGTTTGGGGTTTGTACATATAGGTTGAATTCATACATTTCAAGTATATAGCATCCCGTTATATACATATTTCACAATTTATTCATTCACCTGTTGATGGGCATTTAGGTTATTTACCAATTTTTGCTGTTATAAACATTGCCATGATGAAAATTTTGAACATGGTTTCTTCTGCATTTGTTGGAAGATTTTCCCCTGGCACATACCTAGGAGCGGAACCCTGGGTTGTGCAACACATGCATCTCTAACTCTATCGGAGGTTGCCAAGTACCATCTAATTTGCACTGCCTCCAGAAGTGTGTGAGCCTTCTCACCAATACTATCGTCAGGCTTCTAACCTCTTGCTAATCTGATGGGTAAAAGGGTTGATCTGTTTGTTGCTTTACAAAAAAAAAAAAAAAAAAAATAACAACAACTTAAAGGGAGTCAAAACATCATCCTTTTGAATTTCAGGAAGTTGATGCTCCTGTTCATTCATTCGATAAATATGGAGCTCTTACTAGGAGCCAGGCACTATCCCAGACAGTAGGCTACAGGGCTAGGAGGAGGGGCACACATCTCGGCCCTCACAGAGCTTCCATTCTAGAAGAGGGAGACAGTAACTACAAGAGATCAATACACTATCAACCGTGTCAGGGATAAATGCTGAGGAGGGAAGGTAAAGTAGGGAAGGATGGATATAGTATGTGTGGAGAGGTTGACAGATGTGTCTTATAAATAAGGCAAATGGTTTTGTTTTGTTCTGGCTAAAGTCTTGAAGCGTATAAGTCTTTGACTTCAGCGGTGGAAAAGGCCAAGATCAATGTGACTTAGCTGTAGCTACATTCAGTTCCCATGCAGAGGGTTTCCATTCTTAGAGTAATATGGTGCGTTCATAACCACATTTCAAGACTGAACAGCTCTTCAGAACAGGGAGTTAGGAGAAGAGATCAGATACAAATGGAATGCAAGGAAGTATAAATGATGTTGAATAGAGCAGAAATTTCATAGTGGTTTTCATAGCAGCTGTTCTCAAGTGTGGTCCTCAGACCTTGGTGGCCCCTTGAGACTTCTAGGGTTTTGTAAGATCGAAACTATTCTCATGGTAACTCCGCCTTTTTCACTGTGACACATTTGCACTCCCGATGCAAAAGCAAAGGCCAGTGAAACTGCTGGTGCCGTAGCACAAATCAGGGCAGGGCCACCGACCTGGGATGTTGTCAGCATGTCCTTCATCAGGGCCCACTCAGTAAAAAGGAAAGAAAAAGACAGTTTCACTTAAGAATGTGCTTGATAAAGCAGTAAAAACTACTAATTTTATTAAGCCTTTACTCATGTGCATATCTTTTTAAAATTCCTTGTGATGAAAATGGGAAATATGCCTAAAGCACTTCTGCGTACCGAAGTATAATGGTTATGTTGAGAAAAAGCACTTGTATGACTTTGAATTAAAAGCTGTATTATATAGTTGCTTTTTTTGTGAAATACCATTTTTACTTAAAAAAAAAATCAATACACTAACGTTGATAGATTTGGGTGTTTGGCAGATATTTCCCTGAAGATGAATGAAGTGAGCCTGTCACTTCAAGGAAAACAACTGACAGTATTTGTTGCCAATGATAAAATGTGAGTTTTAAAGTGAAAATTAGAATTTTGGAACACTTACATCTACCACAAAGAGCTTGACAGCTTCCCAGTACTCAAAGACTTGTCTGATGAGATCAGCGGTGACATTCACAAATGTGATTTTTTTGGATAGCGAATAATGAAATGTGTCAATATTTGGAATATCTACAGAACTCAGTGAACCAATATTTTCCAAATGACAAACAACGACGTTACACAATTATATATGAGTAAAATATCCATTCAAAATGCAAGATAGACTTCCGCATCTAGCCAAGATGGAGTGACGGGGATGCTTTATGGCTAATGATGTCAATCAAAAATTATTTCATGTCTGGTTGGCCAGGTCCGTGTGCACATGCCAGGGATAGCAGGGCAGTCGACTGGATGAATGTGGGGCTTTGGAATCAGAAGATGTAGACTGAATCCTGGCCTGTCATTTCCTTGGCCAATATAGCACACTTACTGGTCTGCTATATTTCTTTGGAGAAATGTTTATTAAAATCTTATGTCCATTTAAAAAATTGGTTTAATATTACTTTTGAAAAAATTGTGCAACTGTGACTTTCTTTTTGGAGATATTATTTTAGGCTCTCTCTCCTTAAGACTTTGATGTAGCAGTGCTGTGTCCTTCTGAGCCCATCCAAGTCCTACCCAGGTTCAGTAGTCATTACGAGACAGACAGACACCATTCTGCCAGAAGCAGCATGGCTGCAGTTGCTTGGATGTTTATATTTTCTTGCTTCTGTCTCTTTAAGCTCATTCTGCCGTGTTTGTCTTTCAGTTTCCTGGTGATGATATGGCATCTGCCAGCTCCAGCCGGGCAGGGGTGGCCCTGCCTTTTGAGAAGTCTCAGCTTATTCTGAAAGGTGAGTGGCACTGTGTGAAGTTTGCCATTTAAGGTCCAGTCCCATCTTTGGGAAAGAAGTGGAATTATGCCACACCTTAGCTTACGAGCGTAACTATTCATTCTTATAGGGTTGTCATATTATAGCTGGAGTTCTTGGAAAGGAAGGATAAAAAAGGAACTTTTGGAAAGAATTACATATAAAATGGCGATTCCTTCCGTCCCCAGGGCTCTTTCCTATCTACGCTCATTCCCTTGGTGAGCTCATCCAACCTTATCACTTTAAATGCCACCAGTAGTAAGATCATGGCCACATTTGTATCTCCAGCGTGGCCTTGCCTTTGAACTCCAGGTTTGTGTTATCCAGTAGCCCACTTGTCATCTCCGCTTGAATGCTTAGTAAACATCTAAAGTGTAACATGCCTGGAACTGACCTCCTGATTTTCCTCTCTCAATATCCTGTGTTCAGCAAATCTGGTTGGGTGTACCCTCAAAATGTGGGCAGCGTTCAGCCACTTCTCACCACCCCCACCGATCCTCCAGCAGGCATCATTCTGCCCCAGGTTAAGGCGGTAGCCTCCTGACCCAGCTTCCTGTTTCTGCCCTTTGCCCCGCTTCACTCTGTTGATCACACAGCAGCCAGTGATCTTGTTCAAATGGAATCCAGCTCTTGTCACTCCTCTGCTCAGACACATCAAGGACTATCTCACTCAGCATACAAGCTGAAGATCCCACATGATACGACCCCTGCCATTTCTCATTTCCTGTTCCACACTTACTCCGCTCTGGCTAGACGCACAGGTCCACGTGGACCTCCCTTGCTATTCGTTGTCTCTACCAGGTGTGCTCCCACCCCTGGGCCTTTGCACTTGCTGCTCCCTCTAAGTGAGATGCGCTTTTGGCCGAATTGTCTACCTGGTCTTCTTCCTTACTTTCTGCAGGTCTTCACTCTAAATTCACCCACTTCGATGAGACCGTCTCTGATTCTCCCATCTAAAGACCCCCATCTGATTTCCTCATGTCTCTTCCCTTCACTGCTTTATCTTTTTCTTCTCAGCCCCTGTCACTATTTCACATGCTACCTATTGTAATTTACTTCATTCATTCACTGTCTCCTTCAGTAGAATATAAGCCCCACGAGAACAGGGATTTTTGTCTGTTTTGGTTATTGTTGATACCCCAAAGCCTAGCACAGTGCCTGACACATAGTGGGCCCTCAGTAGATATCACATGGATGAAAGCATGTTGCTCCAGTAGCTTTAGCTTGGAGGAGGAGTCATGGGACCTAGAGGTGCTCGGGGAGGGGAGAGTGGCACTCAGTATCTAGGCTTGGGCCTCTCAATGTGACCGTCTGGAGGCAAGATTGTATCTTTTGTCAAAATTTTAAAATTATTACTTTAAAAATGTGTTATTCATTTATTTAATGCACTCACATAGTTTATAATTCTTTCCTTTCCTCCAGCCCTCCAGTTCCCTTGCTTGGAGGAAACCTATTGTTATCAGTGAGTGCTCATTTTCCCACATCATTTTTTTTTCTTTACGCCTACAGCACCCAGTATTCCCAGGCAGTCTCCCATCCGAGTACTAACCAGGCCCGACCCTGCTTAGCTTCCGAGATCAGGGGTGTTCAGGGTGGTATGACTGTAGTCCCCACATTGTTCCCAACATAATATGCTGTCAGATTTTTTTGTTTTTAATCTTTGCCAGTCTGGTTGGTAAAAAAAAAAAATTACGTTCTCAGCATAGTTTTCCTTAGCATTGCTTTGATTATGAGTGATGTTTAGTGTCTTATATATTTCAGGAAGATTTATATTTCCTTTTCTGTGGGTTGCCTGTGCATAGGCTTTGCCTGTTTCTTATTGAGTTATTGATTTTTTTTAATAGTCTTCATACATTTTAATCACTTTTCTTGGCGTCTCATGGCTGCTCCAGCCCTTTTGAGGAGGGAGAAGGATTAGAGTGAGCTGAAAGGGTTTTGAACTTAAGACCACAGCCTTTACTGACTTATCTAATAATTAGCAGGGCTAGGTCAAAACAGAAGCCTGCCCATGGAAACCGGTGATATCCTGAGGTCCCTGTGTTGGGGCCATGTTGTTCAGGAACATGCACTGACTTCTAAAGGTTTCTCTGTTGCCTTTCCCCAATACGTATTTTCTCACTAGTGTGGAGAGGGCTAACTTGACAATACAGGTGCACTTCATTGTATATGTACTTAACCCATAGGGAGTTGATACTACCATCCAGGAAAATGGTGGGGGAGAGAGAGAAGGAGAGAAACAACCATGTAAACAGTGTGGGTGGTTCTTCCTCCCGTGCATTTTGTGGATAGAGCCTCTGGTGTAATTTGGGAGCTGTTGCTATGCTGTCCCCTCTCTGTCTCAGTTCCCTGTGCCTCTCATAGTGCAGTCCTAGAGTTTTATTTTTTTATTTTTTAAAAATTTTACTGGATTATAGTTGATTTACAATGTGTTGTTAGTTTCAGGTGTACAGCAAAGTGAATCTGTTATACATGTACATATATCCACGCTTTTTTAGATTCTTTTCCCATGTAGGTCATTACAGAGTATTGAGTAGAGTTCCCTGTGCTGCACAGTAGGTCCTTATTACTTATCTATTTTATATACAGTAGTGTGTATATGTCAATCTCAATCTCCCAATTTATAACCCCCCCAGTCCTACAGTTTTAAGATACACTTTTTAAATACACCAAGGCCCTCAAATGTAAGCCAATTATTTTATCTGATATTTTACTGAAGGAACACTGAAAACACAGCAAAGCAAAATACGGGCTGTTTGGAATCTACTGAAGGATAATATGCCATACTCTATTCTGTTGCCTTCCTATAATTTTGGAAATATTCAGGGGTATAATTTTGGAAATATGTGATTTTTGCTTTATTTGTTGACTTTAAAACCTAAATCCTATGTGAAGATGTGACTCCATGTATAAGAAACTGGTGTTACTTTGTTGTACAGCAGAAACTGGCACAACAGTGTAAAGCAATTATACTCCCATAAAGAGCTAAAAAAAAAAAAAAAGAAAGACACTGGCTTTTATATTTCATCAAATAGTAAATAAACTTTCTAGATAAACGTAAGACCTTTATTTTGGCTTGTCTTTTAAGAACAAGGAACATTGAAAATATCATCCCACTTACTAATTATAAATTATTGAGGGGAAAATGTATCTTTACAGTGCAGTGACCTGGCAAACCCCACACTAACCATGGCATCAAAATTAGCATCCCCAATAGGATGACAGCCAGGGGTGTATAAGAAGAAGTATACAACCTAACCTGTGTAGTTAGCATTCTTGACAAAAATGTTCAATGTGAATCTAACCATGAGGAAACGATCAGAAACACGCAGGATTCCGTGTGTTATATAAGACAGCTGGTGGAAGTCTTTAAAAATCACTGTCATGGAAAAAGAAGGGAACGCATTCTAGATGTTAAAAGATTAAGGAGACAACAACCGAATACAGTTTATTCATCTTGATTGGATCCTGGGTTGGGGGAAAAACAGCTATAAAAATATGTTTGGAACAGTTGGGGAAATTTGAATATGGAATGAATATCAAATGTTGGAGGGAGTGACTGTACTTTTTTTTTAAGGTGTAATAATGGTGGTACGGTGGGTGGGAGAATGTCTTTATTGTTAGGAGTTGCATTCTGAAAGTAATTAGGGCTGACCTGTCATGATGTCTACAACTTACTTTCAAATGGTTTACCAAAAAAAAAAAAAAAAACCAAATGTGTGGATACATACATAGATACGAGGGTGAGTCAAAAATTATCCGCGCTCCAGTTATATTAAAACTTCTGTTGACTGCACTGTCTTATCAGCGCTTTCCGTTCAAGGCTATTGTCTCCCCAGTCACTGCTGTGCAAGTGTGAACGTATTACATCAGTTCATTTGTAACTGTGGTGCGAGCAAAAATGGATGCCCCACTTTTGATTTGCACGAAAGAAGAGCAGAGTGCAGTGATTCGTTTTTTGTGGAGTGAGGGTGTACCTGGTGCTGTTATTTATTGAAGACTCTGTGCTCAGTATGGAGAAAGTGTTTTGTCTCAAAGAAGTGTGTGTGAATGGATAGAGAAGTTCAAGGAAGGTCTCACAAGTGTTAGCCATCAAGAAGGAGCCGGACGCCCATCCACATCCACAGTTGATGACAACACTGAATGTAGACGAGAAATGATTCTGTCAAATACGTGAGTGACAGTGGATGATATGGCAGATCATTTGCAAATCAGTCACGGCTCTGCCTATGAAATAATCCATGACATACTTAGGTTTCGAAAAGTTTGTGCTGAAGCCTAAACTTCAGATTAAACGCAGAGGACTGCTATGCAAGGGTGTTGTGATCTTGCATGACAATGCACGTCTGCACACTTCTGCCCACACTGTTGACACTCTACAAAAACTTCATTTTGAGGTGTTAAAGTATCTTCCCTATAATCCTGATCTTGCTCCATCGGACTTTCACTGGTTTGGTCCCCTGAAAGCAGCCCTGCGAGGATGAAGATTCACTTCTGATGAAGAAGTGAAGACAGCAGTGCATTCGTGGCTTGCAGTTCAGCCCAAAACATTTTTTAATGAGGGAATATGAAAGCTTGTTGACAGATGGACAAAGTGTAGTGAAAAGCAAGGAGATTGTGTTGAAAAATGATGTTTTGTCTTTTCTAAAAGTTAAAGTAAGTTCTACAGCCAGACTGTGGATAATTTTGGACCCACCCTCATACATACACATACAGATGTAGATGTCATACATCTGTATCCTGTGCTATCCAATAGGGTAGAAGGTATAGCTACATAGAAATATTTATGTTAAAATTAAATAAAATTTAAAGCTCCAATCCTTAGTCTCACTAGCCACATTTCAAGTGCTTTAGAGCCACATGTATCTCATGGCAATGTGTTGGACAGCGCCGGTGTAGAACATTTTCGTTATTGTGGAAGTTCTCTGGGTAACATTGATGATAGTCACAGAGAGAGAGAGAGAGAGAGAGAGAGAAACAAATGTGGCAAAATGATAACTGGTAAAGAATATGCAATTATTCTATTCTTTCAATTTTTCTGTAAATTGGAAACTTCACAGTAAAACTGCTAGCTGCACCATGTGCTCTTAGATTGAGTCCAGGACTAGAAAAAAAAATCTTTTCTCTTTTGCTACAATGGACATTGACAGGATAATTGGCAAATTTTGAATTAGGTCTGTACCTTGGATAATAGTATTAAAGAATGTTGAATTTCCCAGTGTTGATAATTATACTATGGTTATGTTAGAAACTGTCTTAGTTCTTAGAAAAGACACACGAAGTATTTAGGAGTAAAGGGGCACAGCATCTGCAACTCACTCTTGGAGTTTTAGGGAAGAAAATGTGTATGTGTATGAGAGAAAAATCAAAGGAGAGAAAGAGAGAGTAAGAAAGCAGGTATAGTAAAAAGGTAATATTTGGTGACTTTGAGTGAAGGGTTTATAAGAATTCTTTGTATTAGTCTTGCAACTTTTCTAAATGTCTGAAATTATATGAATTTTTTTTAAAAAAGTAAATACTAAAAAACAAGGCCCCAAAAGGAAACATGATGGCAGAGTGCAAAGGATTGGCATGGGAGCTGGAGGACTTGCTTCCAGGCTTAGCTCTGCCTCTGAGTAGCTCTGGGAATTTAGCTATGTTGTCTCACTTCCCTGGATCTTAGTTGGCCCAACTATTAAATAAAGGGTTTGAACTTATTGGTTTCAAAGAAACTATCTATTGTGGCTCTAAATGATAGGACTCTTAACTAGTCCCTATTTTTAATTTATATTTCTAGATTTAAGGGTCTGCCTGCAGAGCTACGCTCATACCACCAGGTGGCCTCAGTTAACCTTGTCTATGTGTGTAGTATTTTCATTTTCCCTCTCTGGGCCTCATTTCCCAGCCCTATGCCCTTTTTACCTAGTACTATCCCTTGCTGCTCCTGAATCTTCACCACAGCTTTTGTTGCTATCGTTCCTTGACTTTCTCTCTACTGTTCTTTTGGTCCTGGAGAGGACAGGTATTGCTAAAAAACAATCAGAGGTGGCTTTGCGCTTTGCCAAGCTGTGAGCTAAGGACTCTCAGCCCTCAGAAGGGTCTGGGAGGGAGAGGTTTGCTAACTCTTGACGGGAACTTAGGCTTGGGCAGTCTTGTCATCATTGGTAAGGAACGTCAGTTTTATTCTCTGATTTGAGGCATGGGATAGAAGCCATCTAAATGGGTTTTGTCCTAGTGACCTGAAGTTTCCACCATGGCTGATAAATGCTACCAAAGGAGCTTGTCTAGCGTCCAGCCCTGGGCATATGCTTGCTTAGTTGGTGCTGAGTCCCTGGCTTGCTGGTGCCATGTGCACATCAGAAATGCTGCCACATGAAGAAAATGAACAGAAGAGGAAATGCAGATGGTTAACAAGTACATGGAAAAAATATTCAGTCTGGCTAGTAATTGAAGAAAAGCATTAGAGCAAAGAAGCAAAGTCTGGAAATGATGTACAGTGTGGTGTGGAGTCAGGCTGCCAGGTGCACATCCTGGTTTGAGGTGCCTTGTGTAGCTTGGGACAATGACCTAGCTTCCCCAAGCCTGTTTCCTTGTGGGTGGGATGGAGTGAAGATGCATTGATACTTCCTGTGTCATCGTAAGGATTCAGTTAGGTGATGTGTGCATAGCGTAGTATCTGTAATAAGCACTCATTAACTCTTAGCTATTATCTTTGTGCTGGTTTTTTTTGTTTGTTTGTTTTTTTAGCTACATGATTTGCAAAGGGTGAAAAAAACCACAGTACTCAGTGCTATGCAGTGTTTGGTGAAATGGATATGTTCCTGTAGCACTGGTGGGTGTCTACGTGGGTTTAGAAAGGAATGGAGCAGTTTTAAGAACTTTAAAAAAATGTTCATGTCTTTTGGAAGAATACTCAGAAATGCACTTAACTACTATATTCATTTGTGGTCATTTTCCCCAAGGAAAAAATTGGAGGCAACCTATTCAATAATGAAAGAATAGTTGATGGAGTTATGCCATATGCTTATAATGGGCTTATATTGCAGCTTTTTCTTTCTTTCTTTTTTTTTAAACTATTGGGATGTAATTGCTTTACTGCAGCTTTTCAAAATGGGTTTTGGGAGGAGAGGAATTCTTAAAGAATTGGGGACATAAAAGATGAAAGTCTAAAAAGTCTGTATATACCAACAAACAATGATAATTATCCCAGTGTTTTCAGGTTAGGAGTGATTTTTTTTTCTTATGCTTCTTTTCTTATGCTATATATACTTTTATATCCTCACATTAAAAAAAAAAGGCTTTTTAGGATGAGGAAAAAACAAAATTTCTTTTTTAGAAGAAAGCAAAAAAAAGAGGGAGAACATCTGCCACAGGGGGGCAGCTGGGAGCCCTCTGACTCATGCTTGACTTTTTCTGTCTTTCCCGTCCAGTGGTGTCAGCAAAGCCCAAGGTGCACAGTCGTCAACCTCGAATTAACTCGTTTGTGGAAGTGGCAGTGGATGGACTCCCCAGTGAGACCAAGAAGACCGGGAAGCGAATGGGGAGCTCTGAGCTTCTCTGGAACGAGATCATCATTTTGTAAGAGAAAACCCCTTCTCTCTGAATGCAGCCCCCCGGGGGAAGTAGAGAAAGGGGTTGTGGGAGATTCAGGTTTCCTGTAGCAGCTTCTCGTCCTTCTGCCTTTGGTACCTGAGGCACCGTCTCTTCTGGTGTTTCTACATCATCGAGCTCACAGAGCATTCATTGTTAGCTAGGTGGTTACAGGGTCAGCTCTGGGGTGGGGGGAAGGGTGTATGTGAGTGTCTTCCTCTTTGGGGTTCCCCCCACCTCCAAGATGTCAGAAGTGTAGTTTCTCTGTCTCCTTCTAAGTTACAAGAGTGACTGATCTGCTTGGATGTGATGAATCAAGTGTTTGTTTTCCAGGAATGTCACGGCCCAGAGTCATTTAGATTTGAAGGTCTGGAGCTGCCACACCTTGAGAAATGAACTGCTAGGCACTGCCTCTGTCAACCTCTCCAATGTCCTGAAGAACAATGGGGGCAAAAGTATGTACGATGGAGGGGTGGCTGATGTAATTCATTTGTGGGGGTGGGGAAAAGACTTTGAGGGTGTGGGTCCCTCTCACACGGTGGATAAACCTGGTGATGCAGTTTCCTTCAGGACCAGGGGCCGCAGTTACTCTACTCCCCGAGGTCTGTGGAGTTCGAGGAAGGCTGAGAGCTAATCTCTGCCTCTACTGCCGAACTCAGCCCCCTTGGGCCAGGGCCTCTAGTGGTGAGATGCAGTGATGTGTCTGCCTGGATCCTTCCTCAGGGATGAATACTTTCCCTCTGCCTCTGCCCCTCTTTACCTGATCCTGATGTGTGACATGTAGAATCCAACTGTCAAATGCCTCCAGTTAAACCATTGCTTTCCTAAGTCTGATCCCTCGAACAGAACAAAGGAGCTTCATGCGTGAGTGGGTGTGTGCATGTGTGCGGGCGTGTCTGCGTGGGATGGTGTTACAGACAGTGCCCTGTGCTTAGAAGGTGCTTGATAAACATTTCCTGGATTTTGGAACATGATGGAAGCTCTATCATGATTATTTAGCGTGCCTCTGCTGCGCGGAAATCTAAATCCTAGCGTCTGTTTATTGCTGTTTGTGGTCGGTGGAGTAACTCATGGCTGTGGTATCTGGACCCTCCCTCATAAAGCCTCTATTCAGAGCAGTACCAGATGTGGCGAGGGAATGCCACAGAAAGAAAGGCTCCTTCTTCTCTCGATGTCTGCTCTCTAGCAAATGTTTTCTGAACGTGGATTTAGCTTAAGAGAGATGTGGGGGTCGGGAGCCCTGAGTCCCAGGGAGTGCGCTGCTTGATTCAAGGGTCTTTCCTTTCTGAGCCTGTCCTTTCTGACGGGCCTCTTGAGTGGTGTGTGAGGCTCCCCGGTCTTCTCCTTTCTGCTGGGCACACACTGATGTGCTGAACCCACCCTGGACTCAGGAATTGTCTAAAATCAGGAACTGCCTCAATTCTAATTCTGCAGGGAAGTCCCCACTGCTCTGTCTTCTGAGTCTGTCTTTATTTTGCCCAACGCCAGCCTGCCTTTTATAATTTGATTCTCAAGGAGGATTATATTTACTGTGTCATCTGGAAATAGATGTGTGGGCATTCTCACTTTAGGATCAGCAACCAACATGAGTGTCCGTCTCTCCCCTTTTCTGTTCGTCCGGTTGGCACACTTTTGCTTTCAGTTACAAAAGTAATTGTAGAAAAATTGGGAATTACACAAAAGCACACAGACACATGAAGGAAACAAAATTCTCCTGGAAGCACAGGACCTAATGATAATTGTTGTTAACATTTTGATATGTGCCTTCCTGAGCTTTTTTTCCTGTGTGCAATGTATTAGTATTTAAGACTGTGAAACAAAATTGAGATCATATATGAACATATTATTTTGCAACATGCCTTTTTCTCTTTAAAATGTATTAATATATCTATTTTTATATTATTTTTAATTTATTTTTATTGGCTGTGTTACGTCTTTGTTGCTGCACACGGGTGTTCTCTAGTTATGGTGAGCGGGGGCTGTTCTTTGTTGCAGCGTGCAGGCTTCTCATTGCGGTGACTTCTCTTGTTGTGGAGCACAGGCTCTAGATGCACGGGCTTTAGTAGTTGCAGCACACGGGCTCAGTAGTTGTGGCGCACGGGCTTAGTTGCTCCGCGGCATGTGGGATCTTACCCACCCAGGGGTCGAACCCATGTCCCCTGCAACGACAGGCGGATTTTTAACCACTGCGCCACTGGGGAAGTCCCTATATATTTATTTTTAATTGTGATAGAAAGACACATAACATAAAACTTACCATCTTAGCCATGTTTAAATGTACAGTTCAGTGGCATTAAGTACCTTCACATGATTCTGCAGCCATCACCTCCATCCATCTCCAGAACTTTTTCATCTTGCCAGACTCGAACTCTGTACCCATTAAACAATAACTCCCTCCCTTCCTTCAACCCCCACCATTCTACCCTCTGTCTCTATGAATCTGCTTACTCTAGGTACTACAGATAAGTATTTGCCTTTTTGTCTGGCTTCTTTCACTTAGCATAATGTCCTTAAGGCTCATTTATGTGGTATGTATCCAAATCATCTTTTTTTTTTTCTCTTTTTAAAATTTATTTTATCTTATTTTATTTTGACCACATTGAGCAGCTTGCGGGATCTTAGTTCCCTGACCAGGGATTGAACCCTTGCCCTCGGCAGTGAAAGCACAGAGTCCTAACCACTGGACTGCCAGGGAATTCCCAGAATCACCTTTTTTAATGCTGAATAATATTCCATTGTATGCTGCAGTTTGTTGATCCATCCATCCATCCATCCAAGGACACTTGGGATGCTTTCACCTTTTGCCTGTAGTGAACAGTGCTGTTGTGAACATGGGTGTCCAGATATCTCTTCAAGTCCCTGCTTTCAATTCTTTTGGATATATATGCAGGAGTAGAATAGCTGGATCACATGGTAATTCTATTTTAATTTTTTGAGAAACTGCCATACTGTTTTCCATAGCTGCTGTACCATAAAATATGTAAACAAACTTTAACTGTTCCTCAACAGTCAGTTTTTGATGACTGTCTGGTAGTTAGTCTATCAGATGGCTGTGTGAAAATTTAAGGTTGAACATTTGGGTAGTTTTCAGTATTTCACAACCACAAATAATCCTGTGATGATAAACTTATACATTTACAGATCTTTATACCAATTGTTGAAAATTTGTATTTAATTATTGAACATAGACTTGCGGGGTTTAAACATTTTTCAAGATTTTGGACACATATTGCCAGATTACCCTCCAGAAATTTATCCTGCCATCAGCTATTGCTGAGATGGTGGGTTTCTGTTGGACTTTGGCATTTATTGGATTTATTTGTCAAAAAATATATATATACACACATATATATGTATATTTTTACATAAAATATATAGATATAAAATATATACATTTTTAGACTATTTGATAATTAACATTTTGCCAGATTTGCTTCATCTATTTCTTTTTGGCTATAGTATTTTAAAGTAAATTACAGATGTTTTAACCTTTTATCCTAGATTCTTTAGCATACATCTCATTAAAAAAGGACCTTCTTTACATACTTACTGTACTGTTATCACACCTGGCGATATCTACATGAGCTCCTCTTTGTCACCTAATACCCAGTTCATATTTTATTTCACCGTTTATCTCGAAGAGTTGTTTTACATTTGGTTTGCCTGAACCTAGATTTGGGCAAAGTCCCCTCATTGCATTTAGTGGTTATGTCTTTGAAGTTCCCCCACCTCCACGCCACCTTTTTCAAAGCTGTGATTTACTCAAGGAGACTGAATGTTTTTAAAGTGTGTTTATTGCCTTATTAGTGTCCTTTGCTCATTTTTATACTTTTGGTTTTGAAAGAGCTCTTTATATGTTAAGGCTGTTATTCTTTGTCTTATAATTTGTGTCTTCCCAGTTTTTCATTTGCATTTTAATTTTGCAGGAATCTTTTTTTCTTTCTTCCTTTTTTCCATACAGATGTTTTAAACTTTTTGTAGTCAAGTCTGTTACCTTTTATATTTTCAGCCTTTTCTTCTGTTTTGAAAGGCTTTCCGTTATTCTGAGATCAGGTAAATGATCACCTCTGTTTTCCCCTAGTTCATTGCAATTTTATTTTTTTAATTCTTCATCCAAATGAATGTATTTTTGTGTACAGTGTGAGTAGGGATCTAATTTAATTTTTCCCAAATAGTTAACCGATTAGTTTAGCACTACTTATTAAATAATTCATCTATATCCCCAATGATCTGAGTTACTACCTTAAGCATAGATTTTTTTAAAAAATAAATTTATTTATTTTTGGCTGCATTGGGTCTTACATAGCTACGCATGGGCTTTCTCTAGTTGTGGTGAGCAGGGGCTACTCTTTGTTGTGGTGCTCGGGGTTCTCATTGTGGAGGCTTCTCTTGTTGCAGAGCACGGGCTCTAGGCACTCGGGCTTCAGTAGTTGTGGCACACGGGCTCTAAGTGCAGGCTCAGTAATTGTGGCTCACAGGCTTAGTTGCTTCGAGCTAAGTGGGATCTTCCTGGATCAGGGCTCAAACCCGTGTCTCCTGCATTGGCAGGCAGATTCTTAACCACTGCGCCACCAGGGAAGTCCCCTTAAGCATAGATTTAAAACATATGTATATTTGGGCCTGTTTGGGGACTTCCCATTTCATCTGTTGTTTGTTATCAGCCTTTTCAGATCACTCTGTCTTAGCTATTATAATGTTACATTATGTTTTTAGCATCTGACAGTTCAAGTTTCTCTTATTTTCAAAATCTTCCTGCCTCTTTTCCTTGCATGGATGACACCGTCACATGAATTTTAAATTATTTTTTGGGTTCTCCCCTCTTCCTATTCTCCTATCCCAAATCCCTTGAGATTTTGTTGGAATCCTATCATATATAAAATTCCTTTATGGAGAATTTCCATACTGATTCTTCCTACCCAGGAACATGAGATGTCTCTAAATTCACTCAAATCATTTTGAAGTTATCTTCAGATAGATTCTTTTAGTTTTTAAAGACGCTTTGATATTATTTTCAGTGGGATCTTTTTCTATTATGTCTTCTAACTTAGTGTTTGTTGTTGGTATATGACTATTAGTTTCTGTATTTTCTTTTATAATCAGTCATTTGCTGAATTCTTAGTTTAGGTTTTCAGCAGTTTCTTTTGGATTTTCTTGTAGACGTTTATATGGTTTCTTAAGATCAATAATTTTAATCATCTTAGGTGATAATTATACTTCTTTTTCTTGTTAGTTGCTTTGTATACAACTTCTTGTTTTAGTGGTGATGGAGTGGGCATTCTCCCCTGTCTAATAATCAAGCTTATAGTGACTTCTTTAGGTAACCTGTCTTCTTGGTTTATAAACCGTTGTTGCCTCTTTAAAAAAATCAGGATAGGGGTTGAATTTTTAGCAAATAGCTTTTATTTTATTTTAAAAAAATATTTATTTATTTGGCTGCATTGGGTCTTAGTTGCGGCATGTGGGAACTTCATTGCAGCATACAGGATCTTCAGTTGCGGCATGTGGAATCTTTCAGTTGCGGCATGCAGCAAATAGCTTTTAAGCAACCACTGGGATAATTATATGCTGTTTCTCCTTTCAGTGTACTATATTGATTTCGTTGTAGTAACAACCTTAGAATTTTTAGAATATACCTAATTGCTCATAGTAGATTATTCCTTGAAAATTTTTTTTAGGATTCCTTGTTCATATTTTATTTGGGGGTTTTCCATCTATTTCATAAGTGACATTTGTTTGTAGTTTTGTACTGTTTTTGTCAGCTTTGGAATCGAGGCTAGGCTAATTTTATAAAGTAAATTGAAGTGCTTTCCAACTTCAGGAATAGACTCTATAACGTGGGAATTATCTGTTCCATGAATGTAGGAAAGAGCTCACCCATAAAACCAGCTAGATCTGGCAGCTTTCTCTGAAATAATTCTTTGATGACTTTTTCAGTTTTTTCCCCATAATGATTGCTTTGTTCAGCTTTTCTGATTTATCTTATGTCAATTTTGTTAATTCATATTTTCTGAGAAAACTGTTTCATGAGATATTCAAATTATTAATGTAAAGATTTTAGATAGCATTCTCATTTCTAAAAGTGTTCCTAATTTTTCTCACTTAAAAATGTTGGTATTTTTGTGTTTTTTCCCCATTTCTTTTCTTGACTGGCATAAACATTTTTATTTTAACTTTTGGCTTTTAATTTATTTTTCACAGGACAAGTACTTGGATTTATTTATCAATTATACCATGTTTTCTAATGTTAATTTCCATTTTTAACTTTGTTAACTTTTTTCATCTCTTTGCTCTAGATCTGCTTTATTTATTTATTCAGTCAGTCATTTATAGCTTTTTGAGTTGAAAGCTTAGTGTATTTATTTTTGTCCTGTCCTATTTAATAATGAAAATATTCTTGCTTTAAACTTGTCTTTGATTTTTCCCCTCCTTGGTATTCAAATTTTTTTCTTTTAAAGAAAAGTGCACAAATCTTAATGAGACAGCTCAATGAATATTGACATATGTTCACATAGGTGTAATCACCACTCAGATCAAGAGACAGAACAGTCCCAGAACCCCAGAAATTTCCCCATGTTCCTTCCTTGCCCCACCCTGGAATAACCACTATTCTGAATTTTATCACTATTGATCACTATTGATTAGTTCTGCCTATTCTTGAATTTCGTATCAGTGAAATCAGTATGCTTTCTTGTGCCTGGCTCTTCATTATATCTGTGATTTCATCCGTGCTTTTGCGTGTAATGAGAGTTTATCTCTTTACTGGGGTGTGGTATCCTATTGTATGAATACTCCACAGTTTATTTGTCTCATCTGCTGTTGGTAGACATTTGGGTTAGTTCCAGTTTTTAGGCATCATGAGCAAAGCTGCTGTGAACATTCTTATATGTGTATTTTGGAGGACACAGACGTGCACTTCCGTTAAATCAATCTATATCTATCTATCTATACCTGTCTTGGGGACTCACTTCATAGAGTGGTTTAGCTTTAGTAGAGACTGTCTGGTGGTGAACCAGTTTGCCCTCCCCTACATTTTGCTGTGTTCTGCTCTTTTCTTGTAATTGCTGTTGTGATTTTCTCTTTGAGCCCAGAGTGATTCAGGAGGATGTTTTCCGTGGCTCCCAGGGGCTGTGCTGCTTGTGGCAGTGGCTGCAGCTCCTGCTGCTCTTGCTGACACCAGCCTTATGTGTGCCTGGGTTGAGTAATGAAGAACATCAGACCCGAATCTGATGGAAAATTTGGGCAGTAGGTTGCTTTTTCTTAGAAACACAGATCTAAGATGACAATGGCATAGCTGATACAGATAATATCCTGGCTGTGTTTCATAAAGCCTTCTGTAGGCTTTTTCTGATGATTGCAAATCTGTCTTATAGAGAAGTGGTTAAGAACATGTAGTCTCTGGAGTTAGACTTCCGGGGTTTGAATCCTGATTCCACCAGCTTTGTACATCAGACAGTCATTTCACTTCTCTGTGCTTCTGTTTCCTTGTCTGTGAAATATTGTTTTGAAATTAAATGAGCTAACAACAGTACCTGACACATGTTAGTACTATAGTAGTAGTAGTAGTAGTAATGGTAGTTATTCTGTCTCCTCTGATACTTTCCTCCCCAAAATTTGGGAGGTTCAAATCCCGGAGATGGACAGGAGAGACCCAGTTTCCTGATAAGGGACCTCCTTGCTTAAATGGGAGGCAGCTCTAAGGTTGTTCCAAGAGAAAATTCTAAGACTGGACAAATGCAAAAGCTTTGTGGGTGTGGAGTAGGGAGGCCATTATTAACATCAGACATTTCAACACCCTGGTCTTGGCCCCTGCTCTCCTTGGGGAGCTGCTGGGCGGGAAATGTTTCCAGAGTGGTGTCTGAGTACGGTTTCCTAGGGTAGTGGGTCACAGCAGGTGAGGTGACTCCTCTCATTGTGGCCAGGTCCTCCTGAAACCACTTTTCCCGGGAAAGGGCATGACAGGTAGCCGTTGCCCCACCTGGCATTTTTCTGCTCCACGGGACATAATTCGTTCTTTCACTACTCGCTCCCTCATTTCCCCCTGGGTGGACTTGGAGGTTGACTGGGAGACCCAGCTGATGTTTCCTGCCTCCCCCTGCCTGGCTGAGGGATGCTACAGTGGAGGGATTTACTCAAGTCCAGCAGTTACATAATGGTCAGCCTTGGCTGACTCTGTGGGGACATTGACCTGGCTGCGGCTGCACAGAGGACTTGACCAAAAGTTCTGGTTTGGCTCTTAAGGTTGGTCCTTGTCATCTCCGTGTGGAAGCCAGCTTTTGAGTTTGAATATTGCTTTCTTTTCAATTTATTTTTAAAAACATTGAATGAATACCAATTTTAAAAAACCTCTTTAGTAGGGGAATTTTCAAACATAATCCCCACCCCCGAGCCGCAGTGGTCACCAGCATATGCTTCATCTGTACCCGCCCACTGGGTGATCTTCATTTCTTTCTAGCTTGGTAGCAGGTAGGAGCTGAGACCCACTTTCCTCTTGTAGCTCTCCTCTCTGGCAGTCGGCCTCATCAACACTGCAGACCTTGGCACGTACCAGATTGTCCTGCTTTCAAGGAGAGAGAGTGGCTTGAAGCAGATGAAAAACAAAACAAAACAAAACTCAAACTTCTTTATTTTGAAATAATTTCAACTTCAGAGAAAAGTTACAAGCCTAGGGCAAAGAACTCCCCTATACTCTTCACCCACCTGGTCACATTTTGATGCGTTTGCCTTAATCGCCTGTATAGCTGTATATACACGTATGGTGATTTGCTGAATCATTTAAAATTACAAATCTTATACTTCTTTATGCCTGTATTTCCTAAGAAGGATATTTTCTTACCCAACCACTCTAAATTAACCAAATCAAGAAATCTTACCATTTTTACAATATCGTTATATAATTCGTACCTGCTAATTATGGCAAAAATGCACTTCCAGTGATTTCCAGGGTCCCATGCAAGATTATGCATTGCATGTGGTTGTCCTCAAATCTGGGGTCAGTTCCCCCGCCTATTTTTGTCTTCGATGACGCGGGATTCAGAGTCCCACGCGTTTTTGGCAGGGACGCTCCAGAAGCGATGTTGAGTCCTTCTCAGTGCGTCAGATCAGGGGGCACACGACTCAGCTTGTTTCAGTATTGATGATGTGAACTTCGACCACCGGGTTAAGGTTGTGTCTGCCACGTTCCCCACCGTAAAATGACTATTTTCTCTTTATAATTGAAGTTATTTATGGGGAGATACAGCACTTTGAGACTGTGTAAATACCTGTTCCTCGTCACACCTTTGCCTGCTAGGTTTTGCATATTCATTAAATGACTTTTGTCTGAATCAGTTAGTATTGTGATGGTCGCAAAGTTTTTTTTCCAATGTAGTCATCCCTTCTACATCTGTTAGTTGGTTTACTGGAGCAAGGCGAGTGCTTTCCCTTTTCCCTTACGCAGGTGTGTATTATCAGTGTCAACTCATGGCTTCTCATTTTATTCGTGGCTTATAATTTATTACTGCCATTATTTTGATGCACCGATTATCCCTGGTTTGGCCAGTGAGTGCCTCTTCAAGCTTGCCCCTGTATCCTTTTGACGTGTCCCCATCATATATTTTTCTCCAAACATCATCCAATATGGATAGAATTTACTATGTGATAAAGGTGGTATTTAAAATCAGTAAAGAAAGGTGAACAAATTCGGACCATCAGCTAACCCAGAGGTTTTCAAAGTGTGGTCTCCAGATCAGCAGCATGGGTGTCACCTGGAAACATATTTAGAAACATCAGTTCTCAGAGCCTATCCCAGCCCTGCAGATTCACAAACTGTGGCGGTGAGGCCCAGCAATGTTTGTTTTTTTTTGGTTTTTTGTTTGTTTGTTTAAAGATTTATTATTTATTTATTTATTTTTTGGCTGCGTTGGGTCTTCGTGGCTGCGTGTGGGCTTTCTCTAGTTGTGGTGAACGGGGGCCACTCTTTGTTGCGGTGCTTGCGGTTCTCACTGTGGTGGCTTCTCTTGTTGCAGAGCACGAGTTCTAGGCGCACAGGCTTCAGTAGTTGCAGCACATGGGCTCAGTAGTTGTGGCACACAGTCTTAGTTGCTCCACAGCATGTGGGATCTTCCTGGACAAGGCAGGCGAATTCTCAACCACTGCGCCACCAGAGAAGTCCCCAGTCTGTGTTTTAACAAACTCTCCAGGGGATTCTGATGCCGGTTCAAGTCTGAGAACCACTGAGTTACCACTAGGGAAGAAATACAGTTAGATACCTTCTTTACGCTAACACTTGTAATGGTTTTCTTTATTTAGTTTTTAAACATTTAACCCTTTAATCAATCTGGAATTTATTTTGGTGTATGGTATAGGCTAAGGAGCTAGTTGTATTTTTTCCTAATGAGTTTTACGGTGTCACTGTTTTCACTGGAGGGAGTGTCAGTATCAGGTTGGACATACCTCTTCTCACGGCTCTTTTTCTTCAGAACTTTCTTGGCTCT
Source organism: Hippopotamus amphibius kiboko (assembly GCF_030028045.1). NCBI lineage: Eukaryota > Metazoa > Chordata > Mammalia > Artiodactyla > Hippopotamidae > Hippopotamus > Hippopotamus amphibius. Next base: position 17,025,647 of record NC_080201.1, on the reverse strand, counting down.
TGAGCCTTCATTTTTCCTGAAAGACTTTACGTACACGTACACACACTCACACACGCACGTAAACATCTGTTTCTGTGCCTCTATATTCAACGTGATGAGTTGATGCTGAAATCTCCAATTCTAATTCAGCCTTTACTACGTGATAAAGGTGGTATTTAAAATCAGTAAATAAAGGTGAACAGGGTTCTTCCAAACTTTCCTCCTTTCCATATGAGAACCTTGGCTCTCACCATCATCTGTATAGTTACTGGTTTCCTCACTTCTGTATACACAGGAGGCAGTGTGAGAATTGCTGTACCCAGACCACTGGGAAAAATGAAGTACCTTAGAAAAGCTCCTTGCTTATGCTCTTCATTTTCTATGTGTATCTTTTTTCTTTCCCCATATGTGACTCCCAGATTTTAAAAAAAAATGAAAGAGAGAAAAAGCAAACAGCTCCCTATTTATTTAAAAATCTTACAAGCAGAGGGTTGTTACTGTACTTTATGTTCCAAGAACAGATAGGCCAGGCACGAGGGCTGTACCACCTCCCTCCCTCTTCCGTGAGGATGGAGTGTTCTGGTGGGTGGGCTGTGCATCTCAGGGAGGCGGGCCTGACAGACAGTGCATGCATTTATTTTAAAGTAAACACAGTGCTGTTTTTCCAGTTTTTCAACCGAAAGATAAATAAAACCATTGATCCTTGGAACCTGAGTCAGAGGGATGAGAGAGAAAATTTTTAAAAAATTGCTCCTCAGTTGAAAACAATTTTAAATTTAAGTCTGAGAAATTATTCACTGTTCCTTCAGATGAGGAGGAGGCGGGCAAGAGATGAAAGTGAGATGAAGGATGTGACAGTCCTGTAAGCTGGTAGGGAGCTGTTATTTAGGACATAGCTACAATCTCCAGTGCCTGATTAGGCCTGATGGAAGAAATGGCCAAACCAGTCCTGCATAGCCAAGCAGTTACTTTCATGAACCTGGTAAACCACTGGGACCTAGTTATTTCAATCTCATGGAATGCTCACAGAAGATTTCTGAGAGATTCTCTCTTGCTCCCAAAATTAAAAATATTATAATTGTCCCCCTCCCCAATACCACAATCCACAGATGCTTAAGTCCCTTACATAAAATAGTGTAGTATTTGCGTATTACCTGTGTACGTACCCCCGTATACTTTAAATCATCTTTAGATTACTTATGATACCTAATGCAATGTAAGTGCTTTGTAAATAGTTGCTGGAGCACAGCAAGTTCACGGTTTGCTTTTGGGAACTTTCTGGAATTTTTTTTTTTTCCCTGAATATTTTTGATCCACACTTGGTTGTATCTGAGAATATGGAACATGTGGATATGGGGGGAGGGGTGGGGGGAGGCTGACTCTTAAAATTTTTTTCTGATTGTAAAAGCAACATAGGCTCCTAAAACTGAAAATACTGTTATTTTTCTCATTATTATTCTTGGTTTGTGCTTATTGAAAAAATGGAAAACATACATGTATATATATGTTCTTTCCACTTAATCCCCTGCATACCTGTAAGGTAGGTTGTACTGCCATCCCCTTAGATGAGGAAATAGACAGATGTTATGTGACTTGCCCAAGATCACACAGCAGGTGGGAGCAGAGCTGGGATTTAACCCAGGCCTTTTGGTCTCGGAGCCTTTGCTTGCAGCCTCTGCATATACTGCCTTCCAGAGGAGGAGAAGATGAAAGATCACTGGAAATTCTTTCTATTTTCTGTTTCCCACAAAGCTAGCACATCTTATTCTGTTATTATGAACGCCAGTGAATGTTTGCATTTTTTAAAGACACGTTTTTAGAGCAATTTTAGGTTCACAGCAGAATTGAGACGGTACAAGGAAACTTTTTTATGCAGAGCTAACCCAGTTAATATTTTGTTATATATCCACTCAGCTTTTTTGGAGTATGTCAATCATATGTATATGTATATATGTATATGTATGTGTGAATGTATAACTTTTTCCCTGAACTGGGAACTCACTGTACATATAGCTTTATGACTTGCTTTTTTTCCACCCAGTTTTTCTACCTTAATGAAACTAGATTGTTTTAATGGCTCCAATAGCATTTTTTTTTGGTGTGACTACGCCGTAGTGTAACAGATCTTTTATTGTTGGCCGTTTTTACTTCTTTACTACTATAAGCGAGGCTTTTTGGTAAGTTCTTGTAAAGATGTCTTTGTTCTCCTGTCCTCCTGTCCTTTTTTTTTCTTATGGTAGTAAATTCCTAGGCTTGCATTGCTGGGTCAAAAGGCAGGCGCGTTGCACGTTTTGTGATACTCGTGGCCTGGGTCTGCTGGAAAGCCAGGACCCCGTCACATGCCCGCCATGTGTGTGCACGTGTACTTGTTTCCCAAACCCCCAGTGTCGCTGGGCATTGCCAGTATTTTAACCTCTGCCAGTCTGTTCAGCTGCAACAAGGGATTTCTCTTTGTTATTTTAATCTGCGTCTCTTTTCTTTTCTCCTCTCACCTTCCTTCTTGAGGAACTCCTGGGTAGCTTTTTGCCCTTGCTGCCTTGCTGCAAATGCTGTACCAGGTCTCTGGTCACCTCCGCGTGACTCAATCCAGGGTTAGTTCTCATTTCCCACTCACTTGCCTTGCAGACTAGATACAAGGAATCCATCCCTTCTCCTTGATGTACTCTTTTCACTTGGTTTTCAGGACACCACGCCCGGCAGACATTTTATCTTTCTCGTCACTCTTTTCCAGTCTCCTTTGCTGGTTTCCTCTTTGCCGGTCTGGGAACATTGGGATACCCCAAGTTGGCCTAGTCCTGAATCCACTTGTTAATTTACATCTCTTCCTTTCTTGATCTAATCTGGCCTCACGGCTTTAAATTTGGTCCGTACACCTACGACTCGCACCCTGGGCCTTTCCCCTGACAGCATGAGACTATGTTTCCAGGTGTCTAATCAGCATCCTCAAATTAACGTGTTAAAAGCTGAGCTACCAGCTTTCCCATGGCTTCCTCCACCTCAGGCAGCGGAGGTTTAGTGTTGCTCAGGCTGAAAACCTGGGTGTCCTCCTTGATGCCACTCTTTCTATTACAACCCACATCCGGTCCATCAGCATGTCCTGCCCACATTACCTTCAAGATACCTTCGAGGATGTGACCGTTTCTCCCCCTGACAGCTGCCGTCACCCATGTCCACCTCACCACCACTTCTCGACTCAGGAGGCAAAGGCCTCCTAACTGGTCTCCTTGCATCGTCTGCCTTTGCCTCCCTACGCTTCATTTTTGAGCCCAGCAGCCAGAATGATCCAACCTGTAAGTCAAATCACAGCACTCCTCCAGTGGTTGCCTATCTCACCGAAAGTGAAAACTGAAGTCCTTCCCAAACAGCCTAAAAAGCCTTCCCTGATCTTTCTGTCACCTCTCTGTTACCCCGTCTCAATCATTCCACCCTCACCAAACCACCTTCTGCACACAGGCCTCTGTGCTCTTTCTCCAACCCATTGCTGCTCTTGCCTCAGGGCCTTTGCACCGCCCTTACCTTCTTCCCAAAGTACTCTTCCTTGTGTGTCCTCATGCCTTTCTCCCTCACCCCTTCTAGCCTACTCAGATGTCACCTCAGTGAGGCCTTCCCTGATCAATTCAGTGATTTTTAAACATTTTACCATGTTATGCAGCACCACCGTGAACTTTCCCACCACCTCAATAAGATCCCTCGAGCTCACTTACCATTAGTTCCTGTTCCCACCCCTGCCCCCTGACAACCACTAAGCTGCTTCCTGTCTCTGTAGATTTGCCTTTTCTGGACATTTTATACAAATGGAATCATACATGTGTCCCTGACCAAACCATCTTAATTGCAGTTCCTCCCTACACAACATTGCCTATTCCTTTCCCTGCTTTATTTTCTTTTTTGCAGGATCCCCATATAATATACATTTTGTTCATTTATTTGACCTATTGTCCTCTATAGCTGGAATGTGGGGCAGGCATTGTTTGGTTTTCGTTACCTCTTGTACATCCCCTCACCCCTGTGCCTAGAACACAAAGAAGATACTAATAATAAAACATAATATATATAATATGATATAATATGTAATAGTGCATTATATATAATATACATATTTAATTAGACTAGTGAGGATGAACATCTTTTCGTGACTTAGGTTTTTGTGGCCAGTGCTGTGGCTGACCGCTGAGGCAGAGGTAGGACCAGGGCAGTGCTGGGTGCCCTCTCTAAGGAGGCATCAGGCAGAATCCATCCCCAGCCTCCAAATGCAAGCCTTTGTTTCATTTTACCGCAGTCCAGTTGCAGTTACATCAGTGACTCCTGTTCCCTTGATTGGCACCAGATGTCAGGCGTCGGGATTTAAAACTGTCTTTAATAGCCTTTGAAAAGCTCCCTGTGGGTTGCTTTCCATCATCATGCACCTCAGGCAGATACAGCCAAGCCAGAACCTCAAGGAATTCCCGAAGAAGCCAAGAGCCACCCCCTCCCCCCACACCAGCCCCCCAGCTTCTCAGAGTTACAGCCGGGCCCAGTTCGCGGCTTAAGCGTCGGTGGAGAGCTGGTCGAAAGAAAAGGTCCTTTTAGCCAGGAGTCTCGAAAGTAAACACACAGGCCCCTGCAACGCATGTTAAAACAGACCTGCTCTCTGTGTCACTAGCTGAGAGGCTGCCTTGTGAAACCTCACTGGAAGAAAGAAGAAAAGCTTTCTGTCAGGAAAGCCTTCTCCTGTACGTGGCTGCCTCAGTGTAGCCTGGAGTTTAAGGCTGCCTCCAGAGTGTTCTGTAAACTTACCAGCTTTGGGGGGCGGTCAGCCTCGTAGGAATGCCTGTTTGAGCAAAGAGTGATTCTACTCCTCACCACATGAATGCTGGCTGAGGCTGTCTTCTTTTTTCTTTTTCTGATGGTATATTGAGAACTTCTGCATTTTAATCCTCATTATGTGGTCAGAGAATTTTCCCCCTCTTTTTCTTTTTCTGTTTCTTTTCCATTATTATTATTATTTACATAAATTTATTTATTTATTTAGTTATTGGCTGCGTTGGGTCTTTGTTGCTGGGCACGGGCTTTCTCTAGTTGCAGAGAGCAGGGGCTACTCTTCATTGTGGTGGCCGGGCTCCTCATTGTGGTGGGTTCTCTTGTTGCGGAGCATGGGCTCTAGGCGCGCAGGCTTCAATAGTTGTGGCACACGAGCTCAGTAGTTGTGGCTTGTGGGCTCTAGAACGCATGCTCAGTAGTTGTGGTGCATGGGCTTAGTTGCTCTGCGGCATGTGGGATCTTCCCGGACCAGGGATCGAACCCGTGTCTCAACCACTGCACCACCAGGGAAGTCCTCTTTTTCTTTTTAGACTTATGAATTTGTCAGTGTTGGCTGGATCAGGGTTTTCTGTGACAGGAAAATTTCTTCTTTTCTGTAGGGCATTTTCTTAGGATTGTGAGAGGGGCCTGGGGGCAGGGGGCAGGTGGGATGGGTATGAAGTTTATTTTCCAGCATTCGCACAGTAAATCCCTTTGAGCACCGGGCTAGATGCTGGTGATGCAGCCGTGAACTAAGGCAGACATGGAATTGGGGATCTAGAGAGGAAAGCAGACAGACGTTGGACAGAGAACTGGTACAGACTGTTCCAGTTGTGACAGATACGACAGAGGAAAGTGCAGGGTGCTCTGGGAGTGTATCATCGAGGACTTAACCTAGCCTGGGGTCAGGGGCTGTCAAAGAAGGCTTCCCTGAGGAAGTGACACCAGGACTGCAGAAGGATGACAAGCGATTGTCCAGGCCAACAAGGAGAAAAGCATTCCAGGCTGAAGGAAGCGTTGAGGCAGGAAAGAGCTTGGTTCAGTCAAGTTACACAGAGAAGGCCCCTGGGGCCGGCCGGGCCTGGGCAGTGAGACAGCAGCTCAAGATTATGACCAACAATGGCAGGGAGGAGGCGCCCAAGCAGCGCTGTTCTGTAAAAACGTGTTGTGAGCCACAGACATAATTTACAGTTTTCTAGTAGCCACATTAAAGAAAGTAAAGACAGAAATAAACAGATGAAATTAGTTTTTTTTTAATTAATCAGTTAATTTATTGGCTGTGTTGGGTCTTTGTTGCTGTGAGCCGGCTTTCTCTAGTTGTGGTGAGCCGGGGCTACTCTTTGTTGCGGGCTTCTCATTACAGTGGCTTCTCTTGTTGCGGAACACGGGCTCTAGGTGCACGGGCTTCAGTAGTTGTGGCTCGAGGGCTCAATAGTTGCGGCTCACGGACTCTAGAGTGCAGGCTCAGTAGTTGTGGCACACGGGCTTAGCTGCTCTGCGGCATGTGGGTTCTTCCCAGACCAGAGATCGAACCCATGTCTCCTGCATTGGCAGGCGGATTCTTAACCAGTGTGCCACCAGGGAAGTCCCATGAAATTAGTTTTAATGACCTATTTTCTTTAGTCCAGTATATCCCAAATGTTATCATTTTCATATATGAGATCTGGTGTGTCATTTACACTTCCAGCACATGTCAGTCTGGACTGGCCACGTTTCTAATGCTCAGTGGCCACATGTGGCTTGTGGCCTCCATGTTGGACGGTGTATGTCTAGAGGTTAAGTTACTCAAGGAAGATTTGGGAGACTTTTCTTCTAAGTCGGGTTGTTAGTGTAGGTCTGTACTGTGCGTATGGTTCTAAAAACGTCTGCCATTCCTCTTAAGTCTGTCCCACGTGGCGCTGAGCCGTCTCCTGGAGGGCCCACGCTGCCTCTGATCATCACATTCCGCTTCTGAACTGACCTCTGTTACAGGCGTGAAATGGTGGCCTTGCAGAGCGCCCAGAACGGGTGATAGGAAAATGAGACTGTTGCCTGGATATGAGCTGTTTCCTTCCCCTTGCCAGAAACAAAACAAAACAAAACAAAACAAGTGTTTCTTCAAGAAACATTGCATCTGACGACGGGGCCTCTTCCTCGTGCCAGTTCCTTGAGAGTGGCTCCCGCCTGCCTGCCCGTCCGGTCTCCCAGGTTCTCCGGGAGACGCCGAGGCTGTTGGGGCCATACGAAGATTAGACCTCATTTATCTCATCGGGATGTCTGATTTTCTCTTTTCGTTTGGTCTTCCCGGATTCTAGGAGCATTTTTCTTAGAGCAGGAGACTTACTCTTGTAGGAGAGTGGTGAGTTGGGAGGGAAAGTGATCCTGGACCAGAGGAAGAATGCCACAGTTACACGAGCGGTACAGTCAGTGCCGTGGTCAGGTGCGGAGCAGAGATTTTCACTTTAGCGTCAGGCCCCACCTGGGGGATGCTGTTTATTATGTACAGACAGCAAATCACACATTTCTTTTCTTTTTTGATTAGTTAATTTATTTATTTATTGGCTGCGTTGGGTCTTTGTTGTTGCACACGGGCTTTCTCTAGTTGCGGCAAACAGGGGCTACTCTTCATTGTGGTGCATGGGCTTCTCATTGTAGTGGCTTCTCTTTTTGCGGAGCACGGGCTCTAGGCGTGTGGGCTTCAGTAGTTGCGGCACATGGCTCAATAGTTGTAGTGTACGGGCTTAGTTGCTTCACGGCATGTGGGATCTTCTTGGAGCAGGGGTGGAACCCATGTCCCCTGCATTGGCAGGCAGATTCTTAACCACTGCACCACCAGGGAAGTCCCCACAATTCTCAGAATATGATGTCTGTGTCTTCCCTCTCTCTCTCAATTAATTAATGTTTATTTACATGTGTATTACACAAATTCATTCTTTTGGAGCAGGGGACATCGTGGTAAAGGCTGAATTCCCTTTGAACGTGCTGCTCCCTCTATCCTAAAACCTTCCTCAACAGATAGATTGCTTCTGTATATATTTTTAAAGATTCTTAGGGTACTTTAAAAGTCAAAGGGCACAACTTGTGGGCCTAGGATGAACTCACTTTTGCACATGTAGTTTATATGTGTGTTTTTGTTCTGGTGTTTGCAATGTGATGACTTCATACAAAGCTGACGACAGTGACCTATGTCATGGGGAAGAGGTTTGGAATGTGTGTGCTTATGTCATATTTTGAATTTCTCCTTGAATTTTTTATAATAAACATGTTGTTTAAAAATTATAAATTAATATTATTTATTATGGAGCAAATATTATATAGCATAAATGAGGAAATTTTTAAACTTTTTATCATGGAAAATTTCAAAGATAAATAAAAGTAGAGAATCATATAATGAATAAATCATCTTGTACCCTTTACCCTCTTTTAACAATGAGGAAAACGTGTCCAGTTGTCTTTCATGCTTAGCCCCCACTTTTTGAGGGAGTATTTGAAAGCAAGTCTTAGACATCACGTCATTTCACTTGTAAACATTTCTGTATATATGTGTAACTGATATTGGAAATTGAGGAAAAATATATTCACTGTGTAGATAATGGAAATTTTGAAAGTAAGAAGCCTTTATTTCATAATCTGACTCTTCAAACACAGCTTATTATTTTTCTTTTGTTCATTTCTCTTTTTGCCCTTCTACATAATTACTTTTACAAGGTTTTAATAATAGGGTGCTTTCTATAACTTCATTTTTTTAAGAACATTTTAGTGTAAATGATTTTCCATGTGTTGTACACTCTTCATGAGCATTAACCCACATTTTAGTTGTGGTGTAATATTTCACTCATCTGAAACTGTAATTTTTAGAAAGCCATTTTTGGGGTTTTTGTTTTGTTTTGTTTTGGCTGCACTGCGTGGCCTGCGGGATCTTAGCTCTCCAACCAGACATTGAACCCAGGCCCTCGGCAGTGAAAGTGTGGAGTCCCAACAACTGGACCACCAGAGAATTCCCGGAAACCGTTTTTTAAAAAGTGGAATTTTTAAAAATTGTGAAGTGATTACCACAATAAGTTTAGTGCACCTTCATCATCTCAGATAGATACAGGGAAAAAAAAAGGAAGAAGGAAATGGTGGGGATTTTTTCCCCCTTGTGATGAGAACTTTTAGGATTTCCTGCCTTAGCATCTTTCCAGTATACCATACAGCAGTGTTAACTGTTGTCACCACGTTGTGCATCACATCCCCGGTGCTTATTTATCCTACATCTGGAAGTTTGTGTACTTTTTGACTACCTTCATCCAATTCCTCCACTCTGCTGATTTTTAAAAAGCAGAACCTTAACCATGAAAGTTCTCTTCTAGCTGGGCTCCTACATTTTGCTATTCGGAGATGGTTGAAAAGGAGGTTTGTTCACTGAAAGCCTATCTCTACCGTGTTTACAAACACGGCCTTGATTCTGTGCAACAGGGAGAGGCGGTGTGGTCGCCGAGGTTCTCTAAGGGCGTGGAGCATGGATGAGCTGCTAAGATGTGCCTTGTCTAGGAGTCCTCGGGATTAATGGGTGACGAGGACTTCTCCCCACTTGGTGAAGAGGAGCTCTAATGACAAGGCAGCAGTAACTAGTGAGAACTGACAGTGTATTCTAAAGATGTAACTTTCCCAGATCTGTATTTATTTCCTCTAAATCACTTAAAAAACTTAAAAATAGGCTATACTGTAGCTTGACAAGCAGTGAGATTCACCAAGACAGATGAGGCTTTTTGTTTCCTGTATTAAGAGGACCCTCAATTGATTCAAAAGGGACTCTGTCTATAATATACCTTATTAGATAGATAACTAATGAATAGCCGGTTCTGAAGTGTATACGTGTGTGCGGTTTTTTGTTTTTTGTTTTTTAAGTAAAGAAAAGCATGTGTAGCTGCAGGGGCTTGGGCTGTAGAACACTGGGACCCTGAAACAGGAGAAATAAGGATGGTCATGATTGACGAATCTGTCGTGCACCGAAATGAGGATGCATGTACTGAATCTTTCCTCTGTCGTTCTTGTGGTTGGAGGCGAGCTGTCCCCCTTCCTCCCATCTGAAGGGCAAACCCTCCATCCACGCTTTGGAGCCCACCCTCTCCTGCCTTCTCAGGACTCCTTTCTGACTTTCCTCCTACCTCTCTGACTGTTCTTCTCTGTCTTCTTTGCAAGATCATCTTTATCTGTTTGACTATTAACTGAGTTTCCTACCGTTGCATCCTCTTCTTCTGTTTTCACATTCCCATCTTCTTTATGCATAACCATCCTGTGCAGGTGACCCATAGGTTTTAATCTCCAGCCTTGATTAAAAACCATTACGATTAAAAACCTTTCCTCTGAGCTCTGTCCCCAACACTGTCTCCTTGTGAATACGTCAGAAGCACCTCAAATACAGTATGTTCAAATCTGAACTCATCCCTTCTCGCGGGACCTGGTCCTCTTCCAGCGTTCCATGTCTCAGTGTGTAGATCCTCCATTTGTCCAGTTAAGTAAGTTGGAAACCCAGGAGTTGTCTTTGACCCCTCCACCCTGCCTGCCCACTCTCTTTGCTGATCTGTTTCCAGGTTCTCTTGGTTCTTACCTTTGCGAGTCTGCCCCCTTCTAACAGCTCCACCTCTGCTGGTCTGGTTCCTTCCTGTGGCCACCTGTCTGCTCTGCCTGCATCTATTCTTACTTCCCTCCAGTCTGTTTTACACAGTGTAGAATGATTTTGGCCATCATGAAGCTGATGTCACACCTTGGTTAAAAACTGTTAGGTACCACGCTGCTGCTCTTAGGATAGAGAAAAACTCTTCAACATGATGGGCCCCCAAGCCACTGCCAGGTCTGGCCACCACCTGCTCTCCTACCCCATTTGGATCACATCCTATTTCAGCCCCATTCATCTTTGTTCAGTTTCCCAGATGCATCTTGTTCATTGTGCCACAGGGCCTTTGCACATGGTATTTTCTCTACCCATAGTGGTCTTCTTCCCCAATCTGCTTCACCCCGCAGCCTGCTAGCTCTCTGCCTGAAATTTCAGATCACAGTTGAGTTGTCAGCTCCTCAGGAAACTTTTCCTGATGCCCTGACTAGGCCAAATATGCTCATGGGAAATAAGGTCTCTTGCATGAAATCTGTTTCATAGTTGCAACTTTACATTTCTTTGTGAGGTTATTTAATTACTTCTGTTTCTCCCACTGACTTGTGAGGTTTCTAAAAGCAAGAGACTATGTCTGTTTTCATTCTTCATTATAACGCAGCTTTTAACACAGTGTCAGGCAGAGAGTGGATGCCCAGAAAATGCTTCTTGAACGAATGTGCAAGAAAAAAAGGAGAAAAATAAAAGTTTACAAACTGACTTTGTAAAATGAAGCTCTTTGCATTTTTAGAGGAGTTAATGCAACCCTCAGTCAACCAAGACTTTAATTTAGAGATGGTTAAGGATGCATTCCCAGCAGCAGCCTACAGAAGTGGCTTCAAGGCCAGGGTAGACTCTTCCTTACACTGTGTGTTCTGGGAAGACTCAGCTAAGGCATGAGTGATGGAGCCAAGGGAAGGTGGGGTGAAGCAGAGTCAACATTGGTACCCCAACAAAAATGCCAGTGTTCACAACCTGCTGCCCGCTTGGTAGAAGAGGCTTTCTCTTGTTGGGTTCTGGCTAAGGTTGGAAGCCAAAGAGACATCGTAACAGTAAAACCTGGAAGCCTCTGGCTTCCTTTACTGAGAAGGGAACGTGAAAGAGCATTCTCTGTAAACCTGGGGTAGCCTCCAGCCTGTGTGTGTCTGAGTTAACGGGGAGCCGGGGAAGGGAAAGGAGACTGTTTACTCTCTGCCCTTCTGGAATTTCCTCAGGTCCCGTTCATCTGTGCACCAGTGTTTCACAGCTAGGTGTAGAATGAACAGTGACCTGTTAATGAATGCCCTGCTTATTTTCACTTTCTTTTGATGGGCCTATGGGATCGAGGGCAGGAGGAGGCAGGAAGAAGGAGGTTTGTTTGTTCCACGGAACAGCTCTGTTAAGGCCAAATAAATCACATCTTCATTGGGCTTCTGAGGCTCTTGGCCCAAGAGTACTTGGTCTCCCTTAAAAGTATCCTACTTTGTGTCCTGTTTTGTTTTTCTCAAATTTCCAGGTAAATCCTTACCTTTGTATTCTGAGTTAGGAAGAAAAAGGGAAGAAACTATTTTTTCCTCCTAAAAGATATAAGCGTATACATACACATACATTTTGGTGGTGTGAGAGTAGGGAGGGGCAGTGATGACAGGAAATTCTAAAGCAGAAAGTTCTTGCATTTACTGCAATGAAACTGTCCAGGCAGGGCTTCTGGATTTAACTGAATTGCATCATAGGGGTACAGTTTGGCAGTTTTGGTTCATGTAGTTTTTTTTCTTATGTTGGAATGAGGAAGGCAGCTTCTGTGCCTTATTTATCTATACTTATTGGTACCATATGCAAAAAGCATATTAAAAAGTCCAAGTCAGGAAAGGGAAAAAGTAACTCTTAGAAAAATATTACTCATCCTTGTTACACGTAACAACTCTTCCCAATAGGAAATTATTAACCTGAAGCCTCTTGCAAATCTGAGGCTTTTAAGTAAGGGAAAATAAGAGCTGGAACTACTCCCTAAGCAGCTTGATTGTATATTTTCTGCCTTTTCATATTTCAAAATGTGTATGTAATGTTGAATTTGTGTGGGTTTTTTAGTTTGCAGTCACTGTTTGTTCCTTAGCTATGCTAGCCTGAAAAAGAAAAGCTATTATGGAAAATGTCAAACATACACAAAGTGGAAGGAATAGTCCATGAACCACTAGGTGCCCATCACTCATATCCACAGCTGGCTACAGATGGCCACGCCCACCCCACTCCCCACGGGGTGATTTTTACATAAATCTTAGGTATGTTTCATTTACAAATATTTCAGTATTGGTCTCTTAAAATCCATAACCATGATGCCCACTTATTTTGTCTCATCAAATATTCAGAGCGTTTTAAACGTTTCCTCAGTTGTCTTCAAAATTATTTCCCCCCACCATTGGTTTGTTTGAATCAGGACCCAAACAGGATTGATAAGTCTCTTAAGTCTCTACCCTTGCGCCACCCCCCCCCCCGCCCCCCACCAGGGATGGAACCCGGGCCCTTGGCAATGAAAGCTTGGAGTCCTAACCACCGGACCGCCAAGGAATTCCCTCTCAAGTCTCTTTTAACCACTATGTTCTCCTTCCTCTTTTTACCCCTTACAATTCATTGTTGAAGAAACTGGACAGTTTGTCCTGTAGTTTCCCACATTTTGGATTTTGCTTTTGTGTCCCTGAAGCATATTTTAACATGTTGCCTCTGTTTCCTGTAATTTCATACCTATTGAGATCTAAATCTAGAGACTTGATCTGATCCAGGTTCTTATTTTTTTCTTTTTAATGAGGTGGTATGTGCTTCCACCAGGAAGCACCTTATGTTTTCTCGTCTCTGCTGGTGTGCCAGCTTTTAAAGGGATCTCCTGGAGCAGTCCTTGAGGGTTTTCCTAATTCCTTCCCCCTAGCTTCTAATCTCCAACCCTACCGCTGTCTGTCGACCTCCATAAAGTAGTGTTATAAGGTATTGGTAACCAGTGGGTATTTAGAAGAGAAGTATGTTTGCTGAAGGTAGCATGATCTCAGGACCTTGGCTTTTTCGGAGGAACTGAACTCGCTTGCCAGCGGAATATTTTCATTATATATGTTCCACTTGGTCGTAATTGAATCTGACTTCCTCCAGCCATGCTGTAAGTTGGCATTTTTTGCAGCCCCTGCCTGTGATTTGCCCAAAGCTTTGATTCCGAGAGCCTGTTGGGCCCATGGGGCATTGTCGGCATGCTTGATGGGGAGCTGTGGGGCTTTCCTAACATGTGCTGGAAAGGAGGAAAAGGGCGAGTCTCCCTTGGGCACCCTGTTCCTGGAAGACACTGCCATCACTTGGCCCAAGCCAACAGCTGCTCCTGCCTGGAAGGTTGCGGTGACTTCCTCCCTGGTCGTCTTCTTCCTCTCTAGCGCCCCCTGCAGCCAAAGTGCCTGTGCTGCAACGGAAGTCACATCCCTTCCTTGCTCGTAAGCCTCTAATGGCTCCGGATCTCACGCAGAGTAAACTCCAGCGACTTTGCAAGGGCTCCGAGGCCTTCCTTGCGAGGTTCCAGTTTCCCACCACTCTCAGCTCCTGGTCCTCTCTTTCCTCATCCACTCCAGCCACACCGGCCTCCCTGCCATTCCTTAGACCTGCCAGGCGTGCCACCATCTACAGGGGCCTCTGAGTCTTATTCTCTCTCTGCCTAGGATGTCCTTCCTCCAGATACTTAAACGGTTCTCCTGCCTCATCCTTCTTTAAGTCTTTGCTCCGTTGTCACTTTCCTGGTGAGACTTTCTCACCACCCCAGACCACGAGCTTTCCATCCCTTCACCTCCTTTCTTTTTTTTTTCCCTATTGCATTTGCCACTAACAGATTATGCAGTTTACTTTAAAAGCAAAAACAAAAAACTTTGCTTCGTGTCTGTTTGCCCCAACTAGAATATAAACACCCAGGGGCACAGCTTTTTGTCTGTTCTGTGCCTGCTGAATCTCAGTGACCAGAAGAGAGGGTGCTTGCTACACGCGTGTGAACTGCCATGACCACAGATGGAGCAGGGCCAGATAAGGCTGAGGGTGGTTGGTGAGTCTCCTATGCTCAGTCTGGTTCTAGTTCTGGAACTCGACTTACTACACCCAGCTTTTCATCAGTTTCTTGATTTTTGAGCAGTAGCTGAAAAGGCCGGGGAAGACCTGGTGGAAGAGAAAGGCCCTTTGTAGAGTCAGCGGCGTGGCTGCAGTGAAACCCGAGGTCCTCAGGGGCGAGGTGGCAGATGCTGCTATTTATAGCTCAGATTCCAGTATATGTTTTCCAGCCACAGTTACTCCTTTCAGCCTCCCCTGTATGCTCAAGCCTGTCACTCAGTTAGCTAATGGTTTCTTTAGTTCTATTATGCATTGTAGGGCTCCCTGGCTCAGGTGTTTTTGTTTTCGTTTTTGTTTTTTTAAGAGAATAATAGAGTGTTCTGTTCTCAGAGCCTTAATTTTTTAATAGCCTTGCCAATTAAAAAAAATTCCTTTCCTAACTTTTGATCATGCAGTTTTCCAACGTATAAAAGAATCAAAAGAATAACACAGTACACGCCCAAATGCCCTTCACCGAGAACCAACACTTGTTAAGATTTTGCTGCATTTGTTTTACCTATACGTGTGAGCCTGTGGGTGTGTGTGTGTTTTCCTGAACCACTTGAAGGTAAACTGCAGACATCATGACACGTCACTCTTGAAAACTTGAGCCTGTTCTCCTACAGGACCATTTGAGAATAAGTGCAGATATCATCATAATCTACTCTTGGGTCTCCCAAAAATGAGACCATTCCTAAGTACAGCTACAGTACCATTATTGAACCTAAGAAAATGAATAGTAATTCTGGACATCATTCAATATCCAGTCTGGGTGCAAATTTCTCTGCTCGTCCCAAGAATGTATTTTTCAAACCAAGGTTTAGCCAAAATTCATGCAAGGTATTGGTACTTATGTTCCTTTAAATCTGAAAGAGTCTTCTTCCTGCCTGCCCCTACTCCCCTTTTAAATTTATTTAATGACATTGACTTTTCAAGGAGTCTGGGATAGTTACTGTATGGATGTCCCATATCCTGGGTTGATCGGATTACTTCCTCACCATATCACTGAATTTATTCCTCTATCCCCTTATTTCATGTAAATTGGGAAGGAGGTTTAGAGGCTTCATTGGATTCAGGTTAAATGCTTTTGCAAGAAGACTTTAAAAGTGATGTTGTGTACTTCATCCAGTATCACGTCAGGAAGCATGTGAGTGTTAGGTTGTCTTGCTCTTAGTGACCTTTAGTTCGATCGCTTGGTTATGACACTGATGGCCAGAGGTCTTTCAGAACTGTTTCTCTTTTTATTTATTTATTTATTTATTTATTGGCTGTGTTGGGTCTTCGTGGCTGTGTGCGGGCTTTCTCTAGTTGCGGGGAGCAGGGGCCACTCTTCGTTGCGATGCATGGGCTTCTTATTGCGGTGGCTTCTCTTGTTGCAGAGCATGGGCTCAGGCATGTGGGCTTCAGTAGTTGTGGCACGTGGGCTCAATAGTTGTGGCTTGTGGGCTCTAGAGTGCAGGCTCTATAGTTGTGGCACATGGGCTTAGTAGCTCTGCGGCATGTGGGATCTTCCCTGGACCAGGGCTCGAACCTGTGTTTCCTGCATTGGCAGGCGGATTCTTAACCACTGAGCCACCAGGGAAGCTCTGTTTCTCTTTTTAGTAAATAGAAAAGTAGAGGGTTATGTTCCCAAAAGCTTAGTTTAAAGAAAAAAGATCTCCCCTGTCACTGGCTCTTTTTGAAGGTCAAATGTGTCTCCAAGAGTTGCAAGGTAACTTCCAACCCTGTATGCTGGACATGATAAGCGGGTAAACCAGACAGAAGAGCTAGGTTGGAGCCTTGAGATGAGGCCATGGAGAGAAAAATGCAGGCTGTGCCCCTGGCTTTGTCAGAGAGCCACGGCAAGGTGGCTGTTAGGAGGTTGAAATTAGCAGCAAGAGGTCTTGGGCTCCTCCAGCTTCCTGTTGAACATTATTATTCCTCTAGAAAGGAGGCGAAAGGTACCCACACTCCATCTGTAATGTGATAGCCTCTGAGATACCAAGAAGGGAATCGAGGAGCCCTTCTAGAATGCTCACCTCAGCACGTTTCTGAGAGTGGGGTACTGGGCATCTTTAGGAAGGTTCCTAGATACAGGATGGGAGGACCATTTGTCCTTGCGATGGGTATGTGGCTGATCTTGGAAGATTTTTGCTGACTTTGGAGTTTGTTGCTGAAACCTGAAAAAGGCTTGGAACGGTCAGGAGAAGATTGAGTATACAGGGAACAAGTTAGATGGAGAGAAATCGGGACTCTTCACCCTAAAAACAGGAGAGTCAACAGGGAGATAATAAAAATGACAGTTTATTAGGAACTTACCAGGTGCTGTTTAATTCATTACATATTCCCTGAAAAATGTGTTCTTACTGCTCCTCTTTTGCAAGTAGAGAGACCAATGCTCAAGTTCAGTAATTTATGTCATACTGCATAGTGCTATAGAACTGAGATTGGAATCCAGTGTGCCTGACTGGTATCCTCCCTCGACCTCTGTGCTCTGCTGCCTGCTAGGGACTTACACGCTGGATCTCGGTATGATAGAATAGGGAGATGTGCCTCGACTTTAAGAAAATAAATAAACATTTATTACCTCATAGTTCCAGTGAGTCAGGTTTTGGGAGTGGCTTAGCTGGGCAGTCTGGCCTGGGATCTTCCACGAGGTTGCACTGGATACACTGGCTGGGCGGTAATCATCTGAGAGCTAGACCAGGGCTGGAAGGATCCATTTCCAAGCTAGCTCATTTGCATGGCTGGCAAGTGGTGCTTCCGGTTGAAAGGCCTCAGTTCTTTCCCCCTCTCTTGGACTTTTGAAGGAGGTAGTTTTCAGATTACAAGTGTTCTTTTATAGAAATATTTGGAACTCACCAAGCCCCTTAGTGAAACTGACTGGAAACAGACTCAGAAGGATTTGGAGAGATCCCTTACAGGGAAGAAAGGTTAAGCGGAGAGAGGGCTTAAAAACCTGAAGGATAACTGGTTTCTACCTTATTATCAGGAGCTTACAAACTTGAAGGATAACTGATTTCTACCTTATTATAGTAGGTCCTTGAATGGATCGAGACTTTTCTTTTTTCCTCTGGCTAAGTTCTTAAAGGGCTGCATCAGTTTCTTAGAGAGATGCAGGGCAGACTTTTTTGGTGGGGGGAGCTTGTCTCTAGGAAATGGAGATAGTTATTTATACATACCCTGCCTTGTTCTAGAAAACCAGCTTATAATAATACAGTAGCAACTAAGAGAGAAAATGAAGTGGCGGTTTGATGGGTGGTGTGGGTGGGGAGGGAGGTTGGACTATGTGGCACTTTCCTGGTCTGGCTTTGTAAGATGTGGGCAGGCATGGAAGGACTGCATACTATTTGGAAATCCTCATAAACGCTGCTCTTTCTTGGTAATTATTGAATGGCCCTGAGCTGGAGGCTATGGGTCCTCCGCAGGAACTGGATGGAGGCCATTCGGTGCAGGCAGGCGTGGTGGGTGGGGTCGGGGGGGTGTGTGCAGCCGTTTCCAGCCCGCCTAGGGTTTGGTGCCTCTGCCTCACGTCCGTTAGTTCTGTTTCTTGTTTGCCCACAGGGCTGAATATACCTGGTGTTCCGGGGGCTGGGTGACTCTGAGCTGCCTTCTCACCTGACTCACGGAGCCAGGTGTCGACTAGTCTCTCCCTGTGGGACTCACCTGGGACCGAGTAACTGTGGGGCTGACTTGCTTGTGGAACGTTCATTGTTTTAAACTTTTTTCCTCCTTATTTCAAAGCGAAACCTTTTCAGGACTGAAAATTTAAAAAACAACGTTTTAGCCCAAATAATGAGTCCCTGCAATCCTTTATCTAGAGATGACTCCCAGTAACTTTTCCTTATCAAGTCTCCTGACCTGTTTCAATTCTTTTCCCCACCACTCTTTGTATGGGTGCAGGATGCTGCTTGTAACTGCTTTCTTCCTCCGTATGCCGTCGGTATCTCTTACTCTTTTCTCACGGTCCTGCAGGTATAAGCAAACAAATAAATCATATAGCAATTACCTAGCGAACATAATGATACCAAATGTTTAGAAAAAAACGAGTGCGGCCATTCCCACCAGCCTGATGCAGCAGGGACAATTAGGCATCCTCCTTCCTGTTTCTTTTTCCATGCCACAGGACAAGTTTGAAGATGCAGAAAAATGTTGCCAGGGGAGCCAGAGTCAGTGAAGTGGGAGCTTATAATTTACAGAATCTTTACTCGGTGTGCCCTTCTTTTGTCCATCTACGTTGCTTTCTGTGTCCAACAGTGGAGAACACGCAGCTGACCCTGAACCTGCAGACAGAGAACAAAGGCGGTGTTGTCTCGGGTGGTGAGCTGACAATTTTCCTGGACGGGCCGACTGTTGATCTGGGAAGCGTGCCTAATGGCAGTGCCGTGACGGACGGTGAGTGCCACCCTGCTCCCCAGGGCTGTTCCGGGACTGGGTGGGGCGGAGTGGGGCAGGGCAGAGGCGGTGCCCAGAGCTTGGTTCTCTACCAGGTATCTGGGTTTGGGTACTGCTCAGCCAGCCCTGATTCTTCTTAGAATCGTGCATCACAATCAGAACATGATTTTTCAAGGACTGGTTTCTAATAAAAGACCAAAGTAAATGTCAAGGCTTTGTAAACGTGTTGTTGTTTTGGTTTGAGAGCTGAGAAAAACATCTTTTCATCCCACACGGACTTTGGAAAATAAAACATCTTTATTAAATGTTACTTGGGCCCGTTTTTCTTCTTCCCAATCCAATTAAACTTCCTGGGGAGCTTCAGAGTGTCTTTTATGAGACGGTCTTGGTTGGGAAAGGGGAACTGTGTGTCTCAGAGATTCACACTAGCTGAATTCAGGCAAGAAGTGGGGAAATTGGAGAGTGTCTCCTGCTCTGTCCCGAATGTGGGCAGTTTGTTTCTTTTCATCTGGTTTGAAATTAGGCGCTTTTGGATCTAGCAGGAAGTTATTTCATGAAGTCTGAGGTCTGAAATGGGTTGGCTCTCTCCATAATTTTTCTCATTAAATGTGATGTAACTATGGCACCTTCCAGGCCCCGAGCAGGCTTTCTGCAGCTTCAGGAGGTGGGATTTGAATTCTATTTTAAGGGCATTTGGGTGGAATCTCAGTGATTGCATGGACCTTAACTGCTGAGAAATCCTCCCTCCATTGGACTGCATGGTGCTTGGGGCACTTTTGGTGCATGTAGAAAAACCCGCATCCTTCACTCATTCGGCACATGCATCCACAATTGAGCTCCTGGTATGTACCAGCTCTTGGACCAGGTGTTAGCCAGATGGCAGGGGCAAAATTCACATGGTCTCTACTCCCTCCAGTTTGTGATCTACTGGCAGCGACAGGGGGTGTGAGACATCAAACGAGTAATCGCACAGGTAGTTATATAGCTGTAACTGTGAACAAAAGCTACGAAGGGAGAGTACTGGGTGGTATGTGATTCCTCTACCTTAGGGGGATCTCATTTAAATTGGGGGGCCAGGGAGAGTTCTCTGAGGAAGCTAAGGCCTGCTGGAGTATGAGGAGTTTCGGCAGGCTAAGGTGGGGGTGTGGAGTGCAGGGGTGGCTGAGTAAGAGGTGGAGGGGTCTCACGTGCAGAGGATCTGAGGTGGGAGCGAGCGTGGCCTGCAGTGGGTACACAGGCAGCCAGGGCAGCTGGACCGTGGGGAGTGAGGAGCGTGGTGGGAGGTGAGGCCAGTCAGATCACACAGCCTTGAAGACCTTGATAAGGATTTTAAACCTCAACCTAAGCTTAAGCAGAACGCTGTCGAGGGGTTTTTAATCAGGAGAGGGTCATGATTAGATTTGGATCAAATCTGATTTGGCTTTTTAAAAGCTCTCTGGTTGCTCTGTGGAGAGATGCCCCCACTTTGCATGGCCAGCATCTATCCTGTGTCTCACAGGGTGTGGTTCATTTAACGTATAAGGCAACATCCTTGTAAGTGCCGTAGACGTTCTTGAAGGTCTTGGGGAAGAAGAGCTATTTCCCAGGTTTGAGCCCCTCTGTCCCATGGCCCCAGCCAGATCTCACCTGTCCGTCCCTGTCCTTGTGATGCTGGCAGTTGCAGCATGCTGGACCATTGGTGTCCCCCCCTGGGTGGGTAACTCTAAAACACGCAGTTAGCGCTGCTCCTACACCCACATCTCCAACAGTGGTGTGAGCGTCTCAACGTTTCCGTCTTTTCTTGTGATGGATCCCTTTTCCAGGTTCACAGCCGCCTTCGAGAGAATCCAGCGGGACAGCTGTCGCTTCAGAGAACCGGCACCAGCCCCCCAGCACAAACTGCTTTGGTGGGAGATCCCGGTAAGACACCTCCCTCCCTCCTTGTGAACGAGGAGGAGCCTGGAACTCGCTGAGAGCTCTTGAAAACATGCTGGGAAGTGGTGAGGAACAAAGTATGTCAGAAACTGTTGGAAATTTCCAGAGAGCTTATCACTGACTTATAAGTATGTTAAGATGGCCCAGAGGGGAATACAAAACTCAGGATTCTTGGAAGGGTCAAGGGTTCCTTGACAAAGGTTGGGACTGACTGAATTGCTTATTTGGCTGAGAGGAATTGTTGAACAGAGCCTGACTGCCTTGTTTTGCATCAGGTACAACGGCCAGAGTTATCCTTCCAGGAAGCACATAGGAACACTTAGAGGAGTGGTTCCTTGTATGTGAAATTTTCTGCCCGTACACTTCTGTTTGTGGGGGTGATCCACGATTCCCTTTGGAGCATTGGTTAAGACCTCCCGCCCTCAGAGTCTGAGCTGTGTTATATTTGTTATATACATCACAAATGACTTAATTTTATTTACTGACATTCCCATCTTATACCTGTGTTAATGGTGCAAACTCATCTCCACAGCCACTGAATTCCCAGGCAGGGGAATAGTTTTAAGTGTATTAGAGAGATGGGGAGGGGCTTGGGAACCTGTTTTATTGTTTATTACAATGTACAAAATCCCCAGACATTTTAAGGAAATTTTAAGGAGAAGAATCATATGGAATGTAGTTTGTAAACTGCTATCTGCAGAGAGCAGGCGAATAACTGGTAAAAATCCTCCCAAACAAGTCCCAGGAAGTGGGGGAATAATGCTTTAAGAAACAGAGCGTATTTTAGCCAATACCCACAGCATCTGGAAAGATCCATCTGAGGACAGCCTTCAGCCTCTCTGGATTTGCGTGTTTTGAGAGTTTCTGAATGCCTGGCAGGTGTCAGGAAGAAGAGAGGGTTGGACGTTTGGATCTTTTGTCTACAGCATCATTAGAAGCAGAGGTGCTGTTTCCCTGTCATCTTTTCTCCAAGCCTCTGCAAAGGTCTTACCTCACACCCTGAAGACTAGTCATCTAGTGAGTCACAGGGAAGAGTGACTAGTAAGTTGGGATAACTAGTTGAGTCTCGCAGGGTAGGGACCAACAATATAATTGGCAAATTTTGTATCAACAGAGGCATGATTGGCACCCAGAGCTAAAGAAAACAGAACCTCTTCAGTGGCGAGTAGCTGGTGGAGAGGACACCTCAGGTGTTCACTCTGAGAGCAATGCCCTCTTAGCTCTGCCACTAGTAACTGCCATCTTGGTCTTTTAGCTGACTTGAAAAACTGGTGTCAAACACAACTGATGTGACTTAATTTGGGGCTGGAAATCAGTGTTCAGCTCTTAACAGGTTTGGACTTAAGTTCTTTTTTAAAAAAAATTTATTTATTGGCTGCATTGGGTTTTTGTTACTACGCGCAGGCTTTTTCCAGTTGCGGAGAGAGGCGATTACTCTTCATTGCGTTGCGCGGACTTCTCATTGTGGTGACTTCTCTTGTTGCAGAGCATGGGCTCTAGGCGTGTGGGCTTCAGTAGTTGTGGCTCGCAGGCTCTAGAGCACAGGCTCAGTAGTTGTGGCGCATGGGCTTCGTTGCTCCGCTGCATGTGGAATCTTCCTGGACCAGGGCTTGAACCCGTGTCCCCCGCATTGGCAGGTGGATTCTTAACCACTGTGCCACCCAGGAAGCCCTGGACTTAAGTTCTTGACCTGTTTGTGGCTCTTTGAAGTTCTCTAGTTGATGGACCTTAAAATTTGCATATCTGGTTATCACTTCTTTGCCGTTATTTATGTTGAGGATTCTTGACTGATACAGCAGCAGCTAGACTTCAATAGAAAATTGGATGCATTTTTGCCCATATCACATGGCAGACATTCAATGATAGTTAATTGTTAGCGGGCACAGTGCCTTCTAGGTAGCTGAAGCTATGTGGGAGTCCTCCTCCATCTATCCAGCTACTGCAGCATTTTCCATGCATGGCCTGTGAATTTTCACAGGCCTCTGCCATCTAAGTATTTATGGTGTGTTCGCATGGAACCTGCTGCCATTCAGCAGCAGACACTTTTGGATGTATGGCCCAAAGGCAGTCTCATCCCTAAGAACCCCCTCTCTCCGTTGCTGCTGCATTTATGAAGGTCACCATGCACACAGGGGGTAGCAGGGTAGCCTGCTGGATGAGTGTGGAGCTCTGGAATCAGATGTAGATTGAATCCCGGCCTGTCATTTACTTGCTATACGATATTGGACAAGTCACTGAACTTCTCAGCCTCTCGTTTTTCTCAGGTGTGAAATGGGGACGTCACCTATTTTCCTCACAGGGTCATTGTAGGAATAAACTGAGATGAGTTATGTCAGTCTGAGGGCCTTGCACACTGCAAGTGCTCAGTGAAGGTGGCCGGGAGTTGTATCTGGAGACTATCTTCTGCCCCCCACTTCCCCACCCCCCAAACCTGGAAAGTATGGCTTGATTGAAGCATTCCTGTCCACGAGACTGCAGTTAGGAGGCTGGTGAATCAAACCTTCAGGATACAGGGACAGTCCTCCGTTGTCCTTGGTTTCCTGTGGCAGAGAGAATGACGGGCTTCTGCCTGTCGCCTCCCAGACTAAATATTTAGCTTCCGCCGTCTGAAGGGTAGGTTTTTCTTGGACTTGGGTGCTATTCTCCATGATCAAAGGTGCTCTGATGTGCCCGTGGAGGTGAAGATTACAATGTAAAAGCAGCCTTTTCCTCTCCTTCCCCGGCTTTATAAAGCCATAGAACTGGAACCGTGAAAGAGTTTTATCTTAAAGGTTCACCTACCCAGGTTCATCCAGCAGAGCTACCGTGTGCTTGCTAAACAAGGCCTCACAGGTCCGTCTCGTACTGGGGTCTTTCTCACTCTTTAGGGATCATCGGGTGAAACACCTCTAGCTGTTTTGCCATCTGGGCTGTCACATAGAAGCCAGCTCGGGATCGCCACCCACGGCATAAATTTATCAGCCGACAGATCACGTTAGTATCCAGCGGGTGGGTCTGGCCGAGTAAAGAAAGAGTTAACGTCGTACGTTGTTGTTTAGTCCTGCCGTGAAATGCTGTCCCATAGCAAACCTGGGGGGAAGATAGTTGCATCGGTGCGGTGGAATCTCAGAAACATAATGTTGAATAAGAGCGACAAATCACAGAAAAAACATATAGTCTGATGTCGTTTGTATAAAGTTTAAAAATGTAAATTGAAACCATGTATTTTTTATGGGTACCTTCCTAGGTGGTAAAACTATAAAAAAATGGACGGGAATATTAATTCACCCTGAATTCAGGAGAATGGTTGTCAATGGTAGGTTTAATGAGGAAAAAGCACAATGAAAGTTTCTGGGTGCGGGGGATGCTATTTCTTAGCCCTGGGTGTTCATTTTATTATTTTAAAATTAAATTTATTTATTTATTTTTGTTGGCTGCGTTGGGTCTTCATTGCTATGCGCGGGCTTTCTCTAGTTGTGACGAGTGGGGGCTACTTATTCTTCATTGGGGTGCACGGGCTTCTCATTCTGGCAGCTTCTCTTGTTGCGGAGCACAGGCTCTAGGTGCACGGGCTTCATTAGTTGTGGCACATGGGTTTAGTTGCTCCGTGGCATGTGGGATCTTCCTGGACCAGGGCTTGAACCCGTGTACCCTGCACCGGCAGGTGGATTCTTAACCACTGGGCCACCAGGGAAGTCCGCTATTATTCTTTTTTCAACTGAATAGATACTTAATATATTCTTCGGTTTACATGGTGTATTTCAGAATACGAAAGCTATCGGCCACCACCCTAGGTAAACTGAACGCTGATGGTTTTAGGTTGGAGAAATTGTTGGCTGCCATCGAGGCAGACAGATTTCAGAACGTAGGGTTTCTCCAGGCTCGATAATGACCACTCACGTCTCTTCTGCCCAGCTTATCTTCATAGCAGCGGAGCCAGTGATTCTAAGGCAATGCCCCACGCTGGCCTTGCCGGCTGTGCTCCTTTTACTTAGACATCTGAGGGGGGAGAATTTAGTTTGGGCCTTGGGAAAGGGTTGCAGATGAAAGCTGGTCACTGCCAGATCACGTGTCAGAATAGCACTCATCTTGGTGGCCCTGATACCGGTTGGTGTTTGGAGCGGGGACCGTTCGTGGCGTACCCAGCGCTCTGTCTGTGAGTGTGCCGCCCTGCCCTGCGTCCTCAGCCAGCATTCCTTGCTCCAGTGTGTTATGGAGCCCCCTGGGAGAGTGTGTGCTAGCTGGCACAGGGAGGGCCTACCACACCCTTTAATAATCCCCCAGTGTTTCTTTAATTTTGCTGGAATGAGGGCCAGCTTGGGAACCGTGCCTAAGTCAATTCGGGTTTTGCAGATCTCATGTGTGCCCGGTGTCGTGCACACATCGCCTTGCACGGGGCTTGCCAGAAGCATGGTGTCTGCTCTCCACAGTGAGCGCACAGCCTGCGTGGCATACCTGACGTATGTGAAGCGGCGAGCACCATGGGAAGCTCAGAGGCAGGAGAGATGAGCGTGTGGAAAGGGAGAGACAGGAGAGGGCGGGTGGGAGTTTGCAGAGAGACTCTTATCCGCTGTCCAAGCGTTCAGTACAGTATCTTTGGGGCTAACACCTTGAAGGTGCTAACTAGTGAACTAGAGACGCTAACAGTGGGGTGGACGTGGAGGGGAGAAGAACCCAGCAAGGGGATCCACGTTGGTACTGGCAGCTCTCTTCAGAGCTACTGTTAGGTTAGAAGTGATTGTGAAATTGCGGACTGCAGGTGGAAAGCCAGGACGTTGGGGTCCCTCTGTGGTTTGCTGATTCGTCATCACCTGTGATTTTATCCCTCCTCCCCAGCTATTACATGGAGCCAGGGAGTTAAGGTGACATCAATTAATGGGTGATGCCGCTGCCCCAAGCACTGCCTTAAGATTTCTTCTGACTTGGATAACTAGCTCCTCCATCTAGAATCCCTGTAGATTTTCCTTTGTCATACAGGGAAATGGTACCAATGAATGGAAAAATGCGTTGAATTTACTTTTAGGTTCTTAAAGTTTTTCATTAATAGGCCTGAAAAACTGTGAAAGGGATCTTGGTTAAGAAGCTAGATATGGAGGCTTAAATAATTTTTCTTTATTATGTATTATGTACATATTTATTGTAAGAGTATAAGTGAATGTGCATGAGTGAGTGGGTGAGTGTGTGTGTGTGTGTGTGTGTGTGTGTGTGTGTGTGTGTGTGTGTGTGTGTGTGTTTGGTGTGAAGGGCTGCAGGCCTCCGTCCCCCATCAGCTGTCAGTACTGGGCAGTGTTGGTCAGAATCTGCATTTTAACAAGCTCCCATGTGATTCTTTTACATGTGAAAGTTCAGACCCTCCTATAATAGAGTTTTTATGCACTCTTTTCCTCTCTCCCTTTTTATATCCTGCTTTGATGAAAACACATCAGATTTATTGACTCCCTTGCCTTGGCACCAGTGACCTCTGGTGATTAAAAAGAGCTGTAATCTCAGAGACGTAGAAAGGCCCAAGGTCTCTGGTGAGCTCTAAATAGCTCATCAGCTGTGTCTGCAGACAGCCTAGCCCAGAAAGGAAAGAAAAATAAACTTAACCGGGCGTGAGGCTGCTGGGAATACTGCTGGGAACACTGCTGGGAGCCCTGGGAGGGCCAGCGGGGACTGAGAAGCAAAGCTAATGGGGAACGGGGGGTGGACGGGAACTGAGCCTTTGGGCACTGGGCTGCTCTCTGTCATTGTTGGCCACTGCCACCTGTCCTTCCAATGCGATGACTAAAGGCTACTTGATTTGGAGCTGTAGTCACGTGGAGATGTCACCGTCAGCACAACACTGAACCAAGCTTCTTTACAGTTTCCATTCAGGCCTCCCCCCCAAAAGCTTTTACCTAAAATCTAACTGTAGCCTCATTATGATTGCTGGGGAAGAGAAAGGAGTAAGAAAAGGAATGTGTGTAATTTATTTACACACATTCCTTGATAACTAAGACCTGGTCCCTATACACAAGGAGCTTGCAGGGCTCTCTTCCGATCAGGTGGTGTGTAAGGAATAGGGTTGAGACTGTAGACAGGCGCCCCGCTGTGTTCTCAAAGGCAGACATCGAAAAGTCATCCTGGAGATTAATTACATATTCATTTATATGTTAATTTATTAATTTTGCACTAATTAAAATTATGCGTTATACATTATTGTACTTTTTTGTTTGTGTTTGGTCGCACCGTGAGGCTTGCAGGATCTTAGTTCCCTGACCAGGGGTCGCCTGGCGGTGAAAACGTGGAGTCCTAACCACTGGACTGCAAGGGGATTCCCTCTTTTTTTTTTTGTGGCACACGGGCTTAGTTGTTCCGTGGCATGTGGAATCTTCCCAGGGCAGGGCTCGAACCCGTGTCCCCTGCATTGGCAGGCGGATTCTTTACCACTGCGCCACCTAGGAAGTCCTGGGGGGATTCCCTCTTGCATGTTTATTTATTCATACCCATCTATTTCATTGGTCTTTATTGGGCATTTCTTCTGTACGAGCCTAGAGAGGCACGGCATGTGCCAGAAAGTAAAGCCGGTGTCTGCAGTTGGAGGCAGTATTCGTTCCACAGACATGAATGCCTGGCCATGAACTTGGTTGTGGTGATAAAAAGATGAAAAGTCATGGCCCCTGACATCAAGGACTGGCATCTAGTAGGAGAACAGATACACAGGAGACAATTCTAGCTTCGTGCAATGGACCCCTTAGTGATGGTGAGTGTTAAGATAGTGGAAAGTTTACCTAAATCCACCTGGGGTGGGGTTAGGGGGAAACCTCACACACTTGAGCTGGACTTTGAAGGCGTTTTCAGACCAGTGAAGTGGGGGTAGGGGAAGTCACTCAGGCTGAGGGAGCAGCGTGGGCAAAGGTGATCAAGGATAAGAGAACTTGGCACATTTGAGGACATATTAGTCATTTGGTAACATTGACACATAAGATATTCAGGATGATAGCCAAAGCATACCATGGTTTGCAGGTCCAATCCAGGCTGCCAGCCGTTTGTTTGTTTGTTTGTTTAGAGCAGTGTTAGGTTCACAGCAAAACAGTAGCAGGTACAGAGATTTCCCATATACCACTTGCCCCCATGTACACACAGCCTCCCCTGCTGTCAGCATCCCACACTAGAGCAGTACATTTTGTTACAGTCATTGAACCTAGATTGGCACATCATTATGCCAAATGATAATGGGGGACTTTATCCCCCAGCGTCCATAGTTTGTATTAGGGTTCACTCTTGGTGTCGTACACTTTGTGAGTTTTGACAAATGTATAGTGACATGCATCCACCATTATCGTTTTATACAGAATACTTTCAGTGCTCTCAAAATCTCCTGTGTTCTGCCTATTCATCCCTCCCTCCCTATATTTAAAGAAAATTTTTCTAAAGAACTTTTATTGAGATATAATTGATGTACAATAAACTGCGTATATTTAACGTGTACAATTTGATATTTTTTTCTTATTAGTAATGTATATACGGCAATCCCAATCTCCCAATTCATCCCACCCCACCCCACCCCCACCCCCTACTTTCCCCGCTTGGTGTCCATATGTTTGTCCCTCCCTCCCTATTAATTCCCAGCAACCACCGATCCTTTTACTGTCTACACAGTTTTGCCTTTTCTAGAATGTCATATGACTGCAATCATAAATTTTTTCGCTCAGATTGGCTCCTTTTACTTAGTAATTTGCATTTGAGATTCCTCCATGTCTTTTCATGGCTTGATAGCGCATTTGTTTTTTAGCGCGGAATAAAATTCCGTTATTTGGATGTACCATGGTTTATTTATCCACTCACATAGTGAAGGAAATCTTGGTTGCTTCTGAGTTTTGACAGTTAATGAATATAGCTGCTATAAACATCTGTGCAGGTTTTTCTGTGGACATGGTTTCAGCTCCTTTGGGTAAACACCAAGGAGATCAATTGCTAGATTGTTAAGAGTGTAAGAGTACGTTTAATTTTGTGAGAAATTGCCAAACTGTCTTTCAAAACGGCTGTACCATCTTACATCCCCACCAGCAGTGAGTGAGAGTTCCTGCTGCTCCACATCCTCACCTGCGTTCGGTGTTGTCAGTGTTCCAGATTTTGGCCGTTCTGATAGGCGTGCAGTGGTATCTGATTTGCATTTCCCTGATGACATACGACGTAGAGCACGTTTTCATATACTTACTTGCCATCTGTATATCTTCATTGGTGAGGTGTCTGCTCAGGTCTTTGGCCCATTTTTTTTTTCCAACCAATTTTCTCCCTTGTTTTAAAAAGAAATTAATTAATTAATTATTTGGCTGCATTGGGTCTTCATTGCTGCGCGCAGGCTTTCTCTAGTTGTGGTGAGTGGGGGTTACTCTTCGTTGTGGTGCACAGGCTTCTCATTGCAGTGGCTTCTCTTGTTGCGGAGCATGGGCTCTAGGCGCATGGGCTTCAGTAGTTGTGGCACACGGGCTTAGTTGCTATGTAGCATGTGGGAGCTTCCCGGAGCAGGGATCAAACCCGTGTCCCCTGCATTGGCAGGCGGATTCTTAACCACTGCACCACCGGGGAAGTCCCTTTTGCCCATTTTTTAAATCAGATTTTTCCTTTCCTTATTGTTGAGTTTTAAGAGTTCTGTATATATTTTGGATAACAGTCCTTTATCAGATATGTCTTTTGCAAATATTTTCTTCCAGTCTGTGTCTTGTCTCCTTATTCTCTTGACCACCTCTTTTTGTAAGTAACATTTTGTTTGAATACAGCTATACTCATTCATTTACATATTATCTATGGCTACTTTCACACTACAGTGGCAGAGTTAAATGGTTGTGACAGAGATGATACGGTCTGCAAAGCCTAAAATATTCAATATCTGGCCCTTTACAGAATGCAGATCCCTGCTGTGGGAGATGGTAGGACGGTGAGACCAGTTCACAAAGGGTTAGGCTTTGCTGAGGACTTCAGATTTTGTACTTTGGAGGTAGGGAGGCACTGAATTCTGAGCAGGGGCACATTGTGCTATTTCTGTGGCGAATGCTTCAGGTAAGTATCTGCTGGATGCATTTGAAGTTGTATCAGTTAGGTTCATTGCAGGAAACAGAAACCACCCAAGGTATTTTGGACTGAAAGGAACTTAATATGGGGAATTAGGTGTTCATAAAAGTCACTGGGTGGGCTGGAGGAGAAATGAGTCCCTCCCCATTCTTGGTCCCAAGGTCATAGTTGTGTGGCTGCAATCCAGGTGTCAGGAAACTGCTGCCCCTACAGCCACCTCACATGCATGAAGTGGTGCCCAGGCAGTGAGGCAGGGATTCTCCAGAGCCCCTGCCAGCCATCACCACCACCAGAAGAATGGTCTCTCCCTTCCTTTTGCTTCCCAAATCTCCCACAAGAGCTTCTTATTGGTGCAACGAAAACCACTTCCAGAACCTAAATGCATGGTAGTCTGGGAGTGTTCTAGCCCCTGCAGTGAGGGGACAGCGGAAGGGACACATGCAGAAAGAAGAAGGTAGGATTGTCTGTCATAGTGGAGGTTGAGGCTGGACTCACGGGCTAGTAGGAGGACTGCTGTGGGAATTGGTGAAATAGGAGTGGATGACTAGCTGTGGGTGGTGGCAGATTAGAGAGGAAATGGGAGAAATGCCTAGGAGGTGTAATCATTGAGCAGGACTAGGTGACTCACTAGTGAGACAGGGTGGAGGATGGGGAGGCATATAGGGGACTCCCAGGCTCTTGGATTGTGATGCCATTCACGGAGATGAGAAATGCAGGAGGGGAGCCGTTTATGAAGATGTCACTTTAAAGTGGTCTGCCCCATAATGGCTGTGACTGTTGCCCAGCAGGCTCTGTGGAACAGTGTACTGGGTGGCTCTGGGGCAGAGTCGTTCCCCTGAGAGTGTATCCACAGGAGGAGAAATGCAAGCCAAACCTAGGAGATACAGAGCAAAACAAAATGTATTCCTGAGGTTGAACAACGGAGCCGATATAAAGGTCACCACAATTTAGGGGAAATTTCTACTTTAACCAGATACTAGAATCTATATCTGGATTCTGGGTCTTCTCAATCCTAGAAAATTGTGATTGAAAGGGAAAGAGTTTAGAAAGAAGCCAGTACAGAGTATGGGTCTCAGAGAAAGGACTCTTTAGTCGTGGGAGCTTGGGCAGTTTGGGTGTGTGATGATGGACAATCGGAACAGAACTGACTGCAAATGCTTTGGGCAGATGTGGATGGCGGGGAAAAGGGTTGCCAAAGCCATGGTGTTTGTAGCTGTGGTTTGGTGAGATGAGGTTAGACTTTTCCTTTAGGATTCTGTTGGCACTGGATGGCTCCTTTTGAAAGCGCCAAGGTCTATGGAAGTGGGGATTGGGGTTTGGTTTAGTGACTGGCTTTATGATGGCATGCTCCATGACCTAAATAGAACAACTCCTTTCAAACACTGGAACAATTCTATATTTAGGTTTTTCATTTTGCATTAGGTAAAAATAGTCACAGAACTGAGCACAGAATTTATATTGCTTTATTCCCTACACATCACAGCGTTTCCTGCAGTTGTTTTGTACCCATAACCTATTGAAAATATAGTGACGATATTAGTCTCAATATTCTCTGGGTCTCCCATCCTTACCTCTATTTATGTATTAGCTCGCTTCATTCTGGCATCTTCTATCATTCAGCCAAAATTATAGCCACAAAGGCCCAGCTGACCTGTCTGCAGACTTGACTTTGTGGATTCGTCCTTTCTGGAGAAGTTTCCTGCCTTGGCGTCTATAGTAATGTGGAATCCTGGAGCGTTCCTCTTTTTTCTGGTTTTATTGATGTTTATTATTTAAAAAACAAATTCTATCCATGTGAAAACATATATAAATATATACATAACCACAGGATGCACTATTAAATAATATGGTCAAGAGAGGTATTGTTAAGAAGGTGACCTGTAAGCAGAGACTTAAAGAAGGTGAGGGATTTATCCGTGAGGCTATCTCAGGGAACAGTGTTGGGCAGAGGAGCGGCTCTTGCAAAAGAACTGAGCTGGGAGAGTGCCGTGGGAGTTGGAAGAGGCCAGTCTGGCTGTAGTGGAGGGAGTGAAGGGAAACTAGGAGGAGGCGACGGCCGTTAACAGGTAGGGCCAGGTTATATCCATGAATGTCTGCTTATGTATTTCAAGGCTGTTTTCTTGGATCCAATATACAGATTTGAAGGACGTCTTACGGGCAGATTGAACTTTTTAATCCTTATCTTGTGATCCTCTCTTTTCCTAGAGATTTTTCTCTTAAAATTTATTTGTTCTGAGCAATAAAAAGGAACAGCCTACAACAACATGCGTGACTCAAAAGCATTATGCTAAGTGCAAGAAGCCAGACACAAAAGGCTACACTGTATGTGATTTCATTTAAATAACATTCTGGAAAAGGCAAAATTATCAGAACAGAGATCAGTCAGCAGATGTTGGGAATTGAGGGGAGGGATTGACTGCCAAAGGCACCAAGAAATTTTGGGGGGCGATGGAAGTTTTATGTCTTGACTGTGGTAGTGGTAACACGATTGTATACACTTGTTAAGACTCATTAAACTGTACCCTCAAAAAGGGTGAATTTGACTATATGTATTAATAAGGTATGCCTCAATTTTTAAAATCATTTAAAAAATCCATTTGGTTTGACATTAGCCTAGCTTCTCCAGCTTCTTTTTGTTTTGTATTTTCTCAGCATATTTTCCCCCACCCATTTAGTTTCAGCCTTTTTTTAAAAATAAATTTATTTATTTGTTTGTTTATTTTATTGGCTGTGTTGGGTCTTTGTTGCTGGGCACAGGCTTTCTCTAGTGAGCAGGGGCTGCTCTTCCATGTGGTGCTCAGGCTTCTTACTGTGGTGTCTTCTCTTGTCACAGAGCACGGGGTCTAGGTGTGCGGGCTTCAGTAGTTGTGGCTTGTGGGCTTTAGAGCGCAGGCTCAGTAGTTGTGGCACACAGGCTTAGTTGCTCCGTGGCCTGTGGGATCTTCCCGGACCAGGGATGGAACCCATGTCCCCTGCATTGGCAGGTGAATTCTTAACCACTGCACCACCAGGGAAGCCCAGTTTCAGCCTTTTTGATCCTTACACATGGGATGGTGTTGCTTACAACATCATTTAACTGGATTTTTAACAAATAGTAGGAGATAGGTGGGAGGTTGGGAGAAATAGGTGAAGGGGATTAAGAGGTGCAGAACTCCAGTTATAAGATAAATAAGTCACAGTGATGTATGTACAACATAGGGGGTATAGTCAATAATATTGTCATCACTTTGCATGGTGACAAATGGTGACTAGACTTATTGTGGTGATCAATTTGGAATGTACGTAAATGTGGAACCACTATGTTGTGTACCTGAAACTAATGTAATTTACATGACAACTATATTTCAATTAAAAAAAAAGATTAGGGCTTCCTAGGTGGCGCAGTGGTTAAGAATCCGCCTGCCAATGCAGGGGACACAGGTTCGATCCCTGCTCCAGGAAGATCCCACATGCCATGGAGCAACTAAGCCCGTGTGCCAAAAAAAAAAAAAAAAAAAATAGTGAGGAAAAAAAAAAAAAAAAGATTAAAAAAAAGCCCCAAACCAGTATGATACCTTTTATCTTTAAACTGTCATGGTGAGTCCATTTACGTTTCTTGTGCTTCTCAGTATCTTTGGAGTTTTCTCCAAAGACGGTATCTTTTCATCCTCTTGCCTTTTAGTTGCTGTCTGTCCTGCCTTCTTTGTTTCCCTTCGCTAAGCTCACTTTCCACCTTAAGCCTCTGGCCTGCCTTTTCATTGTCTTGATGAGTTGAAGGTATCTTGGCTCACTGATGATTTGATAATGGAGTGTGAAATTCTGCACCTACCAGCGTAAAGAGAACAAGAATTTCTTCCCTGGCTCCCTCTCTGAAGATTTTCTGTTTGGACTTGGACTTGACTTGGGCTTTTGTGGCACATCTGTGTGTCGGGCCTACTTTGTGTGCTTATAAGTGGCCTTTGAAGGTACAACTTTAAAATGAGGAAATGACAACGCTTTTTACCATGAAGTTAGTGAAAGTCTAGAGTAGGAGATGGTATGAATAATTGTTATTTTGTGAAGGAGAAGGGGAGATGAGGACATGGTTGGTTTTGTTCTTTTTCTTTAAAAATTTACTTAAAAATTTTTACCTTAAAAAAAAGTAATCAAAAAGCTTTATTTTAAATCGCATTATACAGTTTTGCTTTACACTTAGAAAAGGATGATGACCTGGGGACTCCTGAGGAGTTAGTTTTCCTTTCCCATCTACAGCACTCTTTTGTTTTTGGAGATGGGGAGGGGTACAGGGGGAGTGGTACTGAGTTCTCAGCCAAACTCATCTGGGCCTTATGCATCTTTGTGTCCCTACCAGGGCCTAGAATAGTGCTCTGCTGCACGTAGCAGCAGCTCAATAAATCCTTGTTGAGTTGAAAGAGTCTTGTGTTCCTGCTTCTCACTTGCCAGGACGTCGGGGTGGGTCTTGCTACTGGTTTACATTCCTTGGCACCCCGACTCCCTGAGAAGTGATGGTTTCAGGGGCACAGGGTACAGGGGAGACTTTTTATCAGGACGGCCTTGTGCTTTCCAAGGCTTAGCCAGACCTCCAAGAGCGTAGTGGGTTCCCACTGCCTGCTCCATGTCTCCTGTTCCTCCTGTTTTTTTCTTCATGATTGATTTTTTTACTTTGAACCCTTTTCATGGACTGTTCTTTTCAAATCCTTGCAACTTTTAAGGTTAACATTGGAATCAGAGATAGATTGACACATAAATATGTCTTGTTTGGAAAAAGGATGGGTAAAGTCTGGTGCCTGAACTCTACAAGGAAAGAATGTTACTTACCCGCTAAAAGCAGTAATGTCCCACATATATATAGCTGTTCTAATCCCCAAATGATAGTTGAATGTGAGGAATGTGTGTCTCATAAAGGACATTTCAGATCACGGAAATACATCCCTATGAGATGAGCACTGATTCCATAGGGCATCGCTGTCTCTGTATAAGGCCTTCTAACTAGAGTGAGGTAGGGTGCTCAGCAAGACTTTGGGCTGAGGCTATTACCTAGCCGTATAGCTGTTGTTGTTTTTAATATTTATTTTTATTTGTTTGTTTGGTTGTGCCAGGTCTTAGTTGCGGCAGGCAGGCTCCTTAGTTGTGGCTCACCAGCTCCTTTGTTGAGGCATGCAAAGTCTTAGTTGCAGCAAGCATGTGGGATCTAGTTGCCTGACCAGGGATCAAACCCGGGCTCCCTTACATTGGGAGTGCGGAGTCTTAACCACTGTGCCACCAGGGAAGTCCCTGTATATTTGAAAATTAGTATCTTCTTCTGTGAAAACTGACATTTATTTGTACTGAGGATGTATTAGTTTTCAACTGCTGTGTAACAAATCACCACAAATTGAGGGCTTAAAACAGCATCATTTATGAGCTCCCAGTTCTGCAGGTCAGAAGACCAGGACATCATGGCTGGCCGGCTGGCTGGTCTCCTCAGGGTCTCACAAGGCCAAAATCAAGGGCTCAGCAGGGCTGTATGCTTATCTGAAAGCTAAGGAAGAATTTACTTCAAAGCTCATTTGAGTCATTGACTGAGTCATTATAGGACTGAGTTCCCATTTCCTTGCTGGCTTTCAACTGGGTCCTCACTCAGCTCCTTAAGGTGACCCACGTTTCTTCTCATATCTGCACCCCCACCCTAGTCCCCTGCCCATCATCCAGCTTGCAAGCGTGTGTCATATTTCCCTTGTGCTTTGAATCTCTCTGATTTTCTCTTCTGCCCTCCACTTCTGACAACTGCTGGAGAAAGTGCTCTGCTTTGGGGTGTTTATGTCATTAGATCAGGCCTAGCGGGATGATGTCCCTTCTTAAGGCCAGCTGTGCCCATATATTATCATAATATTATCATACATTATTATGGTGATACCGTGTGCCATATAATAACATGATCAAGGGTGTGCCATGTCATCGTGCTCCCTGGTTTTAGGCATTAGGGTGGAGTGTCTTTGGGAGGAGGGGCGTTTTAGAAATTCTGCCTACCACAGAAGGTATCCCTCTTAATTCCCATGTTTAATCCCTTGCCTAGTCTTCACCTGTTGGAGAGCGCTTGAAAATCATAGCTAGAACAACAACAGCAGCAAAAACCCCATGATAAATAAAATTTGATTGGATTCGGGGATTGTCTTGCAATTTTAGTATATGTATTGGGATGAAATGGGCCATGATTTTTATTTGTAGACCCTGATACTAGAGAATGTTTTTACATGATGTTGAGGGCTAACCTTTCTGGAAGACACTAGCTCTGACACTTCTCAGTACCTGGTAAATTGTGGATTCCGTCTCTTGGCGCGGATTCCATTCTTTAAAGGGGTGGTGGGAGCTGGAGAGGTGAGGAGTGACTGGTTGCCAGGAACATGGGAAGTATTAGAGATTACAGGCCCAAGAGCACTTTTGTGCTTGAGAGCTTGCTTCTTTTATTCATTCAGCAAATGTTTCTATATGCCTGCTGTGGGGCCAAGCACATGCTAGGTGCTGGTTATACAAAGGTACACAAAACAGATGAGGCCCCACCCTCAGGGGCCTTGTTGAAGTCAGACATTAAACAGATAAACATATAGTCACAAATGGAAGTGCCATAAAAGAAAAGGTTAGAGTGCTGTGTGAGAGGATTCAAGGGAATTTAGTGCAGCCTGGAAGGTGAGGGACATTTAGACTAAGATCTGGATGAGGAGCCAACTGGGTAAAGAGTCCAGAGAAGAGGATGCCAGCCTAGTAGATCAGCGAAGGCTCTGAATTTTCCTTGGGAGAAGTTTAGAGGGAGGTTTGGAGGACTATCCTTTGAACACATTCTTTTAGGAGCTTACCTCCCTCCTGCTGAATCCCTGCCTTTGTGATTTGTTGTCAGAACACTTAGAAATAACACCCCGTGTACTGTCATCGCTGCTACCGCAGTGTCCCCTGTGGTCCTTTCCGGTGTGGGGCTGTAGCAGAGGGACACTCAGGGCTGGGCCAGGTTCAAACAAGATGTGATGCTGGTAAGAAGAAGGTGGAGATACGTTTCTGGCCCACCTGTAGCAGAAGCTGGAGCTCCGTATTCAGGGTCAGCCCTGTGCAGCGTCTCGCCTGTCGGTGGAGGTTGATGGCCCACCATGCCCGTCTCCTGAGCTGCTAGAGCATCCCGTGCCCTTGTACCATCTCAGGACGTGAGACAAATAAGTCAGGGGCTGTTCTCTGTGTTCAAGGAACCGCAGGTTATCCCCTGCTGCCCCAGGTGGGGGTGGGGTGGAACAAGACAGTGACTGCTTCCCCTGGGCTTCATCTCTTGTTCAAGCTTAGGAGGGTGTTTGAGTGTTCTTTTCAGTGAAGCCCAAGATACAACCTGGAATGAGGTGAGGTGAGTCAAAATTTATTGTATTTTCTCTCTTCAAATGAATTTTTTTAGTCTCAGAAAGCTGCCACCATTGAGAAGTTTGCCCTATACTCCAGGTTGGGCAAAAGTAAATCACTTGTCTTTCTGTCACGTAGAATGGACTTGGCAGCAGTTTTATTTTTACCTTTCCTGTCATTTCTGAGGCTGGCAGCTATAGGTAGGGTGTGGAGTAGAGCCGTAAATTACCCTTGGAATGACTCAAATGGTCCCATTTTTAACTCTTAATTGTGCCTTTCCCTTTCCACCCCCTCCTATCCCTACCCCATCCCCTCCACTTTTGAACGAGAAGGCAGAACTGAGGCGGCTGTAGGTGGGAGCAGCTTTGCTTAGTAACGCCTCTCTGGATGATGGAAACCGTTTCTTTTCCCATCACCGCTTCCCATTTTTTCCTCCATGTTTCTATTTTAAGTGGCTGGGGTTTTTTTTGGTGGTTTTGTTTTTTGTGTGTGTTTTTTTTTTTTTTTGCTGGTTCTTTTACTGGAAACCAGCCGAGCCTCACTCAGTTTTGTTTCCATGCTGCTATTAAAAGACAATACCCAGTTAAGAGGACTGGGAGGAGGGGCCGCCCTCTTGGTTCTCGTCATCCAGGCAAAAATCGGTTCCTTGGATTGGAGTGTGAGAAGAGTTTTAAATTATTAGGCAATTTTAACTTCTGTGTCTGGGTTTTTGTTTTTGTTTTTTTTAATTTAAATGGAGGAAAACCCCAATATCAGTGATTCTACCCTGAAACTTCTCTTTTGCTCAGCTAATGAGCCTGAATTCTGAGGTCAAAGAACCTCCCTTTAGTATTCTGGGCCTCTTTTACCAAGATAGAAAAATATGCTTGGCACTTGGTATCCGGTCAGCAATGAATTCTTGACATTTGGGAGAGATGTGTCCCCAGGCTTTAAAGAATCCCTGTATTTATTAATACAGAGTGTTTGTAGAGTCCTGAGTATTACCTAAATCACATTCTTATCAAGGTTCTTGTTTTCTGGGGTTTTTTTTTGGGGTGGGGGGAGGGCATGTCCTTATACCATAAGTTACCTGCCTTTTAAAACTCTTCCTTACTTTAATTTTTCCTCGCGTGATGAGCTGTTTTTGTGGTGACTGAAGCACACAAATTGCTTTTTATAATTATGAAGATAGGTTTATGGAGGTATACAGTAAAATGCACCCTATGCAATATACAGTTTGACAAAAGTATAGAATCTGGTAACCACTACCATAATCAAGATAAAGTTTCATCTCCCCCAGAAGTTCCCTCATGCCCCTTTGTAGTCAGCCCCTACTTCTGCCTCCAGCTACTGGCAGATACTAATTGTTTCCTTTCCCTACAGTTTTACTCCCTTCTAAATGTCATAAAAATAGATGGATATACTCTGTAGCCTTTTGTGTCTGTCTTCTTCCACTTAGCACATTTGTGAATCATGGTGTTGTTGCATCATCAGCAGTTCATTACCTTTATTTGCTAAGTAGTATTTCACTGTATGGATGTACCACAGTCTGTCTGTTCATTCACCAGCTTGAGTTGTTTATGGTTTTGGAAATTATGAATGAAGTCACTATTAACACTTGCCTACAGGTTTTGTGTAAACGTGTTTTCATTTCTCTTGCATAAATACCTAGGCGTAGGATTGCTGGCTTGTATGCTAAGTGCATGTTTAACTTTATAAGAAACTAGCAAACTCTTTCCCAAAGTGATGGTACCATGTTGTGTTCCCTCCAGCAATGTTTGAGAGTCCCAGGTGCTTTGCGTTCTCACCAGCACTGTTACTGTCAGGTTTTTGTGTTTTGTTTGCGTGTGTGTGTGTGTGTGTGTGTGTGTGTGTGTGTGTGTGTGTGTGATATTTTGTTTTGTTTTGTTTTCACTTTGTTCATTCTAACAGTTCTGTGATGGTACCTAATTGTGGTTTTATTTTGCATTCCCTAGTGACTAATGATGTTGAGCATCTTTCATATGTTTATTTGGTGTTTGTAGAGCTTCTGTTTTAAAATCCTTCAATTATATTTATTGGTTTATTCTTTTTATTATTGAGTTTTGAGAGTCTTTTCTTAGATATAAATCCTTTATCAGATATGTATTTTGCAAATAATTTTTCCCAGTCGAGAGCCTGTCTTTTCATTTTCTTGATAGTCTCTTTGAAAGAGCAGGAGTTTTGAATTTTGATGAAGCCACTAACTGCTTTTTAAATCCATTTCCTCATAAAGGATACGATAGACTTATTAATCCCAAATTCTGAGCCACCACCAAATTTTGAATTTCATTTTTTAATTTAGCAAAAACTTTTGTTTTTCTGTCACATGAGCCATCACTTTTTTTTTGACTCTTCATTTTGTTTTCGTTTACATTACTGATACTAGGGTTGGCTTTTTTTTTTTTTTTAAACAAAGTTTTGTTTTGTTTAATTACTCCGCCTGAACTATTGCACATGTGATGATGACCGACAAAGCTGCCCTGGGTGACAACGCCAGGTCATCAGCCAGGCTCACTCACTAGCCAGGTGGCTCCCACGCGCTGGCATTGTAGGGTGTGATGCACATTTGTGTCTGAGCAGAATTACAAATCACTGCATTTCCACTAAAATGTAAGCTCCTTGAGGTCAGGGACTCTTTCTGTGTTGTTGCTAACCCTAGCACAGGGCCTAATGATCAGAAAATAATGATTGAATGCAGTTTACCGGCCTTCATGAAGGGCGATGCAGGGTGTCCCGCAACATCCGAGGCTGCAGCTCTCAGGGTCAGCTGAGGACCAAGGCCAACGCTGTGAATGTTGAATGGCAAGGGGCAGCCAAGCGCCCTCTCCTGGGGACTTCACCTGCATCAGATTGCTTTCCGGAATGTGGAGAGAGAGTCCCAGGGCTCTGACCTTGACTGGCATTCCTTAGGGAGGCCTTAGTTTCTGAGGGAGGAAGCGCACACAAGCATTCTGAGAGGCACATGGTGTAGTGAGAGCCGAGTCTCTATTAACCAGGTGACTTAAAACCATCTTGGAGTTTTGCCGTTTTGCCTTCTTCTGACTGCCCCAGGGGCTGCATAGCTCCTCCTTCCTGCTCCTCACATGGTGGCGGGATGAGGCCAAGGTTGAAGTCATGGGCAGAGCCGAAGCCAGGCCGCCTGTGGCGGAGCCCGGCTCATCTCCACCCCATCACCCTGCTTGTGTCCTGGTACTGTTTTGGCTTATGGTGTGTGGTTTCAGCATTTGGGCCAGCTTTTCATCATGACACAGTCCCATCTTTTAAGGGTTGAGTGAGCCCTCCCAAAGAGGAAACTACTGAAGAGAAGGTTTTCCTCAAATGTTGAGGCCTTCTCTCCCTTCTAAGAGTCTTATTTTAAAGGTAATTCAAGAGTAGAAGAGTGGAAGCTCCAGATTTAGGACAAGGGAAGAATCTGAGGGAAGGGTGTGTGTGTGTGTGTGTGTGTGTGTGTGTGTGTGTGTGTGTGTGTGTGTGTGTGTTGTGGGCGGGTGGCGGGGTGGCCGTGGGCCACGGGCAGGGAGGTGGCAATTCACACAAAGTGGTCCCAGCTGCCCCTGGTTTATGGGCTAATCCCGGCTCTGCTCCAGCCTGTCATTCAGGGTAAGCTGCTGTCATTAGTGGTTGAACATTTCTGAAAGTATTCTCTCTCAACTCTGACCGCACACCCTTTCAGGGAAGGGAGGGGAAGGGAGGGAATGGCAAGGAAAGTAATGGGACCCACCCTGCTGTCACGCCCAGCTGCCCTGAAGAGGGACGAGGAGCCCAGGGGACTAGAAGTAATCACGGGCCTGTCAGAGCCCATGCGTGTGACACAGCCAGTGTCGCATTTTCTGCACTGCCCCACGCAGCCTGCTGCGCCTGGAGGGGTACAGGTCTCTGCTGTGGGCTGTGAGTACCAAATCACGGAGGCTTTTTACTTTTGTCCTTTTAAGGGGATTCTTGGCTGAAATAAACCTTCTATTAACCAATTTGATCTCCCTCAAGCTCTCTGCCCTCAACACATATACACACATTCACCAGTGGCTAACGACCATCTTTCCCTTTGGAACTACTCTGTATTCATTCTGTATTCGATGAGGACTTGTGGTAAAATGCTCAATACGAATATTCCTTCCCATGGAGTAGGGACTCTGAAGTATTTTTCTTGACTAAGGTGTGGTTGACAGCTTTGATTTATGAAATTAGCTCAGGGAGAAATAAGGTGGAAAAAGAGAGTCCAAATTAAATCTTTATTTCCACTGCGCAGCCGTGCCCTCTCTATCCATTTTTAACTGCCACGCAATATTAGGTGCGAAGGACTCCAGGGTTTGCTAGGTTTCTTTTTCTTCTTCTTCTTCCTTTTCTTTCCTTCCTTCCTTCCTTCTCCTCCTCCTCCTCTTCCTTCTCTCTTTTTTTTTTTTTTTGTAGTTTTGGCTCCAAGAAAAAACTTTTTTTCTTCTTTTTAAATAACTGTGTTTCTTCCTCGCTCGAAACTAGACATGCGTAATGAAGAAAACGAGAAAAACCTAGAAAAGCACAAAAGGAAGCACTAAAGGCATCCTTATTCCCACTGTCCAAAGATAATGACTGTT
This sequence comes from Hippopotamus amphibius kiboko, assembly GCF_030028045.1. Classification (NCBI taxonomy): domain Eukaryota; kingdom Metazoa; phylum Chordata; class Mammalia; order Artiodactyla; family Hippopotamidae; genus Hippopotamus; species Hippopotamus amphibius. Next base: position 16,983,989 of record NC_080201.1, on the reverse strand, counting down.
AACATTTTGGTTTATATCCATCCTATTGGTGAAGGTAGTCCGTGGGGGCACTTCTTATTCCCCTAGCAATCTCTGAGTTTGTCATGCTGCAAGTTTGTCCCAGCACACTGGACCAGGATGTCTCACCAGCAGAGATGTTCTGGTGGGTGTGGAGCCTCCCAGAGGGGGAGCTTTCTATTCAAGATCTTCGTCCTCGCCATTGGCCGAGTGCCCAATGAGTAGCCTGGAGGCGATTTGGCCTAAGTCCAGGCTGCCGCCCCCCCTCCCGCTGCCAGTCCCCATCCAAAGAGCATGGGCCCTTCACCTTAGAGCACCGGGATTCAAGTCTTGGCCCCACTGCTGACTTTCTTGGTGTCTGTTTTCTTTCCTGTAAAATGGCCATAATAATAGTAAGCTACTTCTAGGGTTGCCGTGTTAAATGAGAAAACATATGCAAAGTGCACAGCACACCACAGGTACCTGGAACATAATAGGCCAGCTCAGTGCACATTAAGTACTTCCATAGTCATTGTTTTCACGTTTGTTGTTGCTGGTATTCTCATTGCCCTGCGTCCCGTGGTTGTAAATTGTTCCCTGGACCTCTGTTTCTCTGCCTGGAGAGGGGCGGTCTTTTCTTCACTGGGTAGTATTTAAATCATCTCATTGTTGAAAAGTAGTATATGATGGTTTACGTAGTAGAATAATCTCCTTTGACAAAACTGAAACCGAAAGGCAGGGAAGCTTAGACATTTTCATTGAGTGAATAAAATTAAGCTACGACAGGACTGTGAGTACACGTGCTGCCTGTTGCCTTGTGTTCTCTGAAGATGTCAGAGAGTCTCTGCTGTTGGATTCCACCATTTTCCTTGCGGTACAGATCCATGTCTGCATTGTTCCTCATTTACTTGCATGGAGGTTGAATCGCCTTTTCTAAATAAAACATATCAACATACACATTGTTTGAAGTTGTCTAATGCCCCTTGACTTTTATTCCCAAGGCAAGCATGTTTCTAGCCATAGAGAAAATGGATTTGGATAAGTTTTGGGCTCTTTTTTGGCTAACGGGAAAAATATGTCATCTGTAGCCTGTCCAGTGATTCTTGTTTATTTCTTACATTCAAGCCCAATAAAAATAATGTGATGGTCACAGGATATTTTGCCAGTTCTTTCAGATGTGGGGGCAGTTCACTCTGTGTTTGTTTACTTCAAGTGGAAAAGTTTACCCAAAGTTGCCTTCTGTGCTTTTACCAAGAAGGAAGCTTACCTGGGTCTCTCTGTTCGGGGCCAGCTTCTGTCGAGTCAAAGACCAGAAGGACTATCACAGGGCTTATTTCCCATAAATAGCGAGGGAGGGAATACGGTGACAGGCGGGGCACTCCTCTTTCTTTTTCATGGCGACTCATATCTGTCTGCTTTATATTTTGAACCCCCAGGACGCACAGACATTCAGGTGGTTCAGCCAGAACAGCCACAGCAACCGGCGAGCAGAGCCCTGGTACTAGCAGCCGACACCACCAGCCCGTCAAGAACCCAAGCCACAGTGGCTTGGCCAATGGCACAGGTGAGTGACAGCGCAGAGTCCCAGCCGGGACTAAAGCATGGCCTCGAGCCAGTTCTCACATGGCGTCGGGGCTTTGCCTGCTGTGTCAGAACGCAGGGTGGGCAAGAGAAGAGTCCCCTGCTGAGATGGAATTGGAATCCACCAGTCTTTCCATGACCCGTCTTCTTTTCTCTCTGGCATAGTCTGTACAGCCAAGGTTATTCTCCACGTGACTGCACGCTCCTAAAATCTTTCTTTGTGCGGAAATAAAAAGTATTGATTTTTAAATTCATTTCTTATCCACATTGGGTTTCTTTGCCGGGGAGGATATCTTATATATACCTGACACATGTTTTTCATTTCCTTAATTTAAGGAAATGATCAGACTAGGGAGAAAGAAGGCTAAGTGTTGCTGTTAAGAGCTGGCTTAGAGATGGCAGCACTGTTGAGCGGGTTGGGATGTTGCAGCAGGAGCAAAGCCCAGCTGCCACTGGGGGGCCTCCTGTGGCTATTCTATTGAGAGTACTTGTTCCATTTGAGGGGAGATAGCCCTTCCACATCCACGTGGAACTTCTCTGCACTTGCTCCTGCTTCCCCGTAAGTGGGAGGAGAAGGACCTATTTCAAAACAAATCCATTTTTGTCATGCTTTCCTTCTGTCACATCCGGACAATGTTGTATTAAAAAGCGAAAAGGATCCCCTCAAAAGTTTGTTTTTCTAAACATCTGGAAGATTGTCACATCTTTTGTGACCGCTGGTCATTTGGTATTTTGTCTTAATTTGGGGCAGTTGGGAAGGGACAGGGACATTTGCTTGGATAAACTGTAGGTGGGGTACATGCAGGTGTTTAAATCAGTAAATGACATTGAAATAATTTTGTAGATGCTTGTGATAGCAGAGGTGTGGCAGGAAGGATGGGAAGTTCGGAGCAGCATAGCTTCTTCACGTAAGCGTTACCATGGTATTGTTACTGCCCTTCATGTGACAGACTTATTGAGGAGGAGAAATCGATTGGGATTGCTTTCTAATGACTTTCAGTTCTCTAGCAGCGCTGCCTGAGGGCTGCAGAGCCCCTCTGATAGCTTAGGGTGCTCGGCTATCCAGTGGTCCGCGGCAGACTGCAGGGTGGAGTGGCCTGTGTCCTGCAAGGCTCACTGTGCGTGTGATGCCCTGACTTTCTCCCTGGAGTTTGGGACCTGCCTGCAGGAACTAAGTTAGCTTGAGGACGAGGATGGGCTGGAGGTGAGGAGGGTGAGTGGCAGCTGCTGTCTCAGCCTGCCTGGCGCTCCTGTGCCAGCCACTGTGTCCAAGTGCTGGAACTGCCAGCCACAGAAGCCAAGGGCAGCCTGACTTCCTGTGTGTGTGTTGGGGACAGCAAAGTGGTGACCCTGGACCATGTTATAGAGAACCGTATGCAGTTCCATGAGCTCCAGTAAACATGCTTCTCTTAGAAAAATAAGTCACTCGTAGGGGAGGGCCAGTGTTCACAAACAGGCAGAGGGAGCTGGCTTTTGGAACCGGTTGCTTCCTGGATGCCACGGCCGTGATACCAGACACTTTGTTCTTCCAGGGGCCTCCGTTATTGTGATGCTGGTCTCCCTCACCCATCTCTGCTTGTCTTATAAAACTGTGGGTTAATTGCCTTTCTATGGCGATGGTCTGTGAGTCGCTCTCCTTGGACATTTAAACAGGTCTGTGTTTCCCCTATGCTTTGTTTTAGGTACCTTTGCATATTGTCCTTATCTCCAGGAACATTACGTATTTCAGCAGACAAGGCAGGTGCCAGTTGCATCTTCTGAAAGCCAAGTATCTGTAACCCCAAACTGCCTCGGAGATGTTTTATGGTGCTGTGTCTGAATGCCCAAGCTGTTCCCAAATCTGTCTGTGAAGGGCAGTCGTTGCATGTTAGGGATTTCTGCCTGTTAAAATACCGAGGCCTTGGCCTTTGTCTCATCTCTCTCCTTTCTGCTCTGACGACGGTTCACCTTTGCCTCACAGCCAGCCTGGACTTTGTAGGCTTTTTAATGTCTGTCCAAGGGGTACAGAAAGATCTCACCTTTCCTTTGGGGAGCAGACAGAAGCCCCCTCTTTGGCAGCGCAAAACTAGAAGGGGGTTGAGGCTATGATTGAGGACATCTCCGTCCCTCAATACACTGCTGTTCCAAGGACCGGTTCCAAAATGGTGGTGGTAGTGAGCCGTGCCTCCAGGAAATGTTTCCAGAGACATACGAGATTTATTTAGCAAGCCTTTTTGGCTGTGCTCTGCAGCTATGCATGAAAAAGACATTTGGGGCAAAGACGGAGCTGAGTTCCAGGTGGTTTTTTTAACGTTGTCACAACTGTAAAGTATCCATTTTTATAAAAAGAAAGTGAATGGCAGCCTGTCTGTATAAATATAATATTTCTAAGTTTTAGAAGTGGTGGAATCAAGGACTAGGCTAATGGTATAACACTTTAGAGAGACTCGTGTGCCATGATTTACTTTCTAATTTTTATTGAAAAATTTATCCCCCCTCCCCCGCCCAAAATTACGTCTCTCACTCACTCCTCCCTTAAATGTGACTTGCATGCATGTAAGGTGGAGAGTCACACTGACTGCAGTCAGATTCTGACCCTGGTGTATAGCACGTATGTAAGACCCAGGGACTCGTTGGGCCTTGGTTTTCTTATTAATAAAATGAGGACAAGATTGTATATCTCATAGGGTAGTTATAAGGAATAAATTATAAAAATATGTAGCATGTCTAGCATGGTGCCTGGGACATAGTTAGCTCTTCAAGTTAGCTTTTATCTTTTCTTTTTTTTTTTTAGTATATTTTTCTTTGGCTGTGCCGGGTCTTAGTTTCGGCAGGTGGAATCTTTGTTGCAGCATGCAAACTCTTAGTTGCGGCATGGGATCTAGTTCCCTGACCAGGGATTGAGCCCAGGCTCCCCTGCATTGGGAGCATGGAGTCTTAGCCACTGGGCCACCAGGGAAGGCCAAAGTTAGCTTTTATCTTTACGAATAATTTCATATGCTTATAATTATTCAGCATGGATAGATATTCTTTTTTCCATTTCATTATTTTTGATATTTGTCCAGGTATCAGTGGTCTTTTGTTTACCTTTTTTTAGTGGTCTCATACTATCTCACAGTTAATATGCCATAACTCTCATAACCATTTCTCAGTGCTTGTGTATTTCCCTGTTGTAAAACGAAATCCTGATGTAAACATCTTTGCACACAACTTTGTTTCTTCTGCAGTGACGCTTTTGAGTCAAAGGATGTGAAATTTTAAAATCTCAAGTGTGTTACCAGATTGCCTTCCAAAAGATTTGAAATAATCATGCATCCCAAGGCATTGTAAAATTTTCCTCATGGCATATGAGGTTTATTTTTTCCTTGACCTTGTAAATACTGGTTTGTCATTTTGCTAACAGGTATTGAGTGCAACCTCACTGCATTTCTACAATTGTCAGTTGCTTTCCTCTTACGCAGCTTTTTTCATGGTGTTCAGTTATTTGTCTCATGGAGTTAGAGAAGTTTATTTTAGAGGTTTATATAGTCTAAGTACAGGTTTTTAATAAAATTGTAGTAAAATGCTCATAACATAAAATTTACCATGTAAACCCTTTTAAAGCATGTAACTCAGCAGCATTGAGGACATTCACGGGGTTGTGCAACGTTACCACTGTCCATTTCTAGAACTTTTGTCATCATCCCAAACTGAAACTCTGTATCCCTCACTCAAACATGTTCTCCCTTTCTCCTACCCCCCCAGCCCCAGCCCCTGGTAACCTCCATTCTACTTCATGTCTCTATGCATTTGCTTATTCTAGGTAGTCATGTTTTAAGTGGAATAATTTGTCCTTTTGTCTCTGGCGTATTTCACTGAGCATAATGTTTTCAAGATTCATCCATGTTGTAGCCTGTGTCAGGGTTTCATTCCTTTTTCAGGCTGAATAATATTCCATCGTATGTGTTTACCATGTTTAATTTATCCATTCATCTGCTGATAGACATTTGGGTTGTGTCCACGCCTTGACTACTGTGAATGCTGCTGTGAACATGGGTGTCCAAGTATCTGTTTGAGTCTGTGCTTTCATTTCTTTCGGCTGTACACCTTGGAGTAGAGTTGATGGGTCATATGGTAATTCTGTGTTTAGCTTTTGAGGAACCCTCAAATTGTTTTCCAGAGCAGCTGCACCATCTTTTCCTACCAGCAGTGAATGTGGGTTCCAATTTTTCAACATCCTCGCCAACACTTGTTTTTTTTCTTTTTTTGATACTGGCCATCCTAATGGGTGTGAAGTACATTTTATCTGCTATTTTTATGATTATAAGTTTTCCTTCTATACCATAGTTTTGCCCTTTATCTCATTTTCTGTGGCTTTTGTAGAAAAGGAGTTAAAAACTTAAAAGAAATTGTGCCTGAGCATATTTAAAAATATTTGTAATTTTAACTTTTGCTTCAGTAGTGAAAAGATTCTGTGTTGTCTCTAGATGGAATAAATATTTTCTTCTGTTTTACTTCTTTTTCATGTTAAAAATATCCCACTGGAAATTATACTGGTTTATCTGTATCTATATATAAGTAACTATAATGAAGGCTGTGTTTCAATTAATTTTTCTCTATGTAGCAGGGTCCTATTATCCTATAAACATTCATTAGTTTTTTTCTTACTGTGGTTTTACTTAGTGTTATCACTTACTATATTCTTATATGCAGTGAGTATTCATTTCTGGACTCTTTACTTATCCCATTTATTTCTGGTTTTGAGCCAGTCTTGTGTGAATTTGATTGTCGATGTGTCATAAGATGTTTTTCTAATGTCTGGAAGGGCTAGTCCCGCCTTATTGCTTTTGCTCCATAATATTCTTTGATAGTTTATACATTTCCAAAACGAATTTCAGGCTTTAAATGCTTAGAAGCGCGTTGGAATGTAAATGGAAATTGTATGAATCTACGTACTGACCAAGGAAAGATTGAACTTTCCTATCAGGTGACATGGTATGGCTTTATCCATTTTTAAGTTTTTGTTCTTTTTTTCCATCTAATGTAATTGCTTTTCTTTATGTAATCCTCACCCACCCTCTGTCATGCTAATTATGAAATATTTTTCTAGTTTTGGTTGCTCTCGTGAAGAGCTGAGTTGATCGATCGCATTGGAAGGCATTGATCGGGTTTCACGGCTGAGAGATCCTGACTGCATTACCGTGTATCGTATGTTATGTGCTGATCTTCAGTTTACAGAAGCTTCCATTGTTGGCAGTCACCTTCTCCATGCCCGAGTGAGGGGGCTGAAAAGATGTGTGTGTCCACTGAGAGCCTGTGCTTCACCACACACACACCTAAAGATCTTGGAACACACAGTGAGCTGGCAGCCTGTCTAGGATTAAGAAAAAGAATTTCCAATTCCTGATCTTTTTTTGGCTAACTGTGACTAGAGTATGTCTTAGTCCTGAATGAATATCTAATTCATAAAGTTAGAATGTTTAACCAGCATCACAGAGGGAACCTTGTGAAATACCCAGAGTTGCAGAAACCAGCCATTTTACCTCCTTACCCCATTTACTCTCTCATCTTGGTACCCAGCTTTGCTTTCCCCATCTAAGCCATCTTCTTTTCTCTTCCTCCTACCCCCTCCCACTGTTTTTGTTTAAGGGTCTTCTGGATTTGAGTGCTGGTTCTGCTACTTGCTTGGCACCTCTCTGAGTAGTACCTCTGGGAGCCTCAGTTTTACCTTCAGTGAAATGGGAATAATACTACCTTCCACATGGGGTTATCAGGAGGATAAGTAAGCTAATGAGAGTGAACTTGTGAAAAGCAGCATGGGATCCTGGATTGGATCTTGGAATAGTAAAAGGACATCAGTGGAAAAGCTGGTGAAATCCAAATAAAGTCTAGAATCTATTTTTATTTTATTTTATTTTTTAAGCTCTTTATTGGAATATATTTGCTTTACACTGTTGTGCCAGTTTCTGCTGTACAACAGAGTGAATCAGCTGTATTTATATATATATATCCCCATATCCCCTACCTCGCGAGACTCCTTCCCACCTTCCCTATCCCAGCCCTCTAGGTCATCACCAATCATCAAGTTGATCTCCCTGTGTTATGCAGCAGCTTCCCACTAGCTATCTCTTTTACATTTGGCAGTGTATATATGTCAGTGCTACTCTCTCACTTCGTCCCAGCTTCCCCTTCGCAGTAATGTACTAATGTTATTTTTTTAACTTTGACAAATGTCCCATAGTTCAGCAAGGTAGTAATGGCATGCGTGAAGGGTATGGGTGAAGGGTGTGGGTGAAGGTCGTGGGTGAAGGGCATGGGTGAAGGGCATGCTATCGTTGTGTTGTCTTTGCAACTTTTCCATAGATTTAAAATTATTCCAAAATTTAAAAAACTTAAAAAGAACCTGCTTTGCAAATGATAGGGTTACCCAAATGTGAGGCAGTTTTTTTTTTTTTTAATTTTCTGGTATACAACATAATGATTCTGTATTTTTATACATTACAAAATGATTACCAAGAGAAGTCTAGTTACCATTCATCACCATACAATGTTATTACAGTATTATGGACTCTGTTCCCTATTCTGTACATTACATCCCCAGAGGCAGTTTTTTTCAGATATCTTTTGCTAGATTACTAGGCCTATTAAACAACTATTTATTCGATACATGTTTATCAAATGCCATTTTGCTAAGTGCTGTGGCATTGTGAAGAAGTATGAAATAAGGCCTCTGCCCTATAGTCTATTTCAGGGAAAGAAGCTGAAGAGCCCCAGTCAGCCAGGTACCAACACAGCAGATGTCACAGGGGATGTGTGGTTGTCACAGGTGCTGTGGGCTCTGCAAAGGGATCTGTCTGGGCTGAAGTGGTGGAGAGAGCCTCTAGGGAAGGAAGGCTGAGTTAAGCAAAAGGATGGAGACAAGAGCATAGGAGGTAGAGAGTGGAAGTAGCGAAACATGAAGGAAACAAATGTGCCCTTATTCTCAAGAAGGATGCTGTCTTTGAGGGGAAATAAGTTGTGGAGATCAAATAATTAGGATTAGTAGAGAACACTGGCTATACTGAATAGAGCTTAAATGTAAAATTCAGCAGTTCTCTAAGGCATGATGAAATTGTTAATTCCTTGCCTTTAACAATCCAGATTTTCCCTCTACTTGAAGTCATGGTTCAAATATGGTGCTCTGTCACTGTTTTACCAGGGCAACCATGGGGCAGTAACTGAATTATCTGAACTTTGGTTTCTCCTGACTCTAAGCTGCGATGGGGTGGATTTGCTTCAGGGGTTTCAAGCCCTTATGTTCTAAGAACATGTGTGTATATACAGACACACCTTGTTTTCCCACTCTTTGCTTTTTTTGTGCTTCACCGATTATTTTTTTTTTTTGCCACGCTATGCAGCTTGTGGAATCTTAGTTCTCCAACCAGGGCTTGAACCTGGGCCGTTGGCAGTGAAAGCACATAGTCCTAACTACAGGACCACAGAGAATTCCCCAATTCTTGCAATATTTCAAACCCTCCACCAGCAAAAAGATTACGACTCACTCAGATGATGATTAGCATTTTAGCAATAAAGTAGAAAGTATACATTGTATTTAAGACATCATGCTATAGTACACTTAATAGGCTGCAATATAGTGTAAGCATAACTTATATACACTGGTAAACCAAAAAACTTGCTTTATCAAACATAACTTATATGCACTGGGAAACCAAAAAACTTGCTTTATCGCGATATTTGCTTTATTGTGGTGGTCTGGAATCAAACCTGCAGTAGCTCTGAGATCTGCCTGTACACACACACACAGAGTCTTTGAGAGCAGAGAGTATAAGCATGGACATGTAAAGCTTCAACATTAGGATATCCGGCTTTAATACTCTGTTTCCAAATCTAAACTCGAGATAGCACAAAACCCTTAAACAGATGAACTGCTCTGGTGAATCAGAGGCTCTTGGATAGCTCTGTGGACAAATTCAGTCCTGGTGCGCACCCTCCTAACTAGATTTGCAGTTGCATGAATGATCAGATCCAAATAGTATTGACTAGACAGTCTTTTCCACTGGCATGCCGGGGGGCTCTGGTTTTGTTCTTTTCCTGGTTGACAGTTTCATAATAATTTTTTAATAGGCAGTACATATATGTTGTCAACACTTTAAAGGTAGAAAAGCTAAAACAGTGTAAAGAAAGTCTCCTTCCTATTCCGGTCCTCCAGCCCCCACTTCCCAGAGGCAGTCACTGTTGTCTTTCTTAGGGTCCTTTCCAAGATACTCTTTGGATATACAAGCATATGCATGTATATTCTTTGAACATACACACACAAATAGTAGCACAATATATATGCTGTTCTGCACTTCCCCTCTTATTATCTTAGAATTTTTTCCAAAGAACTTGAAGCCAACTTGAAAATCTTTGCCCTGTCCCTCTTCTGCTAACCCCAGCCAAAGATGGGGACAATTTCAGTTTCAGTAAGAACAATAATCACAAAAGATTGAAATGCTTTAAATATGTTTAAATCCAAGAACTCATAATGCTTTTTTTAAAATTAATTAATTAATTAATTTTATTGGCTGTGTTGGGTCTTTTTTTTTTTTGCTGTGCGCGGGCTTTCTTTTTAGTTGCGGTGAGTGGGGGCTCCTTTTCGTTGCAATGCGCGGGCTCCTCATTGCCGTGGCTTCTCTTCTTGTGGAGCACGGGCTCTAGGCGCATGAGCTTCAGTAGTTGCAGCACATGGGCTCAATAGTTGTGGCTCATGGGCTCTAAAGCGCAGGCTCAATAGTTGTGGCGCATGGGCTTAGTTGCTCCGCGGCATGTGGGATCTTCCTGGAGCAGGGATTGAACCCGTGTCCCCTGCATTGGCAGGCAGATCCTCAACCACTGCGCCACCTAGGAAGCCCCATAATGCTTTTTAAACAGAACGAAATTTCACTGTGTGTTTTTGGAGGATGTGAGGGTATCAACTCATTCTTCTGAAAACTGGTAAATAAAAGGAAAGACTCAAGCAGTTCTCCTGCCTTTCCTTTGCAAACTGAACCTCAAGGTAGCCAAATAGTTGATAAGGGAAATTTCTCTTTAGAGCCGTGATAGAATTAGAATATTACTATTTTGCAGTCCTTCACCAATCAGTGGATTTAGGCAATAATCATCAATGGCTGCTAACATTGCAAAAGGGAAACGACCAGACATTATGTGCCTCCTGACGGGAGTACACACTCCATCTGTGCCACAGATGTTGAATATGTACAAAAGTAAAGAAAAATATCGTAATGAACCCATCACCCAGCTTTGACTGGTACTGACTTAAGGCCATTTTAACTTTACCTATAGCCACCCTCCCCCCCCCCCCTTCTCTGTACTCACCCAGGCTTCTCCCCACCTCCCAGTTATTGTATTTAAATTTTTGATATTTCCCAGCTGCTCTCCTTAGAGGTCCTGTAGCAGTTTCTCCTCCTACCAGCAGTATGTGAAAATCCAGTTTTTCTTACATTCTTAACAGTGTGTGGTTAAATATTTTTCACTCTTGACTATCAGTGTGATAGGTTAGAAAATGGCATTTCATTAAAGTCTTAAATTGCATTTTTTTTTGTCTCATAATTGAGGTTGAGCATCTTTTTGTATGTTTAGGGGTAATTTGTATTTCCTTAATGGTGAAGCGTCTCTGCGTATCTTTGGTTTTTTTCTTACTGATGTGTAGAGGCTTTTTTCATATCAAAGAAATTAGCAACTGGTCTCTATTATGAGTTGATAATAATCTTTCCCAGTCTGTTGTTTTGCTTTTGATTTTAATTTTGCTTATGGTGTTCTTTTGCCATTTAGATTTAAAAATTTTAATGTAGTTGAATTCATCTCTCTTTTATGGCTTTTAGATGTTGTCTTTACCACTCTGAGATTAGAAAGTGTTCTCCTCCATTTTCTTTAGTTCCTCTGTGATTTTATGTTTTATGTCAAAATCTGATCTATCTGGAATTTATTTTGATGTAAGGAGTGAGGTAGGGATATATCTCAGTTTTTGTCCAGTACACTACCCACTTGTCACAGTACTGTTTACTGAATAGTCTGTCTTTTCTGCAGGAATTTAAAATGTCACCTTTGTCATATACTGAATTCCTTAATTCCAGTGTGTATTTAATTCTGTTTCTGAACTTTCTTGTTTATTTAATCAACATCTGCCTAGTCATGTATCAGTGCCACATTGTTTTAGTTGTAGCTTTATAATATGGGTTAATTAATACCTTAGGGAACTAACCCCCCCCACACCCCACCATGCATACAAAACTCTTCGGCTCTAGAATTTTTATGACTCTTCTTCTGCATTTAGTTTCCTTATAACTTTTAGTGAATTAATTTAGTTCTCAAAAAGGTGATGATGGTTTTTTAATTGGAATTGAGTAAAACGTATAGATTTGCATAAAGAGAATTGCCATCTGTTGTGTTTTACTAACTCAGCCAAGCTAGACTAGGAATATAAATATAAATTCTTGCATTTATGTTGGGGAAACATCAGTTGCATAAAATATAGATAGTCATTTATTAAACAACTAATTTAGTCTGTGTGCCAGACAATATTTTATATACTGGAGAGAAAGCAGATTATTTAAATTAATTGTAGGTAGTTCCTAGGCTCTTTACTATTTGTTAAGATCAAGCTTGGCATCATCTCATGTGAAGAAATTTTAGTTTCAGGGACCTCCGTGGTGGTCCAGTGGTTAAGAACCCACCTTCCAATGCAGGAGACATGGGTTCAATCCCTGATCAGGGAACTAAGATCCCACATGCCGCAGGGCAACTAAGCCTGTGAGCCACAACTAGAGAGCCCGTGTGCCACAGCTGCTGAGCCCACGCACCGCAACTAAGACCTGATGCAGCCAGATAAATAAATAAATAAATAAATAAAAATATTAAAAAAGAAAAAAAGAAGAAAAGCAAGATATTTTAGCTTCAGCTACTAGCAGTCTCATGTTAGCCAACAGGATCATGTGGTTGCTTCTGAGTTATAATCCTGGGCCACATTAGAGGATAGGCAGTGGGGAGAAGTAGAGTGTAGCGAGTGAGTGGTTCAGGCTGTGCAGACAGACAGCAGGGGGGCGAGTTGGGTGCCCTGTGACCTTGGCAAGTTATTTAACCTCTTTGAGCTTCAGTTTCCTCAATCGTAAAATGAGGTTTAAATGAGATAATCCGAAAGGCTTTGCACTTTGGCTGGCACTGGTGTTCTATAAATATAACTGATATCGTTTATATTGGAAATCTGACTCTGCTGTTCTGATGGTATCTTCGTTGATTACGTTCAGTTCATGATATCATTATTTAGAAATGGGAGGCAATAGAAGAAGATATCTGCAAGAGGGCAGCCAGGTCGTAGGAAGAGAGTAACCTAGAGACATTAAAGAAATAGTAGGCCTTTTACTGAAACAGAGAGGGTGAATGAGAAATAGGGTGCTCAGATACTTATTTTGTATTGCTTGGGGCATGGGGACTAAAACCATCTAGTGGAATTCAGATGAACGTAAGAAAAATCTTTCTGGCAGCTACATCTATTCAGCAGTGGAATGGCTCTGTAGTGAACTGCCTGTCAGACGAAATGTTCAATCTGGATAGCCATTTGTTAGGGGAACTGCAAAAAAGAGCCTCTGAATTAGAAAGATGAGGCTGAACCAAGGAGTTTTCCTACGAAATTCTAGAATAAATGTCCACAGATGCCATCACGTATGTAGAACGTTCTCTGTGTGTGGCTTATCCTTTTTTAAAGAATTATAATTCTTTGAAAACTGTGTTTGATCCCTTTCTGAGTGAGAGGATATTGCAGTGCCTTGGGGCCCTTGTGAACATGAGTGATCATCAAAGAAATGGAAAAATGCGGAGACTGGGGAATCAGCTTATTTCATGTCTCTCTTTATGTTTTGTCACCTTGGAGACAAGTCCCTTATCTCAGAGCCCCATCTTTTCTGTCTAGGGTGTTAATCCTTGCTCCCCACTTTGAACATGAGTCTGTAAAAGAACAAGCACAATATTGGAAGTTTTCTACCTCTTAGTGTGTATAGAGCTTTTTGAAGGAAGGTGCTACTTGTGCCTGGCAGACGAGTGACAAAGAGAAGTATACAACCCTATAAACTTGGCTTTGGCCTTGGCCTTGCTCCACGTAGCACAAAGACGCTTCCTTGGTACGTTATTTTTCCTGCTACTCTTTTATTGCTGTAAATGTAACTATAGTATGTTAGAAAAACTTAGTGACGTTATATAAAAGAGGTAATATTTAATAATCTATTTCAGGTCCATCTCCCACTTTTCTTCCGGCAGGCCGTTACGGACTTGCTGTCTTTTCCAAAGTTATGTTTTGTAAAACTTTTTGCTGTCCCTGGGCAACATGCATGGTCATCTTGTAGGTACTGTGGTACCACATTAAGCGAGAAACCTGGTGAATGTGAACGCAACGCTGAGCTGATCTCTGAACTGTGATTTCTGTGGTTTCAGTGAATGGTGAACCCACTGCAGCCACGGATCCTGAAGACCCCCCTGTTGTTGGTGTGGCGCCCCCGCCTGCTGCAGCGTCGAGTGTGACCCCCACCCCCACCCCTGTGGCTCTCCCTGCCACGGCCACGCCGGTGGAAGGAGAGGAGCCCAGCGCTTCAGGCACCCAGCAGCTCCCAGCGGCTGCCCAGGCCCCCGACGCTCTGCCTGCTGGGTGAGTAGCCTTCTGTCTCACAACAGCACGCCCGCCCCCACCCCCTAAAATAAAAACCAACTGAGGCTCCTTCACCAGGGCAGAAACAACATGGTTATTTATTACCTGGTGGCTAGTAGTCTCTGGGGAGGCTGCCATGCATAGGAACGAGGGAGGTGTGGAAGAACTGCTCGTTCTACATAAATCTTGACAAGGATCTAAATCATCTAGGGCAGAATCAATGCTACCTTATACCGTGGCTTGAAATGAACAGCTCGACTCAAGGAGTGTGGCTTTTATGGAACAAGGAGCTCATTTTGCCCTCCAGAATCACTGGATTTGCCTAGATCCTGCCTAGAAAACAGCTTTTCTCCCTTGCATTTTATCTCAACGGCCCACGGAGGACTTTCGGCTGTGAATATTATGTATGTTATTCCCATGGCCAGGGCTGGTGTTAACGTGGGCTCCTAGTTTTCTTGCCACCTTTTAGTTCAGAATTAAATCTGATGCTGAAGGTCTTGCATGACAAGAAGAAGGCCCCAGTAGGCCAAAAGCAAGTAGAGATTCCGAGCCTGGACCTGGGAATCAAATAGATCTGTGTTTAAATCCCCACTCAACCCTTTATGACTTTGCCTGAGTGACTTACCATCTCAGTAAGGTGGAGGTAATAATCATGTATATCTATCTCCCCAGGAAGTTAAGGGTGGGTGTTACATGGGTGAATGATATTTTTTAAGTGGTCATGAAGGAACCATAAAGGAAGAGAATGGTTCTGAACTGGGAAACAGAGTTTCATCTCAGGGCTACCGATCGCTTTCAGGGCCAATCCCGTTGTGGTCCCGATGCCTATCCTGGTTATCAGTTGGTACCAAGGAAACTAATGTCCGTATCACCAGAGTCACCATGGTCTGACCAGTGGTGGTGGTATGTGGGTGGGTCCTCTGAGCCCTTGTGATTCACGAAGGAAAAGGGAAGGATGGATGGTCTCTTGCTTGATGTATAACATGCTGTATTGTCCTTAAGCCACTTTAGAAAATCCAGTTATTTAAACAGAAAAATCCTAAATCTGAAGGTGTTTGTGATTTTTACCACTTACCTCTCGCATCCCTAGCATTTGGCACACAACTTAACTTATATTTCTTAATGAAACAAATACTTAATGCAAAAGCATTGCAAATAGTTTTTAATTCCTCAAGCCTGGAAAGAATTAGGGGTATTGAGAAGTGGCTCCAACAAGTCTTTCATGAAATTTTCGATTCTGTGAAAAGATTGATAACCAAATGCTTGTGTGTAACTCCTCCTACAGAGGTTTTGTTTTGTTTTGTTTTTTTCCCTCTTCCGTATGTGGTAAGGTACACTTGAAAGACCTTTGTTTGGTTTATAATTTGAAATCTGTATATAATTTGCGGGGAACACAGCAGAATCATTTTGGCAGAAAGGAGAGAAAATGGCTGCCCAGGAGCTGTTTGTTTGCTTTCCGCTGAGCAAACGCCTGGAGGGCGGGCTTCACTCCCATGTCAGTCACAGGCAATTAGGCCTAATGGCTCAACGCCTCTTTATGTCTTTATGTAGGGCGTGTGTGAGGGTTACTGTTCTGCTGGATTGGGCTCTTCCTGTTTCCAGGCAGCTGGAAAACTCCAGGCCCTCAAAACACCCTTTATTCTGAGTCTGGCAGTTGGAGCAGCTCAGAGAAGACGGTTCTCCTACCCCCAACCCAGACAGAGGCTGAAATGCTTTTCCTGGGTAGAGTTTGAATAGCATCTCCTCCGTGGAGCGGTTAGAATGGGATGAGGCCCTGTGTGTGGGTCTAGGGAGGCCACTTCCCACTTGAACACGTGTGATGGTCCAGAGAAGGGTATTGAGACCCAGTTTTCCAGCCCACGTGGGCTTCCAGGTGCCCACTGGGAGCTCTGGTACTTTTCGGGCTGTCTCAGGGCCTGGAGATTGCTACTGGCACTGCTGAGTGTGTGGTGGTGAGGATGGCAGGCTTTCAGTTCTCCACTCTGTGACGGCAAGCCAGAAAGGGCACACTTTCCACTGCAAGCCTTCCAATTCACAGACCTACCGTCCCCACCCTAGCTTATTTACAAGTTTAGGAGATTCAGACAAGATTGGTTATTCCTCTATTCCTGGTATCGTTTTTTTTTTTTCTTTCCTCTTTTGCTTTTCTGAAGTAATTTTATTTTTATTTTTAAAATTTTTAAAAATTGGGGTATATTTGCTTCACGATGTTGTGCTAGTTTCCGCTGTACAGCGAAGTGAATCAGCTGTATATGTACATATATGCCCTCTGTTTTGGATTTCTTTCCCATTTAGGTCACCACAGAGCACTGAGTAGAGTGTGTGTATAGTAAGTCCTCATTAGTTATCTATTTTATACATAGTTGTGTATATATGTCAATCCCAATCTCCCAATTCATCCCACTCCCCCTTTCCCTCCTTGGTGTCCATACGTTTGTTCTCTACATCTGTGTCTCTATTTCTGCTTTGCAAATAGGTTCATCTGTAACATTTTTCTAGATTCCACATATAAGCGTTAATATACGATATTTGTTATTCCTGGTATCTTGCATTCAGGAGTCAGGGGACCACTTTTAACCTTTTTAAATAAAACTCTGAGCATGACATTCACCACTCAGAATGCAGTGGCTTCCTATTGTCTTTAGGGATAAATTCTCAAATCCTTAATAAGACCTGAAAAGCCCTGCAGGATAGGACCTCATCCACCCCTCAAGCCTTCCATGGGAGACGCTCTTTGCTTTGCACTCTAAGCTGTAGCCTTAACTTATTTTAGTTTGACAAATGTACTACCCTTTCTCTGGATTTGGGACCGTCTGCCATGCTGGTTACCCTTTCTGAAAACTTCCTCACCCTTTTGTCCATTAATTTCTATCCAGCTTCAAGTCTCAGGTTAATCACCACTTCCTCTAGGAATCCTTCCTCGATCCCGGGGTAGACAAGGTCAGACCGCCCTGTGTACTGTAACTCTTCTCACACGTATAGTTGCGTGTTTTGCGTCTCTCTGCCCTGCTGGGCTGTAAACATCAAGATGGCAAGAAGCCTGGCACAAAGTCAGCCCCTGAGACATATTTATAGTGAATTAATGGGTCAATTTAAGTGCCATCTTTTTTTTTTTTTTCTCCACCTGGATGAATGTTTTCTGCTTCTTTGACGCCTCAAATAAAGAGCAGCTATGACAGGAATATTTCATTTTCTTCCCAAGAGCAGGACCTTAAGGGGTCACTCGCTAGGTTGTCTGGCTTTGAGTTCAACTTTGAATCTCTTACAGGGTCAGAATGTTCTTCCCTGCTCACTAGGGGTCCTCACGCCCTGGGAGACAGCGTGGACCATGTCTCCCCTTTCTAAGGCATTTCTGAGCCATGCTAGACTGATTTTCATGGCATCCAGCTGCCTTTGTCTCTTTCCAGCCTTACCTTCTCAACTCCTTCAATCTCCTTTACAGAGGGATGGGGCAGAGTTCACTTGGGGATCCCAAGGGCTTATTTTTCCAGTTGCTGCATTGCCTTTCTGAAACTTGCAGCAGATGAGACTAGTCATAAAGATGTCACATTCGTCTGTGTGTTTTAGTGACTGAAGGCCACCGAAAACTGGGCCACATAAATCCAAACAGAACACCCTTTATCCCTTTCCTCTCTCTTCCTGTCTTCAAACCCTCCTGCTTTCCACACCTTTTAATTTAATTAGCACAAAAGAAGCCAATTGGAAGGGCGTGGCGTTTTCAGCTTCCAAATGTCCATTAAAGGAGGGGGTGCCAGGAAGGCTTGGGAGAAGAGGTTGAGATAGTGGTCCGGGCAGCAGGCAGTGGGGAGGGAGGCCACTTTGATCAGCTGGCCCTGCATCTGGTTTTTGTCAGCAGGGAGCCCACTTTGGGGACCAAATGCTCATTAACAGACTGTGTGTACATGGCTTAGATAAACTCCAAGTGCGTCGCAAACTCCAAGTGCGTCGCAGGCTCTGCAGCTCACCCAGGCCCTCGCGCACAGAGGCACATTATTTCACCCTGGCAGCCAGCGCTGTGCTGTGGTTTCTTACATAAGGGAGGCCGTTGTGTTTGGACTCTGCCGACTTACCTCAGCGCTGCTGTTTCACACCATCCCTCTCCTCCCGCAGTCATTGGTGGCCCTGGGCATTTCCTGCCTCAGAGCAGAATTAATTGAGGAGGGTGTTTCCTGGATCTATTTGATTTGCCATCTTCCCCTACCCCCAGGCCCAGTTATGGAGACCCAGAGGTCCTTTCTCCAGGTGGTCCTTGACACACTATCAAGGACGACAACCTGGTAAGAGTTCTTTGATGTTTTCTTTGTGGAGACACTTTAAGAGACATTGGAATTTGCAGCTTCTCTGCTAAGTTATAAACCAGCCACTGCCATTGCATTTCATTCCAAACTCAATTTTGGCACTAGCCAAAGATCCTTACCCAAGGAGTTCTAAAACAGTGCTTCTCAAACTGAAAAACTAGTCCTT
Source organism: Hippopotamus amphibius kiboko (assembly GCF_030028045.1). Lineage (NCBI taxonomy): Eukaryota > Metazoa > Chordata > Mammalia > Artiodactyla > Hippopotamidae > Hippopotamus > Hippopotamus amphibius. The sequence goes on along the minus strand of NC_080201.1, from coordinate 16,965,337 downwards.
TTTTTCTCTTTCTTTCTGTTGTTTGTTTTGTTTTATTTATTTATTTTTCAATCTCTTGTGAACCCTTACTTTTGTCCTCTGTTCTATTCGGTAAGGCAAATCTACAGATCACATATTTGGATGTTGTGGCAATGTCAAGTTGTCTAAAAGTTTCTAAATGCCAAGAAACTTCTGTACTTTTCTGATTGCTGAACAGTAACAGTCTGAGCCATGGACCATAGTTTGAGTAGCAGAGGATTAAAGGATTATACTGGAGAATCTGTGCCTCTTTGCTAAGTAGGATGGTTTAGTTCTTGACTGCAATGCTTAGTTAATGCCAGATGATACATGTTTCTGGCTTCCTCCTCCTCATCTCAGAAGGAAAGTGTTGTTTCCAAAGATTCCACTGTTGTTGGGGCTGGCCCATGAGAAGTTCTTATCCTGGTATATGTCTGTATTCATGAGTAATTAGGAATTTTCTTTTTTACTGTAGTTTTTTGAGAGCTCCTCAAGAGCTGTGATTATTGTGTCCATCTTTGTATTGCCAGCACTTAGCATAGTATTGATACTTGGCTTCTAGGGAGATGGAGTGAGAAGTGTTTGTTGAATGACTGGATAAGTGTTTTCATTCTCAATAGCTCTTACAATTTTTTATAGTTTTTTTTTTTTTTTGAAAAATTAGAAAAAAATATAGGAAAGAAATAGAAGAAGAACAATAACAAACACCCACCCACCCAGATTTAACCACTGGTGCTTTTCATGCACCTCATGTATGTTTTTGCCTTATCATTAGTGATGGTTAACACGTGTGAAATGTTTCCAGTGTGCTGGGGAGTGCTAGGTTTTATATGTGGATTATTTCACAGTCTTCACGGCACTCTTTATAGTAGCTACTTTTACCCTCATTTTGCAAATGAGGAAACCTTAAGAAGTGTGCCCAAGACCACATATATAGACATGCACACTCAACATACATCTACCAAAATTTGACAGTCTTAGGGTATGTGCTTTTAAAATTTATTTTTTAATTGTAAAATATTTGAAGCATGCAGATAAGAATAGAAAGTAATACAAGAAATACAGGTGGGCTGCACCACCCAGCTTTATCAAACTTTAGCATTATGCTGCATTTGCTATAAACTTCCCCCCATTTTCTTCTTACTTCTTGATGAAGAAGACATTACCAATAAAGTTGAAAGTCCCTGTGAAACCCTTCCCTATCCCATGCCCTGTATACAGAGATACATGGAACTTGGTACATTCATTTAAACTGCTGTATGGTATTCTATTGTATGAATAATTAAAAATTTATGTTGCAATTAAAACTTATTTATATTTACTGTATATTATATATCATATCAATATAAAATATAAAAAAACATCTTTTATATTTATGTTTATTTATAATTACCTCTTTGCCTTTATAATCAATGTTGCAATGAAGTGTTTTCTGTCCATGTCTTGCGTGCATGTTTGTTTCTTTAGTGCAAGTACTGGAACTGGAATTTCTTCTTTGTAGGAGGATGACGGTCTTCACTTTTAGTAGACACTATCAAATTGCTTTTCGAGTCAGCTCACCAATTCACACTCCCATGAGCATGCATAAGCATTCCTGCTAAAACAGAATTGTCAGATTTTTTTCACTTTGGCCAGTCTGATGGGTGTGAATGGGTATCCCTTGTTGGTTTTAATTTGAATTTCCTTGATTATCATTGAGATGAAACCTTTTTACATGTTTTTTAAAAAATTTGGTTCTTGAATTTCCTATCTTGTGAATTGTCTATTCATATATTTTTGCCCATTTTTCTGTTTGGCTGTCTTTTTAATCTGAAGGATTTCTTAATATATGCTGGATACTAATTCCCTCTCAATTATGTGCATTGCAGTTATTTTCTCCCAGTCTGTGGCTTGCCTTTTCACTTTTCTATGTTGTCTTTTACTATATAGAAGTTCACAGTTTTAAATAGTCAAATTTGTTAATCTTTTTCATGTGTCTTTTGTGCCTTTTCTGAAATGCTTCCTTACTCTGATGTTGTAAAAATTTTACATGCGTACAGACCACCCCTCCTCCATGTTTTGTTGGTTGTGATAACCTGTTATTTCACATTTAACTTTTTTAAAATCAAGATGTGATTTACAGGCATTGGAGAGTCATAGTTTAATTGGCAGCATTTTTTTTCTTTCTTGGTGGTATGTTAAAAAATCTTATAATTGGTGGCATTTTAGATTTAATGAAAAATAGTATATATAATTTTTAAACAAAATTTTGATTATCTTATGCATGTCTTTTCACTTGTTGTTTTCCACCCAATATATTGTAAAACATCTGAATAAGTCTATATTACCTGCAATGGTATTTCATTTTATTTTTTTATTTTATATTTTTAATAAATTTATTTATTTATTTATTTATTGGCTGCGTTGGGTCTCCACTGCTGCATGCAGGCTTTCTCTAGTTGCAGCAAGCAGGGGCTTATTGTGGTGGTTTCTCTTGTTGTAGAGCATGGGCTCTAGGCATACAGGCTTCAGTAGTTGTGGCACACAGGCTCAATAGTTGTGGCTCGCAGGCTCTAAAGCTCAGGCTCAGTAATTGTGGCGCATAGACTTAGTTGCTCTGCGGCATGTGGTATCTTCCCAGAGCAGGGATCAAACCCATGTCCCCTGCATTGGCAGGCGGATTCTTAACCATTGCGCCACCAGGGAAGTCCCTGCAATGGTATTTTAAGTGACTGAATACTCATTATATAATTAACATGATTTATTTTACTAATCCTCCATTTTGGAGCATTTAGGTTTTTCTAGTTTTTCTGCAACATGCTGCAACATACTGTGACAGATGCACTTACAGCTAAATCTTTGACACATAATTATTTCCTTAGGATATATCCTGGAAGCAGAGTTACTAAATTAAAGAGTATTCATGTAGGACAGGTTTTTGACCAAGTTGCCAAATTGCCTTTGGGAAAGAGTATAACCATTTTTGCTCCCACTAACTACTTTTTAAGAGTGGCTATTTCCCTATGTTGCCAAATTTATCTACACATTTTTTTTATCTGCAAAAATGTTAAAAAAAAGACTTTTTTTAATAGACACCATCTCTAGAAATTATCTTGCCTCTCTGTGCAAGCATATCTTTTAGTGTTGCCATCTTTCACTGAAGGGCTTTTGGGACTTTTCCAAGGCAAAGAAAATGGGATGGTTGAAGAAGAAGGAGAAGAAAAACAGACCTTAATTCAGAGTCCTTGGTAGCTACTACTGTGCCCCCCTGTACTCAAGGGGCATAAAGTGCTGGTTGTTGATAGTTTTAAAAAGGGGGTTAGTGTTGGATTTAAAGGAGAGCTCAGTATTTCAAGAAGGGTTCTTGGGGAAGGTCTGAGTTTAACACACTTTCTACCCAGTTTATAGAGGACCTACTGAAGCAGTGAAAACAGTAAGTAGGACATGTGTTCCATTGCACACTGATTTTTTTTTTAATTCTAGGTCTCTCTCTTTTTTTAAAATAATATTCATTCATTCATTCATTCATTCATTCATTTAATTGGCTATGCCATGAGGCATGTGGGATCTTCCCTGACCAGGGATCGAACTTTTGCACCCTGCATTGGAAATGCAGAGTCTTAACCACTGGACTACCAGGGACGTCCCCGCACACAGATTTTTGACTCATAAAACAGTCTGACAATGTCCCTACTGAGGAAATAAATCTTACAGTTCACTCAGGAAGTGGCCAGTTTGGGGAATAGGATTTAGTTCAGAGTTAAAATTTACTATAGGAGCATAAAGTAAGAAAATATGAATTCCCTGTAAAATTTGCCTGAGGGGAGTTGAACTTCTCCATAGGCAGCTTTAAGAATACCTGAATTCTTTGTGTATTTTTCTGAAGTTTAGTTTTTGTGTAAGTAACCAGCAAGGCATTTTTATTGGTGTGTAAGTATTCTGGTATGATTTTGTTTTCTGATGGAAAGAGTGCATTTTGCATGAGAGTCAGCTTTACTAAGCCCAGTGCTTGTGTTAATAAAATTTATTAACAAATTATAAATAATACAAGTTAATAATGTTCTTACTAAGAATTTGTGATCATGTTGATATTGTCTCTGATACTAACCTGAAATCCTCAGATTGTCCGGCTTTAAATTCCTTCTCAACTTAATCTGACTCTTGGTGAAACTGTGATTCTGTCCAAACTTAGGGGAAGCTGACCAAAAAGTGTAATGATCAGGATGGCTGAATATACACTGTAACAGCAAGTAACTGAGAATTGATTTCCTGAAGACCCTTTAGGAAACCTTCCACAAGAAAACGTGGTTCAGGTGACCAGACAATTTCCTTACGTAGGAGAGAAATGATTGGGTGCCATCCTAATAACGGAATTGAGATTTTCTGCCTTTACCTTTTGTAACGATGGTGGTGGTTTGGGAGGACTGGAGTATGGGCATGGAAGATATACAGCTTACCGAATGCAAGTTTGTGTTGCTGACGCACAGCGAGGCCAATCAATACCCAGACGTCAGAGTTCGGAGCAGAGAAAGGTTTACTGCAGGGCCATGCAAGGAGACGGGTGGCTCGTGCCCCCAAAACCCCAAGGTCCCCAAAGGGTTTCAGCAAGACACCTTTAAAGGCAAGGTGAGGGAGGGGCGTGATTAGTTGTTGCAGACTTCTTGGTGTCCAAATCCTTTGTTCTTGCTGCTGTCCAGTAGGTCAGGTCACATTGTTCCTGTAAAACTCCAGCAAGACAAATGTTACTCTCTGTTCTGCAACTTTTTATCTCCATATGAATGGACTCTTAAAGGTCAGAACCTTGAGAATGGGCTGTCTTGTATATTTCAGGCTATAGGCAACATTCTTTTATAAAAGGTGCAGCGCCAGCATGACTAAGCACAGGAAACAGTGTACAAAGGTTAAAGTAAAAGAAAGAGATCTATTATGGAGTCAGACTTGTTCTTCCCTATTACAAACTGAATAAAGGGCAGTTAAAATCCATAGGAGCAAAGGAAATTTAGGTTAAAAAAAAAGTACAGAGATTAATTGAAATTGGAGGCTATTTTTTAAGTACTTTCAAATAGACTCTGTGTAGTCCATGGTGCAACGGAATGTTGCACATGGAAGGCCAAGGAGCAATGTGTTGGGAAGGGACCTGAATTGAGCTTGGTGCTTTGAACACTGTTTCTGATAGCATCAAAGAAGGCTATTCAGTGGGAGACGGTGTGAGCCACGTGACCAGGATGCAGTATCGAGACCCATGGGTAGTTTGATTGAAAAGCCTTTTAATCTCAGCATGAAGAAGATGCTTATAAGGTTCAGAAACCTAACCCCTGCCAGGGATGTGCTGATGAAAGGTCACTGCCAGTATCACTTTCTTGGCATGGGGAGACCAAACCAATACAGTCAGAAGGCTTAATCTTATGGGTCAGCAGTTACAGAGGAGAAAGGAGAATCGGGAGGCTCGTTTGATTGACAATAGAATCCACCGACTCAGCTACACAAACGGAGGGGAGGGATTTGTATGAATTCTGAGGAGCCGTGCAGGTAGGGAGGAGTTGAGAGTTCTCTAAGAAAAGCAGCTAGGCCAGGTCATGGATCAGGGAGGAACCACATGGACATTTAATCCGAGCAGGAGTCCAATTTTAAAAGGAAGAATGTAGATATCAAAAAAAAATAATAATAAAGGTAATGGAAGAAAGGTCTTGTTCCTCTTGGTAACTATTTTTCTAGCTAAGCCAGTTGAGAGGGTTCATAGAAGGACACTGAGATTCGCTGGACAATAACAGTGCCCGAAAGAGAACCTTTCATTTCTAGGATCAGCTGGGATCAAAGACAGGATAGACAGGTCTTGTCTAGGCTTGGGAGGAGCCGCGGTAACTCTTGAATATAAGCAAAGAGGACTTCACACTGATTTCCTTTCTAGCTTTGTAGGAAGACCACTGTGTCAATTCAAGGCATTTACTTCATGGAATTTTAAGAATTATCCCATCTTCAAATGAAAATATTAGCCAAAGTATAATAAAACTAAAGTTTTCTCCTTGCCTCAAATGAAATAGAAAAGAAGCCAGAAGTCGAGACCACTTATAAGATGAAAGTTGTAACAAAAGAAATAAAGAAAAACAAATATATTTTAGCACCTTTTTTCCCCAACTGCAGCAACACATATTTTGTCTTTATTCAAGGGGCAGCCCCACCCACCTATTACGGTCAATTTTCCAAATCATGACTGCGAAATGAGCAAAGTTATTTTATTGGTGCTTTTGTGCCACAAAATTGCCAAGGACTGGAAGGATAGAGCTAATTTCTTAGGAAATGCTGAGGAATTCTCAGCTCCTTAAGTCTTTATTAAGAGCAAATGTTATGAAAGAGTGGTTTGCTACCCTTGCCTTGAGGAGCTTCCATATTTCAGTACTTACCCTTAAGCCAAGTATCTTTCTCAAGACCTTCCTTATTTCCAAATTCAGATTAATAAAGAGGGTATCGGATTTGCTGTTTTATTACCCAGCAGACAGGAGGAATTTAGAGAGCTGGTGTGAAATCACAGTATGTTAGCCTATTTTGCTCCAGAGTCTCCACCAGATCCCCACCAGCCTTTTGAGCTGGCAATATCTGTTACTCTTTTGTCTTCAATTCAGAAGGCATTGAGAGGGAGAGAGCTTTAACTTTACCCTGTGTGTGTTTTCACCTGGTCACTTTTGCCTGAAGATTCTGCCCTTTCAATAAAATACTCACTGAAGGGCAAGGAGTTTCCTTTTGCAATGGGAGGAACCAGGGCACCTGGGCCAAGTCACCAGTATTTGCTTCAACCAGAATCTTGGGCGGGAATACCCAGGAGAAAAAGTGTTCTCAAGCGCATTTTAATGGTGTTTGTAGCACTCCGGTCCTCAACCCAGTAGTTGATCCCTTTTGAGGGGAGGAAGTGTGGAACGACCAAACCTCACTGCTCCCAGGGGTAAGCCTCCCAGTGGTGCAAAATATGCGCCTCTTCCCATGGATCATATCTGAGCAGAGGGCTGTGATTAAAACGGAGCCTAGAAATTAACAAGGTTAACTTAACTGTAATTTCTTCCCAGTTTTCTTGATCTTACAGGGTCCTCTACCCAGACTCTCATGCTAGGGAAAGCTGTTCATGTTGAGGTGGGCATTGGAAAGGCACCTGGCACCTTATCTGCTCGGTCATGGGTTCCTCATAAGTTCCAGTTGCCCTTCATTTTCCTCCTTTCTTCCTTTCAGCGTGACATGGTGAACCTCATGGGCTAGAGAGTCAGAGCTGAGTTTGTTTGTTTTTTAGATTTTTTTGATGTGGACCATTTTTAAAAGTCCTTATTGAGTTTGTTACAATATTGCTTCTGTTTTATGTTTTGGTTTTTTGGCCACGAGGCACGCGGGATCTTAGATCCCGACCAGGGATCGAACCCACACCCCCTGCATTGGAAAGTGAAGTCTTAACCACTGGACTGCCAGGGAAGTACCAGAGAGCTGAGTTTGCCATGTAAGAGTTACGTAGCCTCTCTGAGCCTCAGTTCCCTCGATGGTGATGACATGTCCCATCTTAAAGGATGGAGGCAGGACCGAATGAGGTAAGACATGAACCTGCAGCTCATTGTGGATGCTCAGTGTGTGATGGTTACTCCCTTCCCATCTTTGACTTAAAAACCTTGCTTATACCTGTATCTGAATTAGCCTCTGAGGAGCTCATCAACGTGGTCTGCTGATAAGTGAGAAGTAATATCGAATAAAGCTGATATCTATTTGAGTAGACACATGAGGCGTAGTAATAGAAGTTAGGACATTTATGTCAGTATACAGTCAACTCTGCTGTAACATATGTGCTTCTAGAAATCACCACCATGTGCCAAATCATGCAGTAAAGACCACAGGGCTTACAAGGAAAAATGAGTTAGGGGCATAACAGTCAAAAATTTGTCAGTGATGCACACACATACATAGGAACCTAATAACAATGGTAGCACAGTCTTACACATGTTAAATGGTTGAGATCATAACAGTACAATAAATATGGTATGTTTCCATGAGAATACCTGAAGCTTGCTTGTGGAAGCAGGTGTCAGAAGGGTTGAAGCTTGTGAGTGTTGTCGTGAAGTGGTACAAGGAGGGTTTTCCGAAATCAGATGGGAGTTGTAGCACCAGATGTGGGTGCATGTGGTGTGTAACACACAGTAAAGTGAGGTAGCTGATAGATGTGTATGGGTTTTGTGTATTCCTACACACTTGGGTTCAGCTGGGGGAAGTCTTCTCTGTTCATCTAGTGTGTCTCGATGGCACATTCATGCAAAGCAAACACAGAATTCACACTGTGTTCCCTTATGTATCAATCACACTGGCATCGATTTGTGTTTTTAAAAGGAGCGTTTCAGTAGAACTGACTGTCCTAGCTTCCTGGAAAAGATCACCTTCCCCTAGGCAGTACCCAAAAGTAGAGGTAAATAAAATCAATGTAAAACATAAAGGAGAATGGGACCATGAACATCTTTTATAAAATGCTAATCATTTTATAAACATAAATCTTTGCATCCCTTATATGTAGGTGGATAAGTGGCGTTATTGTCGGATTTCATTGAACGCAGGAATAATAAGAGTGGGGGTGGGTAGTCCTTGGATGTATTTTGTAGTGATTTTGCCTTTGGATTTATTCTTTGGATCATCTGCTACCTTGTCATTCTGCCATTAGCACAGATGAGCCACCCTCAGCACCCTGATCTCATATTAACCCCCACACAGACTTAGGGGTAGAGCAGCCAATAAATAGCAGTATGCTGTTTTCTTTTCTTTTCTTTTCTTTTCTTTTCTTTTCTTTTCTTTTCTTTTCTTTTCTTTTCTTTTCTTTTCTTTTAGAAATTAACAATAATTCTGTTACTTATTTATTTTTATGTATTGGCTACATTGGGTCTTCGTTGCTGCACGTGGGCTTTCTCTAGCTGTGGTGAGTGGGGGCTACTCTTCATTGTGGTACGCTGGCTTCTCATTGCGGTGGCTTCTCTTGTTGCGGAGCACGGGCCCGAGCCACTCAATCCTCAGTAGTTGTGGCACTTGGGCTCAGTAGTTGTGGCTTGCAGGCTCTAGAGCGCAGGCTCAGTAGTTAAGGTGCACAGGCTTAGTAGCTCCATGGCATGTGGGATCTTTCCAGACCAGGGCTCGAACCCGTATCTCCTGTATTGGCAGGTGGATTCTCAACCACTGTGCCACCAGGGAAGTCCATATGCTGGTTTTCTTGATTCATCCAGATTTCTTTCAAAGATCCGCTGTAAATAAATCCTGTATTTTACACAAAAATAAACTCAAAATGGATTAAAGACCTAAATGTAAGGCCAGACACTATAAAACTCCTAGAGGAAAACATAGGCAGAACATTCTATGACATACATCAAAGCAAGATCCTTTTTGACACACCTCCTAGAATAATGGAAATAAAATCACGAATAAACAAATGGGACCTAATGAAACTTAAAAGCTTTTGCACAGCAAAAGAAACCATAAACAAGACAAGAAGACAACCCTCAGAATGGGAGAAAATACTTGCTAACGAAGGAACTGACAAAGGATTAATCTCCAAAATATACAAGCAGCTCACACAGCTTAATACCCCAAAAGCAAATAACCCAATCCACAAATGGGCAGAAGACCTAAAGAGACATTTCTCCAAAGAAGACATACAGAAGGCCAACAAATACATGAAAAGATCCTCAACATCACTAATCATTAGAGAAATGCAAGTCAAAGCCACCATGAGGTATCACCTCACACTGCTCAGAATGGCCATCATCAAAACATCTCGAAACAACAAATGTTGGATAGGGTGTGGAGAAAAGGGAACTCTCCTACACTGTTGGTGGGAATGTAAGTTGGTACAGCCACTATGGAAAACAATTTGGAGGTTCCTTAAAAACTAAAAATAGAACTACCATATGATCCAGCAATCCCACTAATGGGCATATACCCAGAGAAAACCATAATCCAAAAAGAAACATGTACCACAATGTTCATTGCAGCACTATTTACAGTAGGCAGGACATGGAAGCAACCTAAATGCCCATCAACAGATGAATGGATAAAGAAGATATGGCATATATATACAATGGAATATTACTCAGCCATAAAAAGGGATGAAGTGGAGCTATATGTAATGAGGTGAATAGACCTAGAGTTTGTCATACAGAGTGAAGTAAGCCAGAAAGAGAAAAACAAATATTGTATGCTAACTCATATATACGAAATCGAAAAAAAAAAATGGTACTGATGAACCCAGTGACAGGGCAAGAATAAGGATGCAGATGCAGAGAATGGACTGGAGGACACCGGGTTGCGGGGGCAGGGGGCGAGGGGAATCTGGGATGAAGTGAGAGAGTAGCATAGACACATATACACTACCAACTGTAAAATAGATAGCTCGTGGCAAGTTGCTTTCTAACAAAAGGAGATCAACTCGATGATGGGTGATGCCTTAGAGGACCAGGACAGGGAGGGTAGGAGGGAGTCGCGGGAGGGAGGGGATATGGGGATATATGTATAAATACAGCTGATTCACTTTGGTGTACCTCAAAAGCTAGTACAAGAATGTAAAGCAATTATATTCCAATAAAGAGCTTAAAAAACAAACAAAAAACAAAGGGAATACATACTCAAAAATAAATAAATCCTGTATTTTAAAAAGAAACGTGATCACGGATATATATGATGCTAGGGGAACAGAGGTGGTCATATACTTTGTGACTTTAAGAGGTAGTAGGCTACAAGGGCTGAAGGGTCCCTGGATGAACTTTAGGAGAGGTCTGTGAACCCCAGAAATTGTGCACAACACATTATTGTTGGTAAGTGAATTTTGGAAGGAAAGAGTCCTCAGCTTTCATCACATTCCTAAAGAGATCTCTGACCCTGAAATGGCTAAGAAACACTGATTCAGAAAAATCCATGGGAATGTAGATTCATACAGGTTGTTAAGGGCAGTTTAGCACGATCTTTGAGGTATCTAGTACCTTGAGTCCGTAAAGGGAAACGCTTATCGTTTTCTCGGGAAGCAGATGTGGGTGCCACCATCAGTGACAGCGTGGAGCTGGCTTGACTAGCGGGTTGGGCTTGCATATCTTTGATGTTTCCTCTCAAATTAGCCACGTCAGTAGTGAAGGACTCCTTTGAGCAAGGGCCTGTGCCTTTCAGCTGTGTGTCTCATGCCTCCCTTGACTTTATTTTGCAGATGGGAGCAGCGAGAGCTTCCCAATGGGCGTGTCTATTATGTTGACCACAATACCAAGACCACCACCTGGGAGCGGCCTCTTCCTCCAGGGTAAGGCTTGGACCAGTAAGCCCCGAGGCGCTAGAACTGGCACCAAGAGTCCCCCATCGGCTTCTGCACCACGCGTTGCCACGCTCATCTCTTTATTAATGCGCCCCCCCCCCCTTCCCCTCCTCCCATAGCCATCCCGTCCTACGGTCTCCCTTCTCTCTTTCTACTTTCCCTTCTCCCTATGTATGTTGTGTTGGCCATGGGCTTTATTAAGTGGTATTCAGAGCCCCCGTGGCTGTTGGGTTCTGGAGGAAGAAGGGCTGGAGAGGCCTGAGGGGCTACTGGTGTCTCAGTGGCCTCAGTCATTTCACCTACAGAAATACCGTATAGAGTCCGGTGTTCAGTTTCTTTCTGCAGAGGCAGCAAAGCACAGGTCCCTTGATTGCTTTTCCTGCTCACTTAATTCTGCTCTCATTTCTTAGGACATACTAGGACATTTAGAGCATCTCTGGGGCAAAAAAGAACACGAGGAAGCCAAGATAGAGAGGGTGTTGATGCATTTCACAGGGCCCTGTGTCCAACCAGCCCCTGGAGGCAGTGTGCTTCTCGTTCAGCTGGGCTCTGCGAGAACGCAGCTCAGTTCTCCAAAACCAGAGGATGAGTGAGGCTTCCAAGTGAGGGAAGACTGTCCAAGTTCAAGGAGAAGGGGTTTGGTTCGCTGTCTGCCAGGGACAGAAAGTTCTTTCCACATATGTCTCCCAGTCCTGAGAGCTTTCTAAAGGGAATGCATTCTGCTCTCAGGAAACAATCACCTCCCAGTAAAGCAGCCATGAAGGGCTCCTACATAGAACATGAACACTGACTTCCTCCTCCGAAGCTTGTGAGGAGAAAGGATGTCAGGTGGGTGTGTCGGGAGAATGCCTGTGCTCTGTTCTGTTCACCTGTCAGGCGTGTGCTGGGCAGATACCACCTCACTTTCCGGTCCTACAAGTTTCCACGGATGGGCTGCTTTTAGTTTCAGTTTTCCAGTAGAATGCTAGTGTTTTCCTTTTCTTCCTTACCCTTCTGAAAATCACACTCATAATCCTCCATCCTTAACTCTCACTCTGTTTTCTCCTTTGACTTGAAGTCCAGGGAGCTTACCAGAGTTAAACGTTGACTTCTTAGAAAAAGTTAAACATTTTATTATGGAAACTATAGAAGTTTTCGTATTGCATTGTTCAAATATGTACAGAAAAATCCCCACACATGCAACACCTAGCTTCAATAATTTTCAACTCATGGCCACTCCTGTTTCCTCTTTATCAGGGGCTGGCAGAGTGTGGGCCTGTGGACAAAATCCCAGCCTGCCGCCTGTTTCTGTAAATAAAGTTTTATTGGAACTCATTTGTTTACTTATTGTCCATGGCTGCTTTTGTGCTTTTTGGCAGAGTTGAGTAATCATGACACAGACTATCTAGCCAGCAAAGACTGAAATATACACTTTGTGGCCCTTGTTAGAAAACATTTGCCAGCTCCTGCTGTGATATCCTCGCTCGCCCTTCCCCCACTCAGTCCTAGATTCTTTTGAAGCAAATCCCAGACATCATATTATTTTATCCAAATTTCAGTATATATTTCTAAAAAGTGTTCTCTTATTAAAAGTAAAACCACTGTACTGTTAACCGTATTTACCTACCACCATCAAATACCCAGTCAGTAGTCAGATTTCTCCAACTGTCTCACAAATTAATTGTCGACTTTTAACAGGACACGTTGCCCACTTGTATTTTGTGAATTTATAGCACGTGTATTTAAACGCAGTGGTAACTCTGTAAGTGTGCTGGTGGTTTGCCTCTTAACCTCTCTGGTCTATAAGTCATGTAGGCCTTGACCTGGCGAACATTTGGATGGAATCTAAATGAAGATATTTAATAGTGTTTTCTAAGAATGGCTGAGGATTTACTCTTCTTTCAGTATTGAGGTGGGATGCTAGACCCAGCTTTCTTATTTTCAGGATAGTTTTAATGTTTTCTTGTGAGATGGCTCAGCTCTGCACCCCGCTATAGGCTATAAGTTCTTTCTGAGTTTTAAGCCCAGACCTTTGAGTCCCTAGCACTTAGTTCTGCTTTGTAATAGGGAACCCAGAGGGAACAGAATGCTTAAGCTTTCATTGCTAATTAATGGGAGAAGTTCTGCCCTGGGGAAATGTTACCATGGTGAGAGCAATCTTTTTTTTTTTTTTAAATAAATTTATTTATGTATTTTTAAATTTTATTATATTTTATTTTTTGGCTGTGTTGGGTCTTCATTGCTGCACGTGGGCTTTCTCTAGTTGTGGTGAGCAGGGGCTACTCTTCATTGTGGTGCACAGGCTTCTCAATGCAATGGCTTCTGTTGTTGTGGAGCAGGGGCTCTAGGCACGTGGGCTTCAGTAGTTGTGGCATGTGGGCTCAGTAGGTGTGGCTTGCGGGCTCTAGAGCACAGGCTCAGTAGTTGCTCTATGGCATGTGGGATCTTCCCGGATCAGGGATCGAACCTGTGTCCCCTGCATTAGCAGGCGGATTCTTAACCACTGTGCCACCAAGGAAGTCCCGAGAGCAATCTTGAAACTACAGATGGAGCCATTATATCAGCAGACCTATACATATCCAGGAGTGAGATTGAGTCAAAGGATTCAGTTTCTCACAGCCATCCCCTTCTGTCCCACTGATGGGACACTTGTGTGAAGATCAGTCATTTTATCTGGGAGCAAAAAGTATTGGACCTGATAGTTAAGGATGAATGTAATAATTTGCTGTTTAGTCACTTGTAGGTGGTTCTCAAACTTGAGGTGAGCAGGGAGAGTGATCACCACAGAGCAGGGTATTGGGGAGGCCTCATAAGGGGCTCAGACTTGGTCTTTAGGAAAAGCTGGGAGTGGACTTCAGTGAGAAGAGGAAGGCTATCCAGGTTGGGAAAGCAGTGTGAATGTAAAAGGTGTGTTTGGGGAATGATGTGTGGAGCAGTTTTGCTGGAGTGGAGGGTTTGCATGAAACAAAGATGCTCAAAGTGTGTGCAGGAAGTCCCCTGAATTTGGTACAGATGCCCCCTGGAACCAAACAGGATGAAAGGGCTGACCCAGCCTCCGAACACTGCTTTGTTATACATTGTGATTCTGCGTAAGGTTTCACCTGCAACCAAGGGTGTGATGCTGCTGCTTAGAAGTTTGAAATTCACCAGTGTGGAGGACGTTTAGTTAAACATATGGATCGAACATGTGTTTATTTCCATTCCTTCCTGAAAACTCGCTAAAATAGCAACAGAGATGATTAAAAAAAGTATAATGATAAAGGAATGGAACAGGAGAAAAAGCATATGGGAGATTGTAATCAAAGTTTAGTTGCTGATGGATAAATGGCAGAGTTGTGAAAGCTGAAACCCAAGCTTCCAGTGTGGGGTTTCCACCCGGAAGACAGCCAGTTTGCACCATGGAGCCCTGGAAAGCTTCAGCGATAAGAGACATATGGGGGGTGTGTGTGTGTGTGAATGTGTATGTGTATGAGACTAAAAACCTGAAGTTTAAAATCTGTTCAGGGAGCAGCTAGGTTCCTAGGTTGTCAGCCATCACTCTCAACCCTCTGCAACATGTGTGTGAGCACAGACACACATGCACATATGTTCCCCCCCACATGTCCCCCCCCCCATACCCGCAGCCACGTGACTGCTGCTCGTGTGAGAAGTTCCTGGGAGAGTAGAACCAGCATGGAGAACACAGGCATAGCCAAAGGCAGGGATGAGCTCAGGAAAAAGGGATTAAGTGAGGATCCCCAGGGTAAAGATTGGAAAGTTTTTTTTTGCTGGGGAAAGAGTCTAAGGGAAGAAAACTAGATTGTGATATTTGGGGGGAATCTTCTAGTGAAACAGCTGAGTGAATCCAGAAATCAACTTTTAGACATTTTAACACTCAAGTGTGAGGGTTGAAATAAAGGCATCTTCAGACATGCAGGGTTTCAAAATATTAACTTTGGTGCATCCTTTCTCAGAAACTCCTAGCTGATTTCCTCCACAAGACAAGAGGAAACAGAGAAAGAAGTCCTGAGATGAAGGACACAGGGGACTCAGTTCAGGGGCCAAGAGGAGGGTGAGGGAAGATGACTCAGGACAGTAATGTAGAGTCGGCCTGGAGGACAGCTGTCCACGCTGGCAAAGGGTGCCTGGAGAGATGAAGCCAAGAGTTAAGTGACCCTGGGAGGCCACCTGCCCTGTCAGAATCTGGGGGTGAATTCGTGGAAACCAAGCAGAATACAACACACAGTTCTTAACTCTAGAGAAAAAGTTGTACAGGTAAGGAAAGGTATGTGTAGTATTCTACAGAGTCATAATGGGAACTCTGAATATTGGTTTAATGATGGTTTTCTAAGTTGGGAGGATGGGGGAGGAGAGAGCATTGTGTGTGTTGTGGGGTGGCGTATAAGAACTAAATCCTGAGCTTTGATAGTGGAAAGTCCATAAGTAATGTTTCATCTGGCAGAAATCAAGAAATTATGGAGTAAGCATTTACTTAGAAGTATGATTGTCAATAGAAGAGACAAGAGTTGGACGTAGCTGTTGCCTCTGGGGAGCAGAAATCAGCAGCGGGGAGAAGGAGGGCAGGAAACACTGGTTTTCATTGTATCCCCTAAAGTACTGTTTGTGTTTCAAACTATAGATACACGATTCCTTTGCTAACAAATATAAATAAAAATCACTGGTTGGGAGAATTTATGAGAAAGGTGGGAAGGTTCCAGCTTACTGTGAGCCTTGAGTACTGACTCAAGGTTTTGACTCGAGCATGACGTAAGGGATCAGTCTGCTGGGGCTACCCTGATGGCAGTTTATTGGCTGGATTGGGTGAGGAGGTTAGTTCAGGGATAGTTGGACTTAGAAGTGGAAAGTAAAGGGCAGGGAGACAAAATTAAAAAGAAGCCCTCAGGCTGAGTAGCTTACTGACATCAGTAGGAAAGGAATAGTCTGGAATGATGATGTCGTTTCATCCCTGGGAGGAGGACTGATTGGGGGGAGTAGGGGAAAGGTTCAGGTTTGGGGTGAGAGGGATGGCATTTAGTTGAATCCAAAGTGACAGCAGGTCATGAAGGCAAAACAGTGCAGCAGGTGGAACCCAGACACTGTCTGGGAACGGGCCTTGGGGACTGGGAACGATTACTTGAGGAGAAGCCGTTTTTAGGGGGGCTTTGACTTTGAAAGAATCATCAAAGAGATGGCAACAAAAGTTAGCTAGGAGGCTAACCCTGTAAGCTGAGGAAAGTATCAGACCCCAAAGCGCAATAGTCATGTAAATAAGATCAGAATTCAGAGATGATATGAGAAGGTAGTTGGGGAACAAAGACCCTCCATCACTTTGGAATCATACAGTCTAATCCATTTTGGGTTCCTTTTGCATTGAAAGAAAATCCTGTTTTCTTCGGTGGTATCTCTTTCTTATCTTTTTAAAACTCCTTTTCTCCCCCTGCCCTTTTCAAACTTATGATGGAAAGTTCAGGCATACAGCAAATTTGCGAGACTAGTATAATGAATCCCTTGTAACCATTGCCTGGTTCTAACAGTTAATAACATTTTGTTTCATCCGACCTTCCCACTTTTCAGGGGTGGGGACCAATGAATCATAAAGCAAATCCCGGTCATCATATCCTTTGATCCATAAATACATCACATACACCTCGAACAGATGAAATTTTTAAAAAAACATAACCCAAAATACCATCATCCCAACATAATTAACAATATTTCCTTACTTCACGTCATATACAGTCTGTGTTCCATTCTCCCCAATTGTCTTAAAGATTTTTTCACACTTGATTTGTTTGAATCAGATCCAGACTCAAGATCCACACATTGCTTTTGGCTGGTATATCTCATAAGTCTCTCTTAATCTGTAAGATCTCCCACCCTTTCTTGTTCTTTTTCTGGCTATTTGTTAAAGACCCTATGCATCTCTAGTCCTGGTGTTGTGTTACATGCTCCTTTTTTTTAAATTTTTTTAATTTTCTTTTCTTTTTTTTTCTTTTTTTAAAATTTTTATTTATTTATTTTTTTATTCTTTACATGCTCCTTTATGCCTTATCTTTCCTGGTAGACTGGTGGTTAGATAGGGAGGGTTAATTAGATTAAAGTTCATTTTTTTAACTTCGAAATATAATTTACACACAGTGAGATAAACAGATCACAGTTCACTGAGATTTGACAAATACATACACTCATGTAACTCACACCCCATCAAAATGTAAAATATTTCTATCACCCTGCAGAGTTCCCTTTCTTACTTTCTTTTGATCACTTCTTCCTTGCGTATGGGGAAATCAAGTTACACCAACCAAGCACAGCTGAGGATTTTTACTCTCCGTTCCTGCCCTGCCTTGCCCATGGATATTTTAGGGCCAACTTTGGAAAGATTGCTTCCTCAGTTGACGATAATATAAAGAGTCCTGCTTTCATTTGCACCAACTCTTCTTCTCATGACCATGCAACGTATTTTCACTGGCGGCTTATATCAGGATCATTTCAGTTTCAAGGAACAAAAATTGGGATCCAAATTGGCTTGAATGATGAGAATTCACTGCCTCATATAACTGAAAATTCTAGAAGTAGATCCTGGTTTCAAGTGAACCAGGACCCAGTGGCTCAACAATATCCCCAAGGGACTGGCTTTTCCCCCATTTTTTTCTCTGCCGTCTACTGGGTCAACTTCATATTGTGTTTGGGTCCGAGATGGCAGCCAGTCCCGGGACTGCATGCTTTTTCAGTCATATCTGGCAAGGAAGAGAGACTATATTTTTTCCCACCATAACTAGCAAAAGTCATAAGATTCACCCTGATTGGCTCAGCACAGGTCACATGCCCACTCCTGGCTCCGTCAACCGTTCAACTCCAGGGCTGGGAGTACGGTCAGCTGCCCCAGAACCACTTGGATCTCTGACATGGAAATCGGGAGCTATTGGTAAAGAGGGATTGGCTGCCGTGGGGGCAGCTACAGACGTCTGCTAGAACCGTCTAAGCCCCAGAAGTCTCCGTGACTGGGGCCCCCCTGGCTGTGCCTCCCGGGAGCAGCCAGGCTCCTGTGCCATGCCCCACCCCAGGCCCTTCCTCACCACCCTCCTTGCCAGCCATCCTGAGATTTCTCTAGCATCCCAGCGTAGGGGTGAGGTGGTCACTACATCCATTCTGAGCTTCGTGGTTTCAGCTGGGAGAAACGCACAGACCCCCGAGGCAGGTTCTACTATGTGGACCACAACACTCGGACCACCACCTGGCAGCGCCCCACGGCCGAGTACGTGCGGAACTACGAGCAGTGGCAGTCCCAGCGCAGCCAGCTCCAGGGCGCCATGCAGCACTTCAGCCAAAGGTTCCTCTACCAGGTGAGAGGCCGGGGGCGTTTGATGAGCTGGGAAAACGGTGGCCAGACGTGTCAGTGCTCTGACCCTGGAGGTTTTACGCGTCACAGTGAAATTCCTCAGATTCCAGTGTCTCTAACTTAGGGACTCAACGTCCAGCTTCTCTGTTCATGGACTCAATACGTGTGTCTGAAACTGAATTTCTTCCAGGACTGGATTTCTCTTCTGGGCCCTCCATCCAAGTTCATTTACCCTGACTTGAGACCCGAGGGTTGCTGTGACCTCTCCCGTACCTTGCCTTTTCGAATCAAAGCAGTCACCCAAATCCTTCCCTTTCTATCGCTGCTACTGGTTTTCTTCAGATCTTTCTTATTGGACAGGTTCTGAAGGATGGAGGGACCCTAAAGTTCATCTGGATCTGGGGTGGGCAAACTGTGGCCTTTGGGCCAGATTTGCCCCCATCTGGTTTTGTAAATAAAGTTTTCTTGGAACACAAGCACACCCCACAGTGTAAGTATTGGCTGTGGCTGCTTTCATGCTGCAGTAGTAGAGTTGAGTAGCCACAGCAGAGACCAGGTGGCCCATAAAGCCTAAAATATTTTTGTGGCCCTTCACAGAAAAAGCATATTGACCGCTGGTCCAGATCAGCCTCCTTCTAGCTGATTCCTAATTTTCCTCTGTCCCTCCCACCTGAATGGTTAAGGCAGCCATGGAAATGTCTCTTTGCTGGGGTTCTCTCCTCCGGTCTGTACTGCCTGTTTCTAGCAGAGCAATTTGTCATTTTGTCACTTTTTTTTTTTTTTTTTGGACTGTGCCACACAGCTGCAGGATCTTAGTTCCCTGACCAGGGATTGAACCTGGGCCCCCTGCAGTGGAAGCTCGGAGTCCTAACCACTGGACCGCCAGGGAGCTCCCCATTTTGTCACTTAAAAAAAATCACTGTGGAGATTTAAGGAAGGGGGACTTTGTTTTACGTTAATCACTGGCTCAGAACCTTCTGTGGTCATTACCTACAGAATAATATTTAAATTTTCTAGTTCAGAAGTCACAGTGTTGTTGTCCTGAATTAACTGTCTAATGGTCTCCCATGCTGGGTCCCTTTAGGAAGCTTCCATCCTGGGGAGCCCAGCCACATAGCCTCTTTGGCAGAGAGAGGTAGGATTCCCAAGTTGGAACTCTGATTGCATTTTCTCAGAGCTTCTTGAACATCAAGCTTGGGATCTGCAGTAGTACCTGCACAGGGTGTAGTATATTGGAAGCTGGAAAGTTTTTGAGCTGGTATACAACATCACCACGTTTAACTTGCATTGTTTCTATTTGAAATGAACTTTAAGCCCACAACCCATTTCTAAATGCTCAGAAAACCTGTAATTCCAGTTAATAGCATTCATCATTGGCTTTGCCATCATTTCCAGCTCTTTCTCTGCTCACCCAAAGCAGGAGCTACCCCATCAACCACAAGGCATGGTGGCATCGCCCTTGGCTGGCTTGTTCCTTCTTCTGTCTCTGGGGGCTGACTACTCATCATATAGTGTTTCCTTAGTATGGATGAGCAGAAAGTCTGGTGTTTGTCACGCTGAGTTGCCTCTAAGGTCAACTACAATGCCTGTCTACAACCCGTGCCCAGTGGTCTACCTGGTATAGCACTGCTGGGCATCTGACCTCCCACTCTACAGTCCCTTTCATAGGTGCTGGGCATCTGGTTCTGGCATGTTTCAAAGTTGGATGGAATCTGGTCCTTCTCTGCATTCAGAAACTATTCCTCTTGAGCTGGGCCCCAAAGACTTTCCCTGCCATTTTCTTGGGTGGTCGTGGCTGCAAAACTGGGAAGGTCTGGGCATGGCATCCTTTGACTTAGAGACAAGGACAGGTTTTAGGAGTCTCACATGGTTTTGTCTCTTTGCTTATCCAACTTCTCAAATTAAAAAAGAAAAATCCTTTGAAAGACTTTTTTTTCCTACCCTCCCATATACCGTGTAGGGTCTTTCGGTTGACCTAGATGTTTGGTGTGTGAAAGGGAAGATTCTGGAGCTCACGTCTGCTCGGTCTTTTAGAGCCTTCAGTCCTCTCTGCTGCCTCTCTCATTTTAGCAACATCATTCTGGGCCTGCAGAGGTAGAACTTTGACTTGCAGTGTCCCTTAAAAGTCAAAATTCGGCACTTAAAAAAAATTGTTCTCTCTGAGCCTTCTAACATGGTTTTCTCAGCTTGGCTGGGGATCCACAAGGGTTCTGGATGGAGGTGATGGTTCCCTTTTGTTCCTGAAATGAGACTCATATTGAGAGACGTGGTAGGAATCTTTTTTGGGTCCGCTTTCAGTGTCTCTCTGTTGATTTCCCTCCTCTCTGGATTTGGTTTGCCCCTCTCGTTTGCTATGCTTCCATGTCTTGGTTACAAGTAAGAAGAGTCGCCTTCATAGAGTTATTTTGGGTTTGGCCTTGGCCCAGGGTTTGACTTGGAAGACTTCAGAGCTGATACTATACCATTGGCTTCCCCTCCCCCTCCTCCTCCCCCTCCTCCCCCTCCTCCTCCCCCTCCTCCTCCCCCTCCTCCTCCCCCTCCTCCTCCCCCTCCTCCTCCCCCTCCTCCTCCCCCTCCTCCTCCCCCTCCTCCTCCCCCTCCTCCTCCCCCCCTCCCCTCTGCTCCTCCTCCTCCACCTCGCTCCCCGCTGGGTTGAAACCAGACCTTGTTCTTCTTTGCTGCCTGCAGAGAACACGAAATACAGTTCAACATGGGGAATGAAGGGAATCCCAGATGGCAGCCTCCTGCAATTCCTTCCTGCCTCAACACACACCTTGTTCGGTCTCTCTGTTATTGTTCCCTTATTTCTGACGTTTCCCTCTCCTGACGCCCCAGTGTGCCTTTGTTACTTGTGATAGCCACACGCATACTCACGTTTGGCCGGTGCAGTTTTGCTTTGCCCTCTTTCGTGGTCCTGCTGCGGTCCACCGAGCATGCTTGGTCCAGTACATCTTATAATTGTGATGGGACCCTGCCTGCAGCCTACTACTGTTTCTCTGGCAACTCCTCCTCCACTCCTGCCTTGATCCTCCCCTAATAACCAAAGGAGTATCCAGTGTCCACAAGACTGAAGCAAATCATTCTGTGGCTCCTAACGTACGGATGCCAAAGTGCTTTATCCAGAAACAGACAACTTGTTTCTTATTCTGCAAAGGGCCCCTTGGGTCAAATTCTCAAGCACCTGGGTTTTGTTCTGCGCCTACTGGGTATATCCTTTTTTTTTTTTTTTTTTTTTAAAAAAGAGCCTTCCACACTGTATTCTCTATGCCCTTCCCAGATTTGTCACGCCCTCAGCTGTATTTGCTAGACATTCTTTATTTCTGAGTTTGTATCTTAAAATATTACTGGAACTAAATGCTTAGTCCCTAAGGGACTTGAACTCACGTGAGCCCTCTGGCTCACGGCCTGCACCCCAGTTCTCCCAACCTAGGGACGGTTACCAGGAAAATTATTCAACAGCATTCCTTTCTCTTCTTAATAATCAAGGAAACTGTCTTGTCTCTTAGAGTCACCTGCACATCCCAGGATCTCTCTTCTGACCGCCTTCCCCCGCATACCCCTTTCTCTGTGCTTTTCCAGCCGTGCTCCAGGTAACACTTGGGATCTCTCATTTCAGGGGAAGGTGTGGTAGGAGAGAAGGGGCAGTTGGTTGGCTTGTTGGAGATGTGGGAGTTTGGGGTTTCGGTTTTCTGGCCAGTTTATATAGCTTTTAATTTTTTGTGTCTTCTTGGCTTCCGTTCACAGGAATTCCTTTAAACAGTTTTCAAGTTGTACTGTATACATTAGGGAAGAAACATCCAGAATAATCAAGGGCTTTGCTTTAACTGTAAGAGGTAAAATCATCATGAGCATCAGCTTCCACCGCCCCATTTCACATGTCGCTCGTGTTTATCTATCTGGCTTCTCCCCCATCCTCTCTGACTCCTCTTCTCTCCCCATCTTGGGATGAGAATGAGAGGATACCGAAGACATTTTTCAAAAAAAAAAACCATCTTAATGAAAGAGAGCCAACATGGTGTGAACATTTAATTTCTGACAATAAAAAAAAAAGGCAAAGATTAAGAAAGGGGCTGATAAATATTTTTTGTTTCTAGTTCATTGCAGGTCACAGAGGCTGTCAGGAAAAAGACCTTTTGGTGTGTTGGTTTGTAGAGTTAGGCAGGAAATGAGTATAAGCCAGCTGAAGCCCAGTTGGTACCAGCTGGGAGCTAACTTCCCATCAGAGCTCCTGAATGCTTTGCAGATCCTCCACTTACTCAGGAAAAAAAAAAAAAAAGACCCGAATCAGCGAAAAAATTTGCACCAAATGCTGCTTCTTTGATTTTCTTAAAATAACCTTTTCTGTAGTCCTTCCCTTTTGCAAGGACATTGCTCCAGCTCCACGCTTACCCTCTGCCTCCTATTTGGTTTCATTATCTGAAGTGCGTGCGTGTTTCACAGGTAGTTCCTTCCCTTCTGTTGCTGGGTGCTGTTGTACCTACTGTTCTTGTGTATTAACTATGAAAAAGTTGGAGGAGCTTGGATTTTATGAGATACTAACTCCCTCACCCCCTTCTCCTCCACACATACCATAATAACCCCTGTGAATTTGGCAGGTTTTTTTTTTTTTTTTTCCAGCAACCATGAGACAAATCTGAATTGTGGCGGGGAGCTTAAGCACACCCTTGGAGGTTGAGGGCAGCGCACCCCTAAATCAAGGACAGCCCAGTTTCCCGCACCTTCCAGCAGTCTCACCCTGCCTAGCTAGGAGGCCCTCTGCTGAAAGGGGGCTCCGTGCCATCAAGGAACCTATGGTTTCAAGACTTAAACGTCTTTGTTGGAACTTGCTTTGGAAGCGTCACTTGTGCTGCCACCTCGGAAAGAACGTTTCTCTGTCCTTTCAGCTGGGGGTGGAGGGAGGGCCGTGGAGGGGGTTCGTTGGCAGTTGAGTTCCACCAATGTTTTCTCAAGCCGAGACTGAGCTCCATTCATCCTCCTGCCCGTGTGTGGCTCCGTCGCCCCCAGATGGGGCCAGCCAGGCAGCCCGAAGTCTGCATTGAGAACTTGATCCCCCTAACGTAACGATTAAATTTTAGTAAGTGAAATAAAAATGCTTCGGCAAGAAAAAAAAAAGAGAGAGAGAGAGGGAAAGCGAGCAGGGAACAATACTTGTTTTATTTCACTATGAAGAGTCTTTGACAGCACCACACCCCCCCTTCCCCGCAGGATATGGGAACTCTCGGGCCACGGCAGCCCAGCCCCAGGGACCCCCGCAGCAGAATTAGGCTGGGGGTGGGGGATCTAATGTAAACAGCCATCCTGAAGGCCTGGAGGCAGCTCCCCCTACTTTCTCCTGTCTCCCCTTCTCTCTCGCCACCTCACCCCCCAGCCGTACCTCCCCAGGCAGGCGCACACAGAACACGGAACAGCTTCAGGTTCAGGCCGGAGGAGAATAAAGGTGCTTTGTGAAGGGAAGCAAAACATTCCTGGGGGAGGTGAGGGGCCTGGGGCCTGAATGTGCCCTCAGTCTGTGGCACACCACTGCTCCCTCTCCCTGTGCACCCAGGAGGGAGGAGGGCCCAGCCCCCAGCCAGGAAGCTCTGGGCGTGGGCAGGGCTTGTGGGAATGATTTCATTGGAAAGGCCTGCGATATTTTTTCCCCTCCCGTGTGTGGTTCTTGGAGAAAGTTGGAGGTGGTGGTGATTTCAGTCGCCTTGGCCGCCTCGAGCAGGAGCTGAGCGGAGGCACCGGGCTGAGCTTGCCGGGCAGCCCCGCTCCGGGCCCTCCTGCCACGCCTGGGGCCCGGCTCCTGGCCTGGGCACCCTGGCCCCTGGCCTGGGCACCCTGGCCCCGCTTCCTCTGCGCACCTCTCCCTCCCCCTCACTCCACCCTCCCCACAACCTGTCTGGGCCCTCATGCGCAGGGCTCTCTTTCGGTTTTTCTTCCTCGAAGAAGACTTCCGGGAGGAGCAGATGCCACCTAAGGCCTCACTGTATGCTCTGCAAAGTGCTAAAATGTGGAAACCAGTCCTTGGTGTTTTTATTTTTATCGATTGATTTATTTTTAACCAGCGGCTTTTTTTTTTTTTTTTAACCTCTGTGTTCTGCTGTGTTTCTTGTGTTTAGTCTTCGAGTGCTTCCACTGACCATGACCCACTGGGCCCCCTCCCTCCTGGCTGGGGTAAGTACTGAGTTCTCCTTCTGTGCCCTCGGCTGTATGGGCTGATGTTCCGTGGCGCTCTTTCTTTCCCCGCCTGTCTTCCTCACTCCCCAGCTTCAGTTCCCTGTTTCTGTTCTGTCCAGCACACCCTCTGGGGATACCCAGCTGGAGCCGTTGCAGGTGATGGAGCTGGAAGGTTGGGAAAGTAACTGCGTTCCCTCGCACCCCTGTAGCACTCACCTGCCACACCTGCAGGGGGGTAACCCTATGAGAGAAATCCCCCAGCAGCCATGGGACCGTTGGGTTGTAGTGCTGACTTTCAAGGTGTCTCCTCAAGAATCTATCCTCTTCGGTGAAGGCATTTTGACACTGGCTGATCCCCAGATGCGTTTGTTTTAGGTCTGTGGCTGTCCGCTTGGAAGGAGCCACTTTACCCAGGCTTTCTTTGCAGCTGAGATGTTGGAGGACTTCAGCTTGATTTTAACTGTTGGAAGCCACCTTTTAATTTGCTATACATCTGTGAAAGGGGTCAGAGGGAAGCAGATAAGAGTTGAGCTCGGGCTGGTGACGTTATGAAAGTGCACCATTGCTAGTTAATAATGCCATGCTGGATTCTCCCTGTCATTGGAGGACTCCAAGCCCTTGGTGTGATTTGCCAATAATGAGTTAGAGGGATGGACATCCATGACTTGGGTGAGAGGGTGGGCCTTAAGGCTATTCAGGGAAGGAGTGGCCATGCACAAAGGGGTCATGAGAGATGGTGGGACTCAGCGCATTCTGCAGCTCCAAGCTGGGTCAGGGTTTTGTTCAGTATGTACGGCGAGAGTCCCTGGGAGCTGAAGAGGGCAGTTTTTGTAGGAATTGGTGTGGGTCAATTTGTTTAAGTTGTTTGTTAGGCCAGCAGAAGACAGTTGGGTGCTGGCTGGGTGGTGTTCACAGATGGTATTAAATTGGGAGGGGGCGTGCTCCCCGACAAAGTTGAAGAAGCTGACAATGATAGGATGAGCATCGCCTGGAAAAGTGCAGCTTTTGAGCTGGATCCTCTCGATGCAGACACAGCTTCTCCCTGGTAGTAATGTACAGGGTTGCATCAACCCCCATGGACCCGCAGGGTATCACTTAGTCAATTCCCATTGCATTCCAGGGACTTGGAAAGACCTCCTAGTCCTTCTAGCGGAATATATCAGTGAGGCCCCAACACAGTTCTTGATTTTCAGCTGGGGAATCCCTTAGGCTCCCAGATGATCCACCTGGCTCCCTGAACCGGTTCATTGTCTCAGAGATCGGCAGCAAGTCAGATGTGAGAGGGTCAAACATAGGATCCCTGTCTGGGCAGGGGAAGACTCATCAGATGGAATAAGAATCTGTAAGGCTATCTGGCAGACCCTGTGACCTAGAGCAAGGGGACCCAGAGTTGTTCCTGGATCTGTAGAGTCAAGTGATTTACTTCTACCATGTCTGCTAAGTGATGGTCATCAAATAAGAGCAGCTATAGGGTCTTGAAAACAGCTCCCAGGAGCCAAGTGTGAAATATTTGAGATGGGAATAGGAGCCGTGGTCAGAGTCAGTGCTGTTTACGAATGATCAGGAAAACACACAAGGCTGTAATGATACGAAACTGAGAGAAAAAACATCTGTCCAAGGGCCAGGGAACCTTCCTGATAAAATCCTTTGGGCTTTGTGTTGGCTTCCCCAGGGCTGTGGCAGGGCCATCTCCCCAGGGAGAGTTAAGAGTGAACAGAAAGAGCAGCAAAACCAAAGGAGAGTTGTGTTTAGTGCAGGCCTGCTGTCAAGTCTACTGTGCTCAGTCCTGGGTCCCTTTCTGTTCCTCCAGGAAAGACCCTACATTCTCCCAGAGCACCGACCCAGGGGTCAGGACACCTGAGCTTTAGATCCACATCATCTCAACTGCTCTGACCCTGGGCATGTGACTGAATGCTCTCAAGTCCATTTCTTCCTAAATGGAGTCGAGCTAGATGTCACCTAAGGACTTTCCCAGCCCCCAAACTACAATGTTATATGCAGTGAGGTGGTTCCAGTGGGCCATGGGAGGCCCCCACGCAGCGACAAGGGCACTGGCTGGCTGGACAGATACCCCAGGCTTTTGCTTTGGCCCTTGGCAGAGGACACATGGAGGATCTGGTTCAAAGCAGAAGCTTCTGGGCTGGGAGCGGCTCCTCCCCCTCCTCAGAACCCTGTCGGGAAGCCTGTCTTCTGTGGGACGGTCCCGCAGGCTGTTCTGAGGTGATGGTAGCTCTGTAGCAATCCCTGGCACCTTCTTTTCTTTCTTTCCTTTCCTCTATTGTTTTTGAAATTTCTGTCAAGAAAAACTTATCCATCAAGTAATGGATACCAGGTAAGGCAGACGGACACCAGGACCCTGGGTTGATACTGGGAACATTGCAGCCTGCTACTCAAGGGGAGGGGGCTGGGATCCCTAGTTCTGTGTCTTTCTCAGCTTTTGGTCTCCCTGTAGCTTCTGGAACTGATTATTTTTATTTCTTTAATTTCTCCCTGTCATCGTAAAAGAGGGAGGGCTGTGAGCATTGCTTGTTTTTAGGACGGAAACAGGGTTGAAAGCTCAGGAACTTTGAGCTGGGAAGTGTGACCGCTGTTGGGTTTGGAGTCTTGCCCCAGCCTTGCCTACCTGGAGCTGATGGTCGCCCCTTTCAGTCCCTCTCAAAGACTAGATTTACCAGCTAGAGTTGCGTTTGCCCCTGGAGTCCAGAGTTTCTCCCTCGAACAACTCAGAGCCATCGTTAGCACAAGGGCAAGAGAGTAAATGTTGTCCAGAGGAGGGAGAAAGTATGTCTAAGTTCCCCAAACCCTGCCCCATCTTGAAGCACACACTTGGGAATAAGACCAAGACAGCATTGTAGGTGCCCACATCTCCAGGGGTCTGTTTGTACGTATGCAGCACAGAGGTTTTGCCTCGACGTAGGAGTTTGAGAGCAAAACTTTGCCTTTAGGCAGGAGGGTACATAGGCCATGTGGTGCAGAGCTCTGATCAGAGAGGGATGAGGGCAGATGCAGCCACCCCACAGTGACCCTGCCTGTGGGACAGGGACACCAGGGTCAGTTGCATCCAGTGGATGGAGCTGTTGCAGGACCAGAGAGCAGCTGTGATGGACTGGGGTGGGGACCAGGGTCCAGGGGAGGCTGGGCTGTGCCTCCACTTTGCACACAGCTGGATGCAATTACGCCTCTGGTTTCAGCTGCTCCCCCTCTGTGTTGCCACACCACCCCTTGCCTCCAGCACATCAACCAACCAGAGACAGTGCTTGATCTTGAGTTGAAAATGTGTACATCCCTCCCCTACTCCCCAGTGGGGAAAGATTCTCTTTGTCCTTTTCGCCAGTGACAGATGTAAGTGAGCCAGGCTTGTGCTGGTTAAACTTCTCTAACAGGTTGGGAACAGGGGCAGAAGTTCAGACCCAGCACCCAGAAGGTGGGCGCCAGAGGGGAGAGGGCATGGGCTCAACACGTCTCAGTCTGAGTCTGCTTCCCGTTCTTCTTCCCTGACAGAGAAGAGACAGGACAACGGACGGGTGTATTACGTGAACCATAACACACGCACTACCCAGTGGGAGGACCCTCGGACCCAGGGGTAAGGACTCAGGCTGGGAGGGGTCTGGGGGGACGGGGCCCTGTGCACCTCTAGTATTGGCCCGGTGGCCTTGGACAGCATTTGTCCTTCACAGCTGACGTTCTGGGACCTTTAGCCACATGCAAATGCCCCGGGACCCTCACGATATAGTGTCGGCCCCGTGAGAGCTTGACAGTGGCACCTTAAATTGGCCTTCCTCGTGGGTGCAGGGTGGCCTCGCTGGCAGGTGTTGCTGGTCTCTGTGCCAGTTGTGCAGGCTGCCGATCATGTGATTTCAGAAGACTTGAGAATTGCCCTCCACCCAGCCCCAACACTCTCTTTTCCCAACCCCCTGGAAACTAGTCTGGGATGGGCACTTGGTGCCTTGGGATTGCTGGTGCCTGCTCAGGCCACGGCTCGTTCTTGGAGCCAGCCAGGGCCCATTCGATGGCCTTGGGACCGTAAATGACCTCTCTCTGCTGCAGGACCATCCTTAGGACTTGGGTATTGCCAAGTGCATTTCCTCAAGGCCCACCGTTGGGGGCTCTGCAGGGCCTGGGTAAAAGCAGAGAGAAAGCAGCACTTCGGGGACCCTAGCCTCCTTAGCATGGAGGCCCAGAAAGTCAGGCCAGCCCTTAGCTCCTCTCTTCCCATGTTTCCAGGATGATCCAGGAACCAGCTCTGCCCCCAGGGTGGGAGATGAAGTACACCAGCGAGGGGGTGCGTTACTTCGTGGACCACAATACTCGCACCACCACCTTTAAGGATCCTCGCCCGGGGTTTGAGTCTGGGTAAGGACTGCACAGATGACATCGCTGTTAGCACAGGCCTGGTATAGCTGCTCTTACTGCCCTCTAGTGGCCTGTTTCGATGTCACACTAGTGGGGATGGGGAGGGAAGGGGCTACTCTATTTACTCAGAATAACATCGGTGGTCTTTCTTTAAAAGCGAGAGGTCTGGCTTTATATCTAGTTTTTCTTTTTAATCTTCAAATCTGCAGAAGATCTCAGTGGAAGTCACTCTTTTGCTTTTATGCCTTACTTTACTCTTCTTTAAATTAACGTAGCATCAGCTTTCCTTAGGGCTAACAAGAAACGTTGCTAATTTTTGAGAAATCACATGGATTCCAGAACATCTTTGCTCTTCCCAGGACAAAGCAAGGTTCCCCTGGTGCCTACGACCGAAGTTTTCGGTGGAAGTATCACCAGTTCCGTTTCCTCTGCCATGTGAGTTTTGGTACTGGGACCTCCGCCAGAGATTGGGGTTGTAGAGTTATTTCAGCATAATTTCCCAGTCCAGCAGCGGGCACTGGAATGCCTGTGTCTTAGGTGGGAGCAGGTCACTTGTCTCACCTCGAGCAGTTTTGTGACATTATCTCCAGGAAGCCAGCCAAGTTCTCTCCCCAAGCCCGGGGGGTGGGGAAGCCTGTTCAGACAGGTGACCAGACTGAATAGTTACCACCAAGACCCCAGTTTGAGATTTGTTTTTTCCTTTTCTTTTCAGTCAAATGCTCTCCCCAGCCACGTGAAGATCAGCGTTTCCAGGCAGACACTTTTTGAGGATTCTTTCCAACAGGTTAGAGAATAATCACTGTGTTTAAGACAGGGGCAGGCAGAAGGCCCCCTCCTGCTACCCTGTCTTCTGTCATGTGGCCTGTTAAGCCCACATAGTAGAGTGCTCAAGGTGTGGGCCGAACAGCACCCCCAGCCTGCCATTGCAGGGAGAGTGGCAGGCTGGCCACAATCTTCTGTCTCCCCAGATCATGAACATGAAGCCCTATGACCTGCGCCGCCGGCTGTACATCATCATGCGTGGCGAGGAGGGCCTGGACTACGGAGGCATTGCCAGGTGAGCTGGGGGCCCCGGAAGGCTGTGCTGCAGCCCGCTTCCCCAGGCTACAGGGGCCCACACCCGGAAAGCTGCCTCCTTCTTGCTCAGACTGTTGCCAAGTCTCTCCTGCATCTTCAGGAGTGGGCAGAGGTGTGGCTGGTCCGAAGGGGGGCTGGAGCTGGGTCTGGGGGTCCCCTGCTGGGCGAGGCATCAACCTTTTAGTTACTGGGTGATGGGGAGGCTGGGGGGCTTCCAGGGGAGGGGCTCAGGACAATGGCTCTTTACCAACCAACGTGTCGTTATTTCTATACTTTAACCAATCCGACTGCGCCAGTGGGCAGTGGTTAAATATCGGTGTTAAGTGGTTGTCCATTAGAATCGACCCTGGGCTTCAGTTCCTCTTGAGGCAGCCGGGGCGTGTTAAGTGGGCTGACGTGGAGCACACCTGGCATGTATAAGCTGTGTCACAATCCAAAGGGCATTGATCAGCACGCAGCTGCATGTCACGTGCACAGGGTCGGTCAGGAGATTAAAGTGACTGATATAACCCTAAAAAGAGCTCAGAGCATTGTCTTGCCCTCACCTCAGTCCACCTGCAAAAGTTAACAGACTCTCTGGCAAAATGTTGCCTCGGACGATGAGGCATAAGGGCCCCGGCAGAGAGAAGGAGCATCTTGGCCTGCGGTGACTGCTCAGCTCGCTGACCTCTCATGGTGTGGGGACGTCTTCTCGCTTGGTGTTGGGTTAACTTGCTTCTGGTCCTCTGTGTGCTGGTGGCATTGCCCTCTGTGTTGGCCCCCATGGATCAATTGCTCTTTTTTCCGTGGTGACTGTGGTGACCTCCTCTCTAGGCTCTGCTTGGTGGTGTGGCTCCCGCCCCGTGTGTGTCTGTCTCTCTGTGTCCTGCCAGTGGTTTTACCCTATGGTAGGTTACGTCATGCTGTTCTACCACAGGGTAGAACCACGGACAGGATACCGGGGCACCCTCTGCATCGAAGGACTCCTCGCCTGCCCAGCCACCAAACAGCCCAGCAGCCAGGGACTGGCCCCCTTGGGATGTCCCCCTGCTCGTTTAGCTCAAGCCCCAGAGGACTCTGAATTCTGGCTTGAGGCTTGTACCTAGGGCGCAAAGAGATGCTGAGGCGTGGGCGTTGGTTCAGATGTGTGGACGTATGGGGAAGGGTGTGGTGATGGGGTCTGGGGTGAGGGGGTGGCAAAGTGCAAGGGCAGTGAGATACCTGCACTGTAGCTGGTGGCAATGAAATGTAGACGCTGCATGGGTTACAGAGTTCTCATGCAGTTAGGAACATATTTTTGTGTATTCACGTAATGCTGCCTATTCAGGTAGGGCGGAAACAGGGTGGCTGCTATTCATACAGCAGCTTTGCAGGATTTAGAAAAAGATGCCCTTTGTCAAGATGCTTCTGTGTTGGAAAATGGCTGAGATATACTGGTTTTATCAGAAAAAAGGCAGCTTGACTGCTATTTGCAAGAAAATTTTGTTTTGATAAACATACAAATTTATGATATTGCAATATCGTGTCATTGTGCAGTGCACAGCCTACACAACTGTGCATAGTGGCTCAGGGTGCAAGGAGCCTCTTTGCCATTTGACGCTTGGATATCAGCTGGAAAATCCTGGAATGCAGCACCTGGAGCCCACACACATGCACGCAGGTTTTCCTGAATGTCATCATCAAGTGCAGTTGTTGTTCTGGTTCACCCTAAGTCTGATCCCACTGTATTTACTGACCAGCTGTTCTGAGAGGTTAGCCCAGGTGCTGATCCCAGTGGGGCTGCCTCCCCAGGACGCGTGTCTCCAGACTAGGAGAACCGGGACTGCATAGGAGAGTCGCACCTCCAGAGCGGTTGTGCAGGGAGGGATCCATTAGTCTTGTTTCTCTCTCTCTTCTCTCACAGAGAGTGGTTTTTCCTCCTGTCCCACGAGGTGCTCAACCCCATGTACTGTTTATTTGAATACGCTGGGAAGAACAATTACTGCCTGCAAATCAACCCCGCTTCCTCCATCAACCCCGACCACCTCACCTACTTCCGCTTTATTGGCCGATTCATCGCCATGGTAAGATTCGCTGCCACGAGCCCTCCAGGGCGGGCAGCGACCCTACACACCACCAGCAGCCCCGCAGACTGGCACCCCCTCTCTGAGCCCCACCCTCATCCTTTTACAGAACTTCTCACTGAAGATGCAAAAAGAGAGATCTGGAAAGAGTTCTCTCAGTGGCCACCCCAAGGGGCAGAGAAGGTTTTCATGGTGTGTAGAACTTGTCAAGCGAAAGCCCAGAGCCCCTGGATCAAAGTCTTCACTTAACATTCAGTGCATGCCCTGTTGAGGGTGGAGGATGACGGGCACGGCCCACCTGCTGCCCGTCTCTGGGTGTTGCCATGAGCTGGGTGGCAGCGTTTGGGAGTGTCTGACTGAGGCTTAGGCCTTCTGGAAGGGGATTTGGAATCTCCACTAACTGAGAACAGAACCCTGGTAGACCTGTCTGTGCAAGATGTAGGAGGCATCTGTCAGGAGGAGGGCAACGTAGGGAAAGGGGAGTCGGGTATTTGTGTTTATGTGGAAATATGAGCACAGGATGAATATGGAAAGGGGGTCTTGTCATGTGCATCCTGTTGAATGTCTCGTGAGTTTTAAGAACCAGGATAGAGATGGCAGAGCCTGTGGGAGCCACAAGCCACATTTGGTAGCTTGAGACGTTTCACTGCTAAGTTTCCTTTGCTTCTTCCCCTGACTTCCCGAGTGAGTGTCTGCCCCACTCCCCTCTCAGGAGGACCCAAGAGCCCATGACTAAATATGTCCCTTCCCTTTGTCTGGAAGTTCTTGGCCAAGGTGTGGGGCTCAGGAAGTGGGCACATTCTTCCTAGGTCTAGAGACCCGCCTGGCCCCGCAGCTGACAGGACAGACCAGTAAAACCCTAGACTATTACTCACCACTGGCCCGCCAGCAGTGGCGTCTGCATTATTTTTGGCTGCCTCTGCTGCCCAGCTCTGAGCGGCAGTGAGTCAGGGCCGCCACCTGGAGCTGTGCTGAATGAATCTTCTCTGTGTGCATGGGGGCAGATCCCTGCTAGAGCAGGGAGCTGGCAGGCAGGCAAGGAGCCGGAGGTGGGCTCCTGAGCAGCCAGCTCTGCCCGTCTCCGAGGTCTGCAGGCAGGACCAAGAGCGAGGCAGACCTACCCTTCAGGCCCTTGGGGTAGCCGGATGCTCAGGAGGGCAGAGAGCATTAGCTGGGCTCTCATGTGTGGCATCCTAGGAAAACCAGACCTCTCTGCCGTATCTCTTCCTTCCTCAGGCTCTGTACCACGGAAAGTTCATTGACACAGGCTTCACTCTCCCTTTCTACAAGCGGATGCTAAACAAGAGACCAACCCTGAAAGACCTGGAATCCATCGACCCCGAATTCTACAACTCTATCCTCTGGATCAAGTGAGTCCCCTCCACCTCCCTGCGCTGAGAGAGGAGGGGTCTTGGGGTGGGTAGTAGTGCAGATGGAGACACACAGCTTCTAGGTCCCCCTGCAGGGCAGCTCTGGAATTCTCTCCTTGCGTCAGGGAGATGTCCGGTGGCATTGTTCTGGGTTCGACCTGAGTCCTCGTGTCCCACAGGCACTAAAAGTGAGTGATGGAACAGGATGGAGGGAAGACAATTCTAAGACACACATCTTCCCTCTTGGTCTTTTGTGCCTGCAGAGAGAACAACCTGGAAGAGTGTGGCCTAGAGCTATACTTCATCCAGGACATGGAGATCCTGGGCAAGGTGACAACTCATGAGCTGAAGGAAGGTGGTGAGAGCATCCGCGTGACAGAGGAGAACAAGGAAGAGTACATCATGTGAGTCTCAAGCGCTTGGGCCCCGGGGGCCCGTGGAAAGGGGAGCAGAGACACAGCCGGCCGCAGAGAAGGGGTCTCCTGCGCTTATCCCGGGGTGCCCTCTTCAGCCAGGCCCCTCACGTGTGGCTCCTGGGTCACCAGGGATAGAAAGAACCTCTCCCTTTGCACTGACCTCAGATGGCTGCCGTGGCCAGTCCCATGCTGACCAGAGCTGGGGGAGCCACACCCCGAGGCCCTCTGTCGCAGCTCCCGGGTGCTCTTTGTTCCCAAGTGGCCGACTCCAAGGCCGCAGGGCTGAGTTTCTTTAAAGAGGCATAAAACTTCAGCATCTCCCTCTTCTTTCTCCTAACTGAAAGGGGGTCTGCATTCTGCCCGCTTAAACCCACTGTTACACGTGCGATCGTCACAAACGTGCACATTCATTTCAGGGCCCCTGCTCTGGTCTTTTAACGCCACTCGTCTGAGGTTCGGTCAGTGGTTGTGGGAGGAGCAGGGGGAGGGAGTTCAGAGATTCAAGTGTCTGCGGGTTACTGTGAGGTTTTGAAGGCCGTGCTCTGGGGCTGGCAGCAGTCTGGGTCTCCCCGCTGCCCGAGGTCGACTCTCAGCTTCACCCTTGCTGCCGACAGCGGCCCCCCCGGCAGGCCCCGAGCTCCTCCTGAGTGGTGGGTCTCGGGCTCCACCAACAGCCGATCTCGGTTTCAGGCTGCTGACCGACTGGCGTTTCACCCGGGGCGTGGAAGAGCAGACCAAGGCCTTCCTGGATGGCTTCAACGAGGTGGCCCCCCTGGAGTGGTTGCGCTACTTTGACGAGAAAGAGCTGGAGGTGAGAGCGGAGGTCGTTGGGACCCTGAACCCCAGCTTCTGGGCCTGTCCCACCCTTTGATAGCCTCACTGCGCACCCACAGCGACTCATCAGGAACACCACCACACTCTCCCAGGACGGCAGCAGCAGGCGAATAACGTTGATTTGAGTCTCACACGTGCCCTTACCTGGGCCCTTGTTTACAGGGGGTCCACGTGTAAGACGTGTGTTACCCATACTATCAAAACTGCTGGCGGAAGTAGTTGAAGGTGTGCGGGATGCTCTCATCTGCTGGGGGGCGTACGAGGCGCGGTGCGCCGTCGGGGAGGGGCTGGCGCCGGGTGCCCATCAGCCTCTCTCTCCTCCGCAGCTGATGCTGTGCGGCATGCAGGAGATAGATATGAGCGACTGGCAGAAGAACACCATCTACCGGCACTACACCAAGAACAGCAAACAGATCCAGTGGTTCTGGCAGGTGGGCCCTGGGTCTGGTCCCCGCAGTCAGGGCGAGGGTCTCGGCAGGGACGTCGAGCAGTCCCCACAGGAGGCGAGACCTGGTTCGATGCCAAGCTCGAGGATGCTTGCTATGTTATCCACCTCCCTCGTCTTTGGCACTCTCCTCGCCTCCCCCGCCCCGACTTGCCAAAGGAGATGAGAAACTCAACCTGGGGACGAAAGGAGCGATTGCAGCTGGGCCGTGGCCTCTGCATTTGACAGGAGGTGTCGGTGGTGGGCCAGCTCCAAACGTTGGTGTCCACGGCCCAGGGCGGCGGGGGGGAGCCTGTAGGCAGGAAGGAAAGCTCTGGTACGTCACGTGGTCTCCTTCCTGCCAGGTGTGACGGGAAAGCATGGGCTTGGCTCCAGAGAAACTGAAAGAGCTCGTTGTCCTGGATACGATGAATCGATTCCTTTATATGAGTGGGTTTGTTGTTGTCAGTTTTGAAGTATAGCATACATAAAAAACAATGAGCGTATCTAGGTTTCCCGTGGAGGTGAAGGTCACATACCATAAAATTCACCTTGTTAAATATTTTAAGGTATACAGTTCAGTGGCTTTTACAATGGCTTTTGACAATGTTGTGCAACCATCACCACTATTGAATTCCAGCACGTTTCATCTCCCTTAAAAAGAAACCTCATACAGAGAATTCCCTGGTGGTCCAGTGGATAGGACTCCGAGCTCTCACTGCCGAGGGCCCAGGTGAGGGCCCCGGTTCAATCCCTGGTCAGCCAGCTAAGATTCCCACAAGCCGTGCAGTGCAGCCAGAGAAAAAGAAAAACAAGAAAAACAAGAAACCTCATACCCATTAAGCAGTCACTCTCATCCTTAGTATGTTTTTAAAAGTGGAACTTGCATGGGAAGGAGACCTCCTGACCGGAGGTGTCCCTGAGACCAAGAGATGTCATATAGATTGGTGGGAACAGTCTACAAACACAGCCTCTTAGAGCAACTTTGGGGTTTCTCAGGTAGTGGCTGTCACCTTCCCACCCAGTCCGGGCTCCGTGTTCTCAGCCCTAAAGAGGGGCCCTGGCTGACTGCAGAGTTACAGGTCAGGGCGAAGTGCTGGGCTGTGGGGACCCTGACTCTGCCTTGCCTGGCGGGGTTCCAGGTGGTGAAGGAGATGGACAACGAGAAGAGGATCCGGCTGCTGCAGTTCGTCACTGGGACCTGCCGCCTCCCTGTTGGGGGATTCACTGAACTTATTGGTACGTTTTCCCTTGCCCTGCTGGCACCCTTGGGTGGAGATGAGCACAGCTCACAGTGGGAGCAGGACCTAGTGTTTTCCTGGAAGCAAGTCAGGGGAAGGGGGCTGAGCCGTCTGTGGTGCAGCCAGGGGGTCCTGCCTTAGGAAGGGACCATCCTGTTATATACAATGTGTTTTTCTTTGGATAACAGGTAGCAATGGACCACAGAAGTTTTGCATTGACAAGGTTGGCAAGGAAACCTGGCTGCCCAGAAGCCATACCTGGTGAGTGTGCTGGTTTTGGTGGGAGGTGGCCAGCGCCTGAGACCCAGTGAGCCCCTGAGGGCAGTCCTGTGGGCGAAATGGCTTCAGGACCTTGACTGCAGCAACTTGTGTGTAGTTCTGGGGTATTTGTTGGGTTTGGAGAGGAGGGGCTGTGGTGGGCCTGGGCCACCTGTGCCTGGGCCTCTGATCTTTTGGGAACTGTGACAGCAGTTATGTGCCCTGATGGCCATACCAGGTATGAAATATTGAAACGCTCCTATTCCAATCAGCAAAGAGCTGCTGTCCCGCGTCCCCCCAGTGCGGTTCCCTGTTTCCCCTACAGCCCTGCCTCCTCCTCGAACCCCTTCAGGGTCCAGGGACACAGCAGGGCCTTCTGGGACCCTGTTCTGGTGTCTCACCGGCTGGCACTGTGGTGGAGCCACAGTCTGGGGGCTCTTTTGACCCCACCCTGTGGCTGTTAGAGCTCTGACCTCCCGGTGCTGACTGCCCTGCTCTCCTTTCTCGGCAGCTTCAACCGGCTGGATCTGCCACCCTACAAAAGCTATGAACAGCTGAAGGAGAAGCTGCTGTATGCTGTCGAGGAGACCGAGGGCTTTGGACAGGAGTAACTGAAGCTGCCCCCTCCCAAACCCCCCAGCACATATGTAGTCTTGAGTCCTCCCTGCCCGAGAGGCCGCTGGCTGCGCAGCCCCGAGGAGGCCCCTGCGGATGGTGGCCCTGCGTGGGACCACACTGTCACCAGGCTGGTGGCCGCAGAGCCTGACCTCAAGAGGCCCTGCCCGCCCCTCCCTCCTACCTACTGGTGGCAGTCTAGAGTAAAGCCCCCATGTCACCCTTGGCCCCATCACACATTGCAAAGTCTGGAGGGCTGACCCTCTCTGCAGAGCTCACTGTCCTTCTTCCCTGAGACCAACCCTAGGTGTGTGTGAGTGTGTGAGGGAGAGTGCCCTGTGCTGAAGCCCTGGGCCTCACAGGCTGGTTAGGTGAGGAGTCTAGCCACTCGGGGTCGCTGTTCTGGGCTGACAAAGCC
This sequence comes from Hippopotamus amphibius kiboko, assembly GCF_030028045.1. Taxonomy (NCBI): domain Eukaryota; kingdom Metazoa; phylum Chordata; class Mammalia; order Artiodactyla; family Hippopotamidae; genus Hippopotamus; species Hippopotamus amphibius. Next base: position 16,927,555 of record NC_080201.1, on the reverse strand, counting down.
CAGAGTCTTTGCCAGTAAAAGAGGTTCTGTTTTGTATAGAACTTTTCCAGTGATCTGTAGAAATGAAGGTCTGAGGGAAGAGAGCTCTGGGTCAAGGTCACCTCTCGTCCCTCGCTAGCCGGCTCCAGCTACGGAGGCTGAGCAGCACGGCCCCTCCCTCCACTCAGTGCTGGCCAGTTCGCTCTTTCCAGCAGATAAGGGTCGTACCAGCTGCTTGGGTGTCAGTGGGATGGAAACAGCAAACCTCCTCAGACTTTCTTTTCCCTTTTACATAAACTTGAAGCATTTTGCGTGTAGGGCTGCTTTGTGTTCTGTTGTTGGTATGCTGCTGTCACTTCCTGTCAAGGAGCTGGTGCTCCAGGTGTGGCTGGGACCCCGAGGGGCCCAGCACTGTTGGTCCAAGAATTTCCCAAACAGCTGCTCCCTTTAGGAACCTGCTTAGCAGTTCTATGAGCTCAGGCCGGCCTGACCCAGCGGCTCAGCTTCCCAGCAGCCTCGTCCCCGAGCCTTGACAGAGAGGGAAGGGGGCTGTTGTCCCGAGTGCCACCCCGACCTTGCCGCCTCTGATAGAGGAGAACTCCCTTTGCTAGGTGGAGCGATGGGGCACGTGGGGCTGACCTGCCAAGCCCCAAACCTCCAGGCAGCCCGTGAGTCTGGGTCAAGAATGAAGTGTGTCTCAGCTACTGTAGAGGGTGTTCGCTCTGCGTAGAAATGCGGCTTTACCAGCACAGAGGAAATAATGCTCTTGGAAACCAGCAGAAGGGCCCTGAGCTGCTGCCCACAGTCTGACTTGATTGCTGGAGGTCCTACCAGCCTCTGCCATGGGCATCGTGCTGTGTGTTGAGATCCTCCAGGCGAACACACTCCTCTGGGATGCTGGAGTAGTGATTGTCCCTGGGCCCCCGTGCAGGCCCTCAGACCAGCCACAGGGTCTTCTGAGGACAGTCTCGTACCTCCCAGGTCCTCGTCCTTCCCCCACCCCAGCCCGTGTCCTCTCTGTTGTGTGTGCTGATTCAAGTGGCTCAGCTCACTGCAGCTCAACCTTCTTCTTCCCTCAAATCGTCAGCTGTGCTTCCCTGTGGCGTCTCGCCATGTTGGGGGTTGGGGTGCACGGTGCCACGTGGGGGTTTGGGAGCCTCAGGCTCATGGGTGTGCAGAGTGTGTTCATGTGGGGGTGTGTGTACATATGTATATATAACTGAGGTGTCTGTATGGAATGCCCTTTGGTAGCTCTAAGTTGGTCACCAGATTGTTTTGTAATGCCCACCCCCTTGCCTCGGTATTGCCAGTTTCTTGTGCAATAAACAATCAGCAGCTGTGGGTGGTGTTGGCATGGTTGTGTTCAAAATCACTGTCCTCCAGACAAAAGGTCTCTGGGCCCCACTGACCCTCCAGGTCCGGACAGGGGCAGAAATTCCATGACCTTGCTGGTTTTGAGAACTGTGTGTGTCATTTACTGAGACAGCCACACTTCTGCTGGTCAGCCGAGTCCTCATCCAGGGATCACGGGCTTCAGCCCTCGGTCAGTTGCCTCACGGCACCCTTTTGGCCTGGGTTTTTTTGAGTAGTTGCCATGGCGCCAGAGCCCCAACAGCTGAGACTGCAGGTTGGACAGGCTTCGGGAACCAGCTCCTGGGGACAGTGTTCTGGGAGCTCATTCGTTCGAGAAGCATTTCCTGGGGTTTCTTGAGTTCCGTGATGGTAGAGGGACTCCCTGATCTTGAGCTCATGGTCAGACAAGGGCTTGCCGACCACTTTATTGAACACTTACAGGCTCAGATAGGACCCATCAGCATAGTCTTGATGCTTTTGACACGGAAATGACTTTGTCCTGGATCAAGCCTTGCTCTCATCGGGCTTCTTCCTGAGGGAGGCAGAGCTGTGCAGAGCATCTCCTCCCTGGAGTTCATCAGCTGAACTCACTACCCTTCAGCACCAAGGCCTTTTTCCACTTGACAGGGCTGTGCTATACTTTGGGGGAAGTTATCTACAAAAGTCCACACGTTATACAAACGTGTCATAATAAATTCCAGCAAGACATCCCTAGTGGATATTGTTCTCCCCTCTCTTTTCCCCAGAAGTAACTGCTGTTCAGTTTGCTGTCCTTCCAGAATATTTTGTGTGTATAAATCATATATACATTTAATTCAAAAATACACCAAAAATGAGATCTTACACATATTGAGCAACTCATCTCATTAAATGAGATATTCAGGGACACCTTTTCACGTTCATCAGCACAGGTCCAGTGGATTCTTTAGTGGGTGATATTCCACATCGTGGTTGTTCTGTAACACACCCACCTTTGTCCGAACGGGCATTGCATTTGTGTCCAAGAGTTTGCTGGTGAAGGCTCTCGGCCAGGTCCTGTGCACCGATACTGCTGTTCCAGGAGGGGGCAGTCCTGGAGTTGGATGGTTGACTATGCACTTTTATTTGTATTTAAAAAGTTTAAAAAGGTTTAAAATTCCAAGATAGGAAGTATCCACAGTGAAAGCTCCCCTGTTGTTCCTCAGGCATTCTGATCACCATCTAGAGGCAGCTATTGTGGCTGGTTTCTTTTGGATCCTTCCAGACAGACTTTAAAATCCCAACAGAGTCTACTCAGTTGCCCTTCAAAAAGGTTCTTAGCAATGGACAGGACCGCTTGCCTCTCCACTCTGGGAACTGGACCTGTGAGCTCCCCGTCTGTTCTTCTAGCTCTTTTATTTTTCCGTCTCCTAACTCTGGACATCTGCCCTTTTGCTTTTACATGATCAAAGTGTTTTTGTTTTTTTTTTAAACATTTATGTTCTATTCTGTAGCCATAATGAAGTCTGTACTTTTTCTAAAGGTTTATTCAGAAAAGCGAAAAGCGAGAAAAATGTTTATATTAGTATGATGATATAAATGCTGTTTACTCCAGAACTAAATGGTATAATGTAATGCAGCTGTGTCTTCCTCATACAACTCTTTCACCCCAGGGGTTCTAATTACTGATCTTTGCTTTTATTATATCCTCATTTTTTCCTTACTCTGAACTGTTTCAAGATAAATTAGATAGGCAGGAAGGCGCCCCACCTCTACATGCTGTAATAAGTTCCTGATAAAATTAGCCAAAGCTACAAAATTTATTTGGAAGTGAAGAGCAGATATGACTCCCTTTGTCACCCAAGGTCCCCAGTGGGGCTCCAGACTTTATGTAAGGTGGGACTTCACTGGATCAGCTGTTACTACCCCATTGCCCTTCTATGTTGGTGTTCACATCACCCTTCTAGAAAAACTCACACTAAAAATCTATGGGCTTCCATTCAGAGGAATGCTTACAAATAGCAGCCTCTTTTTTTTTTAAGAACTTTTATTGAGATACAGTTAACATACAATAAACTGCATATATTTAGAGTGTACAATTTGGTGTCCCAATCTCCCAATTCATTCCCCCCCAACCCTCCCCGCTTTCCCCACGTGGTGTCCATATGTTTGTTCTCTACATCTGTGTCTCTATTTCTGCCTTGCAAATCGGTTGATTTGTACCATTCTTCTATGTTCCACATATATGTGTTAATATGATATTTGTTTTTCTCTTTCTGACTCACTTCACTCTGTATGACAGTCCCTATGTCCATCCATGTCTCTACAAATGTCCCAGTTTCATTGCTTTTCACAGCTGAGTAATATTCCATTGTATATATGTACCACTTCTTCTTTATCCATTCATCTGCTGATGGACATTTAGGTTGCTTCCATGTCCTGGCTATTGTAAATAGTGCAATAGCAGGCTCTTCTTGATCTTGAGCTAAACTTGACAACAACAAGGGCCCAGCCTCATCTTGGGGAAGAAAACTGAGTCAGTGCCCAAAGTTGTCACCTCAGCTTATTTCCCTACAGTCTCCCCCATGAGTCTAATTTTAAATACCCTTTTCTCCAGGTCCCTCTGATTCTGAGGTTGGTTCAACTTCCACAGTCACAAGCTCACTTTGCTGTGGTCCGTGCTGCACAAGTCAGGCACCAATCAGCCAACTCAGATTGGAGCATGTGACTTGTCTTTGGCACACTGTCTGTTATTTGTACCTTCTGAACATCATCATGGACTCAGGGCCTCACTCCAACTCAGGTGGTCCCAGTGACAGCGATTGTTGTTTTCTTTTTGATGCTTGTCACAATTTGGGCCCCTTCAACTTGACTCTCTTGTCACCTCTCCAGATGTCCTTGATGGTCTCCATGACATCTAGTCCCAACTCTAGTTCTCTTGCCCAAACACAGAATCAACTACTCCAATGGGAGCCCTGGTTCTTTTTGGTGTAAAATCATACTAGAAACCAAAATGTGGGGTTCCCTCCGTGACCTCATGACTTGATCAGCTTCTCCACTCCAAATGTATAATATAAAAAGAACATAGAATATAAGAAGGGAAAAAAAAAGCCTGGTTCAAAAACAAGATAAATAAGTCCATAGGTTAGAAACAAAACAAAAATGCAAAACGTCGGGCAAGATCGAACTTTGTGTCTGCTGCACCTAGAGCTTGGCAGTGGTGACTGAGAGTCCAGCTGCCATTGAGTAAGGGGTCTAAATATGCTGCAGAATAGATGGGGGACAGGCACCAGTTGTGTACCTGGCTATGGCTTTGGGAAAGATGGAGGCCCAAGAGGCAAACTCATTAAGCCAAACCATCCCACTGGTTCTGGCCTGGATCTGTGACATTCCCAGGTCCCCCCAGGCCAAGGCCCCAAACTGCCATTCAAAGACCAGGCTCTAGAATGGATGGCCAGCAGGACAGGACATGGCAGCTGCAAAACCATTAGATAGGAAAGAGTGAGCACAGGTGGAGAAGGAGTAAAAGAACAACTCCTTACTCAAAATTTTTGTTTCTGTATTTCAGAGAAAGATACTCGTGAGTGGTCTCTTGCCTGCTGGTCTTTGCTGTAAGGGGATTAGGTGGCAAGTGGATTTTTTCATGGGGGCCCTACATGTCACTGTTAAGGGGTCTTTTCTCTGGGGTGACCAGTTTCTCCAGAGATGAGTCCTCTGCTCCCCATGTGAGTGGGAGACTGTACCTGAGCCAGGTAACCTGCATGTAGGCTTCATGGGAATAAGAAGCAGGAAGGAGCCGGGGCTCTCAGAGTCCTGGCCACTGACCTGAACTTTTCACTCCCCAAGCCCTCTGCTTTGACTCGAGTCCCTGAGCCTGGGGCTCCACTCACACCCTGGTCTCCTACAGCTGGCAGAGGGGAGGTAGCCAAGTTGTATGGGACTTCAGGGAACCTTCGTATCCCACCCTTCTGTGTAGAGACTTTTACCTACCCCAGTTTTCAGCTCTCCTCCTGCCTTCCTGCTGCTCCCAGGTACTGAGTCTCTCTGGGGATGCACTCATTTCTTGTATGCATCTCTCTCTGCAGTGTCTTAAGTTAAGGCTTCTCCTTGGTTGGTTACACTCTACCTCTGAACACTTTGTTAAACAACCTTGTCCCTTGCTGAATCCACTTATGTTCTTTTTGCCCTTGTGGATTAAGACTTTCACAAAGCTTTCTTCACAGTTATTTTAGCAAGGCTGGAGAGGGAGAAGAGAGGCTTCATCTGCTGTCTCAGTTAACTTCCTTTCCTTTCATAGGTCTGCCTGTGGGCAACTTGCCAGCTGTGCAGAGAGGTCCCAAAGCGGGCTTGGCTGTTTCATTATATTGACTTTCAACTAAGCTGCTGTGTTTACCCCCATGGCACTAACTCTGATCTTAGGTCTGAGCCTTTCCCTGCTCAGAACCTGTGTTGGCTTAGGTCCTTCCACGTGAATTTGAGGCTGGGGCTTCTGCTTTCCTCCTTCCAGAAATGTGTTGAATTCCCTTGTCCACCTCATAGATGCTACCTCTTTTATTTTTTTTCAATTTTTTTTTTTAAAGTCTTTGTTGAATTTGTTACAATATTGCTTCTGCTTTATGTTTTGGTTCTTTGGCCCTGAGGCATGTGGGATCTTAGCTCCCCCAGGGATGGAACCCGCACCCCCTGCATTGGAAGGCAAAGTCTCAACCACTGGACCACCAGGGAAGTCCCAATACTACCTCTTAAATTGGGCCAAATGGCAAGGGCCAAATGGGAAATCTTTGACATTCATTCACTCTCATTTCAGTCCATGTCAGAACTGATTTTTGCTAATCAGCCACAATTTTGCACCTCACTTCTTAAGAGCACTGACTTGGTTCCTAACTCTAGGGATTTTGTTTCGGTTTGGTTTGGTTTGTTACCTCCAAAGCCACTGCCTATAAACAAGAGGGATGTTTTTCTTCTGCATTTTCTATTAACATTGTTTTTATTCTAAGGCTTTCATTAGGCACTGAAATTAAAAATGAAAAACCCACTGTAGTCGATTGTGGATTACCCTGGTGAATTCTTGTTTTTATCTGTAGGAGGCAGGCTTCTTAGGTGGCCCCCCATGACCCCCTCCCGGTATGCACACCCTTGTAGTATAATCCCCTCCCCTTGAGTGGGAGTGGTCTAGAGACTTGCTTCCAACCAATATAATATGACAAAGGTGACAGGCTCTCTCTTTTGTGATTCAGTTACAAAGGATTGAGATCTCCTTCTTGCTAGCTGACTCTCCCCTGCCTTCTTGGCTTGTGTACTTTGATGAAGCAAGCTGCCATGGTGGGGAGGTCCACATGGCAAGGGACTGAGGGCCTCTTTGTGTCAACAGCCAGCGAGGAACTAAGGCCCTCTGTCTAACATCCTGTGAGGAACTGAATCCTGCCAACAATCATACACTCTTGGAACCTTGAGACAGCAGCGATCCAGCCAACACCTTGGTGGCCACCTGTGAGCATTGCTGAGCAGAGGACCCAGCTAAGCTGTGCCTGGGCTCCTGACCCACAGAAATTGTGAGATACTAATGCATATTGTTTTAAGCTGCTAAAGATTATGGTAATTTGTTACACAGCTGTAGGTAATTGATACACTATCCTAGGTCAGATGAAATGTCCTTGGATTAGCATTTCTTCCATGTCCCAGGTCCTGAATATGGCCATGATTTTTAATAATGAAAGAGCCATGGCATGCAGATTATCTGAGGTTCAAAAGAAATCACAGTAACCAGGAATACAGGCAGAAAGATACCATTATCACTCTTCTTCCTTTTCTTAGGGTAAGAAAATAGTGAGAAGGGGGGTCATTTCAATCCCTGCTCTCAGCCCATGGCCTGACATCACCTCCCAGGTGGCACTGATGGTCTCAGAGGCCTTGGGTCTGGTCCAGCCTGTGACTGTGGCTTCTGCCTTGGGTTGTCATTTGTTCTTATCTGGGCTTCCAGCCAAACCCAGTTGGCAAGTCATGTCCAGTCTCTCAAGGACAGTTTTCGGTCTGTTTTCTGTACAATTACAGGGTTAGCAGTAGGGTAGATGATGCCACTACTGCAGTGAATACATCTGAAGGATGGCCTTTGCAGCTCCAGGACTCTCATTGGGGTTGGTCCAAGGGGCACATCTCCCACCTCAGTAGTGCCTCATGAGCATCTGGGCCCTGGTGAGTTGTGGGTATAGAAGCATTCTTTTCTTCTGGGAGGGAATTCATTTCATCCTTGAACTTTTGGTTTTTATAGCCATGGTTGTTTGCCAGCTCTTGTGATTGGTTCACATTGGGGTATATGGGGTGGAGGAGAAGTAGCTCATGCATTAAACTTTGGCTTTTATCCTGTCCCTACTCTTGAACAGGGGCACGGATCCCTGAGGCATCAGCTGTCTGCCATGGGGTACAGGAAACCCTTGGATAGGTATTTTTTTCCTCCAGCTTTATGGAGATATGATTGATATAATTTGTTAGTTTAAGGTGTACAATGTGATGACTTGATTCATGTATGCATTGCAAAATGATTACCACAGTAACGTTAGTTGACACATCCATCACTTCACATAGTTACCATTTTGTTGTTGTTGTTGAGACCATTTAAGTCTATGTTGTGGTGAGAACATTTAAGATCTACTCTCTTAACAACTTTCAAGTGTACGTTACAGTACTGGAGTCTTTATCTGCTGAGGGATAAGAGGTAGGGATAAAGCCAGGGTTGAAAATGAGGAAAAGGGGATAATAGATGAACTGAGGATGTTAGTTGGTTATTTTGGTTAAAAGTTTAGCCAGGTTATGTTATTATGGACCAGACGCTAGCTGTAGCATGCAGACAGAGGGAGACACTGATGCTAAACTGCAGAGAAGGAAGACACTTTGTGGAGTGTAATAGACACATATGTAGAAGAGATCTTGAGCTGGGCAAGGACTTCTTAAATATGATCCACAAAGTGCTAACAATAAGGCAAAAAACTGACAGATTTATCTACATCAAAATAAAGGTTCTCTAACTTCCATATGTGTGGAAACCACAGATTTCTTAAAAAACACAGATTCCCAGAGATTCTAATGCAGAAGGCAAATTGCATAAATTTACAGTGAAATAAATATCTGAAAAGGGTAATAAATACTCGCTATGCATCATAGCTTACTAATTTTACTATAATTTACTGTCATCCATGCTCTTGAGATTATTTTTAGCTATTGTATGCATATTTAGGTAATACTATGTAATGTGTTAATGTGCATCTTTGCCCAATTCATGTTGGTCTTGAAATCAGCCATGGTGGGAATATTTACACCAGGGAAATTGGCAAAGGCCACAAATCAACACCCTTCCTCCTCTTTTTAGAGACCTGGTTGTTACACATTTACCAGCACTCCACTGGATATGGTCCTTAAAGAAATCAGGAGTGGTATCAGTAGTGAGGAAAATCAGAGCATGAAATATGTGAAGGGCAGAGAAAACCCTTGTATATTTATTACCCAAGCAGTACTGTAGAGTACAGCAGTGGTGACCCAGTCTTTTTGCATCCATGTGCTCTCCAGATTCCTTCAAAGTCTAGCCTGGATGGTTGCAACCAAAAGCAGAAGTGGTGGGAAGCAACCGTGGGGAAGGTTCCCAATTCCATGTGGACCAGCAATCGAATGGGTCTCTTGCCAAGATGAGATTAGTCAATGGTGCCATCTAGTGTTGAAGAACAGATTGGCTCCAAAGAGGAATGCTTAGAGAAAGATTTCTCTTGACTTAGGCCTTGGAAACACACTAACATAGTTTCCTCTTCCTTTCTTTTCCTCTATTTTCTTTTCCTACTTCCATTTCTTTACTTCCAGAATGGAGAATAGCCATTAGTTTTTTGTTTAAAAAAATTTTTTTTTAATGAATGAATTTTATTTTTTGGCTGCATTGGGTCTTTGTTGCTGCGCAGGCTTTCTCTAGTTGCAGCGAGCGGGGGCTACTCTTCATTGAAGTGCACAGGCTTCTCATTGCGGTGGCTTCTCTTGTTGTGGAGCGCAGGCTCTAGGCGCGTGGGCTTCAGTAGTTGTGATGCACGGGCTTAGTTGCTATGTGGCATGTGAGATCTCCCGGACCAGGGATTGAACCTGTGTCCCCTGCATTGGCAGGTGGATTCTTAACCACTGCGCCACCAGGGAAGTCCCTAGTTGTTTTAATTATTTTGTTCTTTTTGCTTTTTTTTTGAAAGATATGAACTCAGTGTTGCTTCCAGACAAAATAGATAAATGCCAAGAGTTGAAAGGCATAGATATGGAAATCAGTACTTGCCTATGTTATGTATAATAATTTGGAATGAATTTGTTTAGGGAAGCTGTAGAGATCTTCTCTTGTGGGTAAATCAAATGCTTCTCTGCTATTCCAGCGTGTCCCATATCCTTCCTATTTCCTGTGACGGGGCGGATGAAGTAGTTTGGTTAGCATGTTGTAGTATAACAATCCTAATTCATTCTCAAGTCTTAGTTCTGCTTCATGGATCTTTTTGTAGGAAAATGGTAGAAGAAAAGACCTGTTCATAACTTCCAAGTAAATAGGATCTTTTGTTCTTTTATGGGGACCTGTGTTAATAAGTCTTTTATTTGAAGTGAAGGTAATTGTGTATGGTTAAGTTCTCATAGCTGGAGGGTCCTCCAGAAACTGGAGTAAGATTCTGGGCTTGCTAATTCCCGCTGGAAAGGTTTACTTTGCATCTGGCACATTGGAGAAATAATATGGCAGTCCCTCAGTGATGATTACTTCCCTTTGTCCCTTTAGTGATTGATGATCTGAGTAAAATGAAAGAACATTTAACTAATTAGTGGGTCCAAAGCTGTTGTTCCACCCTGATAGTATCCATCTTTTCACTAAGGATAACTAACCTGTAAGTTCAGGAATATTTCAGATGTTAGTTATCAAACAGAAAACCAGTGAGGAATAAATGCTATCCTCTCTGTAACATGTGTGTAGCAGGAGCAGCCTGAACTTTCTAAGTCATTGTGAAATGTTTCAAAATGGAAGGAAGGGTAAGTCACAACTCTGGATATGAGGTCCAGAATTGGGATTAGACTTTTTCCAGGATACTTTTTCAATGTGTTAAAAAATAACAGAAGTAGTTTAGCAATCTCATCTTGAGACTGCCAAGCTATCCAAACACATGGCCTTGTTTTAGGTGAGGGTCATGGGTTTTGCAGTCACGTCAGCTATTTGTATAAGCAAGATTTCATCAGTAGTCTTACAAAGCTTCCCCTCTTATATAGGATGGCAGCAATTTTGCCTTAGAAAATGAGCCTTTGTGACTTTAGAGGCTACACATGATTTTTGTTAGAAGAAGGAATTGAAGATCCTCTTAGGAAGGTATAAGTCAATTTTGTCCATACATGGGTCAAACTATTAAATATAACAGTGCCTGGGTATTCCCATGTTCTTATATGCTCAATAAACATTCCAAGTTATCAAACGGTGACAAACTTAAAAGCCTGCGGCATTGTCCCATTAGACCCTGGGAAAGCTTTTTAAGTGCAGCTCATACTACTAAAGGTGGATCTGATCCTGTGTGGCCTTAAGTTGCCCCCTGATCCTACATAAAGGACCCACTCTATGGGATGACATTCTCCTCCTTCCCCCTGCCTAGCCTCAGAACCATTGCATCCCAGCTCTTTCCTGCCCACCTTGGAGAAAGGTTCCCCTCACATCAGTCTGTTCTAAACACAGCAACCAAATCTCAAAACCTTCAACACGTTCCTGTTGTTTTAAATGCATCTCAAGCTTTGAACTATGTATTTCAAATTTCTTTTATTCAGTTAGATGTAATCACCATCTGACTTTTGACTGCTGCAATAGACAAGTAAAACTTAGTTCTCTAGTTTTTTTCCCTTTACTATTCTGTCTCAGAATCTTAATGAACCTTGAAGTGACCACTGATGTGGGCGCTTCTATTTGTATAGGATAAAAGCTCAGCTCTACATCAACCCCCAAATTTCCACTAGTTCTTTAAGATGGATGCTTCTGGTAACTTTGAGGCATTATAACATTACGAAGTTGTTTATGAGAGTCCACTGACTCAGTTTTAGTGCTATTTTATTGTTTTCTTAAATATCTAAACATTGATAATCCCTATGGTGCATTAGAGAGCTCTTAGGGAGATTTTAACTGCTCAAGAAAGGAAATTACTATCCAAGCGACAGCTGTAAGTCAAATGATTTAAGTACCTTGAACACTTACTTTGGGGAAACTTTGTTCCATCTCACTAACCTTGTGGTCTGATGTACTTAGACCTACTGCAACAGTAAGTGAATGTGTCCCTTATGAAAAACTGCACTAGGGACTTCACAGGTAAGGAATCTGAAGCATTAACTAGGACCCAGGTCTTTTGGGTTCCGTGGAGAGCGCTCCTCACTACAGCTGTCTGTTTTTAAAGGAATGAGACTCTTTCATAAAAGATTCAGTCCAAAATAATTCTTTAAGGCAGCTTCAATTAAAGACTGTCTTGGTTGCTTCTGAAAACCACGGATCACCACTCCTAGAGTCAAAAATGACCAGAACACAGACTTAAAAACCAAGCCATTTAATTGTGTCTTCGAAGGTAAACAATATCTTGAGCTGGATCCCAAGCCCCGAGAATGCCAGAGCTACGGGTCCGAGAAGTCCCGTGGGTGGTATTCTCAACAGAGTCCAGAGGGTCAGACCTCAAGGTGTTCCAAGGCAGAAGACTTATGGAATTTTGCAGACTGCCAGAAACAGACCCCAAGAGTCTCCTGAGATGGGGATAATTCAACTCCTGGTCTTACAGATAAAAGCAGGAAGAGTACCAAAAATGTTATGTTTACTTCTCTTCACTTCTCTCACAGTCTGAAGCCTGAGCTATCACATCCCCAACTCACAGCAGCCTAAGCTGCAGTTTAGGTACAAGATTAGTCCCTCTATCCAGAGAGCTTCATCAATACAGCTTTTTAACAAGCACTTGAAGTGAAAAGAACCCTCTGGTGGCACAACGAGTTAGTTTATAAGATTTTAATTTACAAATTAAAAAGCTACATGTTTTATTTTTTCTCCTTTTTCTCTTCTTTCTTTACATCACTCTTTTCCTTATCTTTCTCTTTCTCTTTGTCATCTTTTCTATCCTTTTTGCTGTCTTCTTTTTCCTGCCCTTCTTTCTTCTCTGCGTCCCGGTTGGCGATCTTGTTGTTGATGAGGTTGTGCAAGGCGACCACGGAACGGATCAGCGAGGCCAAATACACCACCACCATCTGGTCATTGGTCTTCAGGTAAAAGGCCTTGACAAACTCCTGCAGGCTGACATCTGGCAGCAGGTTGAAGACGTCCTGCAGCTGGTAGATGATCTGGTGGTTGATGGGCAGCTTGCCTGTGGCCACTTTCTCCAAGTAGCTCCTGATATCCAGAAGCTTGGAGTTGAGTCCCTTCAAACCATGGACCTGGTTTGTGATCCGCTGAGAAAGAGTGCCCACGGTAGTGTCTTTGATGTCTCTACAGGAACCCACAAGAAAGGGCAGGAAAATACGTCAGTGTCCTGTACTGTCACACAGATTTTCACATTCTAAGGAAACACCCAGTTTGTGAGCAGGGGCAAGTTTTCCAAAAGAAAAATGTTACTTCTCCATTTGATAAAGATTTGAGTATAAATTGCCTTAGCCCTGTTTTCATTTGGAGGCATATATTTTTATCTCTGAAGGCATATATTCTATCTTTCTCATCACAGGGCATTTTTCAAAAGAAAAGAGATAAAATTAGATCATTTTCACTAATAAAACAAAAAACCTCCTCTCTAGTTCAGCTTCCCTGTTCCTAAAAAGGGTGGTGTTTCTCTACCTCCATCTATATGATGTTGTGAGAAGCTTTTAAATCAGTCAGTAACTTTTTGAACTGGAAGGAATCTTGAGAAAATCTATGACCCTTTCAAATAACTCAGGGTTATATAAGTAGAATACAATAAAACCCAGCCCAACATGCAAAAATTCTCTGCAGAAAACTGGCTAGCTACACATATTGAAAAGGACGTGCACTGGAAGAGCAAACGCTTGCTTTTATTTCTCACATCTGTTCCTGCCACAGTCAGCATTACAGCTTCCAGACAGGTATGCTATCCACAAAGTCATAAACCATAACTCAGGACACTGTAGAGATGATCCAGGACTAGAACCCAGGTCTCACCGAGCAGCCTCTGGGGCTGCTTCTGATTCTGATACCCTTCTAAAGCCTCACCGTAACAAGTGTTCAACTCCCACTTCCTCAGCTTCCTCTGCTCCAATTTCACTGGTCACGTGCTCAAATGTTTTTGAGGTTGGAGTTCCATCCTGAGAGAGGACATTTAACTATAGTTACTTGCTTACAAGCAAATGAACAAAATGGCACATGTTCCTTATCACGCCTCGATTCTCCTGCTTTAAGTCAAATTACTTCATGGATGTTATTACTGGGTTTTTTATGCCAAGGGTGGGTAACGTTTGCTTTGAAAGTTTAGTCTTCTAAGCTAAAGTCACAGTGGTCCTCCTCAGAGATGAGGTGTACTGGACCATCATCATTAGCTTATTTATGAGGAAAATCTTGATATTCTCTCTAGCCAGCAGTAGAGATGGACACTCAAAGAAGTCTTGATGTGGCTAAATTTTAAGGACTATAACAGTTCATTCTAAAATAGGCAATATTCAGAACATGTACTTAAGGCAAGTTCATGTCAGAAAATATAACTTTTAATATCTACTGTCCTGGAGTCAAATGATCAGAGAACCACAACAATGTGGTTAGAATAACTGATTTTCTGGTGGCGTGAATTTATCAAGGAACCCATTAGTGGATGTGGTTTGCTGTATTACCTAATGATTTCTTGATGGGACCCAGGAGAAACTTCTCTCAGATCTAGTGACAGAAGAGGCTGTACATCCCCTGTAAAGGTTGTAAAATGTTTGCAAGGCACAACAGCATAGCAGTGAGTGTACAGACTCTAGATTCAAAGCCTGGCTCTGCCATGTGTGTGGTAAGGGAGCTGTGAGATCCTGGGTAAGTCATTTCACTTACACCAAGTGGTATAAACATTAGCTGTTGTTATTTTACCCAAGACAGTGTGAATTCTGCAAATGGCATTTTCCTCTTGGCTTTGTATGCTAGGATGGCCAGAGCCTTGAAGACCTGTGCAGGACTTTGTGGCATGTCTTTTCAGATACTGTTTTTTCCCTGGCTTCATCTTATAATATGATCCTTACATCCCCTCCATCCTCTATTAAAAAATCTTGTTTCCTTGGGGGGTGTGTGCGTGTGTGTGTGTGCGCGCGCGTGTGTGTGTGTGCGCGTGTGTGCACGCGCACGCGCATGTGCATACGTGTGTAAGCAGCCTCAAATTCCTTTTTGAAAGACAGGGTAAAATTTAACTTGTAACAACTGTATCAAGACCAGAGATGAAAGCCTTATTGCAGCTAGGCAATAAATTTGGATTTAAGCTCTCTGGTAGCAGGGCAAAGAGAAACAGGAGCGTAGAGCTTACTGCAAGGAACATTTGCAGGCAGCCACCTTTAGCCTTTTCCAGATTTTAAAACTGAATATAAGGGCTTCCTAGGTGGCGCAGTGGTTGAGAATCCGCCTGCTAATGCAGGGGACATGGGTTCAAGCCCTGCTCCTGGAAGATCCCACATGCTGCGGAGCAACTAAGCCCGTGTGCCACAACTACTGAGCCTGCACTTTAGAGCCCGTGAGCCACAACTATTGAGCCCATGTGCTGCAACTACTGAAGCCCACGTGCCTAGAGCCCGTGCTCTACAACAAGAGAAGCCACAGCAATGAGGAGCCCGCGCACCACAATGAACAGTAGCCCCCATTCCCTGCAACTAAAAAGAAAGCCCGCGCACAGCAAAGAACACCCAACACAGCCAATAAAATAAATAAACAAATAAATAAATTTATAAAACAAAAACAAAACTGCCCTCTGACTTCTGACTTTGGAAATTCAACACTGAGCTCTTTGCACACCCTAAGTGCAAATATTTTATGTTCAAAACAAAACTCATACATAGTTTCACATCAAATCCTATCCTAGAATTTGAGTTCAATTTTCCTGGAAACAGAGAAAAGCTATTCTGCCAGCTCTTCATGTCAATACCAAAGGCACAAGCTTACAGACCACACAGCAGGTACTGAATGCCATGGAGCTGGCTACATAGGTGTCAAATCATACAGGTGGGCTTTGCTATCTAGCTCCTGGCAGCTCTGACTTACTCTATTTGAAAACTTAGGATCTAGTCTACAGGGATTGAAAACCTTCGAGGAGAAGACTGTCAGAGGTGGGCTGACAGTGGAAACTGCATTAGATTAAGACCAAGCTCACCAGGCTCTGCATTTACTTTACCAAAAACATCTCTGGGCAATCATTTGCCTATTGCGGTCTCAATTTCATTTGTAAAAGGGTGATTTAGATTTCTATGGTCCTCTCTATTTCTAAAATTTCTAAACTTTGATGATTCAAACACTCAACAGGGAAAAAACATATCAAACTGCTGACAGAAATCAATAACCTTTTCTTTGTTATAAAGTATTTGTTGACTTGAAAATGGGGGGGGGGGAGAACCCAATGGCCCTAAAAGTAGCAAATCTAACCTCCTAGGCTCATAGCAAAAAGACTTACATCATGAACTTCTTCCACCGAAATATATGCTTCTGTGGGCAATCCCAGGTCCTTTGGTTTCACGTCAATGATGACCAATACCTGGCAGTAAAACACATCTTAGCAAACCACCTCATGCCAAGCACGTAAGGAATAACTGCAGTCATTCTGATGATGATTACTGAAGCTTTTTCATTCAACCAGATATGAGCCAGAATTTTCAGAAAAAAATGACTTTATCTTATCATTTGCTCTGCTTTTCAACCCCATCCGTTAATAAGCTGAGAGGCCGTATATTGAGGTTGTCAAGCAGAAGGAAATTAGAGTCAAGACAGCCAGTATTTTAACACCCCCTACACTTAGGAGACCTTACTAACCATTCTGAACTTTACTTTTCTCATTGTAAATAGGATAACAATCCCATACAGTTATTGAGAGGATTAAGGAAGAAAACTTATATACTTAGCACTGAGCAGATGTTTAATTTACTAAATACATTGGGTTACTGTATACTACACAAAACACTGCAAATTAACTCTAGCTTATACAGAAAAAGTGGTGAAATGATTCACTATCCAAATCCATCCTTCCAAATCCTTCCTAGAATGCTCCTTTTCTTGAGTTAGCTGGCAAACAATATCAGTCAAGAGTTTTAAAGACAGAGTGTACTTACTGAGTTAGGGCAGTATCTTTTCATGAGTTCATTGATGGCGATGTCATTCTTGTGTAGTTTAGGGCCTGTGTGGTACCACCCAACTATTCTTTCTCTGGCTGCGAAGGAAAAAATTAGTGGCTTTGTATTGTTACATAAAGATCTATAAATTTCCCTCAAAAAGGATAAGAACTCCAGTAGTTATATTCTCTACCTTTTTCAAAAATTCCAGACATCTGATGACATACTTATGAAATCTAAAACTCAAAAACAGGATTCTCAGAAAATAAACAGTGGGGGAAACCTAGAGATATCCATATCTCAGACCAGTTTAGGAGACCAGTCATACATGAAACAACCAGAAAACAATTCCAAGGCAATATATAAACAAATGCAAGTTCATGTCACATAGATTACAACTGTGAGTGTTGTGGGAATAAACATTTCCAAAGCAATGTGGTTGCTGTAATGAAATAAAATGAAAACAATACACATGACAGAGAAAAATATTTACCCTGGTGGTACTAAAGCTCTAGGGGCAGGTGGATTTTATTTGATCATTCTTCGCTTTTCTGTTGCAGAGGGTTAGCTCTTTCCCCTGAAACCTAGGTGGTCTAGCTGGCCTTAAATTGCTACTCCAGTTTCTCATTTATTCTACCTCATTTCTCTACTACCACTAGTGTTACTTTAGTCTAACTAAGTGAAAGGGCCTTTGACATTAAACAAAGAAAAGTGAATACTTAAAAAAGGCATTAGGGGCACACATGGACATTTACACACACACACACCAGTGCCACAATGCCACCTACCATTGACCTTCTTAAACATTCCATACATGTTTTCCAAATAATCATGGTCTAAAAACCAGACAGAATCATCTTTGTCGTCTTCATCAAAAGGGACTAGAGAAAACAAAACAAACAAACAAAAAACAGTTTAGGGCGCTAGACAGAACTCTAAGGGCACATATCACAACTGTGGACCCCTAAGGCCAGATCTGATCCATGTCTTTGGTTTGTCTAATACAATATTAAAATTATTTTTGAGTTGCTTTTATTAAAAACTGGAAGATTTCACATACAAATCCAGACCTCCAGGTTCTCTTGAAAAACTGGAAGACCTGGCAACAACTGGCTACAGCCAGACAGAGGCCACCCCCTTTGGAAAGGACACATGTTCTTCAGTTTGCTGAAAGCTCCATCACTTCCGAATATTCCCATCTGGCAAATTACATTACTGCCCGATCCTTTTAGACACTAGAGTTAGTGACCTCTAGTCTAACAGATATGCCAGCAATTAAATTTTTTTGTTCTTTATTATTATTGCTTTAATCATAAAATATATGGATACATTCTTGTAAAGATTTATGAAACAGGAAAAGATAAGGTCTTTATCTCCCCCTTGCCTGCCTATAACCATGGTTAATAGTTTAGTGCAGGAGTTGACAGACTACACCCATGGCCTATTTTAATAGTTTTACTGCAATACAGCCATTAGTTTGTCTACATACTGCCTATAGTTGCTTTCCTGCTACATTAGCAAAGCTGAGCAGTTGCAATGGAGACCATATGGCCTGAAGTTTAAAATATTTACTATCCAGTTCAGTGTGTAGCCTTTAACCACCCTTTTCTATACTTAAGCAATTCTGAAATAGAATTGCTTGGTTACAGTAAAAAATGGAGACCATGAAAGTTTCTTTCTTTTTAAAAGTTAATTAACATTTTAACCATACTCAGAAAAATGTAAAATTTCTCTACTTTTTAAAAAACTGAGGTATAATCGACAAATTTTTCTCTTACCTGCAAAACTGTTGGATACATCGAGTACTTTCTTTTGCCATGACCCCAAAAGCACACCAACAACACGCTTCTGGTTTCCAACCTTGCCTATTCTGAATGAGAAAACAGAAGGTTAGTTTGGATAGGCACAGACAGAAGTGGACCAACAATAAGATATCCAACAGGAAATATCAATGGTACAGATACAATCTAGCTTAGCTGGGAACTAATCCCACTAAACAAATGTAATAGGTTAGTCCTTAATAATTAAAATTCTAACAAATATAATGGGCAATTCATGAACTTTGTACACTGGCAGTCTTACTCACTGCTGACTACAAAGAAAGATATACTTGGGAAAAAAATCTCAAACTTCACAGGAATTCAAAATGGAGAAAATGAAAACTCCTCAGATCTTAAGGTTTTAAATGTTATATGGGTGGTGTTTGAAATCACATTTAACTTTATATTTTCCTTTGCAGCTTACCTTTCTCTTTTAAACCTTCCCCATCGTCTCTATTCTCAAATCTTTCCAGGGATAAAGATGCTAAAGCTGAACCAGTTTTATGGTCCAACTTGCCACATCTTCTCTGGAACACCTATGTCAACAAGCCCAGCTAGATGCTATAATCCTTTGTACCATCTAGGGGCTCAGAAAATGATTCTGACCCAGAGGCATGTGTGTGCCATCTGTGATCTCTGAATGGCTTAATGAGGCAGAAGTGAGCTGGTGACTAATCATACTGGGAGGAGGGCTCAATGAACCAGAAAGGCTACTTCAGAATTTCTATCTGCATATCACACCTCCTCAAGAAGGTTTTGTCCTAAAGAACTACAAGTGTTTCACCTATTATCTCATTTGATTGGTCATCATGTAGAATTCTCCTTTAGCCACTAACAAATGTAACATACAGAAACAATACAATTTTATGTTCAAAGGAAAGAAAAAAGCCACTGTGAAATGAACTACAATTCCTTAACAGTTGCTGGTTTCACACTGATTTAACTGTATTTATCTAAACATATGGTTTGGCAGGTTTATAAATGCTTACTATATTTAGGGTTTGGATCAAGCAAAGTTAAGGATTCTGTATTCCGGTGGTACCAATTTTGGGGGAAATCAAAGTTCAAGGGAAACTTCCACACTCATGGGCTTTTCTTTTGATCTACAAAAATCCATTTGTGTTTTAAAAAAACCCTACAATTGTCTGACACAGCAGCTTGCAGTGTCTGCCCTCACTATGCCTTTAACAAGTGTTTGTTGAATTTACTGAACAGAAGGGAAATGATGCCTTCCCCCTTACCACCTCTAGCATCCTATGGGAGAAAAATAATTACTATACAGTGGGAAAGCTCGCATATCCTGTTAGGGTAAGGGTGCTACAAAGCGATGGAACTGAATTGGGGACCCTAAACCTCACAGGAGTCTCTTGAGTTTGGTTCTGGCTCTGGTTGAATTGGGAGCTGTACAAAGCAAGCTGCAAGAGAATGGGCACTTAGCAACTATGACCTCACAGAAGATGCTCCCAACTGGGCCTTACAACTTTCCAATTCAAGTAATTATCTTGTAAAACTTATGAACACGTGTAACAGGTCCAGCGGGACCAACAGCTTGAAAACAAGCAAGCGAAGGCGGAAGAAACATCTGTGGGATGTGTTCTTATTTGTTAATGCCAACATCTCCGAGCGGTCTCATTTTTAAATGAAAAAGTTGACTTTAAAACTTAAAACACCTACGTTTTAAGCTATCGTCAAACCAGATTCCCACTTGGAAACTTTCACAAGTTAAATTAAAACCACAATTCTTTCAGGGAGCCCCTCGGGGGCTGAGAACAGAACTTCCGTGACAGCCTTCAGAGGCAAAAAGCACGAGTCCGAAGGGCTTTCCTACCAGATACCGAGTCTTTTAGGCGAAAGGGGGCGGACGAGGTGACAGATGGGCACGAGGCCTGGGGATCAGGGCCAAGCGACGCCTGCCCCTCATACTCTGGCATCCTACGGACTGGGTACAAGGAACGAGAAGCCCAGTTCCCAGAGTGCCGGCTGGGCGGCGGCGGAGACGATGCCGGGGGACTTGGGCTTCGTCAACGGAGTTGGCCTGGGCCCCTCGGCGGCTCAGGGCCACTCCCGGTGCATCAGCGCCCCCGTGGCCGCCCCCGCCGTCCCCAGCGCGCCCGTGACTCAGCAGCGGCGGCGCCACCGGCCCCGGTAGGCCGCCCCGTGCCGTCCGCTCACCGATTGAAATGATCCACCACGCTGAGCAGCACCAGGGGGTGGACCACCACCTTCTGCACCGCCAGCTCCGGCATTGCGACACACCCCGCCCGCCAGGTCCTGCTCCCCGCAGCTCGCTAACACCGGCAACCAGAGCTGCAGGGATTCTCCGGGATCCTCCAGGCCCGGCTCCTCCTCTTCCGGCTAGGTCGCCGCCGCGCGGCGGCTTCTTCCGCTCCCAGAGTGCCGAGCGCGTTGAGCTCGGAGTGTCGCTCCCGCAGCCACCTTGAGGAAGGGAATTGCCGGGGGAGGCGGGCTCCGCCTCGGGTGACTGGCTGCGAGTTTCCCGAGTCGTGAAAGCTAACAGGACACTGGAGACTGAAAAAGGTTGACCTCCTGACGTTTGGCCTGTACCGTCACCCGCTGTGGCTTTTCACCTCAGTACCTTCCTGGCTCCCCCCCTCCCCTCCCCCCCACCTGAAGACTGGAGCTAATGCTGAGAGAAAATGTAAATAGGAATAAGTAATAATTCCACCATTCAGAAAATGTTCACCTTCTAGTCAGAATCCTCCAGAATTTGTTAGAGGAACCAACTTTAAATCTTTAGCATTAGGGCATTCCCTTAAAGTAGGTTTGGTAATTTATCTCATTATATTGTCGGGGAATTTCCCCTTAATCTTTGCTGTGGACACTTAGCAAATAATCAGCCTGTCTGTATTTTCCTACCCGTCTTTATATTTCTTACCATTTAACAAGGGCTAGAAAAATTCAGTTTGTGCCTAGAGTTAGGTCATTCAGATTGATTTTAAAACAAAAACTTACAAAAAGATTGAAGATGGAAAGCAGTAGGGAAATGTGTTTTCATATTTAGCTGGGAAAGAAAAAAGGCAGAGGGGAAATGTAGGAAAAGAGGACTTGAGCTTATCTGCAGAAGGCAAATGACTTAAAATCTATACAAGTTTAGTTTTCTGCCTGACCTTAAGTTGCCGTTTCTATACACAAAAACAGTACTTCAGCAACGTGAATTACTCATTGTTTACCCTGTCTTTAAACACCTTCTGTCTTCCCTATATTACCAGAGGATCTGACCTCTCTAAAAAATGACCAGAAAACTTTTGCTCTGAACCTTAGCCTCCTTCCAGTATAATCAGGGAGCTTTTGATACTCTTTCTGGGCATACCCCTCACTTTTATTTCATGTACTCTTCCTACTTTTGGGAGCGTTGTTTTGGATTTTCCTTATATTTTTAAATATTTTTGATTTGGCTATCAGATGATTGCTGCTACTTCTTAAGATAGTAGAACTTTTAAATTAAGGAAATTTAAGTCAGCCACATTGTGTGATGTGTTAAAGCATGCTTGTTGGTTTTTAGTGCCTGGTTCAAAGCAGACATTCTTATTTCATCTCTTACATGATGCTGTTCAACACAGGGTAGACATGTAACTGTTATGAAAAGACCTTGGAAGAGTTCCCCCCCCTAATTTTTAAGATCAGATTGATTTTGATTTTTCTTATGTGTCCGGTAAAGCATAAGAAATGGAGTCTAAAGGAAGCATGTGTTTGGACTAAAATATTTAAAGAGTATAAAGAAGACAACTTGAAATCATAAGGAAGGTATTTTTCATGTTGTTCTATTTTTTCTTTTTCTTTTTTAATGGAACTGACTTGAAATTATAACTGATTTTGTAGCCGCTACTAGGGACTAAATTCATTCAGAGGAATGCAGAAGGAGATATAAGAAATCCACTGTCTTTTGTTTATTTAATTCTGGACTTTAAGAGAATCTGATGAGAGCATAAGGGTAATACATTTTATTTTCCTTTGACTATTTTTGTTTTTTTTTTAAAGAAAGAAATATAATTTAAAAAATTTTATTTTTTATTGAGGTATAGTTGATGTACAACATTATATAAGTTACAGGTGTATAATATAGCGATTCACAATTTTTAAAAGTTATACTCCATTTATAGTTAGTATACAATATTGGCTGTATTCCCCATGTTGTACAGTATATCCTTGTAGCTTATTTTATAATAATAGCTTGTGCCTCTAAATTCCCTACCCCTATGTCTTTCTTTTTTAATGTTAAATTCTCCTTTTCCAAGATTTATTGAGATGTAGTTGACATATGACATAATTTTAAGGTGTTCAACATGATGATTTGATACACGTATGTGTTGCAAAATTATTACCACAATAAGGTTAGTTAACACTTCCATTACCTCACATAATTACCATTTTCTTTTTGTGGTGAGAACATTTAAGAGCAACTTTCAAATATGTAATACAGTATTGTTAACTATAGTCACCATACTGTACCTTGGACCTCCATCTTATAATTGGAAGTTTGTAGTCTTTGACCGACAACTCCCATTTCCCTGGCTCCCAGCCTCTGACACTAACTATTCTACTCTTTATTTGTGTGGATTCTGCTTTTTTTTTTTCAGTTCTGCATATGAGTGAGATCATGTAGTATTTGTCTTTCTATCTGACATTTCACTTAGCATAATACCCTCAAGATCCATCCATTTTGTCACAAATGGCAGGATTTCCTTCTTTTTTATGGCTGAATAACATATATATACCACATTTTCTTTATTGATTCATCCATCAACGGACACTTAGGTTGTATCCATGTCTTGGCCATTGTGAATAATGCTGCAGTGAACATCGGGGTTCAGACATCTCTTTGAGATAGTGATTTCATTTCCTTTGAATACATACCCAGAAGTGCGGTTGCTGGATCATATGTTAGTTCTATTTTTAGTTTTTTTAGGAACGTTCATACTCTTTTTTCCATAGTGGCTATGTCAGTTTACATTCCCCCAAAAGTGCACAAGGGTTCCCTTTTCTCCACATCCTCACCTACACTTCTTATCTCCTGTCTTTTTGATAATAGCCATTCTGACAGGTGTAAGGTGATATCTCATTATGGTTTTCTTTTGCATTTTCCTGATGATTAGTGCTGTTTAGCATCTTTTCATGTACCTGTTGGTCATTTGTGTGTCTTAAAAAAGAAATCTCTATTCAGGTCCTCTGCCGATTTTAAAATTGGATTAGGTACTGTAATCCCTTAACTGAAATTCTTACCTCTTGTGAAGGTATTTTTGCATGTGGATAGTTGTTCCAGTTAATGTTTCTGGGAGAGGATGAGTGCTAGAAATTTCTATTCCACCATCTTGTTCATATCTCTCACTCTAATCCACCTTTATCTTTCAATTTAGGGAGATAACCCTCACAGACCTTAGTATCTTGAACGAGTTCTTATTTTTGTTAGGTCCAGAACATGGAATAATGGTCCTGCATGCATGGCAGCAACACTTTGAGCTCTGCAGCCTCTATTTACCATCTTATTAGATTTGGAAGAAAAAAATAGAAGATATACCACATTTAGTCTAAGCTGTATTCATTGCTGGGGTTCAGACATCCTGGGGTGCTGAAAGTTTACCATTTTCTTTGGTGGTGTCATGTTTCCCTGATTCCTCATTTTCCCTATAGCCTTGCATAGACGTCTCTGCATTTGAAGAAGCAATCACCTCTTCCAGACTTTCTGGACTGACTTCAGAAAGGAAAACCTTCACCTGTGAGTGAAGGCAGTCTGGAGTGTGCTATAGCCCTGGGTCTAGTGGTGTGGGGTACTAAGTATGGGGGTGAGTAGAGCCTCTATGTCCAAGGGTGTGTGACTTGTTTGTTTAGGCAGCTGGGGTCTACCACACTAACAATTGCATGGTCCTTGGTGAGATCTGTGAGGGATCTGCAGTAGCTGCAAGGGCTGTTGAGGTCCTCAGCAGTGCCTCCAGGTCCAGCGGCTAGGACCCGTGCAGATAGCAGTGGTGGCTAGATGTGGCGGTATATTAATGCTTGGCTGTAGGGGCAGGGGCCTACTGCAGACACACATGCAGTGGTGAGGGATAGGGCCAGCAGCAGGGGCTGGGGCCAACTGCAGGCACATGAGCAGCTGAGGGGACCCTGGCTATTGGTGTAGACCCATGTGACTGCACGGGCTAGCTGTAGGTGTGTGCACTAGCCACACCATTCTTAATTGCTAGTGGTGGAACCCTACTTACAAACAGCTGAAACAAAGGGAAATTCATTATCATGTAATAGGCAAGTTCAGGGGCCTTTGCTTGTTCCAGGGGCTTAATGATGTTTCTTTCTCCACCTTTCAGCATCCTTTGGTATTTTGGTTCCATTTCCAGACAGATTTCCTTCTAGTGGTGAGGAAGCATGTTGATGGCTACAGATAGTCACAGGTTTAAATCTTTAAAGGAAGGGAGACTTTGACCTCCAAATCTTTATTTATGAAATTTGATTGGCCTTACTGGGACTGGGGCCTCTGTGAACTGACTGCTGTGCCCAAGGGAATGGAGTTCTCTAAATGTCCAGTTTAGGATGAGTTTGGAGAGAGTGCACATGTGACAGATCAGCTCACCATGACTACATGAAGTGGGGAAGGAAAAGGGGGATGTTGTAATTGGAAGAGGGGAATGAATGCTTAGCACGCAAAAGCAAGTCTATCTTGTGATATAAAGAGCTTAGCATAGTTCTTGGAACATAGTAAGAACTCAGCAGATGTTAGACATGGTTATGATTAGCATGTATGGTCATTATCATTGTTATATATTATAATAAGACTATAAGAATTTTTTATTGGGAATTCCCTGGTGGTCCAGTGGTTAGGACTCTGCACGTTCACTGCTGAGAGCCTGGGTTCCGTCCCTGGTTGGGGAACTAAGATCCTGTAAGCTGTGTAGCACAGCCAAAAAAAAAAAACTTTTTTTTTTTTATTAACTGGTGTTTATATTTTTAGTAATCCAGCAGAACAGTAGTTGAAATTCACCTTTTGCATTTGCTGAGTGTTTCTTTTTCCTTTCTTTCTTTTTTTGGCCGTGCCACATGTGGGATCTTAGTTCCCTGCCCAGGGATTGAACCCATGATCCCTGCATTGGGGGCACAGAGTCTTAACCACTGGACCACCAGGGAAGTCCCTGCTGAGTGTTTCTTTATCCTTGTGTTGCAGGAAGGGGGACCCCCTTCCAGGGCCTTAGAGTGGGCTCTTGTCTAACACTCGGAAATGAATTGTCTGAGGAGACACACGTGCTGACAAAGCAAGAGACTTTATTGGGAAGGGGTGCCTGGGCGGAGAGCAAGAGGGTAAGGGAACCCAGGAGAACTGCTCTGCCATGTGGCTTGCAGTCTTGGGTTTTATGGTGATGAGATTAGCTTCCGAGTTGTCTCTGCCCAATCGTTCTGGCTCAGGGTCCTTCATGGTGGTGCACGCATCACTCAGCCAAGATGGATTCCAGTGAGGAGGATTCTGGGAGGTTGGTAGGACACATGAACTGGCATCTCTTTTTGACCTTTCCCGAATTCTTCCAGTTGATAGTGGCTTGTTAGTTCTGTGTTCCTTACCAGGACCTCTTGTCATAAAACAACTCATGCAGATGGTTACTGTGGTGCCTGGCCAGGGTGGGTGGTTTTGGTAAGTGGTTCCCCTAACACTTCTTTGCTTCAGGTATATTTAGTTTATGGAAATGTGTTTTTAAAAATTGCTTTTTCTAAATGTATTGGTGATCATTTTGATTTTTCAAAAGGCTAATTGTTGCAGAAAGATTGGATTCGTTTAAAGAGGTTTTGCTTGTTCTAGGCATTACATAAGTGATGGCCCTGTGTGTTGGCCCGGGATACCTGCATGATTGTTATTCCTCTTGTTGTTGTCATATTTCATTTAACTGCAAATTAAAAAGAACTAAAAAAATTACAGCAATTTCTAGTTTATATCCAGGAAATAGAACTCTCCACAGGAACCCTCGCGTGGTACAAATATGTTAGAAAACCATTTTCCATTGTGCTTTGAAAGCCTGTAAGGAGGCCACAGTGGAGCACAATTCATCTGTCTTGGATGAAGCCCAGAGAGACTGCAGTATGCAGACTGTAGGAAATCTCCCATCTGAAGAGTTAATTTTCTTTCAGGATCAGTGTTAGTGGCTGCAGCGATTAAAACAAGACACTTTAAGATTGGTATAGGAACACTTATAACAGTTGACAGTGAAAGAAAACCCAGGAGGCCAGATTCAGCCTTGGGAGCTACTTTGGTTTGCGCCTCAAAGACCTTTATTTTGAGTTTACCTCTTCTTTTGATTACACATGCTTTCAGCTTTATTAAAAAGAATTCATTAAATTAATATAAGAAAAAAACTAGTTTTATCTACTTAATGTTTTAAAATGTCTTGAAGGCCATTTTTGCCTTTGATTTCTATTCTGATTCTTTTCAGAGCCATTTTAAAAAGTATTTTTATTATATTTTGGAGCATAGTTGATTAACAATGTTGTGTTAGCTTCAGGTGTACAGCAAAACGATTCAGTTATATATATATGTGTGTGTATATATATATATACATATTTCTTTTTCAGATTCTTTTCCCATTGAGGTTGTTACATGCCGACTTAAAAAAATTGCACAACACGAGAGTTGCGAGTTTAGTTTCATTTGGGGCAAAATGAGGTCTGCAGCCCAGAAGACAGCATCGCAGCTAGCCCTGAGAAACTGTTCCAAAGAGGCAGGAGGAAGCTCAGTATATATGTGGTTTGGTGAAAGGGAAAAACATGCAATCAAGTACATATTGTTTACAGAAGGTTACTGCTAGTCACAAGGAGCAGTTGTCACCATAAAGAATTTTAGTGTTTTTCTAGATATGAGGAGATAAGAGAATTGGGCCCATAAAGTTGGCTCCTGAAAATAACTATCTAAAGACATGTTCTGCCAGTTTTTCACAGAGCACAGAGTGCCTCATTTTAGCTCTTCACCCTGAACATCTTTCAGGGGGGCGCTGACAGCAGCTGCAGCAGCACATGATTTAATCTTTGTAGAGGTAGATGGCAAATGCCAGTGGCTAGTGCCAGTTGCAGTTGACATACAGAATATTGAGCAGCTTTCTCTGTGCTATACAGAGTTACTCTTGATGACTGTGTAAAATTAAACAGTTTTTTACCAGATTTTTAGATGCACATTTATGAATGTAGTATCAAAACAAATATAAGGTTTGAAGACAGATGAAGCTTTTCATCTTTTTAAGGACAGAGATGTTTTTCCTTTCCTTATTTTCTTCAAGATGGTAAATCAAAAAAGCATTTTTTTTAATTTGAAAAGCTGGGGCAATAATATTAAATAGCTACTATTGGAAGGGAAAAAAAGCAACCATAATCCTAATCTCAAATGGAGCAACTAGTTTTAGTTTTGTATTTACCTTTCAGTTTTGGGTACATGCACATATACTTCAGTTGAAATTGAAGTTTTAATGCAACTAAAAAAACTATTGAGAAATTTAAGGTGAGTTGAATCAATTTGAAGTTGCTGTACTTTGTATTTTAAGAGTAGAGCAATCGTTGTCAATTTTTTGGTTTCTGCAAGAACAGGAAAGGGGAAATGTCTTTTAAAAAATCAGTACATTGTTTATATAACATGAAAGTTTCTTCTTTTAGACCTGGAAGTTAGAAGAGAAGTAGGCATTAACCTGGGTTTGTGGTAGTGCTTGATTATCACTGACATTCTCTCAACTTTTCCGAATTTCTGCAGTTTGTTCCTGCAGGTGCCTCTTCCCACCTCCAGCCAGGACCTTCAAAGCCATCTTTCAGATTGCTGGTGTTTTTTTTCCCCAATGCAAATATGCTGATGTAACTTCCTTAAAATCCTTCAGAACCTTCCCAGTGACCAAGAGATAAAATCTGAACTTTAGAAAGGTATCCAAGACTTTTCCTAGCTTGGCCTCAACCAACCCCTGAGAACTTCTTCCCCTATTGCTCTCTTCCTCTGTCAAACCAGCCTGAAACTCCAACCATTTAATCTGTTTCCAAAGGAATTTGCTTTTCTCTGTGCTCATCCTGTTCCTGCTTTCTGAATTGCCCTTGACCCCTTAAACAGCAGAATATCTAGGTCTTTCTCAAGGACCACATCTCTTCTATTGGAGTTTTCCTTACCTTCTCCAGGCAGTGTTAGTTACTCTGTCCTCTGGGTCCCCAAAGCACCTGGTGCATATTTCTGTTGTACTGCTCCTCATGCTCGATAGTAATAGTTCATTTGACATGCATCTCTTTGGTACTAGGGTGTATGCGGAGGCCAGGACCATAGCCTAGTCATCTTATTAGCGCCTGCACCTAGCAAGAGTCATACACTTGCTAACTGTACTGTGTAACTTGGGTATTATGTTACACAGCACATCCATAATATGTTGGTCAGTGATGTTTCAGCATGCAAACAACAACAACAACAACAACAACATCCCCACAATATTCTTTGTAGTTTCCTGTTAAGTCAGTGGTCTTTCAGCATGCAAAAAAAAAAAACCAGTATTCTCTGCAGTTTTCTATTTTAATCTCCCATATACAAAACCAAAACAGCACAAAACAAAGCCAGACTCATGTAGAACGAGCAAAGCTCTTTGATTAAAAATTTCCCACCATTGCATGTAATTTAAAATATTCCCATCTTTTCGAATATAAATGAAATGTGTTGAAATGTGAGTGAAAAAACTGCATGGGCTATTATTGATAACACCGTTGAAAACCAAATGGTATATTCTGGGTAGCTGTAATTTTTCGAAAGGTACTATGTGCAATTTTAGGTTAGTGTCAGATAACCTCTTCACCTTCATTTCTCTCTTAACACCTTTTATCATAATTTCTGAAGCTCCCCTTTGTAGTTTAAGTTAAAAGTCCTGAGGCTAGCTCTTCAGAAGTCTAACACCTGCTTAGGGCTGAACTGGCAGGGGGAGAAATTGAAAAGCAGTGAAGAGTCTTTTCAATAAAGTACTTAGCATTTTAAATAGTAGATGTTTGAGAAAAAAATAATGGTAATAATAGTATTGGAAACTCTCATACTGCCCCACGCAGAGAGAGGAATGTGAAGCAGTTTAGTGGATTCATACTTTGAGTTCTCAAAACCCTTCATTTACAAAGATAGTTCAAACTTGATTTTGATCAAATTAAACTACTAAGAATGTGGACTTTTCCTTAAGCACAGATTTATACTTTTTAAAATTCAAACCCTTTTCCATCTGACATCAAAGAGAAAGGATTCAAGGCTTTTAGAATCTTATTCTAAGATACCAAAAAATCCAAGGATAATGGTTAGAAAATTAGGGATTTTTGAAATAATTAAATTTTGATTTTCATCTGCTGTTTGATATTGACTATAAAGTACCATGTTCCAGGTTAATGACAAAGTTTTTAAAAGGTACATGTATTTTTTAAGCCTTAATGATTTTGTATTGTTCTCATGAATTTCTGGAACCTTTTAAGATTCAGAGGCCTGTGGTGGACTTTTTGAGGTTACACCTTTTAATTTTTTATCTTTTTGTTCTGTAACTGGAGGAAATTATTTAATTTATTTTTCCAGCAGAGGGAGACATCTGACCATGAACGTGGTATTGCTACTTGCCAGGAGTATTCTGTAGCCCATTTTATCAATATACATAAAAAACTCAATGTTCAAATTAACTAGTTCAATAAGTAATTTAGCTCATTGATTTTTGGGCATATCCTAAGTGCCATTACAAGCTACGGATATTTTAAATGCCATTACCTAATAGAAGGAATGTTTTAAGCACCTTTTATTGATTTTATTACTGCTTTATTTTGCTGTCTTGGTTTAAAATCATTTTAACCACTCTGTAATCAAGAAGAAATATATCGTTGGTGAAATACAGTCAATTTCCTAAAAACCTTTGACATCGTTAAATAAGGAATTACAGTTGTTAAATCATGTCAGGCAATAACTGAGGGACAGAAGAGATATAAAATTTGGAGCAGTGGGCCAGCTTACCAGTAAGCCGTGTTGACCTCTAACATTTAGATTCTGCATGTGGCAGTCACACTTCAGGTTTGCTTATGGTTTTTACATCAGCAAGACAGATTTAAAATCTCAGATAGCAAGGAAGATGGAAGAATAATAGCAAAGTGTAATGCAGGGGCTATTACCGTGTTTTTTAGTGACCTCTTGTGACTTTTGGTGAAAATGATTCTCTGAGCAATTTTTAAATTTCATTTGCTTTATTTGCTAGATTATGGTATATTGATATTCTGCATAAGAGAGAACCAGAGTGCTCACAGGGGTTTTTACCACTTTTCTTTTTCTGCTCGTTTGATTTTATATTAGCAGTATTACTGAGCTGATCAGCTGGTAGACAGGCAGGGACTATGGTCCATACACTGCTTAATCAAAGAGGTGCAGAAGTGGGAGGTGAGCACTGAAGCTTAATACAAGCCTGCTAATGAGTTGATTGCATTGACATTTGATGTAATTTAACTGTAGAGTGGCAAATATCAATACCTGTATATGATTTGGCCGATGGTTGTTGAACTATGATTGGAAGTTTAGAATGATTCTCGGTAAAAGACCACCTGGCAGTAACCCAAGAACAGAGAACTGAGTTTTCCCCACTAAATGGAATAGGTCCAGAAAGTCAAGTGTTTTGATCATTAATAGAATCTTCCCTTTTCTTTTAGCAAATATTAGCTTCAAGAGGAAATTGGTAATTATGCGTAGGTCTATTAAATGATCTTAGGGAGAGCTCTTTGCATTCCTTCAAATGAGCTCATATCTATAGTTGTGGCAATTATTCACCAGCAAGAAAAGAAAACTAGTTAAAATGCTGATAGGTGTCATTTCAAATATATCAGGGATGTTGGAAGCATCTTTGTAGAATTAATCTCTTTGAGGCTAAAAATCAGATTCGGTTGTAACTATTAATTATTCTATATTAATTTATATATCATATAAATGTTATAATATGAAATAATTTAAGGTATATTGAGTATGTATTATGTGCAAGCCACTCTTGTAGGTGTTTGAAATATAAAGAACACCAATATGATGCCTTCCTTTCCCTCAGTGAAAGAAGGGTGGTAGATAAACACGTGCAATGCACATCCCATGGGAGGGATGAAATAAAGGTTGTGGCAGCATAGAGAAGAGTAATAGGTTCCTCTGTGGCAAGAGGAAGTGTCAGGGAGAGCCATATGGAGGTGTCACTTAAAATAGATTTTGAAGAGTTAGAGATGGGCATTCATAAGTAGAGGGACTAGCAATACAAAGGATTTTTAAGAAAATAGATTTTATTTTTTAGATCAGTTTTAGTTTCACAGCAAAATTAAGCGGCAAGTATACAGAGTTCTCATATACCCCCGACCCTACAGGTACACAGCCTCCCCTACAGCCGACGTCCTGCATCAGAGTGATATATTTGTCACAATTGATGAACCTGCATTGACATGTCATTATCACTCAAAGTCTGTAGTTTACATTGGTGTTCACTCTTGATGTTGTACATTTTGTGGGTTTTGACGAATGTATAATGACGTGTATCCGCCATTATAGTATCGTACAGAATACTTTTACTGCCCTAAAAGTCCTCTGTGCTCTGCCTAATTATCCCTCTCTCCCTCCCAACCCCTGGCAACCACTGATCATTTTACCGTCTCCGTAATACAAAAGCTTTTGAAAAATTTGAAATGCTTTATATACCATCGTTATATGTGTGTGATGTATATAGAACAATGAAATAAATAAAATGTTTCCAGCTGAGGTGTTAGAATATTACCAATATTTCTGAAGCCATGGTGTATTCCTCCCCAGCTACTCTCTTCTGCCCTACCAATCCAATACTTCAAATTATTTAATATTCTTATACCTAGTTGCAAAGCACACAAAAATCTTAAGACCCACAACCCCCTTATTTTTATCTTTGGTTAGGTCCATGCAAGATAAAGTGAAGGAATGGGTTGATGTTTGTCTACTTAATTCCGATTCTATGGAAAATTTTTTGTGTGTGTGTGTGTGGAAAGGAAGGGGGAATCCTGGATAACCTAAATGACTGTCAATATAATTTGAAATAGGACATAGTCTGATTTATTCAAATTGTAGTGTCTGCTTCACTTTGAGCTTTATAAACCTTTCTTTTCTTGCTCTATATGTCCAGATTGAACGACTAAACTAATAGTGCAATATATGGTAGAGCCATATACTTGGTTATGGAGACTCACTCAGAATTTTCATGCACATAAACTTCCATGGTAGCATGGAATACTCATCTTTAAATTTAGCAACAAGTATTTTCAGAATTAGTTTTCAATTTGGCTGATGGCCATGCTCTTATTCCTCCGTTTTCATTTTCTAGTTTCATAGGACTTATAGGTGAATATATTTTATATTAAAGGTAATGGTATATTGGAAAGTAGAACTCTGGGATACAAAAAGTCTTCTTCCCCTCCCTCTCTGACCCGCTCTGTGGGCCAGTTCTTTGCCTATACGTGGATGAAATCTCAGACTCATCCCTTAGCTTTTCCAGCCACTCTTAGACTTAAGAAAATATATTCTGATTATTTCTAGTAATAATAGCCGTCTACTTTTAGTAATAAAAATACCAAGTTCAGTGTAACATTCTGAACTTTATTACAGTTCAAGCCGCTCTTCTTGCCTAACTTGGTGATGGGTTAGGTTGAGAAGCCCGCAGTAGGAGGTGGGGATGGGTTGCCGTCTCTGTTTCTCTTTTGGAGCTTCTCCTCCCCACCTGTCCCAACCCCAGGGTAAGGACTGAGAGGGTTGAGGAGGTGGGGTGGCACAGGAAAATCTTCCTTGGCAATCCTGTCCTGATCTGGGTTCGGCAGATGCTCTGACTCTGGAGACACTCTCTCCTGGGTGCTGTCTCTGGGAATGGCAGAGGGCAGCTCACATGCCTCTCCTCTGCATTCCAGGGTCTTTCTATTGAGGCTGACCCTTTTGGATTGGGATCTCTTTTTAAATGACTCCCTGACTGCCTGTGTTACATAAGGAGCAATAATATAATTGTTGTGGGTATTAAGTGAAATAACATGTAAAGAGCTCTTCCTGGCATATATTTGTTGAATAAATTATTTAGTGTCTTACTAGGTACCTTCTCTGTGGGGCACTCTGCAAGAGCTTAATAAACCTAACCGTATACCAGCTCTATGAGATAGATTTAAAGGGACTCAGAAATGTACGTTAGGTTATTTGCAGAGTCACAAAATGGAAAGTGGTCAGGCTTAAATTTGCACCCTGCTCTGTCCGTCACAGGAGTCTCTGGTCCTTTGGACTATGGTGTACTGCCTTCTGAAACAGCCTGGCATGGGCCTTAGTGTTCTAAACCCTGGCAAATCTGGTTAATACCTATGGATCCTAGTACCCATTTTATTTAGTTTCTTAAATGTCAAGCGTGCTGTAAGTCCACAGGAATGCTCTCTTGGATATTTTCACTTGACTACAGCTATATGATATTGGGACAGCCTGAGTTCCTTGACATGACTCGTTTATCTCCAGAGACCTGGGCCAGGTTTCTGGTCGACTCAGAGGTTCAAGCAGATTTATCCTGATAATCCATTTAGAACCTGGGTTTTCCTTCCAGAGAAACGCTTGTTTCACAGGTGTTCACAGCACATGCGGAGTCATGAGCCTCACGGAAGAATCTCTGCAAGGTAACCACACATCTTTCTTTTGGCTCCAGTCATCTGAGAAATGATGACCAAGTCTCAGCGACTCAAGCTCTGCTGTGCTGACTGCCCCTGATGACCCCCAGGGTGACCTGTGCAGATTGGAAATCTCAGCAGAGCCCTGGAAGAGCTTGGAATCTTGTTCATTCTTATCCACTCGGGACAATTTGTTAAGAAAATTTACTTTCAAAGAGTTGGCCAGAGTCAGACCAGGATAGAGCAAACCATAGAAAAGAAACAAAATCTCTAGAACATTAGTTCTAATTTGTTTCGGTAAAACGTCATTTAATGAAATCCTAATGGTAAAGCCAGGTCCTGGATGTGCAGTGCTGTGAAATGTGTACTCAATCAGAAGGTTCTAAAAACCTACATTGAAATTAGCTATTGTTTAACCCCTTTAACTTTATGCCACCAAGCTGCAAACTGCCACAGTAGATAATTTGGAAGTCTGATTTTTATTTGCTCTTGTTGCTTGTGGCAAAGAGAAGTTGAACCCCACATTGTAAACTGGCCAATTTCTTGTATACAGATAGTTATTCAGCTAATTTAGGTGGATTACTAACCCTTCTTTACTCTGCTGTGGAGATATTGTCAGAGGAAAACGCATTCAAAATTCTTATTTTGTGTGCTGTAAAATAAGTGAGGTCTTACAAGAAGAATACCAACTCTAGTGAGTCCTTTTTTTTGGCGCTGTGGAGACCTTAGCGAGAGTCAGGAAAAGGCATTTCTCATTTTTTGTGCCTCAGCTTCCTCTGCAAGAAAGTACAAGTAATAAAGCCTGCCCTTTAGGACTGTGTAAGGTTGTTGTGGCAAAGTATTTTAAGCTCCTTGGAGAAAAAGCCTACTCAGTGAAGTAGCTTTGTTATTTCTTTTAACATCAATTATATTCTGAAACATGATTTCAGAATTTCAGGATCCCAGGACCTATGATTGAACTGGCAGTGGATCGATTCTGTGGAATTTAGCATTCTCTTTCTCTACACCAAACCAAAATTTGCTTTGGCTAAAAGAGGTAAAACATACAATTATGGTTAGAAATGTAACAATAAATCTACTGTAACAACCTTCTTTCCACCACATAATCTTTTCTGGTATTTATCTGAATATCCAGCTTATGAAAGCTAGAAGAGGTTGTGATTTCAATAGCACCAGCAACCCTGTAAATATACTAAGCCGTTTAAACTATGATCTGCTTTTATTTTTCCAATGTGCATGTCTGAAAGGTTTTCGTTTTTTTTTTTGTTTTGAAAATTAAAAAAAGGAGACAAACAGTTAAAAGTATGGAAGTTCCACGCATGCTGCTTTTTCTGCACCTTGAGGACTAGCAAAATCTTTAATATGAGACTTTATTTGTACAAAGCAAAACTTCAAAACCACTCAAAAGCTTTTCTTATTAACTGCTGTCAGTCCTGTGATTTACAGAGGCAATAAAGAACTAGAGGGGGCACATTTATCATGGAGTTCAGCACACCAGGAGCCATTTTCTCCAGCGGTAAAGGCAAGTGATAAAACGAATTCTTTTGTTCTATAACCAAGACACATTCTCTGTTCCCTGTTCTCTAAACTTGGGCACGCCAGGCTTCTCTGGTGGCAACTTGGCACCACCTCATCCACACTTAATGATAAATTGTTAACATAAAACATTTATGATACACCTGGAACACCTGGCTGTGAAAGGTGCTTATGTGTTTACCTTCAACACACAATAGTTAGCTCCCAAATATTTGTAGTATTAATTCCCAGTTTTCTTTGAACAATGCTTTGTGTGTGTGTATGTGTGTGTGTGTGTGTGTGTGTATGCGTGTGCACTTTGGTTTCAGAATAAAGTTGGGAATGTTAAATAATGTGGGTTTTGTTTGTTTAGTAAAGAGCATAAAAATTTGGATTTTGAATTGCAGATTTCTTGTACTAAAGAATGCGTCATCTGAATTTTGATACTGAAAAGCAAAATTATTTCTATTACACATTTTTTTAGTTCCCTTTGTATTTGATTTTGATTTTGTATTTTGTGTTCTAGGCGGGTAGATGTGATACACAGAGACACTTTTAAACTGTCTCTGAGCATTGATTATACATTTGTGGGTTTTGAAATGAATTCTTCAGACTTTGAGCTAAGGTGGACATAAAGGCTACAACAGTGTTGCTTTTTGGGAGCAAAATGGAACATTTTAGAATATGCTGTAATTGAGTACATCCATCATCCAATAGTATTTATTTAGCACTCACCTGTGCATGACAATGTACTGGGCACAAATATTATTGAGAAAAAGGTCAATGATTTGGAACCAGAGACAGTGGTAGTGTTTATACCTTTGGGAAAATGAACACAAATGTTAAATCGTGAATGCTATTCCTAATGGAGCAAGTTGTGTAGTTAATTTAGTCTCAGAAAGAGACAAAAACACTCAAGTAAAATCTCCTGGCATTTCCCAATTATACAATCATTAAGTATGCTCTTATTGGTGTATTAATGAAAAATAGTGTGTTCAGTAGACAGCAATAAGGCAGAAGATGAAAAATTCAGGAAAAAATTTCAGGCCAGGTGCTTTTGTGACTTATTGGCCATTCTTAAAAACTTTTAGGTGGGAAGGAATTTGGAGCAGAATTATGTGGGAGTTTCATTTATCCATCCGTTCTTTGCAATGTATAATTTAGTGGTTAAAGTTATTCTCTTGCTTCTGTCACTATCAGTTTCTTTTCATAGAAAGGGGAAATAGGTCCTTCTGTCAGTAATTTAGCAGAAGTGCCAAAAAGCCCATTATCCCTGTTGGAAAGAAAGCAAACCACCCCTGGTATATGAGGCCCTGGCAGGCTTCATAGAGAGAGATGAGCCCAAGGAGAAGCTTCCAACCAGAGATGGTTTTTTATTTTCTGAGAGATACTGATCATTAGACATTCCTCTTGAAACCACCTTACATTTTCTCAGAGCAAAGTTATCTGCCCCTTACCCCCCACCCCCAGACAAATTCATTGGCATAGAAGATATGGGAGAGAGAAGGGGTAAAAAAGCAGTCATTTGAATAAAGAAGTCATATATATTATGTGCTTTATGTTACACTCTGTGTACTTGGGAAGGGACCACATCTGTCCAGAGGATGGTGGGAAATTGAATACTATGCTTCATGGTGTGCTTCTTACAGTATTTCCTTAACCAAGAAGGAGCAGCTGTTGGGTAGTAGAGAAAGCATTGTTACTAACCTGAGCATATGGAAGCCTGAAGCTTTGGCTAATTTGAATGTCTGGGCACCACTGCAGAAAGACTGTCATAATGTTTGCTGTGATTTTCGGTGCACACTTCAATGTTGGAAGGAAAAACTTTATATAGAGGCTTTTTTTTAAAAAATATGGCTTTGAAGGGAATTGTATTTTACTTCTGACACTTATTGTATTGTAAAATCTCTAGTCTCTGATATTTAAAGATGGAAACTTTTAACTTTCTTAAAAAAAACCCCCCAACTCCAGGGACTTTTTAGTACTATAGCCTCTCAAATAATCCTAAAGCTTTGAAAAATGAAATGCTTTATTTTATGAAGCATTTTTGGGGTCATTTTTTTCCCCTAAAATGTATGCTTTTATGTTGGGTAGTTTAAAGACCAGCTGTTAACTGAAACCAACCGTCAACGAAGTTACATAAAGTTGTGTTTCCTATTAGTCTTGTATCTTTCCTATTAGCCGTTTATGAAAGGATACAGGGACATCTAAGAGAACTCTAAACAACAATTGAAAAAACAGATGTCAAAAACCATATTGACTTGATGGTTTGCTATTTTTTTAAATAGAGAAGGAACTTAGTAATTATTAGTGGATTATGAAATAAGGCTTGTGTTGCTAATGTATCACAGAATTATTTGTAGTAGCTTGCAGTTGAAAATTGGTGTTTTACTAGAATTTCAGAGAATCAAAAAAAATCAGTTGAAGTTTATGCCAGGGAGGACCATGAAGGAAGAACTATGACATTTTCAGTAGCTGGGCATGTATGGGCCTCTAAAGGTGTGTTCATTATGTTGTCATGGTGAGCAGGGAATTAAAAAAAATAACAAGACTGCTCCTTGGATAGTTGTGACTTATTGGTAGTTATCTTTACAAGAGTTCCATGCTGTCTTAAGTAAAGATCTTTGGGGGGAAAAAAAACAAACTTTATTTTTCAAATAAATTCAGCTAAGAGTCCACAGGCTTCCATGACACTGAATTATTGTTAATGTGCACTGCTGTGAGAATAATGCTTGCTGCTGTTTAACAATAACCCCGTCCTCTGGAATTTTAGGAAAGTGGTAGGAAAATGAGAGGCAGATTTAAATGCTGCTGCTGAATTAAACGTGCTGGTTGACAGGAACAACATTTTATCGTTACTTGTGCAAGGGAGTGTAGAAAGAGATCTTTATTCGGGGTCAGGTCACATGTGGGACTGGTGAAGTTGTTTGAGAGGCAGTTTTGGCAAGCAAGGGCATTGCTCCTGTTCAGGAAAAGATTTGTTCAACCTATTGCCTTTACCTTGGATGTCCCATTTACAGCCTTCTCTTGAGGGTTATGTGTGGTGTTCCTTGAAGGCAAGGGTATGATTTTTTAAGGATCTCCCTCGTTGACTTTAGGAGTCTATTATTAGAACCAAATATTGGACACATCACTGTTCATTTAGTGCTTTTTAACTTGGGTGTTTAGTAGACTTGATTTGAAGTTCATTATTATGATTACAGATACCTTTTCCATTTGAGTTATCTTTAAGTCAAGGTCCTCCAGCCTGCATTTCCAAACATATGTTCCTCTATTCCCGGTAGTCTTTCCTCCTCTGTCTCTGTTTTCCCCACACTCCCATCTTCTAGCCATGCCAGACTATCTACTGTTCTCCAAATATGCCCTCTAATATCTTGCCTATTTAATGCCTAATATCTGTGTGCCTTTGCTCACACTCTGCAGGTGGAATTCTCATACACCAACCCCTATGCATTCTGTAAGGTCCAGGTCATAGCATATCACTTCAGAGAATGGTTCCCAAATCCCTGTGTATACTTCCATGGAATAAACTTCTCGGCTTCCTCCTCTCCTACTGTACTCATTTGTTACAGTGTATTCTTTATTATTTGTGAGTGTATCTCCCCTTCTTCCATGGATGGTGAGCCCTGGAAGTTAGGGGCAGTTTGACTCTTATCTTTGTATCTTGCATGTGGTCAGGTGCAGCACCTCACATGGTTGTACAGGGTAGATAGTAGATAAATCTTTAGCAATTGGAATTCAGTCATAGGTGATTGCAGATCCCTTATAACATGAGACATTCAAGGAGTCTGGAAACTATTAGTCATTTAATTGCAATTGTAGAAGATGGAGTTTAATTTTATTTTATTAGGGAAGACTCATGGCTGTTAGGGTGACAGATGTCACTGAAGGGTGGGGTTGGGTTGGTGGAGTTCCTTCTGCTGTGCAGTGCCTCTCTTTGTCTCTTGTTTGCACATGCCATCTGAGTGTAACTTCCTGATTAGGTGGAGAAACTTCAACAGACAATCTGAAAGCTGGTATTTTGGAGGACATTTAAAATACTTATCTAAGGTACTTTTGGTACATTTTTCAACTAATGTTTAATTTTCCACAAATTCATAGGAATCTTAGAGGTCACCTAAAGCCACCACCTCACCTAGGCAGAAATCTCTTCCTAGACTTCCCTCATTGTGTCTGCTTCAACACATCAGTGATGTGGAGATTGCCACCCTGACCATTAAAGGAAGGCTGGGAAGAGGGTAAAAAGTCTTTTCCTCTGATAGCTTGTTCATAGTTTGTCACTTTTCCTCTTAAGTTTTTTCTCTTTTCTAGGCTGAGTATTTCTAACACCCCCCCCCCCACCCACCCATGAATCCAGCTTCCCATCTAGCACAGCTAATTGAAATGGAAACCTCATCAAGGTCACCCGTTCCACTGGCTGGCCAGTGCCCAATCCAATTTTCTGTCCCCAGAATCTGACTCAGAGACAGGAACTGTAGTTAGCTGTAGGGAGCTGAGCTAAAGGGGCATATAGGGTAGAGGGCTGAGTCAGCACTATGGCAAGCCAAAGTCAGATGAAAACTAAAGTTATGGTGGAGCCAAAACCACAAGTTAGAGGAAGCTGAGTGTAGGGAGGGTGGAGCAGAGCCACAAAAAGAGAATTATTAACAAGACTCATGAATTCCAGAGAGAGAGAGAGAGGGTGTGTCCATCCCCAAAGGTGGGCCTTCATGGGAACTGGAACTGGGAGACCTTTATCCAGTGGCATCTGTAATACTGGTGCTGGCATTCCCTCTCCTGTGTGGCACAGGAGAGGGAATGCCAACAGTTACTCAAGAGGCAGTTAAGTGCTCATCTCTTGAGGCAAACAAAAGTGGTTAAGATCATGGATGTTCGTATGAGACTGCCAGGGTTTGAGTCCTATCTCTGCTACTGACTATTGTGTGACTTTGGGTTAGTTACTTACTCTTTCTCTGGGCCTTAGTTTCCCCATATGTAGGATGGACACAATATTAAGACGTACATCATAGCATTGTTGAGGAATCACACAAATTAACATGTAAAGCATTTTACTTGAAAGAGTGCCCGGCCTACAAAATGTTAGCCATTACTATTTTTAAAAATAGTTGTGCTTGTTTTAGTGTCTGTAAAATTGTTCAGGCCTTAATTCTGAAAGTAAAATATAGTTTAATATAGATTAAGATGGTGGACTCTAGAGTCTGACTGCTTGCTTGGTTTAAAATAACATCATTTCCAGCTATATGACACAAGTTTTATAAGCTTCTTATGCCTTGGTTTCCTTATTTATATAACAGGGCTAATAATTCTACCTACCACATAGAGTTCCTATGAAGAGTAAATGAATTAAAATCTGTAAAATATTTAGAAAAGAACATGTGTTTAAAGGATCTTAATAAATATTATTATTATTATTACTTCTTGTGACTTTAGTATGCCTTTGGGTTTTCATTAAGACTGTTTTTATACCTTTTTTAAAAAATAAATTTATTTATTTATTTATTGGCTGCATTGGGTCTTTGTTGCTGCACAGGGGCTTTCTCTAGTTGCTGCGAGTTGGGGCTACTCTTCATTGTGGTGCATGGGCTCCTCATTGTTGTGGCTTCTCTTGTTGTGGAGCACAGGCTCTGGGTGCGTGGGCTTCAGTAGTTGTGGCACATGGGCTCAATAGTTGTGGCTCAAGGGCTCTAGAGCACAGGCTCAATAGTTGTGGTGCACGGGCTTAGTTGCTCTGTGGCATGTGGAACCTTCCCAGAGCAGGGCTCGAACCTGTGTCCCCTGCATTGGCAGGCAGATTCTTAACCACTGCGCCACCTAGGAAGTCCAAGACATTATTTTTATGAAGCTATAGGAGACCTAAGTATATTTACTTGGATGCCATTCTGTCTCATTTTTCTCTAGGGGCAGCATAGTCTCTCTGATGGTCATCTCCAACTAATGTAGGGCTTCACCAGCAGTCTCCGAGGTAGAGCCTGGAGATGTCTAGTAGGCAGTAGGAAGTGTGGATTTCGAGTTCAGAAAGAGGTTCTGTTATACCTAGAATAAAGGTATAGATTAGAGTAGGTACAGCAAAAGTTATGGGAGTGGACAAGATCATCTTGGGAGAATGTTCAGATTGAAAAGGGAAAAGGCTTGGGACAGATCCCTGAAAGAGGTTTTGGGGATGGTGGAGATTTTGGAGTGGGGTAGGAGGTGACAGAGGAACATGTGCCAGGAGAGAATACTCAGTGTAGTCAGACAAGCGATACTAATAACGAACGTGATTGAAAACACACTATGGGTTAGACATTGCTCCAAGTTCTTTTATTCATTCATCTAATCTCAACAACTCTTAGGTAGATATTATTCTATTCTTACTTAAGTCATTTGCTCAAGGCTGCAAAGCCAGCAATTGATAAAGCCAGAGAAATGTGAATCTGGGTAATCTGATTCTAGATCTTACAATTTTTTTTTTCTTTTAATATTTCCCTCTTTTGTTTGGATTTTTTTAAGTTGAAGTATAGTTGATTTACAATGTTATGTTAGTTTCTGCTATGTAGCAAAGTGATTCAGTTATATATTTTTCAGATTCTTTTTCATAATAGTTTATTATAAGATATTGAATATAGTTCCCCGTGCTATATAGTAGGACCTTGTTGTTTATCTGTTTTGTATATAGTAGTTGGTATCTGCTAATCCAAAACTCCTAATTTATCCCTCCCCACCCCTTTCTCCAACAATAAATTTGTTTTCTATGTCTGCGAGTTTGTTTCTGTTTGTAAATAAGTTCATTTGTATCATTTTTTTAGATTCCACATATAAGTGATTAGATTTTACATTCTTAATGTCTCTACCAAATGGCCTCCAAGGGCAAGTAGAAGAAAAATCAGAATAAAGACTAAGAAGTTGTCTCTGTTGGCATTTAGGCTGTTGATGTTTTCTATTTTGGTTTATTTCTTTTATTATTAATTGTTTCAAACCAACCACACATGATGTTCTTTAGCAATAGCAACTTCATGGTATATTTAGAAGGTAAACAGCTGTGAATTGAGAAACGAAAGTGTGTTGGTCAGTTTTTGCTGCAATAATAATGCATAACAAGCAACCCCAAGATGTCAGTGGTTTACAACCATAATTGCTATTTCTTGCCCATGGATCTGTGGTTTGGCTCTGCTTCAGGCTACAAAATGGGTTAGGTCGGTTCCACATGTGTATTAATTTGTTGTGGCTACCACAACAAAATACCCATACAGGGTGGCCTAAACATCAGAAATTAATTTTCTTAGAGTTCTGGAGGCTGGGAGTCCAAGATCAAGGTGTCAGTAAGTTTGGTTTCTTTCGAGGCCTTTTTCCTTGGTCTGCAGTTGTCAGCATCTTACTGTGTTCTCACTATGTGCTTTTTTTTGTGTGTGTATCTCTTTGTGTGTCAAACTTACTCTTCTTATGAGGACACCAGTCAGATTGGATTAGGGTCCACTCTAACAGTCTCATTTTAATTTAATCACCTCTTTAGAAATCCTATCTCCAAATGCAGTCACATTTTGAGATACTGGGGATTAGGACCTCACTATATGAATTTGGTGGGGGAGGGGGAGGATACAGTGCAGCCCATATCAATGTGTCTTCTTATTCTGGGACCTATGGCAAAGTGGGGCAGAAGCACAAGATACCTCTTAAGGCCTTCGCTTGGAACAGGCACACTGACCATTTGTCCACATTCCATTGTTTAAAACAGGTTTCATGATTAAGCCCAAAGTCAGTGGGATGGGGGACTATACTCCATCCACAAGGTAACTGTGGGATGAATGGATAGGGAGAGAAACACTGAGGACAAAATATGTAATCTACTACAGAGCAATAGAAGGTCTTTTTCAAGAAGTTTTGTTAAAGGAATTACAAAGATGGGGTAGTAGGTAGATGGGGACACCTGTTCTCACAAACATGTAAATGGTGTGTAACTAACAGGTTTCAATGACAGTCTTACAAAACAGGCCTACCAATAGCATGGAATGGGACAGAAATGCCTTCTCCAGCCTCGGCTTCTTGACGATCCCTAAATACCCTCTTTGTTCACATTGTTGTCCGCTGAATGCCTTTTCCCCATTTTTCTCTTCCTGGACTCAGCTCAAAAAGTCACTTTCTCTGTGATGCTTCTGTTTCCCTGAGGCAAAGCAGGTACTTCCTTTTCTGTTCTCTTACAGCACCATTGTTTCCGCTTTTATTACTTTTTAAATTATAACTGTGTAACTCAGATATCAACTTTTCTCCTGTCCTCTGGGTCTGGCATCATCATGATCAGCGAATGCCCTGGGTCCGTGAGGATGCGAAGTTCGGTGCTGCTTTGGGCTCACAGACTAAAGTGGCCATCACAACAAAACCTGAAATGACAACTGCCACCCTCAGCTGCTACAAAGAAACAAAAACCAGTAGTAAAAATTCAAGTTCACTTGTATAAAAGTCTTAAGGGAAGAGATGCTTTTGGAGGGGAGGTGGGAGAAGTGTTTACGTCATACTCCAAGGCAAATAACTACAAAAATCCCTTCTAGACATTTCTGCCCTTGCCTCAAATTTCTTCTTGGTCATTAGGGATTCCTTAACTGCCCAGCACTGCCCAGTCCCTCTGGCTTTTGCAGGACTGCTGGCTAGTACAATGCCATTCACATAGAAAATGATGTATGTGGTGCTACCTGGAGTTTTGTGTCGTGGCCCTGGGCCAGTTGTGTTTTCTCCCTTGCACATCTGTCTATACCCTTCGGACTTTCAGTTGCTATACTGTGTTTTGCAGAATTCAAGTTGCTCCATTTAGTCCTCCAAGTGCCTAGTGGTACTCAACCCAGAAGAGGGAAAACAGGACCCACTGACTGTAGAAGGAGGTTTAGTGACCATTTTTGATTATTTTGGAATACGCTTTAATGGACCCATACCCTTAGGGGCTCATCAAGACGTTTTCTAAACCAAGGTGATGTCCCCTTGAGAAATTCTTACTGTAGTTCCTATGATACTGCACTTTTCTCCATATCA
Source organism: Hippopotamus amphibius kiboko (assembly GCF_030028045.1). Taxonomy (NCBI): domain Eukaryota; kingdom Metazoa; phylum Chordata; class Mammalia; order Artiodactyla; family Hippopotamidae; genus Hippopotamus; species Hippopotamus amphibius. The sequence continues at coordinate 16,883,018 of NC_080201.1, read as the reverse complement.
CTACACATGTTCACTTAACTGTTTCCTAGCTAGACTATGATATTCTTTAAGGCAGGAATTTTGCTTTATTCACTTTTGTATTCCAACATCTACTATGTTTTAATAGTAAGGGCTTAAAAATGTTGCCTGAAAACCTAAATGAGTACAATTCAATATTCTTTATTTTAAATCATAATCAGAAAGCCTATGGAATGTGAACTAGAAACTAGTAAATATATTTCCGCATTCCCAGAATTGAACTAGAACTGTTATTTTATTGAACCTGAACTTGAACTAAATTGAAACAAAGCTTCTTGGTATTTTCATTGTAAGTCAGTTAGAATTGCTTACTGACTTGAACCAGAGATATGACCTGCTTCACTGCTGAATGCAAAAGGGGGAGAATATGAAAAACTCACTGGTTTATTCTCTAGTTCCATAGTAAGGTACTTGGACATTCTATGAATATGAAATTGCCATTTCATTGACAGTGGATCTAAATATATTAACGTGCAGGTAAGATCTTTTTCTGTTTCTTCCAGTGAAATCACAGAATCTCTTATAAGATCCTTTGACCTAAGTGGAATTATTGTAGGTCTTGCCAAAATATTGTGGATAGTCTTCTCTCTGTCTCTCTTTTACTAATTCATTCATTCCATGATTCCTTGCCTTATTGCCAAAAGCTTATTCTAGAATAAGATGAAAATCAATTAGTGAGGAAATAAGGAGATGAGAGTAGGGGATTTTTTGGAGTGGGGGAGGGGGGTAAGAAAGCAAACAAAGGAAAAAACAAAATAACACTAGGAAAAGCTTTGTGTCAAAGCATGTGCCAAAAAGTCTTACTCATTTTGCTAAATAATATTATAAACTTTATAAAAGTTATGACAATATACAGTTAATTTAGATCAATAATATAGTTTACTTTAGAGAGTTGTGTGAATTGTGAGAAAAATAAGTCTTTGTATTTAAATTTTATCAACCTTCTTTTTTCTTCCTGATTTGTGAAGAATTTATATTGGCTTACCATTCAAAGACATCATTTGCCTTCCTTCAGTTATTTAAATTCATTTGCAAGACAAACTAAAATCAGGTGAGTAATTTCAGAATTGTGTGCTTTAATTTGGCTGTATGAATCAGTCCATAGAAAATATTTCTTAAAAGTGTTTTCCTTCTGTTAAAAATAATATGCATGGCTCCAAATAGTCTTACTTTTATGATGAAATGCCACACTGTCTCATCTGTTATCACAGTCTAGTGATAGCCCCTTTAATTTTCCCAAGCTTTTATTAGAAGTTAGAAAAGGTTAATTAGTTATCCACTAATCTTAGTTGAAGAAGATTTTAAAAAATATAATGTTACAAAATGTTCTAGTAGGGTATGAAGGTAACATCACAAGGGGGTACTATAATTTTATCAAATTTGTCCTGGTAAGTAGGCTCAGAAAGTGAAATGATTAGAGCTCACAGAGTTAATTTTAATATGCTAATACATCACAGCAAGTTGGGAACTTAAATAAAATGATACAATTAATATACTTTGATGGGATGTAGAGAGACTTAGTAAGGTCATTTGTAGATTATATTAGAGCTACATTTAGAATTATTGGGTTTAAGATTCAGCATTCTTAAAAGAAATCAGCAGATATCTGACGTATGCATTTTAGTGACCTTTGAATGAAGAAGGGAATGTTGAATTGTGTGGATCTTGTTCTGGGTTCTTAAAATAAATTAACTCTCTGGGCTCCCCTCTAAATACAGCTAGGATCAAGCCTTTGGATATTAATTTCTTTAGTGTTGCAACATAGAAAATGTTGCAGTATGTTAATCCTGGAAGGGATTTTTTGTGAAAGGATATTTAATCATAGAAGACTTTAGTTTCTTAATGTGCCTCTGAAAGTGATCATGCAATTTTGCTTGGTAATAAATTTGAGTGGTTTGTAGTCCCTCTTGGTTGGACAGTTCTTCTCTTTTGTTTAGACTGAAATCTTTGAAGGTGCTTATGTGGACAAAGGATTTTTTTTTTTTTTGTATGTAACACCCTGGTACTCTGTTTTGTGCCAGTTTTACCAGGTGTTGCTCATTTGCTGGTCAGGTTAGACCAGGGGTATTTAAAATAAGCTCATGATTCACGTATGTGGAAGAAGAATTACGTGTTTACAGACTGCAAATAGAATTGCTAGATACTCTATCTTTTGTCACATACTTACCCAGTGGTCATGCTAGAATTAAATGAGATAACATGTGTAAACTGCCTAGCATAGTAGCTGGGGCAAACGATGAGGCAATCTACAGCCTCAGGGCTGCTGGTGGCCTTCTTCGCTCTGCCATACGGCACTCCATCTCACTGCAAAATGCAAGATTAGAAAACTGCCTCTGTGTCTACCTCTTAAATATGCACAAATGCTAGAATTTAGTGGCTAAAAAGCACAGTTATTTTTCTTGACATTCTTCTGTTCAATAAAGTAAGCAATCTATATTTTAAGAATTTGTGATTTACTCCTCCATAGGACTAAATACTATAAATATTTTAATTTTATATTAAAAAAAAGCAACCCTCAACCTTTTTGAGGTCTCGTAAATTATCCTAGCCTAAAAAAGGTTGCTTATGACTGTCCAAGGACATAATTTGGTAAAGGATTTCTTTCTTTTTTTTTTCCTTCTTGTTGCCAATTAGGGACTTCTGTTTACCTGAAGGCCCTGACTTGTCTCTACCCTTAGAATGATTCTGACCCTGAGCAGTGGCAGCTGTTTCATGTTTTCATTGGTATCATGTTCTCGTCTTGGCTGTTCAGTCCTCATGCTTTTTTCTCAAATCCTTTGTGGAAATTCAGTATTTGTGGTTCATACTGTCTCATATCATTTTCCTCTCTTCTCTGCTGTCTGTGCCTGATTTCCTAATGCCAATATGTGTTATTTCAGAATCTGACCTCTGCCTGTCCATCTTACCATCTCTTCTGCCTGGTGATGGTCAGAGTTGACTGAAAGACTCAGTTCCCAGTGTTACTAAATTTTTAGCCACTGAGAATCAGTCTCTTCTTCTTTCTGAACTTTGATATGTTAAGCTTAATATAAATTTATCTTTATGGCTAAGAAATAGATTATACAACAGCATGTACAGCATCAACCCTTTGAAAAAAAAAATAATGCCTGTTACTATCAAAGTCTCTTTTTTGTTTCATTTTTATTTTTTTCCTTTTAAAAAGAATTTTGAGATATAATTGATATACAATAAACTGCATATATTTAAAGTGTACAATTTGATTTTTTTTTCTTATTAGTCGTCTGTTTAAAAAATTAGGGCTTCCTAGGTTGCACAGTGGTTAAGAATCTGCCTGCCAATGCAGGGGACAAAGGTTTGATCCCTACTCCAGGAAGGTCCCACATGCTGCAGATGAACAAAGCCCATATGCCACAAGTATTGAGCCTGTGCTTTAGAGCCCATGAACCACAACTATTGAGCCCATGTGCTGCAACTACTGAAGCCATGTGCCTAGAGCCTGTGCTCTGCAACAGGAGAAGCCACGGCAGAGTCCGTGCACCACAACGAAGAGTAGCCCGCACTCGCTGCAGCTAGAGAAAGCCCGTGTATAGCAATGAAGACCCAACACAGCCAATAAATAAATAAATTTATTAGAAAAAATTAATGTATATATGGCAATCCCAATCTCCCAAATTAATCTCCTGTTCTTTTAAAATAGTATTTTATTATGTTGAACATCTTTTATATTTATTTTTTCTGGCTGCATTGAGTCTTTGTTGCTGCGCGAGGGCTTTCTCTAGTTGCAGTGAGTGGGGGCTATTCTTTGTTGTGGTGCGTGGGCTTCTCACTGCAGTGGCTTCTCGTGTTGTGGAGCATGGGCAGTAGGTGTGTGAGCTTCAGTAGTTATGGTGCGTGGGCTCAGTAGTTGTGGCACATGGGCTTAGTTGCTCCATGGCATGTGGGATCTTCCCAGACCAGGGATCAAACCCATGTCCCCTGCTTTGGCAGGAGGATTCTTAACCACTGCGCCACCAAGGAAGTCCCCAAAGTCCCTTTTTAAATGAATGGATCTTTGGAGGAAATGAGATATTGAGAAATAAATTCCTGCATCTGATGGAAGATGCAGTGAAAAATAGAGGCCCCTTTGGGGAGCAGGCTTTTGCTTATGATGGCAGAATTGTAAGTGTTGGTGTGGAAACTAAACCTGGTGGCAAGATTTGTGTCTATTTTGCTCACTATTATTTCCCCAGAGCCTAGAATAGCACCTGTCATGTGGTAAGCCCATAAGAAATATTTGCTGAATGAATAAAATGAAGAACTGAGCCCTGAGCACACAGTGGGACTATTGCATAATATATCCAACCTGCTCAGATGACTTGACTCCTTGGCTTTCCTGGAGCAAGCACCTTTGACAATGACCTGCGGCATCATGTTGTAGCCCCAGGAGATCACTAACATGTCATTTCCATTAGCCATGTCTTTTGCCTGATAGAATATTCATACAGGTGTATGGTATTGCTACTCCTAAACAAAAAGGCTTTTTTTTTTTTTTCCTGAAAGAGACTGATTTATTTGATCGGCCCTGAAGACAGATTGTGGGGGCACTGGGATAACCTATTTCCTTTAAGATTAGGGAAAGTTAAGGAAAAAACCATCTTTCCTTAGTTCCTCCAGCTAACTGGGGGATCGACTGACATAGAGTAGATAATACATCTTTGCTTCTTGGGATGGGAGAGGCTGTGGCAAAAGAGCCATAGGAATGAAATGGGGTAATTGATGGGCAGGGCCCTGGGCAGGTGATGGGGTCAGATCAGTATCACAAGGCCAGAGGAGGGACACTTTTTCTGGAATCTTGTAAATCAGAAACTAGATTCTTCCCTGCCCTCATCTGCCACATCCAACTGAACACTGTAAACGAAATATCTACTTCCTAAATATTTTGAGGTCTGGTCCCTTCTCTTTTTCAACTGCTGCTGTGTTGGTTCAGGTTCTCACTTTTTGCAGCCTAGACTACTGTAACATGGTAAAGAGCTGTACTGGACCTTTGTAATACAGCAAAAATGCTGTTCTGGACTGTTGTAATATGGTCAGGTGCTGTCTGCAGTGTTCTAACAAGTATCCTTTCCTTTATTCTAGTCTGCCTGAATTGAATATTCACCTAAGGATCTTTCTAAAATGCAAGTCTGATCATGTGTATTTTCTGTTTAAAAGAACTCCATAGGGACTCCCTATTAATTTCAGGATAAAATCCCAATGCCTTAGCCTGGAATCCAAGGTTCTTTGTGATCTGGACCATGCCTACTTGTTTAGCTTCACTTATTATAGCTCCTCCTGTGAGACCCTAGACATCAGCCATATATCCTGGAAGTTATCAGCTCTTTTATCTCTGTACCTTTAGCTGTGTAGTTCCTTGAACTTGAAATGTCCTTTCCCCCCATTCCATGCCTGTGTACTTGGTCATGGTTAATGAGGTCTTGATGGTGGAGCCATCTTTCCTTGGTGCCTGACTTACGTTATCTCTGTGCCCTCTGTTGATCAAAGGCAGTCTGCCTACCTCTTCCTGTTTTAAAGTGTATGCCTTGTTTGGGGATATTCACATTGTTTCTTGTTTTCTGTTTTATTTTTAAAAATTTGATGACTTTTATGGTTCACTTAAGAAGTAATGTTTCTTAATGCTACTGTAACCATATGATGTCAAAAGTATTAATCATATAGTAAAAGTTAAAGAGATGATTTCTACCAGGTTAGGAGCTGTTCTGTCATGTTCATTGTCAAGGGAAAGCCTGTTTTATTTTAGAGTTTTCCTAAGGGTAAGGCAATGAGACTAACATGAGGTTTCATATTTGGTGGAGAAGATGCAAAGAATGGGTAGAAATGGAGAGGTGATGATTTTAAAAACACTTAGCAAGGCAAGTATACTCACTAGATAACTTTCTTTTCATATTAAAACTTCTTTCATGCCCCTTTCTGGGAATAGGTATACAAATAAAATATCTCTTTTTGAATTTCCGTGGAGTCTTGATAATTATTGTGGGGCTTATTCTTGATTATCTGTGTGAAGCTTTAATTAGAAGAGTATAGTAATGTATTTTTGAAGCAGAAAAGACAGGAATAAAAACAATCCTTCAAATAATTCTCAATTTCTATTTAGCAAGATGTGATATGAGCAGAAATAATTAGAGTGATAAAGTCTAACCGGCACTAGTAAATTTGACTAAAAGCCAAGAGCAGCACAGCCAGGACACTTATGTTCATGTTTAAATTACTCAAGTGCTTAATTGTATAATTTCAGTTTCAATTACTAAATGCCCTTACTTTTAAAATTAGTCTTTGGGTATTAGCTGCATGATGTTGTTATTAAAGTTGAAAATCTGCTATTAAGGTTTAGAGGATTATTGTAAAGTTGTTGGCATATGTCTTGTTTAATAAATAAGTTTAATTGTGCATGTAATCTGGTAATTTAATAATGATGAATTATATTTTACAGAAATGTAGAATGACTATTTTTTTCTTGGGGTAAAACAAAATTACTTTTTAGGATTTATTTTCCAGAGGAAATATTTTATTATAAAAATACCTAAAATATCTTTTGTACCATGTAAACTCCTGTAAAGAGTAAGACAATGGAGATTTTACATAAAAAAATCCCCCCTCCCATATAAAAGAGGTTGGCAATAGGGAAATGAGGTTCAATTAACATTGGAAGTGATGTTTATGCATTTAATTCTTTCTCAGTTTGTCTTACCTCTAGAATATTGAGAGTATGACAAAGTAGCCCATAGAGTAGATTAGCGTATTTTTGCCCCGTGAGACACATTCCCTTTTGGATGTGAACTTGCAGCTGCTATTAATGTTAATGAGCTTCACTAGTCAAGAAAGTCCCTTGAGCTCATCCTGAATTACCTTGGGCAAAACCATCTGATTGGCATTATATCGTTCATGCTTCTGTCAGCTCTCGTCTCTATTGAATACTAGTGGGGAAAAAAAGCCAATTGTTTTAGACTTGTTTCTCAGAATAAAAAATTTCAGAACTTTAGAATTCAAGTATATTTTCTTTTCTAAATGATATTGGCCTCTCAGTTGATTCTTAGATGAAGTCTTTGCATTGGTTGCTTTTTTTGGCCTCTGCCTTTATTTGATGGATGAAGAAACAGAGGGACGAAAGGTTTCCTCATCTTTTGTGAAAGATTGTATAACAAATGGTAGAGAAAGGACTAAAAACTCAAACTGTAATTAAAAAAATTCAATTGGTATATTACCTGCTTTGTTTCAGCACATTGAGAGGAGATTGAGTGATCTCAAAAAAAAAAAAATGGATATATGATTTGTGATGGTTCCATAGAATATTAAGCAACTAAACAAATTATTACCTGTAGGTAAAAGAATAAATTGTATTGGAAAAAAAATGAAACCAATTACATCATGTGGCTCAGTTTTAAACAATACTTATATGATCATGTTAATTTAAACACTGATTATTCATGTAACCAACAATTATGATACAACTATGGTGGGAAGAAGAGGTAGGAGGAATTGTGTGTGTGTGTGTGTGTGTGTGTGTGTGGTGGTGGATAGTGGTATAAATCCTCATTTTTCTGATAGAAAGTAAATAGATGATAAGCATATTAATTAAAATAAAGATGTAGATATTAGAAGAACTAAAAGAATCGAAAGTGTTGGTCTCTGAAGGATTGCCCCCTAATTCTTGAATATTCCTCTCTTCAAGAGGTGGGCTAGTGTCCCTGTTCCTCCAGTGTAGGCTGGGCTTAGTGACTCTCATTTAGTGAATAGCATAAAGCAGAGTGATAGTTTGTGACTTCTCAGACTAGATTGTAAAAGTTATCAGGACTCTCTTATATCACTCACTTTGGATAAAACCAGTTACCATGTGTAAGGACGCTCAAGCAGTCGTGTAGAGAGGTCTACGTGGTGAGGGACATTTAGGTGCAACACTGAGGAACTCAAGATCGAGTCTGAGGGAGTGGCTATGCATGGATCTGGTCATTTAGTGATACACTGAGTGGTCATTTTCTAAGATGGAAAATGGAGACTTTCACATCTTGAGGCATACATTCTGAAAATTACACTATAAAATATTTTAACTTCTCAGTTGTCCCTATAAATTTTAGATAGTGAACAACTCTAAATGGACCTCATTAAGATTTCTAAAATTAAAGTAGAACATATTATTTAAATGTTCTCAACAAATGTTGTGTGGCCTCCTAGGGCTTAATTAATTAGTTAAGTAATTGGTTCTGTTTATTTGAAAATATTGGATACTCTCAGCACCAAGATCAAAACAGTTCATTTTTCTTCTGCATGGTGCATTTATTTCTAGGCACCTTTTCTTGGAGAGTGGCTCTTTGGTGTTCTAATTTTATGGGATGGAGGTCAGTATCTTCTACTAGGCTGTTCCTCTTGGGAAGGACCAAGGCATAGTCTCCCGTCCCTCACACACAACTGAATTGCAGTCAGAGCAGGTGGTTAGTGTCACTGGGTTTGGTAGGACCACAGCTGACTTTGGCACTTGCTTATATTTCTGGATTTCCACTTTCAGCTTCCGCTTTGCTTTATTCCTCAGGGGTGTCCTTATTTTCTTATTAGCTCAGTTCTGCATTTGAGTTTTATTTGAAGTTATAGCCAGCATTTTTAGTCATTTGCAGTGCGAGAATTACTCAGGGTCTCTAGTCTGTTCTATTGGCAAAGATTCTGATTTAAGTAAGCCAATGTTTGTGAACAGTTGGGTCTGTGAGGAACAGTGGAAAAACAAATTCCATACTCAAGATGAGGAAGGTCAAGAAAAACGACTCATTACCAGCTGTGACAGGCGTTGTTGAAGCCCCCACACATATTCTATCAGCCCACCTACGTTTTGTCTGCAGCTGAGGTCAGTCCTGGGTATGCCAAGCTTTTCATCTTAACATCTCCTGGCTGAGGGCTTTCTCTGGCTCTGCAGATCTGGGCTGGGCACAGGTGTAGCCTATAAGGGTGGAGTTGGTTCTGTGCTCAACCCTCAGCCAATGAGGGCTGGGAGTTGGTAGATAAATACCCCACCTCCCAGACCTCAGGCATGTAAGTTCTGAGGGCCTGTGTTCCAGAATGTCTCAGAGGGTCACAGAAGCACTGTGCTCCTGGTGTTTGTCAGGTAATCTGCTCAGCAATGCACCCTTATATGCCTTTTTTTCTTTTCCCCACTTCCTTACTGGTGCTTTCTGGGACACTTCTCAAATTGACTGCCTGTCTTAGGATCTGCGTTTGGGAGAACTCTAAGACGCCATCACATAGCTTTAAACTTTTTTTTGATTCTGTGTACAATGGAATCAGCCTCCATGGATTTTTAAGCTTAAGAATCCTCCGTGTCAATTTTTCTTGGTAAAACATAGAAATGACTTCTCTGAATTTAGCCTTAAAGAAAAAAAAGGTTAACTGCTTGGAAACAATTTTGGATTGATAGGTGAAGTGTGCTGTTTTCGTGGTCTATTCTCATTTAAAAAAATGCTGTAGGAAAAGTGTTGGTAAAGCTACCCTTTCTTTTGTCTTTTCTCTGATATTTTTGTCTTTTAAAATGTTTTAGAAGTATTACAAACTATTCTATTAATTGACCCAGAAAGAGAAGTGATAAATCTTTCTAGAAATTCCACAGATGCAGAAGTGGTAACATAAGGTGTTAACAGTGATTACTGCTGCCTAAAAAGGTGAGAAAATTGGTAAGAATAAGTATGAATTCAAACCTCTGTAAAATAGTAGAGAGGCTATGATTAGTGTTGGTAAGGATTCCATCTGTTGTATGTTTTTTTCTTTTAATATTTAAATTTTTGGGAACACAGAATTGTTTTAATTTGCATGTTTTGTGGCTTTTTCTTTAGGTGCTCACCATTGCACACCCAAAGTTACCTGTCATTAAGGAGGTTTCAGAAATCTCCAGTTAGAAATAGTTGAAAATGATTATGTGTGCAAATATGTTTGATTTTTTTTTTTTTTTTGATTAGACAGTGGTGGTTTGAGATTTCCTTGGTGATACTGGAAGGATGTTTTGAGCAGGTTGGAGTGTCATTGAGAGGCAGGATAGCAGAGTGGAAGATCATGACCTTTGAACTCAAGTACCTATCCTAGCCTATTGCTAACTTTGTGCACCTGGGCAAATGCTAATTTCTTACCTGGAAAACCCACTTTGAAGGTAATTATAAGGGTTAAACAAGGTAGTCTCTATGAATAGTGCTTGGCACATGCTGTAGCTGTGTAATGCTAACTTACCGGAATACGGAAATCTTGAAGTAGTCTGAGCAGGATGAGTATCTCCTGTTTCTTTTTCCCATTTCCTCAGTGGTCCTAATTTCTGAAGACATGTGGTCTTGAGTTTATCACTTTGCTTGGGGGCTGTTTACCTCATTTAGCTATCATAGTGTTGCATAGTTTATTTCTCCTCTCGAAACATCTCATCCTAAAGCATGGATCTTCCTCAAATTGTAACTTCAACTCTGGCCTCATTTCCAACATGGTTTGGTCTGTGCGGTTGTATTCCAAGTACTGTAACATCACATGTTAGACCTACCCCATTCCTTTTGGAAATTTACTCTTGACTCACCTCTAGGATAAGTATTTTATTTCAGGATTCTGCTGGATACTGTACCTTAGGCCCCAAACTCTTGATGGTGATTCCCAAATTGGAACTTATGCCCCAAAATGTCATGTCGGGGTGCCAACACATGACTGTTCCAGAATAGCATCATATTTTCAGAAATACAGTTTAGTTACCAAGAGTGAGTAAGGTATTAAAAATTGGTCCTAGTGTAATTATTCCCTCTGTAACGCATGTTGGGTAGTGCTCATTACGTGGTGAGTATTTGCAGCCAATAAGCTTCTTTCTTAGGCAGTTCTGCGCTAGTAATTTGAGTTATATACTTACAGGAGTCGTTTGTTCTCAAGCTTGTTTATGCCAGTTTTACTTGATAATATAACTATGCACTGTGGTTAAATGTTATATAAACTGATGAATTATGAGTGTTAAGTAAAGAGTTGTTTCTATGAAAACAACATTGAGTACTTTAGAAAAACTCAAAGGCGTGCTGTTAAAAATGCTGTCAAATTAGATGTTTAGTGTTGGAAAATATCACAAATCCAAAAATGTTCTGAGATTGCTGGCAAGTATCTTCACATCCTTGCTGTACTTTAAGTAAATTAACTGGAAATCATAGACAGTATCTTAGGTGTAGCTCATGCAAGAAAAATAGTGTGATACTCCATTTGGTGGTTTTATACTTAAAAGTCTTGGTTTTATATCAGAAGTTTGGTGGTAGCAAATAGGTGGCTTGGATGGTGGAAGAAAATTAAGATGCTGCATATTGGGCAATAGAAGGGAGAAATTATCCATTGAACAACCTGTTGATTATAGTCTACAGATTGGTGAATCATTTATCAAAACATTTTATTGGTGAATATTTTTATAATATTGATAAACAGGCCCAAAGTATAAGACACTGCTTATAAAAACAATTATATGAAAAGTAGAGTGTGCATCATGAAGATCCAAAGAAACATCACAGCAGTGGCCTGCAGCCTTCCATCTGGAGCTTCAAAATTGCCACTTGAGATTATTGACCAAGTCACAAATCCTAGAGCACTTAAATGTATGAATTATTTGTCTTTACTGGTTTACTACAGCTCACAACATATAGCATGGATGCACTCTACAAAGAATTTGTTTTTTATGAAGTTGTACATTTTCTGAAGAAAGCTGAAAAAAATACTGAAAGAGTAGTATTTTAACTATCACTCCTTTACATCCCAATTTTATGAGATGTGTAGGGACTGTAAATGCCAGGTTTTCCCCAGCAGATGTAAACTCTTTGATCTAGTCAGTGATGGGTTAAGCAATTCTGAAATGTTTATAGAATAACACAAGTGAAAGTTTCTGCCTTTTATTTTGGAAACAATTGAAGATAAAAATGTACATAGTACAGAATTATTGAGTCATCATCATGATAGATACTATTTATAATATATTTTTGGAGTAAAATAGTTTCTAGTTCAACATATACTACATCTTGGAGAAAACTGGCCTGAACTTGACAACCTCTGCAGAAAGTCTAAACGTACAAAAAGAAAATAAAGGACATGGTTTATTAGTTCACCAGTCTCAAACAAAGCAAGGGTTCTAGTGATTTTTTTTTTTTTTGGGAGGATGGTGTATACAACACAGGGTTGAGGGTGACAATTTATAGGAAAATGAAATTGTGAAATTTCAGAAATGCAGAAATTACATGTGCCAAAAGAAGAAAAGATGGAGCTAAATACGAAGAAAAAGATAAAAACAAATCAAGAGGCAAACATTACTCATGTTGTGACCAAAAAATGCCCTTTTACAGTATACTGGACCACAGCTTGAATTGACAACAATCAACAATATGGTATATAAACTTGGAAGAACTAGATATGAAAATAATATGCTGTCCTCTAACAACTTGTTAGGTTTATTGAATGAATATGTATTTACTTTTTAAGGTAAGATGTTTAATACATGGATTTACTTAAAAATTATTTTTCTTCCTTTAACCATTAAAAGTTAACATGTGAACCATCATCTCTGAATCAGATAGTAGGATTTCTACTGTATTCTTAAATATGCCCTCGGAGTTTCTGTTGCCACTCTTAGTTTGATTCTTCTCAAATTGGATTCAATAATATGAATTGAAGCTTTATCACTCGAGAGTCATCCAGAGTCCGCAAACTTAGCCAGCATCTTCCAAGTGACAGGGTAATACCTTCATAAGGCCAAGAGCGAAGTTACTATTTAGGTGTATAGGTGACTTGAAGCTGTGATCACCCACGTCCCTCAGATGACATTGGATGTTTCCTATACTAGTCAAATAAGTACATACCCATAGATTTGGGAACTGAAAGCTTCTAGGATAGACTCAAAGTTAGCTACATTTGAAAATCTGTCTAACGCATCAGAGCCATGCATCCGTGACTGCAGTTGCACATGCTATAGCTACGGCTTTGCTCTGATGCCGACAGGTGAGGTCAGGATAGGTGAAAATTTTGTGAGCTAATGATAATTATGGGATTATAAAAATCTATATGTAAGGTTTTTATGTGCTTCTGCTTTAGTTACATGTCCTGCCCCCCCCCCCCTTTTTTTTCTTCACCTATCGCCCTTTGCGTATTACAGAGTTGAGGGGGGAATCCCTTGTGGATTGTGTGAGCTTCAGAGAAATAAAGCAAACAGACAAAAAAGACTTGGTTCTCTGTTCTTACTGCCTACATGAACACCCACCCACTGTTCCTTTTTACAGTGAACAGGCAGGGCCTAATATGCATCACATTACGAGACTTAGAGCTTCAATTAAGTAATTCAATCACTCTGTTTTGGTCATTATGCAGAATTGACAGAAAGTTTTCCTCTTGCTCCCAGAAATTGCTGATATTCCTTTGGGAGAACTAAATAAAGACACTGTATTAAGAGGAACATTAAGAAACTTGACAAATGAGAACAACAGACAGCAGAAGTCAGCATATGTTCAAAGGAAAGTGACTACAACCTCTGTCATTGTGGTTTCAAAAAATCCCCTTCTTGGATGATTAATAAAACGCTCACGTACTTTCTAATGTGTTTTTCTCATGACATGATGTATTCTAGAAGGCGCGTTTGTGGGTGTAGCGGGCTTTTCTTTTACAAAAGATATGAATCATAAGATGGAATTCTATTTAAGTGGGTTTTTTTTGTTTTAAAAATGCAATATTGAAATATAACAGTAGTAAAACTGTACAATAATAACCCTCATCCTCCCCAGCTTTGGATCAAAATAGCAAGTTACTGCATCGTCAGTAATATAGATATGAATTTAATAAGTTGACAATATGGCCACATCTCTCTTTGAGCTTTGAGGAATGAAGAATACAAAAACAATCAAACCAATATCCATTATTTTCCTATATCCCTGTGCATCCCTTTAACATCAAAATCCCTTGCTAATGTCATTTCACACTTCCTGGTCCCCTTTTTCAAGGTGTTCAGTTTAACCCCGCTGTAGTTAAACCCCCCAGACCGTCACGGTAACACCTGGCCCTTCTTATTCTAAGGAACTTCTCTACCAGATTAAGCAGTTTGTAGGCTCTTGGTAAATGCTGTTGAATGAATACATGGTATCCCTTGTCTTACCATTCTTGCTTTTCTGTGCCCCTTACTGGCATCTCCAACCATACTAGTGTCTTGATTTCATCCAGGCTACTTGGTAGAATTCTATGATTATCCATCACAAGAGTGCCCATTCCAGTACTGGTGTCTATTACAGGTACTTGATCATTTGCAGTTTATCATGCTTTCTTCTCTACTCTCCACCCCTTCCCCAAACACACAAACACCAACACATTGTCTCCTAACTCCATAGCTTGCTGTCAGCAGTAGCATACAACAAGCCCTGGCCTCTTCCCTCTGCTATTTTCTATACTTACTGCAAATAATTTAAGGTCTCTATCAGAGGGTGACTTGACCTAACTTAAAAAGAGAGATTAGACTACCCAATAGGACTACATATCCTTTATTTGAAACATTATTTCATGGCCCATATGACTTTCCTTTTATATTTTTGTCACAGTCTCAGATGCTTCTTTAAAGCTGATTCTTATATCTTGGAACCCTGGCCCCACTTTTAGTCATATTCACTGCTTCCTTGAAATCTTCTTCTATTGTTTTAGTCATATTTCAACTTATTTTGCCTTTGGTTTTGCATTTAATATTTCTCCCAATTTTTTTCTCCAAGTAGATTAATTCATTCATTAATTGGGTATACATTTTAAAGAGATATTGCCCCTCCACTGTTTAAAAAGACACTACCCTTCATTTGTTTGGTTCAAATAAGAAAAGTAGGATAAATACTTGACTCATTCCTGTTATTCTTTTTTAAGATTGTGAATTACTTTCTAATTATTCTCTAATGGTGACCAATTTCTTTAAAAAATTTTTGTCGTGGACTCATGGATTGATAGGCTTCAACCCTTGTTGAAGCTTAAGTTAACCCAGGTTTGGTCAGTGGAAGGCTCTTTAAATTGGCAACTGAATCTTTTTAGCATGACCCTGGTAGACTTTGCTAGCTTTCCTGCTATGTGGGATAACAAAAAACATTCAGGCTTATTTTATTTCATGCCAAAGACTTAGTTATTTCATGAAGAAGCCATATTTTCTTTTGGTAGGAAATGGTATTCCATCACCATGATCTGGGCACTAGGGAGGTTCATTACTGTATTTCATTGTGTTATGTCTACAAAGTGTCTGTTGGAATTTTGATTGGGATTGCACTGAGTCTATAGATCAGTTTGGGGAGAACTGAAACCTTAACAATATTGAGTACTTAATTTGGTATATCATTTCACTTATTTATGCCTTCTTAAATTTTTCTCACAATGTTCTCTTGTATACAGAACACTGTATAGACATTTTTGGTAAAATTTATACCTATGTGTTTCTTAATTTTTGATATAATTGATAATGATTCTTTAAACTTATTTTCCACTTCTCCCCCTTCCTAGTATGTAGAAGTATGACTGATTTTTGTATATTGATCTTGTATTCTGTAACCATGTTAACACATTTATTCTAGTTGCTTTTTAAAAAAATAGAATTTGTAGGCTTTCCTGCTTAGATGATCATGTTATCTCTAAATAAATACAGTTTCATTTATACTTTTCGATATGGGTGCCTTTTATTTCTCGTCTTTGCCCTATTCACTGGCTAAACCCCAACAGTATAATGTTGTATAGAAGTGGTGAGGGTGGATGTCTTTGCCTTGTTCCTGATCTTGAGGAGAAAGTACTCATTACTCTTTTACCATTAACTGTGCTGCCATGTATAAGTTTACATAGATATCCTTTATCAGGTTGGGAAAATTCTCTTCTATCCCTAGTTTGTTGAGATTTTATCTGGAATGGAGGTTAAGTTTTGTCAAATGCATTCTCTCCAAATATTGAGATGATCACAGGTCTGTCTTTTTCAGTTTGTTAACATGGGGAATACACTGCTTGATATTTGATTATTAACCCAATCTTGCATTCTTGTGGTAAAATTCACTTGGTCATGCTGTTATGCATCATTTTATATATTGTTGCATACGATACATTAAAATCTTAAGAATTTTTGCATCTATCTTTTTTTTTTTAATAATCTTTATTGGAATATAATTGCTTGACAATGTTGTGTTAGTTTCTGTTGTACAACATAGTGGGTCAGCTATATTTATACATATATCCCCTTATCCTCTCCCCTTTTTTTTTTAATCTTTATTGGGGTATAATTGCTTTACAGTATTGTGTTTCTGCTGTACAACAAAGTGAGTCAGCTATATGTATACATATATTCTTGTATTCCCTCCTTCTTGAGTCCCCCTCCCAACCTTCCTATCACACCCCTTTAGGTCTTCACAAAGCGTCAAGCTAATCTCCCTGTGCTCTATAGCAGCTTCCCACTAGCTATCTATTTTACATTTGGTAGTGTGTATATGTCAGTGCTACTCTCTCACTACGTCCCAGCTTCCCCTCCCCCACTCTGTCCCCACCCCCCAGTGTCCTCAAGTCCATTCTCTACTTTTGCATCTCTATTCCTACCCTGCCACTAGGTTCATAAGTACCATTTTTCTAGATTCCATATATATGCATTAGCATACAGTATTTGTTTTTCTTTCTGATTTACTTCACTCTGTATGATAGACTCTAGGTCCATCCACCTCACTACGAATAGCTCAATTTCATTCCTTTTTATGCTGAGTAATATTCCATTGTATATATGTGCCACATCTTCATCGATTCATCTGTTGGTGGACATTTAGATTGCTTCCATGTCCTGGCTATTGTAAATAATGCTGCAGTGAACATTGTAGTACATGTGTCTTTTTGAATTATGGTTTTCTCTGGGTATATCCCCAGTAGTGGGATTGCTGGGCCGTATGGTAGCTCTATTTTTAGTTTTTTAAGGAACCTCCATACTGTTTTCCATAATGACCGTATCAATTTACATTGAACCTCCCTCCCACCCTCCCTATCCCACCCCTCTAGTTCATCACAAAGCACCAAGCTGATCTCCCTGTACTTTGCAGCAGCTTCCCACTAGCTAGCTATTTTACCTTTGGTAGTGTATATATGTCAATGCTACTCTCTCACAATGTCTCATCCTCCCCTTCCCCGCCACCATATCCTCAAGTCTGCTCTCTACATTTAGAATTTTTGCGTCTATCTTTATGAAGGATGTTGGCTTGCAATATTCTTATAATGTCTTTGTTCTTTTTGGTATCAGGGTAATGCTGCCTTCATAAAATATGTTAGGAAGGAGCCCTCTTCAAATTTCTATAATTTGTGTATCATTCATAGGAATTCTTAGTGTTTGGTACACTTCACCAGTGAAACTACATGGGTCTGGAGTGTTCTTTGTGGGAAAGACTTTACAAAATCAAAAAAAATTTCAATATCTTTAATAAGCATCTTCCTGAGTGAGCTTTGGTAGTTTATGTCTTTCAAGAAATCTTTCCATTTAAGTTGTTGAATTTATTGGCATAAAGTTATTTATTTTTTTGTTTTTTTGGATTTTTGTGTGAGAAGTTTATATTTCTTATTATCCTTTTCCTATCTGTGGGATCTGTAGTGATGTCACCTCTCATTCCTGATATCGATAATTTGTGTTGTCTTTCTCCTGATAGGCATGGTCAGTAGACTTTTGAGAAAAGATTACAAGGGATAAAAAGTTATCTTATGAATAAAGTGATAAAGGGCTCAATTTATCAAGAGGATATAACAGTCCTAGATGTTTATGAACCTAATAACAGAGGTACATTAAGCAAAAACTGATGCAGGAAAAATAGACAAATTGACAACCATAGTTGGAGATTTCATTACTTGTCTCAATCATTGGTAGAATAAGGAGACAAAAAAGTCAGGAAGGACATAGGAGACTTGAATAATATTGTCAACCAAATTTACCTAATTTACGTTTATAGCACATTCCACCGAACAACAGCAAAATAAACATTATTGCCAGGTGTATATGAAATATTTGCTGAGATAGACCATATTATGATCTGTAAAACAAGTCGCAATAAATTTAAAAGGATTGGAGACTTCCCTGGTGGTCCAGTGGTTAAGACTTCGCCTTCTAATGCATGGGGTGTAGGTTTGATCCCTGGTTGGGGAGCTAAGATCCCACATTCTTGGGGCCAAAAACAAACCAAAACATTAAACAGAAGCAATATTGTAACAAACTTAATAAAGGCTTAAAAAAATTAAAGGGATTTAAGTTATCCGAACCATGCTCTTTGACTTCAGTGGAATTAATTTAGAAATCAATAACTGAAAAAAAATTGGAAAACCCCTAAATGTTTGGACACAAAACAAAATAGCTCTAAGTAACCCATGGGTCAAAGAAGAAATCAAAGGGAATTTGAAAGTATTTTTTTAAAATTTATTTATTTTATTTATTTATTGGCTGTGTTGGGTCCTCGTTGCTGCACACAGGCTTTCTCTAGTTGCTGCGAGTGGAGGCTACTCTTCATTGTGCTGCATGGGCTCCTCGTGGTGGCTTCTCTTGTTGTGGAGCACAGGCTCTAGGTGCGTGGGCTTCAGTAGTTGCGGCACACGGGCTCAATAGTTGTGGCTCACGGACTCTAGAGCACAGGCTCAATAGTTGTGGTGCACGCAGTTAGTTGCTCTGCGGCATGTGGAATCTTCCCATAGCAGGGCTCGAACCTGTGTCCCCTGCATTGGCAGGTGGATTCTTAACCACTGCACCACCTAGGAAGCCCTGAAAGTATCTTTAACTGAATGAAAATGAAAGCACAAAATAACATAATTTGTGACTACAATTGAAACAGTGCTGGAGGAAATTTATGGCACTAAATGCCTATGTTAAGAAAGAAGAAAAGTCACAATTCAATGACCTTACCTTAAGAAACTTCTTCTACATCCCTCCTTAGAAACTGGGAAAAGAGAGAAACCAAAAGCAAGCGCAAGAAAAGAACTAGCGGAAGTCATTGAATAGAAAACAGAAAAACATAGAGAAAAACAATGAAACCAAAAACTGGCTTATTGAGAACCTCCCTTCCTCCCTGCGGAGAAGATGGAAGACAGTAAAGAGCCCTACTCACATGGAGCTTATGTTCTAGTGGAATAAGATTTAATATAATCAAGAAATTTAAAAAATTTTATGAAGAAAATAAAATGGAGATGATAGGCTTTTTTGACCACTAATCCTAAAGTATACTATCTGGGTGGGCATAGTGTCACATTTTATCCAAGGCCTGAATGACAAGAAGGTGCTGTTGGACCAAGATCTGGGGAAAAACTATGCAAGGCAGAACTAAAGCCTGGTGAAAAGGCCCTGTGGCGGGCAGAATAATGTGAAGAAGAAATAATTTCTATGTTGTTTAAGCCATTATTACTTGGAATGTCTTTTTTTCATTCTTTTGTTCCTACCCTATCCATGAAAGTTTATTTTAGGTATGTCTCATTTATATAGTATGTAGCTGGATTTTTAACCCGACTTGAGAGTTTCTGTCCTTTAAAACTGGCATTTAACTTACTTATATGTATCAAATTATAGACACATTTAGTCCTATGCCTGCCATCTTATATTTTTTTTTCCAATTTACTATGCTTTCTTATTTCATTTTTCCCTTTTCCTTTGTGGAATTTATTACTTTTTTCCTCCACTTTTCCTATTACATTATTTTTTATGTTTTGGGAATACTGGTTTTTTTACCTTATTAAAAAAATTTTTTTTAGAATATAGTTGATTTACAATGTTGCATTAGTTTCTTTTATATTACAGTGGTTTTTTAATGATTGCATTAAAATTTACATTTTTCTTCGATGCCTCAAATTATTGCGTATATATTACTCATGTACAAAATGAGACTCAGCATATTGCTCACTTTCCCCAACCCATCACTTTCTATGTTAAGATTATGTTGGATTTTAGTTCTAAATTGTTATTTTAAAATTAACTATTTAAACTGAAATATCAATTTTATTCGTTTATTTGCTTAGCATTATTTTGTCTGCCATAGCCTCCTCCTGGTCCTTTGTGTTCTGAATCTTTAGTGTATTCACATCGTATGTGCACTTGATCTCTAGCTGGATGATGGGTGAAGATTCACTTTTGCATCTCTGGAGCTTGGCCTGTAGTAGATACAGTCATTCAATGAATATTTCCTATGTAAGTTCTGCTTGGCTCTGTGCTTTGATCTGCTTTCCTCTATTTTTAGGTTACCTTTTATTCTTGGTCTAGGTCCTTATATGGTAACAGAACAAGGCTGTCTGCTCCTTGTGTGGTGTACCACAGGTAAATCAGACTTGTCAGGAACAGACAGAACTCAGGAGTCAAGGAGCTCTCCTGAGAGGAGGCATGTTTGCTCTGCCCCTCTGCTTTGACCTGCTTTTGCTCTGCTTTGACCTTCAGTCAGTTTCTGAAATTTATTTCCCTAGAAATTTGTGTGTATGGTG
Organism: Hippopotamus amphibius kiboko; assembly: GCF_030028045.1. Classification (NCBI taxonomy): domain Eukaryota; kingdom Metazoa; phylum Chordata; class Mammalia; order Artiodactyla; family Hippopotamidae; genus Hippopotamus; species Hippopotamus amphibius. The sequence goes on along the minus strand of NC_080201.1, from coordinate 16,862,579 downwards.
ACACAGAGTACGTTATATGGTGGAGATAGATGAGGGGTAGGAACATTAATGGAGGAGCAGCTATGCATTGAGTATTTATTTCCCAGATGTGAGAACGGAGAAAACACTCATCTCAGGTATTAAATGTTGGAGGAATCTCCAGATGGTATATCTATTTATCTAGTCATACAGTCTGAATATGAGACTCAAGGCATGATCATTCCATAAAGACTATTCTACAAAATCCTAGAAGTGTTGGAAAGTTTACCCTAGGCCTACATTTTACGTTGATTAAGTTTCATTCTATTACTTCATCATTTGATATCAGACTAGAAATTTTCCTCTTGTGTTTACACCTTTAAGGCATTTATTGGCTATTATCATGGGTCCCTAGCTAGCTCAGTGGTTGTTTAGCCAGACTGTTCATTATTAATTTTTACTTTTATACCCTTTATCTCTTTAGTTCTGCCCTTGTTACTTCTACTTCCCCTCCATATCCACAACTGGCTTATGTCTCTGTGATTTCAGTCTTTGTTCTATAAGCTCTCTCAAAAGAACTCTTTGAGCAATCCCTCTTGTTTAACTTTTCCTTAAGAAAAGGTACTGCCAGAGACCAAGAGCAGTGCTGTCACAGGAGCAGGTAAATTAGGGCAGTGACTGAGAGCCCTGTACCAAAGGGGGAGCCATGTATAGTCACTGGGGTTGAGAGGTACAGTAAAGTGAATCCAACCAACACCAGAATGGTTCTGCCTATGTTTCCTTTCCTCCTTACCTTCCCCCCACCCTCCCAAGTCCCTTTGGACCTAGCAGAGGAGGTGGACATAGTAAGGCATCTTCAGCCTCGGAAAGTAACTGATTCTGTGTGTGTGTGTGTGTGTGTGTGTGTGTGTGTGTGAGAAATACCTTTGCCATAGTTGCATGTTCAGGACTGCAATTAATAGCCTGAAAGTTGACAGAATTCTTTCCTCTATGAGTTGCTCAGTCTCTGAACTGAACTATGTAAAATATTCAAGCATTTAAAATATATACTCACATGAGATTTCACTTAGAATAGGACTTTATGAATATTCATGTTCAAGTATTTAGCCTCAGGGTGTGAAATATTAATCTCTTACCTGAGTTTTACATCTAATTCTTTTTCAATGACACAGAAGAAAATTAAATGTTACCTGCCACCAGGGGCATCATTAGGATGGGCTCTTTAGATTAAAGCTCTAAAAGAACTCAGTCTCAAATAATTTTTTGCAGATTCATATCATGTGACAGGCAAAATTTATAAAACTATTGCCCTTGTTTTTGTTCAATAGTGTCCTATCTGTCCAGATCTGACAAGCAAATAATATTAAAGACCAGTTTCTATTAAAGTGAATGTGAGCAATACAAAATTTTTTTTTGTATTAGCGTTTGTCATGAAGAGTGCATGCCTAGAGATTACAACACTTTTCAATAGAAACAATAAAGATAGACTCACTATGATGAATAAGCAATGAAAATAAGTACTCTAAATTGAGTAGGAAAAATTAAGAAATAGTATTGGACTACATTTATGTTGTGGTACATGTTTGCATTTGTATTTTGTTTTTGGTTGTTAGTTGGATAGTTTCAGGTGGGTTTTTCTGAAGGGTGGGATGGATGAGGAATGAAGGGGAAAAGGCAGCTGAGGATGGTTCTTTGTATTTTTTCCCTTTTTTCTTATTATAAAAGTAAGTATTCATTGAGGAAAACTTAGAAATAATGGATAAATAAAAATAAAACTAAAAATACTTCTGACCCTAAAAAAAACCACCACTGTAATTTCAGTTTTAGTTTGTCAGTTTTATTCTATATTAAAAATTCAAATAAGTATATTTTACAAAAGCAGAGTCATACCATACTGTTTTATCACCTGTTGTATTTCAATAATTATGACAGTTTTCTTGGCATCATTTTAAATAGCTTCATAGTATTCTATTTTGGATGTGTTTACCTAAATTGATATTTTTGATATTTAGGTAGTTTCCAATTTTATGTTATTATAAAAGACATTTTAGTGAACATCCTGAGACCTTACCTTGTAAGTAGTATACACTTTTACTGCCTTCGGTATATACTGTCAAATGGTCCTCCAGAAAGAATATAACAGTTCATGCTCCCACACCTTCCCTAAACCCAGGCATTTTCATTAAAATATATATTTGCTAATTTTATAGGGAAAATTCAGTAACTTTTTAATTTTAACTGAGTTAAAATTCCATCTTCATCACATGGAGTATATTTTTAAAGGATAAGTTCTTGAAGAATAAAAGAACAAAAAACTTTCCTTCCCTTTGTACTAGAAGGAGATAGAATATCTTCAAAAGAAATGATTTTCATTTCAAGGATTAGTAATAATTCCGTAGTTGTGGAAATCATTGCAATGGTAGGGCATTTCTCTCTTGAGACACAGATCTTTTTCCATACTCTCTTATTGCAGTTAAGTTCATTGTGATGAGATTTTACCTGTATATAATTCAGCAAATTTACTTTTAAAAAAACTAACTATGGGTTTGTAGAATGATGCAATCCCATGAATCTAATGACTGCAAGAGTGGTAATTAAGATTCAGGGTTATAATTAAGAAGCACATGGGTGGCATTGGACATAGGCTAACCAGGAATAAGTAGATTACTTTCATATTTTGGCTTTAGTCCTAGGTGGGGAGAAGATGCCAGATAGCATGAAAGGATAGTATTCCAACCAATAAACAGTATTTATATTCTTCTAGAAGAATTGTTTTATAATAATAAAAATGTTCATTCGGTTCAAGATACTAATAAAAGTTCACTAACATGTACATGGATTGACCTCACTAGCTCAATTTTGAACTCAAAGGTTATATCCATTTATTTTGGCACCTTTGTTGGAAGATTAGCTTAAGTGTTGGGAATTCCAATGAAAAACTGTAGCGTGGAGGCATCCTGCTTGTGTCTATGTATTTAAATGTTACTAGAAGTCTGTTTTTTAAAAATAATTAATTAATTTATTGGCTGCATTGGGTCTTCGTTGTTGCACATGGGCTTTCTCTAGTTGCAGCCAGTGGGGGCTACTCTTCATTGTGGTGCATGGGCTCCTCATTGCGGTGGCTTTTCTTGTCGTGGAGCACAGGCTCTAGGCACGTGGGCTTCAGTAGTAGTGGCACATGGTCTCAATAGTTGTGGCTCACAGGCTTAGTTGCTCCACAGCATGTGGGATCTTCCTGGAGCAGGGATCGAAGCCATGTCCCCTGCTTTGCAGGCGGATTCTTAACCACTGCACCACCTAGGAAGTCCCAGTCTGCGTTCTGTCACTCATATTTACTAGATTATGAGAGGTATTTGGTAAAAAGATGATATTAGATTATCCAGTTCAATACTTTATAATTGTTGTTCTAAGACTGCTTAAGATGATCATTATTGCTGTTATGCTTTACTTACCTATTGCAATCATCTTTTGTGCTTCCCCCACACCAAGCACATTATTGCCAGATTAAATATACTAAAGAGCATGAATTCGCTGAATTATCGGCAGGTCATATGCCATCATGCCAAAATCCTATTCAAAATCTTGAGTGGCTGTCCTTCCCTGTAGAAATTAGTAGGAATCATTTATCTGCCAATCAAAGCCCATTGTAGTAAAGGTCATTGCTTACCTTTCCAGTTTCATGTTTCATGATTCATCTACAGTGTTTTGAACCCTGAATAGAACTCTTGCGCTCTTACCTTCTTGCCTTTTAAAAAAGCTTCTCTCTCAAACTGGAATGTGCTTTTCATTTGCACAGAGAATCTTGGGATATAAGGTTTGGGAGAGGGCTTCAACATTCTTACTCTGTGATTTTCAAGACTCAGAACATGTATTCCTGGCCCTGATTTCTAGTTGAAATGATTTATTTCCTCTGATTTTCTATGTACTTTATTTAAGACAGCATTGATCACATTCTGCCTTTTTTTATAGTTGTTTATGTACTTGTGTTATTTCTCTAATAGATTAAAAATTGCTTGGGATCAGGGACTGCATTTTATTTCCTTATTTTTGAATTCCTTGTACCTAGTACAGTGCTGGGCATACATTATTGATACACTTATATCAATAAATGTCTAAACAAAGATACGTTGAGAAAGTGCTGGCATTATTATTATTCATATGATTTCTAGGGTATTTAATTATGATAGATAGTAAATTTTGATGGCATCCAAAACTTCCAATTTTTGTGCATAGAAACAAAGACTATAACTGTACTGAATCTTTGAGAGCAGATTGAAAATTTTAATTTTTTTAAAACTGAGGTAACTTGAAGTTTTATTTATTAAAAAAAAAAAGGCAATATGGAGGCAGAATTACCACTCTTATAAAACAGTAATTAAGGCTGACCTGAGAGATGGGAGTGACTGTAAAATGTGTGAATTTTCTATTCATTCGGTTTCTTGATTCTGTCAATGCTTTATCCTATCATCCTGAAGGGGTTTAAACCTAAGGCATTTTTTGGGTTCTCTTTCTTATAGTCAACCAGTCACTGTATTTAATTAATCTTTTTAGAGAACAGCTTATAGATTCATTGCCTTCCCTCTAGCTCAGGCTGAATCACTTTAACAACTGCCTGACCACCTTTCTTCCTCACACATCCCCACACTCAGGGCACTGGAAACACTCTCTCCTTAGAATCATCTGCAGAAATGTCATCAATAAACCCCTACCCCGACATCACTTGTGGCTTCCTGTTGAGGAAAGTCAGGCTGGAGCTTTGCAGTTCATACTCTGGCTAATCTGCTTGCATTCTACCTGTGCAACCTATGTTGCCTGTTGCAAATGGCATTTTTTTTAACTTAAGGAATCATAACTTGGAGGTCTTTCAAATCCACCATACTTAATCTTTTTATTGAGTAAAAGATTAGTTGGTGCTACATGGAGCAAGTTTCTCTCTTCCTCCTTTTTCTTCAGACTTTGTCTTTCTGGCCAGGTCCTCTTTCCTGCACAGGAATTCCCTGATGATACAGCATCCTCTCTCTGGCCCATTGATTGTCTGGTTTGCCCAGTTGGGCCTTGTTGCCCAGCTGTCACATATACCTGGTTTCTCCTAATATACTGAGCACTGGCACACAGTTGGTGCTGGGATAAATATCTAGTGATATAAAGTGGAAATCATGATTTGTGTTTCTTTTCTGTTGCTGTGGTGCTTAGTACTGTGCTAAGGAACGGTCAGTGAACATCTGAGTGTCTATAACCTGGGAAAAAGTTCTGTCTACAATAGAGTATGCTGCCTTTCAGAAATTTTATGATATTTTCATGATAATTTTATCTATTGTAATTTTTTCTTTACCCCCAAATTATAAAACTCTTAAAACTTTGGATTTTGCCGAAACACTTTTCATACAATAGTTTTAGAATACATGATAAATACAATGAAATTTAGCATCTTCGTGTGCATGACCAGATTAGCTGTATGCCTAAATCACAGCATAAGTTGGTCATTGGCTGGAGTTAGGGCTGGTGGTCCTGACCTCCACATTCAATGCCTGTCTCCTTGTATAAATTTTAAGCCAACTTCTACAAAATTTCCTTAAAAACAACCTACACAACTTTGAAACTCTCTGATTTTACAGGAGTTGCCAATGGGATTTGTGTGTTCTCGTCCTAGGCTGGTCCTGCCCAGATGACAATGTGCAGTGGCAGCCCCTGTGCTCCCACAGAGAGAGATGATAGCCCATTCTCTGAGTTAGAAAGATGAAAGGACTAGAGCTTTCTGATGGCTACTTTGAAAACTCTGCTCTTTCTCTTTTCCTTCTTGTTTAAAGCATTTACTTGTCTAAGTATTATTAAAAACTAATCATTGCAGTTTTCTCCTTGTTTCAAATTAAATGGTTCTTTGCCGCTAATACCTGATTTAGCTCTGCTTTGTTATTCAGGTTTTACATTTTATTTCAGTACAACAGTTAACAGCTAGTAAAGCTCTGTGAACATTAGGGGATCTGACCATGACAGTAAATGACACATACCATGGAAGAAGCCATCTGCAAGTTTTAAAAAGTCATTGTCATATTTATATAGAGCTCTGTATTTTCTCCACAAGAGGGCAGGAAAGTCTGGGCTGTAAATATAATTTTTCAAAAAAAAAAGTCTTTCTGGGAAGAAGTGTTTTACTCTACCCTCATACATACTTGTTAAAATATAAAAATGTTTCCACTTAAAAAAAAAGTCCATGAATAGATGATTTTTAATGTTTCTCTTATCTTCTCTGGGCAGTTACTCTTTAGCTTTGCCTCCTCTAGATTCTAATCTTAGATTCTAATTGCTGGACTAATTGTTGTCAGGCTACTGTTGTCAGTAACCAAAGCAGCTCCTTTTCATCAACTTGTGATTTTAGATCATTAATAACACATGGTGGAAAGGAAAAGACCAACATTTCACTAGCTGTTTCTGCCAACGAGAAAATAACACCCATGTCAAAGGAAAACAAAAATCACATAACAGGTTTGAGGCCAGTCCTGAACAGCCATAAGCATTCATACATTCTCCTGCTCATACTAAGTTTTATTCTTCACTGCTTCCCACTGGCTCCCACCCCCACACCACTTTCATCCTTTTTGCTCTGAGAGACTTAAATTATAGGCCATGCTACAGAACCCATCTAAATCTGTGATATCAAAAACTAAATGCTTCTCTCTTCTGGCAATCACAACAGGGTTGGCCTAACATGTTAGGTCCCACTGTGCTGGAATAACAACAGGATATGCCGTGAAGGAGGAGACACGACAAATTCAGTTTATTTTCATAAACATATACTTGAGGAAATATTTGTAGGATTCACATTTGGGGGTTGAACGCTCCTTGAATACCCACTACCAGTTGAACATTTTTTTCTTACTTTATTTTTGTTTCTTTTTTTTTCTTTCTTTTTTTTTTTAAAGAGCTCATAGACTATTTGAAAGATAAATTGTGTAAACCAATAAGGCATTAAAGACTCAATTTTTGTTTAAGGCCGATAGTGTTTCCCCCCTGTAGGGCATGAAATTAAAATATGCGCACAGAACCAAATGATTGCTTCAGTACCATGTTTTTAGTGGCAGTCGTCCTCTCGAAGCAGTTAGTGCTGCTAAAAGGAAGCGAAGTGGAGCAATGCAGGTGGCAAAAGATTGATTCAAAGACGATGTTTATACAGAAAAATTATTGACAGCTACAGGCATAATCAGTTGGCATAGCTTGATGATAGGCATGGCAAAAAGATGTGAGAAAGATATCATAGAAGTAACATGGGGACTTATTTTGCTTGTGAGATGCAAGTGTAACTAATATCACTCACTGGCATACCACAAGTATAAGCAACATGGCCACCCACACGGTCTGGATTTTTTTTTCAGTATGGCCCAGAAATTCCAAGTCATTTGGCACCCCTTCCTTTAAGTACCATGGCAGTTTGCAGCCCTACGAAAGGTTTACTTGAAAAATCCCTTATTGTTTCACTCCTCATTATAGATACAGATGGCCATATGGGTTTGGGGAAAAAAAATTAAACTGTAAAACATGTAGCAGTCCTAAAAGTTCATTTCAATCTTGTGAATGCCTTATGTCTTTTTTCATAGCTTGTCTTCTTTTCAAAACACAGACAGTGGAAGCTAACTATTTTTCTTTAGAAGTAGTGTAATGGGCGGGGTGTGTAGGTATATTTATATATTTGATTATATATATATAAAATCATTTTTCTTTTACATTATAACTCATTTTTGCCTGACTTTCACGTAGTCTTGGTTGAGTGAGTGATATCACAGCAATTCTGGCTTCCTTCCAGCAGGCAGCCCTTTGCAGAGGGAAAAATGACAAAGTTGACTAAGAATTCTGTAGCACAATGTGAAGAGGAATGTACTAAACAGACTTTACCCAGAGGAAACATGAGGAAAACATCTTATTATAAGATATATATTTAATATGTTTTTCATATTCGGAAAGAGAAGTTAATGTCTGGGAATGTCCTTTGATTCACTGGCCAGAAGGATTTTTGTTACTCTATGTACCTCTCCCCCATCCCCAAGTCTTTAGATTAGAAATGATTTATTTACAGAGAAAAGAACAGTACTTTGATATGTTATACTAATGTTAAACATTTATGGGGTTTAAAAATATTTATGAATGTGTGAAATTTATTAAAACGAATGTGCTTTAGGTTACCTTGTGATCAGGTAGTATGAATACAAAAACAGGAATTTTCATGAGAGAAAAAGGCAAAGAGAAAATATATATGAGTAGATTTGTAAAGTTTAATAATGTTAGGGTATATGAACGTGTCTATTTTGTATATAATTTAAAATATATACAATAATCTTGTGTAATATAGATTTAATATATATGTACATTTGTAGAGTCATGATAAACTATAATGTTAAAGCTCCAGAAAAATTTCCTTGTAACTCTTTATTTCTACTCATTCAAAAATATAATGAAAAATTTTTTTCAAAAAAAACTTCCACAATTTGCTTTTCATTAAAAAATTATTATTTGGAACAACACTGTACTGCTTTCTTGGCCATTAGTTTTAGAGGAGGAGAATTTTTATTTGCTCTGTAAGATTATTCAGGCCTTATGTTAGTTCACAAGGAAAATGTTCAATACATTTACGTAAAATTGCATATACAAGTAGGATACACAGGGGCCATGGAATATTTCAAGTGAACCCAAAAGTAAAAAGTTTACTCTGTATCTTTGTTAACTCCATGTTTCTAAAAGCATCTATTTATTGTTAAAAGGATAAATGCGCTTCTAGCAACATTAATGGCACACCTAACACAAATAAAGCAAAGTACTCTTTGATTTCCTCGAAAAAATGAAAAGAAAAAAAGACCCTCAAATTTATTATTCCAAAATAACAAGGTTTTAAGTCTTACTTTTCTCTTTGCATCTGAGATTTGTAAGCATTAAATGACACAAAACACAAACACACAAATCCCTGGTCTTTATATGCGCATCAAAATAGGGGTTAGGGAGGTGATGAGATCAACCTAAGTGTGTTGAAAAGAAGCCATCTTCCTGCTCTTGTGGCTTTATAGCCAACCAGGGCCCCCAAAATTAACACCTCACAGATCTCCTTTCACCATGGGAGAGTTGGAGACGTTCCCAGTGCAACTAAACTTTGTTATGTACTTCATGATAATTTTACAACCTTAAATTTTTTCTACCTATTGATAATTGTTGAAGTCTGTATCAAATTTGCATATATATATCTACCTGTTGTGATTACTTAGTTTAAGCAGAAAATGAATATTTTGATCCTAATTCCATTATTGGGGGTGGGAGATGTGGGAGATGGGGCAGGAAGGGCCCATTATAAAACCCTATAGTTTTGTGCTTTGCTTTGATGTAAAAGCTGTGGCTTATAAATTTTAATTATAGTGAAAACGAGTAGGACATGCAAGGTAGCTTTTTTAATTAAAAATTTAACTATGTAAAGAATCACTTGATCATTTAGTTTATCAGAGTAGTGAAAATCTTTATATAAAACTTACCTATTTCTTTTTACTAAACCTTGCATTTTATATCTATATAGACACTTTTTATTGTAGTTGATGACTATCAAGGTCTTGAGGATTTTTATACTCAGTGTTAACTGTGGTTCTGCTATCTGGGGAAGTAGAAAATAAAGATTGAGACTAAATTGTTGAAATGGAAACTATATATAAGAGCTATCTTTATGAAAATGTTAAGCAGATGTGTTTTATTCCTATAAACAAAGATGCCATGGGTTGTACTCTTCATTGAAGCACAGATTTCACAGTGTTGGGGGAAAAGGCAAAAGGTTAACACTACCAACTCAGGACTCAGCTTTGAGCATCAAATTAAGTTTTGGGGGGGGGGGATGTTGTTGTGAGACAATCTTGAGAGTCAGGCTTTGTCAAGAAAGAGAAGGGACTTCTGTTTTTCAAAGCTCCTTTTGCATTATCCAGATACAATAAGCAAGGGCTGAGATAAGGCCAAGTCTGCAAAGATGGAGAAACCTACTGGGCCCCAACAGTGCCAGAACAGATCACAAGTTCTATCAGCTGAGGACTTTATCAGGGGACACTGCAGGGTGACCAGGAAGGAAAGAGGCATCTCTCTGGAGGCTACAGGGCAGTGAGGACCTAGAGGACAGCTCAGGCTCTGGCCCTTGAACTCCAAATGTTGTAAAAATAGTACAAAGAGCTCCTCTATATCCTTTACTCAGAACCGCTGATTTATGACTTAAGCTTTAGCAGTCTCTTTTATATAATTATATATATGAGATAATTTATAACATCTAAAAATATTATATAAAATAATATAAAATTATTTTTTGAGCCATTTGAAAGTAGGTTGCATAATCATTCCTTTTTACCCCTAAGTCTTTCTGTGTGTATTTTCTAAGAACAAGGATGTTCTCTTACATAATCATATCAAATTCAGAAAGTTAAGCATTGATACAGCTCTTTTATGTAGTCTGCATACTCCAATTTCATCCTTTCTCCCGATAGTGTCCTTTTTAAGCAGTTTTTTTCTACTCAGGATTCAGCCCAGGGTTACCTTTTGAATTTAGTTGTCCTGTGAGATGGAATTATCCAGTTTCTCCAAACACCCAACCTCCATCTACCAGAATAGGCACTTCAGGGCAAGTTTTATTTTTCTTAGTTTTGCATATTTATCTGTAACACATGTTGATTGTGCTTCATATATCATGTGTGTACCTATTACTGTTTCCAAATGCTTCCAAATGAGCCCTCTGTGTGCAGTTGAGAGGTTTCATCTTTTTCCTGAATAAAATCTGCATCAAGTAGGCTTTCAGCCCAGTGACAAAGGGATTGCTCTCACTTCTTTAGCCTTGGAGGCTACTCTAATGAAGTTAGAAGAAAGTCAGGGTCATACGTTTTAAAATAGCAATAAGTATATTTTATTACATGTACTAAGCACTTAATATTCACACTCTTATTTGATCTTGAAAACAAGTCCATGATGTAGGTTAAAGTCCTTCATGAATCATAAGGCCAGTGTTCTCTAGTCCTTATCTCACTTCCCACCACTCTGTTGATTCTCCACCTACACAAACCTTCAAGTTTCTCAGAGGGTCATGTTCTTTTCACCCCAGGGTCTCATACAGATACTCTTCTTTTTGCTGGAACTTTTTTCCGGTATTTTTTTGAAGAAGCTTAGCTGTGATGGGAAGATGAGAGATAAAAAAGTGTCACGGGAGAGTTTTGTGTGTGTGGTTCTTATTTCTGATGCTGTGTATATTTTAACGACAGCCACATATTTATCTCAGAAGCTGAGGGGAAAGAGTTAAAGGGGAGAGGATGAAGATACAGAGGAAGGCAACTGATGGAGGGAGAGTCCTGAAGAGGAGGGTGGAATGAGAAATGGGATACAAGTGAAGGGATGAACTTTGTACAGCTAGGAAAATTCAATGGTAAGTGTGCCAGAAGTTGAAGGCGTTTGGCTTTGTTAGTCTCCTATTTTTCACTGTGAAATGGGAGGCTAAGTCATTTGCTTGGATGCTCAGAGTGAGGAGGAGAAAGGAGAAAGGAGAAAGGAAGGATGGAAGGTGAGAGTGGATAGACAGTAGCAGCAAATTATAAACTGAGGAACTTGGGGACAGAGTTACCTGTGCCCTTGTTCTCATGCTGGGGCTCTGGAAAGCAATATGATTTTAGATGCTCTTGGATGTAGCATAGTGTGGGAGCAAAAGAAATGTAGGTTTAGGGTACCCGAGAGAGCCTCATAGAGTCCTGGCCCTTAGGGGGAACAATAGAGTTACGTAGCGAGAGTGGCACAGATAGAAATACAAGGGGCTTAGGGGAATGAGGAGGAAGCCAAAGTGACTTGTAAGAGACAACCAGATGGAAACAAGAGCGTTTTAGAGGACACCTGCCTGATGGATAAAACTGATGACCCAATAGTTCTTCCCCATTCCTCAGTTCTGTCTAAGACCCCTAATGAAAGATGATAGAAATCTGAGCAACAGGGAAATGTTGTCTTCTGAACCTACATGACCTAAGAAAATATAATTGGCTTATAAATACAGTAACATAAAAAAAATCTTATAAGCCCTTGTTCAGCTATCTTGTAAATGGGAGACACTTCTAAATGTTAGTGTTAGACTGAATTGAGGAATTTCCACTGAGAATTGGAACTGAAAGAGATGTGCAATGATAGAAATGGAAATCTTTTCTTATGAGCCTTTGGAATATAGACCTTTTTACTTTCCAATAATTTTCTGCCTGAAGCAATGACATGTCTAATTAATAATAATATTCTATTAAACACTATGATTAATCTGAGAGGTTGTTATGAACAAGTAGATTAAAAAAGCAACCTAAATCCCCTTGGTCTGATTTAAGATAAAATAAACCTGAATTTCTTATCCAGAGATATTTTTTTTTCCTTGTGATATAACTTGAGGGTATATTCTATTTCTTTGATTCTTTCAGTGTGTGTTCTTTATTATCTGATTAATTTAAAGGAGACTTTTGAATAAGTAGCACCTATTCAACTGCCCCTTAATTTAATTACAGTTTTGTGCAAGCTATTTGCATGAAAATATTTTTGCAGAATATATTAGTTATATAGTATCTTTCTGTTGTTAGCTTCATATGGGGGCAAATACTAATATTTTACTTAATATTTTACTTTGTTTCTTTACTAAGAAACAAAGATTTGAGAGAATTAGGTGGAGAAGGATCCCATGGAATATTTCTTTCTTTCTTTTTTTAAAATCCTTTAGGTCTTTAATTAATTAATTAATTGGCTTGTGTTGGGTCTGCATTGCTGTGTGCAGGCTTTCTCTAGTTGTGGCAAGCAGGGGCTACTCTTCAATGTGGTGCATGGGCTTATTGTGGTGGCTTCTCTTGTTGCAGAGCATGGGCTCTAGGTGTGCGGGCTTCAGTAGTTGCAGCACGTGGGCTCACTAGTGTGGCTCGCAGACTCTAGAGTCCAAGCTCAGTAGTTGTGGTGTATGGACTTAGTCGCTCTGGGGAATGTGGGAACTTCCCAGACCAGGGATCAAACCCGTGTCCCCTGCATTGGCTGGTGGATTCTTAATTGCTTTACCACCAGGGAAGTCCCACCCATGGATTATTTCAGCGTAAATCCTAGTGTTTAAAACTTTGCCTGATTCCTGAGCTGGAGAAGTGGCAGTAGCACTGTTTAATAATTTCAGTGACAGAAAACAACATAAATGGTCTCGATTCTTAAAGGACATGATTTTAAGCAAGTCCCGATATTTTAGGAGCTCTTGTTCCTTGAATTTTTAATTCATCGATGGGAAGATTTTTAATAAACTTTCCTTTTGCCTGGCACTGGAATATAGCCATTAAAATGGAGGTTTGGGAACTACTTGGTTTCAGGTTTCAGTTTTTGCCACTGACTAGCTGTGAGATCTTGGACAAGTTTGGTTAATACCTCAAGCCTCAGTGTCTTCATCTATAAAATGAAGAAATCACTAGTTTGCTAGGCAGAACCTTCTCATTTATGTGCCTCTTCCACAGAAAGTCTGAGTGTTGAGCTTCTTGGCCATGTCACCTTGGGCCTCCAGCAGTGGGATGAGCTTCATGGGTTTCTATACATGCTGAGTAGTGGGAAAGCCAGTTGTGAGTATTAAAAACTGTATGATGAAAGTAAAGCCTTCAGCTCTCTCTGGGACCTCCTAGTTGTTCAATAAAAGCCAGCATCTCTTATTACTTATTGTAGTTGAACATTCATCAGATTTTCAGATTACATATGTTATTTTTATAGATTATTTTGTCTTTTAGTCAATTGTCTTTCACATGGAATTTTAACATTACAAAGATTTATCAATCAGCCGAAACTTGGAGCCATATGGTGGCTACCTAAATTTCCTAATAGTACCTGGACATACATACAATATTTTACATTTTACAAAATATTTCTTACATCATATCACTTTAGTATATATTCAGTACTAATTATGACCAATTTTAACATTTGATTTTGCCTAAACTGATTATCTCTGGACATCACTGTCATAGACCAAATTTTGAAAGTTCAAGAAAATGCTACTCACATGTACCCACACAGCTTATCTATACATTGTTTCAGTAAAACACATACACTGCTTAGATAGTAATACTTATAAATGTTAATGGAAATGTAATAATTTGTACTATTGTACAATAAAACCATTGACTGGCATTGGGAATATTTCCTGTAACTAAAATAGGAGTGAAAATGTAGTAAACAAAAATGACAGAAACATCTCAATGTAGGTTACATGAGGGAAGTTTTAAAGTGTCATTGGAAAATAAAAAATTTGGGGGATGCCAAGAATTTAAAGATACAAATTTGAAATGAAAACATATTTTGAACTAAAGTAAATATATTGTCAAGTGGAAGTTGTTTAGAAGACAGTAGTGAAAACTCAATGAAGTATATAGTATATACACTTAAATTACATTGTAATTGACAGTTAATCATCATCTCCATGATGGTTTTCATGTATTTCAAATATTTATTTGTCCTTAAAGAGTGCATGCATTCAATTGAAGTGCTCTTGACATAAACATGCATAAACACATATATATATCGTGATCTTAAGAGTAATGAGCTGTAATTAAAACTCTTCCCTGATGAAGATAGGGAGCCCAAAGAAAGGTGACTTTCCCAAGGTCACATAGCTCACTCATGATAGAAGGGTCAGGACTAGAGCCCATGGAACTCTAATGTATTTCCACTATGAAGTTCTCCTCTGTGGGTGATTTTCAGGAGGCCTTGAGAAAGTCAGATATCTACTAATCTGGCTAATTGATTCTCTAATTTCTGTAATCAGCGATTCATACCTCTTCGGTTTTATCAATGCTTAGTGTGGTGCGAGTAGCTCAGGCCTTAAGACAGGTAGCCTTGGGTTCAAAATATAGCACTGCCATACTGTGTAACTCCAGTGGGTACCATTGCAAAAGGTAGTTTATGTGCACAGGGCCCAGATAAACAAGAGGCACAGAAAGGGTCAGTGTTGCACATATCTTAATTCTTTAGGAGTAGTATCAGATGCTGTTTTTGATTTTGACAGCTGATGTGAATAACATTTTTCCATAGTGAGGACCATATGTGAAGAGCTATTTTCTGTTCAGCAGCACATAATGTTCCTGTCCCATGTATGCTTTAGTTAAGTTTCATAAGTACACATAACAAAAATAATGTTAATTCAGAATCCACTATTTTGGAAGTTGTGGTAATGGTAATGAGAGCTAGAGCAGTGTCTCCCATCTTCTGTGTTACCATTTACATATGAATAAGACACTCAGAGTGTGACACAAGCTTGTATTATTTAAGTGGGGGCTTGTATTACTTATTTAGCGAGTGTCTGTAGTAGATTGTTTTAACAGGCGCCCAGTGAATCACACCTTTCTGCTTCACATCCCCTTTGTTAGTGTGATGTTGTTGTTCTTACTATCAAGAAATGGAGTCTCTTTCTCTACTCCCTTGAATCTGGGCTCGCCTTGTTACCTGCTTTGATTGATAGGGTGTGATGGAAGTAATATTTTAGGCTTCTAAGCCCAGGTCTCATCACTTCTGTTTCCATAGAGGGGGAACATAGCTGTTAGGTAAGGAAGTCCAGGCTATCCTGCTGGGGAGAGAGGCCCCATGGAGCTGCCCTAGCTGAGCACCAAGGCCACAGACAGTAAGTCAGGCAGTCTTGAATCCTGCAGTCCCAGATGAGTCACTGCTTTGCCAAGTCCTACCCAAATTCTTGACCCACAGATTTGTGAATAAATAAAATGGTGATTCTTGTAAGCCAGTAAACTTTGGAGTGGTTAGTATGCAGCAATAGATTATTAATCACAATCAAGCTACAAATCAAAATCATCATAGGAGCTTTTTAAAAAATTAATTTATTTTTGGCTGCGTTGGGTCTTCATTGCTGTATGCGGGCTTTCTCTAGCTGCGGCGAGGTGGGTGCTACTCGTCATTGCAGTGTGCAGGCTTCTAATTGCGGTGGCTTTTCTTGTTGCAGAGCATTGGCTCTAGGCTTGCAGGCTTCAGTAGTTGCTGCACACTGGCTCAATAGTTGTGGCTCGAGGCTCTAGATCGCAGGATCAGTAGTTGTGGCACACAGATTTAGTTGCTCCGGGGCATGTGGGATCTTCCCGGATCAGAGCTTGAACCTGTGTCTCTCGCACTGGTAGGCGGATTCTTAACCACTGTGCCACCAGGGAAGTCCCATCATGGAAGATTTTATAAAAAAACAGATTGCTGGGTCCCACCTCCAGAGATTCTGATTCAGAAGGGCTAGTGTGGAGAGGGTTATCCCAAATCTCTGTAATTCCTCCATACAACTTTATTTTGGAAAAACTTCAAATCAACAGAGAAGTTGAAAAATAGCACAGAAAGCACCCAACTACTCCTAGATCTACTGATTATCAATATTTTACCACATTTGTTTTATCTGTCAATCTGTCCTTTTCATCTTTTTTCTAAAATCATTTGAAAGTAGTTGCAAATGTCGTTTATTTCATCCCTAAATACTTTAGCATTTATTGCTTAGCAAAAGAACACTTTATTACATGACCACATTATCATTTCCGCATCTACGAAAATTAACACTTTTTCAATAAAATCATTAATATAGTCTATATTCAAATTTCTTAAATTTGGGAATGTCCTTTTATAGATTAAAAAAAAAAATCAATTGCCTACTCCTGTCAAAGAAACTCCACTTCTTATATTCTGGATCAAATCTCCTTTTACCTTCTTAAAATTTCACTTTGTATCATCAATTTATGTCTCTCTACAGAGTTGTTACTATCAGCAAATGAACTTATGCTCTGCCATTTCCTTTCCCTTAACTTCTCATCTCCTCACTCCTCAACTCGGCTAAGGCCTCATCTCTAGGTTGCCTTCTACAACAAAATTTAAATCATGAAAGTTGCTGACACTAGCTGTTTGTGCTTCCTTATATCTCATTATCTTCTCAAAGCAGTTGTAAGGTGTTCTGTCCTCTCAACTGCACAGAAACTCTCTTTTTATGGTCACCAAAAATCTTAATGATTTCCAATCCGATGGTTACTTCTGTGTCCTCATATTGTTTGACCTTTCAAACTTTATTCCCATAGTGAAACACTCCCTCCTTCTTGAAATACTGTTCCTTCAGCTTTTGTGACACCACACTCTTCTGGTTTCCTTCCTATCTCTGTGGCTGCAGCTTCATGGTCTCTTTTGCTGACCTTAGTAACCTTTTCTGCCTGACCTCTAAGTGGGGGAGATCCTCAGGGATCTCTCATCTATTGGCAGTCCCTCCCACTACCACCCCTGCCCCCAGCCCCATGATCTCATTCAGCCCCAGGACTTTGCATCTATATACTGAGAGATTCCCAAATTCAGTCAGCCCTGACCTCTCCTCTGAGTTCATTTCATATAACCACTGCCTACTTGATACCTCTACTTTGATGCCTAAGAGGTGTCTCAAACCTAACATGCTCCAAACTATTTTTGATTTCCCTCCCCTGCCTTGCTTCTGCCCCAGGTCTTGCCTGTCTCAACTGCTTTATTTACCCAGTCCCTCAAGCAAAGCCCAGGAATAAACTTGATCTATTTTCCTCACCCTGCACAGCTAACCCATTTGCAAGACCTTCCAACTCCACCCCTAAAAGGGACCCTGGGAATGCCCAACTTTTCTCACTTGGTCCAAGTGGCCATTATTTCCAGTCTAGATCACTGCAACAGCCTTTGAGCTAGCCTCTCTGATTCCTTTTTCACTCCCTCATCTATTTCCCCAATGATCTGTTGTCACTGCTGCTTAAAACCTTAAACCTTAAAACCAATTTTTTTTCTGTTACACTAAAACAAAATTCTTACCTAGCCTGTAAGTCTTATGTAATCTGACCCTGTTCGCCTGCATCTGCAATTTCGTCTTGCTCACCATGACAAAGATGTCTTGGCCTTCCCTAAGTTCCTTGAAACTGCTCTGTTTTATCTTCTTCATAGCACTTATCTATTCTTATGGTACTTACTTGTTGTAGGTTTCCGTTTGTCCTCTCTAAGTTTAGGGGTTTGGATTCTTATATGGTCACTGTTATGTCTCCATGTTTAGAACAGTGTCTGGCACCTATTACATAGCAAATAACTATTGAAATGAGGAATGAATTGTTGAATGATACCAATATTAGAAATCTGGGATTCATCCTAAGCTTCTCTCATGTTCTGGCTTTCTACTGCTAATCTGTAGTCAAGTCCTGTAGATTTTGTACTCATGATTTTTCCAAAATCTGTCCCCCTTTCCCCAACTCTACTACTCCTGCCTTGGTTTATTTCATCAGCAGCTAGGTAGTTTCTAAGCCTCTGGTCAAGGACTGACTCTTGCATACAACTTTGGTTTCTCCTGTAGGAAGAGAAAATCAACTACTCTTTGTGCTACCATGATATCCCTACTTCTGCCATAGGACCTTTGAGGCTTTGTCACATTTACCTTTTACTGTGTTCATCTCCTTTTAGTATATGGTAATCCCTCTGGAGACAGGGACCACATCTTTCTGGTTTTTCATTCCTAACACCTAGCACAGTGCCTGGCATATAGTAGGTATCCACTAAGTGTTTGAAAGAAAATGAGTAAATACAAATGAATGAGTCTGGCTAAATGAGGCCATTTAAAATTAGCTGCAATAAAACACCTAAAATTTAGATGTAAAGATAATGATATTTAACTTGTGAACTTAAAATTTTAAAATCAATTTCACCCATTATATATAATGATTGATAAACTTGCTTTCGAGAGTACCAAGCTCTATATTCCATTATCTTCAGTTCTAGCTGTTTTTTTTGAGATAATTTTATATGTGACAATAAAAAAGCAGTCATCTCCATATTTTTCTTATAGAGATAAAAATAGGGTAAAGAACCCCACAATATATACAAGTTTCAGAAAATCTTTTTGTTTTCCCTTTGTATGTTTTGGTACCTTTTAAATATGCTTCACATATCTAAAATAACTTAGGAAAACTGTGAATGAAATAATCCACACCTCCTAGGACCCTAATGTACCCTTGGCTGATGTGACTTTTCATTCTTATTTTAGCTACAGTACTCACTCCATGTGCATCTTTTGTGTTTCTAAATATTGAAATCAGAATATATAAGTCCATATTAGTTACCAGGAACCTGTAACTTTGTAGTATTTCCAGACAATGAAAATACAGTATATTTTGCATGTAATTTTTATCTCCTTCCATCAAGTGTAACAATATGTTGAATTTGCCATGGGCCTTTAAAGCTTCGATGTTGTGAAGAGCTCTGCATGAAATTTTAAAGAGACTGGACCTTTCATCTGCACAGCAGCAGGGCACCTCACTATAGGGACAAGAAAGGGAGAGAGAGAGAGAACATTTCTGAAGCAATAGCAAAAAATAACAGCAGAAGCAATTATTTCATCAAAGGTTGATTTTTTTTTTATTCCATATATATATATATAATTTTTTTCCTCCAGATTTCTTAGCTGGAGACTGTCCGCCTTATTGCCTTCATCTCCTGGTGTATGTTTAATTTGCAAGTTTCACATGGTCAAAATGGCATAAATTCATACATAAAAAATGTTTATTTTAGGAGATGGTGTTATTGATAATAGTATTTAAATATATTTGCAAGAGATATGCAAGTTAGGAATGATGCAAAGAACTAAATTCGGCATTCCCTAGGGTTCTTAGTCTGTTTATCTGTGTGGGGATGTGAGTGATAAAGCTATCTTCCTGATTTCGTTTTTTTTTTCTTTCTCCCATAAACATTAGCACAACATTTGACTGCCGTGGAAGAGTAAGAGACTTTTTTCTCTCCATCTCTGTGGCTAATATTGACATACTTTTTATTTGAGTTGGGACTGGGCACCCCTGGCTGTGGAGTAAATTAGTATTATACTAGTTCTTCAGCATTATTTTACTGGCAGTGAGGATAAACAAATATGGGCCACCATTTTCTTTTACTGTGATCCCGAGATTGCATCAAAATGAAATGCCTGGGTTTCTGCATGTGTAGGATCTGAGCTTCTCACTCAAATGAAACTTGGTAGTCCTCCAGAGAGCTTTCTACATTTTTGGAATTGGAAGAGTCATGTTTCGTTCTGGGTATTAAACTTGGTAGTATTTTCTTCCCTGTTCTGCTATTTAGTCTTGAATGATTTGCTCTAACTTCTCTCTGTCCCCATTTTCTTTCTCTTCTCTAGGCTAATGAGAGGATTAATAAAATACTTACTTGAATGAGGTCTTTGGAGGAAGCCCCCTCTCCCCATATAACTTTCCTATTTTTTTTTGGAACAAACTGACTACAAACTTAGTGGTTTAAAAAGAGACATATTTATGCTTTTCCAATTCTGGAAGTCAAAAGTCTGAAATGAGTCTCATGGAGCTAAAGGTGTTGATAGAGCTGTGTTCCCTCTGGAGGCTCTAGGGGGAGAATCTGTTTCCTCCTCTTTTCCAGCGTGTAGAAAAAGGCTACATTCCTTGGCTCATGGCCCCTTCTTCCGTCTTCAAAGTGCATCACTCCAACCTCAGCTTCTAGCATCCTATTTCCTTCTCTAGACCCTTAACTTAATCACATATGCAAAGTTCCTCTTAGCACATAAGGTAACATATTCACATGTTCTAAGAATTAAGCCATGGACATCTTTGTTGGGGGAGGTATTATCCAGCCTACCACCCCTTCAACATTAAACTACTTAAAATGTTTGTAATCCTTATCCTGTTTCTTTCCATTTGTGGGTGCACACTTCATCCCATTCCCAAATGGCAATGACTGTGAACTACTTAAATGCACAAGAGAGAAGTTTTGTGGACGTCCTCTCCAAAGTTGCTCCTACGAGTCAAGCAGTGATTAGCTTCAGAGGAGTAAACATCTTTCTGGGATGACTCCTTAGGTATTTGAGGCTGTTTTCTGTGTATCTTCTAGAGGCTTGTGGACTCTGAGGAAGCAGAATTTTAGGGTCCACTGCTTTAGGTTCAGCCTGATGCCTGGCAATACAAATGTTGGAATCCCAACTATTTTAAGTGGGTGGCTATACTTCTTTTCTTGCTCTTATATTTGTTATAAACCTGTCTTCATTTTTCCATCAATCCCCATTCTGACCTGCTGCTTATACTTTTAGGAAGATCTCTCCCTTCTCTGTCAAACTTAGTCATCTAAAGATCACCCTCTCTGTTCCTATAACACTTGGTATATACTTTTATTATAACTCCCATTTCTTAGGATTATAAGTCTGTGTCTCCTAAAAAATGGACTTGCTCAAGGGCAGGAATCCAGCCTTAGTTACCTGCTTATTTCCTCCACTAAAATGGTGCTTGGCACAGAGTAAGCACTTAGCATGTATTTTTCTGAACAAGTGAATAGCTAAACAATTTTCAGTGGATCCCCATACCCTATAGAGTGAAGCCCAAACCTTAGCAGATCATGAAATCTTTAGTTTCACATCTCCCCTCTTCATGTTCCCTGTTTGCTGTTGACTTCATGCCCTTCCTGTGTTGTACTGCTTTCTGTTCTCCAAACCACTTTCCATTTTATCTTTAAATATTTGTTTCCAATGTGACAATACATAAACTAACATTTGAGGAGGCTTGATCTGTGCAAGCCTCAGTACAAAGCACTTTATGGGTATTTGATCCTTACAATACTCCTATGTAGTTTACATTTTAAATATAAATATCCTGAGGCTTGGAGAGGTTATAGAACCTCCCCTAGACCACACAGCTAGTAAGGAGTAGCTCTGGGGTTTAAACTGAACACCTTAGGTCTGGAGCCCAAGATATTGATCCCTGCTACTGCCTCCTGATATGGGCTTGCATCCTGAAGGGATTGCTTAGCATTTTCCAGAAAATTGTGCATTCCCTTTATACCCACCATAGTGCTTGAAAAACCTACATCTATTGAGGATTGAAGTTTGGGGTGAACGTTTTAATTATGAAGGCTCTTTTATGGCTGTAAATCAGCTTCTTAAGAGAGTACTGGGTAGAGCCACTCTGGAGAATGTCCTGATATCCATTCCCAACCACGTCTCAATCAGCCATAGCCATGAAGGCCTGTAAATTAATTTCCAAGAAACATGACTGAACTGAGCATCAGCCATCCCTTCCTTCTACCTCACTGGTGTCCAGGCTTTTTTTGTTTAAAGCAGTGGAATCCATTCTTGAAAAAAATCTCATGTAGATCTTCAATATATAAAATTGGTAAAAGTGGACATGAATTTTCTATCAATGTGTCCATCCAGATTTTTTACATAAATCCCTTTCTCAAGCTTAAGGACACAGCACCCTTCCTTGCAACTCCTCTCTTGTACTCCACTTGCCCCAGTTGTATATGTGTTAACTTTGGGTCTGTGGGGAAAAGCCAATTGGCCTAGGTTTATGACAGATTTGTGATGTATATTCTTCAGCAGTGCATTGTGTCAATCACTTAGCTTGTTTGAATTCAAAACAGGCTTAAAATAGCCAAAAATAGTGGAAATATACCTAAAGGACCATAGAAGTTCCAAACAGTAAAAAAGCTCACTTAGGGCCCATGGAGGAGCCATTTATTATTATTTTTTATTTTTTAAAAAATTTTATTTATTATTTTTTTGGGGGTACACCAAGTTCAATCATCTGTTTTTATACACATATCCCCATATTCCCTCCCTCCCTTGACTCCCCCCCCCTCCCTCGAGTCCCCCCCACCCTCCCTGTCCCAGTCCTCTAAGGCATCTTCCATCCTCGAGTTGAACTCCCTTTGTTATACAACAACTTCCCACTGGCTATCTATTTTACAGTTGGTAGTATATATATGTCTGTGCTACTCTCTCGCTTTGTCTCAGCTTCCCCTTCACCCCCCGCCCCCCCCAAACCTCGAGTTCTTCAGTCCATTCTCTGCAGTGCTTGTCATTGAGTTCATCAGTACCATTTTTAGATTCCGTATATGTGAGTTAGCATACAATATTTGTCTTTCTCTTTCTGACTTACTTCACTCTGTATGACAGACTCTAGGTCTATCCACCTCATTACATATAGCTCCATCTCATCCCTTTTTATAGCTGAATAATATTCCATTGTATATGTATGCCACATTTTCTTTATCCATTCATTTGTTGATGGGCATTTAGGTTGCTTCCATGTCCTGGCTATTGTAAATAGTGCTCAATAAACATTATGGTACATGTTTCTTTTGGGATTATGGTTTTCTTTGGGTATATGCCCAGGAGTGGGATTACTGGATCATATGGTAGTTCTATGTGTAGTTTTTTAAGGAACCTCCAAATTGTTTTCCATAGTGGCTGTACCAACTTACATTCCCACCAACAGTGCAGGAGAGTTCCCTTTTCTCCACACCCTCTCCAACATTTGTGGTTTCCAGATTTGGTGATGATGGCCATTCTGACTGGTGTGAGGTGATAGCTCATTGTGGCTTTGACTTGCATTTCTCTGATGATGAGTGATGTTGAGCATCTTTTCATGTCTTTGTTGG
The DNA here is from genome assembly GCF_030028045.1 of Hippopotamus amphibius kiboko. Lineage (NCBI taxonomy): Eukaryota > Metazoa > Chordata > Mammalia > Artiodactyla > Hippopotamidae > Hippopotamus > Hippopotamus amphibius. The sequence continues at coordinate 16,839,188 of NC_080201.1, read as the reverse complement.
CCATCTGTATGTCTTCTTTGGAGAAATGTCTATTTAGGTCTTCGGCCCATTTGTGGATTGGGTTATTTGCTTTTTTTGGTATTAAGCTGCATGAGCTGCTTGTATATTTTGGAGGTTAATCCTTTGTCCATTGTTTCGTAGGCAACTATTTTTTCCCATTCTGAAGGTTGCCTTCTAGTCTTGTTTATGGTTTCTTTCGCTGTGCAAAAGCTTTTAAGTTTCATGAGGTCCCATTTGTTGAATCATGGAAATAAAATCAAGAATAGAGGAGGTGGGTCAAAAAGGATCTTGCTTTGATGGATGTCATAGAGTGTTCTGCCTATGTTTTCCTCTAGGAATTTTATAGTGTCTGGCCTTACATGTAGGTCTTTAATCCATTTGGAGTTTATTTTTATGTATGGTGTTAGGAAGTGTTCTAATTTCATTCTTTTACATGTTGCTGTCCAATTTTCCCAGCACCACTTATTGAAGAGGCTGTCTTTTTTCCATTGTATATTTGTGCCTCCTTTGTCAAAGATAAGGTGCCCATATGTGTTTGGGCTTACTTCTGAGTTCTCTATTCTATTCCATTGATCTTCCTTTCTATTTTTGTGCCAGTACCATAGTGTCTTGATCACTATGGCCTTGTAGTATAGTTTGAAGTCAGGAAGCCTGATTCCACCAACTCCATTTTTCCTTCTCAAGATTGCTTTGGCTGTTCGGGGTCTTTTGCGTTTCCATACAAATCGTAAGATTTCTTGCTCCAGTTCTGTGAAAAATGCCATTGGTAATTTGATCGGGATTGCATGGAATCTGTAAATTGCTTTGAGTAGTACAGACATTTTCACGATGTTGATTCTTCCAATCCAGGAACATGGTATGTCCCTCCATCTGTTTGTGTCGTCTTTGATTTCTTTCATCAGTGTCTTAAAATTTTCTGCATACAGACCTTTTGCCTCCTTAGGCAGGTTTATTCCTAGGTATTTTATTCTTTTTGTTGCAGTGGTGAATGGGAGAGTTCCCTTAATTTCTCTTTCTGCTCTTCTGTTGTTAGTGTATAGGACTGCAAGAGATTTCTGTGCATTAATTTTGTATGCTGCTACTTTACTGAACTCATCAATGAGTGCTAGCAGTTTTCTGGTAGAGTCTTTAGGGTTTTCTATATATAATATCATGTCATCTGCAAAGAGTGACAATTTTACTTCTTCTTTTCCAATGTGGATTCCTTTGATTTCTTTTTCTTCTCTGATTGCTGTGGCTAAAACTTCCAAAACTCTGTTGAATAATAATGGTGAGATTGGACACCCTTGTCTTGTTCCTGTTCTTAGAGGGAATTCTTCCAGTTTTTCCCCATTTAGAATGATGTTGGCTTTTGGTTTCTCAAATATGGCTTTTATTATGTTGAGGTAATTTCCTTCTATGCCCATTTTCTGGAGAATTTTTATCATAAATGGATGTTGAACTTTGTCAAAAGCTTTTTCTGCATCTATTGAGATGATCATATGGTTTTTATCCTTCAATTTGTTGACATGATGTATCACGTTGATTGATTTGCGTATATTGAAGAATCCTTGCATCCCAGGGATAAACCCCACTTGATCATGGTGTATGATTTTTTTAGTGTGCTGTTGGATTCTGTTAGCTAGTATTTTGTTGAGGATTTTTGCATCTATATTCATCAGTGATATTGGTCTGTAATTTTCTTTTTTTGTGACATCTTTGCCTGGTTTTGGTATCAGGGTGATGGTGGCCTCGTAGAATGAGTTTGGGAGTGTTCTGCCTTCTGTGATATTTTGGAAGAGTTTGAGAAGGATAGGTGTTAGCTCTTCTCGAAATGTTTGATAGAATTTGCCCGTGAACCCATCTGGTCCTGGGCTTTTGTGTGTTGGGAGATTTTTAATCACTGTCTCAATTTCTGTACTTGTGATAGGTCTGTTCATAGTTTCTATTTCTTCCTGGTTCAGTCTTGGAAGATTGTATTTTTCTAAGAATGTATCCATTTCTTCCAGGTTATCCAATTTATTGGCATATAGTTGCTTGTAGTAGTCTCTCATGATGTTTTGTATTTCGGAGGTGTCCGTTGTGACTTCTCCTTTTTCATTTCTAATTCTGTTGATTTGCATCTTCTCTCTTTTTTTCTTGATGAGTCTGGCTAATGGTTTATCAATTTTGTTAATCTTCTCAAAGAACAAGCTTTTAGTTTTATTAATTTTTGCTGTTGCTTCCTTCCTTTCTTTTTCATTTATTTCTGCTCTGATCTTTATGATTTCTTTCCTTCTGCTCACTTTGGGGTTTCTTTGTTCTTCTTTTTCTAATTGTTTTAGGTGTAAGGTTAGGTTGTTTATTTGATAATTTTCTTGTTTCTTAAGGTAGGACTGTATTGCTATAAACTTCCCTCTTAGAACTGCTTTTGCTGCGTCCCATAGGTTTTGGGTTGTTGTGTTTTCGTTGTCATTTGTTTCTAGATATTTTTTGATTTCCTCTTTGATTTCTTTAGTGATTCCTTGGTTGTTTAAGAGTGAATTGTTTAGCCTCCATGTGTTTGTATTTTCTGCAGTTTTTTCCCTGTCATTGATATCTAGTCTCATGGCATTGTGGTCTGAGAAGGTGCTTGATATGATTTCAGTTTTCTTGAATTTGCTGAGGTTTGATTTGTGACCCAAGATGTGATCTATCCTGGAAAATGTTCCGTGTGCACTTGAGAAGAAAGTGTAGTCTGTCGTTTTTGGATGGAATGTCCTATAAATATCAATTAAGTCAAGATGGTCTAATGTGTCATTTAAAGCTTGTGTGTCTTTATTTTCTGTTTGGATGATCTGTCCATTGATGGAAGTGGGGTGTTCAAGTCTCCCACTATTATTGTGTTACTGTCGATGTCCCCTTTTATAGCTGTTAGCATTCGCCTTATGTATTGAGGTGCTCCTATGTTGGGGGCATAGATATTTACCATTGTGATATGTTCTTCTTGAATGGATCCCTTGATCATTATGTAGTGTCCTTCCTTGTCTCTTGTAATAGTCTTTACTTTCAAGTCTAATGTGTCTGATGTGAGTATTGCTACTCCAGCTTTCTTTTGACTTCCATTTGCATGGAATATCTTTTTCCATCCTTTTACTTTCAGTCTATATGTATCCCTTGGTCTGAAGTGGGTTTCTTATAGGCAGCACATAGAAGGGTCTTGTTTTTGTATCCATTCAGCCAGTCTGTGTCTTTTGGTTGGAGCATTTAATCCATTTACAATCAAGGTGATTATTGACATGTGTGTTCCAATTACCATTTTCTTGATTGTTTTGGGTTTATATTTGTAGGTGTTTTCCTTTTCTTGTGTGTCCTACTTAGAGAAGTTCCTTTAGCACTTGTTGTAAGGCTGGTTTGGTGGTGCTGAATTCTCTTAACTTTTGCTTGTCTGGAAAGCTTTTGATTTCTCTGTTGAATCTGAATGAGATTCTTGCTGGATAGAGTATTCTTGGCTGTAGGTTTCTCTCTTTCAGGACTTTCAGTATATCCTGCCATTCCCTTCTGGCCTGCAGAGTTTCTGTAGAAAGGTCAGCTGTTATCCTTATGGGTTTTCCCTTATATGTTGTTTGTTGCTTTTCTCTTGCTGCTTTTAATATTTTTTCTTTGTGTTTAATTGTCATTAGTTTGATTAATATGTGCCTTGGTGTATTTCTCCTTGGGTTTATTCTGTATGGGACTCTCTGTGCTTCTTGGACTTGGTTCATTATTTCCTTTCCCATGTTGGGGAAGTTTTCCACTAGAACCTCTTCAAATATTTTCTCAGACGCTTTCTTGTTTTCTTCTTCTTCTGAGATGCCTATAATTCGAATGTTGATACGTTTAATGTTATCAGTGAGGTCTCTGAGACTGTCTTCTATTCTTTTTATTCTTTTTTCTTTTTCCTGCTCTGTGGCAGTTATTTCCCCCATTTGATCTTCTAATTCACATATTCGTTCTTCTGCCTCAGTCATTCTGCTGGTTATAGCATCTAGAGTATTTTTAATTTCAGTTATTTTGTTATCCATTGCTGTTTGTTTTTCTGCGTTCTTATGAACTGTTTCTTGTACTTTCTCTATTTTGTTATCGAGATTTTGTATCATTTTTACTATCATCACTCTGAATTCTTTTTCAGGCATTTTTCGTATTTCCTCCTGATTTATTTGGTCTTGTGGGTTTTTTTCCTGCTCCTTTGCCTGCATGGTGTTTCTTTGTTTCCTCACGGTTGTCCAAACTTTTGGGGTTGCTTGTCCTGGCGATAGAGGTGTTTATAGAAGACTGTCCAAGCCTCAGACTAATGTCCAAGTATTGGATTAAACAAATACTAAGTCTAGGAAACACATACATGTATAAGACACACAATTACTGAATGCATTAGGACATAAGGCTCTGGAAAGACCTGACAGAACCCCATTATGCTATCAGATATTCAAAGAGAAACCCAACAGAAATTGACAACTGAAACAGAACAAATCAGAGACAAAAGCAAAAGCAAACAAACAAACAAATAACACCTTACACATACAAACACTAATCCAGGGAGATTTTGTAAGCTAGGATCAAATATAGAAAAGTGCTAGAGTACCACCAGACAGAATGGAGATTCTCAGAATGAAATTAGACAATTGTGCTATGAACTAAGATAAAGACAAAAACTTCATATTAAATACCAAGGTGGTGCGTCTTCTGGAGAATAGAGCAAGGAGTCTGAGCAGATCGATAGAGTTGCTTATAAGTATGTTAAGATAAAATAAACTAAAAATAGCTGGAAGAAAGGGGAACAAAAGAGTGTAGTGTGATTGGAAATATGCAAATAAAAAGAAAGGAATAGAATGTATAAAAGATAAGGATGAAAGGGAAGTATGAGAGATATATTGTCCGTATTACCAAAAACTTAGCTAGAAATAGAAGTATATAAAAAGGCAAAAAAGTAAAAATAGAATTAAAAATAGCATTGAAAATTATGTTATAAAACTTGTGGATCCCTTAGTACTAAGATTGTAATTATTTTTTATTTTATTTTATTTTTTTAATTATTTTATTTATTTATTTATTTATTTATTTATTTATTTATTACTTTTTGGGGGGTACACCAAGTTCAATCATCTGTTTTTTTTTATTTTTTTATTTTTTTGGGGGGTACATCAGTTTCAATCATCTGTTTTTATACACATATCCCCATATTCCCTCCCTTCCTGACTCCCCCCCACCCTCCCTCGAGTCCCCCCCACCCTCCCCGTCCCAGTCCTCTAAGGCATCTTCCATCCTCGAGTTGAACTCCCTTTGTTATACAACAACTTCCCACTGGCTATTTTACAGTTGGTAGTATATATATGTCTGTGCTACTCTCTCGCTTTGTCTCAGCTTCCCCTTCACCCCCCACCCCCCCGAAACCTCCAGTTCTCTAGTCCATTCTCTGCATCTGCATCCTTGTTCTTGTCACTGAGTTCATCAGTACCATTTTTAGATTCCATATATCTGAGTTAGCTTACAATATTTGTCTTTCCTTTTTATTAAAGGAAAAAAAAAATCCAGAACTGATCCCAGAATGGACCAGTTCAATAGGATCAATACTAATATTTCTGTTTCCTTAGAGTCTCAGCTGTAAGTGTCCTTCTACTTGCCTTGGGTTTTTTTGCATTATTCTGTGACCAGCAGAGCTTCCTTTATTGTTTGTATGTAAGTGTTGGTGTGTGGGGAGGGAGAGGGTACAATAGTGGCTCCTTTCCCTGGGAGTGAGTGAGCAGTGGCGCACTGTTGTTTCAGTCGAGCTTGGAGGTGCCTGTTGCAGAGGGATGCCAGCTCAGGTGTAAACAGAAAGTCTCAGAGTTGGGCCTCTCTCGGGTTTTTTTTTTTTTTTTTTTTTCTTTTCTTGGCAGCCTCCCTGCTGCCGGCTTTCCAAGGGATTTTAATCTAGCCCTGCCCGAGTGCCTGAGGGTTCTTGTTATCCCTGAGCGCCTTAGGTGGCCCACAGGGTGTCTCTCCACTGCCTGTTGCAGAGGTGCCAAAAGAGAGAGAGAGGCTATGCCTGCCGCTCCTCCCCCCCGCCTGCGAGCCTGCAGCCTCCAGCCGCCATCATGGCCAGGCAGCTCTCAGGGGCAGGCACTCCTCGCCGCGGACCTCTTCCCTCCTGTCCTCTCGGTCTGTCACCTTACTGGCAACAATTTTTCTCACCCTGAACCAGCTCTCCGGTTCCCACGCTCCCGCTCCCGGACCCTCTGTTCAGCTGTGAATTGACGTCTTGGTCCGGGAACGCTGAGCTGCGGTGCGGACCCTCCGTGTGTTTCTCACTCCCTCCCGTCTGCCACAGCTCCACCCCTTCACCCTCTTTGAGCCGTCGCAGATGCCTCCCTACCGGTTAAGTCAGGATCCTTGCAGTCCTTTCTGGTGTCCGAGGTCGTCTGCTGGTGTTCAGCTGGTTCTCTGTGGGAATTATTGCGTCCTTCGGTGCATTCCCAATGCATCTGTGGAGAGGGATGCATTCCACATTCCTCTACTTCGCTGCCATCTTTTTCGACTTCGCCATTTATTTTTTAAGAGGCATCCTGGAGTGACACTGCCTTGGTGTATCCACAGTCCAGGCACTGGCCTTTATCCTGGAATGCTGAGATATTTCATTTTGTCCATATACTCTGTGGCCCTGTTGGCCTGTTCCTTGAACCAAATGGATCCTTTGACCAAGGTCCTTGTTGATTCTTTGAATTGGCACTGCTACCATGTGCAAACTCTCTGTTCTGTGTTTCTGTGGCTAAGCTATACTTGTTTTACTTGACCCACTATATCCTTCACTATATTAACACATGCAGCAAGGATATCATCCAGTATTGCTGACTCAGAAGACTTTCTGCTTCTGTGATGGGAGAGAGCATACCATCCATGATAGTTAAGAACTTAGGTGTTGAATTAGGGCTGGGTTCAAATCCCTGGCAGTGCACGTATAAGTTATGTGATCCTTGCTAATTTCCTTAACCTCTCTAAGCTCATTTTCCCTTCAATAAAATAAAAACAACCCAGGGTTGTTGCTGAAATTGAGATGGGGTGTGTGAAAGTCCTTGGTGCTTGGCATAGGAAATTGCTTGGGGATTGGTAACTGCTAGCTTTGTTATTATTTTAGGTGGCCTCTCAGCTGTCTCCTCTAATCCTTTCCATGCTGATTTTCAAGTTTAACTTTCAGAGGCTTATTTTGTTTTTCTTAATTTCAGATTCCAGGAGGATGCCCCACTGTAGTCCTGAGAGGCTGAACATGAGATCCCCAGCACAACTAGCTGCTGAGTATCTCCTCTTCTCTGCTGTTGAGGAAATCATGTTACAAGGGCACCAAATGCTAGTTCCTGCTCTCCTCTGTGTGCAGTGCCTACCACTCCACTGCTTTGAACCAGGATAAAAGTGGAGATTTCCTCCATGAAGGTGCAGCTCTTTCTTTGGCTCCTTGGTTGAATGCGCCTATGCTCTGCCCCTTTCTGCCGACCAGGTAGGTGTAATATAAACAAATTATATGCATATCACATAAATCTATGCTTGTGGGACATTTAAATGATACATAAATATGTAAAAACTTACTGCTTTCCTTCACTGTCCCAACCACACTCCCCCTGTTAAATAAGCATGGCTATTACTTTAGTGTATATCCTTTTAGCCTTTTTTCTGGGCAATTATATACTTATTAAAAAACGATATTATATTCTTCTTTGGCAACCTGCCTTTTAAACTTAACATTTCTTGATCTTTTCATGTCGGCATATACAAATCCATCAGTCTTCTAAATTTTTGCATAGTTTTCCACAGATAGGTGAATCAATAGGTGAGAGTACTGATGAATATTTACCTTTCCAGCTTTTTAATGTTAAAAACAAGGTTTCAATGAATATTATTGGGTTAAAAAGCATGTGCCCAATTAACATTTTGATTGGTACTACCCAACTGTTCTGCTAAAAGCTATGCTACTTTGTGCTTCTACTAGCAGTGTGAAAGAAGGCCTATTTCCATACACAGTCACCAATATTGGATCTTATTTAATCTTTAAAAATTTTAATAATCTGATGGGTAAAATCCTTATTTAAACATACTTTTTCCTGATTATCTGTGAGGCTAAGCATCTTTGCATGGGTGCTTTCATTTTTTTTATTTGTACTTGTGAATACTGTAAATTTAAATATTTCTCAGCTTTACTTTGGGTTGTCTTTTTTATTGCTTTATAGGAGCTCTTTGTATGCTATTGATTTTTAGCTCTTTGTTGAATATACCATAACTATTTTCTCCTAGTTACCTTTTTAAAATGGTGTTCTATCTTTTGCTATGTATAGAAGTTTTACATTTTATCTAGTTGTTCTTGTTTTCTTATTATGAAATTTATTATATGTTGTATTTGTTAAAGGGATGTGATGGCATAAAATCACTCAATCTCCTTTGTGTTTCACCAAACAGGCTGATATTAATTACGTGTTATAAATTAGAGAAGCATAGCAGATACAGTTTAAAGATCTTGTTGTAAACTCCAGCTATTTTCAAATCAAATCAAGTATTTATTGAACATCTATGTGTTTAGTGTGTTGGATAATAAAAAATAAATCTAAAACTGGTATCTACCTTTAGAGACTATTTGGATGTGAATCAAATACTTAGCTATACCTTGAGAAAATTAAATAGGGCATTATTTAGCTAAGTGATAATTTTTTTTTTTTAACAGAAAAAGGTGGTATCAGAATTCAAAAGGAACTAGGTCAACAGAGTATGTACATTAGTACCTGTTAAAGGCTATGGGCATAGTGGAAAACTTGAATTGGGGCTGGAAGCCTGGGAAAGATACAGTTATGAGGTTGTAGGACCTGTATCAGGAATCTATTTCTGCATAACAAACCACCCCAAATCTTAGTGGCTATGAAAGTACCTATTTAATTGAGCTCATAATATTGCAGGTTGACATTGTTGGTTGGGCTCGGCTGAGCAGTTCTTTTGATGTGGGCTAAGCTTGACTAATCTTGTCTGGGCTCTCTTATGCATCTGCAGTCAGCTGGCAGATTGCCTGGGCTGATTGGTTTATGATCCACATGATCACATCTGGGACAGCTGGGATGACTGGGGCCATTTCCCTCATGGGCTCTCAACCTCTCACAGGCTAGCCTGGGTTTGTTCCCATGGCAGGCACAGAGTTCCAAGAGTTTGAGTGGAAGCTGTGGGGTCTCTTGAAGTCTAGGCTCAGGATTGGTGTGGTGCCATTTTTGTGTATTCTACTGGTCAGAGCTACAGGACAAGCCAAGATTCAAGGGGTGGGAAAATATTCTCTGCCTCTTTATGGGAGGTGCTGAAATAGTGTGGCTATTTTTGTAATCTACTCCAGAACTGCAATTCAGACTCATGTTTGCTGAGTGATTGAATGTTTGCAGTTAAGTGTGATGATCATGCTCAAAATCTATCTTTGATAAGGCCCAGTAGAAATATAAATAGCAGTAGAGTAGAAGTCTGAATACAAATGACTTCTTTTCCTTGGCCAAATGTGCACTGACTTTTTAGGGAATCTTTCTTTCATCTTGTTTTAAATAGGACAATTAGGAACTTGATGTCTGGATTTCTAGACTGGCCAAAACGATGTATGATACTCATGCCTTCCCACTTCTTAAAGAAATACTGAAAGGGTGAAGGAGATGTGCTATTTAGTTCTGGTAATAATTGCCATGATCATGAATGCAAAGCAGTAGAAAAGCTACACATGACAGTTCTCCAATATAAAGGAGCCAGCTTCAAGTCTTGATTTCTTCATCTGTTTTCAACTTAGTAGACTTTGTTTTGCAATTTATGATTTTAGTGATTGGTATAATTCCTCTTATCTTATTTTGGTTTTCTAGAAAAAGTTCTAGAAATTCTGTCAATTCTTGTTTTTACTATTTGGAGGTAAAGGGAGGTTGCCAGTAAGTCCTTTCTCTAAACTTCTCTCCCCTCAAGTGATCACGATAGCTTCTCAGTCCAGAGAGTATGTGTGGGGTTCTTGACATAGCCAGGTAGACCTGCTAGTTCATGTCTTTTGTTTATAAAGTTATGGTTTCTTGGTCAAACCTTTAACTCAGAATGAAACATGAGTAATGTCAGGGTGTATAACATGAAATACTACATATAAACATGGTTCTTTATAAAAATTCAAGGTTATTTTTTGTTCTCAGTTCATCCTCACATAAGCAGCAGAGACACCTTAAGATTGCTGCATATTTATACATAAAAAATCCAATTTCCCTCTGATTCTTGTACATGTACCAAATGATGCTAATTAAAATAAGTACGCTGTTAAACAGAGAAACAGTGTATCACGGTAGAGCTGTCTGTGAATGCTGGAGCCAGAGTCTTGTTTGAATTAGGATAATGTCTGCTAAGTTAAGGCGTCCTACAGAGATGTATAAGGTCAGAGCTTCCAGCAGTCCATACTGTCTTTATTGAGAGACATATTTATATCTTCCAGACTAGTAATTAATCACTCAGTGGGGTTTTTTGGGGGGAAGTCGTGCGCTCACAGAGACTCTTTTTGTGCTGCCAGGAACCACAAAGCATGGGCACAATTAAAATGCTGATTTAATTTATTATATTGAGGCATGGAACAGGAATGTTTAAACGATGTTGACAGGGCCAGAATTTCAGAACCAACTTTTTAAAAATAGAAAACAAATGCCTACCCCCCTTAAATTAAATTATATTAATAACATGTTCCTGTAAGTTGCTTGGAAGCAAAATAAAGCTCTAGACATTAATTAAAATTTGAAGATGTTGTATCATTTGTTGTTAATGTGCAGCCTTTGTTAGGGGAAATACATTTCAAAGTGATCTATTTATGAAAATTAAATGGAGGAAAATTGCCTATTGAGCAAATGTTGTTTAATAAGGCTGCTTTTCTTAGAAATGTGGATTCTTAAGTAACTAAAATGTTTTTTATATTCCAATAATGGTTTCTATTTTTGATCCTCTGAAAAATTATCTTTGTTACTCGAATTTTGAGATTTCCACACAATTCCATTGTCAGGGGGCTTATAAACTCTAAAAACCAGGAAGGCTTTCCTGGATTTTGGGATATTGGATAACATGCAATTGCAAAGAGAAGTTCATCTGAAATTGACACAGTTAGGCAGTTGGACCTCATCCAAATACCTCACTGGGACTGGAAGCTAAAGGGTCCCATTAGCAGCTTCTAACTAGCTTTCCTCTAATGAATACTGTGCTCTGTGTCTCGAAGCTACACTTTGCTGGTATCACACAAGCTGGAAAGTGCCATGAGATAATGGATAGCTGTTTACGCTGTTATATCACATCAAGGGGAGCTAATAGAGTCACCTCTGTGTGGACCTCACATGCAGATACTATCCTGAAAAACTGCATATCCCCAATGTTATGGGGGAAAGGTGATTTCCTACTCTGGTTTAAGTTTATTTTCTTGTGGCATTGGTACAGATGCATTTGACTTGGGCTTAAAGTTGATTATAGAATAAAACGTTTAGAAAATGTTAAAATGATGTGTTCTTCAGTGAAAGAAAAAAAGAAACCATAAACTATGCATGTTCTTCCATAGCACATTACTGTCATTTTTGTGGACTTGATAGTCCAGTTACAGTAAGGGAATTAGACAATCCCTGTTGGTCTTGATAATTCTGGTGATAGGTGTGCCAACTGGATGGAAGAAAGGGAGTAGTTGGTCTATGTGGGTTACCCCACTGGTTAAAATTAAAGCAGTCACAGTGAAGTCTATATTTATTTTATGACCATTTACATGGTGTAAGTTTTATTTTGGAAAATATTCCTGTTTTTGTGGAAAAACTCTTTGACTTATGTAATAAAAAATCATTAACCATTTTTAACATGTTTTTCTCTCCTGCCTTTACTCATCCCCACATCCATTTCGCCACCAGTTCCTGTGGCTTCCACTCTTTAACATCTAAATATTTTCTTCCCTGCCCCCTCCACAGGCTCCCAAACTGCCGTCACTGCAAATGTTGGTTTGTTTATCTGTCTCCTGTACTAGGCTGTAAACTATTTGAGGGCATGAATCCCATTGCATTTGAGGGCATGAATCCCATTGTATTTGACTTGGGCACAGTGTCTGGCACATAATAGGTGATCTATATGTATCAATATTTGATGTATAAATGAAGGCTTTTATATAAATCATTTAATTCAGTCATTATCAGCTGGGGATGGGGTGATTTAGCCCCACACCACCCAAAAGTGGATTTTTGGCAATGTCTGGAGACACTTCTGCTTGTTCCTACCAGATTGTGTCTGTGTGTGTGTGTACTACTGGTATCTGGTGGGTAGATGCCAGACATGTGGGTGAACATACTACAATGCACAGAATTGCAACAAGAAATATAAGGCCCAAAATGTTAGTAGTGCCAATGTTGAGAAACCCTGCTCTAATATAATTTTCAGAGTCTCTCTCTCAAGTAGATGGACAGTTTCTTCGCTCAGAATATGAGAAAACGCACTTGGAGAGATTAAATGACCATTCCAAGTCCTCTCAGCTTAAGGTTGTGACAGAACCAGGAATTTAACCCTAGGCCCTTAATTCCACATGTTAATAATAGTTAAATTATTTCAATTACTTAGATGATTATTGTGATTTTTGACTTATCTGGACATTTGCCTTAGACTTTAGCCTTGGAAATCTGTCCATGTTCTACTTAAAAGTAATAATCAGAGATTAAGGCATATATTTGTGTGCTCATTTGAAAGGTATCTCTCATGGAGATTCCTTGGGATTGCATATAAAAAATTTTGAATTTCCTGGGCTTACTAGGATTGGGTTACTCTAGTGAAATGACTCAATCCATACATGGATCTTACTAACATAGTTCTGAAAGATTAGTAATACAAAAATATTTAATATTGTTAAACTTGAGACCTGAAACATCTGAGATGGCCATTAGATCTTTTTTTTTTTTTAATTTTATTTATTTATTTATTATTTTTGGGGGGGTTCAGCAAGTTCAATCATCTTTTTTTTTTTTTTTGGGGGGGTATACCAAGTTCAGTAATCTGTTTTTATACACATATCCCCGTATTCCCTCCCTTCCTTGACTCCCCCCGACCTCGAGTCCCCCCCCCCGCCCCAGTCCTCTAAGGCATCTTCCATTCTTGAGTTGGACTCCCTTTGTTATACAACAACTTCCCACTGACTATCTATTTTACAGTTGGTAGTATATATATGTCTGTGCTACTCTCTCTCTTCGTCTCAGCTTCCCCTTCGCCCCCCGCCCCAGCCATTAGATCTTTTGAGCTAATATGTGATTTAATTTTTCATGTAGTACCTAAATACACTCTGGGATTACAGAGAACACAGATGCTTTAAGCACATTAATCTGTTTATCACCTGAGTTGCAGGTTTTAAATAAAACTAGGGTGTGTTTGTACCTAGACCACTGTATATTGTTTATTTGTTGCCTGTCTAGAAATAGGAGCAAAGATGAAATAGGAAAGATACAGATAAATGTAACTAAATTGGTCTAAGGGGAAAAAACAGTTGGTTTAAATAAGAGACAGGAGCTCTGGTATGCAAGGATGTTTCCAGTATACAAGACTTTGAGGGAGAAACAGATATTTAAGACATGTTATCTCTCCTCAAGGAGTGTTCAAATAGTAGATGAGATGTACGTATGTATGTATCAAAACTAATAGAACAAGATAGCATGGGGGTCAGATGATGGTAATAGCAGGGAACACAGAAGACAAAAATTATTTTATATTGGCGAGATCTGGGAAGGAATTAGCCTTCTCAGATGCACAATACATATATTTAATCCAGGTTGGAAAATATAAGTTAAGAGCATTTGTTATAAAAAATATTTCTTAGTAAGTAATTACAGATAATACCATTTTTTATATTGTCAAAAGAAAAATTACTTTCCTGTAATTGCTGTACAATCTTTTTGATATCCAGCTGTTGTTGTAAATATCTCTATGAAAGATTTGTCATTTAAAATTCTTTTTATAATATCAATTCTTCATCTTTGTAGGTTCTATTTCTGAGTTCTTTAGGGCAAAGTGCCACATTGCAAGAGAATTATAAGCACTTCTATATAATAACCTTAAAGTCACTTGAAGTGGAATTTAAAGACTATTTAGAATAACATAAAATATCTTTATTTCCATCCTACCTTTGAAAGTCTACACTGACATTGCATTTAAATTTGTGGTTCCCTCAAAGTTGGGATGGGTGGCTATTCAAGAACAGCTAAGTCAAAATGTTAAGATAGTCTTAGAGGCACATTTAGGTATGAAAAATATCCATGATAGAAAATTATACTTTAGTTCACAGTAGAAAGGGAAGTATTTGAGAATCATTCCAGTGAGAGGCAGAAGTAAAATTGCTAATTGACAGTACTTCTGCTTTACCTTTTACTTTTACCTTAGTTACAAATTTAGTATTAGGTTGAAATTTTGGCCACCAAAAATGGCAGTTTCAAAGCTAAACCTAACAGTGGCTAAATATGCTGGGAATTGTGGCTAAATATGCTGAAAATGGAGAATTCCTGTTTTTTTAATTTTTGTTTCTATTTGGCTGTGTAGGGTCTTCGTTGCTGTGCGTGGGCTTTCTCTAGTTGTGGCAAGCGGGGGCTACTCTTTGTTGCGGTGTGCAGGCTTCTCACTGCAGTAGCTTCTTTTGTTGCGGAGTACGGGCTCTAGGGGCGTGGACTTCAGTAGTTACAGCACACAAGCTCAGTAGCTGTGGCTTGCGGGCTCTAGAGCACAGCCTCAGTAGTTGTGGAACATGGGCTTAGTTGCTCTGTGGCATGCGGGGTCTTCCTGAACCAGGGCTTGAACCCATGTCCCCTGCATTGGCAGTCGAATTCTAAACCACTGCGCCACCAGGGAAGTCTGAGAATTCAAATTTTGAAATCAGCAGTTGAAGAAACAGGAATATGTTATCGAAACACATTATGAATACATGAAGAACGTCATTTCATAAAAAAAAATGTGTCTCATCTAAGAATACCAACACTTGTGAAGGTTAGATTGATGGCACCAAAAAGTTAAACTGTCCATCTGATTCATGGCAGAGTACAATGATGATTGATGTAAAAGTTATAAAATTGTGAAATCTTAAGTTGCCTATAGAAAAAACAGGTAACCTGGTGATTTCATCCCCCAAATCTTATTAAAATCTTTCAATCCAATTTGTTTAAAGTTCTGCATTTAGTAGGAATGTTTGAACATATTACTCAAAAAAGCAAAATTAAACAGATCTCAAGGTGACATTATTTTACACCGAGATATTATATAAATATTTTTTGTTTTTAGATCGTGGAATATGGCAGCTGAAAGGATTAATTTTAAATTTCAGTCAAACATGTCTAAATTGTACATAGCAGAAACTGTGGTTTCTAGGTCACGTGAACTCTTTTATTTGGCTGAATAGAGGAACACACTATCTCCTTTTAAGTAGGACTGGTGTCAGGTAGAACTGTGAAGTAGCCAAATGTTGTTCTCTATTTGGTTCCAGGCTCTCCTTTTTATGTTTAGTGTCCATTTCTGTCAATACCTACTTTCAGAAAAAGATCTGAAACTCATTCACAGCAGAGTAAAATGTCTGAGGTTCACTTTGTCACCACTTTCTGAAAAAGATGGAGAGGTGACTAGAAGCCGTGTCATAACTTCCTGAAAGTCAAAGCTCCCATGAGTGCTTGCGATAAGGAAAAGAAGGAAGATGGGAGGGGGTGGGGGTGAAATTTAAAAGGCTGCCGTGAGATAATGCATACTGAGTGTAGCACAGAATGTGCTATGTAACATAATGTAATAAGCATTAATAATGAAAGCTGTAATTATAATAATGGAGAGGGTTTCAGTTTATGGCTCCAAAAATAAGAGATGAGTGGTAGATCCCAGTGAGGTAGATTCTAGTTCAATGGAAGGAAAAAAATAATTGAATAGAGCTTTCCAAAAATGAAATGAACCAAACCCAAAGAAGACTTTCTAATGATTGGAGCAGTTGTATGTAATCCAGATCTGTCATTCCCAAATCTGGTCACACATCAGAAAACCTGGGGGAGAAGCTTGTTAAAAGTACTCCATCCCCGGCAATCTCCAGTCCACATTCTTCTCCTGCCCCCAACCAGGGAACCACCATAGTGATTATTTTCCATTATAGATTAGTTTTGCCTATTCTAGATCCTCATGTATATGGTATCGTCTAGAATGTGTCTTTTGTGTGAGGATTCTTTCACTCAAATATGTTTTTGAGATTTGTCCACGTTTTACATATCATTTATTTTATTGCTGAGAAATAACTATTTTTTAATGTGTCTACAATGTGCTAGGCAAAGTATTGATGTTTTGGGCTCACAGTGGTGAACAAAGCCAGCCTTGATTCCCCACTCTGATAGTGCCCACAATTTAGAGGTGAAGACCTTTAAGTTCCTTCCAAACCTTAGACGTGTGATACCATACCCTAGGACTCTTTCGGTGCACTTCTGTTCACGCAGCTCAAGGTGTCTAAACTTCAGTGCTTTAGTTTTTCTGATCTCCTCTTCCCAGTCTCAGTTACAGATGGAACTAAATCAGAGTCGATAAAATAAATTAGCTCACCAGTAAATAATCATGTCTATATATCTGTCTGTTTTTATTGACAGCTTCAATATACCCAAAGGAAAGCAGAGGCCTGCAGACTTAATACTTCTCTATGGAGAAGAAGAAATAGGCAGTATTTGGCCAGGTTTCTCTTAGCAAGAGAAGGTAGAGTTGGGATAATTATTGAGGGTTTCCTAGACTTAAAAAAAATTATAAGTGGTCTAAATAATTTAGAACCAAATGGTCCAGATAATCATCCTTTTTTCAGAGACTCATCCTTTAAGCTTTTCTGTTGAGAGGTTTTAGATTCTGGAAATACTAGTAGATTGAAAAAGAAAGTGATAATGGGCTATGAATTTAGGTTTTGCATGGATGTTGTTGAAATAGTGGAAATTAAGAGCTGTGTGGAGATGTTGTCCAGGGCAGTGCATATGTGTGAGGCAGGATGTGCCCTCCCAGGCTCATCCATGTGAATGCATTGCTGGGGCAAGGACCCTGGAGCCAAGCAATGAGTAGGAAGGGTGAAGATATGCATTGAAACCAAGCGGTGAGGTTGAAACTGAGAGGTGAATAAGTAACAAGTAAATTGAGAGGTGAAATGAGGTTCAAGGTGTATGTCAAATTGGGCCATTGAGGAAGATATTTGAGGTGGAGATATAGTAGATCGTTATTACTCATAAATTATGTATTTGTAGAACTTGCCTATTTGCTAAAATTTATTTGCAACCCCGAGATCAATATTCAGTGCTTTTGCAGTCATTTGTGGACATGCACAGATCGATGAAAAACTTGAGTCACCCTACATGCATGTTCCTAGCTGAGGTCTAAGAAGCTGATCATCTTGTGTCTTCCAGCGCTCGTACTATAAACAAATTGTTAATGTTTTTTTGGTGGCCTATTTAGTGCCACATTTTCACGTTTTTGTGCTTTTTGTTGACTTTGCTTTTAAAATGTCCCCCAATTGTAATGGCGATGTGCTGTCAACTGTTCCTAAGCAGTAGAAGGCTGTGATATGCCCAACAGAGAGAACACATAAGCTTCTTCAGGCATGAGTTGTAGTGCTGTTGGACGTGAGTTCAATGTTAGTTTGACAATATATATTAAATAAGGTGTCTTTAAACATAAAACATGGTTATGTATTTGTTGATGAAACTGTTGTGACTAGAAGCTCACAAGAACCCAACTCTGTATTTCCCCTAGGGCTAGTGGTTCAACATTTGATAATTCAGTGTTTGCAGCAACTTTATAGAATATAATTATCACAAATAATAAGTATCAATTGTAGTATCTTGGGTGAGTCAAAGAAACAGATTGGACACTTTAGTGTTTCTCATCTTTTAAGCTCAGATTCTTGGAGTTTTCTTAGGAACACTTGTTATTAAGAACACACTAGCAAATCCTAGTCTTCAGAGTGGTACAACTTTTTGTGAAATAATAATTCTGTTTTTATGGGAAGTTGGCAAGCTGAATAGTCCATTCATTTAAACATTCTGCTAAACTATTAATTTTGGAATTCTTTAATAGATAATTTGCGAAAGTTTGCTGCATTTCCCTTTAATATAATCCTAGCAAAATAATGATTTACATATGTGGTATTATCAGCTTCTTACTTGGGCTTTATGTAAGATTTGTTTGTTTTCAGAACTTTTGAGATACTTTGACCAGAGTCTGACTCCTGGGGCTGGAATTAGAACCTGGTATGTAGCTTATGAGGAAGGTTCTAGAAAGCCTGTGTGGACAAATACAGTGCTTGGAAGAAAAGAGGCTATGGACTGGGGAATAAAGTGATGATGGAGCAATCAGAGATAAAAAAGATCAGGGAACCTCAAATCTGACCATGGGCTGGGACAGAAGTGAGGCCAGAAAGGTGAAACTGAGGCCAGCAGGGTTACAAGCAGCTGAGAGGATGGATGAAGGTCAGGGTAAAGTTCACCAGAGGACTTCACATCTGTTTACTTGAGGGTCCTCTTCTTGAGCCTGGGACCTAAAATTAACAGGGCAGAGCTGGACCTTCCTAGGTATTTTAATCATATTAATGTTAGTAACCAAGCAATGTATTATGTATCTGTTGTGTACAGAATATAAAACAGACATTACAGATATTATTTTGAAGAATCAATAATCTGTGGAGGAAAAACCTAGTACACATAGGAAATTGTGGGTTATAAGACAATACATTGGTGAATATAGTATTATCTAAAATTTAATATGTAGGTGTTAGGGAAAGGAAATATCAAAAGTGAAGAGGATCCATGACCTCATTTTGGTAAATGTAGAACCACCCCACAAATGTTTACCTTGGCTCTTATTTCAGAAAAGCAAAAGGTAGAGAATGAAGATAAAAAGTTTCATAAAATTAATTAGAAATACTTTTATGTTTTAAGACCATGTCTTGTGAGAAAAGCTCACTGATATCATGCAAAAACAAACAAAAAAACAAAAGCAAGTTTGCTGTGAAGTCTTCCTGAAGTACTTAATGAATACCCATGCTTTGTCCAGTACTATGCAAAGGGATAAAGGTAATATTAACAAAAGGGTAAGACTAGGCCTCTTTCCTTAACTTCTATAATCAGATCAGAAAATTCTGAGGAAACATCAAACACACTCTACAAGATGCCAAGATGAGTGTCACAATTTATTTTTGTGATATTATATAAGCGATGGTACTTTAGATTTTTACTCGGCTTTCTTCTTCTAAATGTAATGTTTCTTTTTTCTCCATCTGTCTTCAATATTTTTTCAGCATTGTGACTGTGTTGTGTCTAGGTGTTTCTTTTGGTAGTTTGTTTTTCCTTTTTCAAAAAAAATCCTGCTTGAGGTTCTGTGGGATTCTTGGATCTGTGGTTTGTTGGTTTTCATTAATTTTGGAAAATTATCTCTTCAATCACTTCTGTTTGTCTCTTTTCATTCTCGGACTTGAGTTACATTTATATTGGGCCATTTGATACTATCCTACAGCTCTATTTTTTTCTATTTTTAAACATCTTATTTTCATTCTTTGTGTCTCTGTTTGTGTTTCAGTTTGGATACTTTCTATTGCTCCACCTTTAGATTCATTGTGTCCTGTCTGCTAACGAGCCCATCAAAGCAATTCTTCATTTCTAATATATTTTTTTACCTACAACATTTCCATTTGAGTCTTTTTTATAGTTCGCATCTCTGCTGACATTTCCTGTTTGTTCATACATGTTGTTCATCTTTTCCTCTATATCCTTTAACATTCTAATGATACTTATTTTAAAGTCCCTGTTTCATAGTTCCAAAATCTAAGTCATCTCTGTGTTTGCTCTTGTTAGTTGGTTGATTATTTCATGGTGACTTGCGTTATCTTGCCTTTTTTGTATGTCTTTTACTTTTTGTTGAATTCTGGACATAATGTGTAGAAGAATTGAAGAGTCTGAGTTAAATAGTATTTTTGCCTGGTAATGGGCATGCCTTCTCTTCTTTAATGCCAGTAGTGTGGAGGCTGAATCAATCTGTTCAGGCATTGAGCTAGATTTGAGCTTTGTTGTTGCTATAGTTATCTTTAGTTCGTCACAGGCCTCAGATTACTCCAGTGGTGGCTGCTTACCTTGTGCTTAGAGGGAGACCTGGGGGTGCTAGAAGGTTTTTCTCAATATTCCCATTCTACCCTGTCTGCCTGAACCATAGAAGGGTCTAACTTTATGTTGCATGAATTGGTATTGGGCTTTTGGTGGGCACAGGGAGTTTTCTGTTGTGCTGGTCCAGCCTCCGTTTTAGGCAGTTCCTGTGTGCCTGGGCTTTGGGGTTAAGGTTTTCTCAGGATTCCTTCCTTTCCTCCCCATGGCAGCCAAATTCTGCCTTATGTCTCTGATTGGTCTTAGGTAGGAGAGATTTTCTTGTATCTCATCCAGCAGAAGCTAATCTCTGCTTTGCATCAGTGCAGAATCCTGGGCCCAAGAAGATTTCCTGCCGCACTCCAGAGACAAAGGGTTTCTGCTTCTGCCCCTTCCTCACATAAACAGTGGATCTTTGCGTGAACTGTGAGGGCAACAGGGTTTGTTGTCCCTCCTTTAATCTGTGTGCATATGTATTATGCTAAATTAAAACAAAATTTTGGGATCCACAGGAAAGCACTAAAATGCTCAGAGGAGAAACATAACCATGCTTTTCTCCTTTGTGACAGTAAGATAGTTGAAATAGTTAAAACGATACTAATAATAACCTTGAACTTCCCTGAAGCTGTTTCTGAATCCAAATTCCTATTATCTTTGAATTCTAATCAGCCCCTATTTCTCCTCCCACTTCCCTCCTCCCTCTTTCAGAGCAATTAAATGGGAGGACTGAGGCTGAATGTCTCCTATTGCAAGTTGGGCAAAGGCTGTAGAAGCTGGGTGAGCAGTGCAGAGGTTGAGGGAGGCTGCAACAGCAACTATAACAGCACCTGTGTGTGTGGGAAGGGACCATATAGAAGCAAAGAACAAAACAAGAGAAAAAGAGAAGGCTTAAAAAAATGTTTCTAAATGTTATTTTTACAGTGCCTATGCTGTTGCAGATCAAAGTCAGGCCAGATCTTTATCAGGATCCTTTTTCTAAAGTTTTAAAATTTAAATTATAAGTACTTTTAACTTTTATAATCAGCACTAAAGGTAAAATAAATAGATATGTAAGGCGACAGTGGGAAAAAATATGCTGAAAAGTTCAGATTTCTGAATCTGTATAGACAAGGTAACTTTCCATGTTATCTTTGAGATACCTTTTTCTTTCTTTCTTTAAAGCATTTATTATACATTCTGTATGCCCCCAGAGCAAGTATTTTATTGTATTCCAGAACTAGGGTTTTGTTTCTATGTGAATATATGGAGAGGACTTTACTGTATTTCTCCAAATGTAAGATGCATATTTTTTTTCACATTTTAATGTCTCTGAAATGGGGATGTGTTTTACCATTGATGGACTATCATAATGTAAGTGGCATGATTTTTTTCTTAGTAAATAAAATAATGCTTTACAATTAATGACATCTTAGACTTGAGGAAATATGATATTAAATAGACAGTTTCACAGATGAAGAAACTACTAACCGTCTGACTTTTGGGTAGAAGTGGGTGGAATTTTCTTGACATTTTCTAAATTGATCCAACTATAAGGTATTACATGCTTATGTTTGAGATGTTTAAAACCTTATATTTGAAGTTAAAAAATAAATTATATTAACTTTTAACTATGGTATAACATAAAATGCCTCTCTTTTTATAGGTTTACAGTATTTTTATTGTCTCCTCAGCTTCTCGCTTTAATCACAATCTCCTTAGAAATTTGACCACTCTATTTTCACTCTTCAGAGCAAATGGCCTGTATTTTATGTTCATAAATGAATCCTCCAATATTATGTACACATAGAGATATTAGGCTAAAGTACTTAAGTTCTCTTCTTTGAAGGGGACACATGTCCAGAGGACAAGATTTTAGTGTCATTACCATGTAAATTGTGGCAGAAGTCTATAGCAGGAAAAACTTTAGTTTATGAATTTAAGTTTTGTTTATTCTTCTGGTGTAGATCATAATTTGTTGTCTTTGCCTTATAGGAATCCAGTGTCTTGATTAGTGTCTGGATATCAAAGGATGACTAAACCTTATTCCCTTTTCTGAAATGATTGACTTCTGCAATAATAATAATAAAAAAAACCCCTAAAGTTATTCATAACCACTATTAGGTATAATTAAGAGCAGAGAATCTTAGTTACACCTTGACATCAAAAAGTACAGTCAGGTCTTCACAAGATGTGTTCATTGTCTTTGTTGGGTCATATATGTATATAGCTTGTAGGTCAGGTAATTTTAGAAAATGTTCTTTCTCACTATTAACATGGAATTTAGAACTCTTCTAAGAGTTATCACTTTTACATAGGAAAATATGATGATATAAAGAAAACTGTTTCCTTTCCTACTTTGACTTAAAACATTTTATTTTATTTGGTGGATTCTCTTAGACCCAAATCTCAATCATCCTCCCCCCACAATAATATTCATTCTTCACTCCAGTAACACAACTTCTTTAACCCATGTATTCTGAATAGACACATGTAGGAGAACAATAGGATAGAATTCTGATAAAGCAGAATAAGTACCATCAAACCAGAGGTTTGGCATGTGTGTTGGAACAATTACTAGGAGCCATTATTGGCTCTCTAATCAAGCCAGTTGGTCTCATTCTGGGGCCATTATTGAGGAGATACTAAGAAAATGTGTACAATGGCTCTTTCTAGTGCTTTGAGAGAATACATCTAGAACCATGTGTACTGAATCAAAGGTAAAAACAGCTCAAGTTAATATTTATGATATTTTAACATATTGGAATGAGTAAAAAGGTCAAAATGAACTCTGCTATGTGAATATAATTTAAATGAAATGTTTCTGAAGGAGCAGTGTGATTGGCTGGAATTAGGAGATAAATGTTTGATAAATTTTGGACTTAGTTTTTTGGGAATATAGTTTCAATTCTTGACATTAGTGGGCGAAAAGAAATGAGAAAGGACCTCATTAGAAAATTTCAGGATATCAATCAATCAGGTGACCTTTGGGTTGGTTGGTGGGTGGGATTATAAAAAATGGTGTACATATTAAGCACTCATGTCAAAGTTATTAGAGGTCAGTAGAGAATCCACCACAAAGTCATAGAAATACATTTTCCACCAGAAAAGCTGCTTTCACCCCTTATATTTAATAACTGAAGTGTAAATGCAATTCATGGTGAATGTTGATATATAATCAATTGTTCTTTAGTTAGGAAAGAAAAAATAAAAGGAAAACCAGGAAGAATGGACCCATAGAGGTATATTAGATGTGTATGGAGTGGATTTGGGATTAATGGGTGTTTTAAAAGGAATTTAAAAGGATAACATGTATCAAAACATGATATCAGAAGGTCCAAAGTATTATTTAAAAGCCTAATCACTATATATCATGCAACAATTTCAATATTTCTCAAATGCATAAGGCTGTATTAAAAATAAATTACAAAGTTCTGTGGCTTCAATGCAGGTTCATTCAGAGAAGGGGAAAAAAGCCCTTTGTAAAATATGGAAACCATCTTGAGTTCAACAAATGCCAGAAAAAATTATAATTGTAAAAATGAGATGTCGACTATCGTTATTACAGTGGCTGTGTTGTTTCCAATAACAATTTGGCATTTTATTTAGTCTGTAACAATCTACAATTGAAATATAAAATAAAGATTTTTCTTTTATTTCCCTCTGAAGTTCTGTGCCAAGCTAAGCAAAACTGAATGAAACATCTGTGGATGATTAAAACAAGCTTTCCTATGAGGTTTTGAATAGAAAGTAAACATGGATTTTATCCATAGTCAACAGCATTTACAAATGTAAAGGGAGGAAGCTACTGAGTTTTTGAAGAATGAGCTGTTAGAGAGGAAATAGAAGTATGGAACAGCAGATGGCGATAATTAGTTCCATACGGTGAAAGGCTTCTATAAAAAAAAAATGACAGTGAGCTGCTAGGGTTGGGTAATATTTTATTGAAGCGATGTTTGTGTCTTATTTCCTATCTTTGTCTTTCTAGAATTGTCCCATCTCACAAAACCAATCAAATGTGACTAACATGTGAGGGATTGTTTGGGAGTGTACTTCAGTACTCATGAGTGAGAAAACCTCCTGTAGGAGATTATCCAGACTGGTGAAACTCCCCAGGGGATGCCCACCCATTTCTTCCACCTGGGATTTTCAATTCTCCAATCTTTATTGCCTAACTGTTTTGAATCAGTCTGAGTTCCTTAACTTCTTGAGACTGTTGCGTAGTGCTTAAGAGCCCTGGTTTTGGTGTAACTGCCTGTATTTGAATTCTGCTTCCCTTACTCACTAGTTGTGTGAACTTGGGCAATGACCTGACCTTTCTATGCCTTAGTTTTCTCATCTATACAATGGGAATAGTTATAATACCTGCCTTGGAATATTGTACAACCTAATGGTACAATTGTTGTTAGGATTAAAATGAATAAACGTATGTTAAAAATGTCCACCAGAGTCATTTGGACCCCACTGTAGACCTACTGAATCAGAATCTATATTGTTGATCACATACCACTTCTCAGTAAACAACTTTTGAGTATTTATCTTCACTATATGCTTGTTGATATAGTTAGTAATTTATGTGTACTGTTGTTCTAATATGGAATATACATTTTATAACATCTATAAGGTAGATACTTTAAAAGAAAAATAAAAAATAAAAAAAAGTTTGAGCATCTTTTTTCCCATATCCTGGTGAATTAAGGTTTAGAGGTCACTGGTTTAGAATATATCGGTTGAATTGAACTAATTTGAAAAAGAGTAGTACTGATTTCAGCTAGCCAAAATCTTCAGGCAACAACAGCAAACAACATAACACACAGCCCCAGAGCTTTGGTAACCAATTTCTCCATTCCCCAGGCTTATGGCAAGGCCAAATGTGAAATCCTGTTCCCTGTGTTTTGCATTTCAACAATATTTTTGTTTACTTTTATCCCTTTGTTCTTTGTGCTTTTTTTTTATTGCCAACCAACTCACTATTTGCAGTTGTGACCTTGACGGTATTCAAAATCCTCTGTTCTTAGCCACAAATGTCTGTAGCTTTCAAAAAGATGAAGTAAGCTCTTTGTTTTTAATTGTTGATAAAGGTTTCCTCACTTGCACCTTATTTCAATTTTCTTCCCAATTGGCAGCAGTTGCAGCAGCTTTCTTAGTTCTGGGTCACTGGCGACTCAGCCTTAGTTATGCTGCATCAACATGCAGAGGTGTTAATCTTCTTTTGTTCCCTCTCATAGCCTTTCTCTAGCTTTGTAATTATCTGAGGTGGTAACAGCTCTTAAGAACATACTCTGTCACCTTGAAATCAAGTGGGTTTTAGCTGAAAACTCGGGCAAGGTCTTAAAGATGTTGTTTCTCTCAGCTGTGAATAGTGAGGGAGAATTTAAACATGACAGTCCTTAGTTGCAATGATATTTAGATGATGGATTCCCATTACCCTGCATAATGTGGGATGTTGACATTTTATTCAAACATGTAATCCTTGTCATTGAGTGTGGGAAGGAAGAAATTGTTACCTGAAGTAGGGCAACACAGGATGGCACTACAGAGAAATGACATAAAGCCCAAAATAATAGCAATAATCATTTTCTACTTCCTATCGTGTCATTTTTAGAATTCATATGATGTCCTCTGGTATTGTTTTCATGATTCTAAACAGCTGCTGTAGTTCTGAACAATGTTTAGGGCACCCTTTATATAAATGCCTTATACATTAACATTGATTATATATGGTTATTGAAACAAGGTTAATTTATGTCCTTAGAATCACATCTTGTAATCAGAACTTCATTGTTGAGTTGCTTGTAGGTAAGCTTGCATTTGGGAAATAATGCCTATTCTTTTACAATGCCAATATGTCGAAGAGAGAAAGAAATCAGTGCTGCCTTAATGACACAAACTTTGTGGTAAATATTCAAGAACAATAATATGGTAGTACGTTGCTATTTATTTAGAGATTTAAGAAGAGGGGTTTTATTTAATTTGAAGATCTTGTATGTACCATACACTGATTAACAATTTATAAATAAATTGAATGCAACAAAATAGACACAAAAGTACAAAGAATTCAATCTTTTAGAGTTCTTGTAGGAACGTGGTAATAGAATTGCAGATCCCTACCTCCTTTCCTAAAAATCACAGAAGGAGAAAGCAACATAACAGAGAGTCAAGGAGAAAGGGGCTCTTGGCCTGAGTGAGGAGGAGTCACCATTGAAGATCTGTGGGAAAGACGATTCCAGACAATCGATGGTAGTGCAAAGGCTCTGTGGTAGAAATGAGATTATGTACTGGAAGAACAGAAAGAAGATCTGTGGGGCTTGATTGAAGTGTGGAATGGGAAGAGTGTTAGGAGATGATGATGATGATGATGATGAAGAAACAGGCAGGACTCTGAGCATGCGGGGCCTTATCTGCCCAAGTAAAGAATTTGGATATTATTATGATATAATAGACAATCATTGGAGTATTTATAGCAGGAGAGTGACATCATTTTATTTACTCTTTAAAAGATTGCTTTGTTATTGGGACAACTGGTGAAACTTGAATAAGGTCTGTAGATTATAGCATTATCAGTGTTAATTTCCTGATTTTTGATAAGTATACTTTTTTAAAATAATGATACCAAAAAGGGCATTAGATTCTTTTTTTAAAAAAATAAATTTATTTATTTTTATTTATTGGCTATGTTGAGTCTTTGTTGGTATGTGCGGGCTTTCTCTAGTTGCAGCGAGTGCAGGCTGCTCTTTGATGTGGTGTATAGGCTTCTCATTGAGGTGGCTTCTCTTGCTGCGGAGCACAGGCTCTGGGTGTGCAGGCTTCAGTAGTTGTGGTGCATCGGCTCAGTAGTTGTGGCTCATGAGCTTAGTTGCTCCGCATAATGTGGGATCTTCCCAGACCAGGGATAGAACCCATGTCCCCTGCATTGGCAGGTGGATTCTTAACCACTATGCTACCAGGGAGGACCTACACTCTTTATTGTTTAATTAAAAACAACATTTAGCACTCATGCAGTAACTGTTAAGACATCACAACATAAAAGGCTTTGCTTATCATTATGGTGAGGGAGGTACAACTGACTTTTTACATTTTTTATGATAAAATGTTGTGATAAGTGTACTCTTCATGCACAAGAAAGTTATCGCTTTTAGTAAATACGCCTGAAAGTATTGAGGGGTAAAGGGTGAGATTGTTACTGAATTGGTCACTTGGACCCACGCTGGGGTCCTAGCCCTGGCCAAGACTCCTTGTCTCTGCCAAGGAGGTTCTCTTTCTGCTTGGATTCGTGAAGCCAATAACAAAACCAATGCTGAGACTGAAAATACCACAAGCTTTATTCAATGGCCAAAGAATGGAGAAGCGGGAACTTAGTTCACAAATCAGCTTTTCAAACTGACACTGTATATATGACACCGTATACATAAGAGGGTTGAGGTAAAAGGAGGGAATTGGGAAGAGTAGGAAGAATATTCATGACTTATCTGGGAACAGGAGTGTGGTTTGAACCTGGAACTGAGGTCCTTGTATGGGTTTTTCTACTTGTTGTCATGGCAATTGTCAGCTGTCAGGGTGCTGGTGGGAGTGTCATTTAGCTAATGTATTACAATAAGTGTATAATGAGGCTCAAGGTCTCCTGGAAGTCAAATACTGACCATCTTGGGCCTAGCTGGTTCTGACCAGTTCTTGTTTTTCTCTTTGTAGCTTCCTCCTGAAACTTAGAGAAGAGCAGTTGGTTTCCATTTGAGAGAGGGGCACGGGTATGATTCTGGGGCAACAGCCTTGGTAACAAGATGTCTAAAATGCTTCAGAAAAAAATCTGTGTTGAGAGAGAGAATGATAAGCAAATGTGGTAAATGTTAATGGGAATTTGGGGGAAAGTTACACAGAGGTTCTTTGTTCTATTCTTGTCCTAGTGTCACAACTTTTCTGTAAGTCTGAAATAATTTCAAAATAAAAAGTAAAGGAAAGAAACCACACTGGCCTGTGTGAGGAATGATTTATAGGCAAGCAGATGTGTGAGCAGGGAGACCAGTAAGAGAACTATTGCAGTGGTCTAGGAGAGCAATGATAGTGGTTGGATTGAGGCGGTAGCTATGAAAGTAGAGAAAAGGGGTCAGATTCAAGACATACACGGTTGATTGCATGTGGCTGCTGAAGGAAAGAAAGGAACAATATATGACCTCAGGTTTCTTGGCTGTGGTGATGCCCTTTTCTGAGATGGGAAAACTAAAGTTGTTTAGAATATAGAGAAAGTTAGTTATCCTGATCATTTGAGGTTTTGAGTTACTGGAGCTGATGGCGATGGAACTTACAACCTACTTTTTACAAAAGTTTATTTCCTTAATCTAACAAAGTTCCTGTAAAGGTCAATTAGTTTTGCTTCATTTCATTGGTGGCATCTCTGTCTTTGAAAGAATATACCACTTACAAGAGAGTAAGCACGTGAGTGTGTTGGTGAAAAATCCATCACCACATTTGGCTAAACAACTTAGTAGTACCTCACTATCATCAGTCAAGAACATGATACAAAGGTAATTATACAGAAGAATTCCAAGACAATATGTATTTAGACTATGAAAATGACATGGACTTAATGTAATAAATTCAAACAGTATGGAAGTAAAAACTACAGTTTTCTCTCTCCTAATTCTGTAGTCCAGAAAGTCCATTAGCAGTTGGATATTCTTCCACACATCTATCCCTGAATGTAACTTCCCAACCCTCTCCATATGTATATATGTTTAACTTTTTTTTTAATATAAAAATGGGGTTGTACTTGTTATCTCTTGCTGTGTAACAAATTACCTTCCCCAACAAATGTAGCAGCTTGAAACAACAAATAATTTTAAAGTCTCTGTGGGTCAGGAATCTGGGTGTGGCTTAGCTGGATCCTCTGCTTCCAGGTCTCTCATAAGGCTGCAATTAGAATGCTGGCTGGGGCTGTGGTGCCAGATGAAGGCTAACCTGGGAAAGATATGCTTCCAACTTCACTCATGTGGTTTTTGGCAGGCTTCAGTTATTGATGAGGCTGTTGGACTAGAGTCTCAGTTACCTGTTGGTTGGAGACCTTCCTCAGTTCTTTGTCACAGGGGTCTCCCTATGGGGCAACTCATAGTATCACAGCTGGCTTCTATTATATTAAGCAAGAGGAAGCTGCTGTCTCTTTGTAATGTAATCTCAGAAGTGATATTCCATCACTTAGGCCATATTCTTTTTATTAGAAGTAAATTAGTAGGTTTAGCCCATATTCAAGAGGAGGCGATTACACAAAGGTATGAATATGGTGATTATTGGGGGCCATCTGAAAGACTACATACCATAGCGTATATATAATAATGTAGCTTAAGTTTTTCACTTAATAATGTGCTGTGAATATGTTTCCATGTTAGTATAAATAGATCTACCTTAAATTGTTTTTAATTGTTGTAGGGTATTCCTTTATGTGGATATATCAATCTATTTAACAATTCCCCATTAGTTAAAATTGAAGTTGTTTTTATTATTTTTGTAGTGAACACATACATTCATGTAAAATTTTTTTAAAGACTTATCTTTTTTAGTTTTATGTTTATAATAAAAATAAGAGGAAGGTACAGAGATTTCCTGTTTATCTCCTGCCTCCACACGTGCATAGCCTCCCCCATTATGAACATCACAAGCCAGAATGATTTTTGTTTTATTTTGCTTTGTTTACCAAGAATGAACCTACACTGACACATTATAATCACTGAAAGTCCATCGTTTATCTTAGGATTCACTCTTGGTGTTGTATATTCTGTGAGTTTGGACACAAGTATAACATACATGCATCATTATAATACCATACAGAGTATTTTTGCTGCCCTAAAAATTCTCTGTGCTCTCCCTAATCATCTCTCCTTTCCCCAACCCCCAAGTCCTGGCGACTGCTGATCTTTTATTATCTCTGTAATTTTGTCTTCTTCAGAATGTCATATAATTGAAATCTTACGGTATGTAGTCTTTTCAGATTAACTTCTTTCACTTAATGATATGCATTTAAGGTTCCTCCATGTCTTTTCATGGCTTGATAGTGCTTTTTTTTTTTAAATGGTGAATAATATTTAATGTCTGGATTTACCACAGTATTTTAATCTATTTACCTACCGACAGACATCTTGGTTGCTTCCGAGTTTTGACAATTACGAATTAAGCTGCTATAAACATTGATGTGCAGGGTTTTTTTGTGTGTATGTAAGTTTTCAACTCCTTTGGGTAAATACCAAGGAGCACAGTTTCTGGATTGTATGGGAAGAGTGTATTTAATTTTGTAAGAAACCACTAAACTGTCTTCCAAAGTGGCTGTACCATTTTGTATTCCTACCAGCAACATATGAGAGTTCCTGTTGCTCCACATCCTTGCCAGCATTTGGTGTTGTCATTATTCAGGATTCTGGCCATTCTAAGAGGCATGTAGTGGTATCTTCTTTTTCATTTGTACTTATCAGATGACATAGGATGTGGAACATATTTTCATATGCTAATTTCCCATCTGTATATCTTCATTTTCTTTGGTTAAGTGTCTGTTAAGATCTTTGGCACCTTTTAAAATCAGGTCATTTGTTTTCTTATAGTTGAGTTTTTAAGAGTACCCCCAAAATAATTGGATAACAATCCTTTATGAACATTTTTTTTTTTTTTTTTGCTATTATTTTCTCCTTGTCTGTGGCTTCTCTGTGAAATCTTTTGATATTTCTCAGGAGCATCCGTTTTTAATTTTAATGAAGCCCAGCATATCCATTATTTTTTTCCATGGTTTGTATCTTTGGTATTATATCTAAAAAGGCATCAATGTACCTAAGGTCATTTAGGTTTTCTTCTATGCTGTTTTCTAGGAGTTTATAGTTTTGCGTTTTACATTTAGGTCTCTGATCCATTTTGAGTGAATTTTTCTGAAGGATGTGAGGTTTATGTCTTGATTCATCTTTTTTTACAGTTGTTCCAGCACTATATGTTGAAGAGACTATCTTTGCTCTGTTGTATTACTTGTGCACCTTTGTGAAAGATCACTTGACTATATTTATGTGCCTCTGTTTCAGGGCTCTCTGTTCTGTCCATGGATCTATCTTTCTATTCTTTTGCCAGTAGTAAAATATCATGATCAATGTAGCTTTTATGGTTAAGTCTTGAAGTCAGGTAATATCAGTCCTCCAACTTTGTTGTTCTTTTTCGATGTTGTGTTGTTTATTCTGGGGTTTTTTGCTTCTCCATACAATCAGTTTGTCAATATTCAAAAAACAACTTAGGATTTTGATTGAGATTGCATTGAATCTACAGGTTAAGTTGGAAAGATCTGATATCATAAAAATATTCAGCCTTCCTATCTATGAACATGGAATATCTTCCCATTTTACTTCTTTGATTCTAAGTGTAAACATTTTTGTAGGATGATTCTTAGGAATGTAATTAAATTTGAAAATTTTATATCAGTCACCAAATTTCCCTCCAAAAAGATTGTACAAGTTTAAAATTCTTTCAAGCATTTAAGAGATTGCCCTTTATTCACACATTCTACTGTGCTAGATGATAATAATTAAAATTTCTGTCAATCTGTTAAACAAAAATTTCATTTTATTTTAATTTCCATTTCTTTCACTACAATTGAAATTGCATAAATTCTCATATGCTTATTTGCCATTTGTATATCATTTTTTCCTAATTTCCTATCTGTTGTCTTTGAATTTTGTTCATGATATAGTTTATCATACTAACTTTTTCTTCTATGCCCTGAAACACTTTACATAACAAGGCTTATTAGAACTGAGACTCACTCTAACTAATTTAAGTCAGTTGTACTCCCTGGCCAGCCCACACCCTTACTCAGCTTTACTTAAGTTTTCCATCTGTATTAGTTTCCTATTGCTGCTATAATAAATTAGCACACATTTAGTGGCTGAAACAATACAAATTTCTTCTTTTACAGTTGTGGAGATCAGAAGTCCTAAAATCAAGGTGTTAGGACTGGTTCCTTCTAAATGTTCTCAGGAAGAATCTGTTTCCTTGCCTTTTGCCGCTTTGAAGGAGCTGCCTCCATTCTTTGGCTTTTGGCCCTTTCTTCATCTTCAAACTCACAGTGTAGCATATTCAGATCTGTCTGTCTGACTCTAACCCTCCTGCCTTCCTCTTATAAGAACCCCTGTGATTACCCTGGGTCCACCTAGGTAATCCAGGAGAATTATCCCAGTTCAAGATTTTTAATCACATCTGCAAAGTCCCTTTTGTCACATGAAGTAACATAATCACTTATCTGGGGGATCAGGATGTGGGCATCTTTGCGGTGGGGTAGTAGGCTTTTATTATTCAACCTACATATCATCTAACATATTTTATTTATTTATTCTATTATTGTTTGTATTTCTCCTCCACCACCTGTCACCCTCATCACCTCTAGAATGTAAACTCTGTGAGAGTATGGATTTTTTTCTGTATGGTTTATTGCTGAATCCCAGTCATTAAGAATAGTGTCTGGTATATTATCTGCTCTACTGATATTTTTGAATGATTAAAAGTAAGAATAATAAATGAATAAAACAATCTGGACTGATGTCTTTTTGGGATTAGATCTTAAACTATCATTTCTATTCATTTTGTGATTATTAGTATTTTTGTATTTTATCTATTTTCTTGAGTTAATTTGGGTCATTTTTATTAGAAATCATCCATTTCATCTAGATTTTTAGTTTATTGGAACTCAATATTATTTTATGTCTAAATATTTTCCCCCATATTTGTGAGTATGGCCTCTTGCTCATTCCTAAAATGTTTATGTGAGTTTTCTTCCTTATTTTGTTAGATATACTTTGCAGAGATTGTTTCTGTGGTCTCTGGAGAGTATTAGAGTGGCTTCTGATATGTTTTAAATTAGAAGCTTGTCCCTCAGGCCAAAGTTTTTAAGATGAGCAAATAGGCCTCATTCATGGAAAGATTGGGTTTTTCTGTCTGCTGCCTATTTGCTGGGCCCTGAGGAATTAGCTATAGTGAGTCCACCTGAGCCCTTTAAGAACTCTGTTTGCCTTGTGGATTCTTGTGGACACAGGCCTATTGGCTTTCAAAGCTAGAAGTTTCGGGAATCCATCTCTCAGGTGGAAGTTGGGCACCAGATGTGCGGTCCAAATCCTTCACTCCTCAGGGAGTGGGAGTTGTGAATTCCTTCCACATGTGTCACCATGCTGCGGTGAGTTAGTGTCTTAGCATCTCCTACCCATTTCGATGGGGTTTTTGGAATACGAGAGTATTTAAAGTATTAGAATATTCTGAATTTGGTTATATTCTTACCTTTACCAGCGTGTTGTGTATTTTCATGATACTGGTTTTGAATCCCCTCAGCTTTTGTCTGGGAAAGTTTTTTATTCCATGTTTCTCACTGCCTCTTTGATCAGGTTGTCTGGGAAAGTCTTTAACTCTCCTTCATTTCTGAAGGATAACTTTGCTGGAAAGAATATTCCTGGTTGGTGTTTTTTTCTTTCAGCACTTTGAATATATCATTCCACTCTCTCATAGCCTGTAAGCTCTTTGCTGAGAAATCCACTGATAGCTTTATGGAGGTTCCCTTGGAAGTTAAAAGCTTTCTTCTTCCTGCTTTTAAGATTCTTAGACTTCGATTTTTTTTTTTTTTTTTTTTTTTTTGGCACACGGGCTTAGTTGCTCCGTGGCATGTGGGATCTTCCTGGAGCTGGGATCGAACCCGTGACCTCTGCATTGTCAGGCGGATTCTTAACCACTGCGCCACCTAGGAAGCCCTAGACTTCGATTTTTTAAAGCTCTTTATTGGAATATAAATGCTTTACATTGTTGTGCCAGTTTTTGCTGTACAACAGAGTGAATTAGCTGTACTTATACATATATCCCCATATCCCCTCCCTCCTGCAACGCCTCCCCACCTTCCCTATCCCAGCCCTCTAAGTCATCATGCATCATCGAGTTGATCTCCCTGTGTTATGCAGCAGCTTCCCACTAGCTGTCTGTTTTACATTTGGTAGTGTATATATGTTAGACTTTGATTTTTGAAAGCTTTATTTAATGTGTCTTGGAGAGGATCTCTTTAAGTTGATTTTGTTTGGTCATCCAAATCTCTCACCAGATTTGGGAAGTTTGTAGCCATTATTTCTTTAAATAAGCTTTCTGCCCCCTTTCCCCTCTCTTGTCTGTGAACTCCAATAATTTACTCACTGGCTGTTTACATGATATGCCATAGATCATGTAGGCTTTCTTTTTTTTTTTAATTATTATTTTCTTCTCCTTTGAATGGATCATTTCAAAGTTCCTGTGTTCTATCTCACAGATTTTTATTCTGGTTGGTACATTCTGCTGTGGATGCTCTATGTGCATTTTTCATTTCATTTATTATAGTCTTCAGCTTCAGAATTTGTTGGTTTATTTTTATTTCTCCCTCTTTGTTAAACTTCTCACTATGTTCATGTGTGTTTTTCTAATTTAATTGAATTGTCTTTCTGTCTTTCTTGTAACACATTGAGTTTCCTTTAAACATTTTGAGAAAAAATTTTTTTGGAGTGGGGGTAAATCACACATCTTCATGACTGGGGCTGGTTGCTAGAACATTATTGTTATCTTTTGGTGATGTTATGATTTGCTGATATTTTTATGTTCCTTGAAGTGTTGCATTATGTCTTCACATTTGAAATAATAATTACCTCCATTTTCACTAACTGCCTTCAGGAGAGAAATACCTTCTGTCAGTTCTGCTAGTGATTCTGAGACTTTCTCAGACCTTCTATGGATATACATACTCCACACTTTTTGCTTCCTTTTGTCAGAATTCTTCAGCTTGTATGTTTTCCCTTGATCCTGCAACACACTAGGACAGGTGCTGACATCCTCCCTTTTGTTTTCCAAAAGATGGTACTAAAGCTCAAGTTTGTGGTCTCTCT
The DNA here is from genome assembly GCF_030028045.1 of Hippopotamus amphibius kiboko. NCBI lineage: Eukaryota > Metazoa > Chordata > Mammalia > Artiodactyla > Hippopotamidae > Hippopotamus > Hippopotamus amphibius. The sequence goes on along the minus strand of NC_080201.1, from coordinate 16,804,231 downwards.
GCCTTACAGATTTGGGCCAACTTTCTGTGTGTTCTCACCAGCCATCTGCCAAAGCTCACTTTCACCACCGCAGTTGGGAACATGCACAAGGAGCTAGTCACAGGTTCAGGGTGTGTGGAGGTGAGGCATACTGGCAGTGCCCATGGGCTGGCTGGGGGAGCCACAGGTGAGGCATTCCCAGGGGATCATGAGTGGGCTTCTTGATGGAGTCTGTGACACAATTAGTAGGATCTGTGTCCTTTTAATATCCTTTGAGAGTCCTATCTGCCTCTTCCTGCCCCCAAATTATGCAGCTCATGATTTAGTGCTCTGAATGGGGGAAGAGAGAAATGAACCTCTTCAGCAGCATCCCACACAGCTGGGGAAGCTGGGTGCTCACTTATGTGCTTTCTCTTTCCCTGGTGAGAGAAATCACAGGAGGAGAAACACTCTCTTTTCCATGAGCTGTGTTGTCTTGGGGAAGGGGTGGTGCAGGTACAGTCAAGCGTTCTTCTTACCCTCTCCAAAGCATCCAGATTCTTCTTCTTTGTCCCCCCCATCCAATGGTATACTGGAACCTCTTTGGTGACCCAGCCTTCCACAAAGGCTGTCTTGCTCATGGGTATTTGTCTAAAACAGTGTTTTCCAGGGGCTCCCAGACAATAGCCAAGAGTGGCTGGAGCCAGTTCATGGGCCACTGCAGGGTCCACAGCCAGAACTGAGGTCTGTATGTCTATTACCTAATGCTGGGTGGGTGAGACTTCTGGGTCTCTTGGCGTATAGTGCTGAATTCTGTATCTCCCACAAGGCACTTCTGTTGGTGAATGGATGCTGAATTGCTATTGTTGATGGGAGGTGGTGGTGCTGGTGACAGGGAGGACAAAAACAACGCATGTCTTACTCTGCCATGATGCTGATGTCACTTTCCATCTTATACATTTTGATGTGTGGTATTCTCATTGTCATTCATATCCTTTAAAAAAAACTTTATTATGAAACATTTTAATCATGCAAAAAAGTAGACTAAAATAATGAAGCCTTAGTTTCGTGCCACTCATTTCAACAAATGTGTCCATTCTTGTGTATCCATACCATACTCTCTCAACCTTCTGGATTACTTTAAAGCAAAGTAAGACATATTATTTTATCTGTAGGTACTTCTATTTGCATCTCTAACAGACTTGAACTCTTACACAAACATCATCATCTCCAAATGGGGAAAGTAACAAAAATTCTCTGTATCACTTAATAACCATCCAGTGTTTAAATTTCCCCCACGTAAATCTTTTTACACTTGGTTTCTTTGAGTCAGCAGCCAAATAAGGTCTGTACATGGTATATGACTGATATGTCTCTCTCAACCTATATCACTCCTTCCTCCTTTTTTCTCATTCTGTTTTTGCTTTGGTAAAGAAATGGAATGGCCACATGTGTAAAATTTGGCTGATTTTATCTCCATGGTGTTGTTTAACATGTTCATCTATCTCTGGATTTCCTGTATACTGGGATTATAACTAAAGGCTTAATCACATTCAGGCTTGAGTTTAATATTTTTGGCAAGAATCTCTCATGGCTGGTGCTGTGCACTTCCTATAACATCAAGAGGCCTGTAATGTCTCTTTCTCTTCTTGTGATATTAAGATTGATCAATGGGCTCAGGTGCTTTCAGCCTGATCCATCCATTATAAAGTCCCCCATTACAGTAGTCTTACCTAATGGTGTTAGCAGCCATCCATGATCATTGCCCAGATCCATTATTTCATTAGAGGTTGCAAAGTGGGGAGTTTCAATTCTATTAATTCTTTATATCTGCTAAATGATTACCCTGAGATAGATTTCATAGAGAAGGGTAGGATAAATTCTGGAGTCTCTTATTTATAATTTTTCAAAAAGAGTTGGTGCTGTAGAAGTCTCTAGAAGTAACCATTTTGAAAGTGTTATTAAAATGCATATAGTTTAATGCATATAGTTTAATATGTTTGTGTTTCAATCCATTGTCATTACTTTTTCAGCATTCATGTTGTCTGTCTCATCTTTGGCCATTAGAAGCCCTCTGCATTGATCCTAGGTCCTTTTCATGTGACCCTTATAGTCTTTGATAACTTGTTTTCTGGGACTACAAAATGTCCCAGACTCACATTTTGTAAGACTTGCCCCAGATCTGGAATTTGTCACTTCTCTGAGAAGTTCTGGTTTTTATTAGTGGAAACCATCATTAATTTCTAAGTAGTCTATAATTTTATTCTTAGATGTTGAATTATTCAGAAGAGTGTTTTAAAATTTCTAGGTGGTTAGTTTTTGGTTTTGATTTTGTTGTTAATTTCTTTATTTCCCTGTAGCCAGAGAATATTGCTGTATGATTTTCTTTGTGACTTACCATTGGATTAATTAAAAAATGTTTTATGAGCATTTGAAAAGAACTCTATGGAGTTACTAAATCGATTCTCACATTGTTATTCACAAACATCACCTATCTGTAGGTTTTAAGGGAGCTATGTTAAAAACAACAGCTATTATAGGGGTTTGTCAATTATTTCATTTCTGAAAACATTTCAGTTTACTTACTTTGAAGGGCTGCGATTTAGTATGTAACGTTAGGGTCTAGGGAGAAAATCTAGTTCTTATCTGTAAAATGGGTAATTTGAAACAACATAAAATTAAATTTTCTTCTCTTTATCAAGGATTAAATCCCACAGAGAACAAATATAGATTTTTGCTTTTGTGAAAAAGAATACTTGGATTTTGTTGGTTGCTCCAGGAGGAATTGAAAATGTCATGTTTTGGGAGTTGTGGTGCTAATTAGTATATGCAATAATTTAATAATACAGTGAAATGCAAATAGTCGAGCAGATGAATAAGTGAGAAATTACTGGACAGTGGACAACATAATTTTTGTCATTTGCACATATTTTCTTTTAATACTGCTTCTTGGTTACCTGTTAGTCTGAGAAAACAAAGATAAATGTAGACAAGGTGAGTGCAGTAGGGAGGCCTACAGGTTATGCCTTTTCCTTCACTGGAATGCTGTGAGATTACAAGAGTGTCTGCATTAAGAAGGCCCAGTGTATTACATGAACACCCCATGGGAAGGCCAGCCTCACTTGTGCTGGGATGGGATATGTGACAGGCAATGTTCATGTGACACTTCAACACTCTAGGTTGTGGTGTCGTCAAGAGAGCCTGCCACCTACGAGTTTCCTTCCATTTCAACTGTTTAAAAATACAATTTCACACATTCTTTCATTTTATTAATGAAATGCTATGCTTCAAACCAAGGGGCCTGCCTGCCAGGTGGAGCTATAATTATGCCTGGGTAGTCTGCAGCTGTGCTTAGTTATAAAGCTTTAACTAAAGAAAATAGAATTTGAGTTGCTTTTGTGCATCTCATAATATTTCCCTCAAATCAGTAAATTTATATGACAATTAAATGATTTCTAAAGTGATTACTGGCATTAAAAACATTTTTTACCCCTTCGGCCAGGACATTGAAAACCCGGTGCTAAAGATGACCTATTTTTTGGTTATCTTTCAGAAAAACTAACCCTAAAATTGTTTTGTTTAGTTGAAAACAGTATAATCCATCTCTTTCTTGACTCCTTTTTACTTCCCACCCACTACCCTCAATCTATCGGCAAATCTGCTGGCACTCATTTTGAAAAAGATCCAGAATCCAGCTACTTCTAACCCTCTGACAACCACAGCCTGAGTCCAAGCTGCTTCACCTCTTGTCAGGGCTGCTGCAAAAGCATTCTGCGTAGGCTCCTGCTTCCCTTCCATGACGTATTCTACACCTAGCCACCCGATCTATTAAAAAGGTAGATTGGATTATGCTTCTGCTGTCTTTAAGACCTCATTTGGTCTCTTCTCACTTGGAATAAATCTGAAGTTGTTGCTGTATTCCAGCACACCTTACCTGATAGGGACCCCTCTGGCTCTCTGCTCTTATCTCCTATCACTCTTCTCATTGTTCCCTCCATCCCAGCTGAACCGGCCTCCCTGCTCGTCCTGGACACAGTGAACATGATATCATCTCAGAGCTTTTGCACTGGTTGTTCCCACTGCCTGGAATATCCTTTCACACATATTTGTAGGGTTTGTTCCCTTCATTCAGGTCTCTACATAAGTTTACTGTATCAGAGAGGCCTTCTCTAAAAAAAAATCTCATACCCTCCTGGTTACTGTCTTTTTCCTTACCTAGATTTATTTATTTTCTTAGCTCTTACTAGCATGATAACACGTCTCCAGTCATGCAAATAAAAGTTCCAAGAGAGTGTAGATTTTGTTTTGTTCATTCTATGTTCCTGTGCCTAGAAGAGTGCCAGCTACATTAATGCCAAATCAATATTTGTTGAATGAATACACAAAAGCCAGTGCCTGCTGAGTCTCCTGTAGTTGGACTGGGTGCCCTCCTGCTGAGAAAGTCACAACCTGAATTCATACTTTCAGGAAGCTGGATACAACAACCCAGAGCCACTTCTGTATGGGGCTACAATCTTACTATGTACAAATGGCCTGTTGAATAATGTCTCACTTTTTTTTTTCAGAATGATTTATAAGCCTTTTCTCGCATATTATCTCATTGGATTATTTTTCAAATTTTAGTGGTGAGAAGATGTAGACTTGAATAATGTGGCAGAGTTGGGATTGAAACCCAGATTTTTAAGCTCAGAGGACTTTTCCTGCCCAAACAAATAAAATGTGTTCAGGCCCTTTTTTGTAAGGATAGCCTTTTCAGAATTTTAAGGAAGTTGATACACTTTTTTTAAGAAGAATTACTTTGGGCATTAAAACTTATTGCTGTTGGGATTTGAAGTGGCCCTAGTTATTTGAAACCATCTCCAGCAAGAAATAAGGTAGAAAGAGCATATTCTAAGGATGGGTTGAACTTGCTTACAGCATGGCAGCTAGTTCCGCATGGGGCATGCTGGAGGTCAGACAAAAGCTGCAGATCTCTTAAGGCCTGGCTTATGATGTTTTACGATGTCACTTCTACCACATCTGAATTGATCTAGTGATCAAAGTAGGTCACAGGGACAGTCCACATTTCAGGAGAAGAGAATAAACTCTACCTTCTTACAGGGAAGTGGAAAGGTTATCATTGCAAAAGATGTATTTTGGCCATCTTTGGAAACACAACCTCCTCCCAAGGTCATCCTGAAAAACTCATAATTTTATCACCAGTGGAGAATAGAGAGCTTTTAAAGACAATGATGAAAATCACCCTTTTGAAAAAATTATGAGTTTTCTTTGCTGTACTGGTTATTGAAGAAAAGCTTCTCCTCTGAATAGTACCCTCCTCATTGGGTGTGCCATTAGATCCAAGAGATTTATTGTTCCCCTTGGTTGTGACAGCATTGATAACACCTTTGAAAGAAAGAACAAAACCTCTATTGTGGAATCTCACTGAGTTCTCTATATTTCACATGTATAGCTAGTGTTTGTACTTTGCAACAGGATTTAACGAAGCCGACATCTATTTGTCACAAGGAAGCTTGGACAAGACAATGTAGATCAATCATTGCCTTTCACTTCTATTAGCCCAAATAAAATTTGAGGTAGTATTTTAATCTGTAGTCTTTCAAATTAAAAGCAGCAACTATACAAGTGGTTTTAAATTATTTTTCTTTAACATTTAAATATACTTCTACCATAGTACTAGGTACATGGTGGGACACTGAATAAATATTTGCAAATGTTGGATATTATAACAACTACAAAATCAGTTTGTTTTGCCTTAGAAATTTCTTACGAGGAAGAAAGGAAGTACTGACTAACTCTAACTGTAGATTCTTACCAGGTGCTACTCTTTTACAGACATATGTGAACTATATGTATGTAGTATACCTAGTCATTGTTTTAACTTTCACTTTATCACTATCATTTTCAATTTGTGACATTCTGGTCTCATATTTTAATTTCTTACCCTATTCTGTCTCCCCCAATTCACCCTCTGCTGTTTGGCAGGACACACTGTCTGGAATTGCTGAGTTAACAACTTGCTCTGCTGTGATCATGTAATTCTAATCTTCCCCGTCACGAGAGGACTTTTTGTGAATTCTAAGCCCATATGCTGCATATTTCCATTTTGCCTCTGAAGTAAGTTCCAGACACGTGACAGATGTGGTCAAACTATTTACAACAAATGTCCACAGGAGCATTCATACTCAGCGACTGGGAAACTGGGGTTGATTCACAGAAAAGTTTCTGTTTGACTTGACTGTCATAAACAATGAGATCACAAAAGTAAATACACCACATCTGGCTGTCTGGATCCTTGCTTGCATGGATATTTCTGTAAAGAAAGAAGTCATGTGGATCAGTCAGCATCATATTGTCCACATAATTACAATATTTTCTAAGAAGTAAAAAATTTGGGGGGGGTTGATTCTTTGAGTAACTCACTCTCATGGTAAGTAAGCAGTCACTGTGTTTCAGTCATTACTGTATAGGGAAATGAAAGCGTTTGGATATTTCAGCATGACAAGGGAATACCTGTGGTAGAAGCAAAATTATACTAAATTTATAGATTACAGTCTTGGCTTGGTGCAAGAAAATTGTTGATTAGCTGCCTCAGAATGTATAGATACCTTGTTTTTTCCCTTTAAGGGATATTTTCTTAAGTTGCCATTAAAAGATCTTGTCCACATTCAGATTTTTTTCAGATACTTAATTTCATAATAAATTAGGTATGAAAATGCCAACTTGGTTATCTCCTTATGCATTAACCAAACACTCAAATAGTTAAAACTTTGCTGGTAACTGTTAACCATGGAAATATAATTCAGTTAGAGGTGAAAAGAAATAAAAAATTCTCCTAATAATGGGCCAGAATGTTTGTTAAAATATGTACATTTTTCTTGAAATATGTTTGCATTAGGTATAATCTATATTTGTTGATTTTTTAGCATACTACTTGCACTTCAAATACTTCTCTCCTTATAATGCACAGTAATAAAAAGGTATTATATTTGGAAGTATGTTGGCAAAGGAAACTGGTAGAGTTAATCCGATAACTTGGAGCTCCTTGGAGAAAAGGTACTATAGAAACACAGGTATTATTATCACTATTATTACGTGTGGATCTAGACACCCTGCCTGCTCTTTATAAAAGCAGACCATTTAAGAAGAATTGCAGAATTGACATAGCTGGAATTGAAGGTGTTTCAAATTCTGAAAAATTTGAACAGGTAGTAGAAAATTTTTTTTTTTAATTTAAAAAGAAAATGGCCTACTTAGATTTCTTGTTACTACCCTCCACTTCTGAACATGATGCTATCAATGATCATTTTCCATATGTAACATGAAAGTGAAAAATCTGATTCTTGGAGGTGCTAGTGGTCAAACTGGAAATATGATTCTTTAAAATAGAATTTGTAAAGCACCGACCCTTGAGTTTTAGATGAAACAGAATCCAGGATGCACAGGAGGATATATAGTTTTACACTGATAACTGAACAGTTGAGAATAGTTAGGATGTGTCAGTATTAGAGAGGCAGTAAGTGTAGTGGAGAAGAGGGTCATCTCTGAAGTTAGACTGGCCTGCATTTAACTCTTGGGCTGGAAGTCATGTGACTTTAAAAAAAAAAAAACACCATGAACCTCTCCTATCCTCAGTTTCTTTATCTATAATTTGGGGATGATAAAATCAAAACAAAACCAGTGCCTTGCACATAGATGAGTTCTCAGAAATGGAGGCCAACATACCAACTAAGTGTTACCATCATCCTAATTAAAGTTGACCTAGAAATATACTGGTAGCTCCTAACTGAGTTATTACCAAGGTATTTATATAGTTTCTGCATAATTAAGATCTCTTAAATTACTTTTACTTTCAGCTGCTCACTCTAGAGAATGAGAAGGAGAAAAGAAAGGTCATAGAAATTAATTCTCCAATTTTGATAGTTATTAGTTATTACATTTGTAGGTGAAAGGGAAGTTATTCATAAAATAAATACATTGGCTTGATGTAAGTTTTTCCTACACAAATAAAATGTAAAGAAATAAGTTAAAATCTTGTTGGCTAATTAGCCAGATACCTGCATCTTTATTTCATCACCATCAGTGCTATAGTGAAAAGTTTTCTTGGATGTCATATGTTGTAAATGATCTCTTTAGGGCTATATTTTAAAAACTGCTTTAGCAATATTTCGGAATATATTTACCAGATATATTTGCTTATTCCAATCATTTTAATTATTCTAAAATTAATAGAACAGAGAAAATGTGTTTTAACTTCTTTCTGTAGATATGTGTCTCAGAAGAGGATATTTAGCATTGCCAGTTAACATTAGATCAGAGATGGATATTACCCAAGTTTATTTGCATATAGGATCCTGGGTCTAAAAAGAATTATTGAGTGCAAACATTCTGCGTTTTCAAATATGATGAACATATTTAGGTATCAGAACAATGATTTAAAACTATGTTGGCACAGCTACAGCTTTGATGAAAACACTGGGCTAGTATTGGAAGCAACTAATTTTATTGCTGTGGACTGCTCAGTAGACCTGTCTTTATTCAACTGAGAAAAGTGATTACCTCACTTCTTATTTCAAGATGATATTTAAATTGGACCCAGATAAAAACTTTAAGGTGGCTATGTTTCACTGAAAACCAACAAATGCTCATTTATTTCCTTTTAAAAAATAACATATGTTGGTTCCTAGGTACCCCTCTCCCTGTCAGTTTTACTTGTGTCTCCCCATTTATACATACATGCACACCCACATATAGTCATTTGCTTTGTTCTTGCTATTTTCTTTCTTTTAAATTCTTTATTCATCCTCCCTTAATTTTTCCCTTGTCTTCTCCTTGCTGGTGTCAAATGAATTCCTCTTTCTGCAGAAGCTCAGCAGGAACTGTATTAATGCAGCTGAAACACAACTACTGTAGTGTCAGGATGCTGGGGTGACCTCTGTATTTGAAAAATAAAAGAATTGAAAAGTATCCAGCAGCTAAAAGTCAGGAGGAAAAAATCTTGATGTATCTTATTCATTTCCACCAAGGAGGTGTTTGCCACATCTCCAAGGTATCCTGTGAGAGAAAAATCATGAAAATAAAAACAAAAACAAAAAAAACCAACTTTAAATGAAGATGAAACAGGCAGAAATGCTGAGTCTGGGATATGTTTTAATACTTTCAAGTTGCAACTCATAAGGAACCTGGAATATTGAGGTCCGTTATTGGTATGAATAGAAATATAATGTTGCTCCTACCGCATTCACTTAAATTGTATTATTTCCAGGAGTGAGAACCACCTCAAAAATTTATCTTCCAAAGATAGAAAGGGTTTGTGTCTTGAGCTATCCTTCATCAGTGTCAGGCTGTGATAGTCAGCTATTGCATGGGTATCCTTGTTGTGGAGGCCAACAGCAACTTAGGACTGACAGGATGTCCATTTTCCCTCCTACTGAGTCACTTGCTTGCCAAGAGTGTTTTTTTCCATGACTAATATTCAGTGAAATATCTGATGTTTAAAAACAATATGCTTACCCTTGCAATTGTTGTTAAATTCCTTTCCTGAGCTATAATACATAGGCTTTGATCTAAAGTCCTTACACTGCTAGAAGGACTTGTGTGATTACGATAATGTGCACTGCTCTTTTTGCTATTCCTATAGGGAAAATAAACCCCACATTAGTTCCATATTAGTACCTGACTTGGAGAAGTTAAAAAGCACCAGAAAAAGGTTAAACAGAGTCAAGTACACATAAGAGAGCAGCGGTTATTAGTGTTCAGGGAGCCATTAAAAAATTCTGCTTATACAGAAGAATTTATTGGTGCTCCTGCTTCTGGCTGCTTTATGCATTTTAATAAAGAGGGTAGGGTGTGTGTGTGAGAGAGAGAGAGTGTGCACGCGCTTGCATGCATTTTATGGCAATGATTGAACAAGGACTTTAGCTATTTGGTCTGTTGCTAATTTTATCTCTTTTTCCTTCTTTCCCCCAAGTCTCTCTCTTTAACTTTTGGCTTCTGAAAATTCTGAAAATCACTGTTACATTTTTATTAAGGCAATGCATGAAGAATATGGCTATTGAATCTATGGATATATATTTTTCTGATACGCGTATCTGGGAATGCTTTTTACTCTAGCTAGATGTTTGAAGGTAATTATCTAGAGAAAAAAACTAAATATGCAGTTTTAAGAAACAAGGGAAGTTTATGAAATTCTATATTTCTTGGTGCTTTGAAATAAAAAATGCAATTTATTAGGAAAGATACATGGATCATCACTTAAAGTGGTTTGAGCATATGCATTTAACTATTCCTTCTAAACTCTCATTGAAATGTTCAAAAGAGTATAAAATTAGAGAAAAAGGCAGGCCGATGCTGGAAGTTAAGATAAAATGTTACCAACACTCAGGAGTTTGGAGAGATATTTGCAAAATATTCTATAGACAAGATTGAACTGTGAGGAGAGCCAACCACTATGTGAAAGAAATGTCTTCCTTTTTTCCTAAGAGGAACAGACATTGAGGCAAACCCAGTTGTAAGCTTGACAAGTCTGGGTAGTAAGGGCGAGAGTAGTCTTCTATGAATGGGGTAAGAAGACAAATATCGGTCTGACAAATGTACCAGGTAGAGCATTGCACAGCACTTACTGCTAACTTGGGACATATGTCAGGTTCACTTACGTAAAACTTGATGTTACAGCTAACCTCTACCACCTTTTTTTTTTTTTTTTTGCTGTGTTCCTTTTAATGCTTTTTCATGGTAGTTAGTGAGCACACTTTGACTTGAGTTGTTTCAAATTTATCAAGATTTGTTTTATGTTGCCAAATTTGGTCTATCTTGGCGAATGTTCCATGTGCACTTGAAAAGAATGTATATTCTGCTCTCATTGGATAGAGTTAATTAGGACATGTTGATTATGTTGTTCAAGTCTGTATTCTTACGGATTCTCTCTTTATTTGTTATATCTATTATTGAGAGCTGGGTATTGAAATCTGTAATTATAATTGCAAATTTATCTATTACTCTTTCCATTCTATCGGTTGTTGCTTTATGTACTTTGAAACTTTGTTATTAAGTGCAAAAAGTTTAAGATTATTGTTATCTTGGTAAATTGATCCCTATATAGCTATGATAGTCTTTACTCTGAAATCTAGTAATAGTCTGAATAATATCATCACTTTTTCTTTTGATTAATGTTAACATGGTGTATCTTTTTACATCCTTTTATTTTTAACCTAAATGTGACCTTGTTTTTAAAATGTGTTTTTTTAGGCAGAATGTAGTTACGTTTTGCTTTTGTATCCAATCTGACTATCTTTGCCTTTTAGTTATGATATTTAGACCATTTATATTTAATGTGATCATCGATGTGGTTAGGCTTAAATCTATCACCTTGCTGTTTGTTTATTTATCCCCTTTGGTTTTTTTCCTCTTTTTCTTATTTTTTTGAATTAATTGAAGCTATTTTATGATTCCATTTTATTTCCTTTTTTGATTCACTAGCTGTAACTCTTTGCTTTGCTATTTTAGTGCTTGTGTTAGGGTATACAGTATACATCTTTAACTTATCACAGTTTACATTCAGGTGACATTATACCATGTCATGTTTACTTAAAAATCTTACAATAGCATACTTATCTTTCTTCCTTCCTGACTTTTGTACTATTGTCATATGTTTAACTTTTACATATATTACAAATCCCATACTATATTATTATTTTTGTTTAAATAGTCAAGTATCTTCTTAAAAGATTTAAATACTGAGAAAAAATCTACATATTGACCAATGTTGCTATTTCAGGTTATCTTAATTCTTTTATATAGAGCCATATTTCCATCTGGTATTATTTTCCTTTGCCTACAGAACTTCTTCTAACATTTCTTAGGATGCAGGTCTGTTGATAATAAATTTTTCCAGCTTCTGTATATCTGAAAAAGTCTTTATTTGCTTTTTGTTGTTGAAAGATATTTTCACTGTGTATAGAATTCTAGATCTCAAAAAATTTCTTTTTATTTTGTTATATATTTGTCACTAATTCAGCCCCACATTATTTGCCAAGTTGAAAAATAAAAACTGATCATTTGAGTGCCATTTCTCTTCCTTTAGTTGTTCTTTCTGGAACCTTCCATCATTGTGCTCCACTATGGACTGCCTATTGAGCAGTCATCAGCCTGGGACTTCTCTCATCATACTGTGAATTCCTAGTACCAGTCCTCTTTTTTGGATTCTCCATTTTCTGTATTCTAAGTCTTCCTTTCTTTGTTTTAAGCTCAAAGTTTTGTTTGCCACTTCCTCAGTTAGCTTCCTAAGAAACGATGCATGGGAGATAAATTTTTTGAGATCTTCGTATCTGAAAATGTCTTTACTCTCCAATTTAATTAATATTTGGTTGGATTTAAATTTCTAAATCAGAAGTTCATCTTTCCCTTAGAATTCTTCAGGGAAACACTAGCTTTGAGAGTTGCTGTTGAGAAATCAAATGCAATTCTCACTTCTTATCCTTTGTATGTGACCAGATTTTTCACTTTAAGAGTTTTTAGATTTTTTTTTTCCTACACAGATATTGTGCACTGGAGGGAGTCTCCTTAGAGTCATTGTATTGGGCACCAGCTGAGCTTCTTTAATCTAGAAACTTGTGTCCTTTAGTTATGGACTTTTAAAATATTGTTACTTTGGTAATTTCCTTCTCTCCATTTTCCTCTAGAGCTCATTAATACCCAGTCTTCATTCAGAATTTACTATGTGGCAGTCACTGTTCTAATGGCTTCACATGTACTAAATTGAAGTAAGTTTCCCCAGCAAATTCATTTTCCAGATGAAGAAACTGAGCTCAGAGAGGTTAAGGAATTTGTCTAGGATTACATAGGTGATAAATAGAGCTGGGCTTCAAACCTTGACTGTGCTGAGTGGGCATATGGACTTTAATTCTTCCTTATGATACTTTCAAGTGTCCTGAACCCCAATCTTTAGAGTCACCAGGTACCTCACCTGAAGTTGTACAGCTAAAATTGGCTTACTTGGCTGCTGGCCTAGCTTTAGCTTTCTCTGATCAGCCGAGTCTTACTAGTCTGACAAATTTCCAGGTTCAAATACTTGGTAATATTGTTTTTCTTAATCACTACCTTTTAATTCTCTTTGTCAGTAAGTCTGTATATTTTTTATTTCTCTTGATTGCTTTTGTGAATTTCAGGAGGGAGAAGAGGTAAAGACAAATACTCAATTTACTTTCTTTAATAAGAATCCCCATCTATTTATTTTCAGCTTTCTATTAATAACTTTATGTTAAATATCACATGACTAAGTTTGTTTTTTAATGAATTCTGACAGTGTCTATTCTCTTAAGGTAACGCCTGATTAACTTGATTATATTCCTTACATCTTTATGTTTATTATTTACTTTTAATTTTATTCAGAATTTTTGTGAGAATTAAGTGAAATGATACATGAAATGCCTGTAGAACAGTGTGTGGTATATAATAAGCACTAGAAACATCAGCTATCCCTCATGCAATGCTGGTGGAGATGTAAAATGGTGTAACTGCTTAGGAAAACAGTTTGGCAGTTCCAGAAAAAGTTGAATGTAAAGTTACCATATAACCAAGAAGTTCTACTCCTAGGTATATACCTAAAAGAACTGAAAATATATGTTTACACAAAAACTTGAACATGAATGTTCATAGGAACATTATTCATAATAGCTAAAATAGTGGAAATAACTCAATTATCCATTCACCAGTGAATGGATAAACAAAATGTGGTGTGACTATAAAATGGAATATTATTTAACCACAAAAACGAACAAAGTATTAATATGTCCTATAAGATGGATGAACCTTGAAACTGTTTTACTAAGTGAAAGAAACCAGTCACAAATGGTCAGGTATTGTATGATTTTTTTTAATAAGAATTGTTCAGAATTGGCAAATTCGTAGAGACAGAAAGTAGATTAGCGGTTGCCGGGGCTTAGCAGGAACGGGGACTTGTACTAATGGATGTGGGGTTTTTTGGGGGTGGATGATGAAAATGTTTTTGGAATTAGATAGTGATTATGGTTGTACAACCTTGTGAATGTACTGAAAACCACTGAATTGTCTATTTTATTTTAGTTTTAATTTTTATTGGAATATAGTTGACTTACAATGTTGTTAGTGTCTGCTGTACAGCAAAGTGAATCCATTATACATATACATATATTTACTCTTTTTTAGATTCTTTTCCCATGTGGTTCATTACAGAGTATTGAGAAGAGCTCCCTATGCTAAACAATGAAGTGTATATTTTAAAAAGGTGAATTTTATGGCATGTGAACTGTACCTCAATTAAAAAAAAAAACCTAAATAAGAAAAAGTTATGTTCATTGATTGAACTCCAAAGAAACTAATGTCAGTCTTTCATAAAGCTATAGATTCAACATAATTCTAATAAACTTTCTAGATTTTATTTATGAACAATGACAAGCTGGTTTTAAAATACATATAGATATACAATGGGCTAGAAATAGCCAAAGCAATCTTAAAGCATGATAAACCTATAGGTCTTAAAATATAGAAACATCCAGAATATAATCTAGAAAATGTTATTGCTATAATAAAAGACAGTGTGGCCTATATAATTCTGAGTTTATACTAAATTATTCATGAAACTGACTAATGGAACAGAGTCTAGAAATAGGAAGAAAGCTATGCTTAGTTTCAACAAGTGCTAAATTTCCTGTGGATAACGTGTCCAGATCAGTAAATCTCAGTTCCAGAATCCTGAAAGGGTACGGTGACTCATGTGTTCAGCAGTGGTTTTCTATGGATCAGCTTGGGGCAATTAATACCAAAGGATGGGTAGCAGCCTTTGATCAGTATTTTTAATGCAACACATTAAAAATAAAGAGGAAAACAGAGTAGTAAGTGGCATTATCTTTGTATCTCGTAGGATGTTAGACCAATTCTTTACATTGATATGTTTCCTAATTAACATTATTTCAGACTTTGTTTGAAAAGATATATGTAAGATAGAAATGCAAACCTAAACTAAACATGCTCCAGCATGTTTTCCTGTCTTCTTGAAGAGTAAGTAAAAGAAAAATGTCTAGGAACAAAGATAAACCTTGGTGTTAGATCCCAGCAGTACAGCATTGTAACATCTATCTATAATCTGTCCAACAAAGATCAGGAAGAAAAGCCAAAATGTATATATTAGTATATGGAGTTTTTTGCTGGTAGGTGGACAACATTATTAACAGCCCCATATGAAGAAGATTTTGAATGAATAATTTCATGTGAATAGAAAATAGAAGCTATTTAAAGAATAAAAGGACAAAGACATTTTTTGAAAAGGACATAGGACATTTATATTATGCTTTTTTTTTTGTTCTTGGCATTCAGTCCTGTTTATTTTTTTTAGAATTGTTTCCTACTGAGTTTAAGTATTTATGCCTTTTGTGTGATTTTTGTGACATTTTTTCTGCCTTCTAATGGTCTAGAAATGATCTGAAATGACAATTTCCCCTGTTACCCTATATAATTGTTATTTTCTGAATAGTGTGCATTTTAAAGTTAATTCTCCAGGTATCTAATTTGTCAAGTTTTGTGAATGAGGGCAGGGGAATGAGGTCTTGGTGGTACTTTTTTTTTCTTTTCTTTATTTGTGTATGCTTTACCTAGGTGGTTGTATAACCCTTTTATCTTATTTTGTGGTATGTAGACTTGTCCTAAACTGGAAGAAAAGCAATTGTCTAGCTTTCCTTTTATGTCAGTAGAAAGATTATAGTTTATTTTTCTGTTTTTATTATGTCCTTGATTTGCTGCTCCAAATGCTGTTATTGAGTTGAGTCAACTTGAATGGTTATAATCCACAGAAATATTATTAATGTCAGTGGTGTATCCAACATAATCTACCTCATTTTAAAGAAAACATTGTTGTTAAGCTTTTTTTTTTAAAGGAATGTGAGTATATGAAGGATGACCACATAATCTGTATCTTAATAGAATATAGAATCAGAGAATGTGGAATTCATCTGGAGTAGTAAGATTTAGCTAACAAATTGTTGGAGTCCCTCTCTTTGGTTGGTGGGGTAAAACTAGTTGTGTGGGGTGAGCTGGCAAAGGAGAGAATAAAGGTTTTTGAGAAAACTAAGCTGGCTGGTAGGAGATCCATAAGGGGTATAAGGGGCCAAAGACAAAGCTGTGGATTAATCACAATTTCTATAATACTAGGAACTGTTGAAATATAGGACTAGCAATGGAATATTGGTTATGTCATCCCTTGATGCCTACCAAACAACTGACTTTATATAAGGTCCTACTCATAGGTGGGGATTTGAATTAACTCACTGAGAATTCTTTTGCTTTTAAGAACTCTGTGATTTTGTCTTTTTATATTATTGGGGTATAGAAGATCAACTGTTTATTCAGGAAGCATATGTTAAATACCATTTTGAGTAGAAAGTACTCTTAAGCATCTGCAGAGAAAACATGCTCCTGCTCTAGAGTGGACATAGATTTAGATTGTAATGTCTTGATCAGCTCAGCAAGGAAGATGCTCTTTAAACTGACAAATAGGGCTTTCTTTCCCTTTCAGATACAAGGTGATGTTGGTTTGGCTACATTTGAACAGTGTGGTATACAGAATTCTGTCACTGAATTTGTCACTGAATGATGTTAATTACCCTTCTAATTCGGTAACAATCCCACTTGAATATCCTGTAAATTAGAGACCATAATTTTAGCCACTACCAACATAAAATACAATGACAGGGGAAAGAGAAAGGGGATGAAAGATTAAAATATACAAACAAGCAGATAATAAGCAAGGAGAAATATGCTTGGCCGGTATAATGCAATTAACATAGAAATTAATAAAAATAAAACTGCAAAAAGCATATGTTAGGAAATAAGCAATAGCTTCTAAGCAAAGAGTCAATGAAGGAATCATCATGAAAATTAGAAGATACTTAGAACTGATTTATAATAAAATTATTAAATGTCAAAACTGATGGGATGCAGCTAAAGCAGAACTTAGAGGGAATTTTCTGCTATTAAATGCTGTTACAGAGAAGAGAGAAAAGTAAAAATGCAATAAGCTTCCATCTTAATTAAGCTTATGGATCAGAGGATCCATCTTAATTAAATGCAAAGAAAGTAGAAGGAAGAAGGTAATATGCAAAGAAGCAGAATTCAGTACAATAGAAATTAAGCTATTATTGAAGAGGATATACAAAATTAAATGTTACTTGAAAAGATTAATATAATTGACAAACTCCTAGTACGATTAATAAAAAGCAGTCATTATTGGGGTTGAAAAAATTTGAGTATAGAAGTTCTGGATGTTATAATGATAACAGCAGGCTATAATGATAAATACTGAGTCCATAACTTTGAAAGTTGACGAGAAGTGGACAAAGTCTTGGAAAATTTACCGAAATGCACTCAAGAATAGATAGAAAACCTAAAAAATAAGAAAACCGTTAAAGAAATTTAATTCATAGTAAAAAATATTCCCACAAAGAAAACTCTAATTACAGCAAAATCTACAAACATTCAAAGAATAATAAATCCAACATACTCTATTCCAGAGCATAGAAAAAAAGGTGAGCATATCTTTGACACCAAAACTTGACATAGATAATACAAGAAATAATCATAGAGCAGTATTAAAATGAAAATACATGCAGAAATCCTGTACAAACTATTAGCAAATCAAAGCCTGTGATATAAAGGACAAAGAATCATGACCAAGCAGTATGTGTTCCAGGAATACTAGGTTGGTTTAACTTTAGACTATTAATGTTATTTACTACATTAGTAGATGAAAAGAAAAAAATCAAATGATCACCTCAATAGATGTATACAAACCATTTGAAATTCACTGTACAATTAGGAAATACACTTAGCAAACTGAGACCAGTAGGGAAATTCCTTAAATTGATCAAGGGTTTCTTGAAAAAAAAAAAAAAAAAAAAAAAAAAAAAAAAAAGTAACTAGCATACTTATTGGTGAAATTTTGAAGCCTTATATATGAGATTAGGAAAAGACAAGGATGTCCCTGTAACTACTTTTATTCAGTAGTTTATAGAAAGTTTTGATGAGAACCAAGAAGAAGAAAAAGAAGTAAAAAGTATTAGAACTGGATGGAAGGAAAGAAAACTGTCACTATTTGCAGATGATATGATTGCATAGAAAATACAAAGAAATCTGCAGATAATTTATTAGAATTAATGAGTTTAGAAAAGTTGTTGAATATTAAAATCAATTTATAAAAGTCAATTGCATTTCTACATGGAAGTAACATTCAGAAAATGAATAAACATTGTGCTTATAACAGTGGAAAGATGTGAAGCATTGAGGAATAAGTATAACAAAAAGATACAAGAGCTTTATGAAAAAAAATTGTAAAATTTTATTGAAGGATATTAAAGAGGACCTAATCAAATGGAGAAATAAGCCAAGCTTATGAATTGGAGGATTCAATATTGTAAACATGTTGATTCTCCTCTAATTGATTTAGATTCAATGCAATTCTGTTTGGATCCACACAAGATTTATTTTTCTTTAGTGAAATTTGATAAGCTTCTTATGTGGTAATGCAAGGGACCAAGAATAACCACAATATTCTTAAAGACAAAGAACGAAGTTCAGGAAGTTGCCTGGCAAGATCAAGATGTACAAAGCTGTAGTAGTTGAGACACTTTGGCGGTGTTATAGGGACAGAGCTATAGGAGAGCATAAAGGCGATCCCAACACATAATGATGGTTGATACATGACAGATAAGGTAAATTTAGATTAGAGGAAGGAAGGATGAAGTTGATGGTCAATGGTGATGGGACATCTGGCTATGTGCATGGAGAAAAAAATGTACCCCTACCTCACATTATACACAGAAGTCACTATCAGATTTAGCACCTAATGAGTCTTTAACTTACAGTTTTTTAAACAAGAAAGCTTTTAGAAACTAATATAGGAGATTATTTTCATGGCCTGATGTAGGGAGGGATTTCCTAAACATAACAGAAAAACTTTAAGCATAAAGGAAAAAATGGATGAGTTTGTGTATTAAAATTGAGAATTTATCAAAAATTGACAACATTAAAATTGAGAATTCTTCAAAAGCTAGCACAAAGAGAGCAAAATAACAGTAAACAAAAAGTTCTGTAAAGATGTAGAAGATATTTGTAATACAGAATCTAAAATAGGACTACTGTGCAGGGAATAGAGAGAGCCCTCTATGGCTGGAGCTGAGACTTCATGAACTCTTATTCCAAGACTTCTCGCCAGGGGGCTTCTGGCTAGTTTCTGTAAATGAAGGTCTGGTGGGAGGCTCAGGAGGACGAGATGAATTATTTCCTTTCCGTTTTTTCATTCCTGCCACTGTGGCTTCAGCCACAGCATACAGTTGACTCCAACTTCCAGCTTTTAGCACATTCAGCCATTTCTGCTCTTCAGCTATGTGAGAGGGTCCCTGTACTGAGCCCTGTTCTTTGGAGAGCCCCACTCTGATTTGCTCCTGACTGCATTCTTGCCTATGGGGCAAGGAGTCTGCAGGGCCCAAGGGGTGTGACTACATGGAGTCTGTTGCCTGCCTGCTCCAAGGTGGGTAACACAGAACCCTGACATTCCCTGTGCAAAACAGAGTCAGTCCTTCCAAGGGTGGGCCATGCCTTCAGTGGGTACGTTTTGGCTTAGGGGTGGCTATTTGTATATAATTGTGTGCTTATGCAGGTGACTGGAGCTTGGATATGTGGGCTTGGGAGATCACCTGTATGTACTTAAGGCCCCTGATGGAATAGGATGATGCTGGATGAAACGGAGCTGGCTCACGGGCCAGGGCTCTGAGTCTAGAGGATGGCCAGGTGCTGCCACATTCTAGCTAGAAATTCTGAGAGGTTGAGAAGTTTAAAATGTGCTTTTCAAACTGTTGTGAAAATTTTAAACTTCAAATTTATCACAAACCAATATTTTGTTAAAAATAATAAATATAAATTGCAAGAAAAAATCAAATTAAAAAAAGTATACAACCAACATAAAATTACTATCAAATTGCTATAAAAATTTCTAAACACTTTCAATTTCTATACTTACTTGGTATGAACCAATAACAAATAATTTGTGAACTTGCATTGCAGGCCATACTTGGAGTACCATTCACCTAAATTCACTCCTGGCCTTCTAGGACATTACAAAGATATACCTGTTAAAATGTGATGATAGCACATAATTTAACTGTTTAAATGTAGATGTGTATGTGGGCCTGCATCTGAACTCGCAACCCCAGTCCTGTAAGTAGGAGACGTGAGCCTGCTTCCAGCATTGACCTTCCTCCACACCATGGAGATACTAGTCGGTATGCAGCACGCCTCTGTGACAGATGGAATGCCACATCCTCACTGACCTTTGGGTTGTTTGTGTGCTGTGTCCAGGTATGGACTGATCATCCCGGAGGTCCAGAGTCTCATCACTCTTGTCTCCTCTTCCTTAGGGGCATAAGCTGCTTCCTGATGTTATTAGTATCTTGGTTACCTCAGGACTTCCCCATCCCTCTTTTTTGATCCTTCAGCCTTCCGACACCTGTGTAGCCATTCCCTGAATTAAATCCCCTCCAGTTAAAATACCTTGTGTGGTTCTGGTTTTCCTGATGGACCTTGCCTTATACAATTTACAAATCAACAACAAAAAGACAAAGAAGCTAATAGAAATCTGGGCAAAAAGTCTTAAATAGGTACTTCATAATGAAGGAAAGGCCAATAAATGTAGGGAGAAATGCCTAATCTCAGTGATCAGAGAAATAAAAAGGAAGAGCACAATGAGATCACATGCACACTCACTGGGTTGGCAAATATGAACAACATGACAAGTCTTGGGGGGGTATGGGGTAAGGTAGCTCTACGTGTTGGTGAGTCCAGACTGGCACAACCACTTTGGCAGACAGGCACACCTGGGGGAGTTCACATTTGCATACTCAGTGGTCCTGTGAGTCCCTTCTCAGGTGTCCACCCTTGAGAAATTCCTGCATTATATGCACCAGGATTCACATAGATAAATGTGCATAGTAGCATTGTTTATAAGAGCCAAGCAAAAGAACAAAATTGGAAATAACCCAATGTCCACCAACAACAGATTGGAGAATTAAGTTGTATGTGTACAATGGAAATGTGAAAAGAACTCTAACTCTGTGCCATCAATATGAATGGTCTCAGAAGCATAATGTTCATTAATTCATTAAACAAGATTTATTGAGTCCCTACTATGTGCCAGGCACTGTTCTACATGCTGGGGAGACCTGATGCAGCTTACATTCTAGTGGGGAGAGCATACAGAACAAACATTAAATGAATGCAATGTCAAAGTGATCAGTGCTGTGGAAAATAAAAGGAAAGCATGGAAAAGGAGTCAGGAATTTCTGGGAGTGGGGTAGAGTGTGTGTATGTTTACAATTTAAATAGGAAGGTCAGATAGACTTCCTTGAGAATGTGACATTAAAGAAGACTTGGAGGTGGTAAGGTATGAGCCACAGAGGGTGGGGTTGGAGGAACACCTCAGGCTCAGCCATTGCATAGGCACAGGAAGGGGCATTCCTAGAGAAGGAGGTAGAAGGGACTGAAATTATGAGGGTGAGTCAAAAACTATCCACACTCTGGCTGTAGAATTTACAGAAGTTTTACAGAGTGCAGATAATTTTTGACTCACCCTTGTAGATCAGAAGCTGTACTCAGATTGTGGAGAGCCTCATTGGCATTACTGCTTTTACTAAGTTAAGCGACCACTGTAGGGTTCTGAGCAGAGTCAGTGCCCTAACTTGGCTTATATTTTGATAGGATCGCTTTGGCTGCCACATTGGGAATAGACTTGGAGAATGGACCATATTGAGCAAAAGAAGCTGGTCACTGAAAGAATGCATACAGAGTGCCCTTATTAAAGACCCAAAGTAGATACACAAGGCAATATCCTGATTGGGTATAAATACTCAGGTAGTAAAACTATAAATAAAGTGAAAGGAAGAGCAAAACGAGTTAGGGTGCAGGTTTCCTCCGGGAGAGAGCAGATAATGTGGTGGGCAAGGGGCTCTAAGTGGCTCTGTTCTCTTTCTTTATCCGGGTGGGGTTTTTAGTGGTAGTCACTTTATTAACACTTTAACTTCTAAGCATATGTTTTAGACATGTATTTCATACACACAAGTAACAATAAAAAGGGAAGCAAAACAGAAAAAGAACCTTTCTCTTAGTAAAAGCCTAAACTGTTTTACCCTTCATTTATACAACAGGTTGGTGTTTTTCTAGATTGACAACAACTTAAGTTGTGCTTGAATACTTTTTGGGAAATAAAAACAATGTCAGTGCATTATTTGGGTGTGAGTTGTCCCTGACATGTAGATATCAACTTTTGGCTATTAAAATAACACAATGAAAAGGAGAATTGAATGTCAGCCAATATGTTTATAGGCTAGACACCTCCAATTTAGATAAACATGCTTATCAATCAGGTGTATTTTTTGAGCTGCTACATGTGCAAGGAAATGTGGGAGTACAAAGAAATATTTTAATCTAGTTAGCAAGATGAGATCAATTTAACAATTAATTACCCAAGACATTGTATTATTAATTGCTGAATTGTGTGGTACCAGATAAAAAGTGCTGACAGTATCATCTGAGAATCCCAGACATAGAGCACAGATACAGTCTACATTTTTATTATAGAATGAAAAACCTGAGCACAGAATTTTATTGTCAGTTTTTATTGTCACATTAACAGAAAAGATTATGCAAAATAATTTGCTATTGTATGTCTACATGAATACCAGTTATCTTTGATGTTTAATAATTTCACATACACTTCAGCCAACATGCTCGGTTTTCTTTTCATGATTCATCTGCCCAGAATATTCCCATGTTTCTTTTTCCATATTAGGTAGGTGCAAATAGTCCTAGGAAAGTGGACCTTTCTTGCTGCATTGGTTTCACATATTCTTTAATGTGAATGAGATTATTAAGTATTTGAGTTTAAAACACCCCTTGCTGGGCTGTATGCAGTATAAGTAACCAAGAGGTAAGGAATACTACAACTTCAGGAATTTTTAATTTCTTCTGGTTAATTATTTCAATAAGATCTTGAAAACAAAAACTGGTAATTGGGAATTATCTTCATTAAGCAAATTAAAGGAAGTATTTAAAGTCACTTTTGGGGAAAATGTTATGTCTAGTAGTGCTTTGCTATGTTTCAAGATATTGATGAAATATATTAACATAGCTTAATTTCTTTATGAATTACTGTATTATATATTATGAAGTTAATGTATCTATTGATTCACACACATATATCATTAAGTGTTGATAATTTTCCTTTGGCGTTCTGGAAAGAAAAGCTATTGTAAAGTTTTGTAGCCAAATGGACTCTCACTTTAGGTGTCCACAGCTGACAAGTTCCAGAATCAAAATTGGTTATGTTGAGTGCTTGACATGACTCTAGTTCTCATAAATACGTGCTGAGAAACAAAACAGTTGTCTTTGTGCTATGCTTTCATGTATGGCTAGAGTCTAAAATAAATGGTATATATTTCAAGTAAATTATTGAAAAGTCTGACTTTACTATAATGGTAACTCAGTTCTTTTTTACATGTGGATTTGCCTTAAAGTATTTTATCCTTGGAAACACTTGCCTATACTTGCAGGGGTTTAGTAGTCCCATTTGCTTTTCTTTGCTAAATTCTATCCTTTACCCCTTCCTAATTCTGGTCACTCATCCTCCCAAGCTGTGTTAATATTGAGAATTATCCAGGAGGAAAGGTGGAAATGAGGAAAGTATGGCCTCAGAGGTATCTGTTTATCTTTTGCTTTATTTTATTTGACATTGTTTTGGCCTTAAGCGAAAAGAGGAAATTTGCTTTTGTGATTCACTTGCTTATGTAAAGGGAAAAGAACCGCCTGCCTTTTTTTTTTTTTTTTTTTTTTTTAAAGAAAGACATCTTTAATAATTCTGTTTTAGGATTTCTTCAAGGTATGACATATACCCTAGATTAAAGGCATTCGTATAGTCAGCAGGAATCTAGCCTCAGTTCATATTAATGCCTGTAAGAGTCGATTCTGTGCCAACACTATTTCTAGGGATGAAATTAACAGCAAGGTGCAACAGCTCACAGATGTTAGAATAATAACTCGCTGTCTGAATGTCAAGAGTTGGTAGGAGCCATATCTGCTTGGGGATTTTAAATGTCCTGAAGGGTTTGTAGAAACTTGGGGTGGTCTAAATTTGACTTTGTTCCACCACCTCCAGGTTGTTTTCATTGGGAAATTTGAGCTACAAGTTCTCTTCTGTGTTTAAGTGGGTATTCCTTGCAGTATACCGAAGTGAGCAGCAATTGTATTGGAAGTAGGTATATGGGAATATAGCTGAAGAAGACTGCAGCCTGCCCAGAGGTAAAAATGTTTAGATAGATTGAAATTCAGTGAGAATGGAGGGTTCTTTGGTACCCTTCCAAAGGCTCCCCTTATAATTTTAAACTCTCTGAGGTATTTGAAAGGAAAGCAGTATTAGAATTTACATATTAAGTAAACACTTCCCATTCTGTAATGATTCCTGAGTTTTTGATTTATATTAACCAGGCCTGGTTAATATTTTTTCCCATCCATAGCCTGAGAGTTCTGTAATGATTTCCTTGAGGTCAAGGAGAGTGTCACTCTTACTATGTGTTCCTGTGGTGCTCAATAATATTTGCAGAATGTAAGACCAAATGAGAGTGCCCATTTGGCTTAAGGTAAGGCTTGCTTTTCCATTTTAATGTAACTATTACTGAAATAATTATCCCCTTCTTCCTCCATTATTTCCAAAAAAGCATTCATTGAGTGCTTATGTTAGATTTTCACAAATAATACCCATCCTGTTGGCCATATTGTATTAATAATCTCAACCTGGAAGAGTTTCATGTTCGAAGAGTGGAATTCTATGCAAGGCATTTACCTGTTTCTTCTTAGACCCATTCCCTGTCCTTCTCTTGCTCTTCTCTTTATTATTGGGCCAACATCTGCAGTCTGTTTCTTAGGTTCCCTTGCTAACTGGTTTTCAGTTAGGTTTGGCCAACAGCAAGAGGATGGTGGGCAGGAGGAGGGGAGAAGCCAGGGCATATCTTCCTGGGCATATCTTCCTGTCTCCTTCTGCTTCAGGTTGAGTGCCTGACAGTGGCTCTGTCTCTTCTCTGGTTCCAGCTCCCACCCTGTAGCCCCTTCTGCAGTGGCCTCAGTTTCTGCTGGAGGCTCTGGTAAAGGACCTCAGCCTTTTGTTCCTGTTACCCTGAGGTTGATAGTGGCTCCTTTTTCTCTTTACTTCCATTCTTTCCTTTCTTTCTTCATTCAGATACCATAGAATTCACCCTTTCAAAGTATACATAAATTCATTGCTTTTTATTATTTATTTATTTATTATTATTTATTTTACTATTCACAGACTTGTGCAAATATCACCAGTATCTAATTCTTGAATACTTTCATCATCCCAGAAAAAAAACTTATACCCATTAGCAGTCATTTCCAATTCTCCTCTCCTCCCAGCCCCTGGCAAACATGAATTTACTTTTTGTCTCTATGGCTTTGCCTCTTCTGCATATTTCATATACGTGGAACCATAATACATGCGGCCTTTAGGTGACTGGCTTCTTTCAATTAGCATAATGTTTTCAAGGTTCATCCACGTTGTGGTATATAGCAGTACTTCAGTTTTGTGGCTGAATGATATTCCTGTTGAATGGATATACCACATTTCACTTATCTATCTATTCATCAATTGATGAATATTTGGATGTTTGCATTTTGGGGGCTATTATGAATAATGCTGATATGAAGTTTCAATTGTAAGTTTTTGTGTAAACCTATGTTTTCAATTCTCAGATTGAAATTCTCAGATCTCTTAAGCAAAAAGAGATAGATCTAGGAGTAGAATGACTGGATCATAAGGTAACTATACATTGGACTTCTTGAGGAACTGAATAGTAGCTTTTTTCTGTCGCAAATCTCTGCATTATTGTCCTCTTTGGCCATTTGGCTTTTCCAGCTCCTTTATGACTAGTCTCCTGTATAAAATATTCTCTATTAAAATAGAGAACTCTGGCATAAACTCTGTTTCCTGGACTGAACCCTGACTGAGATGGTTTCATGAAAGTCAAGGCTATTTCCTCTCCCAAGTTTCTTCTCTTTTTCATAACTGAGAAACCACAGTTATGCCAAAAAGAAGAAACCACGTAGTTATTAGCAATATCAGGGAACAGGGTATCTGGTTAATTAGATTTTACAACTTTATCTGGTAATTTGCTGCCATCTCTAACCTGGTAACAGTTCTTTTGAACCTATCTTGTTTCCCCAACAGTCACCAACTTTGAGTATAAGTAGTTCATTTGGAGAGAGATTCCAGGACCCTCCAAAAAAGAGAGTAGGGAAGTGAGAGGGGAGGGAAGAAGCCAATAAAAGATGCCTTGATGAGCAGGTGACTGTTGAGGTCAACTAGGGCTCAGTCCTGCTGAGGACCTTGGAGAAACTGTACAGTGCATGTCCTAGAATTGTCTCACCTGAGGGGTATGGGAACTGGGGTATCTCTCCACTGTATTTTATTTATCACTGCTTGGTGGCTGCTCCCCAGGGAATTAATTCCCTGAGCACTTCAGGCATAGTCCTGTGGCCAGAGAAAGCCTGAAGTAGGGTTCCAGATGCTTGCAGCAAGAGCTGGTGTAGTGTGTTGAGACATGCTCATGAATGTTGACAGGGGTTGGAGGATCTGTAAACTCCTCTAGGGTAGAGACCTTGCATTTGTGTCTTTAAATTTTACTGTGAATAATAAGAATTAGTTGATTTTATGCATGTGTGAAGGAAACTGCCCAGGGAAGGAAACTTCCTGAATTATATATTGGAACTGTCATCTTATGTTTATACATTGGAACTCTTCTTCCAGGTATTGGTTGATCTCAAAATTATGTTTTTAAAAAGAACCACAAATTCTCAATTTGCAACCAGACCATCAGCTACACTGTCAACACACCTTGTAAGAAGCCTCATAGAATACAAAGTTAAAATTTCCTTGATGCTTTTAGCCTCTTGTAGAGAATAAAATCCATAAGGGAAAATAAAATCTTCCACCGAGGGTTTTCATAGACACAAAGCAGAAGTCGGTGAGTCATGGACTTTGTGAGTTCAGAAGTCCATGAGAAATGACAGTATTAAAAAAAAGAAGATTGATTAAAAATCAGGAAGCTTTGAGGAGTTTCTTAAAACAATGGGCCAATAGACAGAACATGTTTAGATCAAGTTTAAAAAGGCAGTGATAAAAATGTAAATTAGTAATTGCCTCTGGATCTCTTAACCAGCTGAATAAATTTAGATGTAATCAACTTTCCTCCGTCAGATTAAAGCTGTATTTTCATTAGGTTGAAAGCAAAGTGATAGGAAAGTGGAGAGTTTTAAAAATTGTTGAGAAATTACATGTAAATGGGTTAAAGCCACTGGCATTTGGGAAGCTTCTTTCCTATTCTTGAATCTAGTCCAGGGCTCCCTCGGAGCAGGGTTGTGCCACATCTAAACCATTTTAAAGAGTTTGTAGTTTCCGCTTGTCATCCGAACAGGTCATAGTGATCACTGTTACTTAAGTTAATTACAGAAACTTCACTATCCCTGCCCTGACCCCTACAATCTGGAGCAGGAAATGGCATTTAATGGTATCTGGCATGGTTTGTCTCCCTGTTTGGGAAGTGACAGGAATTTATACTTTGCATGTAGCATCCTCCACTTTCTGTTTCATGCCTTCAACTCCTCTCTCCATAATCCTGCTTGTTTTCTTGTAGGCAGTGTAAGCTTCAGCAAACCTTATCACCTCTTGGAATCTAAGATTCCCCAGCTGTAGAGTACAGATAATAATAGTAGCTACTTCAGAGTTGTAAGAATTAAGTGAGAAAATACATATTGATAGCTTCACAGAGTGGCTGCATGTAGTATTACTGAATAACTGGTAGCAGTTATGATTATACCCAGGCCCCCACTCATCTGCCTTTTTCTTCTTGAGTGACCTCCGTTATTGCTGCTTCAGCCTTCCACCCATCCTCGAGATCTTTTTCCAGAAGTTTTTTTCTCTTTCTCTCTTGCTTTCAGTCCCCTTCCTCTCCCCACCCTGTTTTTCTGGTTCTTTCCTCTATGCTCTGACCCTAAATTCAAAATAAAACTAGCAAACAACCCAGTTCCCACCAAGTCTGCTCCAACTTAAGTTACTGTTCTATTTCTTCCCCTTTTTTCTGCTAAATTTCTTGGAACAGTTGTCTGTACCTGCCAGATTCACTTTGCTTCCTAGTTACTCTGCATCCCCTGTGCCCGGGCTTTAACATTTTCTCCCAAATGTGACCCTTCTCAAGGTCACGAATAAGCCCCTGCTGGCGACATCCTGAGGCTTTTTTTGATTTTTTATTCTCCTTTACTTCTCAGCTGCATTTCACACTGTGCTCACACCCTCCTTGAAAATGTCTGTGCTTTCAGTCTCTGTGGCCTTGCTCTCAGGGTCCCCTTCCTTTCTGACCACTCATTTTCATTTGTCCGGTTCCTATTCTATTTCTTAAAGGCTGGCGTTTGCAAATTTTCTGTCCCTGGAACTCTCCTTGTTCCTCCTGAGATTGCTGTCTGAGTGTGTCCGTGTCCAAGGCTTTTGTCTCAGGGTGAGAGTTTGTTCTGAGCTCCATGTGCTTACTAGTCATTTTTAACAGCTGAGCAATGCCTCCCAAACTGAACCAATTACCTTCTGACACACACCTCTTCCTTTCTTCCTTCTTATGTTTAATGGTATTGGCATCCACCCAATTGCTCAAACTGGAAACCTACCTCGCTTGGACTCTTCAGCCCCTCACCAGGGTCCATTTCACCATTTTACTTTTTGGCTTTCAGATCCGCTGCTTCCTCTTTGTTACCCCTGCCACTTCTCTAGTATAAGACTTTGTGGTCTCCCAGATGAATTGTTATGATAGCAACTTAGGTCATCTCTGGACCTAAAGACTCACATTCCCCTTCACATTTCTTTTTTTGTTTTTTAATTTATTTATTGGCTTGTTGGGTGTCCATTGCTGCACGGGCTTTCTCTACTTGCGGAGAGTGGGGGCTACTCTTTGTTGCAGTGTGCGGGCTTCTCAGTGCGGTGGCTTCTCTTGTTGTGGAGCACAAGCTCTAGGTGTGTGAGCTTCAGTAGTTGTGGCACACAGGCTTAGTAGCTGTGGCTCGCAGACTGTCAAGCACAGGCTCAGTAGTTGTGGCACATGGGTTTAGTTGCTCTGCGGCATATGGTATCTTCCTGGCTCAGGGATTGAACCCGTGTTCCCTGCATTGGCAGGTGGATTCTTAACCACTGTGCCACCAGGGAAGTCCCCCCTTCACATTTCTTAAAGGTGGATTGTATCAGGCTACTTCGCTACTTAAAAACCTTTGATAGATCTTCATTGCGTAAAGCAGTGTCTCCCTCTTCGTGCCTTGCATGGTACATGAGAAGAATTAAGTATTACTGGAATGGACCTGTCTGGGAGGCAAGAGTTGCCCAGAGCTGAGTTAGGGGTACAGGCATAGAGGATAAGAAGAGATTGAGAAGGGAGGAGAAGAGCCTTTTATCAGGTTCATTGGTGATGGTCTCAATTTAGACACATTTACTTCTTCCATGCTCAGGTCCCCACCCTTCTTCTCTGTTGCCCACCCCCACCCCCAGCTTCCACTGGCCACTCATCCTGTGATGGGTTTCCCTGGAGCCCAGCTGCATGGGTTTCCTAGGCAGAACCACCTTGGCCTTGTGTCTCAGGCTGGTGCTGGAATCTAAGGACCAGGTGTCCTAGGAAAGGTGAGAAAGGGCTGTAGCCCCACTTCCAGTTCATGTCCCCAGGAGGTCATAGGGTACTGGTGCTGGAAACTGACCCATGTGGGTTGGAGCCATGACTCTTCCCCTATGGGCAGTGTAAGCTTCAGCAAATCTCATTGCTTCTCTGAACTTCAGTCTCCTCAGTTGTAGAGTGCTATAATATAGTATAGTATACTCTAATCATAGTAGCTACTTTGAAGACGTTGTGAGAGTTAAATTAGGAAAAGCATATTGATAGCTTCATGCAGTGACTGTACACAGTAAGGGTGAATAAATGGTAGCAGTTGTGATTATACCCAGGGCCCTTTAGGCCCATTCATCTGCTCAACAATACTGAAAGCCTTGTCTAAAAGACGTGGTAATGAACCTCCTAAAGAAACCCATCCGAAGAACTTGTCAACAGTATTTGGGACATTATGAGGAGACTCTTGAAAGATTTGCTAGAAGGTCCTTATAAGAATTTTCTAATTCGGGGGCAGGGGTGAATGTTATGGAGAATATTTTTTCTATTATTTTTCTGTTATTACCAAAAAACATGAAACATTTTGAAGTAGAACAATTTCTAGTGCTTTGGTCAGATGGCTTCTGGTGACAAGAGATTGTTGAGCAGAAGTGATGGTCATCATTTTGGTTAGGAACTGACTCTCAGGATGCAACTGTATCAGTCAAGGGGGTTAAGTTTCTTTGGCTCTTTTCAATTATGTGTACAATAAATCAGGGTTTTCTGTGCCTGTGACGGGAGAGTTGTCCTATTGATATGAAATCTCATCTTTTTAAACCTAGTGAAGATGAGCCAGATTTCTTTTATTATAAGTAGTTACCAACAGTTCCATTTCATCACTGAGGAACCTATTTACAGGTACACATTTTTACATTTCAACCAGATTTATTATTTGTATATTTAATTGTTAAGATAGTTTCATTAAAACAATAAATATTTTATGGCTACCTTATAGTTATGGCAAGAAAGATTTCATTTATAATAGTGGTAGGATACTTCCTTTTAAAATAAATGTATACAAGGGAAAAAAGAAAAGAGAACTGACCTAATAACATTTTTAAGTACAATGAAGTAAAATAGAAGAGTGGGTGGCTTATAGATATGATAAAAATTGTGAAACGTATTATGTAACATCATAAGCCTTACAGCATCCGAACTCCTCAGCATGGCCTCTGTCTGTACTGGGTTCATTAGTGTTTCCCAAACTAACTTTCATGTCCATCTGGAACATCAGAACGTAACCTTATTTGGAAATAGTCTTTGCAGATGTAATTAGGTAGGACGTGGTCATATTGAATTAGCGAGGCCCTAAATCCAGTGACTGGTAACCTTATAAGAGGACCATGTGCAGACACATGAGAGGAAGGGTCCATGACAACAGAGGCAGAAATTGGAGTGATGGAGCTACAAGCCAAGGAACCCCAAGGATTGCAGCAACCACCAGAAGCTGGGAGAGAGGCGTAAAACAGATTTTCCCTCAGAGCCTTCTGAAGGAATTAACCCTGTTGACAACTTGATTTTTGACTTCTGTCCTCCAGAACTGTGAGAATAGATTTCTGTTATTTTGAGGCACCTAGTTTGTGGTAACTTGTTAGAGCAACTTGTATGAAACTAATACATCCTTCCTTCCCACATCTGCTTACTTATACTCATTCTTAATATTTCCTGAAGATGCATGGCGCTCCTCAGGCTTCTGTTCTGGGCCTTTTCCTCTGTCTGGAATGTGCCTTACCCTCTCCTTTTCTTGCTTCTCTCCCACCATCTGTTTGTAGGCACTGCTCAAATTTACTGCCTCAGAATCCTTTCCTCCTTGCACTTCCACTTCATCTGTACACAGTCCATCCTTTGTTTGTATCCCATTGTTGTATTTTCTCTTTCCAAGATGTTGTACATGGTTTATTTTGTGTCTGCATCTCTATTAACCCATATATTTCTTGGAAGCTGGGGCTATTTTATCTTTATATTTCTACTACTTGGAATGTGAGGGGCACTTAGTTGACTTCCATTAAATATTCAATTAGTGAAAATTTCTCTTACTTTTTTTGATGATGTTGTTGTTTGTTTCTGTCTTTTAAAATCCAAGTCTATTTATTTCATTCCTTTTTTGGAAGATGTGTATAAAAATGAATGCTACTTTGGATATAAAAACAGGCCATTTTGAGATCAGAAGTTGTCTTCCTCGTCATGCTATTAGAAACTGCTATTTAAAATTCGTTTAATTAATTTATTTATTTATTTATTTTTTTTTTGGCACACGGGCTTAGTTGCTCCGCGGCATGTGGGATCTTCCTAGAGCTGGGATCGAACCCGTGACCCCTGCATTGGCAGGCGGATTCTTAACCACTGTGCCACCTAGGAAGCCCTAAAATTCGTTTAATTTAGAACCTAATTTTATTTTATGAAGTTAAAAGGTAGAGTAAAAGGAATAAACCAATAAGTAATTGTCTTGAAATTCTGGAGATGATTTCATTGAAGGCTCTTAAGAATAAGGTCACTGTCAGCAAATCAGAGAAATATTGAGGTGAGTTCACCGTATTAAAGAACTGAAAAGCTTTTATGCCCAGAATCATTCTTTAAGCTGTTTCCTGCCACAAGGTATGGGAAATGGGTTAGGTGGAAAATTTGTGGGAAGAGGTAAAAAACTTTTTTTAATCCGTAATCAGTTGAGTGTGATATTAAGGTAGCTGTCATTTAAAGACCGAGAAAGGGTTTTACTCTAAGGAAAGAAATAGAATTACAAAGGGGAAGACCAAGTATTTCAAGGACTGTGTCTATTTTATTATCTTGTTTTTTTAGAACTACCTTCTTGCATCCCAGCATTGACCACAAGTTATGGTAATCAATTTATTATTCACGAAAGGGAGAGAAAATTCTGACTCCAGTGGGTTCTTAAACCATAAAGCAAATCCCAGTGAGGTTATGCATTTGAAAAGACTGGCTGTGGTTGTGTTCTTAAATATCAATTCTATGTAGGGAAAGAAAAAAATATTACCAAAGTGGCTTTTGGTAATAAATTTAGGTTTCCTGAAAGTGCGATATAGTTGCAAGATGGCTTTCTATGCTCTCTGTCAGAAAAAGGTTTTTTTACAAAGTAGGCAAGAAAAGATCATCCCTCTGCCAGAGGTGTTCTGGCTGTTTTCACTGACTCAGTTCTTATTTGCAGCCCCTACCCAGTGATTCTGGGGTTGTCCTGCAAAGAGAATGTTTCAGGAATTGCAGTTTTCCCTTTTACTTTTGAGGATGATGCTCGTTTCCAGCATTGTCCAAGACTCCTAGTGCACACACCCCAATAAAAATCTGTTAAGAGAGGAAAGACAATTTGATGAGCCGTTTCTGACAGTCTCAGGCTACAGTTAAACACAGTTGATGGCTGGTGGGTTTAGACTCTTATAGTTATCTATTGCCCAAAACATTAAAAAAAAAAAAGTTTTTTCTTATGATTGTATGGATTGAATGTGTGGGCTTAGCTGGATGGTTTTTCTTCCTCAGATGATGTCAACTAGGGTTACTCAGTTCTTTGCATTCAGTTGGCATCTTGGCTGGGCTAGAAGTTCCAAGGAAACTTCACTAGAATACCTTATGCTTTGCTGCTTCTTCACATGTCCTTTTCATGTGGCCAGCTAGGTCTCCTTACAGCATGGTAGTCTCAGATTAGTCAGACTTCATATCAGCAGTCGCCAAGAGCTTAGTGTCTGGGACTGGATCTAGCACAGTGTCACTTCTACCCAAGTTACAAGGCCAATCCAAATTCAGGAGGGAAGTAGACTGCACTTCTTGATGGGAAGAGTGACTTGCTTACACAGGAAGGGACATACTTAAATTAGTTTTTCTGATACAGATTCAGCTCCCTTTATGTCAACAGTCTTGTATTCATTTGCCAGTTCCAGTCAGCATATCCTGGTCTTTTAGGGAAGAATGGCCCTAATTATTCTTTTCTTTTTTAATTAAAAAATGTTTTTTATTGGAGTATAGTTGATACACGTGTATAATCTTGTGTTACTTTCTGCTGTACAGCAAAATGAATCAATTATACATATACATATATCCACTCTTTTTTAGATTCTTTTCCCATATAGGTCATTACAGAGTATTATGTAGAGTTCCCTGTGCTATACAGTAGGTCCTTATTTGTTATCTATTTTATTTTTTATACATAGTAGTATGTATGTGTCAATTGCAATATTTCAATTTATTACTCCCCCTCTTCTCCCCCACCCCTGTAACCATAAGATTGTTTTCTACATCTGTGACTCAATTTCTGTTTTACAGATAAGTTCATTTGTACCATTTTTTTAGATTCTACACATAAGTGATATCATACAGCATTTGTCCTTCTGTTTTACTTACTTCACTCAGTATGACAATCTCTAGGTCCATCCATGTTGCTGCAAATGGCATTATTTTGTTCTTTTTTATGGCTGAGTAATATTCCATTGTATATATGTACCACATCTTCTTTATCCATTCATCTGTTGATGGACATTTAGGTTGCTTCCATGTCCTGACTCTTGTAAGTAGTTCTGCAATCAATATTGGGGTGCATGTATCTTTTTGAATTATGGTTTCTCTGGATATATGCCCAGGAGTAGGATTGCTGGCTCATATGGTAGCTCTATTTTTAGTTTTTTAAGGAGCCTCCATACTGTTCTCCATAGTGGCTGTACCAATTTACATTAGCACCAACAGTGTAGAAGAGTTCCCTTTTCTCCACACCCTCTCCAGCATTTATTGTTTGTAGATTTTTTGATGCTGGTCATTCTGACTGGTGTGAGGTGATATCTCATTGAAGTTTTTGATTTGTATTTCTCTAATAGTGACATTGTGCATCTTTTCATGTGTTTTTTGGCCATTTGTTTGTCTTTGGAGAAATGTCTATTTAGATTGTCTGTCTTTTTTTTTTTTTTTAATATTGAGCTGCATGAGCTGTTTGTAAATTTTAGAGATTAATCCCTTGTCAGTCGCATCGTTTGCAAATATTTTCTCCCATTCTGTGGGTTGTCTTTTTGTTTTGTTTATGGTTTCCTTTGCTGTACAGAAGCTTTTAAGTTTAATTAGGTCCCATTTGTTTATTTTTGTTTTTATTTTCATTACTCTAGAAGGTGGGTCAAAAAGATATTGCTGCGATTTATGTTAGAGTGTTCTGCCTATGTTTTCCTCTAAGAGTTTTATAGTATCTGGCCTTACATTTAGGTCTTTAATCCATTCTGAGTTTATTTTTGTGTGTGGTGTTAGGTAGTGTACTAATTTCATTCTTTTACATGTAGCTGTCCAGTTTTCCCAGCACCACTTATTGAAGAGACTGTCTTTTCTCCATTGTCTATTTTTGCCTCCTTTGTCATAGATTAGTTGACCATAGGTACATGGGCTTATCTATGAACTTCCTATCCTGTTCCATTGTTTTATATCTCTATTTTTGTGCCAGTACCATACTGTTTTGATTACTGTAGCTTTGTAATGTAGTTTGAAGTCAGGGAGCCTGATTGCTCTGGCTTCATTTTCCTTAAGATTGGTTTGGCTATTTGAGATCTTTTGTGTTTCCATACAAATTGTAACATTTTTTGTTCTAATTCTGTAAAAAATGCCATTGGTAGTTTGACAGGGATTGCATTGAATCTGTAGATTGCTTTAGGTAGTATAGTCATTTTTGTAATACTGATTCTTCCAATCCAAGAATGTGGTATATCTCTCCATCTGTTTGTGTCATCTTTGATTTCTTTCATCAGTATCTTATAGTTTTCTGAGTACAGGTCTTTTGCCTCCTTACGTAGGTTTATTCCTAGGTATTTTATTCATTTTGATGTGATGGTAAATGGGATTGTTTCCTTAATTTCTCTTTCTAATCTTTCATTGTTAGTTTATAGGAATGCAAGAGATTTCTGTGTACTTTGTATCCTGCAACTTTACCAAATTCATTGATGAGCTCTAGTAGTTTTCTGGTAGCATGTTAGAATTTTCTATGTATAGTATCATGTCAGCTGCAAACAGTGGCAGTTTTACTTCTTTTCTGATTTGGATTCCTTTTATTTCTTCTCTGATTGCCGTGGCTAGGACTTCCAAAACTATCTTGAATAAAAGTGTCAAGAGTGATCCTAATTTTTCTTAATAATTGGTAATGTTTAGTTAGGCCTTACTAAGCACTCACCTGTGACTTCAGTTCTTTATGTATATGAGCAAGTCTTTATAACAACCCTGTGAGGAAGATATTATTCTATTTTATTGATTAAAAAAAACTGGGATGTTGAGCAAGCAAGAGGCTTGACAAAGATCTCATAATTTGTAACATTGTAGAGCCAGGATTGAAAATTAGAGGTTTCCAACTTCAAAGTTGGTGCTTTCGCACTGAAACGTAATACTTTTTTTTTTATATTCAAAATTTCCCTTTTGAAATTTCTATTTGAAACTGCTGTCAAGTCCAGCTGCACCAAACTTGTTGATTTTCCTGAATTGTGCTCACAGAATTTCCCTGAAATGGAGGTTTCTGTTCTTGGCATGCAGAGCAGGACAAAGGTCTATGAGATGTTTCTGTTAATGGAAACTCCCAACCTTTCTGATTTATGGCTTCTCTAAAAGCAAAAATATTTTTTGGGACTTCTGCTGTTCTTCACACCACCCCTGGAATCCTTCCCATGTTCATGTACTACCCACCTGAGCAGTATGGAAGACATTTCCACATCCCCAGGTCTTACTATTTTCTTGTCCAATATTAGCATATCTTAATTATATTTCCATTGCTGAAGTCTTAGACTGTGGCTGTCCAGAATACAGAGAATTTTTCAGTAGGTTAAACAAATATAAGATTGGCTTTTACTGTTTTGAGTGTTAGAATCTCGTCATGTTCTCTTGTGAACTTTATCGTCTGTTAAATTCTCTACTACATTCCTTTAGGCCATTAGTACTTTCTGAGCCTTTCTATATTTCACTTTGATGTTAATATTTTATGTTTCTGGTCATGTATTTACTGTTCACGATCATTAAAAATGGGTAAATTACTCAATCACAGGCTTTGGATTTTTATTATAATTCTTCAATCCCCTGAAACATGTTTCTGTGATAAAAGTGACAATTACATCCAGAAATTGGTCAGATTTGGATGTTTAAATATTGTGATTCTCTTAAAATTTTTTGATTATTTTTCAGAGTACAAGAATGTAAAACTAGAAAAGACCATAAAAAGGCCATTAAAAGTTTGACTTCCACATTTTATACCATGAGTAAAAGGGTTGGGCAGTCATGATGACACCATCTTCTTGTTTAAATGCCTGGGTTAAGATTTTAATTCAAGGTTGAAAATGGTATTGTATCTTAGACCTAAAATGCTGGATGATGAAATCTACTTTGTTTGATACTAGTATAACCACTCCTACTTTCTTTCAGTTTATGTTAGTACAGAATATCTTTTTCATCCTTTCAGTTTTTTTTTTCTTAATTTGTAGCAGCATAGAGTTTGGTGCTATCCTTTTTTTCTCCTAATCTAATTATCTCTGCTTTTTAGTTGTGTTTTTAAAGATCATTTACATTTAATATAGTTATTGGTATAATTGTATTGAGCCGATCATCTTGCTTTTGTTTTCTATGTCCCTTCTGTTCTATGCTTCCTTTCTGCTTTCTTTCAGATTAATATTTTTATGATTCTATATTGTCTCCTTTGTCTTATTAGTTATAACTTATTTTACTGGTTGCTTTGGGCTTTATATCATACATCTTTAACATATCATAGTCATTCTTTGCTATTGTATACTTATAGTATGAGACTGACAATAATATATTTTCATTTCTCTTCCCTCTCCTGGCCTTTAAGCTATTGTCATACATTTCATTTTTATGTATGTTGAAATCCCTACAATACCTTGTTACTACTTTTGCTTTAAACAGTTGATTATCTTTTAAAGAGATAAATTAAAAACTTTTAAAAAAGTCTCTATATTTACATTTGTTGTTTCTGTTTCCAGCGCTCTTCCTTCTTTTGTGTGTATCTGGGTTTTCATCTGGTATCATTTTCATTCTGTTGGAGGCACTTACTTTACTATTTATTGTAGTGCAGGTCTATTGGTGATTAATTCTTTCAGTTTTTTATGTTTGGATAAGGTCCTTGTTTCACCTTCATTTTTCTATCTATTTTCACTGTCTTCCCCTCACATCCTCCCCTCCCCCCAGTCAGTACTTTAAAGCTATTGCACTATTTTCTAGCTTACATTGCTTCCGATGAGAAACCTGCTGTTTCTCATCCTTTGAACATAATGTGACTTTTTTTCTTCCTTCTGACTACTTTGCACATTTTCCTCTTTATCACTGATTTTAAGCAATTTGCTTATGATGTGTCTTAGTTTTCTTCATTTTTCTTATGGTTGGGGTTCACTGATCTTCTTGGGTCTTTCCCCCCAGGGAGTTTATTTTGGCAGACCTGGGGATGGAGAGGGCCCTGTATCTAAAAGAAGATGTTGGGCTTTTTGATGGTGAAGCATGGCTGATGTTGGCGATGTAGGACCCAGTGGGGCAGCAGAAACTTGGAGTTGTGGAACTTCTTGACCATTGACAGGTGGCCCCTGTTGGCTGTGATCTCCTTCACTATCATGATCTGGATGGAGTGGGCCCAGGTGCTGTGCTGGGAACTTGTGTCATGATAATATTGAGTGACAGTGCTTGCGGTCAGGTCCCAGTACACCTGGTATGTGTGGGTGCCATTGTAGGAGCTGTAGTGCAACCAGATACTGAAGTTCTTCACCTGGAGGGGGCATTTCTTAAACATCTGCCCATGGTAGACAGTTTCCCCTGAAGACTTCATCTTATTCAGCTGAGACACAAAGTATCAGAATTTGGAACTTGGCAACAACATGATTAGGTGCAAAGATTTTTATGTGGTAGAGGGATGGTGAGTGGCATTTGGGGGTGGGCAGGGAGGGCCCCACTATCTTGTACTCTCATAGTGTGCCTGAGGCCTTCATGACACTCTCTCCAGGCTGGCTGCCACCCACAAAATGTATTTTTTCAAATTTGGAAAAATTTTAGCCATTTGTTCAAATATTGTTTGCTCCCCATTCTTTCAGGGATGTCAGTCATATTTGGCCATTTGAGGTTGTCCCATGGTTCACTGATACTTTGTTCATTTTGTGTGTGTGTGTGTGTGTGTGTGTGTGTGTTTAACATCTGTTTCATTTGGATGGTTTCTATTGCTATGCCTTGCAGTTTATTAATCTTTTCTTCTTTGTCTAATCTCCTGTTAATCCCATACACTGTATTTGTCATCTCATGCATTATAGTTTTCATCTCTAGAGGTCCAAGATGTGTCTCTTTTTAACCCCTTCCAGGTCTCATTTAACATGTTGAATCTTTCCTCTATCACTTTCCCCTGATAATTCTGTCAGTTTTTGTTTTTATAGTTTGAAGCTATATTGTATTAGGAGCATACAAGTTAATACTTTGTGCATGCATATACACGTGTGTCCAAGTATGTATGTTTATGTGCATATATACAAATGCACATATGTATACAT
Source organism: Hippopotamus amphibius kiboko (assembly GCF_030028045.1). NCBI lineage: Eukaryota > Metazoa > Chordata > Mammalia > Artiodactyla > Hippopotamidae > Hippopotamus > Hippopotamus amphibius. Next base: position 16,764,969 of record NC_080201.1, on the reverse strand, counting down.
ATGTATATAAATAAAATCTTGTGGAGTTTTCCTTTTTTTTCCTTTTAAAGCTTTTTGATTTAATTTGTACTTTGATACTAAAATTACTATAAATCACTAAAATTACTGTTTTCTTTGGTTAGTATTTGCCTGGACAGTCTTTTCCTATATTCTTATTTTCAATCTTTCAAGATCTGTCTTTTAGGTATAACTCTTGTAAACACTATAGAACTGAGATTAATTTTGTTTATTCTTGTAATCAGTCTTTGAATTAGAAATATTAATCTGTTTACAGAGTTTTACTCTTAGTCATCACAGGGAATCAGATAGGGAGTTATAAAATAACTAAAGTGGGGGAAGCACAAATGTTTAAGAACTCTTGTAAAGGTCTTGGTCATAGGTCCCAATTTTAGTGGTTTCTGACTTTCTTTCTAGAATAGAGGCTGGAATTCAAGTGTCTCCCATCAAATCATCTTTCTTCTCGACATACAGGCCTGAAGATGCTAATGGAGAAAAATGATCTTACTTTCCTAAGGTTTTCACACTTTCTCAGCCTCCTGTCTCATATGGGAATGGATCTTTTGAAGCATTTATAAACAATATTATTTTGTATTTTGAAAGTTAATTTTAAACAGTGTCAATTTGTTAAAAACTCTTAGTGCATAGATTTTCTAATTGTTTCCATTTTCTTTAGTTTATGAAGTTGCTCCTTTTGGCCATTCCTTCTTTGTTGGTCATACACTAAGTTTACTTGACCAGTGTTGGAGTGAAATTTTTTTTATTCTACTTGACTATGTACTGTTCAGGTTCATTTATAATGAATACAAGGTAACATGCCTATTACATAAAAATAAAATAATAGTTGTTGTGAAATGAATTGGAAAATAGATGTGGCATAGACAGTGGGCATTTGTATTCTCCTATTATCACTTTAGAGCTGCAAAAAAATAGAGGTAATTTATTTCATCTTGGTAATGCTCCTTCTTTCTGGTCCAACAATTTATCAGAAATGTTAATCCCGCAAGCAGTAAGTGGGGCGGGGAGGGGGGGAGGAGAGAGGGGATTTAAAATTAGCCTGGAAATATTGCACAACTCATTAAAAATGTAATCATGCGTAAAATGAGATCAATGAAAATTTATCTAAAAGTGCAAGGAAAAGGCATTTTCTAGTATGATACTGGATTTAATAGACTGGATTTTAATTTAGTCAGTTTGCTACAAAAAATCCCTCCAGGCTAAATAAAACAGTTTTCCCTCCCAGTTATTGTACAGACAGCTAATTTTCAGACCCTTTCCTTCTGATATTCAATCTTATCTCTTGCTGGGTACGGGTTTCACTATATTGCAGAATTTGTTTTCTTTACATTTTCCATTACTGCTTTCATTTGCATGATAAGTGATTAGAAGTAGAAACAGGAAAAAAACTATACAGAACATTTCTTTATTAATTTTGTTTAAATTAGAGTAACTTTTTAATTCATCCTCCTCCCTCCCCATTTAACAACCAGTGTATCTGAATTATTTTAATATTTTCTTGTAGAGCTAGAGAAATGGGTAAAACAGTTTTTTTCCTTGCACTTCATGTAACATTTTATTTTGTTCTTATGTTTGTAGTTTACGTTTTGGTTCCTGTCTTGTGCAGTTAATGATATTGATGAATTTTTCTCTTGAAAGACACCCTTGTGTTTAAGGCTGAGTCTAAGGTACAGGTGTTTAAAATATGTTGACATTGATGAAATTAAGTGCTTTAAAGATTTATTTTGCAAACAACAGTATCACAATTCTTAGAGAATAAATAGGGTTTGTAAAATTGGGCTTTTTTATGTCTTCTGCCCCTTCTATCTTAGCTGCTTTTCTAGTCTGATAATTTAGAATGTGAAATGATATAACTAAATAAACACATTAATGAAAACTTTCTAATGTTTTCCTTTCCCTCAAAGTTGTAAATAAAAAGAAGCTAGCTTTAATAGTAAGAACTCGTCTGGGCAAAACTTGCCTGAGCAAAAATCAGTATGTAAGCCGAATAAATGGTTCTAACAAAATTTGTCTGTGACAGAAGAATCTTATGATCATTTTACGATAATTCACATAGGTAACTTTTTCTATTACAAAAATTTTATGTTTTTGAACAACTCTCCTGTTGTTCAAAAAAATTCAAACATTTCTGGCTGATTATTCTTCCTATCCTTCTCTCTTACTTAAAATCAACACACTAGTCATCAACTATTCTTTCTGACATTTTTCTCTGTAAAATAGATCTATACCTGTAGAAATACATTAGTTTTAATTTTTGTTAAATTATTCTAACATGAATAATATTACAATATTAATTTTCTGCATTTTCTTATTTTACTTAACATTATGTCTTGGAAAATTTTCCATTTCAATGCATATAACTCTGTTCTGTCAAACTGTTGAATAGTATTTTATAACATAGAGTTAGGAAGATCTGGAAAGAATCTAAGTATCCATCTTTAGGGAGTGTTAACTGTGACAGACAGTGGTGCAATAAAAACCTTTGTGCATACCTCTGTGCACAGTGGAAATGTTTTTTGGGGGAAGATGCCAAGAAGTAGGCAAGCAGGGTCATTGAACGTCCCTAAATTTTCCTCTGAGTACTGTTTACCTAAATCCTACACGTTTAACAATTGTCTCATTGACATTCATTTCTAAGTAGTTTGTGAGTTCTATACTGATTTTTCTCTTAAACGTGAGTTATTGTCAAGGGGAAAGTTTCTAAGTCTATAGATTTTTGGGGCTGTCTTTTTGATGATGAATCTAATTTATTTCATTGTGATCCATCAGTATGGCTTTGTGTGATTTCTGCTTTACAGGAGTCAATGAGATTTTTCTTCATGACCTAATATGTGATCAGTTTTCTTTGTGAGTGTCCCTGACTGAGGAGAATGTTCTTTATTATGTTCAGTCTTCTATTTTATACCTATTAGATCAAACTTGTTAATTATATTATTCAAATACTCAATATTATTACTTTTGTTCATCTATTTTTTATGCTGGTTCTTGAAAGCTGTGTTGTTAGATATGCCCAAAAGTTCATGTGTTACATTTTCTTGGCAAATACCCCTTTTTGTCCTTTTAGTGCATTTGTCTAAAATTGTTTCTTTTTTCCTAATACTAAGAATTGCTTAGTGTATCTTTTCTTATACTTTTATTTTCACTCCTTCTGTATTGTCTTATTTTAGATATGTCTTTTAAATATAGCCTGTGGGTTTTTCTACTGGAATATTTAAGTTTCTATTCTTAATAGATAACGATCCTTCACCCAGATCATAATTACCATATTTTGGACTTATTTATGTTTTCTACTTATTTTTCTATCATACAGTGCCTTTTTCCCCCCTTTCCGCCTATCTTTGGTTGATCAGATTATTTTATTCCATTTTTTCCCTCCACTTGTGGTTTGTAAGTTATATGTTCCACTTTTTTTCTAGTAGTTACACTTAAAGTTTTAATATAGATATTTATTGTATATCTTTCTGCCATTGTGTAGGCTATCCCTACCCTGTCCTTGAATAAGGTGAAAACCTTGATGTAATTTTACTTTTTTTACTTTCCACTTTCTCCAACACTTCTCCAGTCTTGAGTTCCAAACTGTTAAAATTTTTTGTTTGTTTGAAATTGAACATTTATTTAAATTTAATTAGTTTTTGTAGATGCAGCTAATTCACTTTGGTGTACCTCAGAGACGGGTACAAGAGTGTAAAGCAAATATATCCCAATAAAGAGTTAAAAAAATTAATTAGCTTTGCTGGTTCTTTTGCTCATCCTTGCTTTTTATATCCAGTCTCTGATTTTTTTTTCTGGAGTACATTTTTGAGAAATTCTTCTTAGAATGAGTTTGTATATGATAAACAGAATCTTGCATGTCTGAAAATACCCTTATTTTGAAAAATAATTATACCTTCTTTAGACTTTTAGGTTCAAAATTCAGCCAGCATCTGGCATATGGTTGGCACTCTGCATATTTTTTATGTGGAGAGGCTGCACAGAACTAGAGTAGAGGAAATGGGGTTCTTAACCCAAATGGTCATGGGTACCCAGCTGTATTGATTCTTGGATAGTCTTCTCTGGAACAGTCTAAGGACAGATGGAGTGGAACCCCTAGAGCTGCTCTTAAGTCAAGGGATCTTTTGATCTTTTGTGGCACACATAGACAGTGTTCATAATGGAAGGAGAACTTTTTTGGAATGTTTTAGGATTTCTTTTTTAATTTTTTTGGCTGTGTTGGATCTTTGTTGCTGTGCACGGGTTTTCTCTAGTTGTGGTGAGTCGGGGCTACTCTTTGTTGCGCTGTGAGTGCTTCTCATTGAAGTGTCTTCTCTTGTTGCAGAGCTCAGGCTCTAGGAGTGTGGGCTTCAGTAATTGCAGCATGTAGGCTCAGTAGTTGCAGCACATGGGCCCTAGGGCATGCAGTCTCTAGGGTGTGTGGGCTTCAGTACTTGTGGCGTGAGGGCTTAGTTGCTTTGTGGCATGTGGGATCTCCTTGGACCAGGGATCTAACCTGAGAATTGGCAGGTGGATTGGATTCTCAACCACTGCGCCACCAGGGAAGTCCAGGATTTCTTTCTTATCTTTGACATTCTTAAAATTTGCCACAATTATATGTGTGTGTGTATTGATTAGCTCCCCCACCCATTCCTGTTTGTTCGTTTCTTCTTTTACTTCTATTAGCAAATTTAGAATTTAAAAAAATTTAAATTTAATTTTGTTTTAAAAATTTTTTATTGCAGTGTAGTTGATTTACAATATCATGTTATTTTCAGGTGTATAGCACAGTGATTTACAATTTCTGAATCTGTCCTTCAAATCTTTTTCTTCCTGTACCTCTGCAGCTTTTGTGCTGTGTTTTGAGACAATTCTTCAGTTATATTTTCCAGTTTACTATTTTAATTTGTCTACTTTTCTTTTTAGATCATGTACTGAGGTTTTACTTTCAATGATTTTTAAAAAGACTGTGTTTTTTAAAAGAGCAGTTTTAAGTTCATAGCAAAATTGAAAGACAGGTACAGAGATTTCTCATATATCCCCTACTGCTCCACTACCTGCCACCCCCTCTCCCCCCCCACCCCGCACCTGCCTGGGCCCTCTGTCCCCAGCCCCATGTATAACCTCTCCATTATCAACATCACTCACCAGAATGGTACCTTTGTTACAACTGATGAACTGACATTGACACATCATAATCACTCAAAGTTCATAGTTTACTTGAGGGTTCATTCTTGGTGTTGTACATTCTGTGGAAATGGACACATGTAAAATGACATGTGTCCATCATTATAGTATCATACTAATTTTCACTGCCCTAAAAATCCTCTGTGTTCTACATACCCATCCCCTCACTCCTTTACCTCCAGCAACCACTAATCTTTCTGTTATCTCCATAGTTTTGTCTTTTCTAGAATCTCAGTCATATAAATGGAATCATAGAATATATTTCCTTTTCAGATTGGCTTCTTTCATTTAGTAACATGCATTTAAGATTCCCTTCTGTCTTTTTGTGGCTTGATAGCTCATTTCTTTTCAGCACTGAATATTTCTTTGTCTGAATGTACCATGATTTATCTATTTATCTACTGAAGGTTGTCTTGGTTGCTTCCTAGTTTTGGCAGTAATGACTAAAACTGCTATAAACATCTGTGAGCAGGTTTTTTTGTGGCCTTGTTTTCAGCTCCTTTGGATAAATAACAAGGAGTGCAATTGCTGGATTATATGGAAACAGTACACTTAGTTTTGTAAGAAACTGCCAAATTGTTTTCCAAAGTGGCTGTACCATTTTGCATTCCCATCAGCAATGAATGAGAGTTCTTGTTACTGCACAACCTTGTCAACATTTGGTGTTGTCAGTGTTCTGGATTTTGGCCATACTAAGAGGCATGTAGTGATATTTTTGTTTTAATTTGCATTCCCCTGATGATGTACAATGTGGAATATCTTCCATCTGTGTTTTTTTCTTTGGTGAGGTATCTGTTAAAGTCTCTTGTCCATTTTTAAATTGGGTTGTTTTCTTATTGTTAACTTTTAAGAATTTTTATATTTTGAATAACAGTTTTTTTTTATCAGTGTCTCTTTTTTAAAAAAATATTTATTTGTTTAAATTTTTGGCTGCATCAGGTCTTAGTTGTGGCATGCGGGATCTTCTACTGTGCATGTGGGCTTCTCCCTAGTTGTGGTGCGGGGGCTTCTCTCTAGTTGTGATGTGTGGGCTCCGGAGCACCTGGGCTCTGTAGCTGCGGCCTACATGCTCAGTAGTTGCAGTGCGCCAGCTTAGGTGCCCCCTGGCATGTGGGATCTTAGTTCCCCAACCAGGGATTGAACCCGTGTCCCCTGCATTGGGAGGTGGATTCTTAACTGCTAGACCACCAGGGAAGTCCATATCAGTGTCTTTTTCCCAAATATTTTTATCCTAGTCTGTGGCTTGTTTTCTCATTTTATTGATATTGTTTTTGGCAGAGCAGAAGTTTTTAATCTTAATGAAGTCCAGCTTATTAATTATTTCTTTCATGGATTGTATCTTTGCTGTTCTATCTGAAAAGCCACTGCCATATGTAAAAGTCATCCAGGTTTTCTCCTACTTTATCTTCTAGTAGTTTTATAATTTTGCATTTACTTTTAGGTCTATGATCCATTTTGAGTTAGTTTTTATAAAGGGTATAAGGTCTGTGTTTAATTCATTTTTTTGCATATGGATGTCCACTTATTCCAGCGTCATTCATTGAAGAGATTATCTTGGTTCCTCCATTGTATTGCTTTTGCTCTTTTGTCAAAGATCACTTGACTATATTTGTGTGGATTTGGGGGCTCTATATTCTATTCTCGTGATCTATTTGTCTCAGTGACAATTTTTTTTTGTTTACTGTATCTCATTTGTTTTTTTGCATAGTTGCCTACTCTTTATGGGTGCAATGTTTTATTATTTATATATTTATATTATATATGTTTATTGTTTACAGATTTATTTATAACTACATATATGTTTATAATAGCTTTATGAGATATAATTCACATATCAAAAAATCCACTCTTTTCTTTTTCTTAATAGCATTCTTTTTTTTTTTTAAGCTCTTTATTGGAATATAATTGCTTTACACTCCTGTACCAGCTTTTGAGGTACACCAAAGTGAATCAGCTTTATCTATACATATATCCCCATATCCCCTCCCTCCCACGACTCCCTCCCACTTTCCCTGTCCTGGCCCTCTAAGGCATCACCCATCATCGAGTTGATCTCCCTTTGTTAGACAGCAATTTCCCACTAGCTATCTATTTTACAGCTGGTAGTGTATCTATGTCTATGCTACTCTCTCACTTCGTCGCAGCTTCCCCTTTGCCCCCGCCCCCTCAACCCCGTGTCCTCCAGTCCATTCTCTGCATCTTCATCCTTATTCTTGTCCTGTCACTGGGTTCGTCAGTACCATTTCTTTTTTTTTTTAAGATTCCGTACATATGAGTTAGCATACAGTATTTGTTTTTCTCTTTCTGGCTTCCTTTACTCTGTATGACAGACTCTAGGTCTATCCACCTCATTACAGATAGCTCCATTTCATCCCTTTTTATGGCTGAGTAATATTCCATCATATATATATATATGCCACATCTTCTTTATCCATTCATCTGTTGATGGGCATTTAGGCTGCTTCCATGTCCTGGCTCTTATAAATAGTGCTGCAATGAACATTATGGTACATGTTTCTTTTTGGATTATGGTTTTCTCTGGGTATGTGCCCAGGAGTGGGATTACTGGATCATATGGTAGTTCTATTTTAAGTTTTTGAAGGACCCTCCAAACTATTTTCCATAGTGGCTGTACCAACTTACATTCCCACCAACAGTCCAGGAGAGTTCCCTTTTCTCCACACCCTCTCCAACATTTATTGTTTCTAGATGTCTTGATGATGGCCATTCTGACCGGTGTGAGGTGATACCTCACTGTGGCTTGGACTTGCATTTCTCTAATGATTAGTGATGTTGAGCATCTTTTCACGTGTTTGTTGGCCATCTGTACAATTAAAATGTACAATTTAGTGATTTTCAGTATATTTACCATCTGTGCAACTATTATCACTATCTAATTCTAGGACATTTTCATTACTTAAAAGATCACCCTGTACCCATTAGCAGTCCTTCCTCATTTTGCCTTCCTCACAGCTTCTGACAATCTCTAGTCTACTTTCTGTCTCTATAGATTTGCCTACTGGGGACATTTTACATAAATGGGATCATACAATATGTGGCCTTTGTGACTGGCTTCTTTCACTTGGCATAATGTTACCAAGGTTCATCCATGTTGTAGCATGTATCAGAACTTCATTCCTTCTTATTGGTGAATAGTATTCTATTGTATGGATATACCACATTTTGTTTATCCATTAATCAGCTGATGGACATGGGGTGATTATGAGTAATGTTGCTATGAACATTTGTGTATAAATTTTTGTGTGAACATATGTTTTTAGTTCTCTTGGGTATACCTAGGACTGGAATTGCAGGATCACATGATATCTTTATGTTTAATGTTTTGAGGAACTGCCAAACTGTTTTGCAGAGTGTCCACACAACTTTACTCTCCCACCAGCAATTAATTTAAGAGAGTTTCAATTTCTCCATGTATCAATTCTTCTTCTGTTGGATACTTTTCTTTTGTGGTATTTGTTTTCCTAAAATGTTTAGTGATTTTTTTTAAATTAATTAATTTATTGGCTGTGTTGGGTCTTCACTGCTGCACACAGGCTTTCTCTTCTAGTTGCGGTGAGCGGGGACTACTGTTCATTGTGGTGCATGGGCTTCTCATTGTGGTGGCTTCTCTTGTTGTGGAGTACAGGCTCTAGGTGCGTGGGCTTTAGTAGTTGTGGCTCATGGGCTCTAGAGCGCTGGCTCAATAGTTGTGTCACATGGGCTTAGTTACTCCAAGGCATGTGGTATATTCCTGGGGCAGGAATCAAACCCGTGTCCCCTGCATTAGCAGGCGGATTCTTAACCACTGCGCCACCTAGGAAGTCCCATGTTTAGTGATTCTTGGTTGTATGTCCTTCTTTATATTGGAGATTCCCTGGTGGTTGTTTTATACAATTAAGTTTTAAGTGGTTTATTATTCAGCAATAGATAAGCACAACATGTATGTGCTTTTAAACCACAATTAACCAGAATGCTCAGAAAATGGAAATGGATCTTACTAATCAACAAAAAAACCTAGAAACAACCACCACAAAACCAAAACCAAAAAAAAAAAACAAAAAACCAAACCAAAAAACAAATCACCACCACCACCTCCCACCACCCCCCACCAAACTACTTTGCTTAAATTCTTGTGGTTAAAATCCTTTAAAAAAAATTTACAAAAATACAAGAGTTTATGTTCTTGCTTTAGAATGTGCATTCACAATATAATACTGGATTCTTGGGGATTTCAGACATCACATCTTTTAGATCTATGTGTTGGTGCAGGTTTTTGTGATTTTTTTGTTTTGTTTTTTAAGTTGCCTTGCTGGACAGACTGTGTAATCTCCGAGCAATTCCTTGAGCATGTTGAGTCCCTCCCATGTCTGAGCATCCTTCATGCTGATCGCTTTGCCTACAATAGTCCTGGCCACTTTTCATGTCTTGATTCCAGGGTCCCTCCTTTGATGTAGAACCAGAGTTAGTGCTAAGAGTTCAGGGGAGCAGGTCTAGGCTTCAGGGAAAGGGGCTACATTCATGGAGTCAGGGCCTCAAACAAGCATTCTGGAGACAAGGCAGTGTGGAACATGGTTGTGCAAAGGCAGAAGGCCAATTGAATCACCTGGACAAATAGGGCTGAAGACTGTAGAGTATGAATATACCTGGAACTGAGAATGACACACTGGCTTAGGGGGCTCAAGATTAGGAAAACAAAGTGAATTACAAACACGAGGTACTGTAGAGCTGGACCAAGGAAGTGAATCCTGAATGGGCTGTGTTTGACTCACTGGATTTGTCTTTTACATGCATAAGATGGAAGTGATGCCCTTCTGGGCCTGCAAGGATGACAATGCCCAATCAAAGCTACCAGAAAATACAAAGGTATTGTAACTTTGTTCTTCCTCTAGCAGTATTCACAGACTGTTTTTTAGTAATGATTTTGAAATCCTCCAGTAATTTGAGAATTCACTTTCTAGGATCAATGGTACTTCCTCTGAGTTTTCATTGCCCTTGGAAATTTGTTCTTTAGCTAATTTATAGATAGTAGCTTTCAATGTATAGTACTTTAAATGATAGAATTTGAGTGTGTGCCTAGGCTGTGAGAGTGTAATAAATGTTTCCTAGGTATTTCAAATAGTCACTAAATAATTATAATAGGTAGTAGTCAAAGAATAATGTGGTTTCTAAATTACATGGGTCTCACTGATTTTAATAAATGTCAAAAGTATTAATTAAAAATTTTTACTAAGTGATACATAAGGTTGTATTGTAAAATATTTCATAAAACTAAGTTGATTGGCAAACTGTTAAAAAATTAGGCTTTGGTGAACCATCTGGACGCATTGAATCTGACACACTATTTCAAACTTGAGGTGTTCCTACAAATCACCTTTAATACTCCTTGGTAATGGCCTTCCCTTCAAAAGTCTTATTGTGCACCTTAGTAACCTAATTTATATCCATTTTGAACCACCTTTTTCCAGTAAGCATTACTTCCAGTCTTCCCACATAGTGGAAATCTTGGGATTTCATCATTTCAATCTTGTCACACAGCTTTTCCATTTCACTTTCTGTAAGGTGGTTCCAAGATGGGTCCTGGAAAATTGGTGTGCAAATAAACAATTTCCTGCTCAGGGGACCCAAGTTTCTATCCTACTCTGAACCATAGGATAGACACATTTGTTTCATGGAAACATGATCATATGTCTTTATGCTAACTACATTTTCCACTATGAGGTTTTTTGCATATTTCCATATGTTATTTTTTCCCCCTAGGGTAAGCACTTCCTTTTAGGTCAGGAAACCCCAATCTCAGGGCAAGTTAATGTCACGAGATCTCTAATATTACTCTAAAAAAAGAGTATTTCTTCACCTTTGGTATTTCCTTGTGGTCACTACAGGAATATGTGATAGCAGTACTTTTTTTTTTTTTCCACTTTAGATCACTTAAATACCTTAATAATTGTTGAACAAATGGATTCCTCTGTTTTGTGGAAAATTTCCTTTTCTCCCCTTAATGTTTTATCCTGGTGGCTGTCTTTTAATGTCTCATTAGAAATATTCCACAACATATGCTTCCGTGTAGCTCACCTCTCAGAATCTGAGTGCCTCAGGTCTGGAATATAGGAAAAATAGGAATCATACCTTCAATATCACTTATGACCATCAGCATTTGACCTAAGAGTTGGCAAAGTGCTTTGGAATTTTTTGAGAACAGGCTTTTTGTAAAAAATGCACGGTGTCATTATTGTCATCTCTTGATCTATTTAATGTTACTGTGAACATCAGTGCAGATTATGTCTACTGCTTTCTGCATCTGTTCTTTGCATTATCTCCTTAATCATTACTCTGAATGGGCTACGTGTACTGGCTTTTATTTCTTTATCAGTCCATCTTTCTCCAGATGGATTGTGATCTCACTGCTTGTTAAGACCTCCAGATACAGGTTGCTTTTACAGTTAGATTTACGACTAATTACTGATTTGTAACATTCTTGTTCCCTAGAAGAATGGAAAAACAAATTTTGGCAAATCATGCAATTATTTAAAGACAAGGCATATATGGTTTAGTGGGGGAAGGCTTTTTTGTTCATACATGGGACAATGTGTTATATGTATACATACTTTGGATACTTAATAGAAAATTGTATTTAATCTCTTAGGTATTTGTGTACATTATATTTTCTGGTGGAGTCCCATATATGATGTATCACAAAGATGACATGATGGTGACCTTTTAAAAATGAAAATGAAGGATGGGGACAGAGATAGAAGAACTTATTCCAAAAAAAAAGATTGCTAAAGTTTTCTTCTGCTGCTAGAGATAGGAATATAGATACTCCTGTGTAGTTGCTTCCAGAGTAATTAATTCTATAAGCACACTTCCTTTGAGAAGAAAAAGATTCACACTGGCTCTCTAAGACGTTAATTATGTTTCTGTTGTACAGACATACTCAGTAGATTTTCGTGGAATTTTTGTGATTGAAGAATGTTATAAACACTTTAGTATAAAATAGGATATTAGATTTTTGGGGGGGGGTTGCAAACAACAGAAAACACAACTTAAACTACCTTAAGCAAAAAAAAAAAAAAAAAAAAAAAAAAAAGGAGTATATTGGTTCAACCTCCTGAAAAGTACGATAGGCTTCAGGCATAGTTTGATCCAGGAGTTCATATTGGGTCATCAAGACTTCAAAAACTCTGCCTCTTAACTCTGCTTTTCTGTGTTGGTCTCTTCTCAGCACCTGTGCTGACAGGATGGTGCCCAAAGGCTTCAGGCTGACATGTCTTTCCCGCTGAATTTTTTCTTTTTTGTTAGAAGTCTCTAAGGCAGAGGATTTTACTTCCCTGAAATAGTTTGCCCTTCTTAGAAGCAAATTTTCTATTTGTTGCTATTTGATTTTCAATAGAAGAAAGTAAGCCCAGTATGGAGAGAGAAATTTGCAAATTGAGCTGCTGAGAGCTGTACTTAAAGTTCATCTGTGATTGCAATTTCCTCATATGGTGTCTCAACACACAAACATTGTTGAGATTGACTCTCTTGTGGATTTGGAAGTAGATAATGATTTGGTGAGAAGGAAATAAAAGAGAACATCATCAGTTAATACTGACCCCTGTTATTGTCTTCCCCTCACCAGCAGGGGCAGGTGGGTTTGCTTTCCCTGGTCTTCAGAGGGTATAGGCAAGAATTTGACTTCTTGATGAAGGAAGCATTTCTTTTTTTTTTTTTAATTAAAAAAATTAAAAAAATTTAACTGTAGCTGATTTACAATATTGCATTAGTTTCTATTTTTAGTTTTTTAAGGACCCTCCATACTGTTTTCCATAGTGGCTGCACCAATTTACATTACCACCAACAGCGGAGGAAGGTTCCCTTTTCTCCACACCCTCTCCAACATTTATTATTTGTAGACTATTTGATGATGGCCATCCTGATGACTGTGAGGTGATACCTCATTGTAGTTTTGATTTGCATTTCTCTAATAATTAGTGATGTTGAGCATCTTTTCATGTGCCTGTTGGCCATCTTTATGTCTTCTTTGGAGAAATGTCTATTTAGGTCTGCTGCTCATTTTTTGGTGGGGTTGTTTGGGTTTTTTTCTGATGTTGAGCTGTTTGTGTATCTTGGAAATTAATCCTTTGTCGGTTGCATCGTTTGCAATTCTTGCCAACATAATAGAATCATGGAATCACAGAATGATAGAGGGGAGAGAAATTTTGAGATCATCTGGTCCTATTTGTCATTTCATATAAGAAAAGAATGAAGAAAATGTTGTTTAGAGGTGATGTGACTTATGGACGGGAGTTTTTGGTCAGTGTCAGTGGTAGATGGTAAAATGGAGAAAGTATGATGTTTGGAGGCATACAGACCAATGTATAGCTTCTGTTTTTCCACTAAGTATGCAGGTTTGAGCCAATTAATGTCTAAGTGCTTCTGATATTGTTTAGTGATAATGTATGTTAAGTACCCACTAGAGTGCATGGCACTTAGTGTGTGTGTGCTCAGTAACTGTTAATAGGCTTCCTCATGCAGGGAATTTATGCCTTCCTTTATTTCATCCCTATCTTACAGTGCCCTTGTGAGCCTTCAGTTAAATCCAGCACAATGTCATCTGTGAGTGCCAACAATCCACATTTTTTTGTTGATTAGATTTCTTTGAAACCAACCCTTCTCTATGAAGAAGAAAGGCAGGTCTGCGATCATATTTACTTGGTAAAATTAGGTGCTTTGTGTATTAAACAAATGTGTCTCCATGAACATTTCACATTACAACATGGGAGTCAATACAAATAAAAATACAGATGAATATGGCCACATGTAACACAAGGATATTCTAGAGCTTGATCCGGCCCGTGCCTAACTTTTTACAACCTGTCTACTACTCTGTCAACCTTACTACCAGGTTCTTGTTAAGCTGGCCTTCAGGACATTCCTCCAAAAGGCCAGACTGGTTTCTGCTCTATACCTTGGCAATGGCTGTTACCTCTGCCTGGAATGTTCTTTCCCTCTTGTGCTTGGCTCCTTCTTGTCATTCAGATTTTTTGAGTCCTTTGCTGATCAGCCAATCTGAAATGCCCCTAGTCCTTTATCACATCAACTGGTTACATTTTCATTACAGTACTTGTTATCTGTTTGTCAATTTATTTATTGTGTATTGTCTGTTTTCTCCTCTTGGACTAGTTAACATAGTTAACTCTGTTATGAAGATAACTACACGGTTACTTTGTAGTTATCGCATAGTTACTCTGTAGCTTTCTCTCTTATGCCCCATTACATAATGTCTAAAGCAGTACCCTTTACACAGATAGTCCCTCCATAAATATTTGTTGGATGAATAAGGGAGTGAATTTGAACAACCTGTATAGGTTGCACTGTGTGTTGTGGAAGGAGGTCCAGGCCAGTATTCTAAGCTACTTTTACTCCAGACTATGTATCTTGGGGGAGAATTCCACCTTTTGGATCTTGATTGCTTTTCTTTTTTCTTTTTTTTTTTTGATTGCTTTTCTGATAAAGTAAGTTTAACTAGATCATACAAGGTTTCTTTCTTCTCTTCCAAGTTGTGATTCTATATCTATTTTCTTCCATGCTGGACAACTGATGAGGTTCAGGACATGATACCCCCAATATATACCTTGGCATATTAAATATTTTAAGCTGAAGGAATGTGAGAAACAGCAGGTACAGGAAGGACTTTCTGACCTCCCCCTTCTTTCCTGAAGCAAGTCATAAGACCCTCAGGTGAGAGGTGCCCTTCCTGTGTCCAGAGAAAATGAGCATCTTTATTTCTGAAGATGGAGGAGTGCTGAGAGGAATGCAAATGAACAGCCCCTGTTAAGTTTTCCCCAGTTATTACTGTACTTTTTTGTCCTATCACATTTCCCCCTGACTTTCCACTTTTCATCACACCTAGTATCAAAACACTCAGGCTTAACCTCCTCTTCAGGTCTTCATTTCCTTATGAAGGCTCCAGTGTAACTCAAAACTTACATTAAACAAATTTGTATGTCTTTATCCTAATTTTTTTTGTTTAATTTTCAGGTCCAACCCGGTAACTTAAGAGGGTTGAGGAAAAGTTATTCCTTCCCTACACAATCTGATAAGAATTTACCTTTATAGGTAAAGCTGCCACTCTTTTAGATGATGTCTGTGTATCAAAGCACAAACCAAATACCAGGCAGTTGCTGATGGTTCTGGAGAATCAGACAATAGGTGAAAAATAGGCATTATTTAAGGAAAAAAAGAATAGTTTTATATGAGGTGAAGTATTGCACTATTGGTGAAAGATTCATAAATACTAAAGAATCTTTCTGATAAATGGAAAAAAAGATTATAACAATCAAAACATACCCCTCTGAATTATTCCTTACTATGCAATTTTAAGGAGAGTTATATAAAATTAACATTTAAGCCTTTCTTTCTGTAATTCCCTTTATGAACAAAAGCTAACAATTGGCAGAATTCTTTTCCTTTCCCCACACTATTTGCCTTTCAGAATAGAGAGTGGTATTTCAGTACTCTGTATTAGTTTCCTATTGATGCTTTAATGAATTACCCCAAACTTGGGAGTTTAAAATAACACAAATTTAGTATCTTACCGTTCTGGAAGTCAGAAGTCTGAAATGCGTCTCATTGGTCTGAGATCAAGGTGTCAATGGGCTGCATCCCTTCTGGGGAGACTAGGGGAGAATTTATTTTCTTGCCTTTTCCATCTTCTAAAGGCTGCCTACATTCCTTGCTTCTTGGCCCCTTCATCTTCAAAGCCAGCAATGCCCGGTTAAGTCCTTCTCTTCTATCACATTGGGACTTACTGTTCTGCCACCATCGTCTACCTTTAAAAAACCCTTGTAATTAAAAACCCTGGATAATTTCCCTGTTTTAAGGTCAGTTGATTACCAGCCTTAATTCTATCTGCAGCCTTAATTCCCCTTTGCCAGGTAATAGATTCACAAGTTCTGAGAAATAGGACAGGACATCTTTGGTGGGGGAGGGATTATTCTGCCTATCACGCACTACCTAGGAGAAAAAGAACAATCCCCAAGAAAAACAATTCCAAGCTATCTGCTAAAATGAAAACTATGTATGTATTAATATGTGAAGATAGTGACATTCTTTTTTTCAGTTGTTTAAGGAAAAAGGTGACATCTATCTATCTTTTGGTTTACTGAAGAACAGCTACCATGTAGGGCAAGCAATGTTGCCAATAGTAAAGACTAAAAATACCAACAGCTGGGGGTTTATAACCCAGATTTCAGAAAACCATCTTGATCCTGAAACTCTTTCCATAATCCGCTAGCATCCCCTTTTATGAGTTCAGTTGGTGGAAAGTATACGGTCCCATTTACAAAGATATGTTGCCCACAGAAAATGTTCACTGCTGTAGTTTGGTTAAAACCCCTTTGCCCTGCAATTCTGTCTTCAAATAATTTAGGAAAGAATCTACAAATATGACCAACCACACAATAGAAACCTGTAATATTCCCCTGTGGAACAGCAAATGTAAATTTCTGCTTTGCTTACCTGGAAGCCATATATACAGAGGAAAAGAAAGTTAACTGCTGGCCCTGATTCATCACTTTTATTGAAGTTAAATTCTTTTGTTTTAATGCACACTTGATTGAGCAAGCATTTATTGAGGCAGTTATGGTTTGCAGGAGGAAGAGACAGTTGAAGAAAGAACAAATGAATCTAATGTAAATCAAATAGTCCTTTTATAGTAACTACAAAGACTTAAATGTGTGTTCTTAATGGTAATTTTTACAAAACTCCAATAGGAGGCTTTGACAGTGATTGTTTCGGTGGGGAGATGGGTTTTTCCTTTCACATGCTAATCACCTGCTCCTGGTGATATTTCTCTCCTTGACTGCAGTCACGGAATTGAATAATTTATGGAATGAATTTTGTTGTAAATTTATTGTGTCACAAGCAGGTTGTAATTTCACTAACAGTTCACTTAAGTTATTAAGTTAAAAAAAAATGTGTTTGATAGGATAGTGCATTTGGAGGCTTTTTTTTCCCTCTCAGCAAGTTCACATCTTACATATTTTCAAAACAGAGTACTTGCCTAATTTTTATTCAGAATCTGATATGCGAGAAGGAAGCACATATTAACATAAGTGGAATCGCATTTGCACCCTATTGTTGAATTTTGGAAGTCGTAAACAAATTATTGAAGATTTTATAGAGACAGAAATAGCATTAAACCCACAGTGCTGTGGCGCTGCTGCCATTATTCCCTGCATAACTGTCCCCAGCTTGCTGATGACGAATGAGGAGTTGATGGTGTAAAGGTAAAGATGTTCTTGGGAGGGGGAAAAAGCCACATTAATCCCTTCATATTTTGCTTCGACTGAAGTTAAGATAATGGCACCCTATCACTCCCCCAAATCTTACCCAATCCCAATAGACTACAAAGAGAATAGGAAAAAAAATCTTTAAAAATCTCTCGCAGGGGTATCTGATTGGCCTCCATCTACATTTGCTACATTCTCAGAGCCTCTCTTTTAATGACCATTCTGCTGTGATAAGAGGCAGCATTTGGCCACTGCAGAAACCTCTGCTTATTTCTGTCTCCTATGCTTCAGCATTCAGCAAACATACATTTAAGGTTGCCAGTTACTTACACTGAAATTTTTCTATTGACCCTGACAGTGTGAATGAATTTCAAACAAGGCGTTTCTTTCTCTGTATAGATGATTTCCCTAGGTTCCTGGTGGGGGTTACTTCTAATTCCCCTAGGGGTTCCCTCTATTCTTGTTAGCACCCCAAGGATTTGCTTTCTGTTTATCCCCCTGTCTCCTGATGTGTGGCCCCCTCTCCCCGCACCTTACCCTGGGTATTCCAACCCTTGCATGGAGGATGCTGGATAATAGCCACTATTCTTGAACAGGAATACTTTTTAGGCCTTTAGAATAGACATTTTCACCATCTGTTACATAGAATCTAGAAATGTGATGAGAAAACAGGTTGTAATTAGCTGAAAAATGGGTAAGACTCTGTGTGTCTTAATGCATTTAGAGTTGATGAAATAGCCTCTTAAATGTCCATGAAAAGAAATGAAGCTTGTATTTAAAAAAAAAATTAATAGGGTTTATTTTTTGGAGCAGTTTGGGCTTGTAAAAAATTGAGGGATAAAAAGTTCTTATACCAAAAAAGAAAATAACCCAATCCACAAATGGGCAGAAGACCTAAATAGACATTTCTCCAAAGAAGACATACAGAAGGCCAACAAACACGTGAAAAGATGCTCAACATCACTAATCATTAGAGAAATGCAAGTCCAAGCCACAGTGAGGTATCACCTCACACCGGTCAGAATGGCCATCATCAAGACATCTAGAAACAATAAATGTTGGAGAGGGTGTGGAGAAAAGGGAACTCTCCTGGACTGTTGGTGGGAATGTAAGTTGGTACAGCCACTATGGAAAACAGTTTGGAGGGTCCTTCAAAAACTTAAAATAGAACTACCATATGATCCAGTAATCCCACTCCTGGGCACATACCCAGAGAAAACCATAATCCAAAAAGAAACATGTACCATAATGTTCATTGCAGCACTATTTATAAGAGCCAGGACATGGAAGCAGCCTAAATGCCCATCAACAGATGAATGGATAAAGAAGATGTGGCATATATATACAATGGAATATCACTCAGCCATAAGAAGGGATGAAATGGAGCTATCTGTAATGAGGTGGGTAGACCTAGAGTCTGTCATACAGAATGAAGTAAGCCAGAAAGAGAAAAACAAATACTGTATGCTAACTCATATATACAGAATCTTAAAAAAAAAAAAGAAATGGTACTGATGAATCCAGTGACAGGGCAAGAATAAGGATGAAGATGCAGAGAATGGACTGGAGGACACGGGGTTGAGGGGGCGGGGGGCGAAGGGGAAGCTGGGACGAAGTGAGAGAGTAGCATAGACATATATACACGACTAGCTGTAAAATAGATAGCTAGTGGGAAGTTGCTGTCTAACAAAGGGAGATCAACTCGATGATGGGTGATGCCTTAGAGGGCCAGGACAGGGAGAGTGGGAGGGAGTCACGGGAGGGAGGGGATATATGTATAGATAAAGCTGATTCACTTTGGTGTACCTCAAAAGCTGGTACAAGAGTGTAAAGCAGTTATATTCCAATAAAGAGCTTAAAAAAAAGTTCTTAAAAGACATATATATACTACCAACTGTAAAAGAGTCAGTGGGAAGTTGTTGTATAACAAAGGGAGTCCAACTCGAGGATGGAAGATGCCTTAGAGGACTGGGGCAGGGAGGGTGGGGGGGACTCGAGGGGGGGGGCGTCAAGGAAGGGAGGGAATACGGGGATATGTGTATAAAAACAGTTGATTGAACCTGGTGTACCCCCAAAAAAATAAAAAAAAAATAAATAAAAATAAAAAATGAAAAAAAAAAAAAGTAAAAAAAAAAAAGGTTGGTGGACAAAAAAAAAAATTGAGGGATAAATACAGAGTTCCCATATGCTTCTGTCTCCTTTCCCCTGTCAACATCTTGCATTAATGTTGTTAAAAAACAAAGTTTGACTGAGTAAATTATAAAGTCGTACTGGCTTTATTCAATGATTAATGAATCAGGCAGCATCCCATCTAGCACACAGAAAGGAGCTCTGAGGAGCTGTACAAAATTAAAGACTTTTATAGGCAGAAGGGAGTATGACAGGAACTTATACAAGTTTCCCCCTCAATCTGAAATTGGAGCATTCCTATGAAGCCTTTCATAAACCGAAATGGTGTAAAGTGAAGAAACAATTACCTTAGGATGTATCTTGCTAACAGACGCACAAAATAAATCTAGATAAAGCACAAATGCTCGCAGACCCAGTTCAAAGTTATGGCTTCTTGATGCTGTGATGCTGAGTGTAGTTCCTGGGGAAGGAGCTTGGTAATGCCACTCTTGCTGCACTGGTTGCCTGCTGCCTTTATAAAGGCTCGCTGTGAAACAAGTGCTGAACATTTTTCATTTTTCGCCTTTTTTTAAAAAAGTGAAAAATCCTCTTCAGATTTCTTTTGGTTAGCTAAAACAGGTACTGATGTAGATCTTTTGTAAAAGCAAAGTGGCATAAAGCAAACTTTTGAAAAGTGGGGGATACCAGTACTAGCAAAAAGTGGATTGGTTATGGCAAGGTCACTTTCCTTTAGAGGATGTCAGGAGTCTACTAGGCAGATTACCTAACTGGTGCTGATCAGGTGATTCCTGACTGACTGGTTTAAGATTCCATTTTTGGGAGAGGCCAAAAGTGTAATTAAGTCTTGCTTTGGTGCCGTGGGGCTTAGCATCATTTTGGGCCTGTTGTCTTGTTTTTAACAGTGTGGTACTTTTATTACAATTGATGAGCCAGTGTTGATATATCATTGTTAACTAAAGTCTATTGTTTACATTCGGGTTCACTCTTGGTGTTGTATATTTTATGGATTTTGACAAATGTAAAATACATGTATCCACCATTATAGTATCGTATTGAACAGTTTCCATCTATCCCTAACCTACCCATCCTTACTTGCTCACCTCAACTACTGGTGGCAATCACTGTTGTTTTCACTGTCTCCGTAGCTTTGCTTTTTCCAGAGTGTCATGTAGTTGGAATCATACAGCAAGTAGTCTTTTAAGATTGGCTTCTTTCACTTTGCAATATGCATTTAAGAGTCATCCATGTCTTTGGATGGACCTAGAGACTGTCATACAGAGTGAAGTGAGTCAGAAAGAGAAAAACAAATATCGTATATTAACACATATATGCGGAATATAGAAAAAAGGTACAAATCAACAAGTTTGCAAGGCAGAAATAGAGACACAGATGTAGAGAACAAACATATGGGCACCAAGTGGGGAAAGCGGGGAGGGGGGGTTGGGGTGGGATGAATTGGGAGATTGAGATTGCCATATATACATTACTAATAAGGAAAAAAATATCTAATTGTACACTTTAAATATATGCTGTTTATTATATGCCAGTTGCATCTCAATAAAAGTTCTTAAAAAAAAAGTCATCCATGTCTTTTCATAGCTTGATAGCTCATTTCTTTTTAATTGCTGAATAATCAGCTTGTACTTTTTATTGGGTAACATTGAGTAGGAATTCAGATTTTCTCATATGGAAGAAAAGATAAGAAGACTCATCTCTGGTTTCCTGAGTCCATCCTGGCATCTTATATTTTTTTTCTACCACTGATAATCTTATAGTTAAGTCATCATTGAGATGTATAGCCACAAAATAATGAGACTGATTAAACAGTACACATAGGAAAATCAGACTTATTCACTTGATCATATTTCATATATTACTGTTATTTTCCCTTGGTTAATTATAAATGGCATATAATGTCTAATCTCTTGCTAAGAAAAAAGGGCTTGTTCTTAACGCTGCAGGTATATACTTGATCTGAAACTCAGGTGAATTATAATTCTGTGTGTCTATACCTGTCTAATATCATGCACATATTCAATCACAAATATTTTTTAACATGTACTGGGTATTAGGTACCAATCTGTATGCCAGGAAAAAATAGGTAAACAGATGGAGCTTACAACATTCTATTGTAAACAACAGAGAGGCAATAAACAAATAGTTAACATAATTTAGGTCCTAAAAATGCTATGAAGGAAAATAGGGTTATGTGGTCAGGTGAGAGCATGTGTGTGTGTGTGTGTGTGTGTGTGTGTGTGTATGTGTGTGTTGCATTTCTGTACTGTGTGCATGTACATATCTGTGCACGTGTGGTGCATGTGTGTAGTTGTGTGTATGTACATTGTGTACACGTGCAAGTGTGTGTTCGGAGGCAGGTTGCAGATGCTTTTGCTAGAGTGTTTAGGGAAGGCCCCTCTGAGGAGGTGGCATTTAATATGATAAATATCAGGCATCCATGTGAAGATCTGGGCAGGTGGCATTTAGGCAAAAGCAACGGCAAGAACAATAGCCCTGAGTTGGAGCTGGATGTATCCCAGGAACTACAAGAAGGCTGATGTGACTGGAGCAGAGCAACTGATGGGGAAATGGAGATGTAGGAAAGGCAGGTAGGGGCCAGATCTTATCTGGCTTTGCAGATTGTGATAAATTTTTGTTTTAAATGTATTGGGAACAGTTAAACTTACCTAAAGAGAGGTCTGGCCTTTGCCCTTGGTTCCTGGCAGCTCCTTGTGATTTTTTGCTTGATTAGTGTCTTTGTTTACCTGAGAATCTTGAGCCACACTGGTTAGTCTAACAGTGTGATTTATGATGGTGACTTTGGGCCATGCAAGAGCAGCTCAACCTCCAGATAAACTGGAGACTAAAGATCCGCCATGTAGGCAATCAACTGTGTCTAGGTGACACAACCCCAATAAAATCTCTGGATATCAAGTCTTGGGTGAACTTCTCTGGTTGACAATGCTCCGTGAGTACTGTCACACATCATTCCTGGGAAAAGTTAGTGCTGTACATGACTCTCCTGGAAAGGACAACTGGATGCTTTGTGCATGGAATTCTCCTGGACTTCTCGCACTCCTCTTCACTTGGCTGATTTCAGTTTATATCCTTTCACTGTAATCAACCATAACCATGAGTATAACTGCTTTCAGTGACTTCTGTGAGTCCTTCTGGAGAATTATCAAACCTAAAGGTGCTCAGGGTGACTTCCAAACTTGCAATTGGTGTCATAAATGTGGGTGATCTTGGAGACCCCTAAACTTTGTAGTGGTGTCAGAAGTGAGAGTGATGTAGAGACTCCCTAAGTCTGCAGAAGCCATTGGAATGGGTTGGACTTCTACTTTAGGAAGATGACTGTGACTGCTGTGTTAGGAGGCTATTGCAATAGTCTAGATAAAAGATGATGGAGGCTTAACCTGGATGACAGCAGTGGAGATGGTGAGAAGTGGTTAGATAAGGCACACATTTTGTCAGTAAAAATGATAGTACTTACTGATAAATGAACTATCATATTGTTTGTCACAGACAAGTGTCTATCACTAGCAGATAAATCCCACTATTTAATAACATTTTAGGTTGCATGATGGAAAGACTTTCTGAGAAATCTAGAAAACCCTTCTTGAGTTTTTCAAGCCCTTTGAGCTCATTGTCTCTTTAGGACTATATCTTTTTTTTAAAAATTTTATTTATTTATTTATTATTAGGACTATATCTTAAAACGTGTTTAATACCATACCAATAGTGTTCAAAACCTTCCAGTATTGTCTTTTGTATAATTCAAAGATGTGTAGTTTAGCAAAAACTGGCAGCTGCGTGGGTTTCATATACTGGGTGTGCATTTGGAAGCAGGTACTTCCGTTAAGGTTGTTGTGCTATTGTGTCATGCTTTGTGTCCCAGGGCATTCGAGAATTTCATGAAACTTTCTTTTATTATTTTGTATTTTGCAAAAATGAGTGCTAACATTGAAGAAATGTGCTCAATGTCTAGCACTGGGTCTGGCACATAAAAGGTACTAGATAAGTATTGGCAGGATGGAAGAATGAATATAAGGCATTTGAGTCTTGACATCACCCTGAAAGCAAGCACGTGGAGAACTCACAAGGCTTGTAGTGTTTAGGTTTTGGGTCAAACAGCTGTCCTCGCTGCTACAATCTATCCCTTGGGTAAGAATATAAAGTTTGGCTTTACTAAGAAGGATATCATAGGAATAACATACACTCAACTGTTAGTTGAAATCCATTGCTTTTTTGGGATGAAAAAATGATTTTGCTTACCTGCTATGCCTTCATTGAATTCCTGCTGGATACCAAACACTAGGCTGGCCCTGATGATTATAAAAGCAAAGAAGACATGATCCTTACCCTCAATGATTTTATGTTCTCAGTGAGCAAACTTCCATAGGGGGGTAGGGAGAGGAGGAGAATGGGATTCATTTTCTGTAGGACAAGACATTTCCTTGGGTGTTGAAGTCCAAGTGGCATGCCTAGAGGACAAAATAGAAAGGAGGAGGCAAATATCCTGGATTATCTTTGGTCTTTTCCATGACTCACTTCTACAATGGGTAGATAAGCAGGGTCAGACATTAAAGGGAATAGGCTGTCAGTTCTTTTCTAGTAAAAGACAAATTTCATACTACTACTTTTGAACAGGTAAAAAATTTCCCTGACCATTCTCTATGAATCTTCGGTTTTTTGCTCCATCTTGCTCTGGGCCCTGGAAAGTTGTTGCTTCAGAACTCCATCAAGTCCAGGCCCCCTTGCTCAAATTCTGTAGGGGCTTTAACAAGGAAACAAAAACAAAACAAAAAAACCAACCACACATACACAATGAAACAGCCCTCACATAGTTTTTAATCTGTAGGGAGATAAAGCAAATTCTAGAAGAAATATATGGTGAGGAGAATAATGCAAGTTAAATACAAAGTTCTCTAAAGGGAGAGGAAGTCCCAGGGAGGATCAAATTATGTCTACTGGGGGCAGGGGAGCTGGAACGTGAAGGGGAGGATTAGGAAGGATGACGGGCTGTAATCAGTTTATATTGCATCTCAGCAGTCTATTGTTACATTTTCAGGAATTTTGCTTGTGGGTTAATGTTACCGTATTAGGTTGAAATCAGCCACTGTGGGAGTATTTACACCACAGAAACTGGCAAACACTACAACTTGGGGCTCCCTCCACCCAGAGCTGATTATTAAACACTCACTAGCACTCCACTGTGTACGGAGAAACCATGGCTCTGAGAGGGACCTGGGATGTAAACGGGAAAACACTTTAGGTAAGGAACCTAGCTCAAGTCTAGGCAGGGAGATAAGAAAAGACACACTGTGTGTGTGTGTACAACAAGGTAAAGATCAGCATGACTGAGGTGTAGGAGAAACATAGGGGAGTGTTAAAAATTAGTCTGAGAAGTAGGTTATGGTCTTGAATATCACAGTATTCAGCTACAGGACTTTTTACTTCATTTGATAGATAGTAGAGAGCCTTGGAAGGTTCTGGAGCATGAGAGTGAGACAGTCAGAGACGATGTTGTACAGGTTAGTTATCATCCAAGATTAAGGTTACAGAGTCCTCTGAAACTTAGCTCAGGTCCTTCATGTGCAATGTTTCCAAATCTTATAGCTCCTACTTTCACAATTTCTATTCTTTCCATCCCCTCAGATCCATTGTCAGTGGGAAGTTGGGGAGCTGACCTTGGGGTACAGGAATGAGATTTCTGTCTTTAGAAGGCCTTTTCCACATCAAGATTACATTTTTGGCATTTGTAGGGGTGTGTAATCTATGTAGGAGTTCTAATTTAATTCCCTGCCCATCGTTAGCTAGTGGTTTCAATTTATTGACTAGGTCATCCTTTCCTCACCAATTTTAAAGGTCAGAATACATACAGATGATAAGGTTAAGATCCAAACTATCATCAGATTGTCTGATGCTTTTCTCAATGAGTTCTAATTATACTAACATCTCTAAATGATCTAAAACCCTTTTCCTTAACGGCAGAGTTTTCTATCATGTCATTTAAATGGGCTTGCTTCAATTTGGGTTCTCCTGGAAGCTGAATCTGAGGCACAGTAGGGCATTGGGGAAGTGAAAAAAGGAAGGGAGGGTAGTCAATAAACATTTCTTTATGATTCCAGTTACTGTTGTGGGTACTTAGTTTTGGTCCTAATCTGTATAATAAAAATTGTAGTTACTAACACTTATGTAGTGCTTATTATTACTGGGTGCTGTTCTAAATCTTTTACAAATCCTAACTCATTTATTCTTCATAACAACTTCATAATTTCTCCATTTTGTGGATGAGGAAGCTGAGGCAGGGTGAGATGAAGTCTGTGACCAGGGCCACATAGCTGGTAAGTGGCAAATCCAGGAATCTGCAGGACTTTAATATGGCTACAGGACTGATTATCCAAGGAAAAATGTTCTTTATAGTGAAGTGGTTAAAAAAGCTAGGGCTTCTGAAATTACATCAGTGGTGAAAATTGGTGCAAAGTATTGCTTTTGTCCCTAAATAGTTAGATATTTGTGAAAACCCAGGCCTGACCCTTAGATATGCCATTCTATTTTGAAACGGAGTAGGCAATAATTTCCCAAAGAAAGCCATTTAAAAAAATGCTGATTGGAGTGTGCGTTTGAATGATACAGAAATGCATTTGTTAAACTGCTGTGTGTAAAATAAAGAATGAAGGAAAACACAAAAACAAAAATCTTTTGTTTTTGCTGGCATTGCTTTATATATCATACCACTTCCCCCATCACTGTGTATCAAAAATCAAAATGGAGAAAACATTTTCATCTTTCTTTTTTTATTAAAAATACTTTTAGGACTCTAATGTTGTCAGAATATGTTTAATTTTTAATTTGCATTTCACTTATCTATCCCATTGATGTAATTGGTGCTCACTCACCCCAGGATACAGGTTAATAACCTCCTAACCTAAGAAAAAAAGAATGATAGAAAGAACACCCCATGGTTTAGGTAACCATTTAAGTCACTATCTCTTTTTTAAAAAAAACCTATTCTATTTCTTGCCATTTCTGCCCATACCGTTTTCTGCTTTCCAAAGCTCTGTTGGCCGTTAAAAAAATTAATTACTTCAAGGCATTATTTTCAAAAGAATTATAAATAAATTACTTTAAAACCCTGGTTTACACCATAATGGTAAGAAGATATTTACATTTCATGTATCTGTGTTAAAATTCGAGCATTGTTGTTTGTGATTTGCAACATATACTAGGGTATTTTCTTATTCATATCTTAAGAGCAGTGTTAGTTAATGGGCTTCTGAAATATATAAGCCAAATAATCTTGTAGAAAGTTATATAAAGACAATAACAGAGTTTTAAGAAATGTGCAAAAGTTGTAGGTCAAAAAGTATGCCAAACCAATGTAGCTCCCTTCATTGTGTCATAAATAAAAATGTTAGTGTAAAAGCTAACATTTCTGTATTAGCAGCACTTAGCACAGTGCTTTGCACACTGTAGCATCAAATAAAAACTTTTTGAATGAATGAATGGATAGGTGATGGTTAATTTTATGTGTCAACTTCACTAGGCCATGTTACACAGATACTTGGTCAAACATTATTCTAGATGTTTCTGTGAAGGTATTTTTTAGACAAGATTGACTCAAAATCTGTTGATTTGTATGTTAAGCAGATTACCCTTCATAATATGGGTGGGCCTCATCCAATCAGTTGAAAGCTTTAATAGAAAAAGACTGACTGCCCCAAGAAGAAGAAATTCTGCCTCTAGACTTGAGAATGAAATAGGAACTTCCTTGGATCTCCAATCTGTTAGCTGGTCCTGCAGATTTGGGATTTATATAATCAAATGAGCCAATTCCTTAAAATCTATCTATCTATCTATCTATCTATCTATCTATCTATCTATCTATCTATCTACACACACATACCCCTCCTATTGGTTCTTTTTCTGTGGAGAACCCTGAATAATATTGGATGCAAGCCATTACATAAATATATTAAGATATGTGCAGTTGTATTAGGGTTGTAAAGGGAAAAAAATGTATCCTCCCAAAATCTTTTGTTGAGATGAACATCAACTTGGTTATTACCACTGACATTTTTTTGAAATGAATTTGCCTTGTGGTGAAATTTTCTTTTTTTCATTTATTTACTAAAGCCTTCTCATATTCCTCTTCTTCCTTTTCCTCTCCAGAGACCCTTTGGGTTTACACTGACTTGTCTTTTTAAAGGTGTTGGTATTCACCCCCTTATAAGAATTTGATTTGAATCTAAGGACATAGGCATTTCTCTCAGCATTGGGTACATTCTTTCCCTGGGTTTTTCACTGAGTAGGATTGGATACTTTGGGCAAATTTAACCTCTCAGTCTTATCTGTTAAATGATGATCTCTAAAATGTGTTAAATCTTTAAAAATTAACAATGCCACTATTCAATTTATTCAATTATCTTTAAAGAGGAATTACTAGGTCTTTGTGGAATGAGGCTTAATACTTAATTTTATTTATGAAAATAGTCATGGCAACAGTAATTTTTTGGCATTTGTTACTTTGTGTTCTAGCTGTCTGTGGGATTATAAATTAGACAGAGAAAGTGAAATGAAATCTTGTGTCCATTCTACAGGCATCCATGATTGTAGAATAAGGGAATGCAGTTGGCACAGTAAGATAATTGTGCCCACTAGAAGAAAGAAACACAGAAAGCAGCCATATGGGAATTGTAGAACAACATTCAGAAGAGATACTTCACTGGCGTTTCTGCTCGTGTGCCACTCTCCCAAACCCATTGAAAGGCAAGGGTGTAGGTGAAGATTTAGGGCCAGTCATTCAATATATACTCTATATGGTATGTTCTATACCTTTATTTTTAAAATTAAGAAAAAAAACTTTACAATATATTGGGCAAATCAAGAGGAATCTTTGTTCAGGGGATTTCATTTTAGTCCAGCAAAGCTTGATGTGTATAGATTAGTGTTCCATTGGATGGATAATTAATAAGGATATTAATTAAAGCGTTGATGAAAAGCTCCTTTTCCATATGAACTACTGTGGTTTCTTGTGCCTGATTTGATTAAATGTTTCATGGAGGTGAAACCTTACCATTGGGAGTTATACGTGTTATCTTAATTCTCTGAGCCAGTTGTTTCTTCTGATGTGACATCTTTACAGTGCTCTCTCAATTGAGGAAGTATTGATCAGTTTGCCAGCATTATAGATTTTCATTCAGAAACAGTGCTTCTGAAACAAATGCAGAGTTGTCTTTCAGAGAAACACCTGACCCATAAAATTTTTCAGAACTGGAGCAATGACTATCTGTTTTGATTATTTTAAGTGCAGTCCTTTTTGGCAGTCTGGTACAGGAGATGACCTCTTTGAGCCCTTTTCAGTAGTGTGATTTTAAGATTTGTTTCTGGAAAAACTTACTGAATCTCTTGCAGAAATAGATCAACAAGGGACTCATAAGTGTTCATTGTTTTACATTTGAGAGTCTTTCACTGCTCTGAGGATAAAGAGTAGCTCATTGCTGGGGATTAAAGGGTTTCAAGGCAGGCCAAATGATAACCAGCTGGGTTAAAGTAAAGTTTATATTCTAAGCCATTCTTTTATATCCCCCAAAGATTTTATGTTTACAAAAGCATTCAGAATGATTTTGCCATTAGTGTGTGTTGGTATTCTCTTAAGTCTTATCACATAGGAAACTGGAGAGAAAGTGTAGGAAAACAAAAGGGAGGAGGTATAACAGGAAATATGAATGAGAATCAAAGAAATTTTACAGGACTGAAAACAATTGTGGACCTAATAATGTGTTTGGAAGCACTGACGGCTAGACCAGTGAAAATTCCACTTTTTCAGTAACCTAAACAAAAATCCAGAATTAGGAAAATGAAGCTTCATAGTTTGACTCTCCTATACATTTTTTTAATATTAGCAATTTTTTAGTAAAGAAAAATGTTGTGCTTCAGAGGGGGAAACATAACCGGAACAAGATGGTTTGTTCACAGTCCTTCAGACATGATGATCTGTGATATTTAGCTGAGGATCAACATTGCAACAGTGAATAGAACAGCTTGATTTCTAGGCAGAGACAAGGATTGCTGCTGTTTCTTTTTAGGAGGGATGTGTCCACTGAGATACAAGGGCAGTTCCATTTTCATGAGAAAGTTTCACTTTGATATTTGCTTTTTTTGCCCCATCAGGATTCTGAACAGAGAGCCAGGGCAAATCTTGCTTCACTATGAATGTTTTGCTGCAGCCTCTTGAGCATACATGAAATAGACGCTGTGGCTTTGAGGCAGGGGCAGATTCAGGATTTGTGGGGCTTATATGATTTTACAGCCTTCTTTTAAGAAACCACAAAATGGTAGATACAAAACTAAGTATGAAAATTACTATTTAGATTGTAAAAAAGAGACAAAATTACAAAGCTCAGAAAGCTGACAAATAGAACAAAACTCATATGATCCAGGAAAATAATATATCATTTGTATTAATTAACTGCCCAACACACCTCTATGATACTTTTTTCCTTGTTATTGGCTGCCTAGTCTTGACAGTGATTATTTTTATTTTTATTTTTTTTCAACTTTACTAAGATATAATTTACATATAATATTATAAAGTTTAAAGTATTCAATGTGATGATTTAATATATATATTTGATAGTGATTTTAACATTTTGCTTTCTATTGAGAGGACAGAAAGATAATTCAGTCTTTTTTTTTTCTTTTAGCATGGTTGATGGACAATTTTTTAAAAACTTGTTGATGCTTAGAAAGGTCTATTTTAGTGTCCTTATTCTTTATTGGTAATGCTATGTAAAATTTTAAGAATCTTTATAATTCAAATTTAGGAAAATTGTCCCCAGGTTTCTTTTCTGTATGGGTGATGAGATTTGATGGCTTTTCTTGGACAGTGAACAGTCTTGGTCTTTGAATTGACAACATTCATTGTCGTGGATGACCTTGTACATTGTAAGGTTTATGTTATTTTCATCAATATCAAAACTTCGTATGGAATTAGGAAGACATTTAATCTTTCCCCAATGTGTTTGAGTTCCTCTTCTTTATTAATTTAGTGATCAAACAATCCAAGAACATATTCATTATGACTAGTCAACATTTATTTCTTCCTGTAATGAATGACTGCTTTTGGTATGATTTAAACATTTTTGGTACAGTTCTTTTCTTGATGTTGGAGTAATTTCTGTTGATTTCAACTCTCATCTTTACCTCTTTGGTTAAATGTTTCATTATTTTTCATCTGAATTTTCAGCTCTTTAATAAATAAATTTAAAGAAGCCCAAAGAAGATACCCTTAATATACATCCAAATCTGGGGTCTGTAATTTCTTTCTTATTTAATAAAATCTTATTTGACATTTTCTAAATTATGGTTAAAATGATATTTTCAAGATTTCCTATTAAAAAGAGAAGAAAGATATGTATGATGTGTTTCAAATTGTACACACTGTATCATTTCTGACAGCATAGAGCTTCTATTTTGACTGTGTTGATGAGAACTGAATCCTCTGCTTGCAATTTTATACATCTGATGATTGGAAGAATTTTTTTACAGACTAGCTTCTGGCTTAATACCTTTCAAACCTTGTCATATCATGATACAACTCCTGACCCTGCTCCTTCATGTCATGTAGCTGGGTGAGTGGGCAGTGGGAAGTAAGGAGTATTTCTGGGAGCCATTCCTCCGGGAAGATGAACAATAGTTTATACATGGAAGGGACAGCAGAACACATCCCTTTAGACCATGAACCCCAAATCAGTGTATTCCCAACTCCTTTACCAAACATCAAAAATGCCTGTAGTCACTCTAATGCCACCTGATGCAAGGGAAGTGTGACAGGCAAGTCAGAGTGGAAAGAGACAGTCTTAACTAATTATGATTTAAAAATATCTTGGCTTTGAAAACTTTATAAAAACATATTGCTAAGGCCTGTCCAGAGCTTTGAAAGGGGCTGTACAACTGAGACGCCCTAAAGCTGAAGCTTTATTAGCTTCACAGTAAAGATGCCTTAGCTGTAAAGAAAAAACACAATTTTTATATTCTACTGAGGTATTCTCTTGGTCATTGATATGTCTTTCTGGGTTATACATTTTTCATATGTTACCTGTGTTAATTTTTGCATTTAAATATTTTCCAGAATAGTTATCTCCTGTTTCTATTTTTTATTTTAATTTTTTTAAATGTTTCGGTTCCCTCTATCTATGTTTATCTTGAAGGAGACATCTCTCTGGGCATATGTAGCCTCATGTACTTAATGTGATTTTAACTCAAGTGTGAAGCCAGTTATTTTCCATATCTTTCATAGATGAACTTGAAAATGGTTCATTTAGTTGAGTTTCAGAAGTTCCCCTGAAGCTACCTTAAGCCTCATAGACATTGTTTTTTTGCTGATTTTCATGTGAAGTTTAAAGATACTTATTCAAGTTTAATTTTGTGTTGAATTTTTGACTACAGCTATTAACAAGTTAGATATACAAATGGCTAGTCCCCATTGTGTATGATGATATGACAACTGGGATGATAGTCTTTCATCAAAGATTTGCCACATAATCATTAACAAATGATTTTTTGTTTATGATTAATCATAAACATATGATTCTTTCTCCATGAACTGTGTGATTGTGACTATAAAGGCGTGCTGTAAAGAATCTTCTAGGAGTGATATGAGAGTATCTAGAGAGGTTATAAAAGTACCAGTGATGGAGATTTATGATACTACTAGCGAGCGAAAGCCACAAACTTTGGAGAGCCTTTGGCTGTCTATTCCTTGGCCTTTTGGTCTATACTTTTGTGATATGACTCCACAAAAGTCATATTACAGTTTTCACACTAAGCTAGATGGTGGCTGGGTGTTTTCATTTTCTTTAGTGAAGAAAGTATTTTTCTCATTGTAGTGAAGTTACTCTTTATAGAGATTAGTTTTTCATATCTACTTGTCCAGGGGAATAATAGATAAAAATCTAAAGATTTTTAAACAGATAATCCATAACTAAGGAAAGCAATATCTGATCATTACAAATTTTTTCAAGGTTACCTTTTTAATTAAAAAACTAAAATTCTCTTATTTTCTAGGAAATTCAGTGTAGTTCAGACATGAGAAGCCAAGTGAACAGTGTATATTTTCTCATTGTATTACTCTAATCTCTTTCTTTAGGTCAAGGTTAAGCGGGTCTGGAAAAACAGACATCTGTGTTTGTAATGCAATAAAGTGTAATGAGTGTGGCGACTTTTTCTAATTTACCTCAGCTGGATATGCAAATGAAACGATTAAACTTATAACCCATAACTCTATGGGGGAACTGATGGGTAACGAAAGTGCAGAGTATTTACTGTAGCTAATGGGAAAGTTGTTAGATGATAGGAATGTAATATGTTCTATTTGCAGATGTACTAAAGAGCTAGTTAGCAGTATAAATGAGGATTTGGTTATTTAGGAATAACCTTCAAATTGGCAAAATTAGTCCCAACAGCATGATTTAAATTAAAAAAACCAATCATTTATTTTATGGTGTTTGAATTTACTAACTACAGCTTGTTATGTGTATTTAGAGATCTACTTTTTTAAATGGGAAATTAGTCTCAACATGACATAACACATCTATGCAGTATATAGTTCTTTATTTTTATGTAATATTTTTCTGTAAGAAACTCAAATGCTTCACAATGGTCAACTGGTTAGCACCATAACATATTTGTTAGGAAGGCAAGGTTCAGGGTTATAATAATAATAACTTTATAGATATAAAAATTATAGATGCAGTGATTTGTTCAAATTTTATCATTAAAGACACTGAGTGAAACTTAGGTATTTGGTCTGAGTCAATATGTAGACAAAACAATGATTTTCTTCCTCTAGTCAGTTGAAAAGTTTTCTATTTTATAACCTGTGTATGTATAAATTCTCCAGCCTTCAGGGGTTACCTTCCCCCTTTATACCCAAATAACCCGCTCTCAGATATTCTATAGTTAGATAAATGAGTAAACAATAGCAAAACAGTGTGAAAAAAGGTAACTCTATCATGTTAAGGAAGCAGAGAGAAGTCCCTCTTTGGACTCAGCCTGAAAGAGGATTGCATAAGCCATTCACAAAACCGTGGTTAGAAGAGGCATTAGGGTCGATTTTGTCCACCTTCCTCATAATGATGCATAGATTGCTTTGCTCTGTAACATACTTCTTGGATCATCTGACTTAAGCACTTGGCATGTCAGGAAGCAAGCAGGTATATGAAACTGCTGATAGGCAAGCATTTTTGACAAATACGATGACAACACTCTATGATTTACTGTTACACAGGAATATTATAAAAACTGTTCAGGAGAAGAGATTTAAACTCTGGTACACAATTCACCATTCTGTTTCACACTTCCTCTTTTTTTTTTTTCTTAAACTCTTGGTGAGTATTAAATAAAAAAAGCAGTTGAACGTATATTACCTCAAAATTATACCTTTTAAAAGTCGTCTCTATTTCCTAATGAGAATGGTTTTTTTTGCCCCAATTTACTTCAGTTTTGTTTATACTCTATTGATCTATATACACTAGTGAAGATAAAATGAGGTAGCGGGATAGGATTCCACCACCAAACTCTCCTTTGAATTTCCCTAAATAAGAACCATGTTCTCTCAGTAAAGCTGGGGAAAAAAAGAGTTGTGTTCCTGCCTATGTCTCTTTATTTCTCAAATCAACTTTTCAAACACTGTAAGACAGCACCATAGTATAAAGAAAGCTCAGTGGATATGATATGGAAAATAAGTCATCACTAAAATGAAATAGGATTTCCTTAAGTCTCTTTTGAAAATGTTTACACTCATCTGAGTTATAATTCAGTCAAGAATTGTCAGTGTATGCTAAAACTATTGGGACAAAGTTTGATGAGGAACAAGATATTTATATGGTCTCAAACTCTTCCTATAAATTATAAAGGGAGAAAGAATAATTTTAGAGTGAAGACAGACACCACCTTAACCAAGTCATCAAAGTTAATATTATCAACAATGAGACAAAGTGATAGTGTGTGCCTCTGTGATACACTAGGACACCATATCAGTTCAATGATATTCCTGCCAAAAAATGTATTCCATATAACCTAAGTCTATACTTGAGGGGGAAGCCTCATCAAACTCAAACTGAGGGACATGTTGCAGACTGATTACTCTGTTATCTTAAAAAATGTCTGTATCAAGACAAAGACAAATCTCCAGATTAAAGGAGACTAGAGAGGCATGGCAACCAAATATAATGTGTGAGGCTGGATTGCATCTCATATTGAATGCTACACGATAGTATTTAGACAATTTGAGAAATATGAATATGGACTACTTAGTAGATAATGATATTAATATTAAATTTCTGACTTTGATAACATCTTTGTTCTTAGGAAATACACTCTGAAGTATTTAAGTGCTAAAGGGGCGTGATGTCTACAACTCACTCTTAAATGGTTATGAAAAAAAATTTATGGAAGTTCTTTATACTATTGCAATTTTAAATTAAAAACTTTTTCAGAGTTAAAAGTTTTAAGATGTTCTCCATAAAAAAGTCTACAGATTTGCTGGAGTTTCCCCCTTAGATTTCATATAGGCTCACATAAGCATATTAATTGTTTTAAACAATTAGTGTTATCAGCTGCTCTAAGAAAGCATGGAAACACATAAAGAAATAGTCCCATATATTACGAAGGCCAGGGCACTTTTTTATACTCTTTTATTGATTCTAAGATAATTTTAATCTTTCAGAAATTAAGATCAATCTTAAAATTGATGATGTGTACCACAGTTTGTAGCTTTCTTTTTCTTTTTTTTGGTGTTACATAAAATAATGATTTGTGGAATGTCAAATCTGATAAAATATGGTAGTTGGTGGTCCAGTAGATCTTGGGTTAATTTAAAAGAAGACAGTAAATTGGCAGGTTTTATTATGTTTGCGAGATTCTTGGAAATTCATAGCCCCTGTGTACACCTCAAGCTTTTCAAAGAATGCTTTATATGTTATACATATCATTCTTGGACCAAGAGTGATACATATATAACAAAGTCCTTAACTAAGCACAACATCTTAGTTTTCTGATTTCAGCCCCTCCAACACAGCATCCTACTTATCCTCCATAACATGAGGGGACATGGAGGTGAGGGTGGGGCAAGAACATTATCAGAAGAGACAAGAACAACCACTTTGCCATGCAACCTTCATTTTGTAATTGAAAAGGTTTGTACATTTTGCCAGTGAACTCCTGGCTTCTTGTGACTTATTAAACACAACCCCTAAAGAGTCTAGCTTTACTAAAAATTTTGGTGTTTGCGTCTCTCCTGCAAGTCCAGGTTCAATAGATCAGACACTGTACACATTATCTAGGGCAATGGTTCTCAACATGTGGTCCTCAGACTGGCAACATCACCGTCATTTAGGAACTTGTTAGATAAGCAAGTTTTTAGGACCTCCCTGTCCCCTCCTCCAGACCTACTGAATCAGGAATTCTGGGGCTGGAACCCAGTCATCCGTGTTTTTACAAGTCCTCCTGGGGATTCTGATGTACGCTAGACAAAGTTTGAGAACCAGTGATCTGGGAAAATGAGAAACACAACAGGAAACAGATTGTCATGGGTGATTCTTTTTAATAGAGAAGGAAATATGAATATGAGAAAGATCATAAGACTGCTTATTTCTAAGCAGCTGTGACCCTAGGCTGCCTCTGTGCTTACTTGGTGGCCCAGGACATACACTTACTCTAGGAGGAGGGACAATCTGTACTTGTTGGCTTGAGCTAATAGCACATCATGGTGCCTCACTAGGGTGAGAACAGTGGCAGGGGGTCTCAGGAAACACTTGCCATTGTGAATGATCCCAGCATGTACTAGTCATCAGTATTTTGAAGTAGCTCTTTTAAGTTTTTTACCATTTTGATTGTAACTGTCACATTTTTTTTGTATGGTTTGTTCTTTTCTTTAAAATTTTTTTATTAGAGTTGATTTACAATGTTGTGTTAGTTTCTGCAGTAAAACAAAGTATATCAGTTATATATATATCCACCCTTTTTTAGATTTTTGTCTTGTATAGGTCCTTACAGAGCATTGAGAAGAGTTCCCTGTGCTAAAAGCAGGTCCTTATTAGTTATCTCTTTTATGTATAGTAGTGTGTATTTGTCAATCCCAGTCTCCCAGTTTATCTCTCCTCCCCACTACTTATTTATTTTCTATGATGTAGAATGTTGTATGTTATATAAGCTTAGTAGGTTTGATCTATTAGTGGTTTTTAGGTTTTTTCCAAAAAGGAGAAAAATTTATGCTATGCAAATGAGTTGGTTGCAAGAACTCTCAAGAGAGTTTAGTCCCTCGGTTGTTTCTGTTGCCACAGATTTTAATTCTGGGTTTCAATGGATTGGTTTTTCTCTTCATTATGAGTCCTGTTTCCTTGCTTCTTTGCATGCCTGGTAATTTTTTGGGTGCAGACATTTGGAATTTTACTTGGTTGAGTACTGGATATTTTTGTATTTATATGTTCTTGAGGTTTTGGGCAGTTTGTTAATTGTGTTTTGGGACACAATTACTTGAAAATTGTTCAATCCTTTTGGCTCTTTTAAGATTTGTTAGGAAGAACCAGAATTGTACATAATCTAGGCCTAACTGTTCTCCACTACTGAGGCAAGACCCTCTGAGTTCTCTGTCCAAAGCCCCTTGAATTATGAGGTTTCCCAGTTTGGCTGATGGAAACAGGCATTATTCTTGACCCTGTGTGAGCTCCAAGTTTTGTTCCCTCTAATCCTTCAGGTGGTTTTCTCCCCAGCCATGGTGTGAGGGTAGCTTCCTTACACCATGTGCTGGTCAGTTCTCTTCTGAAAATCTTGACAAGAAGCCTGGAGATCTCTGGAATTCTCTCTCAAGGCAGCTCTCTCCTCTCTAGCATTCTGTTCTGAGAACTCTAGCTGCTTGGCCTCCCCAGATTCTCAGTTGCATCTCTTCAACTTAGTGGATCACTGGGCTGTTCCTGGGTTCTGTGCTTCATGCTGTGTGACCTGGAATCTCTTTCCAGGCTCCTAACCGGGGCAATTGCAGGGCTTACCTTTTTGTTTCCTATTTCTCAGGGATCATTGACTTTTGTCCTCTCCTGTCCAGTGTGTTGAACACTGTTGTTTCACACATTGTGTCTCATTTATAATTATTTCAGGTGGGAGGGTAAATCCAGTCCCTGTTACTCCATCTTGTTTAGATGTATAAACGCTTAGTGATTTTATATATAGTCATAACAGCTAAAACAATTCATAATTTTTTAATAAATTATTTTCTCATAGTAACTTGCATTTTAATTGGGAAGGTAGTGATTTTTTAATATAAATTTATTTACTTATTTATATTTATTGGCTGTGTTGGGTTTCGTTGCTGCATGTGGGCTTTCTGTAGTTGCAGAGAGCGGGGGCTACGCTTCTCTGCGGTGCACAGGCTTCTCATTGCAGTGGCTTCTCTTGTTGCAGAGCATGAGCTCTAGGTATGTGGGCTTCAGTAGTTGCAGAGTGTGGGCTCATTAGTTGTGGCTCGCGGGCTCAAGAGCGCAGGCTCAGTAGTTGTGGCGCACAGGCTTTGTTGCTCTGCAGCATGCGGGATCTTCCTGGGCCAGGGGTTGAACCTCTGTCCCTGCATTGGCAGGCAGATTCTTAACCACTGTGCTACCAGGGAAGCCCAACAATTCATAATTTTAAAAAGATGCTATTTCCATTTAAAAAATATCCAAAAATGCTTGTTCAAGCTTAGGGAATATAAGAGTTAAAATACTATAAATTAGTGAGTAAACAAGTGTATGTTATGAATGTGTACACTCATATGTAAAATTCACTGCTTTGGTTAAGTGTAACAAGTGCTAGTACTCTTTCCTCGTGGTTCCCTCGTTAGCTTCTCATTTAGTGTTGCTTTCTTTAGGTTATACTTGGACATACAGTTGTGTCATGTTCCTAAAA
Organism: Hippopotamus amphibius kiboko; assembly: GCF_030028045.1. Lineage (NCBI taxonomy): Eukaryota > Metazoa > Chordata > Mammalia > Artiodactyla > Hippopotamidae > Hippopotamus > Hippopotamus amphibius. Next base: position 16,726,456 of record NC_080201.1, on the reverse strand, counting down.
CCAAAGTCAAAGCAGAATGAGAACCACAAACCTTTCATAATTCTCTTTACTTTCGGTTGTAGTGTCATTTTAAAAATAATCTCAAATAGCAAAACTTTCCAAGTTTGTATAAAGAAACTACACATCAAACTTTTAGTAAGATAATCTGTGAATCTAAGTGGAGGTCATGAAATGAACTGGAAAATTTAGATTAGGGTTTTGGGAAACATCTGAGACAAGTAAAAAGTGAGAAGAATAAGATGGTACAAACATTTTAAGTTTAGATGGGCTAAATTCTTAAATAGGAAGAATATACAGATAATTCTGCTTATAAGTGGGTTTTGCTCTTCATCTTTGTTTTAATCAGGAATTACGTTTCTTATAAGTGAAAACACGTTTCAAAACACACTATTAAGTTAGTAAGTGGTTTGTTTTTAGTGAAAACTGCCTGGTGAATTGATGGGGTGTGTCTTGTATTTCTGCTATTCAGTTATTCACATCTGAAGTATAACCAACCACTGAACTTATATTGTGGTAAATAGTCACTAAAATTTGCCTGGAGGCAGTCTCTTAAATACAGACATAGTGGTTGGAGAGAGTTAATTTACTTCTTTAAAGACTTGACTTGAATACTAATTTAGGATATAAATGTCACAGTTTGCCAGCTTCAAGAGTTAAAGTGATTATTCCACAAGAACAATATTTGAATAATCATAACTTCTTTTTTCATTTTGGAAGAGAACAGATGATCATCTAGCCAGCCATAAGCACCGGCAGCTGTACTCTAGTCTCATGTATAATCTGAATGCATTGTTTTCGTTATAATAAATAGGCAATTTATAGTTATGTTAATTACTAAATAATGCGGTTTTCCAATTTTGATCTCTGATGTTTGACTACATGCATTTGCAGAGTTATATGCTAAATAAATGATGACTCAGTTTCTTAAAATAATTCACAAAAATGGCACTTGAAAATAATTTTAAACTATATCCAACTTGAGACAAACAATGACCACTTTGTAGGTGTTTCCTATGCTAATGAAAGTTTGATTATCTGAATTGTCTTATAGAAGATATTAAAGTAAATCACTCCTGTGACTTACTTTGAAAGCTTATTTTACTAGATTAAAATTATTTGCCCAAGATAGGTGTGTATCTAAAATGTTTCTCGAAGTGTTAGTCTTCGATCAGCTGTATCAGTGTCATCTGGGATACCTATTAGAAATGCAAATTCCCCAGCCCCACTTTAGGTCTACCAAATCAGAAACTCTGGGGATAGGGCCCAATCATGTGGGTCTTAACAAGCCCAAGGTGATTCTGATACTTGCTAAAGTCGGAGCACCTGTGATCTGAAAGAACGTTTCTCCAACTGCAAACACATGCCAGCAAAGCTGTTTTTCACAAGAATTTTCCCCAGTGTTCATTCACGTCTCTGAAACTCCTGTCATAAATCTGGTTTTGAACTGTTAGTTGAGGCTAATTAGGATTTGAACCTATTCAGAGTGAATAAGTGCAGCCTCCTCAAACCATTTTTTCAATTTAATGCCCAAATGATCATTTCATTGCCTAAGATGAAAGTAACTAATTTGTCTTATGATTTCCAAACTGTAACTCAAGCTAACCAGGAGGGTTTCATCTAATTGGATCAATTCTTGATGGATAAACTCACCAGAACTAATCTAAATGCAGAGATTTTCTTTTTCATTTGTCTTTCTCCACCCACAAAAGGGGGAAAAGGACAAACTGCCGATAGTTACTGCTTTCATCTATACCACTTCCAGCTTGCATTTACTTTCATGAAACACTTAAATTTGTTCTGAAGCAGAATTGCTTCAGCATCTTTGAATAATTGTTGCAACCTAGAAGACTGGGAATGAGCTCTTACCTCTCAGAGAACCCAAGTTGATAGGCTGTTTCAAAGCCAGGAGGAGGAAAACTGTGTTACCCTCTGCCAGGGGAAAAGAAAGATCTTTGAAAGGTGAGTATGAGACAGGACATTGTCTGCCAGGGGAAAAGAAAGACCTTTGAAAGGTGAGTTTGAGAATTTTTCCACCTTGCAGGACAGAAGTTTCTTAAATTAAATGCCATATAACTTTAAAGGGTTGATAATATTATGAAAATATAGGATGTGCACAGAAAAACATTGCTTGCGATGAGAATTTCTCCTGTGAGTTGCAATGAACGATATTTGCTCTCTTTGAAACTTGCAATGAATATTGGGTTATTAATACTCTAAAATTTAATCTGAGATTTAGGCAATTGTCAGTTTCTTTGTTTTTATTTGGATGGCCTCATGAGATTCATGCTCTGATAAACATTGAAAGTTAGTGGTGGCTAAATCTTAGCCTGAATTTCAGACATATCTATGATTCTTTCTTGTACTCAGCTACCTGGTATATGCAGGTAGCTTCTGAAAAATGGCCTAATTTTGGTAGTCCTCTGCCTTCTAGCTGAAACATTTCAAAGTAGCCATTAAAAAGCAACAAGGTTGGAAAAGCACATCTCTGGGAGATACACAGGGAAAATGTGTAGGTGTTTTTTCCCTGATACTTCATGTATGATTATCACTGGATATATTGCTATTATGTTTTTATTTTTGTGATGAAATGCTAATATAGTTATAAGTTACAGCTTCCAGTAGGATTCCCAACATATACTGAATACAATTTTTAAGGGTCTGGATAGCTCTGTGGATTTAGGATTATAAATTTGTACAGCTGTATATCACTGTCTGTTACCCAGTTCCACCTCTCAAAAACAGCTGCTTCCAACTCTTTTAGCTTTTTTGTACGGGATTTTTCTTCTAAATAATCTGTATACATTGCTACATTTGCCCTTCCCCCCTTTAGACAGTATCCTTGACTTTTGGTAGGAAGACAGGGAATTTTTAACCTTTTACACTGCTCACCTCCCTATCTTATACCCATATCCTATGCTTTTATTTATTGCCCAAATATAATTATGCCATCATTTTTGGTTAGATCTTAATGTTTATATTATTTTGACTATGTAAATAATATTCCTAACTGAGACATATAATATTCTACAATTTGATTTCTTTTCTGGGGTCACATTTTTGTTTTTCTTGAAATAATCATTGTCCTTTTTTGTTTGTTTGCTTAGTTTTCTGTATATGTGTCACTAAAACTTTCCTCAAAGTTTCTGTTTTAGTCACCTCAGTCACCTGCTTTGTTCACCCTCCTTTGTTTGTTTTAAAAAATAGCTTTATTGAGATATTGTTCATACACAATATACTTCACCCAAAGTGTATATAATTCAGTGATTTTTGGTATTGATATATTTACAGATATGTGACCACAGTCAATTTGAGAACATTTTTATCACCTCAAAAAGAAACACTGTACTCGCTAGCTATCAACCCTCATCTTCCCCCTCTCCCTTTCCTGCCACCCCCAGCCATAAGAATGTGTAATGTTCCTTCTCTTAAATTTGCCTGTTATGGACATTGCATATGGAATCATACAAAATGTGGGCTTTTATGTCTGTCTTCTTTCATTTACCATGTTTTCAATTTTTATCCATGTTGTAGCTTATATCTATATTTCATTCTTTTATATGGCTGAGTAATATTCCATTGTAGAAATATACCACATTTCATTTATCCATTAATCACTTGATGGACATTTGGGTTGTTTCCACATTTTGGCTATTATGAATAATGTTGCTGTGAATATTTCTGTATGTGTTTTTGTGTGGACATATGTTTTCAGTTCTCTTGGATGTATTTGTTCTCTTTTTTTAAAATTTGAGGAATTGCCAGACTCTTTTCCACAGTGGACGCATCATTTTACATTCCCACCAGCAGTGTAAGAAAATTCTGATTTCCCCACATCTTCATCAACACTTGTTATTATCTGCTTTTTGATTTTAGGCATCCTGTTAAGTGTAAAGTAGTATCTCACTGAGTCACCCTATTTTTCAGATCCTGAATCTCCCTTCATCTTGGTTTACTTTCTTGTTTTGTTGGAGCATAACCTCCAGTAGCTTTCTGAGCAACAGTGAACCGGAGGTGAATTATTTTAGGTCTTGCATATCTTAAAATGTTTTTATTCAAGTGGTATGGAGTGGCCTGGGGCATTTTTTATTCACAATTTTGTAGTTTTCTGAAAGAGAGCCTTATAAATTCTGTAATGTTTGTTACAGAAAACCTGAACCTACACTTGGGAAAAAGATACCATATAAATCCTTAATCTATCCTATGATCGCATGTGTACCCCTAAGTCTAAGGAGAATGGAAGACTTCCCGAGCTAGGTTCCAAGTCCCCCCCACTGCTGATCTTAGGTACCCAAATATAACTGGAGTGAATATAATTGGAAACCCACACAGTCTATCCTCTAAGTAAAACTGAATTCAAATGAACGTTATGCAGCCTTGTAATCAAATAAAGTAAAAAACAAGTTAAAATATTTATAGCTATCTTTTGAAACCAACATTCCTAGAAAGACTTTCTCTTTGCACAGCTTTCACTCTCATGTTCCACATTTGCAGTAGCTTTATTTATGATAAGTAGGTTTCCTGAGAAGGTGAGGACAGAGGACATTGCATAGAAGTACCTTGAGCAAAGCTTTGTAAAACTTATATTTTGCTATCTCTTTCCTTTCCCACAGTCCCATACTCCAAGCAGATGTTAAAAGTTGTCTTCTCTCCATGAGTGTCTTTGTCACCCTGCCTCCAATTCCTGAAGCCCTCTAGGACGTTGAGGAGTGAATCCTCTCAATTCTCTCCCTACCTGCTTCTGCCAATTCTCTCCCTACCTGCTTCTGCAGACACTTGTGTTTCAGCTTCTCCAGTAGTGCCTCATCTCCCTTTCATCTTCCAAATTCTTAGGACATCTTTCACTTGTGTTTTCTTCACCCATTTCCCTTGCCCTGATCACTATATACATATGTGAAAATACTCTGTGTCACTTTAATGGACTTTGAGAAACAGAGATGATAAAGCATCTTAATCAGAGACCCTGCATACAGACTCCCATCTGGCCTATCTACCTCTACATATTTGGTTCTCCACCTTGAGCACATCAGAATCTCCTAGAGGGCTTTTATAACAGCACTACTGGTTTTACCCTCAGAGTTTCCCAACTCAGCAGGTCGGGGACGGAGGCTCAGAACTGCATTTCTAACAAGTTCCCAGGTGATGCCAAGGCTGTTGTTTGGGGATCCTACCTGGAGAGCCACTGCTCTAGGCTCTGTCCCAACCTAGTGCTTACTGCAAATATTAGTTTTCTGAAACAAATCTGCTTGTTTCAATGCCCTGCATAAGTATCTCAGTGATCCCTGGTCACACATGGGATGATGTCCAAATTCCTTGGCAAGTCCTGGGTGGTAATATAATTTGAGAAATCAGTTTGGCTTTGGTTGGCTCAGAACTTGTCTGCATCCTGTGGGGATGGTAGCCAGGCGTCTGTTTTCCTTTGCCACAGGGGAGGTTGGAGTTGTGGCCAGAAAGTAAAAGATACACTCAAACACAATTTTCTTTCTGACTTTTGTTTTCCTGAAATGGATATACTGGAAGAGTAGGCTAGGGGAAGAGAAGAGAGGAGGAAAGGGGAGAGAGGTTCTCATAGTCTGGGAAGGTATTGGTTGGAGGCTCACCCTTGGATCTGATGACCATCAAGTTTCTTTTGACACTGAATGGAAGATGCATTTTAACTAGAAGAACATTCAGTGTGAAAAAATATGCAATTCAGAGTCAAATACAGTGGTTATTAGAATTTGTTGGCTACTTTATTATTTGCAGGGACTGGGGTAAGTGCTTTTAATGATTGTCTCCTATTATTGATGATCTCTACTTAGAGATGATCTCTGGAGAGAGGCATCACTGGCCAAAGTCACACATTGATGTGATTCATGTCACCTGTATTATGAGATCTTCCTGAGGGTTTTATACCTCTTCTCCCAGCACATCGAGCTGCTTTTCCACCTTGCTCTTAAAGCAACCTGATCTTACATCCCTCTCCATTTCCCTTTGGAAAATTCTGGTATTTGAGTTCTATTTCTGTATCACTGTTAGCAACTGTGACAGTTTCACTTCGAGTGTATGTGCGCTGTGAGTCATTCCTGTTACTGGTATTTGAGAGAGTGGAAACTGGGAGTTGGCAATAGAAGTTGGTACGGTAAAATTTAGAAGACATGAGAGAAGCTGATGTCTTGGGGCTGCATCCTTGATGATGTGAGAGGAGGGACAGGAGGTTAGTGTGGGCACACAGCTCCTGAGGACTAGGGGAGGGAGATTCAGAAATACTTAGCCATACTGAGTAGGTTACACAAGCTTTTCAAACAAAGTGGTGGTTGCTGTTGCTGCTGCTGTACTTCTTGCTCTATTCCTCTTCGTTTTCCTCCTCTTCCTCCTCTCTTCATTCCTATTCCTACTCCTCATAATATTCTTAGTCCAGTTACTCAGTTACTTTGTGGGGCCTGGGAAGAAAGAATTTATTTTGAGTTACAAAATAGGGAAGGGATTGAACGCTTGGATAAATGACTTACACAGAATGTAGTTTCTCCTAGGTTATGCATCTGCAGCAAAGCAAAATGAATTTACATGTATAGAACTTCCATAGGATTTGTGGCATTTATTCTTGCCTCACTGGTTCTACTACTTTATGGGCCCTAGTTTTGGCCATGGGACTTACCAATGGGATAATAGCAAAGATGATATAGAGGCTGGAAAAGTACTTGTCATTAGAACTTAATTGGACAGAGAGTCCTTCTGTCATTGTGTGAATAAGCCCCACTAGCCTCTTGGAGGATGAAAGACTATGTGTACTGACACTCAACCATCCAAGCCATCCAGTGGAGGCCACAGACATAAGTGAAGCCATCCTACATCACTTAGCCCTGGATGAGCCACCCCACATCAGTCATGAGAAATAATTAATGTTTATTTTATGTCACTAAGTTTTGAGGTGATTGTTCTACACCAGAAATTAATAGTATAGTAACCTCTATTGCACATCTTTGCTATATGAAATACTGTTCCTATTCCCGTCATTTCATATGCTACCTTTGTTGTGTTTTTTTTTTTTGTTGTTGTTGTTGTTCATAATCTTTATTTTATTTTTTATTTTTTTTATTTTTTTGGGGGTACACCAGGTTCAATCATCTGTTTTTATACACATATCCCTGTATTCCCTCCCTTCCTTGACTCCCCCCCCTCGAGTCCCCCCCACCGTCCCCACCCCAGTCCTCTAAGGCATCTTCCATCCTCGAGTTGGACTCCCTTTGTTATACAACAACTTCCCACTGACTGTTTTACAGTTGGTAGTATATATATGTCTGTGCTACTCTCTCGCTTCGTCTCAGTTTCCCCTTCACCCCCCGCCCCCTCCCATACCTCGAGTTCTCCAGTCCATTCTCTGTATCTGCATCCTTGTTCTTGTCACTGAGTTCATCAGTGCAATTTTTAGATTCCGTATATGTGAGTTAGCATACAATATTTGTCCTTCTCTTTCTGACTTACTTCACTCTGTATGACAGATTGTAGTTCTATCCACCTCATTACATATAGCTCCATCTCATCCCTTTTTATAGCTGAGTAATATTCCATTGTATATATATGCCACATCTTCTGTATCCATTCATTTGTTGATGGGCATTTAGGTTGCTTCCATGTCCTGGCTATTGTAAAGAGTGCTGCAATAAACATGATGGTACAAGTTTCTTTTGGGATTATGGTTTTCTTTGGGTATATGCCCAGGAGTGGGATGACTGGATCATATGGTAGTTCTATGTGTAGTTTTTTAAGGAACCTCCAAATTGTTTTCCATAGTGGCTGTACCAACTTACATTCCCACCAACAGTGCAGGAGAGTTCCCTTTTCTCCACACCCTCTCCAACATTTGTTGTTTACAGATTTTGTGATGATGGCCATTCTGAGCAGTGTGAGGTGATACCTCATTGTGGCTTTGACTTGCATTTCTCTGATGATGAGTGATGTTGAGCATCTTTTCATGTGTTGGTTGGCCATCTGTACGTCTTCTTTGGAGAAATGTCTATTTAGGTCTTCTGCCCATTTGTGGATTGGGTTATTTGCTTTTTTGGTATGAAGCTGCATGAGCTGCTTGTATATTTTGGAGGTTAATCCTTTGTCCGTTGTTTCATAGGCAATTATTTTTTCCCATTCTGAAGGTTGCCTTTTAGTCTTGTTTATGGTTTCTTTCACTGTGCAAAAGCTTTTAAGTTTCATGAGGTCCCATTTGTTTATTCTTTTTTTTTTTTTTTTTTTTCTTATTCACTTATTTTTTTTTTTTTTTATTATTTTATTTTATTTTTTTGGGGGGTACACCAGGTTCAATCAACTGTTTTTATACACATATCCCCATATTCCCTCCCTTCCTTGACGCCCCGCCCTCGATTCCCCCCCACCCTCCCTGCCCCAGTCCTCTAAGGCATCTTCCATCCTCGAGTTGGACTCCCTTTGTTATACAACAACTTCCCACTGACTATTTTACAGTTGGTAGTATATATATGTCTGTACTACTCTCCCGCTTCTTCTCAGTTTCCCCTTCACCCCCCGCCCCCTCCCATACCTCGAGTTCTCCAGTCCATTCCCTGTATCTGCTTCCCTGTTCTTGTCACTGAGTTCATCAGTACCATTTTTCGATTCCATATATGTGAGTTAGCATACAATATTTGTCTTTCTCTTTCTGACTTACTTCACTCTGTATGACAGATTGTAGTTCTATCCACCTCATTACATATAGCTCCATCTCATCCCTTTTTATAGCTGAGTAATATTCCATTGTATATATATGCCACATCTTCTGTATCCATTCATTTGTTGATGGGCATTTAGGTTGCTTCCATGTCCTGGCTATTGTAAAGAGTGCTGCAATAAACATGATGGTACAAGTTTCTTTTGGGATTATGGTTTTCTTTGGGTATATGCCCAGGAGTGGGATGACTGGATCATATGGTAGTTCTATGTGTAGTTTTTTAAGGAACCTCCAAATTGTTTTCCATAGTGGCTGTACCAACTTACATTCCCACCAACAGTGCAGGAGAGTTCCCTTTTCTCCACACCCTCTCCAACATTTGTTGTTTCCAGACTTTGTGATGATGGCCATTCTGATTGGTGTGAGGTGATACCTCATTGTGGCTTTGACTTGCATTTCTCTGATGATGAGTGATGTTGAGCATCTTTTCATGTGTTTGTTGGCCATCTGTATGTCTTCTTTGGAGAAATGTCTATTTAGGTCTTCTGCCCATTTGTGGATTGGGTTGTTTACTTTTTTGGTATGAAGCTGCCTGAGCTGCTTGTATATTTTGGAGGTTAATCCTTTGTCCGTTGTTTCATAGGCAATTATTTTTTCCCATTCTGAGGGTTGCCTTTTAGTCTTGTTTATGGTTTCTTTTGCTGTGCAAAAGCTTTTAAGTTTCATGAGGTCCCATTCGTTTATTCTTGATTTTATTTCCATGATTCTAGGAGGTGGGTCAAAAAGGATGTTGCTTTGATGTATGTCAAAGAGTGTTCTGCCTATGTTTTCCTCTAGGAGTTTGATAGTGTCTGGCCTTATATGTAGGTCTTTAATCCATTTGGAGTTTATTTTTGTGTATGGTGTTAGGAAGTGTTCTAAGTTCATTCTTTTACGTGTTGCTGTCCAATTTTCCCAGCACCACTTATTGAAGAGGCTGTCTTTTTTCCATTGTATACTCGTGCCTCCTTTGTCAAAGATAAGGTGCCCATGTGTGTTTGGGCTTACTTCTGAGTTCTCTATTCTATTCCATTGATCTTCCTTTCTTTTTTTGTGCCAGTACCATACTGTCTTGATCACTGTGGCCTTGTAGTATAGTTTGAAGTCGGGAAGCCTGATTCCACCAATTCCATTTTTCCTTCTCAAGATTGCTTTGGCTATTTGGGGTCTTTTGCGTTTCCATACAAATCGTAAGATTTCTTGCTCTAGTTCTGTGAAAAATGCCATTGGTAATTTGATCGGGATTGCATTGAATCTGTAAATTGCTTTGAGTAGTACAGACATTTTCACGATGTTGATTCTTCCAATCCAGGAACATGGTATGTCCCTCCATCTGTTTGTGTCGTCTTTGATTTCTTTCATCAATGTCTTAAAGTTTTCTGCATACAGATCTTTTGCCTCCTTAGGCAGGTTTATTCCTAGGTATTTTATTCTTTTGGTTGCAATGGTGAATGGGAGAGTTTCCTTAATTTCTCTTCCTGCTCTTCCGTTGTTAGTGTATAGGAATGCAAGAGATTTCTGTGCATTAATTTTGTATCCTGCTACTTTACTAAACTCATCAATTAGTGCTAGCAGTTTTCTGGTAGAGTCTTTAGGGTTTTCTGTATATAATATCATGTCATCTGCAAAGAGTGACAATTTTACTTCTTCTTTTCCAATGTGGATTCCTTTTATTTCTTTTTCTTCTCTGATTGCTGTGGCTAAAACTTCCAAAACTCTGTTGAATAATAATGGTGAGAGTGGACACCCTTGTCTTGTTCCTGTTCTTAGGGGGAATTCTTCCAGTTTTTCCCCATTGAGAACGATGTTGGCTTTTGGTTTTTCATATATGGCTTTGATTATGTTGAGGTAATTTCCTTCTATGCCCATTTTCTGGAGAGCTTTTATCATAAATGGATGTTGAACTTTGTCAAAAGCTTTTTCTGCATCTATTGAGATGATCATATGGTTTTTATCCTTCAGTTTGTTGATATGATGTATCACGTTGATTGATTTGCGTATATTGAAGAATCCTTGCATCCCAGGGATAAACCCCACTTGATCATGGTGTATGATTTTTTTAGTGTGCTGTTGGAGTCTGTTAGCTAGTATTTTGTTGAGGTTTTTTGCATCTATATTAATCAGTGATATTGGTCTGTAGTTTTCTTTTTTTGTGACATCTTTGCCTGGTTTTGGTATCAGGGTGATGGTGGCCTCGTAGAATGAGTTTGGGAGTGTTCCACCTTCTGCAATATTTTGGAAGAGTTTGAGAAGGATAGGTGTTAACTCTTCTCGAAATGTTTGATAGAATTTGCCCGTGAACCCATCTGGTCCTGGGCTTTTGTGTGTTGGGAGATTTTTAATCACTGTCTCAATTTCCGTACTTGTGATTGGTCTGTTCATGGTTTCTATTTCTTCCTGGTTCAGTCTTGAAAGATTGTATTCTTCTAAGAATTTATCTATTTCTTCTAGGTTATCCAATTGATTGGCATATAGTTGCTTGTAGCAGTCTCTCATGATGTTTTGTATTTCGGAGGTGTCCGTTGTTACTTCTCCTTTTTCATTTCTAATTCTGTTGATTTGCATCTTCTCTCTTTTTTTCTTGATGAGTCTGGCTAATGGTTTATCAATTTTGTTAATCTTCTCAAAGAACCAGCTTTTAGTTTTATTAATTTTTGCTGTTGCTTCCTTCCTTTCTTTTTCATTTATTTCTGCTCTGATCTTTATGATTTCTTTCCTTCTGCTCACTTTGGGGTTTCTTTGTTCTTCTTTCTCTGGTTGTTTTAGGTGTAAGGTTAGGTTGTTTATTCGATAATTTTCTTGTTTCTTAAGGTAGGACTGTATTGCTATAAACTTCCCTCTTAGAACTGCTTTTGCTGCGTCCTATAGGTTTTGGGTTGTTGTGTTTTCATTGTCATTTGTTTCTAGATATTTTTTGATTTCCTCTTTGATTTCTTTAGTGATTCCTTGGTTGTTTAAGAGTGAATTGTTTAGCCTCCATGTGTTTGTATTTTCTGCAGTTTTTTCCCTGTCATTGATATCTAGTCTCATGGCGTTGTGGTCTGAGAAGGTGCTTGATATGATTTCAGTTTTCTTGAATTTGCTGAGGTTTGATTTGTGACCCAAGATGTGATCTATCCTGGAAAATGTTCCGTGTGCACTTGAGAAGAAAGTGTAGTCTGTCGTTTTTGGATGGAATGTCCTATAAATATCAATTAAGTCAAGATGGTCTAATGTGTCATTTAAAGCTTGTGTGTCTTTATTTTCTGTTTGGATGATCTGTCCATTGATGTAAGTGGGGTGTTCAAGTCTCCCACTATTATTGTGTTACTGTCGATGTCCCCTTTTATAGCTGTTAGCATTCGCCTTATGTATTGAGGTGCTCCTATGTTGGGGCATAGATATTTACCATTGTGATATGTTCTTCTTGAATGGATCCTTTGATCATTATGTCGTGTCCTTCCTTGTCTCTTGTAATAGTCTTTACTTTCAAGTCTAATGTGTCTGATGTGAGTATTGCTACTCCAGCTTTCTTTTGACTTCCATTTGCATGGAATATCTTTTTCCATCCCTTTACTTTCAGTCTATATGTATCCCTTGGTCTGAAGTGGGTTTCTTATAGGCAGCACATAGAAGGGTCTTGTTTTTGTATCCATTCAGCCAGTCTGTGTCTTCTGGTTGGAGCATTTAATCCATTTACAATCAAGGTGATTATTGACATGTGTGTTCCAATTACCATTTTCTTGATTGTTTTGGGTTTATATTTGTAGGTGTTTTCCTTTTCTTGTGTGTCCTACTTAGAGAAGTTCCTTTAGCACTTGTTGTAAGGCTGGTTTGGTGGTGCTGAATTCTCTTCACTTTTGCTTGTCTGGAAAGCTTTTGATTTCTCCTTCAAATCTGAATGAGATTCTTGATGGGTAGAGTATTCTTGGCTGTAGGTTTCTCTCTTTCAGGACTTTCAGTATATCCTGCCATTTCCTTCTGGCCTGCAGAGTTTCTGTAGAAAGGTCAGCTGTTATCCTTATGGGTTTTCCCTTATATGTTGTTTGTTGCTTTTCTCTTGCTGCTTTTAATATTTTTTCTTTGTGTTTAATTGTCGTTAGTTTGATTAATATGTGCCTTGGTGTATTTCTCCTTGGGTTTATTCTGTATGGGACTCTCTGTGCTTCTTGGACTTGGTTAATTATTTCCTTTCCCATGTTGGGGAAGTTTTCCACTAGAACCTCTTCAAATATTTTCTCAGACCCTTTCTTGTTTTCTTCTTCTTCTGGGATGCCTATAATTCGAATGTTGGTACGCTTAATGTTATCACTGAGGTCTCTGAGACTGTCTTCTAATCTTTTTATTCTTTTTTCTTATTCCTGCTCTGTGGTGTTTATTTCCCCCATTCTATCTTCCAACTCACTTATTCGTTCTTCTGCCTCAGTCATTCTGCTGGTTAGAGCATCTAGAGTATTTTTAATTTCCGTTATTTTGTTATCCATTGCTGTTTGTTTTTCTGCATTCTTATGAACTGTTTCTTGTACTTTCTCTATTTTGTTATCGAGATTTTGTATCATTTTTTACTATCATGACTCTAAATTCTTTTTCAGGCATTTTTCCTATTTCCTCCTGATTTATTTGGTCTTGTGGGTTTTTTTCCTGCTCCTTTGCCTGCATGGTGTTTCTTTGTTTCCTCATGGTTGTCCAAACTTTTGGGGTTGCTTGTCCTGGCGATAGAGGTGTTTATAGAAGACTGTCCAAGCCTCAGACTAATGTCCAAGTATTGGATTAAACGAATGTTAAGTCTAGGAAACACATACATGTATAAGACACAGAATTACTGAATCTGTTAGGATATAAGGCTCTAGAAAGACCTGACAGAATCCCAGTGTGCTATCAGATATTCAAAGAGAAACCCAACAGAAATTGACAACTGAAACCGAACAAATCAGAGACAAAAGCAAAAGCAAACAAACAAACAAATAACACCCTACACGTACAAACATTAATCCAGGGAGATTTTGTAAGCTAGGATCAAATATAGAAAAGAGCCAGAGTACCACCAGAGAGAATGGAGATTCTCAGAATGTAATTAGACAATTGTGCTATGAACTAAGATAAAGACAAAAGCCTAATATTAAATACCAAGGCAGTGCGTCATCTGGAGAATAGAGCAAGGAGTCTGAGCAGACCGATAGTGTTGCTTATAAGTATGTTAAGATAAAATAAACTTAAAATGCCTGGAAGAAAGGAGAACAGAAGAGCGTAATATGGTTGGAAATATGCAAATAAAAAGAAAGGAATAGAAATGTATAAAAGATAGGGATGAAAGGAAAGTATGAGAGATATATTGTCCGTACTACCAAAAACTTAGCTAGATATAGAAGTATATAAAAAGGCAAAAAAAAAAAAAGAATAAAAAATATCATTAAAAAGTTATGTTATAAAACTTGTAGATCCCTTAGGGCTAAGATCGTATTTAATAAAGAAAAAAAAAGAGAGAGAAAAAGAAAAAAAAAAATCCAGAACTGATCCCAGAATGGACCAGTTCAATAGGTATTGATACTACTATTTCTGTTTCCTTAGCATCTCAGCTGTAAGTGTCCTTCTCCTTGTCTTGGGTTTTTTTGCATTATTCTGTGACCAGCAGAGGTTCCTTTATTGTTAGTCTTTAAGCATCGGTGTGTGGGGAGGGAGAGGATACAATAGTGGCTCCTTCTCCTGGGAGTGAGTGAGCAGTGGCACACTGTTGTTTCAGTAGGGTTTGGAGGTGCCTGTTGCAGAGGGACGCCGGTGGCTCAGGGGTAAACAGAAAGTCTTAGAGTTGGGCCTCTCTTGGGTTTTTTTTTTGTTGCTGTTTTTTTTTTTTCTCTCGGCAGCCTCCCTGCTGCTGGCGTTGCAAGGGGTTTTAATCTAGCCCCGCCTGAGCGCCTGAGGATGCTTGTTATCCCTGAGCGCCTTAGGTGGCCCACAGGGTGTCTCTCCACTGCCTGTTGCAGAGGCGCCGAAAGAGAGAGAGAGGCTACGGGCGCGCAGCTCCTCCCCCCAGCCCGTGAGCCTGCAGCCTCCAGCCGCCATCATGGCCGGGCAGCTCTCAGGGACGGGCACTCCTCTCCGCAGACCTCAGCCCTCCTGTCCTCTCGGTCCGTCACCCTACCGGCAACAATGTTTCTCCCCCTGAACCAGCTCTCCGGTTCCCACGCTCCTGCTCCCGGACCCTCCGTTCAGCCGCGGATCGGCATCTCGGTCCGGGAACACTGAGCTGCGCTGCGGGCCCTCCGTATGTTTCTCACTCCCTCCCGTCTGCCACAGCTCCGCCGCTTCACCCTCTTTGAGCCTTCGTAGATGCCTCCCTACCGGCTATGTCAGGCTCCCCGCGGTCCTTTCTGGTGTCCGAGGCCGTCTGCTGGTGTTCAGCTGGTTCTCTGTGGGAATGACTGCGTCCTTCCGTGCATTCCCAATGCATCTGTGGAGAGGGATGCACTCCACGTCTCTCTACTTTGCCGCCATCTTTAACCCTCTGTTCCCTTTGTTGTGTTTTAATCAAGTTCTATAGATTAGTCACTAAGAATGTGGGCTCTGTAGCCAGACTACCTGAATTTAAATTTTGACCCATCTGTTAGTTGCATGAGTTTTGCACAAGCCATCAACCCTCTTTGGGCTCAGTTTCCTTATCAGTATTGTTGGGAGGATTAACTGAGAATGCAAGAGAGGCACTTTGTATTGTTCCTGACATATAGTAAGTACTCATTAAACATGAACAATTAGAAGTAGTGTGTAGTATTTCTAAAGTATTACTTTGCTCGCAGGTAATTCAGTACTCTGACCCTATTTTTTTCCACAAACTTCTAAAAGGTTTCTTAAATGTCAATTCTATTGTGAAATAACTTAAACTTCAGGATTGGTGAAGGACTCCAACTTTGTTAGCATTCATCATAGTTTTTCTTTGTACATCTTTCTGCAGGCAATGGTTTCCTTAGGGCAGGGGCTAGGAATATCTGTGTTATTAGCATCTAGCGTGCTTTCTGTCATGCTGTAGAGTAGACAATAAGTGGCAGTTGAATAACTCCACGTGCTTTTGGCAATACCCCTCCCCTCTCAACACTCACCACCTTGATAGCTGGGGCCTGTACCTTGGGGCCCTCAGGACCACTCTCATCAAGCCTTTATCCCTGTTTATGATGGTCATAAAGCCAAAGCCGTAGAAGGCATTTGAGTTTGTGACCCCTGACCCAAACCCATCAAACGTGAAAACTTGGTCACATCTTTAACTTCCTTGTACCTTATGGTAAAAGCCATCATCATATCCCATTTAGAGAGA